>NC_089838.1:74488267-75718267 GCF_035609145.1 Eleutherodactylus coqui
AATATTATTTAAGCAAAGTCAATTAGTCTGCAGCAGTGACCTGCTTGATATCTTAGATAGTGTGGAAGTGTAGTTCACAGGTTGGCTTGCAGAGGGCAAGAAATCCAGCATTCTGTGTGCTAATCAGCAGGGACAACTGTGTGGGTGTGTCTAGAGGAGATAAAATCTCCAGTACATGAAGTTTGCTGCTGAAAGCCATGGCAAGAGGTTGCTGAGATAGCTACAGGAGCTGTAATCCTGAGGTCTGGTGCAGACCAGACTGTGTCTGTCACAAGTCTGACTATGGACGACGCCCACTAGACATCCCGGGTAGGTTATCATGACAAGGACATTGCAGGTTGGGATCCCAGAAGTTGTATTGTGTTTTGGTGTATGTGTAGTATGTTATGTAAATCATTGCTTTGTGCAATAAAGCTGGCAGAAGCCAGAGTTGTTTAGAGACTCTGTGGGAGTGGTGCAAACCATCTTTGGAGCACATGGTGGTCCCCATGAGCGAATAACCCCCATGTTACTTCAATAGCTACTAGCTATTTAGGAGGGATCTATCAAGCACAGTATACAGCATATTGCAGTAACACTGAATGATAAATATTATAGGTGGCTTATTGCTCCCAGGTGTTTGTATTTTTAATTCCTATGCCTCTTAGTATTTTAATTTAGTTCAATAAAAGCTAGATTTTAATAAGGCATGCAACCAGGCTATTTCTTGCCCTTTGGGCAATTTTGATGTTAAATATTGTTAATATACCCACTGTACACCCTGAGGCACTTCTCCAGCAGAGAACACAGTTTTCTAGATGTTGTCTCACCAAAGCTCTATACATAGGAATTACAATCACCCTCTTTCTAGTGGTTGCACCTCTAGCTGTGCAGCTAAGCATTCTACTTGCTTTCTTTGCTGCCTATGCACACTCGTGACTCATTTTGAAGGTGTTAGAAAAAATAACCCCTAAATCCTCCTCTTCGGAAGTCCTAGGTAACACAAAATCACTGATATGAAACTCATTTTGATTATTCCTTCTCCTTTTATATTTTCAAACATTGAACTGCAGTTTCTATTGTTTTGACCACATATCCGATAAAGTTAAATTCAAGACATGTTTAAAGTCTGGTTTAGACACAACGATTATCGCTCAAAATTAGTTTAAGCGATAATCGTTGTCTGCCTTTACAGTGCAAGGTGATCACTCAAACGTTGAGCAATCACTTTGGGCTCCGAGCAGGGTATGCAGAAGACATGCAGGGCTGCTTGTCTTCTGAATTCAGCTTTTCTCTGCTCGGAGTGCCCGGCTGTTATACAGCTGAGCACTCCAAGCAGTAATGCAGAACACATCTGGACTGCTGTGTTCTACATGCCCTTGCTATTCACAGAGTGCTCAGCTGGTATACAGCTGTGCACTTTGTGCGGGGTATGCAGAACATAGCTGGACCGCTGTGTTCTTCATACCCCTCCTGTGTTCAGGGAGTGGGATACATCTGAAACAATAGTATCAGCTATATCCCGCTGTGAATTCCTGATAAGGCTGATCATCGTCTTTCAGCACGCTGAAAGAGAACGATCAGCGATTCATTAACGAAAACTGCACAATGTCAGTGCTGTTAGACACAATGACTATCGCTCAAAAGACAGCTTTGAGCGTTTTTTTTTAGCGAGAATCGTTGCGTCTAAATCAGCCTTTAAGATACCCTTTAGGAGATTAATCCTATTGCACACTTTTGTGTCATCAGCAAACTGACAAACCTTACCAAATAAATCATCTACTATGTCACTTCTCAACAAAACATATAGGAACCAGAAAGTATAGGAACCCTTGTGGTAACTCATCTCTGTTCAGAATACACTCTGTTAATAACAATATTCTGATACCTTTCTTTAATTAACTGCAAATCCACTTAACTATCAAATAAGACCAATTTTCAATAACTTATAGATGACCTATTTATGTGCAACTGTATCAAAGGTTTTACTGAAATCTAGATAGACAATATCCATGGCACCATCGTTATCCACCAATTTTGCGACATAGTCAAAGAAATCAATGAGATTAGTGTGACATGATCTGCTCTTAGGTGGCAGTGCTGTTGGAGGTCCAACAGGTTGATGGTTTTGCATTGGTCAAACATCTTTTTTTGTTTTGTTTTTAGGAGAGATTCCATTGGCTTAACTACTACAAAAATCAAACTAATTGGCCTGTAGTTCCTGGCTTCTCCTTTAATATCCTTCTTAGGGCTCATGCCCACGGCCATGACGGGCTCCTCAAGTGGAATACCGCAGTAAAGTCCATCACGGCATCCCCAAAGACCCCATACTCACCTCCGGATTCACTGCTTAGCTCCCGCATGATGCCCCGGTGTAGTACAGCTCATGACGCGCTGGCAGTGTCATATGACGCGGTAGGTGGGGTGCATATTCACGCTATACTTCCACTGTGCTACAGCGGAAGTATAGCGTGACGGGCGGCTTCCATTGACTACAATAGAAGCCGTCCGCACGTATTCCCACGGCAAATAAGACATGCCATGGGTAATTTCATGCTGAGGAATTCCGCAGCAAGAACAATTAGCTATTACGTTTAATAGAACCTAATAGCTGCGGTGTAACACCACAAATTCGGCCGTGGGCATTAGCCCTTAAAGCTCCTTCACCCTGGAGAGAAAATCACGCTGTTTTCTTGCGATGCGAAAATGAGTAAAAATACATGATTATGATGTGAATATCACCCGCTCATTTGAAGAGGTAAAATCCACACTGTACAAAGTAAAAAATATCCTTTATATACAGAAGGCAAGGTATATTGGCACAACCTACTTCTTGTGTTTACATGCCACAATTTACAAGAAATTTGCAAGAAATCTTTGTCAAAGAAGTGCACCACTGAGATGAAATTAAATCCATGCCATAGCCGATACAGCACAGATTGTTTTCCATATGTGGAAAAAAGTGGGACGTGTGAATCCATGGCAAACTCTAGGGCAAATCTGCACCAGTAGTCCGAGACTCTGCTACAGACTTCTGCAGCAGATTTTAAGGCAGAATCCACACAGAAATTTTTTCTAGAGCTCATAGTTATTTTTCACACTATTGCAAGAAAGATATAAAAAAATGTTTTATCCCTAAAAGCACCATGCCTTATGCTTAGAATTAGAGATGAGCGAGCGTACTCGGAAAAGCACTACTCGCTCGAGTAATTTGCTTTATCCGAGTATCGCTGTGCTCGTCCCTGAAGATTCGGGTGCCGCTGCGGCTGACAGGTGAGTCGCAGCGGGGAGCGGGCGGGAGAGAAAGATCTCCCCTCCGTTCCTCCCCGCTCTCCCCTGCAGCTCCCCGCTCCGTGCCGGCACCCGAATCTTCAGGGACGAGCACAGCGATACTCGGATAAAGCAAATTACTCGAGCGAGTAGTGCTTTTCCGAGTACGCTTGCTCATCTCTACTTAGAATCATAGAGTTGGAAGGGACCTCCAGCGTCATTGGATCCAACCCCCTGCTCAGTGCAGGAATCACTATTTAATAACACACAGATGTCTGTCCAGCCTCTGTTTGAACACTTCCATTGCAGGAGAACTCACACCCTCCTGTGGCAACCTATTCCACTCATTTATTACCCTTTGCTATTACACTTTACATTTATACAAGTTTTTTGATTGTGTATGTTTTTGGCCACCGTATTCCTGGCACTGTGACATTGTGTTTTTCTTGGGGCCATTCCTTGTCTTGTTATTTCTAGTATTATTGCTTAATGCTTATACATTATTATATAATGCAAAACCTTAATTAAAAAAAGATCTAAAACAGTATTTAAAAATGCAGTATTTATGCCCACATCTAAGGCCTTGTTCACATTATTCACACATTGCAGACTTGTTTCATATTTTGTATCAGTATTTGAAAGCCAAAACCAAGGCCGCCTGCACATGGGCAGATTTGAATTGCGGAATCCATAGCAGGCGACCGCCTCCAGATTCTCTAGCAAATACCGACCATAGCATGCAATGCAAAAATGATTCTTCATGCACACAAGCAGAAATTAATTGCGGTTTCCACTCATGGATGAAAAATTGTAGCATACTACATTTCTTTGTGGATACCGCGCGGAATGCTTTCATTAAAGTCAATGGAAGCTGTCCGACCCACGGCAAGTAGTGTGGACCATCCGCAGTACAGAAAAAAAGAGGAAAATACAGGTAAGCATGGATGCCGGCTAGACACAGGGTCAGATTCCGCTGTGGGCTGCCGCATGCGGAATCCGACCTGCCCGTGTGCATGTGGCCCAAGACTGAATCATATGCAAAGAGGAAACATGGTAGCAAAATATACTTTCTCTTGTTTGCATTGACTCCTAATTCTGGCTTCAAATTACTGTACTCATACAAAATATAAAACAAATTTGTAAATGTGTGAATAAGGCTTATCAGTCTGAGTGAGGACATTTTCGCATTAGCATTTTCATTTCTGTTTTGCTGTTATATTATGGTAACAGCAAAACTTAAAGAAATGTTTCAGTATTTCAGCCCATAGAAATGTATTGGATCTTTAGACATCCAGTCTCAATCAGTTTCTATATTTTTCAGTGTTGGTGGTACTTTAGTGATTGTGGCTCAGTGGTTAGCACTGTTGCCTTACTGTGCTGTGGTCCTAAGTTCAACTCTCACCAAGGATAACATCTGCATAGAGTTTGAAAAACTCCACCCAAATGTTGCCCTTAGTCAGATTTTAACTTAAGGCCTCAATGCTGCAAACAGCTGAGCCTCTATGCCTATCCTTCCTTTTTCCTCCAGAAGGGAATGAGGAGAAGACAACTGAGGAGAAGAACAACATATCTTCTCCTTTTCATTCTTCTATTTCACTCCATCCTATAGAGAAGGAAGAAGGTTGTTTTTCTTGGTTCAAATATGATCAAGGATAACATCTGCATGGAGTTCGGATGTTCTGTTTGTGGTTCTTCTTGTTGTCATCCTCTAGAGAATAAAGATCAAACATGCTGGCTAGGTTGTCAGCACTGGTGCCTTGCAGTCCTGAAGTTCTAAGTTCAAATTTGACCAAGGACAACCTCAGTAAGAAGTTTCTTAAAGTCCCTGCAAATGTTGGCCTGGTAAAATTTGGAACCTAAGACCTCAGCACTGCAAGGCACCAGTGCTAACCACTGAGCTACAATGATTTAACCACTAGGTGGATGTCCTAAAGGTAGCACAAAAACCTCCTATGGTGCAGATGGATGTTTCGAATAGTGGTAATAAGTGGAAACATTAGGGATATTTTGACAATTTTTGTCTCCGGAATATCTCTTTAAATCTCCAGCTTTGTCAATTATTTACTGTGGATTTTCACCCCAGATTTCTGCTTCAAATCCACAACATTTACAGCAAAAAATGCACCAAAGTAAATAAATTACCTGAAAGCGCTGTGGAATAAGTTGGTGCTATACAAATAACAAGTCCCTTCAGCCCATTTCCCCCTTGTAGCTGCAGGTTTCCAACACTTAAAGGTTTTAGCCATGAAGTTAGGAACTCTTTTAAAACCAATTATGAGAATCACATTATATAATATAGGTTTTGGGGACAGCGCCTGTAACGGAAGGGGTGAGGAAGCGCACAAATGATTATGAGCATGTCTGTATAAAGGAAGGGAACTTATCTGGTGCCCGCGGGGAAGACCTTAGTTGGAGTCTCAACCCGCCAGCACCGGAATTCCCGTCTGCTGTGGTACTTCCAAGTGCCTTACAACCTGTAGGACATCCAGTGATTGGAGTGCAGTTAGAGATTTCAAAGACCCAACACCTAGAAAGGTGTGGGTGAAAAAGCAATGGGAATAGAATGTGGGAAGGGGAGAGATCTCTGCGCTTGTAAGGGTTCTATCATTGTAAATGAGACAGAACAATCCGGGAAAGAATGTTCAAAAAAGGTGTGCTTTTAATTTCCCAACAAACAAAAAATGACAAATGGGGGTCTGACTTAAACATGCACTATGCACATCAAATGTTTAAGTCAGACCCCTATTTGTCATTCTTTTGTTTGTTGGTAAAATAAAAACACCTCTTCTGATCAGGGGCGTAACTATAGAAGGTGCAGGGGATGCGGTTACACCCGCGCCCAGGAGCCTTAGGGGGCCCATAAGGCCCATGAGCCCAGTACTATGAATAAAGCATTATAGTTGGGGGGCCCTGTTACAGGTTTTGCATTGGGGCCCAGAAGCTTCAAGTTATCTCTCTGTGCGGCATGGTTTAGGTATGGGTACAGGTACAGATACAGATAGAGGGGGGGCCCCAGCTCATGTTTTGCATCAGGGCCCCTGAGCCTTTAGTTACGCCCCTGCTTCTGATAATTCTTTCTTGGATTGTTCTGTTCCCTTTACAACGATAGAACCCTTACAAGCGCAGAGATCTCTCCTCTTTCCATATTCCATTTCCATTATATAATATTTGAGATCTTTAAGGGCAATATGTAAATATGCACATTCTTATGAAATAGTTTTTAAACAATGGCACACCCTCCTGATATTTCAGTTTCGTTACACTACATTTACACTAGATTTAATATCTGAACAATGGCAAAAAGCAGTTTCTCTACACAACAGGGACAGAATAAAAGGACACTAATTTGAAACCAGACATAACACAAAGAGGACTAGATTTGTTACATACACTGTACATTAAGTTTCGGCTGGTGGAGCCGAAGATGAACATAAAACTCACGATAAAAACTGGATGCTTTAATGCAGCCTGGTTTCTTTCTAGGAAGCATAGGAAACATCAAAATTAATGACACAGATTCATCCTCTGCAGCTATCACACCTAGAGAAGAAAATAGAATCGTATAAATACCTACATTGGTTTTACTTTAATACAGGCTAATTTAAAATATGATGTTGTACAGGAATACACTAGGTGGAGCACAGCAACAAATAATATCACTGACGCTGCCTAAGTAATAAAAAAAAGCAACGACAAAGATGAAAACAAGAAAGCATCAATGTCTGAGAGGCTTTTCATATTTAAATCTATATAACATATTGAAAACAATGTAATAAGCCGTCATTTGATTTGTAACAATGGATTCAATTACAGACTTCATTTATTTCTTTATTGATATAGCTTTTCTCTCTTTGTTGGAACATCACGGACAGAGAAAACCACTTACTATACTACCGCATGAGCAAAGTGTATGAATATCTGGAAATATTTGGAATTCAGATATAGTTTCTAGTTTCTACATTCTGTAAATGTGCTGGATGCATGAAAAATCTAATTATTACACTCTTTTTGTTTGAAACAATATAAATCTCTTCACTTTCACAAAACTTTAGAAAATGTCTCCAGAATAGATATTGAATGGTACATTAAATACAAGTAAAATACAGTGTATGATTCAGATATTGCTAAAATAGTATTTTTTTTTCTAATTCAAGGCATGTTCACACCGTAGATTTATTACTGAAAATCCATCAAGAATTTTTACAGCAAATCAGAAGATAATTTCGTAGTTCTGTACTATTTTGTGGATTTATCTTTGATTTGTCGAACAAATAAGTGTGTGCAACTTTAATCTTCTTCCCTGGAGATTCTTGCCTGCTCCCCACCAGACTCCTGGCGTCCAACAATGATGTCTCAAACCATGTAACCACTGCAGTCTGTGATTGGCTGCAACGGTCATATAGCTATATGGCCAGGATACAGAGAGCAGCAAAGGAGCAAGCAAGACTTTTTAAGGGAGCTGGGAGAAGATGGAGAAGGGAAGTATAATGTTTGCTATTTTGGTGACAGCTAGAGATGAGCGAGCATATTCGATAAGGCAAACTACTTGAGCGAGTAGTGCCTTATTCGAGTACCTGCCCGCTTGTCTCTAAAGATTCGGCTGCCGGCGCAGGTGAGAGGTGAGTTGAGGCAGTGAGCAGGGGGGAGCGGGGGTGAGAGGGAGAGAGAGATCTCCCCTCCGTTCCTATCCGCTCTCCTCCGTCGCTCCCCGCCCCCCATCGGCAGCCGAATCTTTAAAGACGAGCGGGCAGGTACTCGAATAAGGCACTACTCGCTTGAGTAGTTTGCCTTAGCAAGTATGCTCGCTCATCCCTAGTGACAGCTTTTTTATATATATATATATATATATATATATATATATATATTTATTTATTTATTTTTAAGCCCTTCCCGAAAATTCATCGTGAGATCACCCGCAGCCCATTGCTTTCAATGGAGCCGGCTGTATTGCCGGCTCCATTGAATTCAATGCGCTGGACAGCGCTGCACTGCTCCAGCCCGTTTCTAATAAAACACAGCTAGGAGCAGATTTTTCGGGCGATTTTTCGGCCCCGGTCACGCGATTTGCGGATGCGCATCCGTCGTTCGATCCGCAAATTGCGGGAAAAAACGCCCATGTGACCGAGGCCTAACAGGACAAAGTGGAACCATTTTGCTTTCACTATCAGGATTCTTGTGCATTAATTCTTTGCAATTCAATTTTGGATATAGGGTTTCCTAGGGGGTTTTCTCATTCTGCCATTATAAAAGGGTGCCATCTGCTGGCTACCGCCAGTACTGCGACATGAGACATGCTGGAGAGGCCCCCGACAACAGAGCAGCCAGTAAGATACAGTAAGGATACCCTGGCGGACGTCTTCCGACATCGGAGCTGTACAGCCTTCAATCAGAATGCCTGAAGACATCAGACACTGGATTGGAAAGGGTTAATAGTTGTGTGAAAATAAAGATAGTACTTGCCCTACATTTCTCGCACATAGTTAGAACAACTTGCAGAACCTATCTTCTTCCTTTTTTTCTAACTTTTGTGCACTATTGCGAAGTTTGATTAGTCTAAAAAAAACAGTTTGCATATTAGCGCATGCGCCGATTTTGTTTCTGCCCTAATCTACAGCAAAATCTGCAGCAAAGTCCAGCTCGCATTGAATGAGGACAACATCTGCAATACCAAGCCTGGCCACTGCAGTGGGCACAAAGCTGTCTGCTTCCTGCAGAAATCAGCTCATTGTATGAATACACCATCCCAGCAAATAGCACATCAGAGACAGACCCCTGCAAATATAATTATTGATGGCTTATCCTGCTGATAGGTTTACATCAGTAGTTTACAAATGGACAACCTCATTAGCTCTGCCCTTTTTATCCATTATAATTCTATCTTCATCTCTTTATACAGAAAGGGTTAAGTGCTCGGGTTCTTTATCAGTTACTATTCATTGGATTTCACTTTTGATCAGTTTGATATTTCTATGTAATGTTTTGGTACTATACAAGTAATGGCTCTTTTTTAGTGTCAAACACTTTTGGCAATTTTATTGGAATAGCAATCTGAGATCTTAACCTGAAATACTATAGTATCAAACACTTAAATATACTATTAGATAACAATTCTGTAAACGTTAAAAACTGTACTTAAGCAGCTTTTAAATGATTTTATCCCAACACCAGAAACTTAATTTTCTTCATTATAGCAGTTTACAGAGAATATGGGGTAGAAGCCAATTTTAGCATACTTGTCTTCTCTAATAAAATATTGTGTAAAGTCTGTAAAAGCGGATTAAATAAACGGTTTTGGCAAAAGTATATGGCCAAAATGTTCTGATGGTTATTAGATTTATGATTATGGCATCTACACTGATACAAATTGAGCTTGTACTAAATAATGGAGGCTATTGTTCCATGAATATAGAGATTAATAGAAAACTATAATTTATAGCATAATCTTACAATAGTGCTATCACAATAGCATGTGATCACCCTGTGGTTTAAGCATGTTGGAGTACTTAGTAAATCCTATTTTTACTCAGTTGTAAACTCAAATCGCTTTTTCCCACAATTGGAAGGTAGAAAATAGTTATTGGATTTGGAACAGAGTAGAGTATTATAAAATATTATGAATAAAGTAGCAATAACAGCTGCTTAGAAAAGACAACAGAGAAGAAGAGACACACTGGATGCAGGAAATAACATACAGTTATTGGTGGATGAAATCCAGCATTAAGCTAAGCATACAAAATAGAACACTAAATACTGGAAATGATAAACTGACAACTGGGACAACTCATTTAGAGCTGCAAGTGTCACTCCGTAGGAAAACACCTTGATGACAGGTCAAATATAAACCTGCAATTGCCAATAAACTCACACATGTTCAGAAGGAGTAACAGAGGAATGATACAATGCAATTTTTCAAAAAGATGCTATAGAATCACTAGGTCATGTATTTACTAAAAGACATGCCAGAAGAGCTGACAAATGCTCCCTAAAGCAACCCTCCTGGACAAACAAAGATGGCCAAACCGCTTTTTTGACTCATATATCCATAGTCTTAAGACAGTGTTCCCCAACTCCAGTCCTCAGGGACCACCAACAGGTCATGTTTTCAGGATTTCCTCAGTGTTGCACAGGTGATGTAATTATTATCAGTGCCTCAGACATTGCCCCAGGTGTTCTTACTATAGGAGATCCTGAAAACATGACCTGTTGGTGGTCCCTGAGGACTGGAGTTGGGGACCACTGGTCTAAGACACTATATGCTTATCTGACTGGCCAGCGCTTCTGACATGGGCAGCACTGATCAATCAAAGCAGCTTTTGTGTCTTAGACTAATGATGCATACTAATGCACAGTGTGCATTAGGTAGTCAAAGTAGGAGTTTGGCCATCTTTGTCTCGGACTCAGGGGTCGCTTTAACGACCAAGCCAAATTTGTCTCTAAGGCCCACAGCTTGACCAACTGAACTTTTTTCCTTCACTGTTTGTAGGTACTAACCACTGCATAATTGGGCCCGTCCCATAAGACCTGCCGTTTTGGAGATGCTGTTACACAGTCATTTAGCCATAACAATTTGGCTCTTACCAAAGTCAACAAATCATCTTCAAAAAGGAACTGCTTGTATGATGATTCTTTCTACTAGTGGTCTATTGAGGGCGTCCTGAGCCCTCATGCATCCACTGATCCCAAAAACCCCTAAGAGTCTAGTCAGAATGGCCCAGGTGGTGGAAAATTCATTGATACGGCCATTCAGCTTCTCGCATTCCAATAATGCACCTCCTCTCAATCTCTGTTAACTGGTGAATATCTCTTTGATTATGTCATAGCCGTATGTCTAGTAGTCAACACAGTGAGCTCTAGATTAGCAGAAACAGAGGTCCACTACACACAAGTAGCCTCTGAGAGCCTTTCTATAGGTAAAGGGTGGAACCACTTTTAGGGCACCGGCTGGTAATACCATTCATCTAATCATGCCACAACTTTAATCATTTGCATATCTACTTGAGATGTAACAGCATGACGAGATTTGCAGGAAAACATCATCACCTTTTAGCTGCTTGTTTTTTTTTTCCGTTTTTTTTAGACATTATATGTGGTCAGCCACTTATGCATTAAAAGCAAAAAGAATTATCAACTGCTAATGAAGTTTTGAAGTTTTTCAAGATTTAAAAAAACACATAAGGGATCTGATAATGGTGTAAAATAAAGAAAAAAGCCACACTCCCCTGCACAGAGGCCTCTCCTGTCCAGTGCCGCTGATCCCATCTGCAGTGCAATGGAAGAGATGAGGTAACTCTTGCGCTGCTTCAAGATACCCCAGAGGTATGAGAAACAAGATGGCAAGATGATGGCACACAAGTTTTAGTCCCACAATAACACAATGCGTCATATTTACTAATACTGTCTAAAAAGCTAGACAGTGAGAACGTAGGATGGACAGTCTTAAAATGTGCCAGTTTTATCACAGTAGCTTAGCTGAATGATAAATCTGTTGAATTTTATGACTGTCTAGTCTAAGTTTAGGCAATCTATTAGTTGGCTTAGTTTATACCATTAATTGCACCAAAATTTTGGTACAATTCACCGCAATTTGACTTAATTTTAGTGCAATTTTAGCTATGCCCCTTTTTCAGAAAAAACGGGAAAAAAAAAGTCCAGAAATGTTTAAAATACACAGTAAATGCAGAACAAGGCATGTCAGACTGTTTTCTTTTGCAGTGTGCACAAGTAAACTGTTGTATTTGAAATAGTAAATAACCCAATTATTGTTGATGCTGGATTAAAGTCTTTATTAACTACCCTGGTCCTGGCATCACGTACTTGATAACGACTAGCATCGAAATTCAATTTGAGTGAACCACCATCTTGCCACTTGATGTTTTTCATCCATCTGGGGAGTCTTGAAGGATTGCCAGCATGAGTTGTCTCATGTTTTCTATTGAACTGCCAATATTTCACATGAAAGCTATAATTGTACAAAACCATCTCTATATACACCCTGGACACATACCCTTTAAACTAGGAATCCAAATGATAGAATGTAATGTACAGCATTATTTCACCTAGTTATTACGGTAATTTTTCTATCAGCTCTATGACGTGTTGTATTTTTTCTAAGCTGATGCTTACAAATCTTGATATTTGCAACTTACTATTACTATGGCAACCTATTACCTTAACACATATTTATATGTTGTTACTGCATTAAGCTTGTCATTTAAATCTACAATTAATAAAGAGCATTTGGCTCGTAGGTTAATGCTTGATAATTTCAATGCACTAAAATTTGAGTACACTAGGTTACATCTATTGTAGATGTCTAGTCATTAAACCATTAAAAAAATTCTTATTTGATTTTTTTTCATATCCTTTACTTTGGCACACTATATTTATTATGACTATCTAGATACAAAATGAACCCCTGGAAGTCTGCCCAACTGAAAAAAAAAACACATCAGACCAGGGTCATTTTACAGGATTTTAGATTTTTTTTAAAAATTCTAGACATCAGGAAGAAATGCAATAAATTTAGGAAGGATTAAAAAAATGTAATCAGCTGATAAATTCCCTGCTGCTTCAGTGCTGCTGCTCCAGTAGTCCTCACTTTTATCTTACTGCTGCGGTGACATGCCAGACATCCACCAATAGCCTCAGAGATTTTGTATTGTGCATGCAGGCATAGCAACTGAGGCCAGTGATTTGTTGCATCACTACTACTTGTCACTGCTGCAGAAAAGTCAGTGAAGACCAGCAGAGATCACCACAGCTGGGTTAGTTAAAGGGGTTGTCTCATGAAATCAAGTGGGGTTATATACTTCTGTATGGCCATATTAATGCACTTTGTAATGTACATCGTGCATTAATTATGAGCCATACAGAAGTTATTCACTTATTTGCTCCGTTGCTAGCGTCCCCGTCTCCATGGATCCGTCTAAATTCGCCGTCTTCTGGCGATTTTAGATGCGCTTGCGCTGTGCGGTCTTCTCCATGGTGAATGGGGCCGCTCGTGCCGGAGAGCTGGTCCTCGTAGCTCCGCCCCGTCACATGTGCCGATTCCAGCCAATCAGGAGGCTGGAATCGGCAATGGACCGCACAGAGCCCACGGTGCACCATGGGAGAAGACCCGTGGTGCATCGTGGGTGAAGATCCCGATGGCCATCTTGGTAAGGTAAGTAAGAAGTCGCCGCAGAGCGGGGATTCGGGTAAGTACTAAACGTTTTTTTTTTAACCCATCCCTTGTGTTTGTCTCGCGCCGAACGGGGGGCCTATTGAAAAAAAAACAAAAACGTTTTGGCGTGAGACTACCCCTTTAAGGCTGGAAGGGTTACGATGGAATGCTTTCAATTATTTCCAGTCAAAAATCCCATGCTCATTACAACTGCATATTAAGTTAGCAAGCAAAAACTGGCTGTATGATCCAATATGCGGCCCAAAAGCCCAGCTGGCTTGCCCTAATAATTGCTGAAGTAGGTTGCATTACTAATCAGATACACATCAGTCTATTTGCTGACTGCCTATATAAAAACCCATTCACACACTCTGTCTAAAGACTGGTTTACATTGGCCAATGATCGCTCAAAGGACACTTTGAGTGACAGCTTTGAGCGATCATTGTGTATAAACTATTAAGTAGCTACATAAGTACCAATTAGGTGTGCAAATGAAGCCTGAGGGCTTTTATCTTCGATCAGATTCTTTGTTCTCCATGGGGTAACAATGCAGCACTCCCCGTGGAGAACTTCTGATAAGAGTGAATAATGATTTTTAGGTTCGCTTGAATTTACCGATCAGCTAGCAGTGCCTGAAAAGCGCATGGTGGGCGCTCATAAAGATGCAACGATTATCGCTAAAACGATCGCCGATTAGCGATTTTTTTTTCTTTATTTTTTTTTTTAAGCGATCATCTGCTGGTGTAAAAAAGTCACAGTGGCCTATGAATCCTTGTAAACCTAAACTTAGACAATTCACCGACAAGAACTTTACTGATACTAAAATTTTATCTTTATTTAAATATACTTAAAAAGAGCCGTATGCATATCTGCACAAATAAATTCTTTCAACAAGACTTTTGTGTCCCATTGATTCTAGAACACAACACAAATGGCTGTTTTCGTTATTTATATATTTAGCCAAATTTCTTTATTTCCCACAATAACAGAGGGTGTCAAAACTGGATAAGACCTAGCACACCTCATTATGTTCATGAAATTTTTTCTGTCTTATCACACTGAACAGGTACAGCAAAATTGTATATTATATTGTAGTGTAGATAGCTTTTTATACATATATACAATATTGCACCCATTCAGTATCCGGTTTGATAAGTGTTTTTACAATCTTTTTCAAGAATAAGGAACTTTATTCAATAGATTCAATCTATAAATCCATCAAGACCCATCGACGCGTTTCTATGACACTACACCTATGTGTCATTTCATCAGGATGGAAAAAAGATTTTTCTGAATATGTCACACTTTGGTTTGTTAATGCCCTCTTATTGTCTCTCTAACTGAGTGTGTTCCAATTCATATATTGACCTGCTTTATTCAGGTTGGTTCCCCTTATAAGAACCCAGAGGTCTGCACTGATAAAGGCAAGACAAGGTTCAATACAGAATGGTAAATATAATCTGCCGATTTTTAAAGCTGATCACTTTCTCCTCCTCTAACAGTCCACCCTTATAGGGTACACACAGACACTGAATCTTTATTGCATATGCTGTCTATACTGATAACACAGACAACAGGTGCAAAAGCCTCCGCTTGTCACCATTAGGATATATGGAAAAGACTTAAAAGGTTGAGCACTTGTCTGTTATCACAGCATATAGCCTTTATAAATGGGGCATGTGGAATCAGAAAGAAGCCACATTCAGGAAGCACATATTCCTTAGCAAGCCCACGTCTGTGCGGCAGATAACGTCTAGAAAGCCCACATTTATGGGGCAGAAAAGTCAGGAAGCCCACATTTACGGGGCAGAGGAGTCAGAGAAGTAAAGAGGCCCACATTTACGGAGCAGAAAAGTCAGAGAGCCCACATTTATGGGGCAAAGAAGAGGGTTGCAGCCACACTGGCAGCGATGTTAAACGAGCAGCCAACCTGGCTGCAATGAGACAGAGCTGGTCTGTGGGTGTACTCCTCCTCCTTTAATATGCGTAGCTCCACCTCTCTTGTTTGGGGCTTGTCCTTTCTGTCCAATCAGCACACTGTCTCATTACACTCCCTCGCGAATCTCGCGATATCGGTGACGTCACCACGTTGCTACGTCACTCCGTACACAGCGCTGCAGCATCATGTGATCTCCTTCACCTTATAAGGATATCGTCCTGGTTACTGGGACGCTGCGTACTAGCGCATGCGTCCTACTGTTGAATCAGGTAATAGACGATTTCTCCTCTGAGGGTTGTTATCATTGCTGCCTAGTTACAGGAACGCTAGTGCTCACGCATGCGTTCTGCTGTAAAGTCGAGTAATAGGCAATTTCTCTTTCTTAAGGTGTTGCCATTGTTGCCAGAATATACAGTATTATAAAAATATAATCTGCTTATCTAGTAGATGAAGAATTACTTTACCTCTGGCATCTTTTATGGCTTCTGTACCTGATGTTTACGATGCCTTCACGTACTTTACTTTTTTATATTTTTATATATAATTATTTTATAAAACAAGGAGAGAGACAGTTATGCCAGGACTTTTGTGTCCCAACCAAGATGATGTAGGAAGCAAAAAGTCACTTTTATTAGCCAGACATTTCAGCTTGTGAGGTTCACATCCAATAGGTAAGTACCATTGTTTATTGTTTGTTTTTGTTTATTTTATTTTGTAGGGAGAGAGGGTTGTCTCAATCTTTTCTATTGCTTTTATGTCAAATGATCTGGAATTTCATCTTTCCTATAATGAATTCATATAGTTCATAAACTTGAGCAGCCATGGTCTTTCTTACGTATATCTTCCAGAGACAATGGATATTAAATGAATTTGTATTTAAACATCAGGACATTGCATATATGCATCGTGTAGTTCACATCTTTTCCTACCATTTTTTGTCCATAGGTTAGAAGGAGTATGGATACAAGCTCTTCATTTAGATGAACGATGTGAAGGATAAACATTCGTTTAACCCTTTGGGTGCACATGAATCTAATCTAAAGATCCACCCTGATTCTTTTTGTTGAAGCTTTCTATCCATATCTCCACGCCTGCCGTTACTCCTGATCATTTCAATCCCACGAAATGTTACTGCGTCAGGATTTCCACCATGTTTCTCCCTGACATGTAGTGCCAGGCTTGTTTGCTCATTCTGATTTATATTTCCCACGTGTGCAAGTTGTTGTTGTTCAAACTTGATATAAAGTTGTGGAAGTCCACCGTTTCACCAGTCCATAAAATTAGCACATCTATGAATCGTAACCATAATTCAATAGATGCTGTCCATTTCTCGTTCTCTTCACAAAACACCTTTGTCTCCTCCCACCAGCCCAGGTATAGGTTGGCATAGCTGGGGGCACAGGGGCTCCCCATAGCCGTACCCCTGAGCTGGTGGGAGAATTTACCCTCGAACAGAAAATAGTTGTGTTCGAGGACAAATGTCAACAGATGTGACAGAAAAGCGTTGTGCTCTTTCAGATGATTCCCTCTTTGAGACACAAAGAATTCTACAGCTTCCACCCCTCTATCATGGGGGATGGAGCTGTAGAGAGATTCCACATCAAGGCTTGCCAGCATAGTTCCTGGAGACAGGGATATTCCCTCAATTTTCTTCAACACATCCATCGTGTCTCTGACATAGGAGGGCAAGGCTTCGACAAATGGCCTGAGTATCTCATCAAGATACTTACTTATCCCCTGGGTTAAGCTGTTTATACCCGAGACGATAGGTCTCCCTTTTAGGGGTGTTAAACCTTTATGTACTTTGGGTAACCCATAAAAAGTCGCAATCTGAGGGTTTTTTGGATACATAAAGGAGAGTTCCTTTTCGCTAATCAGTGACCTTTCTTTAGCTGATGTAAGAATATCTCCAAGTTCTCTAAGAAAGCTATCAGTCGGGTCATATCCCAAAGTTTTATAGGTAGATCTGTCATTCAGTATCTTGAGACACATTTGTCGATAGTCCTCCCGATCTAGGATTACGATATTGCCCCCCTTGTCTGAAGGTTTTATTATAATTTCCGTATCCTTTTCAAGAGCTAACAGCGCATTCTTCTGTCCAGGTGTTAGGTTTTGTTGTTTGAAATTTCTCTTTTGAGATAAATCCTTAAGATCCCTTTGTACCATAGATTCAAAGAGATCGATAAAAGGACAGTCTCCTGTTGGTGAACTGGTACTTTTAAGTTTGAGATCCGTGAACGGTCCATGTCCAGGATCCCTTTCATTCTCCTGTTCTAAACATTCAAGCATTTCAAGGGCTTCCCGATCCTCAGGATCCAACCCCATTTCTCTACACTTTTTCTTCCCTTCAATAGCAAAATGTTTCCTCCAACGCAATTTGCGTAGAAATAGGGATATATCCTTAGTCCACTCAAAACAATTAAACTGATTGGTGGGGATAAATGAAAGACCTTTTTTTAGAAGCCTTTGTTCATTCACTGATAAAGTTCTTGAGGAAATATTTATTATTTATAGTTCATCCCCATTGGGATCACTTAGGTTATCTCTTGAGTCACTCGTTTCTACTATCTGGTTATTGGTTTTTATTGGAAGGTCCCCGTGTTCCCTCGATCTCTCAGCATATAGCTGGAGATCGGTTGACCTAAAAAAGGACACTTTGAGGGACAGCTTTGAGCGATCATTGTGTATAAACTATTAAGTAGCTACATAAGTACCAATTAGGTGTGCAAATGAAGCCTGAGGGCTTTTATCTTCGATCAGATCCTTTGTTCTCCATGGGGTAACAATGCAGCACTCCCCGTGGAGAACTTTTGATAAGAGTGAATAACGATTTTTAGGTTAGCTTGAATTTACCGATCAGCTAGCAGTGCCTGAAAAGCGCATGGTGGGCGCTCATGAAGATGCAACGATTATCGCTAAAACGATCGCCACATGTGCCTTCAGCCAATCACAGCCAATAACAATGATGTCATTGAATGGCTGTGATTGGCTGTGTTTCTGGAGGCGGGGATTTCAAGCCGGGCGTCCAGAAAGCAATAATCTGCCGTGGACCAGGAGGGAGCAAGAGCCTGCAAACACCAGGAGGGAGTGACAGCCTGCAGGAGCGCCGCAGATCGTCTGAAGAAGTAAGTAATGCTTTTTATTCTTTGCTCCACTGTATTGCCGGCGTATGAGGTGACAGTTGGGGGGTCGTCTTATACGCCCCGTCGCCTTATACGCCGGTATATATTTTTATTGTAACACATTTCTGGATGAATTGCAGGGAAGGGGTTATATATTTAACCCCTTCCCGACCATTCATCCTGCGATCGCCGGCAGCCCATTGCATTCAGTGGAACCTGCTGTATTGCTGGCTCCATTGAATTCAATGGGCAAACATCGTTCTTCTCTGCTACAGCTGTTACAGCTGTGCCAGAGGAGAACGATCTTTACGCTGACAGTGCGGGGGGGGGGGCACTCTTGCCGCTATTGTGGCTTAATAGTGGGACCTGGGAACTTGAGATGCAGCCCACCATGTAGCCCCTCGCCTGCCCTATCCGTCACTGTGTCGTTCCCATCACTTTGTAGAATTGCCCAGATTTTCACACATGAAAACCTTAGCGAGCATCGGCGAAATACAAAAATGCTCCGGTCGCCCATTGACTTCAATGGGGTTCGTTACTCAAAACGAACCCTCGAGCATTGCGAAAATTTCGTCCCGAGTAACGAGCACCCGAGCATTTTGGTGTTCGCTCATCTCTAGATAAGATGCAACATTGAGAGTAGGAAATTCTACTGTTAAAGCCCTTAAATAAACCCTAGCTGGAGGAAAAAAAAAACATCACCTTCTCCCCCAGTCCCAGGCACTGTTCTTCTTCATTTCTTCTGGTCAGGATTGAAAATTTGCCACATCCGGGAAACGCTGCCTCTGACTGATTGAACATTGTGACCAATCACAGCCATTCAGTGGATGATTGTGATTGGTCACTGCACTCAGCCAATCAGAGGCAGGAATTTTGCAATCCCTGGCCAGAAGAAATGAAGAAGAATAGGGTAGAAGACATGCCAGATAGCGTCATGCAATTTTATTTTTTGTGCATTTATTCATGCGCAAAAAAAAAAAAAAAATCACTCGTGTGATCGAGGCCTTGAGGTCGGCTGCACACGATAGGATTTGCATTGCACAATGCAAATCCGTTTGGAACATGCTATTAAAAAGCCCTTCTTCCTACACACTCGTGGAATGCGAGTTGTGATTGCAGAGGAAAGATCGCAGCATGTTCTACTTTCATGCAGATGTTGTATTTTCGTGCAAATTTTACATGGACAGTTGCATTGATGTCAATAGAATTGGTCTGACTGCCAGCCCATCCGCAATTGACACTGGGGAATGGTCGCGGGTACCCGCATCATTGCCTAGCGCCGGTGCTGGAAAAAAAGGTTTGAAAAAAAATATCTCAACTGTGCATGCCTGATGACAGTACAGATAAAGAGGAAAAGTGACAGGTACACGCAGACGCCACATGCGGAATCCGACCCGTTTGTGTGCAGCCAGCCTAATGGGACTCTAGGGAAAGATTTTTTTATGTTTTTGCAAAAATTTCCGCAACTAGATTAGGTTTGTTGCTGTAGAAGGTCGATGACTTTTTTATAATCCCCATTTAGATGAATGAGACAGTCTCAGAAATTTCGGCAACAAATCTGCCACATGTTGATATACCCTAAAGAGTTTCAGTGAATGAAAATCAGGAAACACAGTTTGCCATAAAAATCATTTAATAATTCACTTTTTCATATGAACAAAATAACAAAAAATGTGAGACGTCCACTGATGACTACCAAAAGAATCTGGAGAAGAAGCTGAGATGTCGACTAATTCAATCTTTTACTATTTGTAACTTGATGATATGGAAGTATTTTCTTGCAAAGTATCGTGACAAGTTTCTAGGAGGTGACTTTTTTCTGAAGTAATTGCTTCTCTGGAAATGAAGGCACGTAGTAGAAATACGACCTAGTTATTGAAAACTTTAATTCGAGAGAGAGCCATAGCCTGCTGTTATATTTGAGATGTATACAAGAAATATCATCACATCAAGGCTGAGTCCATAACTGATACTGCTCACCTAATTGAAATTCCAGCTCATGATATTGATAGGATGTAGGAACCATGCATGCACTATATCGTATTGGGTTGTGTTACCCATAAAGTAGCTTTTAATTATCTAGATAAAATTACGATTCTGTATGTGGCTTTTGTTCATATTACTGTACTATTTCTCACATCAAGTTCTGCTCAGTATAACACTGTAAATGCTTTACTTTTATTAGAACAACCTTGATAAGCTTCATTGTGTTATTGTAAATTATTTAAATCTATGAACAAAACGTAACATTCTTTCAAGCTTGTGAAACAAAAGATTTTCTATTTTATAAATGGTAAAAACATACTATGCAGCACATATTTTAAGACTTTTGTTTTTCATTATTCCGCTGCCCTTGCACCCGTCATTTTCTGAAGTGATTGATGGCATTACAGAAATAGGTGACACCATGACAATTACTGAAATAGAATCTAAAGTGGATTGAAAGTAGATCATACATAAAAATATTGAAAAAATGTTTGATAAGTCAGATTTTCATTTAATAACTTATTTTATTTTAATAAATTACATGATATTACTTTTACATAGAATACTTAACCCTTTAAGGGCCATGCGGTTTTGTAAGGACTAGACACTTTTTAGGGATTTTACCCATGTGGTGGTCTTACTGCCCTAATTTTTTTTCTTCGAGAACCATTAGCCATTAGCTTGACAAAGACCATCTATGTAATGGTTGAAACGTCGCTGTGTTTCATGATGATGTGTTGTTCTTATGAAAATACAAGTCCTCTATTGCACCTGAAAACTTGGACTCTGCTGCCTATTTTCTTTTTTCATTTGATTAATCTTTGGGATTAGGATTCAATCCCAGATAGGGTTGCAGTACCCTATGTGTGGATGGAACCCCCCCCCCCCCCCCCTTATGGATTATGGTGAGTGCTGCTGAGTACAATTTTTTTTACAGCTGTGACAGCTATCACAGCTGTGGCAGAAGTCCGCGGCATTCTCCATATCTTTTCAATGGGGCTAGCGCTGCTGCCGCTGGCCCCATTGAAAAGACTGGCGATTTCGGAGCGATATCCCAGCGATTTTGGGATATCTGCCTGCGTTTTTCTCTCACTGCGATGCGAGACTTTAACTTTAGAATCGCATCGTAGTGGAGAAAAAAACGCCAGTGGGTGGGAGCCCTAACTTTGAAATTGTAAAGAAAAATACTTTTTAATATTAAAACACTGGACAAAAGTCCATCAAAGGAAATACCCCAAATCAAAAGGCACCACAATAACCCATTAGGCACAGACACATCTAATAACAATACAGCAAAAATTACTGATAATACAAAGTATAATAACATAGTCCAAGTGTTGTGCAAGCAATCATATATCAAATTGCACAAATGTCACAATATACCCCTTAGTAACTAGCTTGACAAGTACCCTCAGTACATCAGTAGAGTTGTAAGTAAATACCCATTAACCTACCACTGGGTATCACCCCAATGGAAATGTTGTTATCCTTTGAATTATTAGCCGTTTTTGGTGTATTGTAATAATGTATTCCGTACCTCATGCATTATTGCAGTGCCTTTTGTTTTGGAAATTCTAGCTGAATGCAATTTTGGCTATTTTTTTAAATATTTATTAAGTATTTTTTATGATTTGATGGTGTTCCACTCATTTTTCTCTTTTTTTGTTGTATTATCTCAGGATATATAGTAGAAAACCTGCCGCTCATCAATTTTCTGTTTAAGAAGATATGGCACTAAGTATTGCAACCTCCATCACTATAGAATAAAGCACTTACTCTACAACACCAGAGGTCACACTACTTAGCTTCCATGATATTTATCCTTCTCTACCTGCAATCTGATTGTTTGATGAAGGTCTGTGGTATTTTTAAACAAAATTGATGAGTGCTGGCTTTCCTATTACTTGTGCTATAAAGAGTTGGATCATGCACAAGCACCAACTTCAGGAATACTGTGCTTCCGGTACACTTTATATATAAATCACAGAATAGGTCAAGTTAAAGGAATTTGTACATTTCTAAATATTGGCAATACTTTATCAAGTTGAAACAAACCTTACAATCTTATCAACATAAACTATTTTAAAACATGGCCCAAACCTCCCAGGAAAATGGTTAATGGGATATTCCCACAACTTGAAATTGCTTCACAGCCACTCTGTCCTTCCTGGTTGCAGCTGTCCAGGTCATATGACGGCTGCAGCCAATCATTCCCTAATTAAGGTCACTGCTGTGGCCTGTGATTGGCTACTGCAGTCATATGTCCTGGTCAGCAGCTACTGGGAGGGCAGAGTAGTTGTGAAGCAATTTTGAAGGCGCTATACAAAGATCACAAGTTATTGCCTATCCACAGGATGGGGATAACCTGCTGATCAGTGGGGTATCACCATTGAGCACCTGCTGATCTTAAGATCTGTGGATATGTGATAATTTCTGATCTTGATACAACCTCTTTAACTCTTTAAGTGTTGTTCCCTCATCTAATGTTTTTTCCTTAATGCAAAACATGCTTATCTTATGTGTGGTTTGCTTGTAGAAAACTTGTATAATACAGTAAGTTCCTTTATTGTCTAGTTATATTACAGTATTCACTTCTATACTGTATTAACTATGTGTTATCTTTCAATAAGAAGAGATATGAAAAAAATGAAGTCATGATTGCAGAAAGGGAACTTGAAGCTCCTGTTCATTAAAGCAAAATCTGTCAAAAGGGCTCCTACCTACCAGGTTCAGTGTGACTGTTATCTTTGCACCCCTTAGAACTTTGCCCCCAGTATGACCTGCTGGTTATACAGCATCATAAGTGAAACTAGTTATCATAATATGCAGACATGCCTCCCTATGTTAAAATACATCCAATATTTGAAATATAATTATATTCAGAATGGACATTTTTCAATTGCATTGGCTTTCTAACAGTACTTACAGATTCTCAGATTATTTTGTTCTCTGCTATTACAATTTTGACAAGGCTAGAACCATGGAAGAAGCCACTATACTACATGCTAAAACTAAATTGTGTCTATGGTTTTCTCAAATACATGCACCATGTGAAGCACTTTTCTAGTCACGGACACAACATATAACACATGAAAGTTATACTTAAAATGGAATTTTAAATCACAAAGCCATAGAAGAATTTGTGAGTACACTTTTATACCAACTTTTGATGCTTTCAACAGAGTGCTAAATTCTTCAAGATGATTCATGCGTGACTGGGAAGTATGAGAAATCTATAGCAATGATACCACTCTGGCTTGATGACCCCCTAACACTAATTCAGAGACCATAAAACTTTCACATCTTTATCAGTGGACTAATTAAGTATTTATTTATTTCTCTCCTCACATCCTATTGTGGCATGTATGTGTGTGTATATATGTATATGTGCATATATGTATGTGTGTATATATATTTATTTGTATATGTGTCTGTATATGTGTGTGTGTGTATATATATATTAATATATATATATATATATATATATATATATATGTGTGTGTGTGTATATAACCCTGAGTGGATTGAAGGTTCGCATTAACATCATATATTTTTGCTAGCTATTAAAAGGTATCATATCTACAAGATTACTTGGTTTCTCTTGCTGGGAATCACAATTCTGTTCTTGTCATACTTGGGTACTCATTAATTCATTTTAATTTCTATAATCTTATTTATCTATAACTTTTTTGTGCAGGTAGACTTTTTTAATGTAGGAGAAAGAAATGTGCTCCTCCAGTTATGTACTGTATCAAAAAGAGGACCTGTCGGCTTTCCTGTCTGTTTTAGTTAATACTTGTATTGTACCCACTATATAACAATTATGAAGCAGTTCCTTGTTACTTCTAGAAGTAACAAGATGCAGGGGAACAAAATGAACTCCTCACAAAATATTACATACCTAACGCAGGAAGAAGTGCAGAACCAGTTAAGATTAAAATCGATAAATCACCTGGGCCTGATGGAATACACCCAAGGGTTCTAAGAGAACTAAGTAATGTGATAGCTAAGCCGCTATTTCTAATATTTATGGACACTGTCAAGACTGCGGTTGTACCACTGGATTGGCGCATTGCCAATGTAGTTCCAATATACAAAAAGGGGTCCAAAAGAGAGCCTGGTAATTTCAGGCCGGTAAGTCTCACTTCAGTAACTGGAAAAATATTCGAGGGGTTTCTGAAATATGAAATTGAAGAATACCTCAAGGAGAACAACGGGATAACTCCTCACCAGCATGAGTTCATGAAGGTGAGGATTTATTTAATAAAGTAGCTGATCACATACTTTATTAAATAAAAGGAGAAGTTTCCCAAACTTTTGGTCACTTCCTATTTGCTTTAACCTGGAGTGTTGCGCCTTCTCCACTGCCAGTTTTTTAGTTCTATTCTGTGACAGTTGTGGCAGGGGACCACGATGCTATCCCATTGCTTTCAATGGGGCCAGCGCTGCTGCAGTCCCACTGAAAGCAATGGGATGAAGGCAACCCCTGCAGCAATGATTTTCGGGAAGTGGCTTGAAATATAAGTCCTACCCCAAAAATGATCCCTAGCTGTTAATAAAAAATGAACTCACCTAGAAGCGCTGGCCAGCTCTTCTCCACGTCAATCTTCATCTGTATTCTGGTGTCATTCATTGAATGACAGCTGAGCGCTGCCTCTAATTGGTTACAGCACTCAGCCAATCAGAGGCAGCGCTTTCTGGAGGCAAGGATTTTTCAATCCTCAGCCACCAGAATACATATGAAGATTGATAGGGACTGGCAGAAGAACCAGACAGCGCCTATAGGTGATTTCATTTTTTTTAACAGCTAGGGATGATTTGTTGGGAAGAGTTTATATTTAAAGCCACCCCTGAAAATCACTGCAGGGGTTGCCTGCATCCCATTGCTTTCAATGGGGCGGCAGCAGCGCCGGCTCCATTGAAAGCAATGGGGTAGCATCATGGTCCTCTGTCACAGCTGTGACAGGGGATTCTTTCATGCCTGCGGAGAGTTCTATCATCACTGAACACTGTGACAGTGCTGTCACAGTGTTTAGTGAGGAGGAGACCTTCGTGGAGCAGGTGTGCTTCTACAAGCGGAGCTGCTCCAGTGAACGGGCATATGAAAGAGTGCCTGTTGAAGGCCTGCACACATCTTGGGCACATGTAAAAAAAAAAAGCCCAGAGCTTTAGTCACACGTGTTTTGCACATCCGCGGAGTGCATTTTTTTTTGTGCACATAGGAGTGCAAAGAAAAGCTCATCTGACCGAGTCCTAAGAAAGAATAACAGTAACCAAAACAGTATGCTAAAAGATGCTCCATAATAGTTATTCCATGTGTAATGCAAGTTTTAGTTTTTGCTAAGATTAACAGGTCATCATGTTACTACCTAAGCCGAGGAATAGTCGGGGCCCCAGTTGAATAAATGACCTGACTATATCCATGTAACTGTCAATCCCCCCAAACTGTGTCCTTTTTGTCAGCACAGAATATAATTTTCTTGATGAAGGAATAACATGTAACACAATATTAAGCAGAGACTACATAAGTAGCCAGATACTATTTAGATTATGCCAATATAAGGCAAAAATGAAGTAGTTTTATCTTAATCCGTGCTTTTCATCGATGAAACTAGCTATATCCAAAATGAAATTGTTTGCCCTTGAGCCATGTTATGAAGCAATGCAGCCATTATTATCCCACAGAGTATTTATATTGTTATAAGCCATTATACGCTAATTCTAACTTGGAATTCATGACAGAAATAAGAGTAAAATATCAATTTGTAACACTGGCTTCATCTGAATATTGCTAATTCAGATTATGATTTTGGCCTTTTCACTGTAATTATGTCAGGATTAATTTTTTTAATCTATGTTTTCTTAGCAAATACACAAAGTGGGTGCAGCTCAGTTACTTTTTTCATTTCCGTTTGTGGATTGTTCTGCTTTTATTCTCTGAATTTCTCTTTTGAAGCTTTCAAAGCATCACTTTTTGTCCTTGATGATAGAAAATGACAAACCATTTCTACATAATAGTATGTG
This sequence comes from Eleutherodactylus coqui, assembly GCF_035609145.1. NCBI lineage: Eukaryota > Metazoa > Chordata > Amphibia > Anura > Eleutherodactylidae > Eleutherodactylus > Eleutherodactylus coqui. Next base: position 74,514,751 of record NC_089838.1, read on the forward strand.
TAGGGCAAGGCTTACACAATGGTACATGTATGCTACCTGTGTAGTAAAAGGCTCCTTCATGTACATGCAATACATACATGAGCATTTCCATAGCTTGTTTCGAAGAGATCATCTTCCATAGTGATGAACTATATCACTGTATCAGTTGAAGAGATAGTGGATTGCGTCTGAAGACTGCACACATATGTGCTATGCTGGCTTACAGAATTAATAAATATACTGTACAATATGGCACTTTGTTACTTCCTATGATGGTTGTCTTTCGGTTCGTCTATGGAACCTGTTTATCAGTATTACAAAACTACTCTTCTATAGTTCTTGTTCCCTTAAGGCCCCCTGTCCACGGGTGAGGCAGAATATCACTAGCGATATTCCGCTGCCCGGGAGCAGGGGAGAGAACTGTCAGTTTTCTGCAGTGAGCCTATCTAACAGATAGGCTCTCTGCAGAAAATCATGGCATGCCACGATTTGAGTCCCGCTAGTGGAGAATCGCTATGGTTCTTCGCTCACGGACAGCGTGCACTGCGTTACCCACTGCCGGATTATCGCCACGAGTAACGCAATGCATAATCGCCTGTGGACAGGAGCCCTAAGGGTCCCGGAAAGCGCAGTAGAAAATTTTGAGTCATTTTGTAAAATGTGCTACAATCTGCTACAATCTGTTTACTTGTTAAGCATTGGAATCAGGCAACATTCTTATAGTAAATAAAGCAAGATTACGGTACAGAAGAGAAACAGAATCGTTCCATTAGCCTATCATGAGTTGTCCATTGAGCACTTAGCTGTAGTAAACACTCTATATATGTATGTGCTGGAAAGAACACAAACACCATCCAAAACTTGCCTGCACTTCAATCACCTGTTTATTTTTTAGTGCCAGTGGAAACCCAGACAGTCTTGGGGTAGTCATACGTAGATAGCTGTGGGTCAAACACTCATTTGACCATTAGCTATCTAGGCCACAGCCCCATACACATGTGGGAGAGCGGAGTGTGCAAAGTAGGAAGAAAGATCTTTCTGTCTGGACTGTATGGAACAAGCTTTTATACCTCTTGTGTCATCCTGTTTCCTTATAATCTGCACTGCAAACTGTCTGTTGGCTTAATTCTGTAGGTTATATCTTATTTTGTGCATGTTCCCACTGATTTGTAAAGTGCTGTGAAACATGTTAGCACTCTATAAATAATGATTATTATTATTGGATGGGCATTTGAAATGATTGTATGCACTCAGCTGTTGCACTCGACATTGCAGGAAAAAGGAGGCTGCCAGAGAACAAAAGGATTGGGCAGTTGTTTTTTCCCATCAGGGAGAGTCGGGAGGCACTCATACACATTAGATGATAGTCCTGTCCTACAGAACTTTTATACAACATTAATTCATCTGTTTGTGCAAAAGTAATTAACTGTTTTAGCTGGCTGGCTTCCTATTGGAATCCAGTAGAGATGAGCGAGCGTACTCGTTTAGGCAAATTACTCGAGCGAGTATGGGCATTTTCAAGTACATGCCTGCTTGTCCGAAAAGATTCAGGGGCCGGCGAGGTGAACGGTGAGTTGCGGGAGTGAGCATAGGGGAGAGGGTGGGGGGGAGAGATCTCCCCCGCCGCCCTCCGCCGGCCCCCGAATTTTTTCGGGCAAGCAGGCATGTACTCTAAAATGCCTATACTCGCTCGAGTAATTTCCCTTAACGAGTACGCTCGCTCATCTCTAGAATCCAGCTTTATGCAGGCTATTTTTATGAATCTGTAGTTTAATATAGCTATTTGTTGTCCGGACTATATAGAGATTATTTACAATTCAAAATACAACAGCTTTCTCGTGCAAAGTCCACCAGAAAACTGCCTTAGGCCTCCAGTGCACTGGCAGGTCCCCGGATGCAGGATTCCCACAGCGTCTTCTCCTGTGCTGTCAATGTGCCGTGCAGTACATGCCCAGTACAGGGGACTCCGCGGCCTCCTGCGCTGCGAATGTGCCGTCTGGCGCATGACAATTGAGAGGACCCCGCGCAGTTGCCATAGCAATGACACAGCTCCTGCGCCCATTTCGCAAAGATGATTGTGTGATGGCCACAGGACAGGTGGCTTCCATAGACTTCAATGGAAGCCAGCCAAGTGTATTCTGCAGCAAATCGAAGCATGCTGCAATTTCTTACCTGCGAGCAGAAAATCGCAATCGATTTCTGCTTGTGGGCAGGAAATCATGATTTTCAATGGCATGCTATGGGCTGGATTTGCTGAGAAATCTGGAGGCGGAATCCCGCTCAGGATTTCGCAATACAATTCAGACAGTGTGCAGGACACTTTTGGATAGTTTTTTTTTGACTAGTCCGAAAAAGGCCATGGTCTAAATTGCACCAAATCGACATGAATTCTGTCAACATTTTGATGTAATTTTTGGTGTAAAACATAGATAAGCCCCTGTGTTGCACAGACTATTTCAGTTATGTGGAAGTAATAGCTTCTGCTAAGTCTAACCTCCAATACTCTACTACTGACATGCTCCTGTATATCTGAGGGCACTCTGTCACAGTTTAAAGCTACAGGTAAAACATAAGGTATAGAGCATGCAAATAAAACTGGGGGTCAGGGACTTAACAGTAGAATGCAGCGCCAATGGCAAAACAATTTCCCATTAAACACATTGATTTTACGGGTTAAATACACACTGCAGCAACACAGAGTTATGTGTTTAGAAAAGATGTCACACGGGACAAGAGTGATTAAGCCGTGACTCCTAATCCCGGAATTAGCCAGCAAAGTGGACGATATTCTGCAAAAATCTTGTCCACACGCTGTGGCCAATCCATCGCAGCCAAACTGCGTGGAAACCGCCATGCGGCGTGGAAATTACAGACGCAGCATGTCAATTCTTTTTTTTTTTCCCCCTGCATTGGCCTCTCTCCTCTCTATGGGGAGAGATGGCTGCAGCTGAAATGCAGGCGGCGAAGTAGCTCCAAAACCTGAAATTGCAGTTTTCCATCGGAATTCTCGCGGATTTTAGATGCAGCCAATCCACGAGAATTCTGCTTTAATGGCTGAGTGAAATAACCAAAATTAAATTATGTATTCAGAATAACATGTAATAATCCCATCTTCCCATTGGCTGGAAAGACAGTCATTTTTTATCTGGTGACTGAAATTCAGTTTGTATCAAGGAGAGAATAAGCAGCATTCGATCCAGTGATTCATTTACTGTATTGCACCCTTTAAAATGTCTCATCCGTGTGTCTCAACTACTACTGACTGCTGTTCTGCTACGTTACTCCATATTTGAAGTTCCATAAGTGACTGCTACTCTATCCTTTGCTTTGTTCTTTCATTGGATGAGAGTTTGGAATTGCTGAGAATATCTCCTACACTACAGCATGAAAAGACAGAGGTGAAGCTTGAAACAGTAAGATTAAATCTAACATTGAGACTGACCTGCGGGTCATATTCATTATACCAATCTGCTGATTTCTAAATATTCTGTTGTCTTTACTCATGGGCTTCAGTACCTGACTTTAGACCATCAGAAATTTGCTTATCCTGTATCCAGTTGAAATTACTATTTGCAACTCAAATACATACATACAAGTAATATCTGCTAAATTAAAGGGGTTAACTATATCTGAGATGTAGTAAAAATTCACAGAGGACAGCAAATGATAAAATCTTAAATTGTACTCAGATCCTACTGGTTTAGGCTAAATGCACATGGCTGGGTCAGATTCCTACTGTGCGATCTCGCAGCAGAATCAGACCCTGTGCCCTGAAGGTGACTTCCGCGTACCTATCCAATGTGTTCCTCTCTATGCTGTGAATGTGCTGGCTGGTGCGCCGCAGGATATGCGCAGTGCAGAGAATGACACGCTGGCGATGATTCAGATCCGCGGTGATTTCAAAATTCACATTTCGGAATCGCTGCGGGACAGACTGCTTCCCTTGATAGCAATGAAAGTCGTCCATGCAAGGCCCGCACTAGAGTAGAACATGCTGCGATTTTTTTCCCCCCTCATTAGTGGAAAATTGCAGATGATTTCCACTCGTGGGCATGGAAAAGTGTTTTGCACAACATGTCTATGGGCAGTATTTGCTGAGGGATACGGAGGCAAATGCCTGCTCCGGATCCCGCCGTGCAAATACGCCTGTGTGCATAGGGCCTTACTGACGCCATTCCTGCCTGCCATACACTCAAAACAAGCTTATAAGCAAACAAGAATAGTAGAAAGATACACAGTACTCTAAGACTGGGCTCACACGGGGCGGATTTGCAGCAGAATTTCCGTTCAGAATTTCGCTGAGGCACATCCACCTGTGGACGCTTACTCTCGTCCACACGGGGCGCCCAATCCGTCGCGGAAAAGCCAGCGGATTCGGGGCTGCGGTGCGGAATTGACAGCCGCAGCATGTGAAATTTTTTTTTTTTTTTCCGCTGCAGCCTCGCTCCTCTTGATGCGCAGAGAAAGCCGCAGCAAAATGCCGGTGCCCGAACTGCTCCAAAACCCACGGCCAAATGTCGTTGAAGCTGCTGCTCTCCTGCAGAATTTTTCGTGTTTTTTCAGTGCTGCCAAATGACCAGAATTCTGCCGTGATTCCACCCCATGTGAACCCAGCCTTAAGGGCTCTTTAACACCACAGTATAAACACAGCTATTTACCTGTGTATATACACTGAGCCATGTGAATAAATGCATTGGATTCCATGCATTCTATCAGATGACCAGCATATATATGCAGGTAAATAGCTTTGCATATACTGTTGTGTGAAAGAGCCCTAAGGCTGGGTTCACACAGGGCTGATTTGCCGCGGTTTTGCAGTGCAATGCAGCACAAATGAGATTTGCCAAAAAGCTGATCTCACAGGACAGATTTTTTCCACACAGCCGCAGTGCGGAAATTCAACTGCGGCGCAGTTTTAAAAGATGCAGCATGTTCATTCTACGGTCTTTTCCACAGCGCTTTTTTGTCCATAGACCTCTATGGACGCAGTCAAAACCGCACCAAATACACGACAAAAATTAAGAAAGTGCTGCGGAAAAAACGCTTGCGGATTTTCCCGCACGAAAATCCGAAACAAAATCTGCAAGCTCAAATTAACCTTTGAAGCGGTTTTGCTGCAGAAGCAGTTCTTCTGCGGCAAAACCGCAATGGAAAAACCGCGGCAAAACCGCAACAAATCAGCCCTGTGTGAACCCAGCCTAACAAATCCAGTATATAAAAACATTAAGAATATATTCTAAAGAAAAATATATTTATTTGTGACCTTAACAAACCAGCAGCAGCAAGTTAAAAAACCCTTAAAAATGTCATAAAAAAGAATGCACAAACAGAAGGGCCATACATATATAATATAACATAGTCCCTTAATGCAACCCCCCACATAGATATGTAGTAACGACTAGCTATAATAAAAAAAAAAATATATCAGTCCAAACATTATAATTGTAAATAATGTAAAAAAACAAATTGAGAGAAAATTCTGAAATGAGAGATTTCTAGGGGCTAACATAGCTGCTTCACTACTGGAATAGCATATATATAGCAAAAACATCACAAATAGTAAAGAACTGGAATGCATCCAGCCAAGAAAAGGGAATATCCCAAGAAAGAAGCTAGGCAAGAGACACTGAAGGAAGCAGCATGACTCCCCATGAGTATCGCTTTCCTAGGGTCAAGACCAGCGGGGAAGATGGGAACAGTACCGCTGGGAGGGTTAGAATCAGTATACCGTATATACCGGCGTATAAGGCGACGGGGCGTATAAGACGACCCCCCAACTTTCACCTTATACGCCGGTAATATAGTGTAAAAAAAAAAAATCATTACTCACCTCCCCCGGCGTTCTGTCGCGCTCCGGCAGGATGTCGCTCGCTCCTCGTCCCCGACGCAGCATTGCTTTCTGAATGCGGGGCTTGGAATCCCCGCCTCCAGAAAGCTAATACACACGCCGTCAGCCAGTTACAGCCATTCAATGACAGCATTGAATGGCTGTGATTGGCTGAAGGCGCACGTGGCTTCAGCCAATCACACTATTCAATGACATCATTGAATGGGTGTGATTGGCTGAAGCCACGTGCGCCTTCAGCCAATCACAGCCATTCAATGCTGTCATTGAATGGCTGTAACTGGCTGACGGCGTGTGTATTAGCTCTCTGGAGGCGGGGATTCCAAGCCCCGCATTCAGAAAGGAATGCTGCGCCGGGGACGAGGAGCGAGCGACATCCTGCCGGAGCGCGACAGAACGCCGGGGGAGGTGAGTAATGATTTTTTTTTTTTACACTTTTTTTTTTTGTATTACCGGCACATAAGACGACCCCCGACTTCAGAGCAGATTTTTCGGGGTTCAAAAGTCGTCTTATACGCCGGTATATACGGTAGTTTAGTTTTTGCGGGGTTTTTTTTACTGTATCCTGACCTTTTATGTCTCAGACACTGCCTTTAAGATCCTTTAGCATTAAGCAATAATCAAATGTATGTAATATTTTACAAAAAATGTCAAATATTTGAAAAATTCTGCCTGCAACCTTCATAATTCAGTTAAATCAGTACATTGCTAAATTAATAAGGGAACTACTTTTGAAACAATTGTCTTTTGAGCTTTAATCAGAATGGCTTCACATCAGTACCTTTAGAGCTAAATATTTAAAATCACAGTACTTGTGAGCACTCTGTAATGGCATTACTAAGGTGCTATGTGATTGCTTTGTCATGTATTGTTTATTGGTATTCTTGAACTGAATTGGCAGTATGAAATATTTACTGATCCTCCTGTGCCGCTGAAAGACATACCGGAAGATCGCAACTGTACTGAAGTGATGGGAGGTGTTTTTGACACAATAATGCCTCACATCTGTGAGGATATCGCATTTTCATTAGTACAATATTGGGGTGAGTTGCATGGCCTGATATTGAGCACAGCCATACGTAGGAAGCCTTACAGATCATTTGCATGTAATCATTGTTCTGGCTGTGCAATATGAAATTGCCAAAGCTTTGGATTTTACTACTGCGCCTTTGCATGGGTCTGAATTATGGCCCTGAGCATGTGGAATACATGTATTCTATTGGAAATTGCTTGGACTTTCTTGATCTAAATGTATCTAACTCTAGGGACTAAATATACCTAATTTTGCTTCAAGTTTTCATGTACATTCCACAATGCATAATATTTGTGTATTGTCTTCACCACCTCAAAAACTGGCACAAATTTACTATTTGAAATAAGACCATTTTTGTGGTGCATGATTTGCACAACACTTATGTTTTTAGACACTTTTTATGTTTTGTCCAACAAAGGGGTGGCATAAAGTCAGATAAGGCAGTCTAAAGATCTAATAGACTTATAATTCAGCAGAGACAATGTGATAAACCTGGTGCATTTTAATACTGTCTAATGATGCTGTCGCGGCTTGTCGGTCGTGATAGCATCGTGGCATGGTGGCCCTGAGGCTGGCCAAGAGCTGTCACCTTGTTATGCAGAACAAGGCTTAATGCACCATGTGCAGAGACTGCTGAGTGCTGTCTCTTGTTGTTGCGTGGATGCATGCTGGATTAGTCATGCCTGGGAGAAGGTTGGAGGTGGGGTTCTCTAATTGCTCTGCCAGTCCTCAGCTGTAGAGTAGCTTTATATTCTCACCCCTTCCTTTGCTCAGTGCTGCTTATTCAGCTCCATGGAGGAGTATTGGAGTTTGGAGTGCCTCTTTGCTGGGTGTACTGCTACTTCCAGAAAAGTCGCTGCGGTTTACTTTGAAGTCTTATTTCTGTTTTCATTTCTGTTTTGCTTTGTTGTTCGGTTTGTTTCTCCAAGGGTCTCTCTAGGGACAATCAGGGCCCAGGAAGAAGACCGTGGGGATACTTTTATCGAGGCGATTACTCTGCTTCTAGGCAGCTGCCCTTCACCTCCATGCTAGGTTAGGTCCAGGCTTCCTTCTCTCTGGAGTGGTGCTACTGTTCAGCATTGTGTGGTGCGCACTGTTCTACAGTGCATGCTATTGTCAACTGCAGTGGTTTTGAACGTGACCCTGCTTCCGTACTGAGCGTGGTGCTTGTGTGTTTCGCTTGGATGTGACAGATAATTTTACATGGGATGCTTATCGCCCTAACAGCAAATTTGGACAATAATTGTCCAGTGTACATGTGACCACTGACAGGAGAGAGAAATTGCTCACTTGTCAGAGTTGCTTGGTTTTTAGCTATCCTAACAAGCAGTCATTTAACTGTATCCTGACGCTGTGCACAAAACTGAAGATGAGAAAAAAATGAAATACCAATTCTTGCAATATAAATATTGCTGTGCTTATGCCACTAATTAAAGGAATAGATTAAAAGTACACTGTATACTGTCTACTTACAAATATTTCAGAGAGCAACAAAATGGCTTAACAAACTTTTACAACTGTAAGGTTGCACAAATCCTATGATATCCCTATCAGCAAAAAGTTTATTCTCCGTTAACACACTCAAAATTTATGATTCCTTGAACAAACTCGTTTGATATAATTATAAACCCTTTAAAATCTCCTCAGAAATTGCTTTTTGCTTGCTTTATAATTGCAGCAAATGCATCTTGCCAGAAATGTGTAACAGATTGTGGATCGTTACTATGCCACATTCACTATTCTGCTGATAAATGCCCTTGACTTAGTATTTTTATGTTTGCTATTGTATACAATAAAAATGCAACAATGAGAGAAGTGGAACTCTTGCAAGTTAATGCAAAGGAGAGTTTGGCACATTCACTAATTTCCAGTTCCTCCTACATGAGCAAGTGGGTGGATTTTTAGAAAAGAAATGTTCAGGTTTGGTTCTTTGCATTGATTTAACATTTTTTTCCATCTATGTTCTCAGCTACCAGTTACAGTAGATTAGCAACTCTAATAACAACAAAAGAAAAATATTAATTACCATTTGACCCACTCAGTCAATCTGTTTTACCACAAGTGCCCATTAAACGGCTATTAAATTTCTTTCTCCTACACAGAGTCCTAATCATCATTTGAGAGTATTTTTTTTTCAGACAATAGTCCAAAAGTGCAACTACTGACTTCATAAGGAACAGAAGAACTGAGTAAAACAAATCTACGTATTTAAGAGCTGAATGTGGGCAAGGTAATTACAGGAAATTAGTTGGTCATCAATCCAATCAATTCTTAAGGCACGCAGTAAATCAGTTTCTGTATGTGTTTAGAAAATGAAATCAAGTCATGCCAGTATTTATTTTATGGTGATAGATAAATCTTTTATGTGCAGCTAGGCAGAAAGCATAGAAATGGCTCCAAAGTTTAACATTAAAAATAATGTAAAAAATAAATACTAAAGAACATAAATAACGTGAAATGGTTTGTCCTTCTTAGGCTTCTTTCCCACGAGTGTATAGTTGCCACCATTTTCACAGTTGGCCGATATACGCTAACATCTGTGGCGTTAAAGCTCCTTAAAGGGCGCACAAATCTAATGTTTGTGCACTGATTCACATGACCTGGGCCCAGACGCATATACACCAAGGCTGCCATGCCATCGCCCCTTTTCCCTCCCTCCTCCTCGCAGGCTCATCTCTGCTCTCCTCTCTGCTTGCTCTTTACAATGGGAGGGTGCGGGACGGGGGCAGATCTAAGTGCCGCCCCATCCCGCCTCCTCCCATTTCTGGCTGCCGGGAGTGGGCATATCCTAGCTCCGCCCCCGCACCTTGTTCACAGCAGCAATAGGAGGAGACGGAATGGAAAGGCACTTAGCTCCACCCCATCCCGCCCCCTAACATTGCAAAGAGTGAGTGGGGAGGAGAGCAGAAGGACAGAGTTTAGCAACCACGCTGCTAAACTCCCTCCCACCTCAGGCTGCGGTCATGGGTTCCCATAGGAGCCCATGCAGCAGCCTATGTGTTGCGTCCCAAAAGATAGTTCCAGGACTATCTTTTGGGCCCGACCTAAAAATGCCCGGTGCTATATTGGCCAGCCCGGCACTTTTACTTCACGAGAATACGGCCATGTGATCTGATGCATTGGAATCCAATCCATCAGATCACAGCGTATATCGCTCGGCCATGAAAATGGTCGGCTGGTATACGCTCATGGGAAAGAAGTCCTATGTTGATATGTAGATACATTTGCAATTAAAGTGTTTACTAAGATTTAGACTAGTTTTACGCGACTGAGAATCTCATGCAAGTTTGGTGCATAAATTAAACTCATTCTTTTGAATCATGGCATGTCCTATCCTTTTGTGTCCCTTGGAACGCATCAACCATTGTTTTCAATGGGGCAGTAAAACACATGTGCATGCAGGTGCAATGCAAGGTTTCCGATTGAAAACAATGGGAAACACTTGCTGATCCTCTAACGTGCCTGAAAGCAGTGCCAGAGGATTGATACTCCATAGAAGTGATGGGAGGCGTTTTTGCGAGAAAACCACTTTGCATCGGCATCAAAACGATATTGAGTCAAGTTTCTTGGCCTGAAATTGCACACCCATGTGTAGGTAGCCTTAGTGTGTGCTGTTTCAAATTCACAATTACTCCTCAGCATCTGAAGACACACTGACAGATTATTAACTACAAATACTTACAAAGTGTAGTTTGACATCAGATGTTAAATGGCAAGTGGCAGAATTTTAACCCTTTCCAATCCACTGTCTGACGTCTAAAGACATTCTGATTGAAGGCTGTACAGCTCTGATGTTGGAAGACATCTGCCCAGGTATTCTTACTGTAGATTACTGGCCGCTCTGTTGTCGGGGGCCTCTCCAGCATAGCCTATACTGCAGTACTGGCTCTAGCTAGCAGATGGCGACATTGTATAAAGGCAGAAAGAGAAAGCCCCTTAAGAAACCCTGAATCCAAAATTGGATTGCAAAGGGTTAAACAACCTAGGAACTGTTAGAAAAAAACTCCAGTTTTCTTCCAGAAACAAAATAATTTTTGTTCATGGACTGTCCAGTATTGCAAAACATGTGTTTCTAATCTCATAAAAGACCTGTAATTCAGGCTGGAGTGATCTTGTGGTGCTTAAGAATATACTAAATTACAGACATATGTTTCTTTCATGATGTTTTAATTAATTTTTTCATTGTCTAATATATTAATGAGAAAAACGTGACCTAAGAAATGCATGAATGTTGCTCAGAAGCTGCTATTGAAGCTGATGTGTTGCGGCTTGTGGTATGTATCACTTTAAAATTTGTGCTGTTAACTATAAATTTCTTGTTCCTTTCTGTAATGTATTAGAAATCATGTATCTTTTAACCCTTTCCAATCCACTGTCTGACGTCTTAAGACATTATGATTTAAGGATGTACAGCTCCCATGCTGGAAGATGTTTGTCGGGGTTCTCTTGCTGTATATTGCCAGCCTCTCTGCTGTTGGAGCCTATCCAAGGTGTTACCTCATGCAGCACTGGCTTTAGCCAGCAGATAGTACCGTTGTATGACAGCAGATAAAGAGTAAGACCCCAGGAAAACCAGGATATAAATTGAATTGAAAAGGGTTAAATCATGACTAAAGATGAGCAAACCAAAGCCATGTTTTCACTATAAGAATTGATTCACATGGCTCTATACGAGTTATGCCTGTGAAACTCAAGCACAACATGCATAGGACAGCACATGAACACCCTTGTGCTTTCTAATCTCCATGGACACATAGAAATTAATTCATAAGCCTCATAGGCTATAATGGGGCCATGTCATGTTCATGGAATGTATGCAAATAGGAGGTTATATAATGCCTATGTAGCACCACTTATTGGAAATCAGCTTTACTATAAGTCAATATCAGAACTTTTAACAGGCTTGTTAACATTACTGCAAATGCAAGCCAATGCAAGCCAAATCTTCATAAGGCAAAAAACATGTACAGGCAGATTTTTTTGTTTTTTTGCCCCTAATCAGTGCACAGCAGTTTTGCTGGCTGGCTCGGTAAGAGGCCTACGATGTAGGCTTGGAGGGGTGAAGTTTCTTTTTAGAAAGAGTATCTAGTAGGTTTGAGGAGACTTATAAGGCCATGCATGCTCCCCTGGGAAAATTGTATGCAAATGGGAGATGGTATAATGCATCTGCAGCACCACCTATTGTAAGTCAGCTTCCCAAAAAATCAATATCACACCTTCTTAAAACATGACAAAAGGATTCCGAGAAACACACCAGGCTCTTATACCAAAGAGGCCAAGTTCACATGTGTAAAGTACAAAAGCAAGCCCATATTTGTGTACCCATTTAAAAGAAACTTTATTGCGTTGCTAAAAATACACCTACTAATGACTTAGGTTCAAGGTTAAGGGCTGCAAATGGCTAAAGATAGTAGAGCATAGATACTGGAGTCTACCTTTCTGCTCAACATAATCACTTCCTAAGTCTATATAGAAGTAGCTCCGTTTAATACAAATACTAAATTCCTATCTAAATGATATTTTGACGCCAGAGATTCCTATACTGCAGCCTGTGGAATCCAATGTAAGCTGTAAATAACCAAACTGAAGCCTTAGTCTAAAGTAATACACATCATGCTTCCCAAGATATTTGCCAGATGCTTGGTGTCATCAAGGGAAAGGAGTTTTTAACTGGAAACCTTCTAACAGGTCATTTCCTATTTGCATACTAAATTTCTCAGAAAATCATGCACGACCTTATAAATCTCCTCACACATTCTAGGTGCTCTCCACAAGGAGAAACTATGCCCTTTCCGATACACTGTCCAAGCAATACACAGGACACGGTCATTTGAATTGGCCCTAAGACAAGGAAGGGTGAAATATAGACCTCAATTTTATAGATGTTTCAATCTGTAATCCTAATATTTTGTAAATGCCTACCAGGGTTGTAGTTTGGGAAGCCAAGTGAGGCATATTCCTGGGAGAAGTACAGTAAGTAAGTGACTTGTACATGTGCTGGTCAGTGGCTACATCAGTTAGCTACTTGTTCTCACAGAAGCACTATGTTAGAAATTAACTGTGGCAGTCGGCACAGGAACACTTTTGAAAGAGTCAGATCCTGGCCAAGGTTTGCCTTCATTATAGCTCCTGTAGTGATGATATATCAGGTCGTCTGTCTTCCTGTGTGCCACAGTTATCTCTTCACTTCTCTTCATGAACACTGCTTGTATTGTTGTTTCTATGGTTGTGTTAGCTAGTAATAAATAGTGATGAAAAATGGAATAATCGTTTTGTGTTGGTATGGGGACGATTTCACGAAAATCATCTGGATGGCCAATTCCCATTAAAGTCAATGGGAGCAAAAAATCGGGCTCACTAGTTTGTCCTCCAAAAGATCCCAAACACAAAGACCCCCAACTTGCATGGCTATACAACTACACATCTGGAGAATACTATGCTCCCTCCCAAATATTGGTCAAAACAGTGCACAGTGGTGTTGGGGTCAATCATAGCATGGGGGTGTTGCTGAAAACAAATAAGTCCCACATAGGGTTTCCTGGACCAAATATTTGGCTATGGAAAACAACAGGTGTGCTGCTCGTTTGAAAAGCAATGTTATAAATTTTACAGGTACAAATTCTACCAGGTGACAACAACACATAAGTACTGGCCTGCTACTCCTCCTTCAAAGAAAAGCAGTAGAGTTACCAAAAATGACACCAAAGCCAACAGCAGGTGTGCTGCTTGTTGTAAAAGCAATGTCATAAAGTTTGCAAAGGACAAGGTGAACGAGGTGAACTGAACAGCCAAGGACTGGCATTCTTTAGGGAAAAGCTGTAGAGCTAGAGCAGTTTCTTGTGTTTAAGGAAATTTTTGTTTTGGGAGAAAGAGAAGGAGGGGAGGTGAAGAGGGGACAGACAAGAATGAATGTACCACAACTCTTGAAGGTACCATGAAACATGGACCACCACTTTCGGCTTCACCTGCAGGACATTGACCCAGTGTGCTGTTAAGGATATGTAACGCCCCATGGCATGCTTGCTGGACCACATGTCCATGGTCAGTAGCACCCTGCGAGGGACACATTACCACTCACACGGTGGTGCAGGACAGGGAGGGTTTTTTGGGCAAAGAAATGGCAGCTGGGCAGCTGGTACTACTGGTTAGCATGGAGAAACGCATTGTGGAAAGTGTCTGTTTCCACTTGCCTGAAGTGCAGCATTTCTATTGTAGGCAAGGGTTTTATTTTATTTTTTTACATTCCTATAGATGTTGATTTTAGGACTGGCTGTTGACCTGGGATATGCTAGAAAATGGGGTGGATGTCAATGGTGGTAAATGTGGTGGTGGCTTAACTTCTGATCTCTGTCAACCACTCCTGGCTCTGACGTCGGCAGCCTGATTGTCAATTGCAGAGAACATGCCTGAAGGTGTGCTACTGCCCCTAAATAAAACTGCCTGATCTGTGCTCAGAGGCTACTGTTTGAACATGTTAACTGCTTAGTGACCACCCCATTGACTTTTTACATCCTGTTTTCCTGGGTTTTAAACCCCAGGGCCGTAAAAATGGCTTCCCCTGGGGATTAAAGTCCTGCGTGCTGTGAATGTGACAGCTCTATGCTGTTGGATAACGGAGGTAGCCAAGAACCTGGAGCTGTCATGGGGTGCTGCGGCAAGATACCGGAGATAGCATTAAAATGAATACATAGTTTTAAAAAAGTTAGTTTTAACTTCGATCCATGAGGGTTGCTGAGAATACTTACCCCGTCCTCTGTGATGTCCCGTGGTGTTCTGGGCCCCCAGGACCTGACGCCAGGGTCTGCGCATGCACGCCAGACATCATTGAGTCACGAGCACACGCAGAGGGCGAGGAGGCCTAGGAAATTTAAAAACTCCCTGCTCCCAGCTAGTATGAATAGCCGAGAGCAGGGAGATGTCATATCCCCTATGAGATATACAGATCATATCCGTAAGCGGAGAGCAAATTGGGTACTTAAAGCTCCTGGATTTATCTGCGCACCTTACATACATACCCACCCTCATCTTCTGCCTCGGAGGAAAAAAATGGTTGAGCATCAATGTATTCAATGTTTTGGGTTTTTTTCCTCCATTTTTTGGGACTGCCCTGTTTACACCCATTGAATGACCAATAGCACTTTATAATCCATGGTGACTGTTTTGAAGGGTGCAGGAAATTTGGCCTGCAGTGAAGTAGAGGAGGAATGCTTTTAGCTAACTGGTAGACTGCTGTGTGCCTACAACTGGGAGGAAGAGGCAATGGTGCTACTTGAGGCATGCTGCGTCATCCACTTTACGACCTGTTCTGCATGCTGCGGATGTAACACACAGGCAGAACTACTTCTAAGGTATGGCAGCAGGCTTTCCTCACCACCTGCAGAATATGGAGCTGTTGCTTCAGTGGGAGCCGCTCGAAGTACCAACTTGGCCAATCCTCTGCCACTCCCAACACCACCACTACCAACGTGTCCCTTACCTCTTGCTTTTTTCAGGTTTCCTTTTTATTTATGTAGCTTTGTTTAGTTTTATGTATTTTATAGGTAAACTTTGTAGTTTGCAGAAAACCACTGCTAGCTGCGTAAGGCCTTTTGCATACGAAAGGGTCGGCCGCATGCGGGAGCCCACAGCGGAATCCACTCCTGTGCACGGCCGGCATCTGCACATACTTGTCTTTTTCTCTTTACATCTGTACTGTGCCGAGCCGCCGTCAGTCATGTGCAGTACAGATTTTTTTTTTTACGTTTATTTTCCCCACATAGCCGCTAAGCAATGATTCTGAATACGCTTTCTAACCATGGACCACGGATGCACGGCTTTCCTTGACTTCAGTGGAAGCCGTCCGTATGGACACCACATGAAAAGGGAGCATGCTGAGATTTTTCCTCCACTCACGGAAACCACAATTGTTTTTTGCGAATGTGCAGGAAGAATTGATTTCCCATAGCATGCTATGGGTGGTTTTGGCTGCCGATTCGTGGTTTTGCTGTCCTTGGTCAATTTTTAACATATTACTCCAGTGCCACAAGACGACAACACTAACAACTGAGAAACACCAAGAAAGAAGTCCATGCAGATGCTGCCCTTGGGCAGATTTGAACCTAGAACCCCCAAACTACAATTCAACAGTAATGACTGAGCCACGGTGCTTGTTCTTCCTCTTCCTTATGAGGAGAAGAAGGTGAAGAAGAATAATGAGAATGAGAAGAAGGAGGAAGGGAAGAAGGTGAGGAAGGAGAATAAGAAGATCTTCTCCTTCTCTTCCTCTGGAGAAGAAGCAGGAGGAGGAAGAAGCTTGGTGGCTCAGTAGCTAGCATTGTTAACTTATAGCACTGAAGTTCTAGGTTCATGGCTGATAATTGACAATATCTGCCTGGAGGTTGTATGTGTTAATTATATTTTTCATTCTTCATTGTCTCCTTTTCAGGACAAGGGAAAAGAAATACACATGGTGGCTGAGTTGTTAGCACTGCTATCTTTAAGTAATGAAGTTCTAGGATCAAATCTGACCAAGGGCAAAATCTCGATGGTGTTTTTATGTTCTCCTTGTGTTTATTTTTGATGATCTTCTCCTTCTCTGGAGCAGAGAAAATGAATGTAGTGGCTCAGTTGTTAGTGCTGCTGATTTGCAGTGCCGGAGTTTTAGGTTCAAAACTGGATTTTGTTTGTTTGTTCTCTTTGTTATTGTTCTCCTCCTCCTCTGGTATAGGACTGAAACGTGTGCTGGCTCAGTTGTTAGCACTGCTACATTTCAGAGCTGTAGTTGTAGGTTCAATTCTGACTAAGGTCAACATTTGGATGCAGTTTTTCAAAAGCAGATGCTACCCTTGATGGGATTTGAACCTAGGACTCTAGCACTGAAAGGCAACTGAGCTACATTAATAGAAAAAATGCACACATTAGGGTCCTATGTCCTTCCTCACTGCAAGCCTGCAGTAATCAGGAGATTGAATGTCATTAAAATGACCACTTGAACCCTGAAGCAGCCTCATACCATTATCCCTCTTTGACTTACTGTTACAATAGGTAGAATGCATTCCTGTTGCTAATGTTTTAAGAGCAGCTGCTAAACGTAGATTTGTATATCACATTTTCAGATAGTAAAATATGATTGAGAACTCCAGGGAACGTATTTCCAGTGCTCCAAATATTAGGTGTGACATTTTTCCATCACTGCAGCTGATTATGTTTGTATTGCACATGGTCATCTTTGGCTTGTATGCAACTGCTTGACCATGGAAGCGCAATTGATGAAGTGCCTGCAGAACAGTTCTTGTACTGATGTGACATCCAGAAGCAGTTTGTAACTCTGCCATACAACAAAAGATACCATAGGTGATTTTTACACCCCACCCGCTTCTGCAATTTGTGGTCCTACCTTTGTAACTGAGCTATTTCCAAAAAAATGCCTACAGTTCACAATAGTACCGTGTTTCCCCAAAAATAGGTCCTACCCCGATAGTAAGACCTATCAAGTTTTCAGGGGAGGCATGAAATATAAGGCCTCCCCCCGAAAATAAGACCTAGCTAAAGTGCCCCCCCCCCACACACACACACAAAAAATCAATACTCACCTGGTCCACGGTTTCCCAATAGTCTCGCTGTAATTGGCTCATCGGGCGCTGTCTGTGCTTGGCTGCTGGCGCTCTATAAGCCAATCACTGCGCTAGTTTTGCTGGAGGCGGGGTATTCAAAGCCCCGTCAACAGCAGAAGCTCAGCTGTGAGACGAGGAGGACGCAGTTTACTGCAGTGCCGCCGCCGAAGACCATGGGGAAGCACCTGGATGCCACGGACCAGGTGAGTATAAGGCCCCTCCTTCCCGGAAATAAGACACTGTTCCCTTTTGGGGAAAAAATTCATATAAGACAGTGTCTTATTTTCAAGAAAACACGGTAGCACCTACAGTTGACCAAGGGAGAATAGAATTTCACAAACTGACTTGTGGTAAATGTGGCATTCTATAACTATTCCAAGTAACTGAGTTCTTTAGTACAACTCATACTTCTACCAATAGCTTCACACACAGTTTCTGCTTTTCACAGATTTTTTTTTTGAGCTGTTAATGCAGTTTTTCATTACTTTTGGGGCTTAATGTTATTTTAAAGACTGTAGTGCATTGTTAGATACACTACATACAAAGCATTTTTCTTGTGGATACTTCTGTGTTGCGTTTGAGTGGGGGTTTTTTTTAGTATTTTTGATGGGTTTTTCTGGAAAACGTTTTTCTGTTTTTCCAATAGGCATCTCAATAGGACTTGGAAAAACACCAGACAAAAATGATGTTTTAAAGGTTAGGGAATATAAAAGCCATGCAAACTCGTAAAAAAAAAAATAAATTATTTTTTTTTGCAAGTGTTTGAAAATATAAAACGTGTTTGTAAAGTGAGACTTAAGATCGCATGGTTGTATGCTTCATTTTATGCACCTTTTACCAATGGGAGTTGTTGAAGCACCTGAACTCAATATTTATAAGGAATGCCCATATTATTGCCAATGTAGTTCATATTTGCTGCTTGGAATTGTGTTTAATTCAGTTGTGTCTTTTATTCCATATATTTGGTTTATTTCCAAATTCTGTCATCTTCACCTAGAAAAATAACTCTGACATTCATTATTACTAGAGATGAGCGAACGTACTCGGTAAGGGCGATTTCGCAATCGAGCACCGCGATTTTCGAGTACTTCATTACTCGGGTGAAAAGTACTCGGGTGCGCTGTGGGTGAGTGGGGGGGAGAGGGAGAGAGAGGGCTCCCTCCTGTTCCCCGCTGCTATCCCCCACTCACCCACGGCGCCCCCCGGCGACCCCGAGTACTTTTCACTCGAGTACTGAAGTACTCGAAAATGGCGGTACTCGATCGAGTAATTACTCGAAACGAGTACGTTCGCTTATCTCTAATTGTTACCTCAATATTGACACTGCTAAACCACTAATCCAAGTCCTAGTCATTTCATGCATTAACTACTGTAATTCTGTTAGACGCCAGGTTCATTAGTTCTGTCTAATGAATATACTAACTTATGTTAATCAGTGCACTTTTGAATTTCAGGAATTAAGCTGAAAACTCTTTTGCTAGTCAATGTAATGAATATACTAACTTCTTTCTGTTAATCTCTACATTTTTGATTTTTTGGAATAAAGTTGAAAACTGTATTACTAATCTACAGTACCTTGCACAATGGAAATTTCCTACATTTCTAGCACCTTATTTGTTTAACCTGTAGACATAATTTTTCCATGCTGTAAACTGTTATTTACAACTTCTCTCATGCTACAGCCACAATATGCAATGCTTTTTCAAGGAATATTAGACTGTAGTAGGCAAAGCAGTCAAGAAGCTAGCTTCTCAGTACTCTCCACTGCTATAGCATTACATCATAGTGCGATCAGCCAGGCAGTCTATCAAGCCACCCCACAGGGATGGCTAGATAGGCGTTCTGCCAAGACAGCCCTGGGACCTTTCAGAAGGCCTCTGGCTACCATGACACCCACTTGGCTTCCTGCGATCCCATCATTGGGGGTCATATGGGACCCCCGAACATCGTTTAAAGGGTTAACAGGTTCGATGAGCCACCGGATCATCAGAGCTGTTGCCGGTGGGTGTCAGCTGTAAGAAACAGCTGGCGTCTGCATTGTATGGAGGGAAATCACCCTGTGATTACACCGCAGATCTGTGTAAGTGTACTCCTGTCAGCACCTGCTTCTCGTGCGCAGCTCTGTGTAAATGCATCCTCGGGCACATCTGAAAGGAAGGTGTGTCCCCAACAACCAATGAGGTTGCTGGAAGTACTCAAGGCTACAGAAGTGGGGCTGAAACTGCGGTCAGTGTGCAGGACCCCTTGTGATGGGGTGGGGGAGAGCGAGGGGGACCCTGTGTGATGGGGGGGTGAACGAAGGGGACCCTATGTGATGGGGCGGGGGAGAACGAGGGGCACCCTGAGTTATGGGGGGGGGGGGAACGAGGGGGGCCCTGTGTGATGGGGGTAAACGAAGGGGACCCTGTGTGATGGGGCGAGGAAGAACGAGGGGGACCCTGAGTGATGGGGGGGGGGGAGAAGGAGGGGGGCCCTGTGTGATGGGGGGAGAACGAGGGTGATCCTGTGTGATGGGGGGAGAATGAGGGGGATCCTGTGTAATGGGGGAAAGCGAGAGGGATACTGTGTGATGGGGGGGAGAGAACGAGAGGGATCCTGTGTGATCGGGGGGGGGGAGAATGAGGGGGATCCTGTGTGATGGGGAGTGGGGGGTGGGGAACGAGAGGCGTTCTGTGTGATGGGGAGTGTGTGGGGGGAAAACAAGGGGCGTTCCGTGTAGTGGGGAGGTATAAGGGGCATTCTGTGTGATGGGGATGGGGGGGGGTGGCGACGACGACAAGGGGTGTTCCATGTGATGGGGAGTGTTTAGAGTGTCAATGCGTATGGAAACAATGTACTGCGTATGGGCGGTGTATCACATGCAGCCCATACAAGTGTACAGGGCTCACGTTGCATGGTACACAAAGAAAGAGAGCATGCTGGGATTTATTTCTCTTGCATATCTACACGCAGTCCATTGACTTTCATTGACTCAGTTCACTGTGCACCACGTGTGTATGCGCAACGCACGCATAATAGGTGGTGAAAACCTGGCCGTGGACATGAGCCCTAACATGTTATATAAAGTTAGCTTATGTTGTCTCTATTGTATGTATTGTTATTATGATGTCTCCAATGTATATGTGTGTGTGTGTCTATATATATATATATATATATATATATATATATATATATATATATATATATATATATAAATTTTCTTTCCTGAGGAAGCGAAGCATGCCTTGAGGCTTGTGTTCTGGATGTTTTAAAACTCTGCTAAAACCCCTGATTACTAATGATCTATTGATGGGTCATTTAAAAAAACAGTAATGTAGCTAAAAGTGATGTAGAAGTAGTAGCCGTGAAAAGGAGTGGGGGTTGGAGGGGTCTGTAGGGGGGCCCCAAGCTAAACTTTTGCACCTGGGCCCATGAGCCTCTAGCTACG
The DNA here is from genome assembly GCF_035609145.1 of Eleutherodactylus coqui. NCBI lineage: Eukaryota > Metazoa > Chordata > Amphibia > Anura > Eleutherodactylidae > Eleutherodactylus > Eleutherodactylus coqui. Next base: position 74,535,627 of record NC_089838.1, read on the forward strand.
CCCCTGCCCCCATGGAACTTAGAGAGATGCAGATAGCGGGTTTAATGCTTCTCATATTCTACTCTTCAACTTTGCAATTGTGTTTTATTCTTTATCACTTACAGGGGCCACAACATGACATTCAAATCCATGTTCTTGTGCCTCCAGAGGTCTGTGTGCCATATATTGTGTATTCCTTGTGTATTATAGTACACTATTGTTATTTCAATATAAGACACCAGTATAGAGAATTATATAGTATATTTAAATTACACCAGGATTATACAATGTAACATCTTGAATATACTTCCTCATCCTCCTCCTTTTCATTTACAGGTACGTTTTCACTGCTGATCCCAGCATCCCTATGCTTTCTACTACCCCCCTTTTCTTTTGGTACATCTATCTGTCTTCCTACTTACAAGCTGATTGTAGAAACAATTTGTTAGCATTTACCATATCATTCCTGTATCCTTTCTCTGTTATCCTATAATTTATTTAGCACACACTCTTTTTCTCCTCTTCTTTGTCACCTGTTTCCACTTCCCATGTAATCATTATAATATAAATTTATGTCCATAGGTCTTTGGACCTTGGTTTTTGGTGCTGCTCTAAAGTGCTGCCTTTTAAGTGCTAATTTGAATTATACACGAAGTAACCAAAAGGTAACATAAATTATTCTAATACACATCTACTACAATTTCCTTCATACTCCTAATATAGTGAAATATCACAATCTTAAGCTAGCAGTTGCTATTACTTGCTTAGCCCTGAAACTCCTTCACTACCCCTTAAATCCCTGGACCTAGCAATGTACTGTTTATTTCCCCATCCCTTTTACCATCTGACTAGAATTTCACTGTTGACTCTTCCTATCTAAAATCCTACATTTACAAATGCACACCCTTTCCCATCCACACCTGTATCCCTCTCTCTGCTTCTCTTCCCGATCCTGGCCCACCCCAGCAAAATCCCATCATCACCCTCCCCCCCCCCCCATTACTGACACACCTCTGAAAATTCTTGTAATCCCACAAACCTCAAATCCTTGACAGTCACATGTATGTGACTACCTCCTATTTCTCTGTAACATACCATAACTCCAACACACAGATGTGGCTGCTGCCTTTATAATGCCACCGTTTTATCTGCCCTACATTCAGCCACTCTTCTCACATGCAAAAGGATCCAGCACATCAACAGCAATCATGGCACACTGATCTAACAAAAACACAGAGACAAGCCTCCAGGGTTGCAGAGAGATAGTGGAAGAAAACCCATTACCAGGAAGACTTCACAGTGTTCAGATAGGCTGTCCTCAACTGCACTCAAATCTGCACTCATTGCTCTCGCAGTCCCAGGCAGCTATTTGACATGTTCAACTCCTTTCTGCATCTCCCAATGCTACCCCCCACACATCTCATCTCTGCCAAAAAATTTGCGACACACCCCAAAGACAAAATTGATAACATTAGAGAAAGCGTGAAACTGCTGTCCCAACCACCCTTCTGCATAGCTACTCTATCCTCTTCCCCTTTAACTTCCTTGTCCACCATTACTGAGGACAAGCTCTCCTTCCTACTCTCCAAATTGCACCCCACTATTCTGTGCACTTAACCTAATCCCATCCAACCTCATCCCCAGCATTACCACTGTGATCATCACAGCCCTAACTCACCTGTTCAACCTCTCACTGAGTATTGGCATCTTTCCTTTGTCCTTCAAATGTGCATTCATCACACCCGTCCTCAAAAATTAATCGCTTGATCCTTCCTACCTGTCCAGCTACCACTGCATATTGATGCTTCCTTTTGTGTCACAACTTCTGGAAAAGTAGGCCGACTGTGAACTTTCCTACTTCTCCTTCAACTCACTGTTTGGCCAACTGCAATCTGGTTATCGACCCCACCACTCTACTGAAACTGCCCTAACCACAATAGCTAAAGACTTGCTAACTGCAAAAGCCTCAAAATATTAGTCCATGCTCCTCCTCTTAGACCTCTCCTCTGCCTTTGACATGGTTGACCACTCCCTCCTGCTCCAAACTCTCTCCTCCCTTGGCATCACAAACTTGGCCCTTTCCTTGATCTCCTCAGACTTTACTGACCAAATGTTTAGTGTCTCCCCTTGCACACAACATTCTCACCTCACCCTCTCTCTGATAGTGTTCCTAAAGACTCTGTACTAGGACTCCTATTCTTCTCCATATACACCCATGGTCTAGAACAGCTCATATAATCCCACGGTTTTCAGCTTTCAGTACCATTTAAGGCCTCCGATCCTCACAAGACTTACTCTATATCAATTTGTTAGTCATTTTGTGGATGTTTTACAGTTCCTCTTTTATATATGTAATGTAGCTATATATGCAATAGTATCTGCAGCTAATACGTAGTGCAACGTAGTTTAACCCTATTGTCTAGTTATACAGCGCTTTGGAATTAATAGAGCTTTAAAAAGAAATAAGAACAATAAAATAGTGTTGGATCAGTGTTTTTGATTATATCCTGTATACGTTTTGAGATTCAAATGCCATAAATTGGAAGCATATCCAATATAAATGTTCACAGCTTTAGGATTAAAAAAAATATATTGTACCCTGTGTTTGGATCTCTGTGAGGTACCTTCTCAAAAGTTGGCAAATAATTTGCCTACAACTTTTAGATTTTTTTTCGCCAAAGGTCCCAAACTGCCCCTGCTCACTGAGATTCAGGGAGAAACCATGTCTAAGATAACATTATCCAAAACTGGCACATTATGAAATACAATCTATGTAATACACTATAAATATATAGATAAGTAATGTTTCCAAATCTCAAACATTATTTGTACAAGAGTCTCTTTCTATGATGACCTTTAAATGGTGAATACAAAGTTCCAACATAAGTCATCTAATAGACAAGACAAGAATAAAACAATATACAAATCAAATCAGGCAAACTGATTTTTTTCTATATGCATTCAAGTAGTTTTCTTATCAAAAATTGGTCCCCAGCATGAAATGCTTAAATGATTGTCGTCTGGGTTGCATAAAAGAAAACCCCTCTAATGTTAGAGCTGTTAAAATACAGTACAATATAAAAATCGAAGAATAAGAACCTGTGTATCATGCTTTATATGTATCTTCCAGGCCCTCATACAAAGTTCAGAAACCAATCTTTGTTGTCTTACAAAAGAAATAACATGAAAAACTGCTTCACAACAGCGAATGTTTTGTTGAATACTTTTTCTTATGAAGTACTGCAGAGTATCAGAATTTTACATTTTATTATATTATCAAATAGAAAGAAAAATCATGAATATATCTACAACTGGCTATAATTCAGTTATTTCAGAATAGCAGTGACTTTATGCCAGCTCTTTCTCCAAATTGGAGTCTGTATAATAAAATGTTCAATTAGGACTAGCAAAGCAAGAAATTGTGATTCTGTTTTATTTCATTCATCTTTGAATAGATTTTTCAGAAAGACTAAAAGTCAGCTTAACTAAGAAACTCACGTCACACTATAGAGCAGCCTCAACTAGCACCAAAGTCATACTATAGCAAGAAAGGTCGTCCAGAAACTTCTGGATTCATTTTTTTTTCTAAGTATTTACAATAGTAAATACAATGATTATGAATCCATAGACTTGATTGTACTTGAAAAATTCAATTAACCACTTCAGGACAAAGTCTGATTCAGGGAGCCAATAACAGTTATTTTTTTCATTTTTCTTAGGGCTCCTGCCCACGAATGGATATTTGTTGTGGTATCCATGGTGGGCGTCTGCACCGTGGATTCGCAGCAAATAGCGTCCATAGCATGGTAAATCGATTGTTCCTGTACACTTGTGGAAACCTATCGCTGTTTCCGCAAGCGGAGGAAAAGAATTGCAGGATGCTCAATTTTCCGCATATTCTGCATGGACGGCTACCATTAAAGTCAATGGAAGCCATCCGATCTGCAGCCCTTTCACAATTAGGGCGAGCACCCACTGGCGTTTTTTTACCTGCGTTTTGTGTTTTGCGTTTTTCCTGCACAGGCATAGAGATAACATGTGTTCCTGTCCACTGGCGTTTTTTTTGCGTTGCGTTTTTAACATAGGAACTGTCAGTTGCATATGTGTCCTTATTTTTCTCCTAATGCACCCATGAAAGTCAATGGTAATTTATGGAAAAGCCGCGAAAACGCCGCGAAAAACGCGCGGAAAAATCGCGGGAAACGCGGCGAAAAGTAGTTTGAATAACAGGTTAAACATTTTAACAAAATTAGTCCCCCTGTCCACGGCAGTGATTTCTCTGGCGGTAGATTGCCAGCGGATCACGCCGGCTGACGCTTCCCATAGCATTGCTCTTCAAAGAGCCGGCACCTGTTCACGGACGGAGAATCATTGCGATTCTCCCCTCGCGGCGGGCAATTCGCAGTATGCTGCGAATTGCCCCCATTCTCCAAGGTCAGCCTATCTATTAGATAGGGCTGACCAGAAGAGATTCGGCAGCAGCACCTGCTCCCGAGGCGGAGCTTCGCCGCGGGATACCGCATCGCCCGTGGACAGCTGGCCTTATACAAGTTGTTATGACTGCAGCAATATACATGTTTTTGTTAACACATTAACTATTTTTTAATAGTAAATAAGTTGACAGGCAACCGATAATGCTGTGCCTCTAGCAAGGCCTAATAGAATTATAATCAAAGCAGGCCTTTATTTTTAACCATGACAATCCCTGAGCCCCCTGCAATCCTGTCGTAGGGCAACAATAGAGTAATAGAAGAAGCTACTACATGGTTGCTACTGACTGTGACATCTAAGGGGTTTAATGGCTAGGATTTGGGTTATCTTTGCTGCTGCAGAGGGTTGTCTGCCGTATATTGCAACAGGTACCGACTGTGGATAGCATGGAAACAGCTCCTGTGCCCATGCCCTCCACTGAAAATAACTGTGCCCATGCCATCCACTGGAAATAACTGTGCATACATCTGCAGGAATGCATCAGGAAAATGGGAGTAAAGTTACATCCATGTGTGGGAGTTTATGGGGCTGGTAGTTGTGCTCTAAATAGTAAGCTGACAAAAAACAATAAAATAAATTCTTAATTTGCTGGAGAGGCATGTAGGAATGGTTTTGCCTTAATCAAGTACATTTTAGTCAGTATATTTACACAGGTAATTTTTTATGCATATTTTTCATCTTTTACTTTGAATGCAAATTCCATGGCAGGCAAGCGTGATGCAATTTTTTTCACGCACCCATAGGAAGTAAGGGAGGATTTTTGAACAGAATCTCCCAAAAAATCGGACACGCTGCAATTTCTCTCGCTCCCAGCTCGTGTAAATTAACCCATTTGAAATAATAGGTTCTTTTTACGTGCGATTTCTGTGCATCTTTCAATGTGAAAATCTCTTGTGTAAATACACTCTTAAAGCCACCATCCAAGACAGGGGCTCAAAATAATATGCGAGTCAGAACCTACAAATGATGATTGTTATCTTCTAATTGTCCTGCTTAGTTACTTTTAGCTCAGCTCCATTAGGACACAGTGGTGATCAGTGACTACAGGGTGTCCGAAGTAGACTCAGACACACCTTTGGTCTCATCATTGGTCCAGAGAGACAAACCCCCTGTCTCCTCATTGGTTCAGGCTGCCCCCTGTAGCTTAGCTTCTTCTGATTGGGTGCTGTGTATAAACAAGTTTATCACATGTTCACCAGGAAGTCAGTACAGCAAAAGCAGAATGATTATAAAGTAAAGATCTCTATACCACCAGTGAGAAAGAGATGAACCTCAGGTAACTGCTACACATATACTGAGGCAAATGAACCTTAGTACCGGGGAAGCCTATACTAACAGAAATTTTACAACTGTAAACAGAATTGATTTGTTTTTAACAGCAGCAGCTTGTCATTATTTATTGATTGCTTCATCTACCTGCAGCAAAGTGTTGTCTGCCTGTAATTGGGTCTGTGTTCTAATTAGTTAATGGAAGTGAGATATATATATATATATATATATATATATATATATACATATACACACACACATATGCGTGCGTGTCTGTGTGTGTGTGTAGCTGTTGTCCAAAGGCAAACACTTCAACCGACAATGAAAAGTTTCTAACTTTATTAACCCTTAGAGGCCAATTAAGCAAATTGCTAAAGTCTAGTAGATTTCCATGGTGAATTTTAGAAATGCTAAGCAATACATTGTTCTTCTCCGCCTTTCATGTCTTGAATTTATTACTACGTGTAAGTGCAATTTAGCAGCTCAATCATTACGGACATGAATGAATGAGATGTACTGGTATGAGATGCACTAAAGCACTTATATGTTTATTATTATTTCCAAACAGTAATGTTGTCCATTATTGCCTCCTGCTGCAATGATGCAAAACAGCATTCTCCTTATTTCATTCAGAATACAGATGACTCCTTTCCCCTTCACCAAAACGAGGGCATCTAATACCGTAGAATGCACCTGCATGCTGACACGCAGAACTACAATCAATGAAGCTCACAATCCTAAAACAAAAGACCCTAAGAAAATCTCTGAAGAAAAATACCAATGTCACCCAAACGCAAGACAGGCAACTCTGCACTTCTCAAAGTCCTGAGAGCCCCAATCCCCTTCCCTCTGGTTCTAGCTGCACACTATTAGTGGATGCACATGGACTTGAAAAGCTGTAGTGATGAAAGAAACATACAGTAGGAACAAAAGAAAATGAGCCTAAAACCTTTTAATCTACCTAGTAACAGAAATATGCATTTCATCTTTCAAGCACAGTCTTTAGAGGGAGATATTAATATTACCAGCTTATCCTGCAGCTTCTTTATTTCAATTCTATGCGGTAACTTCTATCCTTCTGTCCCTCTCCCACGTTCTAATTTTCCAGTAGTTAACCAGCATAAGAATATCCCACAGTGGCCAGAAAGTCAAAGCAGCTTGTCTGCAATCCAGGAACGTGTTCACTGCCTCCTTATTACTACAGTACACAGTGACAGGCGAGTGAAGGAAGCAGCCGTTGCAGCTCTGTGCATTCAATCAAGCCAGGGTGCAGACTGAATGGGGAGGACGTCCAATCCCCGGGCTCACAGCTCCAGCATTCACATACATAGCAGATTGGGAGCTACCACTGCGCGCCCAGGCCAGGGAGGACGTCTCAGAGAGAAGAGGCCAGCATAGGAACATAATCAATTCAAATCCTGCTGTTTAACTATGTCTTTGCTGAAGCTTCATTTTCATCCCTCTACGTTTTAATTCATGGAACATAATGAATACAAATCCCGTCGTTTAACTCTCTCTTCGCTGAAGCTTCGCTTTCATCCCTGCAAATTTTAATTCATGGTACATAATCAATTCAAATCCTGACGTTTAACAATCTCTTGGCTGAACCTTTTTATTCTCACCCCAGCAAGTTTTATTTCATGGTATAAAATTACAGATCTTTCCGGTTAACTATGATGAACTTGCTTTTTCATCCTTGCAAATTTTAATGCAGATTACGTTCATTCGGATTCTGACGTTCAACTATCAATTTGCTAAACTTTCATTTACATTCTTGTACGTTTATTGCGCGGTGCGGTAATTTAGATTTTGACGTTTTATTAACAATTGTCTAAACTTTCATTTTCATGCTTATGTGTTACAGATGACTGTTTTCACACCTTCCCATTGTTTGATACTTAATTCATTTGATGATACATCTAGGCCAGCAAGTTTGTATGTTTGTCACACTCCTTTAACCTGTTAATTACCACTAATATGCTTTTTTGCAACAGCTTTTAAGGGGCCTTATGCTACAACACAGTATTTTACGGTACGGTTGAATAAGAGTGGTTGCACATGGGCGAGAAAGTCGCACAAATGTTTGTGTGATTTTCGCGTGATGCAAGAGTCAGTAAAAAAAGCAGATTATGAAATCCATGATTTACAATGGTTTTCTTCCCGTCTTCGATGTTTTCACTGATGCGATGTTGAGAAAGCAAAAAATCATGGCATGCTCTATCTTTATGCGATGTGCGATTTACTTAATTTTTTTTTTTAATTTTCCATGTTTCCCTATGGAGCCTCATTTTTATCGCATATTTGCATTGTGATGCAATTTTAACATGAAAAAGTCCTGAAGCTTAAAAATCGTGGGAACAAAGACACAATTTTTTTTTCGGAAAAATCACAATTGCCCATGTGAAACTAGCCTAAGTCCTGCATGCTTGTCCCATGTCACCATGAAACAAGTGTTCAGCTATTTAATGTCACTTAAAGGGAATGTTTAATCCAAAAATTAAAATTTCTGAAATCCTGCATTTTTCACACTGACCACTAAGCTAAATACTACTCTGTCACTTCCTAATCTTTAGAGAAAACATTGCAACAGTAGAGATGAGCGAGTATACTCGGTAAAGGCAATTGCTTGAGCGAGCATTGCCTTTATCGAGTACCTGGCGCGGGGGAGCGGTGAGTAGTGGCTGTCAGCAGGAGGGAGTGGGGGGGGGGGGGGAGAGAGGGAGAGAGAGATCTCCCCTCCGTTCCGCCCCACTCTCCCCCACCGCTCCCTGCCCGCCGCCGGCACCCAAACCTTTCATCTCGAGCGGGCAAGTACTCGCTAAAGGCAATGCTCGCTTGAGCAATTGCCTTTAGCGAGTATACTCGCTCATCTCTATGCAGCAGTCATCTGATGATCACAAGCAGAATTACAATAAAAGGTAACACCTATATGTAGATAACACAGGATCCACTAGTCACAATAGGTAATGATCATAACATATCTACTACCTGTGCACATGTCACAGAATGTGCTATAGAAGGCAATGGGTCAGCTTATGTCCATTGTGTGAATGGCACATGAGTTCTGCTGTAAAGCATCTCTAAATGCTGTTAAATGCATCTCAGGCAGGGTAGTCATGTATAGACAGCAGAATAAAAAAGTCTACAATCCGAAGATAAAAATAGACTTGAAAAATGGAATATGTGTCGCTATCTGGTTTTAATTATTAGAAATAATGTGATATTTTCTCTTTTAATGCTTTGATTGCCTTAGTTAGGAGCAACTTTTGCATAATCATAGACTTGACTCCTCCATTAGTCATCAGTATTTCCTATTTTAATTCTTAACCCATTTACGACCAGCCACTGTATATATACGGCGGCTGGTCCTGGGCTTAGAGGACTACCGATAGTAAAAATACGGCGGTGCTCTAAGCCACCTGCCTCTGCAATCAGTCAGAGGCAGGAACGGGTTATCAGCTGTTAGTGACAGCTGATAACCTGGAGCAGAAGGCAGGAGGGGTTTTTAACCCTTCCTGCCTTCTGCTTCCCAAAGATACAGTGCTCAGTGAGCACTGTATGGGGAAACTGAAAGTAACATGTACTTTCAGTACGGGAGCCTCGGGGGGTAATGTGACCTCCCGGGATTCCCTGCTATGCAGAGCTGGAGGGTCAGACTTAGACCCTGGCAGCTCTGCAGGTGACTAATGTCACCACAGGGATTACTTTCCCCTATAATTAGGGCTTTTATGGACGCCCTAGCTGTAGTAGAAAGTGTCAAATAAAGTTAAGAAAAAAAAAAAGTGAATGTCCCCCAGAGGTCTTATATGACGTCATGGGGGACATAGATAGTAAAAAACACAATTACATACATAAGTAAAATAAAACAACAATACATACATAAGAAAGAGAATAACACAAAGCAGACGCTAACAAAAACCATCGCCGTATGCGCCCTATAAACCAAAACCATACATACTATATATCAAAACGTCCGAAATTAATAGAGGAACCCATTTCCATACTTTATTTAATTGTAAATATAAAAATAATTTTTTAAAAATCTATAAATGTTAAAAAAATCATTTTTTTTAGCATTTTACCCCCAATAAAACTAAAAAAGGGTAAAAAAAGTCAGTGAAAAAGATATTAAAAAAATATTCCTATATGTCACGGAAAAAAAACGCAGCAAAAATAATTTTTGTAGCTAAAGGAAAAAAAATGGAGCAGTAAAACTGCCACATGGGTAAAAGTCCTTAAGGTACTAAACAACCTGGTCCTTAAGGGGTCAAAGACCTAGAAAGGACCCCAGGCTATCTGTAAGAATAATTCCAATGCCAAAGATTGTTTTTTCTATATTTATGCAGCAACAAAATCCCATTTATATAAATTCCCCAACATGGGCAAAAAGCACAATTTATCCTGCAAAAAACAAGGCTTTTATACAGCTACATCAGGGAAACAAGAGTAAAAAGTTATGGATACTAGAATGCAGTGGCAAAAAAAAGTTGGTCATTGAAGCTGAAATAGGCCTGGTTATTATAGGGTTTGTTCCCGCAAATGAAGTTATCCCTATGCACAGTTTTGGGACCCTCACTGCCATTCCATTAATTTCAGTGTTACTGCATGAGATAACCAAACACTTGAATTTGGCTATCTCCAGCAGTCCTATAGAAATGAATGGAGTAGAAGACTTGGCAGACTAATTGCTCAAGCACCCTACGTAGAGAGAATGAGGCCTAAATGGAACAAGACTAGTCTGGAATGGTCAGGGATGGTCAGGGAAAACTGAGTGTGTGCTAGGACTTTAAGGGACTGGTTGTACATGTGTTAGAGTACCCAACAGTTGATATTGACAGACGGCCCGTGTCACAAGAGGATGTGGCATCTGCAGCAAGAGAAGGGAGGAGATAAGGAGAGCCAATGGCAGCAATCGCAGAGCACGAAACTCTTATCTCCCATTCCTCAAGTAACATCAATTCCTTACCTTCCCACTGCTCCTCTTGTTCGCTTCAGCATTTCATCCAATAACTGAAAGCCTCCAGTTTCCTGTCTTTTTCTTGCCCTACTGCCTGCATTAGTGATCCTGCTTCCTCACTTGATCCAGTTTTACTTCTCAACTGCCACTACTCATCTAACTAAAATATTTAAGCTCTTTCTTGTTGCATCTTTCCTGCTTCTAATCTCTCCTTCATCAGTAAAATCTGGAAACATTTGCCCCTCTATTGCCTAATCAGCTATCTGTCTACTAGCTCTCCTCCTGACCACTTACATACTTACTAGTATCCATACTCTACAGAAACTGAACATCTCAAATGATATCCTTACATCTATGTATAATGAAACTTTGATTCCTATGGGTCTCTCTGCAGCTTTTGAAACTGTCACACTAAGGTCGCCTGTAAACGGGCAGATATTTGCTGAGAAATCCATGGTCGGCGTCCGCATCGTGAATAGCCAGCACATGCTGTCTATTACTTCCTATGGAGATGCTGCTTTCTACATACGAGCGTAATTCAATTGTGATTTCCACTTGCAGTGGAAAAATTGTAACATGCTCCATTTTTATGCGGGCTCTGCACGGACAGTTTTCATTAAATTCAATGGAAGCCAACTGACTTGCGGCCCGTTCACAATGAACATTGTGGACAGGTCATTGATTCCACGTCATCGCCTAGCGGTGGTGCATGAAAAAACATTTTGAAAAAAAAATCAGTGCTGCGCATGTGCAACGGCGAGCCGCCGAAACCATTCACACTGCAGAAAAGACGGCAACAGAGCAGGTACGTGCGGATGCTTCTGCTGCCAATGCCGGATGTTTTTTTTTTTATATACATCTCTGAGTGCACGTCTTGTATTTCACCTGCTGGCTTTACTTCTTCCCCTCTTCCCTCTAGTGTTGCGGTTTCTCAGGGTTCAATCTTAGAACCTCTCCTCCTCTCTCTATATCATTGCTCTTGGACAAACGGTCAGCAGATTTGGCTTCAGTAACATCCATACACTGATGATACCCGAATATATATTCTTCCCATGATACACTGCAACAGAAGAGGAGTAATTGTCTGCCTGCTGCCTCTAAAATCATGTTCTCAATAGTTCTTACATAGCAACATAGTTTTTAAGGCAGAAAATAGCCATCCATCTATCCTGTTCAACATAGTATCCTACAGTGTTGATCCAGAAATCTGAAAATGAAAATTTTCAGCAGTTTGGCTGCCTGCATGCTGAGGTGGTGCACATGTCTGCCCTCCTGTATCTGTAAATATATGGCCATTTTCAGTGATCGCTCATTGTTACTGTGGTAACAGCCATCTTGTTCTGATTAATTCCTTTCTCATCCTAATTACTGTAGTTCATTATTAAGCAGTCTTCTTTTCTCCAATCTATATTAAATGCAGCATCCTCACTCAGCTTTCTGTTGAGCCCCTGCACTGCTGACTTTACCCTGTGCCAGTCACTGCATTGGTTCCCAATGTTCTTTAGAATTGAATTTAAACTCATTGCTCTCATCCATAAAGCTCTCTACAGTGCTGCACCACCTTATATCTCCTACTTCAGCTCTGCCTGTGCTCTGTGTTCTGGCAATAATCTAAGATTAATCTCTTCCTTATTCCAAACCTTCTACTTCCAAGTCCAAGGCTTCAATCTTTCTTCAACAATTCTCTGGAATGCAGTACCCCAGATTAATTCCCAACATCTACAGTTTTAGGAGTGCCCTAAAACAGATCGTTTTAGGCAGGCTACCACATTTCATAGACATATTTCTGACCTTTTATCACCCTTACTTTTCAGAGCCTCAACCCTTCTTTCAGTAGTATTCCCTTACTCTTTGCACCCTAATACACTTCACATTTGTGCATACATAGAAGCTAGCTCATTGATTGGCTCATGGAGCTTTATTTGTACTAACTAACTGCTTTGTATAAACAATAGCTGAACAAGTATCTGTACCTCATGCCAACCTCATAGATTGTATGCTCTTGTGAGCAGGGCCTTCAATCCTCTTATCTAAAGTGTTAATTAGTTTCTTAAGGCTGATTTACACAGGCCTATGATCGCTCAAAGGATAGTTTGAGTGAAAACTTTGAGTGATTATTTTGCATAAAAATTAATTGGTATTTAAGTAGCTACTTAACGATCAGCCGAAAAGGGGACGGTGGGCGCACATTTGCACGCACTGATTACCGCTAAAACTATCGCCGATTAGCAATTTTTTTTTAGTGATCATCATCTGCTGTAAATGGGCCTTTAGTCTGTAATGCCTAGTATTCTTTATACATGTTCCCTCTAAAATATGAAGCTCTGTGGAACATGCTGGTGCTGCAGAAATAAACTAATCTAAGCCACTAGTACCAGTACTTCAGCATTGGGACAACACCCAGACTGCTAGTACCAGAGCTTCATCTCATTCTGAACGCTCCTTTAAGATGCCATAACCAGAGATTCAGCACCTCGGACAGCCCCAATAACAGCCAGATCCATGGCTTCAGCACCTCGGACAGCTACTATTACTTCCTCGACTGTTTTGCTCATATACAGTCACACACTGTTGACATTCAGGTTTCAGAAAGAAAATAAAATGAGAACTAAAATGTTTTCTATTTAAATAAGCTTGCAATAATAATTTAATGTTTGTTGGAATGTTAAGGAAAGGTGGAGCTCAGGCAGAAGTTGGAAAATTAATGCTAAGTAATGACACCCACTGGCTATTTGTTTTCAGTAATTGTTTCCATGCAGTTGCAATTTCCACTGACATCCCTCATGTTCTGGATATTACTGCACGTGTTCCCTCGCCTTTGCTTTCCACATACAGTATGCTATTAAAATATTTGCTTCTACTGCATCATCCAGGGCTTTGCATCCTACAAATCAAAAATAATTTATGAACAGATTGTGTCATGTGGCGTGTACTGCATCTCATAGTATTTTTCTCTCTGACTGTAAATATTGACTTGCACATTCTGTCAGTTTGCTACTGTTTAGAGATTTGTGCACATATACTGTATGTGTTAAACACTAATTCATAGGGTTTTTCTTATTACATTCACAATTGTACTATAATGAGTGTGCAATAGAAATAAAGATGAAATTCATAGCAAATCATATAGTTGATCTATTTAATGACGAGTGTAAGCATGGTAACAAACATTATAATCTGTACCAGAAACCATTAGGTGCTGATACTTTTTTTTCCTCAAGTGCAGCTATAAATATCAAACAAATGCAAAAAGATTTATCTCAGTGGTTACTTTAGGCCATTATAACCTCATGACTCAGGACTCCAATTATCTGTTATGCTGTCAAAGACACTGGAGTGCACATTAGAATTTTTGATGACACACACTACAGTACATGCTGTAGATATAATTTGTCCTCTAGACAAGATTATATAATTACCCAAAGCCTTTGAAAATAATTTATTTGAGTGTTGATTGGAAATTAATAAACATTTAATGCAATACAAAATACATAATTTACATTAAAGTAGTGTTTCTGTTTACTGCCAAAAACATACTAACTACAGTACAAAATGCATTTTTCATAAGGTTTCAAGCCCTGTGTCGCAGTATGCTTGCCTGTTTTAAAGTTTAACATGCATCTTAGCAAACTAACATTTTTAAACAAACAATTGAAATGAAAACATTAGTGTAACTCCTGCATGAACTTTATGATCAGTCAGGAATTGTAACTGTGAAATGGGCTTCACTGGTACTGTTGCTTCTCTAGTTGCACCCATCTCTGGTTTAACAGTATAATTGACTCCTTGTGTGCCAACCAAAAGACAGGTTTTCACATTTGAGACCAAAGTTAAAAAAAAAAGCAATGTCTTAGATTAATTCCTGCTTAAATAAAGTAGGATATTTCGCTAAATAGTTCCATAGAAATAGGACATTAAAAAGAAATGTTACATTTTGAATTATCTGATAACTATGTATTATAAAATAGACTTATCTGTTCCTCAAAAATGGACACAGGACTACATCTACAAGGAGGCATCTACCTCAGGCTGGATTCACACGAACGTATATCGGCTCGGTTTTCACGCCGAGCTGATATACGTCGTCCTCATCTGCACGGGGGGAGGGGAAGGATGGAAGAGCCAAGAGCAGGAACTGAGCTCCCGACCCCTCTCTGCCTCCTCTCCACCCCCTCTCCGCCCCTCTGCACTATTTGCAATGAAAGGAGGTGGGGCAGGGGCGGGGCTAAGTTCCGAGAATTAGCCCCGCCCCGCCTCTCCCCATTGCAAATAGTGCAGAGGGGCAGAGAGGGGGCGGGAGCTCAGAGCACTGCTCCTGGCTCTTCCAGCCTCCCCCTCTGCAGAGAGAGACGACGTATATCGGCTCGGTGTGAAAACCGAGCTGATATACGTTCGTGTGAATCCAGCCTCAGGCCGAAACCTGCAGCATCTCTGTGGAAGCGTCACTGCAGCTAAGTACTCCAGTTTCACACAGTATATGCAAGATATGTTGCTACCTTAATAAACCTTCTGGTGCAGCAGTTCTGGGATTGCTTTCTTTCTAGTAATCTGGTACAAGTCTTGTATGTGTTTTTCAATCTTCTGGCTCCGATGGGGGTGCTATTAGGTGAGACATGCTTGGTCTCACCTGTGGGTAATTTGTCAGGACTATTTAACCTGGCCTTGTACTTAGCTGAGTGCTGTTTGATTTCAGTATCCCTGTGACTGGAGTGGAAGTCAGAGCTGGGTACTAGATCTCCTGTTTGCCTGAGTCTTCTAAAAGCTAAGTACTGCGGTTATCATTTACATCTTGTTTTCTGTGGTGTTCTCCTATCCCACGTAGGGCAAGTTAGTGGCTTAGGTACTTATTCAGTTTCACCCTTCTCAGGGCGGGTTATCTGTGTGTAGACAGGTCTCAAATAGCTTCCTTAATTATTCCACTTCTTGTTTCCCCTGAGCTTTTCTTCACACTCCTTTCACAGTAATTACAACAGCCATAATACCTGGCTACTGTAATATGATCCATCTCAGCAGACAAAATGCAGAGAGAGAGATAGAGTACCTGCAGTGTAGTGCCAGATTAGGGAGGTTTTATGACCTACCATGTAATCTGTGCCATGTGTCTCTGCACATTGTGTTAAAGATCCATGTAATCCAATCACAATTATTATTTTTTTAGTACTAAGCCACAAAAAACCTTCACAATTCTTGTGGCAGCATGAAAGAGGACATAATGTTTCCTGATCAACACATCAATACATGTATTTGAATAAATGCAGAGCAGGGCTCCTTGTCGGCTACACCATATTACAGCAACCTAATAAGACACTGAGCTGCAAGGTTACTATGGCTGCTCACATGAAAGGTGCTGGCACTATATAAAGAAAGATTATTATATACAGTAACAATATAGAGCATGTCTGCTGAGAAGCTACTTTACATAATAATCTTTCCCACTCTGTATTAAGTTGGCACATCAGGAAGGACACTGAATGATATGCCAACTTATTATAGAGTAGAACCTCTTGGCAGCTACAGTATATTACTATTTAACAGCCAGGCAAGTGAAGATGAGTCTGCCAGCTTAATGGCACCCCTGATCTGGCCAGTTCTGCCTTACCTTTCCTCTTTTGACCACATCTCACTGGTGCATGCAAGAAGAGCAAGTTAGTGAGATTCAGGGAACTATGCTCTGTAAAGAAGGGGGAGTTTGAGGTCTAAATAAATTTGATGACTTGAGT
Source organism: Eleutherodactylus coqui (assembly GCF_035609145.1). NCBI lineage: Eukaryota > Metazoa > Chordata > Amphibia > Anura > Eleutherodactylidae > Eleutherodactylus > Eleutherodactylus coqui. Next base: position 74,552,043 of record NC_089838.1, read on the forward strand.
CTTGAGTCTAAATACATGTCTGAGGTCGGAATTACTTTTGGGAATGTAAATATATTTACCCTATGGAAGGTTCGGAGGAACATAATATATTCAGTTATGGTACTGGAGAGATTGGACCCTAGACTCAAATTTTGCTCTGAGGCCCATATGACTTTAGTCGTGCCACTGTAATTATGTTGACAGCATGTATATGCATGTTGGTCTTTTTGTATATAATGAGTATGCTTATGTGTGTATGTATGTACGTGTAGCACACATAAGCATACTCATTATATACAAAAAGACCAACATGCATATACATGCTGTCAGCAAAAGCATGCATGTCCTGCATGTAGGTATTTAGTTGGTGTGGTTGTTTGCATGTATGCATTGTATAGCATGATTATTGTATATCATTTTGTAATGGAGCAAAATAGTGGCACATAGACTTAAAAGGGCAACTTTAAGCTCACTGCATAAGGAGGTAAAAGTTATAAATACAAGTCTAATAGAATACATTATCCTAAAATTGTATTTGTTTTGTATAGTGCACTGCAAAATTCCAGCACGCACACACTTACAAATAATCGTTGCGATCCGCTCATTTGCATTAAATGACAAAAGGATGACAAGCATAAATTAAGAAAACAAACATTTATCATTGATCTTAATCGCACCATCGTAAAAATGATCAGAGGTATGACTGATAAAAGTAAAAGCATCTCAGTGACATTTCCACAAGGCGTTGCTGCCAAGCTTTTGCAAATGCTGTCACTAAGTAACAATGATGTTCCCTGTTGGCAACAAGGATCATCCTGATGACAATTGTTCATCAGATCCTTGGGAACTTCCTTTTTAAACCACTGATCATTCATCAATTGTTTAAAAGTGATTTCATTAGAAGAGCTCTTTATTACTTAGTACTACATAGTGATGATTTTATTGCATATGTAAAGGGTATTGATAGTTATTTCTGTACTATATGGGGGCAATATTCATTAGCACTGCATGGTTGGCATCATTCTTATGTTCATGGTGTCAGTAGTGTTTTTTCTGTATAGTACAGCAACATTATCTAATGTATACAGATCTTATCCTGATGTGGTGTGACTTGTTATAAAAACACCTCTGCCACCATTATCATAGTATCTACAGGGTCGCCCACGGAAAAGTAGTCTGGCACCATACTCTAATGAAAGCTGTCTAAAAGAACATCTATCTTTGTTGCCCAAAGCAACCAATCACAGCACAGCTTTCTTTTCATATGCTGCTAAGGTAATATGATGGTTTTCTTCTAGACAGCTTTCATAAGAGTATGGTGCCGAGCTCATTTTCTGTTCCCCGCCCTGTACAACACACTACATTGGAATGTTGTTTACCAGGAAATTAGAGGCAAAATGATAAAAGAAAAGCCTTTGAAGGCTTTTGAGAAATTCCACCAGTGTCTACAAAATTTATCCAGTGTGGCAACAAGCAAAAGGCCATCCATGTTGGTTTGCCTTGAGTATTTAGTATGTTGGAAGTAGCTGACACCTTTGCATTGCATTATAACTATTATTCCTAATTCCACTGAATGATCTTTCTCAGCATGTATATTTATTAATGTGTGTGTATGTATGTATGTATGTATGTGTGTGTGTGTATATATATATATGTATATACATACACACATATATATATATATATATATATATATATATAAAATTTATTGCAGTCACCTGGGATGAGCTTTCTACTACTTGTGGCATATGTGTATTTTTTTTATATGGCCACATTGATGATTTGTACATTAGTTATGCAGTGCTACGCTATTCACATTCATCAACTCTGTGGTTAGATTTTTCTGTTTGTCGTCTAATTTGGTTTTGAAGAAAATCATAAAGTGGTCATGTGCAAAATTAGGTCAAGTCTTAATTATTTCACTATGCTGTTGTATTAGAGCGCAGTGCTATTATCACTGCTGTAATGTTAACAAATGGGGGAGTGCCTGAAATTGCATGTGTACATGTAGTTTCAGTCGATGTCCCCTTAGGTTAACACTAATGGTTGATAGCATTTGATATAGCACTGCTATTAATTGCACTTCAATAAAAAATTTTTGATGATAACCCACTGAAAATCACTACAAAGCCCTGGCCTTAGATATCTGGTGCAATGAGTATTTCACCACAGTGGTCAATGGGTGGATGCGAATACAGCATTAAGCCTCATGCATTCAGAATGCAATGTACAATGGTCAGTTTTGTTTCTTACTGGATGCTGCATATCACACTATGTGTCCTGAAAGCACTTAAACTTTGATTCTACCCCTGCTGGCGAAATTGCTCAACTCCCACGATAGAGACGCGATCCTACAAGCTGCTAGAAAAGGAGGTCCTCTCCCATATGACAACACTGCAATATCCATCTTCCCAGACTTCTCAGCGGATCTCCAAAAACAGATAGCATCTTTCTTTAGAATTAAAAGGCAGCTCAGAGATTTTCAGCTGCCATACTTCATAGCATACACAGCACGTCTGCGAGTCGTGGATGGGGACCGCACTCACTTCTTCTCTTCCCCGGCTGAGGCATGGCTGACCAACCGGGCCTCAACCAGAGAGACAGTAATGTATTCTTATCCATTGTCTCCTTCCAGGTAGTGGATTTTCCCGTGATGTGCAGACATGCATTCGAATCGCCCTGTTGAACCTCAGAGACTTTATGTTTAGAATACTTTGTTTCTATTCAATTCTTTTTTTTTTTTTTATTAAATCCAGTTTTATTGAGGTTTTGATTTTAACACAGATATAACAACAATTGACTCCGGTAAATGGAGGCAGGCAGAGTGTACAAAGAAAATCAACATGTTAACCAAAACTACGAAATGTTATTAAAGAGAACAGTAGAGGATTTCTCTTCTTGAGGAGCACATTGACGGCGTCAACTGACCCTGTACGCCAAAAACTTAGAACTGAGATCCTCTTGTACATCTACACTCCGATCATTGATAATAACGAATGACGACAAACACGACGAACAGGAAACATGAGGAGAGGTAAATATTGCTTCATGACATTGGTGGTATCCTGGGTGAGGACGGGGGGTGACTAACAGTGGGGGTGGGGGGGAGGGGGCTGGGGGGTGAAAGGGAAAGGATGGGTCAGGGATGGAGAGGTACTCCTCCAGTCAGTTGTATGCAGAGCTTTACTAACATAGCAGTTATCCAGGATCTGCTCTAGTATGGTGTGCGCCTCAATTCTCTCCATGGCCCCCAAACATGGAAGTACTCTTCCCTGGTGCCCCCAGACCAGCTGGAGAGCTCTTCTACGTTGCAAATATCGTCTACTCTCGCCAACCATTGAGATACTGAAGGCGCGGTTTTTTGGAGCCACAGAGTGGGTATTAGAGCTTTAGCGGCATCTATCAAGAAGGCCAAGAGTTTGTTCTTCCTTGGATGAAACGCTGGAGACGGCCTCCATAAGAAGATCATCTCCGGAGACAAAGAGAGGGCAGGGGCGATTTTCTTCATGATCTCCTCCACCTCCCTCCAAAAGGGTGCCAACACCGAGCATTCCCACCAAATATGGAGGTAAGAACCCGAATCTCTATCACATCTCCAGCATCTCTCGTGTGGTGCCAATTTGTACGCGTAAAGCCATTGAGGTGTTTTATACCATCTAACGAGGAGTTTGTAATGGCTTTCTTGAGCAAGAACACACTGAGAGAGGCCGAAAGATGTGTTTAGGATTAAATGTGTGTCACTTGAAGAAAGAGTGATGCCCAACTCCTTTTCCCACGATAGTAGGAAAGCGGGTTTGGATGGATACGTTTTAATGATAAATTGTTTACGGATCAGCGATAATTTCCTCCGTTTTGGGTTGTGTTCCTTTAACGCTTTTTCGAGATGCGTCTGGGGCCTAGTAGAAGGGAATTTTTTGAAGAATTCCCCAAACATCCTCTCGACTGAAGCCAATAGCAGGAAGGAAAATTTATGTTGTGGCAATAAGGTTTTAAGTGCTTCAGCGGGACTTAAGTGCGCTAACACTTGAAGGTCACTTATATTGAGCGAGTTGAATCTTTTCCATATTGACCTGGTAGCAGAGTCGAGAGGTATGTCTAGGAGCCTCGGGATAAGACTAAGTGGGGCAAGTGTGGGCGGCTCAGGAATCAGCTCCCCCTTCAGATCAGCCCAAGTTTCGCAAGGACCCTTAATCAGGAGGTTGAAGTTTTTGGCTCTGCATTTGGTTTTTGATGGAAACCAGAGATCCTCTATAAATGCATCGCCACCTGCGTATTTAGCTAGCGAAACGAAGAGCTGATCCTTTATTGGGTGGACCAGGTCCATCCAGTAGCCCACAAGTGATGCCTTGTAGAAATCCCGGATGTCCGGGAGGTCAATACCGCCCTCCATCCTCCTTCTCGTCATCAAGCTAAAGGCTAACCTCGGTCTCCTCTGCCTCCAGACGTACCCAGTAAACGCCCTACGAAGAGCTGTAAAGAAACTCCCCGGCAGGTGGATAGGGAGCATCCTTATTTTATAGGTAATTATGGGTAAAATGTAAGTTTTTAGGATATTCTTTCTCCCAAACCATGAAATACGGGGGATATCATATAGTTTCAGAAGGTTTTTAATCTGTTCTAGTAAGGGAGGAAAGTTAGCGGCGTATAGCTTATTGAGGTCCCTAGTGATCTTGACACCCAGAAAGTCTATTGAGGAGTTCGCCCATGTGAAGGGTGAGTTTTCTTTTAATTTTCTAATTTGGTTCCACGGAGTAGACACATTAAGGACCGTAGACTTCCCGTAATTGATTTTAAAGTTAGAAATTAAACCGAAGCTATTGAGCAGATCAATCAACCTGGGAAGGCCCTCCTCTGGGTTTGACACCAAGAAAACTATATCGTCTGCAAAGGCGGTAGTATAGAGGGTATGGTGTTCCCATGAGATACCTGTGATATCAGGGTCATGTCTAACTAGTTGGAGGAGGGGTTCTAGGGCTAGGACGAACAACGTGGGTGATAGGGGGCAGCCTTGGCGGGTTCCGTTCTTAATGTCGAAGGGGGCGGAGAGAATTTCATTAATTTTGAGTCTGGCGTAAGGGGCTGCGTATAAGGAGAAGATAGCAGAGACAAAGGCCGGAGGGAAATTAAAGAGGTCTAGGACCTCTTTCATGTAAGCCCAGTCGACGCGATCGAACGCCTTTTCGGCGTCTGTTCCCACCAGAACTAATGGGATGTGGTGATTTTGGGCTAGGCGTATCGCATGGAGTAACCTGCGGCAATTGTCTCTGCCCTCCCTCCCACGCACAAAGCCTGCCTGCTCCTCATTGACTAGAAGGGGAATAAGACTATCCATCCTCTTTGCAAGGAGTTTCGCCCATAATTTAATATCAAAGTTAATCAAGGAGATTGGGCGATAGTTACCGCATATCTCCGGATCCTTATCCTGTTTATGAATTAAGGTAATGTGTGCTTCGGCCGCTTGCTTGGGCAGGGTAGCTCCTTTTAATAAAGCGTTGAAGAGTTCAGTGAGTCTGGGGGTCAAGATAGAACTAAAGGCTTTATAATATGGAAGGTTTAGGCCGTCTGGACCTGGGCTCTTGTTCTGGGGGCTAGAGGCAAGGAGCTGTTCTACTTCTGGTTGCGTTATAGGAGTCAGTAGTGAGGCAACTTGTGTGTCGTTTAGTTTCGGAAGTTGCGCGCTGCGGAGGGCGGATACAGTCAACTTTTTTATATCTAAACCCTCGGGGTGGGGGGTGTCATGTTTAATGTCGTACAGGCGGGAATAGTATCTTTGGAAAGCGTCGGCGATTTCCGCTGAGGAGGTCACCAGCGAGCCTGTGTGAGACTTAATAGATTTAATGAAGCTTTTTGCGCGTGCTTTCTTTATTAGGGCGGTCATGAGTTTACTCCCTTTATTGCCTTGAGCATATACCGCGTGTTTGAAGTAAAGTTGTTTTCTATTGAATTTTGACTCTAAAATTTGTTTAAGCTCCCTCCTCAGAACGGTTAGATCATCCATAATAGTCTTAGTTTGGGACAATTTTGCCTGTAGTTCTAATTTCGAAATTCTATTTAGTTTGTCGTCTATAGCTTTTTGTTGGAGTTTTTTGGTTTTGGAACCTAACGCTATCAAAAGACCTCTTGTGAAGGCCTTGTGGGCCTCCCAAACTACCGGGACCTCCGGGCCATCCTCCCCGTTCAGGAGAAAATACTCTTCGATGAGTTTAGAGAGGCGTTCTCTTTCTTCAATAGGGTCTAGTAGTGAGGCGTTTAGGCGCCATCTCCACTCTTTAGGCTTGGGATGCGATAAGCGCAAGTCAAGGTGGGTCGGGGCGTGGTCAGAGATAGTGATAATATCTATCTTGGCTCCCACTAAGGACGTCAGGAGGTTAGCGGAGACGAAAAGGTAGTCCAGCCTTTGATACGATTTATGGACTTGGGAATAGAAGGTATAATCCTTCATAGAGGGATTCAAGATACGCCACCCGTCCACCAGGTTAAGGTCCTGGAGCGCACGCGCGAGCCTCCTGAGTTTTAGCTGAGAGATATGTGAACGACCCGTTGAGGAGTCGATCAGAGGGTGGAGTGCTACATTCATGTCTCCTCCCAGGATCAGGTGGCCTTCCATGAAGTGACTCAGGGTTGTCAGTTGTTTGATTAGCCAAGGGATTTGGTCCGCGTTTGGGGCATAAAGATTTGCTATGGTCATTTTTGTATTGTTTACCAGCCCCTTCAAGAAGAGGACTCTGCCCTCTCCGTCTCTGTATTCGGAGGTGCAGGAGAAGTTAAGGGACTTGTGTAAATATGTTGACACCCCCTTGGAGGACGAGGATGGGTGAGCGCAATGAAAGCTCTGCTCAAAGTGTCTGCCCGGAAGGGAGAGACACTTCGTTTTTTTGAAGTGCGTTTCCTGCAAAAGGAGAATTTTTGTGCCATACCTCTTGGCCAACAGAGAGATGTTATGCCTCTTCATCGGAGAATTAAGGCCCTTCACATTGAAGGATGTAACACGTAGATCATCCATCGTGCGGTAGGTGGTTAGGCTTCACCAGGGAGAGAATCTCAGTCGGGACCTTCTGCCAGAATATAAGAGTAGGGTTACGATAAACCAGGACTAGAGTTCAGGCCCACAGTAGTGAATTGTGCCTTAGTTAGTTGTTGGGAGGAGGGCGTGGGTGTAAGGTGGGTGGTAGGTGGTTGGAAAAGACACCAGGAGTGGAGGGTGAGGGTAGACGGGTTCAAACGAGAGGGTGGGGGTACACAAATGAATGCTCCTAAAAGGATGAGGACAATAATATACTGAAGGTTGGAGCGAGTCTTCTAAGTTTGATAAAAATAACGAAAAGGATCCGGAAAACTCTTTCCAGTAAAAATTGTGAACGAGGAAAAGCGAGCACCGCACTAAGACAGTCAGCCGTAGGGCTTAAAGTAAACCGGCTCGGCGGGCTGCCCCTCGGGACCTAAAAAGTGGGGTATATAGACAGTAAGAACACAGAAGCATGAATACAGTTGAAAATAGGACACTTAGGAAACCTATTGCATGTAACCAGAAGAATAAACTTATAACAGGCGGCAGGATATCCAACAGGACCCTGTCGCTTATAAGGTACAGATATTAGCTCTGTGATGGACCACATAGGGGTGGCAGATACATTATCTGTCCCCTCCACTCAGCTATATGCTCGCTGAATGTTTAAGGTGGTACGACATGGTCAGATCACAGAGCCACTAAACTTTAAGTGGACATTTGTCCAACAGGTATAAATACGTGAAACCAGGAGAGTAGAGTCCTAATTCAGGTGCAGTCTCCTGTAGATTCTTCTCGGGCCTTTTTCTTTTTCCCCCTTGGAGATTTCGTGTTTGCCACCGGTTGCCACTTATCCGGGGGGTCCAGACGAGGTAGGCTGGGGAAATCGGGAATCGGCAGCCAGCAAGGTAGATTTATAGGCTCCATTTCGAGGATCTGCCAGCAACTCTGTAGGTCCTCCGGAGAGCGGATGTTCAGCTTACCCCCTTTGTGAGTGATACCGATGCCGAATGGAAAAAGCCACGCATATTTGATATTATTTGCCCTTAAAGCGTCCAGTAGGGGGCGTAGTAGGCGGCGTTTTGCGAGCGTGGATGGTGCCAAGTCCTGAAATAGTTGAATTGGGGAGTCTGCATAGGAGAGGTCTTTGTGGTTTCTTGCTGCTCTCAGGATTGCTATCGCATCTGGGAAGTTCAACAACTTACACACAATGTCTCTTGGGGGTTCAGAAGGTGAGGGCGGGGGCCTCAGGGCTCTATGGATGCGTTCTATGGAGATGCCATCTGCTCTATCAGCACCCAGGGTCAGGGAGAAAATCTCTTTAGCGATTTTAGGGAGCGCCTCCGCGGCCCAGGATTCTGGGAGGCCCTTTATGCGTATATTATTGCGTCTATTTCTGTTTTCGATATCCTCCTGCATAATAAGGGCTTTGTTGAGGTAGGCGTGATGCTCAATTAGGACTTTCTCCATGTCGAGAGCATGCGCTGAGATGGAGGCAGAGGAGGACTCTAAGTCATCCACCCTTCTGCCTAGGTGCTTCATTTCTTCTTTGATTTCTCCTAACTCCATAAGAACAGGTTTCATAGTAGAGGTCATGAGGTCCCTCATAAAGGTCTTTGAGATACTTTCTCCCTCTTCCCCCTCTGAGTCCCCCTCATCTTCTTTATCTGTGCTGGCTGCTCTGCTGGGTTCTTGAGAGGGTGTCAACTTAACTGTGTCGTGCAGAGACCTTGCGCCACGCTCTTTCAGATAGCGCTGCATATCGGCTTGTCCCTTGTTTGAACGGGGGGTACCTTGGGGGTCACTGCTTTTTTCTTTACTTATCTTCCCCATTTTGATATCAAGATTGCTGTTAGAGGTCCCGATAGGTGCCGCCGCGGCGGTACTATCCTTTAGCACATCGTTTCTCCGGTGGGGGGCTCCACCCCCTGAATTGACTGTGAGAAACCGTGGGTGTTTCTAGGAGAGAGGGTGTGTTCGGCTATTTTCTGCTTGAGGACGAAAATAAGGCGCTGCGAAGTGCATATGCGAGAAAGTGTGGGCGCACTTGTCAGGGTTAGGCCTTTGTGTGGTTTTCGTGTGATGAATCTCTGTTAGGACTTTCCTTCTGAGCCCCTATGAGCTCTTCTGGTGCCACAGTCTTAAGTTGTAAGCGGGGGGAGGAGGGGGGGGATGCCCACAGTATGTGATGCTGCTTGTATCTTCTGGACAGTTATTACTAGGGAAAAAATCTTGTCTTGCCCCCAGTCTGGTGACTTTTGAGTAGATGTATGTTAAGTTATATTCTGGGGAAGGGGGGAGGGGAGTCCACCTCCTTGAAAGCGCCGGGTACTGATCTTCAGGTCTGGTACCGGTTTTTATGCGACTAATATTCACATACACGTCCCATCCCAGGTGTGGGACCCCACAGACAGAGGAGAGGGGGAGGGATCCTCTTCTTAACTTTACAGGTGCCGGGGTGCTGTATAGTCAGGCCAGTTGTAATTGAGGGTTATAGACTGTCCTCAGGTACCGCTCTTGGAGCCACAATGCTGGGGGGGGGGGGGGGGCGCTGCAGTGCGGGATGCCCGGTGATGTTGGAGCTATCAGTCTGGTCCCTTCGGGTAGCGTCCTGCGTTCTCCCCGCACAGACCTGCGCTGCAAGGGCCACCGGGTACTTAAGCTCTGGGGAAGCTTATTCGAAGATGGCGCCGGGGTGCCGAACTTCCGGTCCGCTCCTTACCAAGAAGCGCGCGCTGACTCTCTGACCGGAGCGCTCCGAGGCCTGGCTGTTCAGATGGGGTCCCACCCGGGCTTCCTCTCCCCGTCTAACCTTGTTCCAGCACCGCGCTGTTGTAAAGGATCGGAATGATCTTATGGGCGAAGATGAAGGAAGCGCTCCACTTCCGGTCCGCGCTGACGATCTACTCCAGGGCCCGGCTTCAGTGCAGAAGGTAGGCCCCGCACCGCAACTCGGCTTAATCCGTCCCGGATCTCCTCCTGTTAGGCCTCAGCTTGCGAGGCAGCGTAGGCTGATGTTGAGTGGGATAGAAGTGACCCAGAGGAGCGTGCAGGGGAGATAAATCGTCTCTCACTGCAGGAGCACTGATGCCATGCGACCACTCTCTCGGCAAGCTAGGCTCCGCCCCCCGTTTCTATTCAATTCTGTGCCAGCAAACACAGGATATATATTATTGCCTATAGTTTGCCATGTTTTTGCCTGCTGGGGCGGTCATAGGTTATGCTCTTTTTCTTCTTGCTCCCTGCCCTCTCTCCCCCTTCCCTCTTTTGGGTCCTACTGACATGAGAAATGGTTATCTACACAAGCTAGGAGGGCCCTAGTTAATACTCTACAAGTTAGCGTTGGTCTTCATTTTTGAAATACTAAATATATACTAACTCAGGTATAGCTGAATTTAAGCTATACTGTGTAGGTTTCCCCGAATATTGGATTGCCACGTACAATGACTTAATAGTAAGTGTAATATTTGCTGTTGGTTTTATAACAGTTAATTAGTTGTCAGTTGATAGTATATTACTTTAATGTTATCAAATTGCATAACCAAATGTTTTATGTTTACTGCAAAACAACACTGAGATATTTCTTTATGGTACACTGTAACTGTGTCACTAGGAGCTATTGCAAGGCAGCGGATTGCCATCATACTGCGTGTGGCCCTTTCCTGACTACTCTTAACTACATTCCCTTATGAATGAGGTGGTTTTTGTGCCCTGGAATGTCAAGGGCATGAGCTCGGCCAGGAAGTGGTATATGATTTTTTTTTCACTGCTGCGCTCTTGGCGACCACAGGTGGTATACTTGCAAGAGACCCATCTTACATCTGACACTGTAAGAGTTTTGTTAAAGCCGTGTGTCCAATCGTCTGCCCACTCCTACCATACGTCATACTTTAGGGGTGTGTCCCTGTTAATAGAAAGGTCCCCTCAGCTGAAAAGGGACCCGGAGGGCAGATTTATTTTTGTGCGAACCAAAATTAACAATGACCTTCATGTTCTCCTATGTTTTTATAACCCAAAGCCCCCATCAATGGCCATATTGGCAGATGGTATGGCATTTGCTGCCTCCTTCCCAGAAGTCACAGTTCCTGCATGGCAGATATGAACATGATAATGGACCCATCTCTGGATAGATTGTGTTGCCGGCTCCATTGAATTCAATGGGCTAACATCGTTCTGCCGGACAAGGTGAGTATAATTTTTTTTTTTACTTTTTACACATTTTAGGATGATTTTCAGGTAAGGGCTTATATTTTTGAGCCCTTCCCGATAATTCATCCCGCGCTAGCCGGCAGCCCATTGCTTTCAATGGAGCCGGCTGTATTGCCAGCTCCATGGAATTCAATGGTCAGTGCTCGTTTAATCGAGAACGAGCATCTCGAGCACCCTAATACTCGAACGAGCATCAAGCTCAGACGAGTATGCTCGCTCATCTCTATATAGCACCCTATATCAATCGTAGATTGATTATTCCTCAACTGAACTAAACACCTATATAGCAGACATAGTATTCCATAAACTACAAGATACTCATAAATCCTTATTAGACTCCCATATCACTATGGAAGAAGTCAAGGAGGCAATGACGGCTATGACTAAGGTTAAGACCCCGGGACCGGACAGTCTACTGCTGGAGTTCTATTTACAATACGAAGAGGAATTGCGCCACACTTGCTTTCCTTATACGAACATCTATTTGAGGAGGGTCGTCTCCCAGAATCTAGGTCAGAGGCAAGCATAGTACTCATTTTCAAAGTCTGACAAACATCCAAAGGAATGTGGCTCATATAGGCCAATATCCCTAGTAAACACTGATTATAAGATCCTTAATAAGAAATTGGCCTGTCGCCCTAATCAAATAAATTATACATCCTGACCAAGCTGGATTTATCCCCGGAATGTCTACCTCTGACAATATTAGAAGGACACAGGTAGTCACCCAGGTGGGTTAGAGGTGGGGGTCAGACTGGGCCTTGGCTTTATTGGGCACAGCCAAGGCGTTTAATACTATTGAATGGCCAAACTTGATAGAGGTACTTTGGAGATTTGGATTTGGAGACTCGTTTATTAAGTGGATCTCTATTCTGTATAGGTCTCCGGCAGCCATGGTCGTGGTGAATGGCCTGGCTTCCACCTCCTTCTCACTACACAGAGGCACCCGGGAGGGCTGTCTGCTTTCCCCCCGCCTGTTTGCTATCGCCATAGAGCCATTGGCTCTAATGATTCGACAACATGCCCCATACAAGGGCGTTGGAATTGGATTTAGAGAGGATAGGATAGGTCTGTACGCAGATGATTTAATACTTTATATGTCAGAACTTAGGAACACTGGCTATTTATCTGATAGATGGGGTTTGGGAGATTTTCAAGCCTACGTATTAACTGTCAGAAGTCTACTTTTATGCCTCTGAAACTAGAGGAGTGGCAGATGGGAGAATTATTTTACAATCTACAGATCACTTCTCAATTCAAGTATCTTGGAATCTATATATTTCAAAGATCATGCTCTCAGCTTTAACCTAAATATTGCTCCCTTATTAACATCCCTGCAACATAAACTCAAAACCGGAAGTGCTCTGCTATTATGTGTGGCCGGCAGAATAAATCTGATAAATAAAAATGATTGTCCTTCCCAAGGATTTATATTGTCTGGAGCATGAAGACATAATCGTAGCACAGAAATTTTTCAATAAGACCAACTCATTGATGGTGTCTTTTGTCTGGGGGAAAGCTAGAGCCAAGCTTCGCATATAAACACTACAGTGCCCAAAAGACAGGGCAGGAATGGTGCTACCAGACTTTAGGCTATATTATTTAGCTGGACAAGTAAGATCTATCCATCTCTGCATTGGTTGTCTGGTTCCCCTCTTCCAAATTCTGAACATCTAATGGTCTTTCTGTCCAAAGTATCTGTCTGGGTCATGCTGAATAAGCCTGAGCTACTAACCAAGCAGATATCCATAAATTGGCAGTTAGAGTGTGGCAGATATGTAAAACCTTGACCAACTATGCAGACACCCCCTTAGAAATCTCTCTGTGGCATAATAGAGCATACCCGCACCTGTGGTCTTAAGGCATTGCTATACTGGCATCTTTACAAGAGCTCTCTCATCTATCTCTCTCTTATCTATCTATCTACAGATACTCCCCTATTTGCGAACGTTCTAGTTACGAATATCGCTAGATATGAACAAGCCTGTCCTGCATTATGATGTAATACCATAGCATTACATCATACTGTACAGCAATTGGACAGGCATTCTATCAAGCTTTACCATAAGCACAGCTTGATAGGAACTCTGCATAGGCAGCTCTTGGGCCTTTTAGAAGGCCCCCACTGCCATGGCAACCGGACAGCATGCTGTGATCTTATCAGGGCTATATAGAGAATTAACAGGTCCGATGAGTGGTTCGGCTTATCATAGCTGTAGCTGGCGGGCGCAGGCTGTACGAATTAGCCTGCACTTGACATTGTACGGAGCATGATCCACCCACAATCCCTCTCCATACAAGCATTTGTTCAGACATACGAAGAAATGCACTTACGAACAGCTTCCTGAAACGGAATCTGTTTGTAAGTAGGGGACATTCTGTGTCTATAGTTTTTGCAATCTCTGTATTTTCTTGGAGAAGGGGCACCATTTATCATTCCATGTGCTTCGATAACCATGTAACTAATAACTAAACACATGCTCTGATAAAGCAGTTTGTAGAATAGCTGAAGCACAATCAAATGGACATACAGCAGTAAATGTCCTATTCCCCATTTGGCTACCTCTTGACCTGCAAGTGAGGGAAGTTGTTTTATTAACTGAACTCTAGATACACATACCCATGCTATTTCCTATTGCTGTGACAGTTATATCATTGGTATCATCACTCAAATTACATTGTACATACAGATTCCAAGAGGAAGAGCAGGAACAATATATAAACAACAATGTACATGAAATATTAATAAAGTACTGTAGATAGTATATTTACAGCTGTAATTAACATTTTATACTTGTAAATTTCATCTGAAATGGAAGGTACAATATATTACATAGCATTTCAGATATCGAATCACTGTATTATTTATTTATTTATTTCTCCTTCCCCTCCGTTTTTCCCTCCCTTCTTCTCCCTCCCCCTCCCCCTCCCTTCTGCCCTGTGTTTATATAATAGGCCTTTTTGATATATGTCATGGTGTATCACATTATAGGATGCCTATCATGTGATTACATGGGAAGGAGCTTTATATGTCAGCCGGGATAATAGGTGATGGCTAGCCCCCCCCCCCCCCCCCCCGCTGTGAATCCCATACGTAATGTGACGTGTCTGTGCCGGTAACATGACAGTGGCGGTCACGTGACCTTTTGGTTCTGCCTCCTCACTGTCAATTCCATCTGTGGTGTCACATGACATTGCCAGTCATGTGACTGCTTGCTCTGCCCACTTTTCGGCATCATCACAGGTCCTTCAGCAGCGTTATTATGACGCGTGAGCTGGTGGCCATGCAGGGACGTACGCCAGGATGTATACTTCGCCCGATACAACGTGGCTCTTCCAGGTGATTGTAATTGTATGTCTAGTAGTTTTATATTTAAGACAGCTATCTATGAGTGGCAGGATATACTTGAAAAAGGCTTCCAACAGCCGAAACGCGTTGTATGTATATGCCGGGTCCCCTCAAAAAGGGACCTATTTGTGTTTGTTTAATAATAAAAACTATTTCCTGATATTGGATCGTGAGGAAGCAACTTTCGATTCTGGTGGAGGTAGTTTTCGGAGTTAACAATTGTTTAGAGCCATCTCGGACTCCTGAGGGGGGGAGGCTGACACTCCCCTCTCCTAAGTGAGTATACATCATCTATGCTGTGTGTTCGCAGCGCAGCTTTATTGTGATCGTTCTGAGATATCGAATCACTGTAACTTTAATATGTCATATAGGGTTGATAACACAAGCATTTCATTTAGGCAGTAAACTGTTGCTAAAACCTATATACCTTTTATAGCTGTCTGCAGCCTTTGAGTAAGATCAAGCTATAAACAGCCAAAAATCAGGCTGCAGTCTTCAATAAAGGTGTATAACTGCTGGGTATCTGATTGCTTCTAAGAACATCCACCTAATGTGTCTAGTTCCTGGTGGTCACACAGCCCCATCACCTGGATCATGTTGTATAAGGTTGATGGAGTGATCCTTGCTATTGGCCAGGCAATAAGAATCAGCACACTACACATGTGCACCTATAGCATAGTGTCTAATCTGCAAAAATAATTCTGCTATTCAAATTCTCTACTACAGTCTTGAACTCTTAAGAGCAATCCAATTGAATGTGCCAGTGGAATACCTTATTAATTTGGTGAGTTTGTTTTGTCCTCGAACCCATCAAACAATGTATAATGCCTACCGTGATTGCAGCTTTGTACAATGTAGTCAGTTATTTCCCTCTTAACCCCTTAGTACCACCCCATAGACATTTTACATCCTACTTTGTTAGCCTTTTATCCCCATGGCCGTCAAATTATTCTTTGGGGATTAAAGCCCTACTGGCTGTGGACGTGACAGCTCCATTATGTTGGTTACCAGAGGTAGTCGACATCCTGTAGCTGTGAAGGGGGGCTGCGGGAAGCCCCTCTCTCAGGTCATACGATCGCCAGTAAGAGGAGCTGAGGATACTCGCCCCATTCTTTTGCGATGTCCCGCGGCGTTCTGGTCCTCCAGGACTTGTCGCCGGCAACTGCACATGCGCGCCAGACGTTATTGCGTCTCGCGCACACGCAGAGGGCCGGGAGGCCGCGAAAATTTCAAAACTCCCAGCTAGTATGAGTAGCCGAGAGCAGGGAACAGTCATCGGGAGCTCCTGTATGCGGTTCCCGTCACATGATCGTTGTTATCTATTGGATAACAGCGATTATGTAAAAGTTAAAAAAAGTGTAAAAAAAAAAGAAAAAATGTTTGTTTCATCTCCTCTCAAGGATCATATCTGTGAGGGGAGATGAAATGACATAACTAAGGAGTTTATACGCGGACTTTACCCTGAGTTCTGCGCATGCACCAATGCAAAAGCCATGGATTGCCAGGGTAATTTAAAATCTCCCCGTTCCTGGCTACCAAACGTAGCTGAGGGCCTGGAGATTTCAGTGAGGTATGGTACGCAGTTCCCTGTCATGTGATTACCGCTATCAAATGTATAATGGTGATCACGTAAAAGTTTAAAAAAAATGTAAGCTTCAACTCCCGTCACAGAATCCGATCCATGAGGAGAGGTGAAATTACTTAGCTAAGACCTCTGACAAGATCTCCGGACAGGATCTTGATCCGCAGACCTTTTCCCAACTAAGGCACATGTGCCATCAGCAAAATGGTGAACGAAAGCACAGAAGCTGGGGATAGCCCGTGAAATGTAAAAAAAATCTCCTTGCTGCTGGCTACAAAAGGAGAGCCTGGAGCAGTGACTGAGGTCTGCATTGAGCGGTCTCTGGTCACATTATCACAGTTATCCAATGGATAATGGGGATCACGTAAAAGTTAACAGACAGTTGACATTTGATGCTCCATTTGGTTTCGGTCCCATTGTTCATACAGACATAATACTAGGAGCACAATGGGTATGTTAATGAATACAGGACAAACAGTAGTATCAATTTTGGGCTGAAAGTTTTCATTCATATGTATGCTGTACAAAAAAAAAACGTTTTTAAAATGACACAATTGCCAAAAAAAATGAAAATCATAATTTTCTCCTTTTATGCTTAGATTAATTTAAAAATTGTGTGGTCAAAATATGCAGTACACACTAGATGAATTTGTTAAGGAGTCTAGTTTTCAAAATGTGGTCATTTGTGGGGGTTCTCCATCGTTTTGGCCACTCAAGGGCTCTACAAGCGGGCAAGGGGACCTAAAGCGCCTTCAAACAAAATGTCTGTTCTGAAAACCACCGGCTGTTTCTTTCGATTTGGGCACCGTTGTTCATATGTACATAGATTAGGGCCATGAGGGGTATGTTTCTGAACACAGCACAAACACGGGTATCCAAAAAAAAAACTGCCTTTAAAATGACATATTTACAAAAATGTTAATTTTCCTCCTCTAACTCCTGAAAAGAAACTGTGTGATCAAAATACTCATGACACCCCTCAGTGAATACATTAACGGGTGTAGTTTTTAAAATGGTGTCATTTGTGGGGCTATCTATCTTTTTGACAACTATGAGCCTTTGCAATCTTGGCTTGGTGTACGAAGCCCAAGTGTTTCTCAAAATGTTGAGAATGTTAAATTTGTACGTCTCTTAAATAATTAAAACAAAACTAGTTATCCAGAATAAACAGATGAAAATATATACCTCATCAAAAATTTGAACAGTATGTTTGCACATGTTTGAGATATTGCAGTTGAAAATGTAAAAATATAACAATTTTTCTAAATTTTTCCATTTTTGGGACTTTAAATAAATATACACAAATTATATTGGTCTATTTTTACCACCTAAATGAAGTACAATATGTGGTAAAAAACAATGTCTGACTCACTTGGATATGTGAAACCTTCACAGAGTTATTCTGTGTTAAAGTGACACATGTCAGATTTCCAAAATTTGGTCTGGTCATTAAGGTGCAAACCAGCTTGGTCACTAAGGGGTTAAAGAGGACAGTTTAATGTTAGTTCTCATTTTTTAATATCTATGATGAAAAGAAGAGACATCTCTAGCTATAGTAGAATAGCAAATACTATAGCACTAATATTTACATAGCACATGCTGTTAACTTAGAATATATTGTAGCCCAAGCTGTATAAGTAACATCTCTTTATTTCATGTTTGCTGATTTTCTTTTGAAGCACCAAGCTGTGATCACTTTAGTAAAATAGAACAATGATGCTTCTGCAAATTTTTTTTTAAAACGTGTATTATTAAAAAAACACATTTGTTTTCTGATGTGGTCTAGGATGGCAACAAGAAAAGGCTGGGCTCACACGGTCGGATTTCAATTTCGAAATCCGCGATTGGCACCCACTTGGAGGATCCATGGTGAAATGCGGGCATTGAAAAGCATGCAAAGTTGCTTTTTGGCTCACACTCGCGGATACGAATTGCGAAATAGAGAAAAAATTGCTCTATTTTGATGCGGTACCATGTCATCACTAAGTGGCAGCACAGGAAATACAAACAGTCAAAAAAAAGCTGTACTATTCAACTCTATTAGGAGATTTCATACAATTTTTTGCAACAGATTGAGACCCTCTCTGGTTCAAGGCTTATTTATCTTTTACTTTTCTTCCAAAGAAAAACATGACCCTCCTGTACAAAGGTTTACTACTTAATCCATCCTCAGAAACCTTGGTTCATTAGGGAATGGGAAAGGGAACTAAAAAACTAAATAGGGAGATTCAGATGTTTTTAGTAACTCACATGGTTTCTTCAGGTGTGCTTGGATTCAGGAAAATTCTTTCAAAATTCTTTCCAGATAGTATAAGACACCTGACTCCCTATACAAAGCCAACCTCTCGCTGACTAACAGCTATTGGAGATGTGACACTGACAAAAGCTCTCTATTACACATCTGGTGGCAATGTCCAGCTAGAAAACTCTTTTGGGAGCAAATTACTGATCAAATAAATAAAATATGTACATATAAGTATGACTTTGCTCCAGAGGAGGTCGTATTATGGAAACCATCTCCACAATTCTCACAATCTAAGAAACCTCTCCCGACACTACTACTTACAGCTGCCAAACTAATTATCCCTCTTCTATAGCAAAAAAATGACCCCCAACTTGAACCTATGGAGGGTCATAGTTTCTCAAATATATAGGTTTGAGGAGTTGGCGGCTTGGGAGACAGGAAATGGAGAGAGCTTTCTTGCGCTTTGGAAACTACTTTACATCATCCTAGCAATGATCGGAACTATCCTTATTCTGATCATTGTGTAGCCTCAATGATGCTTTCGCTTTTTCTCTCAACATTATAAACTGCCACCTCATCGTCGTTCCTTGTTGCTCCTGTTTTTCTTTGTTTTCTACTGTTATCTACCTCTCCCTTGCAACCTGAACACTTTCTTGCTGTGCGCAATTACCATGGCCCACTTTCGTAGGCCCTATCTGTCAGGTTTGCAACAGGAGACTAGACTTTTATGTCAAGAGTAATGTTATGTATTTTCTCTTCGAATTTACTTAATTCTGCTGTTGTATGCTCTATCGGTACAGGAGCCCTGCACAGCTCACTTCTATACTTCATGTTTTCATTAAGATGTACTGATCATATCTTTTTACGGTGAAATAAATAAAAATAGATTGTTTAGAAAAAAAACGTACTGAGCATGAACGATGGTGAGCTGCTGTGGTCATCTGCAATACAAACAAAATGAGGAACACACACTCACAGCTGGAATACGCTGCAGGCCTCCTGCAAACGGAATCCGATCTACCCGTGTGAGCCCGGCCTTATAGTGCTATGTTTATTATATAGTGCATTAGAAAACCCAAAGTACAAAGACATAACTCGCAGAGCAGGAAGCAACTATGCATCCGCTGATACGTTGCTGGACCGGCTCAATCACCATGTTCCTGGATAGCATACAGAGAGCCAGATTGCAATAATAGGCAGCAGTTTGTATAGTGCAGACTAATGTGCAGCCACACACATCAAACCAAATTGGGAGAAGGGTGGCTGCAGACAAAATAGTCTGCACATGTGAACCGATACAAAAGATGTCAGCCATAGATAAGTGTGCCAAACTATACAGGATTACAACCCACACTGGCAAAGCAGTGGATTGCCCTGTATTACCACAGTGTGCCACATTGCTGATCATGTCCCCCACAATGGCTCCAGCAGCCAAATCCCAATCTTACTAGCAGTCTCTGGTTCTGGAGATATCCTTGGATACCCATTGGTTCAGGTCCCAATTCCATGATTATGATGGCAACCAATCCTAAAATGCACAGGAAAAAGTTGTTGCAGCAAGAGGGCGCCCACCCACTGGCGTTTTTTTTCACTGCGAAATTCGCAGGGCTTTTTTTTCTGCAGGGGGTCTATGGGACTTGTAATGTAAAAATTTACCGCGATATCGCGATTTTGCGCGATCGCGATTTTAGCTTTGCATGTCCCATAGCCCAAAGACCCCTGCAGAAAAAAAAAAACGCTGCGAATTTCGCAGTAAAAAAACGCTAGTGGGTGGGCACCCAGACTCTGCGCTGTAAATAAAACTCGTTTCTTGCCTCACAACCTAGCAGAGTGAGTTTGAAGAAGGGAGAAAAGCTTTTACACAGCATACACATTCATTTTAGTGAAATTAATTTGTTTTTAACACCTCCTTGCTTGCTTCACGTAGATTAATAGATTCATGATACAGTTCTTACTATTGCTTGTGTTCTTTTCTATGGCACTCTGCTTCTGTGCACAGTACCATCGCTGTTTGGGATGTTGTGATAGACCAACCTGTGGTCTGATAGCGAAAGAAAACATAATTTATTTCTCTTAAAAACTCCTGTTTAAGAAACTAAAATTGGGACTGTGTTCTTGTAAAGCTATATTGGCATCATACATTAGACAATGTACACATATGTGGCATTATAATACACAGGAGAATCAGGGGATTCATTTTTGAGCTAAATATTGTAGATTAGATCAACCACTTATAAAAAAACAAACAAACAAAAATAAAAAGATAAAAGTGTATTTTACCCTGTCTCAGTCCATTTGTCATTACTAAGGATGAGCGAGTATACTCGCTAAAGGCAATTGCTCAAGCGAGCATTGCCTTTAGCGAGTACCTGCCCGCTCAAGACTGAAGGTTCGGGTGCCAGCACGGGGGAGCAGTGAGTAGCGGCAGTCAGCAGGGGGGAGCGGGGGGAAGAGAGGAAGAGAGAGATCTCCCCTCAGTTCTGCCCCGCTCTCCCCCGCAGCTCCCTGCCCGCCGCCGGCACCCGAACCTTCAGTCTCGAGCGGGCAGGTACTCGCTAAAGGCAGTGCTCGCTCGAGCAATTGCCTTTAGCGAATATACTCGCTCATCTCTAGTCATTACATAAAATGTACACAAAGATATCTATTCTAAATAAATTTTAAAAAAATCTTATTTGTATAGCGCCAACTTATTCTGCAGCACTTTAAAGTAATTTTATTTATTACCCCCTACAAAGCTGGGTACTCATTTTACCGACCTCGGAAGGAAGGAAGGAAGGAAGGCTGAGTCGACCTTGAGCCGGTTACCTGAACCATGCCGGGATTGAACTCGCAACCTTTAAGCTCTATACCAGCTCAAATCCCCTCCCAAAAATGGGTACATTGAGAAACAAAATGAGAGCTTCCCTTTTAGATTCAGTATTCCAATATGTGGAATTTTGCTTTGCTTATCAAGACCCAAAACATTCTTAGGGTTTTCACGCCCGGCCGATATACACTGTCCGCCTCTGCAAGGGGAGGAGGTGGGCCTGGCCGGGAGCTAGTGCACTGAGCTCCTGCCCCCTACCCGCCCCTCACCACTGTTTGCAATGGGAGGGTGGGGGCACTGCTAAGCTCCGCTCTGTCCTGCCCACCCCAATTGCTGGCTGCGGACAAGGAGCAGGGAGGGGCGGGAGCTTAGCTCCGCTTCCGTCCTGCTAATTCCCATTGCAAATCACTCGGAGGGGAGGAGAGAGACAGAGCCGTTGAGGTGGAGGGAAGGGGGGGACTGCTTAGATGGAAGTGTATATCGGACAGCCGTAAAACGCTGGCTGATATACACTCGTGTAAAAAAAGCCCTCAGTCATGAAAGGGGTAAACCCTTTTTCTAATTGTAGTTATTTTTTAAATGAATCTGATAGCAATGCACACGAGATGAAAAATATTAATATAAGAAACAGTTACTCAAAAATTGCTAAAATCTCTTCTTAATATTGTGAACCTTATTTTGCATTGTATATTGTAGTCTCTTCATGAAATCTAAAAGTATGTCATATAAAATTTGCACCAAAAGTGGGATAGAGGCATTCATTTTACTCATAGGTCCTATAAAAACTCCTTGCATATTCATATAACTATAAAAACATGGGGCTAGAACACCATAGTGTACTTTTATATAAATTGTGTCATTTGAAAGAGAAAGTACATTGCAACTAGAGATGAGCGAACACCAAAATGTTCGGGTGTTCGTTATTCGTAACGAACTTCCCGTGATGCTCGAGGGTTCGTTTCGAACAACGAACCCCATTGAAGTCAATGGGCGACCGGAACATTTTTGTATTTCGCCGATGCTCGCTAAGGTTTTCATGTGTGAAAATCTGGGCAATTCAGGAAAGTGATGGGAATGACACAGTGACGGATAGGGCAGGCGAGGGGCTACATGGTGGGCTGCATCTCAAGTTCACAGGTCCCACTATTAAGCCACAATAGCGGCAAGAGTGCCCCCCCCCCCCCACTGTCAGCATAAAGATCGTCCTCCTCTGGCACAGCTGTAACAGCTGTAGCAGAGAAGAACGATGTTTGCCCATTGAATTCAATGGAGCGGCAATACAGCCGACTCCACTGAATGCAATGGGCTGCCGGCGATCGCAGGATGAATGGTCGGAAAGGGGTTAAATATATAACCCCTTTCCTGCAATTCATCCAGAAATGTGTTACACTAAAAATATATACCGGCGTATAAGGCGACCGGGCGTATAAGACGACCCCCCAACTGTCACCTTATACGCCGGTAATACAGTGGAGCAAAGAATAAAAAGCATTACTTACGTTTTTAGATGATCTGCGGCGCTCCTGCAGGCTGTCGCTCCCTCCTGGTCCACGGCAGACAAGCTTTCTCCACGAAAGACTTTAAATCCCTGCCTCCAGGAAGACACGTGCCTTCAGCCAATCACAGCCAATGACAATGATGTCATTGAATGGCTGTGATTGGCTGTGTTTCTGGAGGCGGGGATTTCAAGCCTTGAAATCCCCGCCTCCAGAAACACAGCCAATCACAGCCATTCAATGACATCATTGTCATTGGCTGTGATTGGCTGAAGAGACGTGTCTTCCTGGAGGCAGGGATTTAAAGTCTTTCGTGGAGAAAGCTTGTCTGCCGTGGACCAGGAGGGAGCGACAGCCTGGAGGAGCGCCGCAGATCATCTAAAAACGTAAGTAATGCTTTTTATTCTTTGCTCCACTGTATTACCGGCGTATAAGGTGACAGTTGGGGGGTCGTCTTATACGCCCGGTCGCCTTATACGCCGGTATATATTTTTAGTGTAACACATTTCTGGATGAATTGCAGGAAAGGGGTTATATATTTAACCCCTTTCCGACCATTCATCCTGCGATCGCCGGCAGCCCATTGCATTCAGTGGAACATGCTGTATTGCCGCTCCATTGAATTCAATGGGCAAACATCGTTCTTCTCTGCTACAGCTGTTACAGCTGTGCCAGAGAAGAAGGATTTGTCTTCTATATGTTCTCAATGGGGTCAGCGCTGCTGCCGCTGGCCCCATTGAGCGCATATAGAATGCATCCATAGCGAGCAGCGGGAGGGGCAGATTTCAATACTCGGGTGACACCTTATCTCCCCAGCCACTCACAGCAGGGGGGTGGTATAGGGCTTAAACGTTGCAGGGGGAAGTTGTAATGCCTTCCCTGTCTTTATATTGGCCAAAAAAAAGCGCTAACGTCTCAGGGAAGAAAGTTTAATTTACCAGAACACCGCATGGTGTTCGTTACGAATAACGAACATCCCGAACACCCTAATATTCGCACGAATAGCAAGCTCGGACGAACGCGTTCGCTCATCTCTAATTGCAACCACTTAGAAAATCAGATACTTTACATAATCTGTGACTATAAACACGGTATACTGTAGAGACAAACACTCAAGGTGAAACTAACTGCAAAGGAAAGGCAACTACTCTCATGTACAATAGTGTGTAAGTGATACATAAAAATATTGAACTTCCTTTATTGTTCTTGTACATTTAATGGTCAAGAAGACATTAACCATTAAGACATTTCTTTCAATATACGGTAAGTAAAATAATGTAGCAATTCTCTACATCTGATATAGAGCTTATACATCAGAATTACATATTATTCATTGAAAGTTGATTTTACAGTAATTGAAGAAGCCATGTTAGAATTTTTCAACTATGGTTATATGTGCTGTGAATGGCTGCAGAAAAGAGAGTAGGTGGTAATACATTTTTTTTTCTAATTATAAAACTATCTGGTATACTATAGTTAAGAATTATAAGGAAACAATGTAGTGTTTAGTATATTTTTAGTAAATCTTTACCTTCAGTTAATAACAAGAAGTATTCTTAAATTAGTCTGCTATTGGGTTTGCTCATCATTTATTTCTGTGTTGCCGAAGATAAGTCACAAAATGGATTCTGGTTGAATAAACGATCTTTACGGCTGCTCTGTGTCTTGTTTCAGCAGATGTAGGCAAATTCTCTATAAACGAGTCTCATTGACAAAGAAGAGAACACATTCTCAAAATCAATACATCAAGTTAAAGCAAATAAAATGGCAAGTGCCTGGATATTGCTTTCTCTGCTATTGCTAGAATTGTGCAAACATCCTCAGAAATGTGTGACATGAGCTATCACCGGCATTAGAAAATAATAATTTTTATAGTGCTTCAGGGAACATTTTGTATTCTTAAGTCTGTCTAATTTACTATGTTAGAAGTTTCAAGATTATCTGTTTTACACAAATACAAGATCTCTAACTACAAAGTATTCCAGCTACTATTTTACTTCAACACTGGATGCACACATGCACCAATCTAGAATTATATTTTCTGCTGTACTGGTTCATCTTTTAATATTATTTCATGTTCCTTCCAGATTATCATTACAGGAGTAAACCTACTGATTAGTTATATATGGTTTAAAAAGTTTTTATTGTATTTTTTTGTGTTATTCAGTTTTTGTTTTCTTTTGTTGTTTTCTTTTTTTGTAATTTTTTTAGGCAATTATATTAGTGTACATATGTATTATAGCTTATAAATAAAAATAGATCACTGCTCTGTATGATATCCAGGTCTTATGGAGTCAAAACATAGCATTCATGGGTACTGTTGTATCTTGTCTCCACCACAACTAGGGGTGGAGACATGGGTTGGGCACAATCCGTGACAAGCACGCCCCCAGATGTCGATTGGCGGCTGCTGCAGATGGCGCTGAGATTTGAAGGAACCCCATAATCAGCACCGTGGAGAGCATTGAACCGGAGAAGCGACTTGCATACAAGGCGCTGGCGCTCCGCAGCTATGTGCAGCAGGAAGAGGCAGCTGTGCAAGGTGCCCCACAGTACAGCAGGGTCCCTAGGAAGAGCAGCTTTCAAGAGGAGAAAGAGGAGGAGATGGCACAGTGCAGCAAGGCATTGGCGGCAGCAGTCCCCAGCTAAGCAGAGTCAGCAGAAGCTGCTTTCTGGAGGACTCAGCAGCAGCAGAGCTGTGCAAGGCGCCCAGCGCTCCCTACCTGAGAGCGGGGTCCAAAGGAGTGCCTTTAGGTACTGCTGCAAGTTCTGTCCAGCGCTACTCGGGCCAGCTTGTCAGATGGGGTGTCAGAGCAGCAGCCAATCCACATCTAGGGGCGTTACGTTCTCACTTCCTTGTCAGTGATCCAGCCCAACCCATGTCTCCACCCCCTTGTTGTGGTGGAGGCAAGATACAACAGTACCGCTTTCATGCTCGCATTTAAGGCCCTACTATACATCTGGCTCCAATCTGATGCAGAGGCAGACAGGTATTTGTCTTTTGGTTGTCATATTAACCATCTAATAATCAGCTATACAGGTTTTTATGGCGTTTACCAAGGGGCCTAATCTAAGGTCAGTGCGGGAATCCCATGCAGGGAAGAGCCATGACCAGGGTGTCCGATTACAGTTTGACCCTGCACTAATAGGCAAAAGTGGAGAAAATCCCTTCCCTAATTGTTTAACCCCTTGGATGCCATGATTAATAGCAATCACAGCATATAAGTAGATAGGGGAGGTAGCTTCCCCTGTCATCCATCTGCACTTCGCAATGTGATTACAGGGTGCCAATAGATTGCCATGGTAGTCAGAGGCCTCATTAAAGCCTATGGAGCTGCAGGCATTTCAGCCTATCAGACTCTGCCTCCAGCAGAGTATGATCGCTAATCACTGGGAAATACACTATACCGCACTACATTTAATTAAATAAAATAATAAAACTCAAATAATACATTATATGTAGCCCAAGGTTGTACAATTAGAAGTTACAATTTGTCCAGTAGGAAACAAGGCCTCATATGGCTATATTGAGGAAAAAGTATAACTGTTATGGCTTTTGAAAGACAATGATGTAGAGAAAAATTGCCTGGGTAATAATGTGCAAAATAGGGCAGTCACTAGAGGTTTAATGTCATAGAAAAAAATCCTGGCATGCTCCGTTATATGTTGCATTATGGAGCTTTTTTTCACTTAGAAGCATTGCTTTTAATAGAACATAACTCCTGATACAGTGTCACAGTCATAAAGTGGCATTGCTGTACAGTAGATGTTAGAAACTTTATGTACTATGGCTGTATAGTCCAGAAGGAATCTATGTACCTCTCTAAGGGCGAGCACCCACTGGCGTTTGCGTTTTCGCCGCGTTTCCCGCGTTTTTTCCGCGCGTTTTTCGCGGCGTTTTCGCGGCTTTCCCATTAATTTCCATGGAGAAAAATAAGGACACATATGCAACTGACAGTTCCTATGTTAAAAACGCAAACGCAACGCAAAAAAAACGCCAGTGGACAGGAACACATGTTATCTCTATGCCTGTGCAGGAAAAACGCAAAACGCAAAACGCAGGTAAAAAAACGCCAGTGGGTGCTCGCCCTAAGTCCTGTTTTGCTATGGATTTAAAACAGATTCCACATCAAATTTGCAGCAGATCTACATTATTTAACCTTTCACACAATTTCTGCTCATCTACCAGTCACAGTGCGCCAGCTGCGACTGAGGTTTAGGCAAAGGGTATATACATTCATCCATTTGGGGCAATGTCTGTACATCCTGCATAAAGCTAACAGCCTATGTCTTGTTATCATTCTTGTAATATACTTGCAGTGTATTTTTTTTTTTTTTTTTTACCACTGAAAATAAATTTTGGAAGTATGAAGTGCCTGCCGCCAGGGGTCTCCCTTCTAGCACCTTTGCCATCCGCTGCCTGTTGTTAGGCATTTGGCTTCTTTAGTGACATGGACATGGGGACTCTATTAGTTGCTACATCCAACAGAAAGGCAGACATTCAGATGCTGATTGGAGCAGGACTATGCAAGGCAGTGTTATGGGAATAAATCATATTCCAGGAGATTTCACTGGTTTGCTCCGGATTGGTTATAATGAGGAGCTCCATGCATGAATATATGTATTTGAACTCAGGGGTACTCCCCTTGAGCCCCCATACCCTTCTGGTTTATTGTAAGGAAGTACAATACAGTTATACTGAATATGACGCACCAATTACATTCATACCCATCCCAACATCATAATAACTCATGATTGGCCTAGTATGTAATGACGCTGATGATTAACTTATATTTACGCCCCAGGTGTATGTTGCTATGTGAACACGTAATTTCTAGGAAACGCAACTAGATTAGACTATCAATATCTCTGCCTGGACTAAGGAATCCAAGGGATTAGATAAGAAGTAGCCCCCCTCTTATGAGCGGAGGGCATCACAGGTGTTTCTCAAGAGAAACACATCTCAGGACCTTGTGGAACTTGTGTAGGAGTGTATTTCAGGATACCAGCATAAGAATGAATCAGTTAACCATTTCACTGCTAGCTATTTTCTATGAAAGTGGATATATGAATATATATATATATATATATATATATATATATATATATATATAAAATACACAATTGCATAGGGTGCTTTAAGAAATACATTTATATTATTATTACTACAGCAATTCCTCCTTTTTGTTTCTTTAGAGCAGCCAAGCGAACGTCTATGTCAGGTACTTACAAATGCCCTAATGGCAAGTGCTGGTATTCCTACACTACTTCCCCGGATTCCCCAACAGACATTCTTATCTTATGCATAAACAAAAAGTATTTCAGGAAGGCACTGCAAGAAAAGAGGGCTGATCGAAAGCAGATTCAGCTTCAGAGTCAGTAGTCAAAGGCAAAGCATAATCATACATAACAGGGACTGCTTTGTCAAAAGTCTTTGGGAAAGTTCCTTGAAGGCTATCAATAATAGCAATGTCAGTAAGAATAGTCACTTAAGTTCTATCCACAAAAAATGAAATCCAGTGGCTCCATCTGCCAAAAGTATCAGTCCACCAGTCATCAAAAGGAGGTCAGAGATGCCAGAATTTGCTGCTAGTTCTTTAAAGAAGCTAATTAGACCCTTCAGAGCCTTCTTTCTGGAACCATAGCTGTGAGAAAGATAACCTGGGATTGAACAACCTAGGAGAAAAGCATATGTTCATCATGGTGGAACGACTCTCCTGCAATGAGACGCGTGTATCCGATTGGATTCGTCTTTCCAGCAGAACATTTGTAGCGGTGGTCAGGAACACTTGTTATGGACCGTAAAAAGTCTGGGTTCTAGAGCTTTACGAACGTGTCTTTTAGTAACCACCCAACCTCCTAGTTTCACAGAATGAGTTCCTTCTAAGCTGTCAGGCTCTGGAAGGGAAGCAAACACTCAAGAATATACATTAGTTAAGTGTTTTGTGAGAGCAATAACACAGTTTGTCAAGCTGCCAGGCTGCATCTGGAGTTATCATGGTAAATACAATCCTAAGCTTGGGGCCAACCCAAAAAGTACCTCATATGGGCTGAGGCCTATTCTGTCAGCTGAGTACCTTTCAGAGAAGAGTACCAAGGATAGGCACTCGGTCCATGGTCTATTGAGCTCAGACATGGCCTTCTAAGTCATGGTTTCTAAGGTACCATTTAAACTTTCTGCTGTACCACTGCTTTGTGGATGGTACGCAGCATAAAAGGCCAGTTCTACTTCTAACACTTTCATTTCTTTCTGCATCCCTTCTATCATGGAGGGAGTACCTCGGTCACTCTCAGTTGTCTCTGGTATTTTGTAACTGTATACCACCTCAGAGATCAGTTTTTGGTGGTGGCATGAGCTGGTATGCAAGACTGGCTACCCTGAGAATGGGTCTAGCAGATCAGAACGAACTCGTACCTGTCCACCCTTGGCAGTTGGAAGTAGTCTACTTAAAGACATTGGAACAGGTAGTAAGGAAGAGGGGTGCACTGCATGGGAGCCTATACAGCACACATGGGAGCCTACCCACATTGTTCTGTGCATAAATCAGGCAGCCCTGTGTGTGCTCAGCTACCGTGATGCTAAATCCTGGTGTAGACCAGTGACTAGCAACCACATCTGTCATAGCTGTTTTGGACAGGTGTGTATTTCCATTGGAGGCAGCCTACTTGACCATACCTCAATCGATCCACAAAGAGTGCAAAATCCGGGTTATCTAATGACTGACCAACATGACTGAATCCCCTGTCTCCTGGGCCATTAGCTAGTACATAGTCATGTGTATCAAGCTGAAAGGAAATCAGGTGATTATAACCACTTTCCTCCTTTTCCAAATGTAGCAAGGTAGCTGGACTGAGGGTGTTGCAACGCTGACACATTGAGTGGCATGAGCAGAGCGCACTGTAGGTAAAACTGACACTCTATGAGACAAAGTCTGAGCAAAGACCTATGACAGTGTTCTAAATACTATCATATGTAAATTAAAAGCTATCTAAGAACTTTGTATTTATGTATTATTTTTCTTTTTCTTTTCTGCTGCTATGTACCTAACTGAGAAAAGGGCTAATGGAAGGCACTCAGTCCAAGGTTTGCCCGTTTCCTTCCATTGCCTTTTGTATTTTTAATTTTTCCACTACTCCGTGGATGGTAGCGTGTGTGAAAAGCCTGGGATATACCCAGAGCAGACATGATGTGTTGCATTATTTCACCTGTGAAGTATGTACATTTGTCTGACTCAATCACGTCCGGTACCCTGTATCTGCAAATTACCTCATTCATGAGCTTTGTGGTTACCTGCTCATTGACCTTGGTAACAGGGTAGGACTGCAACCTGAAAAGACATCAACAACAAGCACATATTCATACTTCCAAACAGGTGGGAGCTGAATGTAGTTAATTTGCAATCTCTGAAATGGCTAGAGTGGTCTAGGCAAGTGTTTGTGGCAAATTTACTTCTGCCCTGGGTGGCCTATGGCACAGATCATGCAAGACTGGACAAATGATGCAGCAGCTACAGATAACCCAGGAGCCACCCGTCCTCGTTCAAGCGTCGACATCATCGCTGCTTTTGATAGATGCATTGTTCTGTGCATCAGCTGGGCCATCATGGGGTACAGGGACCATAGTAGGCAAGTTCTGTTGACTGTTCGCTATACGCCGTCCTGTCCTGCTGCTTCGATTTTTTTAGTCCATTTTATTTTTTCTTCCTTGCTGGCTTGTAACTGTAAAATCCTTAGCATATCAAATTTTTATCAATGTCCAAGTTTTAGTTAATGACTTGTGCCGTCAGTATCTTCTTTCTTCCTCGGTTTGAGGGCCACTGCCTTTGCTGTGCTGTCGGCGAGAGCGTTGCTTTTTGCTTCTCCAGTGTAGGAATTGGTGTGAGCTACAGGTAGAAGTAGACCCTCCATGAGACTCTGCACCACTGTACCATTCTTCCTTGGCTGTCCTGCTGAGGCAAGAAACTGTCTGGCCTTCGATATTGGGCCATAATCATAAGCTATGCCAAATGCATACCGGGAATCAGTGTAAATGTTTGCCGTCTTACCTTCTGCCACTCTACATGCCTCAGTGAGGGCCTTCAGTTCCGCTTCTTGTGCTGTAACATGCGGAGGCAGAGCTTCTGCTTTTAGGACATCTTGTTGTATGACCACTGCATATCCGGTGTGGAGTTGTCAATCCTCACTCTGGTACCATCTACAAAAAGCCCAAAATACACATTATCAACTATTTTAAACCTAAATTTTCTTGTTCCATCAATGCTAGACAACTATGCTGGTATTCTATTTCAAATAGATCAGAATCTTGTTGTAAAAAAAAAAAATAGCGCATCTGCAATACCTAGATCACCTATGCCTCCCCTTCCCCCATTTGAACCTGGATACTCGATTGGAAGAAGAGTAGCCAGGTTCAAGGTAGTACAACGTTGAAAAGAAATATTAGGGAGGGGCATGAAAAGGGCGCGTTGTAGCCAGATCTGACAAGCCAGAGATAAGTGCTTGGGTTGCACTTGCGTGAGTATGCTCTGGATGTCATGAGGAGTGAGAACCACTAGGGGGTAGTCCAATACCAACTCAGAAGAATTGTCAACCATTGCCTGTACTGCTGCCACTGCACAAACACATGAGGTAGCTCCTCGAGCCATTGGATCCAGCCTCATGGAGTAGTATCCAAGTGGCTGTGGTCGTCGTCTGTGCTTTTGTGTTAATACTGCTGTTGCATGGCCAGAAAGTTCTGTACAGAAAAGTGTAAAGGGTAAAGTGTCTTCAGGGGTGAGAGAGAAAGGGATGATTGAAAAACAGAGTGGTTGCATAACAGAGTGGATACATGGGTGGCAGTATGAAACAAAGCCCAGAAAGGTGCAGAGTTTGGCAACGGATGTAGGTACAGGTATGGCTTGCACAGCAGCCTTTTGTTCCTGTCAGGTGTCTAGTTTCTTCGGCTTAGCAATGACCCAGGAGAACAACCTTTGTTTTGCAGAATTGGAGTTTATCTTTGCAGCTTTACAGCCATTTTCTGCAAGAAAAATTAACAGTGAAATTGTGGCCTATGGGCAGGCTTCCAAATCATCGGCACACAGCACCTATATGCAGTAGGTGTCTGGCTAACCCTTCAGCATCTTTTTTTGACTGGAAAAAGAGGGGTGTTTGCTGGAGAACGAATCTCGCACGAAGCCCCCCATCAGAACCAAGTCTCCCACTTGTTCCCCAACCAGCAGTTTTCTTGTGGGAAACTAAGGGGATACTGTTTGATCCAGGGATGTGTATCCTGGCTTCAGATTTACCATCATAGGGAGTACATCCAATTTCCCTATGTCTGTCTTGGAGGTGGCCCACCATTTGTCAGGACCTGCGGAAAACTAAGTTTCTTAAGCGACTGTCAAGAGACCTATTATTTACGACAAAACAGCACTGTATTGCCTGGTTTTGACGTACACTACCTAGCACTCCAGTGCCCAAAGTAGTTAAAATTAAAGGGGTTGTCTCGCGAAAGCAAGTGGGGTTAAGCACTTCTGTATGGCCATATTAATGCACTTTGTAATATACATTGTGCATTAAATATGAGCCATACAGAAGTTATTCACTTACCTTCCCTGCGCTGGCGTCCCGGTCTCCATGGCTCCGTCTAACTTCAGCATCTAATCGCCCGATTAGACGCGCTTGCGCAGAAGGGTCTTCTGCCTTTGGGTCTGTCCGGCAGCAGCGGCATTCCGGCTCCGCCCCCTTCTACGCGTCATCGCATAGCTCCGCCCCATCACGTGTGCCGATTCCAGCCTCCTGATTGGCTATGTGAACACATAATTTCTAGGAAACGCAACTAGAATAGACTATCAATATCTCCTCCTGGACTAAGGAATCCAAGGGATTAGATAAGAAGTAGCCCCCCTCTTATGAGTGGAGGGCATCACATTTATATTACTACAACAGCAGCAGCATAGGAAGTGTTCAACAGGAAGCTCTGGCCAGTACAGTACTTGCAGAATGGTTGGTTTAAGATGCCCCAAACATTGAAAGCTAAATTGATAATGAATAGAGATGAGCGAACGTACTCGTCCGAGCTTGATACTCGTTCGAGTATTAGCGTGTTCGAGATGCTCGCTACTCGTGACGAGTACCACGCGATGTTCGGGTTACTTTCACTTTCATCTCTGAGACGTTAGCGCGCTTTTCTGGCCAATAGAAAGACAGGGAAGGCATTACAACTTCCCCCTGCGACGTTCAAGCCCTATACCACCCCCCTGCAGTGAGTGGCTGGCGAGATCAGGTGTCACCCGAGTATATAAATCGGCCCCTCCCGCAGCTCACCACAGATGCATTCTGACAGAGATCAGGGAAAGTGCTGCTGATGCCGGAGCTGCTATAGGGAGAGCGTTAGGAGTATTTTAGGCTTCAAGAACCCCAACGGTCCTTCTTAGGGCCACATCTGATCGTGTGCAGTACTGTTGAGGCTGCTTTTTGCAGTGTTGCACATTTATTTTTTTTTTATTGTATATCGACCGTGCAGAGCATTACGTCCGCAGTCTGCAGTCATTGTACAGAGTATAGGGCCAGTACTGGTGAGGCAGGGAAAGAGATATTCAGGCTATATAGGCAGTGGGCTTTTTCCAAAAAATTGGGGAAAAATACTATATTTGGGCTGCCTGTGACCGTCTTCAGTTTACTGCGTGTCTGCTGGGGGTAGTAGTCCGAGGGAAACAGTATACATAATATTATACGCTGCCTACAGTATCTATCTGTTGGGGGTAGTAGTCCTAATTAATACGCAGCTAAGCGTTACAGCCGGCTGGCGCAAAATTGTTTCCTGGATCTGCTGTCTCTGTTACATCAGCGCCGTCATCCCGCCAGAGGGAAACAGTATACATAATATTATACGCTGCCTGCAGTATCTATCTGCTGGGGGTAGTAGTCCTAATTAATACGCAGCTAAGCGTTACAGCAGGCTGGCGCAAAATTGTTTCCTGGATCTGCTGCCTCTGTTACATCAGCGCCGCCATCCCGCCAGAGGGAAACAGTATACATAATATTATACGCTGCCTACAGTATCTATCTGTTGGGGGTAGTAGTCCTAATTAATACGCAGCTAAGCGTTACAGCCGGCTGGCGCAAAATTGTTTCCTGGATCTGCTGTCTCTGTTACATCAGCGCCGTCATCCCGCCAGAGGGAAACAGTATACATAATATTATACGCTGCCTGCAGTATCTATCTGCTGGGGGTAGTAGTCCTAATTAATACGCAGCTAAGCGTTACAGCAGGCTGGCGCAAAATTGTTTCCTGGATCTGCTGCCTCTGTTACATCAGCGCCGCCATCCCGCCAGAGGGAAACAGTATGCATAATATTATACGCTGCCTACAGTATCTATCTGCTGGGGGTAGTAGTCCTAATTAATACGCAGATAAGCGTTACAGCAGGCTGGCGCAAAATTGTTTCCTGGATCTGCTGTCTCTGTTACATCACCGCCGTCATCCCGCCAGAGGGAAACAGTATACATAATATTATACGCTGCCTACAGTATCTATCTGCTGGGGGTAGTAGTCCTAATGAATACGCAGCTAAGCGTTACAGCAGGCTGGCGCAAAATTGTTTCCTGGATCTGCTGTCTCTGTTACATCAGCGCCGTCATCCCGCCAGAGGGAAACAGTATACATAATATTATACGCTGCCTACAGTATCTATCTGCTGGGGGTAGTAGTCCTAATTAATACGCAGCTAAGCGTTACAGCAGGCTGGCGCAAAATTGTTTCCTGGATCTGCTGTCTCTGTTACATCACCGCCGTCATCCCGCCAGAGGGAAACAGTATACATAATATTATACGCTGCCTACAGTATCTATCTGCTGGAGGTAGTAGTCCTAATTAATACGCAGCTAAGCGTTACAGCAGGCTTGCGCAAAATTGTTTCCTGGATCTGCTGTGCGTTCCGTAAGGTAATGTTGATGAAGTAGTGGAAACAGCAGATCAAGGTGCAAAAAAATGAAGTTTCTTTATTTCTTTCCTCCCTGACAGAAAAACACGACGTTTCGACTACAAGAGTCTTTGTATCCAATATGTGATCTCAATCATATCAATGGATTCCTATCTATGCAAATGATTTACTATATTGATATCATGTTGTATCTTTATCAATAAAGACTGTATGCATTAAATTTTTTGATTCCTTCAATCTCTTATATGATGAGACGATTATATATCAGTGGTATTTTGGATTGGTACATGTCATTAATTAAATATGGGTTCTTTTTATTATGACCAGAATGAGCATTGGACTCCACTTATTCCTTAAATACAAAAGATATTTTACAATCTGTATGCGCGGCCTCTCAATGGTATTGCCGGCATCCAAATGGAACCAATTATGGAGACAATGCGATCCCGTAATTTGCGGATCTATAGAGTCCTCTTTAGTACAGTAGAGGTTACTATAAATAATGGAGAAACATGACATAGTGGCTA
Organism: Eleutherodactylus coqui; assembly: GCF_035609145.1. Classification (NCBI taxonomy): domain Eukaryota; kingdom Metazoa; phylum Chordata; class Amphibia; order Anura; family Eleutherodactylidae; genus Eleutherodactylus; species Eleutherodactylus coqui. The sequence goes on from NC_089838.1 coordinate 74,587,163, forward strand.
TGTATAGATATAATGCATAGCCACTATATGACATATGATGTGCCCCTCTTTGAAATCATCAATATCTTGTGGGCATATTAAGGTGAAATAATCAATGCATTATGTCTTTGTAAGTATTTCTGATAGGACAATACTATTGTTAAAATGGTTGAAATTTTTGTTTCCGGGCGCCACTATAGTGCAAACGGCAAATTTTTAACTAGTGATCGGGGAATACCATAAGAATGATGGCGGTTCGGCATTGAATGCCGATCTCGCAAGATTTAAATTTTCACACATGCGCAATAGCAACAAGTGGTTTCCCGATGAGTGTAATGAATCTTCTGTGATGTCATCATCTCGCGAGCGCGGTAATCCCATGCATGCGCAGGAGTTTTTCAGCACGACGTCTGGAACATATGCAGAGAGGATCACGGACCGACCAGAAGACGGGGCAATCAATGATGGATAACCTACACATGTATGTACTTGCGTGTCACATTGTGATTTGTTGGTTGTAAATTAGACTGACTTTATATATGATGTGTTAGTAGTCATTTGTATTAGCATGAGGAAGGCCACATGGGCCGAAACGTCGCTACCTGTGTAATGGGGGAATAAAGAAATCTTTTTGTACTTTTGCAAATCCGTCTATGCTGCCAGTCATTTTCTTCTGTGGATTGCAGCTTTGGACCTTGGGTTCTTTTTGGTTCAGGCTTGGCTTTGCATTAATTGGCCTGACCACAAGAAAGGGTTGAAATTTGCTGCTGGTGTACCATACTCTATACGGACTGGAGGAGTTTGTCGTGACCGATGCCCAACCTTTGGAAAGTTCCCGGGGTCCAGGGGATGAGGCTTGGGACTTCCGGCAACTGTCTCAAGAGCTTTCAGTGGGTGAGGAGGATGATGACGATGAGACACAGTTGTCTATCACTCAGGTAGTAGTAATTGGAGTAAGTCCGAGGGAGGAGCGCACAGAGGATTCGGAGGAAGAGCAGCAGGACGATGAGGTGACTGACCCCACCTGGTTTGCTACGCCTACTGAGGACAGGTCTTCAGAGGGGGAGGCAAGTGCAGCAGCAGGGCAGGTTGGAAGAGGCAGTGTGGTGGCCAGGGGTAGAGGCAGGGCCAGACCAAATAATCTACCAACTGTTTCCCAAAGCGCCCTCTCGCGCTATGCCACCCTGCAGAGGCCGAGGTGCTCAAACGTCTGGCAGTTTTTCACTGAGAGTGCAGACGACCGACGAACAGTGGTGTGCAACCTTTGTCGCACCAAGATCAGCCGGGGAGCCACCACCACCAGCCTCACCACCACCAGCATGCGCAGACATATGCAGAAATGAAAAAAAGACTTTGGCAGCATCCAGGGTGCAAATTGATATCCATGCGCAGACATATGATGGCCAAGCACCCCACAAGGTGGGACGAAGGCCGTTCACCGCCTCCGGTTTGCACCGCTGCCTCTCCCCCTGTGCCCCAACCTGCCACTGAGATCCAACCCCCCTCTCGGGACACAGGCACTACCGTCTCCTGGCCTGCACCCACACCCTCACCTCCGCTGTGCTCGGCCCCATCCACCAATGTCTCTCAGCGCACCGCCCATCCGTCGCTAGCGCAAGTGTTGGAGTGCAAGCGCAAGTACGCCGCCACGCACCCGCACGCTCAAGCGTTAAACGTGCACATAGCCAAATTTATCAGCCTGGAGATGCTGCCGTATAGGGTTGTGGAAACGGAGGCTTTCAAAGGTATGATGGCGGCCGCGGGCCCGCGCTACTCGGTTCCCAGTCGCCACTACTTTTCCCGATGTGCCGTCCCAGCCCTGCACGACCACGTCTCCCACAACATTGTACTCATCCTCACCAACGCGAATACTGGCAAGGTCCACTTAACAACGGACACGTGGACAAGCACAGGCGGGCAGGGCCACTATATCTCCCTGACGGCACATTGGCTGAATTTAGTGGAGGCTGGGACAGAGTCAGAGCCTGGGACCGCTCACGTCCTACCCCACCCCCAGAATTGCGGCCCCCAGCTCGGTGGTGGTATCTGCGGCGGTGTATGCTTCCTCCACTAAACCACCCTCCTCCTCCTCCTCCTCCTCCTACACAACCTCTGTCTCGCAATCAAGATGTGTCAGCAGCAGCACGTTGCCAGCAGTCGGTGTCGCGCGTCGAGGCAGCACAGTGGTGGGCAAGCGTCAGCAGGCCGTGCTGAAACCACTCAGCTTAGGAGAGAAGAGGCACACGGCACACGAACCGCTGCAGAGTCTGACAGAGCAGACCGCTGGCTTGCGCCGCTGAGCCTCCAACCGGGCATGGTCGTGCGTGACAACGGCCGTAAGCTGGTGGCGGCTCTGCAGCTCGGCAGCCTCACGCATGTGCCATGCCTGGCCCATGTGTTTAATTTGGTGGTTCAGCGCTTTCTGAAAAGCTACCCACGCTTGTCAGACCTGCTCGGAAAGGTGCGCCGGCTCTGCGCACATTTCCACAAGTCCCACACGGACGCTGCTACCCTGTGCACCCTGCAACATCGGTTTCATCTCCCAGTGCACTGACTGCTGTGCGACGTGCCCACACGGTGGAACTCTACGCTCCACATGTTGGCCAGGCTCTATGAGCAGCGTAGAGCTATAGTGGAATACCAACTCCAACATGGGCGGCGCAGTGGGAGTCAGCCTCCTCAATTCTTTACAGAAGAGTGGGCCTGGTTGGCAGACATCTGCCAGGTCCTTGGAAACTTTGAGGAGTCTACCCAGATGGTGAGCGGCGATGCTGCAATCATTAGCGTCACCATTCCTCTGCTATGCCTCTTGAGAAGTTCCCTGCAAAGCATAAAGGTAGACGCTTTGCGCTCGGAAACAGAGGCGGGGTAAGACAGTATGTCGCTGGATAGTCAGAGCCCCCTCCTGTCTATATCTCAGCTCGCTGAGGAGGAGGAGGAGGAGCATGAGGAGGAGGGGGAAGAGACAGCTTGGCCCACTGCTGAGGGTACCCATGCTGCTTGCCTGTCATCCTTTCAGCGTGTATGGGCTGAGGAGGAGGAGGAGGATCCTGAAAGTGATCTTCCTAGTGTGGACAGCCATGTGTTGCGTACTGGTACCCTGGCACACATGGCTCACATCATGTTAGGATGCCTTTCTCGTGACCCTCGCGTTACACGCATTCTGGCCACTACGGATTACTAGGTGTACACACTGCTCGACCCACGGTATAAGGAGAACCTTTCCACTCTCATACCCGAAGAGGAAAGGGGTTCGAGAGTGATGCTATACCACAGGACCCTGGCGGACAAACTGATGGTAAAATTCCCATCCGACAGCACTAGTGGCCGAAGGCGCAGTTCCGAGGGCAAGGTAGCAGGGGAGGCGCAGAGATCAGGCAGCATGTACAGCACAGGCAGGGGAACACTCTCTAAGGCCTTTGACAGCTTTCTGGCTCCCCAGCAAGACTGTGTCACCGCTCCCCAGTCAAGGCTGAGTCGGCGGGATCACTGTAAAAGGATGGTGAGGGAGTACGTAGCCGATCGCACGACCGTCCTCCGTGACGCCTCTGCCCCCTACAACTACTGGGTGTTGAAGCTGGACACGTGGCCTGAACTCGCGCTGTATGCCCTGGAGGTGCTTGCTTGTCCTGCGGCTATCGTCTTGTCAGAGAGGGTGTTTAGTGCGGCTGGGGGAATCATCACAGATAAGCGTACCCGCCTGTCAACAGACAGTGCCGACAGGCTTACACTCATCAAGACGAACAAAGCCTGGATTTCCCCAGACTTCTCTTCTCCACCAGCGGACAGCAGCGATACCTAAACAGTACGTAGGCTGCAACCGCGGATGGAAGCATCGTTCTCTATCACCATCAAAAACGGGGACCTTTTAGCTTCATCAATCTGTGTATTATATTCATCCTCCTCCTCCTGCTCCTCCTCCTGAAACCTCACGTAATCACGCCGAACGGGCAATTTTTCTTAGGCCCACACGGCTCAGTCATATAATTTTTGTAAACAATTTTTATACGTTTCAATGCTCATTAAAGCGTTGAAACTTTTACCTGAACCAATTTTTATTTTAACTGGGCTGCCTCCAGACCTAGTTACAAATTAAGCCACATTAACCAAAGCGATTAATGGGTTTCACCTGCCCTCTTGGTTGGGCATGGGCAATTTTTCTGACGTACATTAGTACTGTTGGTACACCAATTTTTTAGGGCCCTCGCCTACAGTGTAATCCAATTAATTTTTTGCCCACCTGCATTAAAGCTGACGTTACATCAGCTGTGATGGGCACTGCAATGGGATACATTTATGTACAGCCGGTGGGTTCCAGGGAGCCACCCATGCTGTCGGTCCACACGGAGTTGTAACTGCATGTGTCCACTTCTAAAGAACCCCAGTCTGACTGGGGCATGCAGTGTGGGCCGAAGCCCACCTGCATTTAATCGTACGTTACCTCAGCTGTGATGGGCACTGCAATGGGATACATTTATGTTCAGCCGGTGGGTTCCAGGGAGCCAACCATGCTGTCGGTCCATACGGAGTTGTAACTGCATGTGTCCACTTCTAAAGAACCCCAGTCTGACTGGGGCATGCAGTGTGGGCCGAAGCCCACCTGCATTTAATCGGACGTTACCTCAGCTGTGATGGGCACTGCAATGGGATACATTTATGTACAGCCGGTGGGTTCCAGGGAGCCACCCATGCTGTCGGTCCACACGGAATTCCCATTGCGGAGTTGTACCTGCCTGTGACTATTTATAAAAAACTGCGGTCTGACTGGGGCATGCAGACACCTTGACAGAATGAATAGTGTGTGGCACATAGGTTCCCCATTGCTATGCCCACGTGTGCAGCTCCTGGTGGCGGTGGCACAGGATTATATTTCTCATTGCTTTTGTACAGCATTGTGGGCTATCGCCCCGCCCCTTTTAAAGAGGGTCGCTGCCTAGCCGTGCCAACCCTCTGCAGTGTGTGCCTGCGGTTCCTCATGGCAGACGCACTTATAAATAGACATGAGGGTGGTGTGGCTATGAGGCCAGCGTGTGGCATGAGTGCAGCTGAAAGCTGCGCAGGGACACTTTGGTGTGCGCTGTGGACACTGGTTCGTGCGGGGGGGGGGGGGGGGGGGGGTTGGTCAGCATGTAACCCAGGAGAAGTGGCAGCGGAGTGTCATGCAGGTAGTGATTGTGCTTTGTTGGAGGTGGTGTGGTGCTTAGCGAAGGTATGCATTGCTAATGAGGGCTTTTCAGAAGTAAAAGTTGTTGGGAGGGGGGGGGCACTCTTGCCGCTATTGTGGCTTAATAGTGGGACTTGGAAATTTGAGATGCAGGCCAACATGTAGCCCCTCGCCTGCCCTATCCGTTGCTGTGTCGTTCCCATCACTTTCTTGAATTGCCCAGATTTTCACAAATGGAAACCTTAGCGAGCATCGGCGATATACAAAAATGCTCGGGTCGCCCATTGACTTCAATGGGGTTCGTTACTCGAAACGAACTCTCGAGCATCGCGAAAATTTCGTCCCGAGTAACGAGCACCCGAGCATTTTGGTGCTTGCTCATCTCTAATAAAGAACAAACTGTTTTAAAAAGTAGCAACCTGGGCTGTTTTGGAAAATGTTTTGAAAACCCATTTAAGTCACCTTTTCAGATAAATGGGCATACACTATAGGGCAGCTTTTTTTCATCCATATGTTTTAATTCTGCGAGCAAATAAAAAAGCAACTTGTCATGTTTTCACATGGACTCAGGGTTGGATTTACCCCATGCAGAGTAGCCCAATTGAATGAGGCTAATACTCAAGTGGGTCTGGGATAGCCATTATGCAACAGACATCTGCGTTGAAACGCATGTACTTCTGCTGCAGTTTTCCATTGAAATTTGCATCATATTTTCGTAGTGCACATTATATCATGTGACATACTCTTGCTGGCTCTGTGCACTTTGCTATGCCATGTGGGTGATATTTTAGGTGTTCATTTTGCAGTATGCCCTGTTTTGTTTTCAGTTTCCTGATAATGTCTGGATCAAAACTTAAAATTAAAGATTTTCTAATGAGAATATTGTAGACTATAAAAAAATGTCTGTGTAGTCAGTCATGCATTCACATTTTTTAATTAAGATATTCACTTAATACAAAGTTCTAACTATTACATAGAAGGAAAACCTGATTGTTTCAGTAAAAACATCTCGTACAGATGTCAGCATAACAAAACTTTATTATTAGAGATGAGCGAGCACCAAAATGCTCGGGTACTCGTTGCTCGAGTCAAACTTTCCGCGATGCTTGAGTGTTCGTTTCGAGTAACGAACCCCATTCAAGTCAATGGGCGACTCGAGCATTTTTGTATATCACCCATGCTCCGCTAAGGTTTTCATTGGTGAAAATCTGGGAAAACCCAAGAAAGTGATGGAAACGACACAGAAACAGATAGAGCAGGCGAGGGGCAACATGCTGGGCTGCATTTCAGGTTCCCAGGTCCCACTATTAAGCCACAATAGCGGCAAGAGTGCCCCCCCCCCCTAACAATTTTACTTTGGACAAACCCTCGTTAGCAAGGCACACCTTAGCTAAGCACCACACTACCTCCAACTAAGCACAAGCACTGCCTGCGGGACACACCGCTGCCTCTTCTCCTGGGTTACATGCTGCCCAACCCCCCCGCACGACCCAGCGTCCACAGCACACACCAAAATGTCCCTGCGCAGCCTTCAGCTGCCCTCATGCCACACGCTGGCTGCATAGCCACACCACCCTCATGTCTATTTCTCAGAACATCTGCGATGAGGAGGAACCGGAGGCACACACTGCAGAGGGTTGGCAGGGCCAGGCAGCGACCCTCTTTAAAAGGGGCGGGGCGATAGCGCACAATGCTGTACAGAAGCAATCAGAAATCCAATCCTGTGCCACCTCCGTCAGGAGCTGCAAACGTGGGCATAGCAATAGGGAATCCATGTGCCACACAGTATTCATTCTGTCAAGGTGTCGCATAGCTCAATCCACACTGCAAGGGGAAAGCCATCTGCGCTCTGCCCCCTACCCAAGTCAGTCAGTGTCTTTGTGCCAGACAGGTCAAACACCGCGATGGGAACTAACTTTGCACCAACAGCATACGTGGGTCGTAGGAAACCCAAGACATGAACAAAAAATTGATCTGAGTGGCCAAACATGGCAGACTTGCACCGCGCCCACGACATAGGCCTCGGCCCACAACTTCGGCAATCCTAGGCAGGAAGCGGACATTCACTGCACCCGGGACATAGGCCTCTGCCCAAACCCTCAGCAATCGCGGGCCTACAGCGGAATCCAATGCTAGCGTAGCTGTGCACGTCTCATTAGCGCTGTATTTCTTCTGTAGTTTGTCCCAATGCAGTGCCCCGGATAGTAGAGCTAAAGTCAGATTAAATACAGATGGGCCCACACTGCATGCCCCAGTCAAACTGTTTTTTTTTTATAAATAGTTACAGGCAGGTACAACTCCGCAATGGGAATTCTGTGTGAACCCACACCAGGGGTGGCTCCCTGGAACCCACCCGTGGTACATAAATACTTCCCATTGCAGTGCCCTGGACAGCAGAGCTAACGTCAGATTAAATATAGGTGGCCTTTGGCCCACACTGCATGCCCCAGTCAGAGTGGGGTTCTTTATAAGTCAACACAGGCAGGTACAACTCCCTAATGCGAAGTCCGTGTGGACCGACAGCATGGGTGGGCCCCAGGAAGCCACCGGCGGTACATAAATAAATCCCATTGCATTGCCCTGCACAGCTGAGGTAACGTCAGATTAAATACAGGTGGGCTTCAGCCCACACTACATGCCCCAGTCAAACTGTTTTTTTTTATAAATAGTCACAGGCAGGTACAACTCCGCAATGAGAATTCCGTGTGCACCCACAGCAGTGGTGGCTCCCTGGAACCCACCGGCGGTACATAAATACATCCCATTGCAGTGCCCTGGACAGCAGAGTTTACGTCAGATTAAATACAGGTGGGCTTCAGTCCACACTGCATGCCCCAGTCAGACTGGGGTTCTTTATAAGTCGACACAGGCAGGTACAACGCCCTAACGCGAAGTCCCTGTGGACCGACAGCATGGGTGGGTCCCAGGAAGCCACCGGAGGTACACAAATAAATCCCATTGCATTGCCCTGCACAACTGAGGTAACATCAGATAAAATACACTGCATGCCCCAGTCAGAACGGGGTTTTTAATACGTAGACACAGGCAGGTACAAATCCCCTATGTGAAGTCCCTGTGGACCGACAGCATGGGTGGCTCCCTGGAACCCACCGGCGGTACATAAATATATCCCATTGCAGTGCCCTGCACAGCTGAGCTAACGTCAGATAAAATACAGGTGGGCTTTGGCCCACACTGCATGCCCCAGTCAGACTGTTTTTTTTTTATAAGTATACACAGGCAGGTACAACTCCCTAATGTGAAGTCTGTGTGGACCGACAGCATGGGTGGGTCCCAGGAAGCCACCGGCGGTACATAAATAAATCCCATTGCATTGCCCTGCACAGCTGAGGTAACATCAGATTAAATACAGGTGGGCTTCAGCCCACACTGCATGCCCCAGTCGGACTGTTTTTTTTAATAAATAGTCACAGCCAGGTACAACTCCACAATGAGAATTCCGTGTGCACCCACAGCAGGAGTGGCTCCCTGGAACCCACCGGCGGTTCATAAATACATCCCATTGTAGTGCCCTGGACAGCAGAGCTAACGTCAAATTAAATACAGGTGGGCTTCGGCCCACACTGCATGCCCCAGTCAGACTGGGGTTCTTTATAAGTCGACATAGGCAGGTACAACACCCTAATGCGAAGTCCGTGTGGACCGGCAGCATGGGCGGGTCTCAGGAAGCCACCGGCGGTACATAAATAAATCCCATTGCATTGCCCTGCACAGCTGAGGTATCGTCAGATAAAATACAGGTGGGCTTTGGCCCACACTGTATGCCCCAGTTAGAACGGGGTTTTTAATACATAGACACAGGCAGGTACAAATCCCCTATGTGAAGTCCCTGTGGACCGACAGCATGGGTGGCTCCCTGGAACCCACCAGCGGTACATAAATATATCCCATTGCAGTGCCCTGGACAGCAGAGCTAACGTCAGATTAAATACAGGTGGGCTTCAGCCCGCACTGCATGCCCCAGTCAGATTGGGGTTCTTTATAAGTCGACACAGGCAGGTACAACTCCCTAATGCAAAGTCCGTGTGGACCGACAGCATGGGTGGGTCCCATGAAGCCACCGGCGGTACATAAATAAATCCCATTGCATTGCCCTGCACAGCTGAGGTAACGTCAGATTAAATACAGGTGGGCTTCAGCCCACACTGCATGCCCCAGTCAGACTGTTTTTTTTTTATAAATAGTCACAGGCAGGTACAACTCCGCAATGAGAATTTCGTGTGCACCCACAGCAGGGGTGGCTCCCTGGAACCCACCGGCGGTACATATATAAATCCCATTGCAGTGCCCTGCACAGCTGAGCTAACGTCAGATAAAATACAGGTGGGCTTTGGCCCACACTGCATGCCCCAGTCAGACTGGGTTTTTTTATAAGTATACACAGGCAGGTACAACTCCCTAATGTGAAGTCCCTGTGGACCGACAGCATGGGTGGGTCCCAGGAAGCCACCGGCGGTACATAAATAAATCCCATTGCAGTGCCCTGCACAGCTGCGCTAACGTCAGATTAAATACAGGTGGGCTTCAGCCCACACTACATGCCCCAGTCAAACTGGGTTTTTTTATAAATAGTCACAGGCAGGTACAACTCCGCAATGAGAATTCCGTGTGCACCCACAGCAGTGGTGGCTCCCTGGAACCCACCGGCGGTACATAAATACATCCCATTGCAGTGCCCTGGACAGCAGAGTTTACGTCAGATTAAATACAGGTTCCCTCGCCACACGTCTGAGATATTACGGTCCATTATTTCATCATCTTGAAGAAAAAATATAGATTCATGCATAGTGATGTATAGTATCAATAAAATCACAATTTGACTAGGCAGTTAACAGTTGGTGTTCTGCTCTTTTTTATTGGTTTATACAATGGGTTAACATTGGACTATTCATACTCTATGGGTGAGAATGTATATTATTAGATAAGATAGCCTTTGTCAACGTGAATAGACCTGGAAGGGATGACTTTCTAGATGAATATGGGGACATTACTTGATAATACCAGTAGGTTGTTGATATACCCCTTTTTTATTAGATATAGAACATCACAGTAATGATAAAAGGTCATCTATATTATATTGGATAGATATATTCTCCCTGTGATAGGATGGAGGGCTGAGTCGGCCTTGAGCCTGATTCATGTGGGAATCGAACTTGCAACCTCCAGGTCGTAGGCGAGAGCTTGCACTCTGCACCACACGAGGCTCATATGACATCATCAACGATGCGCCAGATAACGGCTGAGACGTGTGGAGAGAGGTAATCAGTGATGAGACACTCCTGTGCATGTTTGTATGTCATTGGTTAATGGTGTTCACATTTCCTATATATATGGTGCACTTTGTATGATATGTATTGGCTTGAGGAAGGTCTATTATGACCGAAACGTTGCCGTAATTTTTGTAATGGGGAAATAAATCTTGTATTTTTCTACATTGCTGAATGCTGCCAGTCACTATTTCCTTATTCCTGACTGCACCCTTGGAGCCTCTCTGGTTTAGGCTTCCTGACTGGCTTTTGCACACTGTTTTGCCTGGCTCTATGTGAGGATATATGCTGTGCTGCTGGGAACCTCTTTTTTCTACTCAGTGATATCTACAAACCAGATCCAGCTTGCACCTGATACAGGCACAAAATGGAAAAATACCCGGACTCTGACAGACCAGGTAACCCTGTTATTTTTTCGTATTCGGATGTGGATGTTAACAAGATTATTGCAGGAGCTACACGCAAGAATAGCTATCTAGAAATGCCAACAGTGGATATGTTACTACGGAAGTGGGAGATGGAAAATAAAAAGAACATCTCCCTATCTTTACACATGTCCACACTATGTGAATATTTTAAGGTAAAACGCATTCCGAGAGGGCTACGCCCACATGTGCGCCCGACCTTAATGGCAGATAACAAGACATTTTGTTCAAAATTTGAAGGCATAGTGAATAAATTTTCGTTTGACATGATTGTCTTGAATGTTGAGTTCTTACAGTTGGAGATTGCTGAGAGTACAGCTCGCATATCCTCCTTGGAAAAGAATATTCTAGAGATCTTGACACCAGAGGACTGGAATAAACATAAGGAGAAAAAAACAACATATCTCAAACGACATCAGGAGGAATTGGAGAGTATAAAAAAAACCAAGTGGTTTAGGGATGTCGACGATTATGCTTATGGTCGTGTATTTTGTTGGCAGACATCAAAGAATAAAGTCACAGATCCCTTTGAATCGAATACCAAACAAAGACGACAACGACGCCGTCAACCCAGGAATAGAAACCAATTTGGGTTCTCATCTCGTGGTTCGATTTCAACGGATGATTCGGCCAAGAATGATCATGTGGGTGCCTCCACATCCTCTTTTTCTTTTTTAGGCCGTGGCAATCCAAACAGAGATGAAGAGAAAAGAGGGACCTTCCGGTGCCACCGAGGCGGACGAAAACATCACAGGGCATACAAGAGATCCCGACGGGGTGATGACCCGATCCACGAAACGACCACCGCTGATGGACTTCAGGAAATAGTGGATGTTGGAGCTTGTGAACCTACCAGTGACGGTATTGTAATCAACATTTCTTCCAGGGTATTGACATCAGATGAGACGACTGTATTGGGCAAGGGTCTATCATTTTGCTGTGTAACTTCTATGAATTGGTTTGATCTTAATCTTGATGTACAGCGTTTATTCAGAAATTTAAGGCTTAAAAATCAATTTTCCTCACAACCATCACGTACGGTTGCACAGACCACTACACCGGGGTCTTTTTCCCTGGTTGGAACTGGTCTTCGCAACAAAAGTACGTATCAACCACCTACATCAAATCCTCAAATTGAAGTATTTGCTAAATTAGTATTAAAAGATATTGAAAAACTGAGATCCAAAACATTGGGTAACAAGAGGAGGCTTAAGAATAACCTTAATATGAGGGAAAGGAAAGCCCTTAATTCTCTTGCGCAGGATGATGCGATTGTGGTTAAACCAGCCGATAAGGGTGGAGCAATAGTCGTGATGGATACCAGTATGTACACAACAGAAGTGTTCAGACAATTAAATGATGAAAATGTTTATGAAAAATTGCGATCGGACCCTACCATACGGTTTCAATTACAATTAAGGGGAATGTTGAATGAGGCACTATGGGCAGGTTTGATCGATAAAAAGCTGTTGAAATTCCTTGATATCCAGCACCCAATTGTTCCCACTTTATACACCCTCCCAAAGGTCCACAAGGATCCCCAGAATCCCCCTGGGAGACCGATTGTTTCAGGCAGAAACTCACTCTTCTGCAATATCGCACGATTTTTAGACAAGGTCCTGAGGCGTTTTGCAGATGAGGCGGATTCACACATCAGGGATACATCTGACTTTTTGAAAAAAATTGCATCGTTTGATATGACCGAAGATGTTATTCTGGTCACCTTTGATGTGACTGCGCTATACACCTCTATCAGTCACGATAAAGGGATAGATGCCGTCAGACAATTTCTGATGGCATCGGATATGTCCTCTGAGTGCATGCAGTTTGCCCTGTCGCTGCTGGAGTACATCCTCCGCAACAATTATTTTTTGTTTGGGGGGGTGTACTACAGACAGCGACAGGGCACTGCTATGGGCTCTAATGTGGCGCCAACATACGCCAACATTTTTGTGCGCCAATTTGAGGAGAAGTATATTTATACCTCCATATATGCGGCGTCGTTGGTGTACTGGGGTCGGTACATCGACGACGTGTTTGCTTTATGGAAGGGTTCGCTCCAAACATTACAGGAATTCCATACCTTTTTAAACGCTATTTACCCAGAACTTCAGTTCACTATGTCTTACTCCATTGTGGAAATCCAATTCCTTGACGTTTTGATTAAAAGACAAGGAATGGGATTGGTAACGGATCTTTACACAAAAAAGACAGATCGGAACAGTTTATTGCTCTATAGTAGCAACCATCCGGTCGCCATGAAGGACTCACTACCATGGAGTCAACTTTTACGAGTGCGAAGAATAGCACACGATCAAACCATTGATTTAAGATTGGATGAGATGTGTAGGAGGTTCCTAGATAGGGGATACCCTGCACCAATCATCACAAAAGCTGCCATACGAGCTAGGGCAATACCACAACAAGATCTTTTGACACCTAAATTAAAGAAACAGACAATGGACAGGATTCCGTTTGTCAGTACCTTTAATAGTCTTAGTGGAACCGTTGGTAACATTATCAAAAAACATTGGCCACTGCTGACATTAGATGGGGCTGTAATACCTGAATTTAAAAATAAGCCTATAAATGCATATAGAAGAGGTAGAAACATAGGTGACCAACTGGTCCACTCACACTTTGCTTCACACAAATCAGCCGTCCAGAGTTTCTTTAAACCCCCTAGAAAGGGGAACTTCCCATGCCTTGCCTGTAGTTGTTGTAACAATTTGGTGAGGGGTGACGAATTTCGGCATCCTCTCAGGGGCAATAGGTACAAGATACAGGGGAGATATACTTGTGCTTCACCATACGTGATCTACCTCATCACCTGCCCATGTGGCCTTGGGTATGTGGGTGAAACCACTATGGAGGTGAGATCACGTATGGTGAAGCACAAGAGTACAATTCGGACGGAAAATCTACAATTACCTGTATCGCGACATTTTTTGGAGGCTAAACACAACATCAGCCAGTTCAAATTTAGGGTCATTGATCATGTCCCCGTACTTCCACGGGGGGGTGATAGAGAATTTTTATTAAAAAAGCGTGAGTTAAAATGGATATACGAGTTGGACACCATGCACCCAAAAGGGCTTAATCAGGAGTACATTTTTCAGCCGTTCTTGTAAATCTTGTTACACACATCAGTATATGAATTGTACATATGTTTTATTAATGAATTTTTTATGGGTATATGTGTAATTGTATTCTTTTTGTTTTGTTTACACAGGTTGTTGGTCTCTCGCTGGTTCCCTCGCCACACGTCTGAGATATTACGGTCCATTATTTCATCATCTTGAAGAAAAAATATAGATTCATGCATAGTGATGTATAGTATCAATAAAATCACAATTTGACTAGGCAGTTAACAGTTGGTGTTCTGCTCTTTTTTATTGGTTTATACAATGGGTTAACATTGGACTATTCATACTCTATGGGTGAGAATGTATATTATTAGATAAGATAGCCTTTGTCAACGTGAATAGACCTGGAAGGGATGACTTTCTAGATGAATATGGGGACATTACTTGATAATACCAGTAGGTTGTTGATATACCCCTTTTTTATTAGATATAGAACATCACAGTAATGATAAAAGGTCATCTATATTATATTGGATAGATATATTCTCCCTGTGATAGGATGGAGGGCTGAGTCGGCCTTGAGCCTGATTCATGTGGGAATCGAACTTGCAACCTCCAGGTCGTAGGCGAGAGCTTGCACTCTGCACCACACGAGGCTCATATGACATCATCAACGATGCGCCAGATAACGGCTGAGACGTGTGGAGAGAGGTAATCAGCGATGAGACACTCCTGTGCATGTTTGTATGTCATTGGTTAATGGTGTTCACATTTCCTATATATATGGTGCACTTTGTATGATATGTATTGGCTTGAGGAAGGTCTATTATGACCGAAACGTTGCCGTAATTTTTGTAATGGGGAAATAAATCTTGTATTTTTCTACATTGCTGAATGCTGCCAGTCACTATTTCCTTATTCCTGACCACACTACATGCCCTAGTCAGACTGGGTAATTTTTTTTTGGGCCATGTACGTGGAACACCGCAATGGGAACACTTAGTGCACCCATAGTATGCACCGACCCCTGTAATACTCCTGTAGCTAAGGTATACACACACCCCACTAACTGTTATGTTGCAGAAGTCTAGTCTATTAACACTTCTGTAGTTACAGTATAGACGGACAACAGTAACATTTCAGTAGCTGCAGAATAGGCAGAGCACAGTATCAGTTACATTTCAGTAGTAACAGTATCGACAGACCCCTGTAACATTTCCGTAACAGCAGGATAGGCATAGCCCAGTATTAGTGGGATTTCAGTAGTAACAATATAGACAGATTGACAACACCTATGTGGAAAAGCTAGTATTTTCTAAGACAAGAGAGGGGCATTTGATTGCAATGAAAAGGATACTCAAGGTACTGAAAGTCTGCACTCCTTCTCATCTCAAGCTGGAAAATGGAAATGCTTCATTCCTATGGTTTCCGTTGTCCATTTCAAAGTGTCAGCAAATAGCAATCCAAGTTTCCGGCTACTACCACGCAAGCATCTTTCTTGGGAATTACCAAAGATGATCACAAGTAAAGGCCTCATCATCGGTCAGTCCAAAATCATTCAGGGAGTATGTGGTTCTCAGATGGCCTGCTTCCATTTAGGGTTGGTACCTGCTGCCACTCAGTCCCTTGCCCTGCAGGGATGGTGTGTTCTATAGTCACCTGTATTCCGACCTCAGCTGTACGCTAATCTTTGGACTTAACAGTACCAAGAAGTTTTAAGCCACCAATGCTCTACCAGTCGGCTGAAAGCTTCAGCTAGGGATAACGGAATACTACTGCGGTTGTATTTAGTTGGTTTTCAGGCTGTGGCCAGGATTAAGTGGGCCGTGGCGAGGGGTGGTGGAGGGCTTACTTATTGTGTCATTTAAGGTGAAATTCCTGGACTGCCGCCAGACGGACCACTGCGAAAGCATTTGCCAAGAATATTTTCATTGTTGGAGGAGGAGGGGGATGTCTTTGAGGCAGTACGTGTCCTGTCCCCATGTCCGTGGTTATATGCACCTTACCAGTAACTGCGTCGCTGAAAAATTGACGCGCCTGGGGCTCTAATAGCCCGGCCTCGCCACCATCATGTCTTTGGCAAGCCTCCATTTCCACAACCCTGTAACATAGCAGTAGCAGCAGTATAGGCAGAGACAAGAATTAGCAACATTTCAGTGGTAAGAGTATGCACAGACCCCAGTAACATTTCATTGGCAGCAGTAGGGACAGACCCCACTAACATTTCATTTGCAGCAGTATAGTCAGACCCCAGTTACATTTCAGTAGTATAAGTATAGACAGACCCCAGTAACAGTTCAGTAGTATAAGTTTCGACAGACCCCAGTAACATTTCAGTTCCAGCAGTGTAGACAACTCCAGTAACATTTCAGTAGTATCAGTTGCGACATGCCCCAGTAACATTTCAGTTCCAGCAGTGCAGACAGACCCCAGTAACATTTCAGTTCCAGCAGTATTGACAGACCCCAGTAACATTTCAGTTCCAGCAGTGCAGACAGACCCCAGTAACATTTCAGTAGTATCATTAGGACAGGCCCCAGTAACATTTTAGTTCCAGCAGTGCGGACAGACCCCAGTAACATTTCAGTAGTAGTAACAGTATAGACACACCCCTTTAACATTTCCGTTGCAGCAGTGTAGGCTGAGCCCAGTAACATTTCATTTGCAGCAGTATTGACAGAGTGCAGTAACTTTTCAGTTGTAGTAACAGTATAGACAGATCCCAGTAACATTTACGTTGAAGCAGTATGGGCAAAGCTGCAGATTCACATTTCCCTGGCAGTAGTGTAGGGAGAGCATATTTTTTTTAAACATTTCAGTAGTAGCAGTATAGTCAGACCCCAGTAACATTAATGTAGAAGCAGTATGGACAAAGCACCAGATTCACAATTCCCTTGCAGCAGTGTAGGGAGAGTACAGCATTTGTTACATTTCAGAAGTAGAAGTATAGACAGGCCCCAGTAACATTTATGTAGAAGCAGTATGGTCAAGGCAGCAGAAAAACATTTCCCTGGCAGCAGTGTAGGGAGAGTATAGTATTTGTAACATTTCAGTAGTAGCAGTATAGTCAGACCCCAGTAACATTTACGTACAAGCAGTATGGACAAAGCAGCAGAAAAACATTTCCCTGGCAGCAGTGTAGGGAGAGCATAGTATTTGTAACATTTCAGTAGTAGCAGTATAGACAGGCCCCAGTAACAGGACCTGGCAGATATCTGCCATCCAGGCCCACTCTTCTGTAAAGAATTGAGGAGGCTGACTCCCACTACACCGCCCATGTTGGAGTTGGTATTCCACTATAGCTCTACGCTGCTCATACAGCCGGGACAACATGTGGAGCATAGAGTTCCACCGTGTGGGCACGTCGCAAAGCAGTCGGTGCACTGGCAGATTAAACCAATGTTGCAGGGTCCACAGGGTGGCAGCGTTCGTGTTAGACTTGTGGAAATGTGTGCTGACCCGGCGCACCTTGCCGAGGAGGTCTGACAAGTGTGGGTAGCCTTTCAGAAACCGCTGAACCACGAAGTTAAAGACGTGGGCCAGGCATGGCACGTGCGTGAGGCTGCCGAGCTGCAGAGCTCCCACCAGGTTACAGCCGTTGTCACACACGTCCATGCCCGGTTGCAGGCTCAGTGGCAAAAGCCAGCTCTGTCAGACCGTGCAACAGTTCGTGGGCCATTTGCCTTTTCTCTCCTAAGCTGAGTAGTTTCAGCACGGCCTGCTGAGGCTTGCCCACCGCTGTGCTGCCGCGCGACACCAACTGCTGGCGACGTGCTGCTGCTGACACGTCTTGATTGCGAGGTAGAGGTTGCGTTGGAGGAGGGGGAAGGTTTAGTGGAGGTGCCATACACCACCGCAGAAACCAGCACTGATCTGGGGCCTGCAATTCTGGGGGTGGATAGGACATGAGCGGTCCCAGGCTCTGACTCTGTCCCAGCCTCCACTAAATTCACCCAATGTGCCGTCAAGGAGATATAGTGGCCCTGCCCACCTGTGCTTGTCCACGTGTCCGTTGTTAAGTGGACCTTGGCAGTAACCGTCGGGGAGCATCTCCAGGCTGATCAATTTGGCTATGTGGACATTTAAAGCTTGAGCGTGCGGGTGCGTGGCGGCGTATTTGCGCATTCGCTCCAACAATTCTCTTAGCGACAGCTAGACATTGCGCTGAGAGATATTGCTGGATGGGGCCGAGGACAGCGGAGGTGAGGGTGTGGGTGCAGGCCAGGAGACGCTTATGCCTGTGTCGTGAGAGGTGGGTTGGATCTCAGTGGCAGCTTGGGGCCCAGGGGGAGAGGCAGTGGTGCAAGCCGGAGGCGGTGAACGGCCTTCGTCCCACCTTGTGGTGTGCTTGGCCATCATATGCCTGTGTATGCTGGTGGTGGTGAGGCTGGTACTGGTGGCTCCCCAGCTGATCTTGGCGCGACAAAGGTTGCACACCATTGCTCGCCGGTCATCCGCGGTCTCAGTGAAAAACTGCCACACCTTAGAGCACCTCGGCCTCTGCACGGTGGCTTGGCGCGAGGGGGTGCTTTGGGAAACAGCTGGTGGATTATTCGCTCTGGCCCAGTCTCTACCCCTGGCCACCCCACTGCCTCTTCCAACCTGTCCTTCGGCTACAATTGCCTCCCCCTTTGAAGACCTGTCCTCAGTTGGCTTATCACACCAGGTGGGGTTAGTCACCTCATCGTCCAGCGTCTCTTCCTCCGAATCCTCTGTGCGCTCCTCCCTCGGACTTACTGCCCTTACTACTACCTCACTGATAGACAACTGTGTCTCATCATCATCGTCCTCCTCACCCACTGAAAGCTCTTGAGACAGTTGCCGGAAGTCCCCAGCCTCATCCCCCGGACCCTGGGAACTTTCCAAAGGTTGGGCATCGGTCACGACAAACTCCTCCGGTGAGAGAGGAACCATTGCTGCCCAATCTGGGCAGGGGCCCGAGAACAGTTCCTGGGAGTCTGCCTGCTCTTCAGAATGTGTCATTTTCATGGAGTGAGGAGGCTGGAAGGAAGGAGGAGCAGCAGACAGAGGATTCAGAGTTGTAGCAGTGGACGGCGTAGAAGACTGGGTGGTCGATAGATTGCTGGATGCACTTTCTGCCATCCACGACAGGACCTGCTCACACTGCTCGGTTTTTAATAAAGGTCTACGACGTGGACCCAAAAATTGCGATATGAAGCTGGGGACCACAGAAACTGTCCTCTCTCCTACTCCGCGATTCACCTGGACCAGGAACTCATCCTATGCCCACACCCTCACTTGGGACTCCGCGTCCTCGACCGCGACCGCGTCCACGACCTCTGCCCCTACCTCTACCCCTCAGTATGCTGGATTAAGAATCGAGCAGAGACAGAGCGGTGTAAAAATGTTTGTGAATTATTGCCGTGCAATTGCTGGCTTCCAGCGGTAATATAACGCTAAATTAAGCCAGAGTTAAATTATAAGGAAGGCTGCACGCAGGCCTTACTGTGCACTATGCAGTTTGGATGGATGTGAAGTCCCACAGGCCACGCACGTAAAAATGATTTCTTTTTTAAATTTCCTTTTTTTTCTATGCAATGTAGGCTGAGGCTATGCAGTGTGTATTGCACTTTCAATCTATAGGTGTCTGACACACCGTACACTTCTGAGGCAGCTGGCGTGTAACACAGAGCGGTGTAAAAAATTTGTGGTTTCTTGGCGTACACTTGGAGGCGGACAGCGCTGACGTTACGCTAACTGCGGACATGAACATTTTTAAATGAAGGCTGCACGCAGGCCTTGCTGTGCAATACTGAGGTACCACAACTCCCAGCAACCACGGAGTTAAATGCACACGGTCACAGGTAGCCCTAAGAAGGACCGTTGGGGTTCTTGTAGACAGGATTCTACACTACCACTGTCCCTGCCTGACCAATACTGCCCCTATACTCAAGTACAGACTGCAGCCTGAGAACGCTATAGCCTGCTCGCCCGATATATATGAAAAAAAAAATGTGCAAAACTGCTCACAGCAGCCACAACAGTAATGCACTAGGTGAGCTGTGGCCCTAAGAAGGACCGTTGTGGTTCTTAAAGACTCTAACACTCTCCCTATAGCAGCAGCAGCAGCACTTTCCCTGATCTCTCTTAGCGTGTGCCTGTGGCGAGCCGCGGGCGGGCCCACTTTATATAATCGGCGGTCACTTGATCTCACCAGCCACTCACTGCAGGGGGGTGGGATAGGGCTGGAACGTCACAGGAGGAAGTTGTAATGCCTTCCCTGTGTTTCTATTGGCCAGAAAATGGCGCAAATTTCTCAGGGAAGGAAATGGAATTGACTCGAACACCGTGTGATGCTCGTCTCGAGTAACCTAATACTCGAACGAGCATCAAGCTCGGACGAGTACGCTCGCTCATCTCTATTCATTATATTTGAATTTATACAGATTTGTCCATTTTTAACTTTTCTTGAATTGCATTTATACGATTTGTCATATTGAATACAATTTTGTGCCATCAAATAAAAAAAAAATGGAAATATTAAATGCGTACATTGTTTTAACCTATTGAAAACAGATAGCATCCATCAAAAATAGGTCAAATACTCACCTGGAGCGAGTGTTTGCCTCCGGATCCCACAGCAAATACTGCCCACAGACATGCTTTGCAAAATGTTTTTCCATGCCCACGAGCGAAAATCAACTGCTATTTTTTGCTCGCAGAGGAAAATCACAGTACGTCTTGTTCTAGTGCAAGCCTCGCATGGACGGCTTTCATTGCAGTCAATGGAAGCCGCCCATCCCACAGCGAGTTGTAGCAGATCCGCGTCATCGCCAGCGTGACTCTTAGCACTGTGCATGAGCGGCCGTGCGCTAGCTGGCACATCCGCAGAGCATGAAGAAGACTTCAAGACAGGTATGTGGGGGTCAATGCTGGCCTACAGAGTCTTTCACCTTGTGTGAAGAGAGTAGGATTTGTGATGAAGAAAAATCCGAGTTATCAATGAGTCCTTGCTATATTTCACTATGTGTGGTCCATCTTTTGAATCTACCTATTTTCACTAGATGTTTCTTTAGTTTTCCTATATAGGTTTTAATCTGCATTAGGGTGAATGCAGATGGCCGGGTCTGATCCCGCTGCGAGAATTCTCGCAGCGGGATGCGACCCATGCCCCTGCAATGACCCGTGGCTCACCTCCTCTGGCGTGTTCTCTCTGATGTGCGATGTGCCGAGTGGCACACAGCCGCACATGCGCAGAACACAGCCTGCGCGTCAGCGATGACTTGTCAGTGCGAGGCTCGCACAGAAAAACGGACATGCCGTGATTTGTTTACTGCGTGAGTTTTCACACGGTCAAATCGAGGCTGTCTGCATAGGATTGCATAAACCAATGCAATCCTATGGCAGCGTGCATGGGCAGAAATTCTGCAAGAAATCTCGTTGCGGATTTTCTTCCCGTATGCATTTACTCTTAATAAAAGTTAAATTTAAAATAGTCCAATCAGTGAATAACATTGCAAATTATGCCATTTTCACAGGATACAGGATAACTTTCACATTGGTGGGGGTCTACCATGTCCCCCTTTCTACACTCTGCAGGATAACTGTGCACCCCACAGTGATGAGGAGACTGAATGGAGCACTGATCATGCAAACATGCTAATATTCCATTCATTTTCAATGGCCCTACCAAGATACCCAAGGGGCAAGCACCTAGGTATTTCCGTCAGACCCACCTAAATGAATGGAGTAAGGGCTGTGCATGCTCAGCTACAACTTCATTCCTTCTGATGTCACTGTGATGGGAGAAGCAGTCTCAGCAGTGACAGGCAGAGGGGGACACGGGACCCCCATTCTTGAAATGGGCAGGTGTCTCAGCCATGAGAAGCACACTGATCAGCAAGCTATTACCTATCCTGTTAATAGGAGATGACATGTACAACCCCTTTAAGCATATACACATCTTCTTTAGGTTATATAGCATTTCTTAGTTCTACTAGCCCTTCTGTTGTGAATTCCACTTTTTTTTCTTAACATATTGCATTTTTTCTTCACCGCCGCTGCATTTTTTCAGCTCAACTAAAAACACGCAATAATTGCTCCTCTGATTACAGGCTTGCCAAAACTGTTTTAAAGGATTTTACCTATATTTTCCCCCTCTAAGACATAATATTTTTTTTACTATTAATGTTGTAACTCCATTATAATATTGCAAAAAATCATCATCTAGTAAAAGTCTATATAAAATTGACCTCCGAGAAGCACTTAAGGTAATTATGCACTCAGAATTATTACTATCATTATAATAATAAAAACTGACACTTAACTTATTTAAAATAATTTAAGGCACTCAGTGCATGAGGAGTTCAAATGTCATGTTGTCCTATACAGTGAGCGATTGGTCCCAGTTGTCTGTTTTATCATAGTATAACAAAGGAGTCAGTACAGTTTTGTTTCTGTATTAAGAACAAGAGAGCAATTTATCAGTGTATTATTGCCAGTTTGCTGTTTCAAATGCACTGAAAAATATGTATTTTGACTGAATGCTATAATTTTAGAGCACTTTATTACCTGTTTCATATATATGCCTATGAAGTCACACCCATACAACAGAAGTATCAAGTTTTCTGTCTAGGAAAGAGAAGACAGTCAGATCATGTCAAACCTGGAGAGTATAACATGATGAGTAATGTGGCCTTCAATACAATACCGTTATAGATTGGCACTTTAACCTCACTGTGCCAGTATTAGTATATCAGCTAGAACATATCTGGTGTTGGTCATGTTCTGTGACAGGAACCGTGTATCAGAAATCAATTACTTGGATGACTACTTAATATGTTATAGTAATTACTAATTAAAGGGGTTGTCCCGCGCCGAAACGGGTTTTTTTTTTTTTTTAACCCCCCCCCCCCCCCCCGTTCGGCGCGAGACAACCCCGATGCAGGGGTTAAAAAAACCACCCGCACAGCGCTTACCTGAATCCCGGCGGTCCGGCGTCTTCATACTCACCTGCTGAAGATGGCCGCCGGGATCCTCTGTCTTCATGGACCGCAGGGCTTCTGTGCGGTCCATTGCCGATTCCAGCCTCCTGATTGGCTGGAATCGGCACGTGACGGGGCGGAGCTACACGGAGCTACACGGAGCCCCATTCAGAAAAGAAGAAGACCCGGACTGCGCAAGCGCGGCTAATTTGGCCATCGGAGGGCGAAAATTAGTCGGCACCATGGAGACGAGGACGCCAGCAACGGAGCGGGTAAGTATAAAACTTTTTATAACTTCTGTATGGCTCATAATTAATGCACAATGTACATTACAAAGTGCATTATTATGGCCATGCAGAAGTGTATAGACCCACTTGCTGCCTCGGGACAACCCCTTTAATGTAAGTCACAAATATGTTTTTTCATTATTATTTATTTTTGCAAGGCAATGCTCAGAGTTCATGCAACTTATTAATGGGCTTTATATAATATGTGGTACAATGGTTGTTTATCACATGGAAATGAAAAAAAGACACCAATCCCTCACATTCAGCTACAGTATTATTATAACTTTCTTTGCAGTTAGAAGAGAAATATATGCTTTGTGTGCAAAAACAACCTGCTCCAGATTCAAATATACAAACTTTTAAGTTTCTTCAATAATGGCATGTTCTCCAGGGGCCAAGGTAGCAAACTATTCACATGTGATCAAATTACCCCTATAGTAATGAACTGCTCATACTGTGTTGTAAAATATATTTTTATACCAGAAATATGTGACCTATGTTGCCTCAAAATCCTTATTTAACCCCTTTAGAACTAGGATGTTTTTGTCCTAAAGGACCAGGCACTTTTCAGGCATTTTACCCATGTGGTGGCTTTACTGCCCTATTTTTTTTTTCTTAAGGTACCAAAATTATTTTTGCTGTCTTTTGTATTGTGACATATTGGGCTATTTTTTTATATCTTCTTTTTAAAGATTTTTTTCCATGTTTTAATAAGTAAAAGGCTAAAAAAATGTGTTTTTTTTACATTTTTTGTTTGTTTTTAAAATTTGCATATTTACACTAAAGAAAGTATCAAAATGAGTTCCTCATTTTGTTTTGGATGTTCTGATATATTTGTATAGTTTTGGATTACAGGGCACTGAAGACGATGGCTTTGGTTGGCGTCAGTGGTGGGTCATTTTCTGGTAATGTGATCGCTGGGTCGCATTGCAGAACTAACACTTTGGCTTTCACTTTTTAGCACATTGAGTGCTATGTAGCCTTGAAAGGAGAAGGCAGAAGTAATTAAAAACTGCTCCTACCTTCTCCACTGGGTCCTTGGATGTGTCGGACAGCCTAGGACTCGACCTACTCCTGTTTTGATTGCAGGAGCAGAGGCTTTTATCCTGCCCCATATTTTTTGCTATCAACTGGGATTAAAGCCCAGGACCAAGTGCTGTAAATTTACAGTGCTTGATCCCCAAGGAGTTAATTCATCGGTTCATAGAATAATATTTCACATGGCTTGGAAATTATCCATTTTTTGTTTGTAAATATGTGACAAGTGTAGTCAATAGGACAATAGGTCCTACTAAAGTGTCTTGCCTTTAAATGGTGGTGCTCAGTTCATGTATAACCGGCAGGGATTAACCACTACTTGATTTGCCCTATGACAGAGCTATTATTAATCTGCCAGGTGGACAGTTAATTTTGATTGGTTGCCGGCAGATTGAACTCTGGCTGCAAGCCAGTTGAGTGAAAGTTGGGGAGCAGTTGATTGTGCAGGTCTGGGGAGTGATGAGAGAGAGAGGTAGGAGAGGAGTCATGTTGTAGTAATAGTGAAGTCAGTGAGATTTCAGTCAGAATAGAATATTAAAGTGCACAGAGAGTTTGTCAGTAAGTCGGCTGTTAAACAAGTGAACCACGTTTGTAGTTAAGAGAAGTTAGTCAGAGAAGTGAGAGAGTTAGGTAGTAAAAATCTTTGGGCGTTCATCAGAGAAGAGACAGTGTAAGTGTGTATAGAGAGTGAGTTAGGATTACCAAAAGCAGAAAGATCCCTGTCAGCATTGCAGTCAGGCAGCTACCGGAAGAGTTGTTGGATCCAGAGGCGAGTTGCAGCCTGTCACAGGTGAATCCCTGCAAGGTAGCCGAGACACGAAAGGTAAAACACAGAAGTATATATTTTAGCATGAGGAAAGAGCCCCAAATACAGAGCAGAGTTATAATTGCAGACACCAGAACCACAGAATAGCCTCATAACCTGGGCCAAAATGAAGGTGTACACTGCTCACAGTTCATACGACTGAAGAGCCATTAAACTGGCCCAAGGAAAACTAACAGCACAGTCATATGTTATCCAGAGCATCATCTGGGTAACATCATCTTTAATTTGAAGAATCCCCTGTACATTATTCCTGTTAATGATACTCCTAACATGCAAAGAAAATAACCACTTTGAAAGGCTTGTATGTGTACATTAATATATGATCGCTGCTGACATCAACAAAGAAATGGAAAAGAAAGTTATGTTTTAAACCCTGGTCCTTGTGATCGCTTAAATGCATCACATTTCACATTCTTGTGCTAATGTAGTGCTGGCATCACAATTTGCTAATAAAATAAATAAAATTACAATAATTTCCCGAAGAGGCCATTGTGGTTCTGTCGTAGATGACAGGGAGTTGCTTCAGAACACCTAAGCACTTGCACAAGCATTGCCATTACTTTCAGATATTACTGGTTTCCTGCTTGATCATGAGTTTCATTTTGACCATGGCTGAGGCAAAGGAGGTCTACATTTCTGCTGATTTTCTAGAATGACTTGTATGTTTTCAGTTTGGGAATAATGTCACTTACGGTGGTTTGATAAGATCTTTTTAATTGCTTTGTAGCTTTTCTAGACTCATAGAATGTGTGAACACTGTTGTCCTCACTTCTGAAATTTCAACCAAATCCAATTATCAGTTAAATTTGATCAATTTGTTGATTGTGTTAGGTTGCTTTCATCTGTCTGTATTATGGATCTGTACAAGAGCCATAGATTAATGCAAAAAAAACCCCAAAAAACAATGAGATCCCATTAGAATAAAGCAGCTAAACCATAAGGGTGTCCAATGCTTTGGAGGCAAACTAAAGCTATCTAAATCTGATCATCATCACCTTTAAGCCCCATAAATTACATTATGGGGCTCAAAGGTGAGGTACCAGGAAGCTCAGATAGCTGCTTTTTATGTTCACAGAGTCCCCAGTTCTAGCGCTGTGCCCCCTATACATCTACACACACATGCTCTCCGATAGAGATTAATAGGAGAGTACGCTCACACAGACTTGTGAAAGGAATCGCAATATGTGAATGTGCTGTTTTCTTGGTGGAACAGCACTGGAGTGGTGGACCCGGTGAGTCTAAAATGTAGCTGCTTGGGCTCCCCATTCTCTTACCTTTGAGCCCCATAACAGACTTTATGGGACTCAGAGGTGATGACAGATGTCCTTTAATAAGTTTACATTTTGATTAATGAATAAAGAGTGTTCAGTATGAAATAAGAAAGTTGAGGCAACATTTGGAAAAGAGTAAATACTTTGGCATGTCAATGAATCTAAAATTGAATTGCCTAAAATAGTTTTTATTTGGAACATATACTTAGTGCGCTCACCATATAGACAGTCTCTAAAATGTAAATGTTTTAATATTATGATCATTACTACACCTCTGATTCTTTATATCACTGACAACTATTATATACAGTAAAATTGTATTCACATAAGAAAACATCAAAATGATATGAGCACAAAACCTTCCAAACACTTAGAACATCATGTTTAGCTGCACATGTACTTTCCAGGTATAAATAGATCGTATAATTTTCCTTTTTTTCCCTTCTATAGAACATAAGCTGCAGGGAGCTATGATTCTTTCTTACTATGTTCACAAATTATTTTCATTTTTAGAGTAACCATGGCAAGAACTTAGTATATTAAATGTACCTTTCAGTGGTTGCCCTAGATCTATATTAAGTCACGCTAAATGTACTGTTCTTTATTGTTCTTTTCTCTGACTCATCATTTTTGTCAGCCAAATTATTTTGAGCTATACAATGTAAAAAGCTAAAGTTCTGCAGTTTTTGGAAGTTTAGCTGTACAGTAGTGCTGCATGTAGTTATCAGTGTAATTCTCTGTTCACATTACCATTTTTTCTTTCCATTAGGGTTGATATTTTTTGACAGGAGCATATTGTAGTCTGAAGTGCTGCTATTGTCAAAAATATCAGAATCGCAACGGAAACATTACAAGTCAATGGGATCTGTATAAATTCATTACGATGCTACACATTAAAAATTGATCCGCCATACAGCAGCTGTCTTCACTATATTCTGTAAAGAAACCAAGGCATTACTGTGAACAGAACCTAGCTGGCACTTATTAAAACATTTAGATATATTTATAAAGAATTTCGAAACCTTCCAAAGAAAGAACATGGGGCCTTGAATTATTTTTTGTCTGATTTTTGTATAAAGGAGCAGCCTCCTAACATATCTATTTTAAATGAGTTGTCCATTTACTGTACAAGATCCCCCCAGTAGGGCGGCCTGTAGTAAAATAACAAACTGAGCTATACCTAGCCCCCTGCTGGGATTCAGCACTGCAGTCCCGCTGTGGTCCTGGCATTTGTTGTAACAACTGATGTCACTGGAAGTCAGGTGACAGCTGCAGCTAATCAGAGGATGCTGCATCACCACTCATTCTCCTGGCATTGGCTCTCATATCTTGAGTGCCACGATGTCTGGAGTTCGAAATGTGACACTGGAGCTTCTGATTGGCTGCAGATTTCACCTGACTACTGGTGGCATCAGCTGTCACAGCAAATCCCAGGATCTTTTCCCACACAGTATATAGATGATACCAACATTGTAGCGCAGCTGATGATTGCGTGAGACTTCGCTGCACTATGTGAATGATGCTGCCTGCATCATGCATCTCTTAGAAACCTAGAGGGGTGGACTTGGTGACGAACAGGCTGTTAGCGGAGCCAGTCCGGCACGCCAGCCAGACCAGTCTGCATCAACTGCAACACAAGTTACTTGAGTATGCTGATAATATGAGACAAAACAAAAGCACTTTACATAATTTAGCAATGTCCATGTTGCAGCTCTGCTCTTGGATTCCATTACAAAAATTTCCTCACAGGTTCCCCCTAACGGCATTCAGCCCTTACTTCTTCGCAATCTCTAATAATGTGCTCTCTGATAACCTGTGCCCCCATAGTGAAAAAAATAATGAACAAATAAAGTAAATTGTGTAAAAATAGAAACAAAAATAAATAAAATGTGAAAAAAGATACAAAAAAAAAACTGTAAAGAAATAAAAACCTGTGCGCACCTCTGCAAACTTATGTTACAAACACCAATTTTAGACATGCAGTGTGGCATGGATTCATTTTGCATAAGCATCAAGCATTAATATGTGCTCAAGCGTTAATACGTCTCTGTTGTGAACACCATAAAATAATTTAAAACATAAAACTCCCAGCCACCAATTAACTGTCTTCTACCCCAAACCCATTTGTCTTTACTGAAAAGAAAAATCTTTTATACTTGGATGATTGACATCCACATACAGAGACTCTGCCTAAAGCGAAGGAGGAGGATACATTTATATCTTAGGGGATTAAGCAGACAAACGTGTATGCGCACGTGCAACTCATGACCGTAAAACGGGACGAAGCAAGCCTATTGATTTCAATGGCTTTGTCTCATGAGCGTGTTTCTTGGATCCATCCCTTTGTGCGCAAAAAGGTAGGTCCTGCCTTATTTTTCTGCGTTTTAGGCCGCAGTCAGACAAGTGTTTTTTTATGTCTTTTTCTTAAGCGCATGAATAAGCGCAATTAAAAATCGGCTCTGTTAGAACCAATGCTTTCCAATGAAATTGGTCACATGTCCAGTTTTTCAGAGGTGCTAAATAATTGCACCTGCATAAGATAGGACATGTGAGTGAAAATGCAACTGGTCACGCAATTTTTCTACACGCGATGTGCAATTTTTTTAGCATGGCTATTCATGTGCTAAAAAAATTGCTCGCCTGGCTGAACCCTTAGACAGAGAGCTGACATAGATGTCTATGGCAGACTTAAAAAAATGGAGGAGGAGGGTGTTACCCTGTGTGAAACACAGAGAAAAAAATTAAGCTTTAAATAGCCATTCGATTCCATGGAAAAGGAGTAACATGCACAAGTGTGGACTGGCATTTCAACACAAAAATTACAGCGCTATACGCTAGCACGGGCATAGCAGCCGAATATTGCCATCTCAAAATCTAGTTCATGCACAAATATGCTCCATTGCAGTGAGTATATTTATGCATATGTTCGTCTGCGGGAGCCCTAAAATAGGGTTTCTGTTTTCA
Organism: Eleutherodactylus coqui; assembly: GCF_035609145.1. Lineage (NCBI taxonomy): Eukaryota > Metazoa > Chordata > Amphibia > Anura > Eleutherodactylidae > Eleutherodactylus > Eleutherodactylus coqui. Next base: position 74,616,436 of record NC_089838.1, read on the forward strand.
CCACTGTAGCGACGCCATACATTACACAATATACATGTGAGATCTAGAGGATTAATCAAATGAGTTGAAGGGGTATTTTGGTTTATCAAATATTTTTGGTATAAAGGAAAGTTATACAATTGCCTAATACATGTTTTGTGTCAATTACTCAACGTTTTCAAGGACTCTTTGCTGATATTCAATAACCACCTTCATTTTTCACTTTTGGTGGATATAAATGTTTCTGGTCATGTGATGGACACACGGGTGATTGACCTGTCATTGTGACAATGCAGTTATAAGAACTGCGGTAGTAATTAACAGTCTAGACTGTGCCCTATAAGGTTGTAGTGTACATATTTGTTTTTCATTTTATTTGATTTTTTTTCCCTATAAACTAGACAGATCTAAAATCTTTATAGAGATCATAGCTTTGCTTTTTTTATACAGAGTTCAAAATCCTCTTCCCCTAAGACAGCTGTAGAGTTAAATGATAAAATACTGGTTACTCACATCCACTAATGGGCAGAAAGGTATCAACACTAAGGCCAGAAAACAGGCCAAGTGGTAGAAGGTCAAAAAAAATATTATCTGAGCATCATTGCAAATGGCATAGGGAACAGGCACTGATGGCTATAAAAAGTCTAGAGCCAGAATCTGTAATAGAAGAGAACACAAGAAATCATAGGCCATCCCATCTGAATAACCTCTACTGTGGCAATTTCAATCTAAATACAGACACAAACTACCAGCAATAATAAATAGGTATGGTCAGGGAGATGGGCTGCTTGTTTATGGACAGAGTGCAAAGAGGGGTCAAGACTAGCCCGGGAGCAGGGTTAGGGAGCAAGCGGCCTTGAAGATAGAGGGTTGTTGCAGGTTGAGGAAAATATTTCTTATACATGTCAGTTTGGACTCTCCGGTATATGGCTGAAAGGAAGAAAAAACATGGAGTAAGCAGCAATTTGAGTTATGGATGCAACAATCTTATTTTTAAATAAACACCGTTGTGTGAAAATGGCCTAAAACAATCAAAAAAATATTGAAAAGAACATAATCGTCTGCATCAGTTGTCCTTTCAGTTTAAAATAGCATAAAATAAATCTTGCTATTTGTATAGTGCTGCCAACCTATTCTGCAGCACTTTTAGGTAATTTATTTATTACCCCCCACCAAGCTAGCTATTTATTTTACTGACCTCGGAAGGATGGAAGGCTGAGTCAACCTTGAGCCGGCTACCTGAACCATACAGAGATTGAACTCACAATCTTCAGGTCATGAGCGAGAGCTTAGGGCTGCATCTCTAGTTAGACCAGTTGCTTTCAGGGTCGAGTCACACAAGCGTAAATCGTTCACCTGAGTGCAGCGTATTTGCGCATGAAAGAGGTTTGAGGAGGTACATAATCTGCATGTTGCGCATGAGTCTGCGCATATTACTGTAAGTTTTGCACATGCAAGGCCAGTTTACACTCTTCCCGTGGATTTATTGGCTAATTATAGCCTTTTCTCTGCTTTTTACGCATTGTCACAGCCTTTCCCTCACCTATTTTTGCACCTCCATTAGGCCGGGCTAACACGAACGGATATGAACTGCGGATTCTGCGATCGCTGTCCGCTAAAACATGGGTATTGAAAGGCATGCATTTTCGAGTTTTGGTGCACATTCGCAGGTAGGAATTGAGTATTCCGGGGGTGGAAGAAAAATTGTAGCATGTTTTATTTTAGCATAGATTCTGTAAGGGAGGCCTCCATTGAAGTCAAAGGATGCTGAAAAATACTCAAATTTGTGATCTTCTGTGACCATTTGCACTTACTTTCTGCAATTGATTTCAGGTCTTCCGCATGTGGAATCCGACCCTTTTGTGTGAGCCCGGCCTCACACTTCTATGACGCTTTTGCTATGCAAAACGCAGGAAAATAGATCAGGACCTTTTTTGTGCACGCAAAATGCACTTATGAGAATGAACCCATTAAAATCAGTGGGCACTCTTCTCTGTGTTCAGTGCGCCTGCACAACCAGGGTCGTGTGACAAAGCCTTAAGTCTTTCTAAAAAAAAATTCAAGCAGCACACAGATATAACAGTAACCACACTGTTGCCTTATCTTCTTAATGTTAATTAAATAGCATTGATACACCTGTTCTGCTAAAGTTACAGAATGAAGCATATTTACTTAGAGCGGCGTTTCATACGCCAAGTAAAGTCTGCTCTTTGATGAAGTGCATCAAATGTATTAAGGAGCACAATCCTCTTAATACATTTGTTGCAGTCTTAAGGATACTATGTGCCAAATCTGCAATCTATGCTAGTTACGATCTGTTGTTGATTTTAGCTATATTTTGCCCCAACGTTCGCCATGCCCTCTAAGGCCCAATACACATGGCCAGATTTACATAGTGGAATCCATAGCTTGTGTCCCCCTTCGGATTCTGCAGCAAATACCTGCCATAAGTATGTCATGTGAAAATGGGTTTTCATGACCATGAGTCGAAATTAATTGCATTTTTCTGCTCACGAGGGAGAAAAATTGAAGCATGCAGTATTGGAGACAATGCAAGGCGTCCGAACCATGGCCCTTCTGCAATAATCATTGCGGAAAGGCCATGGGAGCCGCGTCATCGCTTAGCGACGATGCAGCATTATCTGTAAAACGCATGTGCGATGATGCGCTGGCTGGCACATCCATGGCACAGCTGTAAAGAATCCAGACAGGTACGCAGGGGTCCCTGGCCAGGCACAGGGTTGCATTCCGCTGCGGGATCCCTTATGCGGAATCCGACCCAGCCATGTGCATTCGGCCTAAAGCTAAACCTATTTTTTTTCTTTAAGTAGCATGGCTGCCATGAACCTTCAGAAAGTAATGTTTGTGCCAAAACTGCAACTTTATGATGCCATAATTCTGGGGCAGATCAAATAAAAAATGTGTCCATGTGCAATGTTGTCAGCTAACTTTCTTCAATGCTGATGCAATGGCTTCAACTGCTACCTTGCAGTACTGAGGCACTGTGTTGAGGAGCATTACCTCTATGGCGTTCACATCTAAGATACCTCCCTTTACATATTTCAAACCTAATTAGGATTCTTACTTGTGTGTGTTATGGAAACTTGGGCAACATTAGGTGGGAATTCATTGATTTTAAGATCTCTTAGATGCTGCAGAATCAGGATTTCTGTTATTTCGAATATTGACCTGTTGACTGGCTCAGCGCTTATCTCCATGCACTGAACCTTCTCTTGAAGTTACACCTTTATGCTTCAAAGGTGGGGAGCGGATTCCATACACTGGTTTGCAATTTTTTATTGTGTTTACCAAGGAAAATATCTACATGAAATTCTCCCCACAGTTGTTTAAGTTTCCTTGGATACTGTAATTCCAAACATATTCTAAAAGTACACTTAATACTGAATGATTACCTGTGAAATTGATGTGTGTGTAAAATAGAGAAATTAAATGGTTAGCTTCACGAGGGACGACGATTGATCTGCCTAGATACTGAAAACATTCATCTCCGTAATAGATCTATTCAGACAACTCAAGGCGTAGGTAAAAAAAAAAAAGTCCTTCTTAATATGTGCAGAACTATTTTTTGCCCTTTCTGCCGGCATATCATGGAAAACAATGCAGTGTTTGTTATAGGAACTGCAGCCCTTCTGCTGTGTCTGAAATTACTCTGCAATATATAGTCCAAAAAATAAAACCCTTTACAAATGCAGTATTTTGTTGTGCCTTACTGCTAAAAATAAATGTAGGATAAAGAAAAACCTCCGGTAGTAACAACAATTTAGACAATGACAGTTTACAAAGGAAAAGTTTCCTCTAATTCTAGCAATTGTAGGTTATAAAACAAAAGAATAGATTTTCTACCGGCACATGATATCTGTAATTTTTATTACTGTGTAAAATGATGTATATCAAAAGTATTATTTTCCTTTTGCAGTAAAAGAGGAAAATGTAGGTCTGTTCCTATACCGTGTTTCAGTTCTTATTTTTATTGAACTTTGTATGTTACTGACTCAGCCTTCAATGTGTTGACAGGAAAATGGAGTACACTAGATGTTTTGTCATTTGTAAGAAATTTATTGCATAAAAAGCTAAACAAATTTACTTAAGGTGTGATGTGTAACTGTAAGATTCTTGATTCAACATCATATAGAACTAAAATATAAAATGCTGCGAATGCAGCCATTGTAGCTTTGTATCCATAGGTTTTTCCCATATTTATATTTATTAGCAAAAGAGAACACTTTAAAAATAAATAAATAAAAAATTATGAGAAAACCTATTTATAAATACATCAGACTTTAAAATTTAAAAAGTCTTGTAGCTGGATCAATACTGGGTGAGGAGAAAATCTCTAGCAGGCATTTTGAATGAATGCATTTGAGTGGTCGGCCCTTCGGAGACTGCTTTTGCCTGTGGTCTTTTAAGGATGTTGACAGCCTGATATATCAGAATGTAAAGAGATTTTTTTTCCTTGTAAGAGTAGTTAAACTCTGAAATATGCTCTTGATTGTGTTGCAACTGACAACATTGTTAGAGAAATACATTTTTCTATTAATGGAATGGTAAAAGAATTGTTAATATTTCCAGTTTTAAGATGATCCAGACCGCAAACCTATGTCATTTTCTTAGCACTGGCTCTTCCCAATAGCAGTATTAAAAATCACAGAAAAAAAGCCCTACTTACCGATAGGGAAGGTACAAATGCAGATACTACCACCAATTCCAAGCAGAATGCTGCAAATTCAAAATTCAGTGTTTAGAAGGAACACAAGTGTAAGATGCTTGATTTTCCCCAGCATGGTGAATGTCAGTATCCATGACACAACTCAATAAAAAGTAATGAAAAACTTGTATGCACTCTAAAATGGTGCCAATACAAACTACAGGATGTCCTCCAAAAAACGAGCCCTCGCACAACTATATTTAGGTAAAAATAAAAAGTTATGGCTGTGAGAAAAAGGGAGCAGAAATAAATTTAAAAAAATGTAATATCATTGGAGTACAATAAAAGTATTACAGCTAAAAAAAAACCCCTATAGACATTTTTGTATTATAGTAATCATACTGACCAATAGAATAAAGTTATTATGTAATTTTTGCTGCAGTGTGTATGCTGTAGAGTCAAGACCCCCCATAAAAATTAAGTTTTTTTTTTCTTTTTCACTCCACTTTTAATTTTTTGTAAAGTTTTTCAGCACATTATATGGTTGTTAGATCCGCTGTTCAGACTTGCTCCTCTCTCCTTGTGTCTGGCAGATGCGGCTGTTCTGCTTGCTTGTAACCTGTGCTCCTACATACTTTCTTCTGGCTCAGCTGTAGGACTTTTGCCAATCACTGCCCTATATGGCAGTCCTGGGAACTCCACTCTGTGCTTCAATGCTGTGAATTTTGCTCACTCTGACATCCTGCTTAGCTGCTGCTTCTGCATTTATTCTATTATCCAGTATCCTGTTTGTTGTCCTTCCACTTTACACCCTTCCTGTCAGTAGTCTCATCGCCTGTTCCCCTCTCTTGCCCTTGTATGCCTGTCCGCCCCTCTGTTTCTTTACTACTCCCAGTCCTGATTTGTATTTTGGTGTATTAGAGTTCTGCCTGCAAGGGTCAGCTAGTGCCTAAAGGAAGACCACGGGATCATCCTTATTGGAATGAGTGATCCATTCCTAGATAGGGCCATACCTCCTTCCCTGTACTAGCTTAGGGCAAAGTATTTTCCCTAGTTCCGCTCCTTGGACTGGTTACAGTCATCTGGCATCTTTACCTCTGATTTCCTAAGGGTCAGCTATCAGCCTTGCTGGACTGGGCCCTTGCCTACCTGGTAGGTTGATCCAGTGCCTCCACATCCACAGTACTAACAATAGTATATTAAATAGTACCACTGTAAAACAAGAAGTGTTAGCAAATACCTTAAAAGAATGCTTATGTTTTATAATCATGCCTTCCATTACACTGGGGAACACAATTTTTGGTGACTGAGATGTTGGAACTTTTTTGAAAATGACATGAGTTTTTCTCTGCCAGGTCTGCTTATCAAGAAATGACACATGCCCATATAAACGTACACATATCGTATTCTTCATGTAATGACTGGCAATCAAAAGCTGAAGGTACAAAGATATGAGGTCTTGTTTTTTGCAGTATGAGTAGTATTTTTTAATGGTGCTATTTATTGTACCATATAATGTACTGAAAAACTTCTAAATGGAGTAAAATGAACAAAAAAAAAATTCCGTCATTTTTCAGTGCATCTTGTTTCTACAGCGCACAAACTGCAACAAAAATTACATGATAAATTTCTTTTATGGGTCAGTACGATTACTACGTTCCCGGACTTGTATGTTTTTTTTTTTTTATTTGCTGTACTACTTTAACTTTTTTTTTCAAAGACATTTCATTTTCTAAAATAATTTTCTTCCGCCATTTTCTGCGCACAATTATTTTTTTTTATCTTTTTGTTGACGTAGTTGTGCGATGGTTCATTTTTTGCAAGATGTCCTGTAGTTTATGTTGGTACAATTTTCAAATACATACAACTTTTTGATCGCTTTTTATTGCATTTTTTCTGGGAGACAGGGTGACTGAAAAAGTGCATTTCTGGCGTTCTTTATTTTTTTTTCGGACGATCTTCGCTGTGCAGGGTAAAAAATCAGCCGCACGACCGAATGCAGCTATTGCCTGTGGGTGTCAGCTGTAGTAAACAGTTGATGTCCGTGCTATATAAAGAAGTTGCCCTGCAATCTCTTTTCATACATATCCCGCACCTGCATGATGTAAATGTACATCATATAGTGGGAAGGGGTTAACCCTTTCCAATCCACTGTCTGACCTCTGAAGACATTATGCATTGTATATTGCCAGCCACTCTGCTGTCGAAGCCTATCCAATGTGTCACCTCATGCAGTACTGGTTTTAGCCAGCATATAGCGCCATGTGGAACAGCACAAAAAGAGTAAGCCCCCTAGGAATACCAGGATAGAAATTGGATTGGAAAGGGTTAAAACAGAAATTTAGGGATTTTTTATTTTTATGTATTTAATATATTTATTGTTTCTTTAAAAGTCATTATAAATTAAGTCTGTTGTATGGATTTTGTGTTTGCTTAGTTAAAATTTAACAGATTTTTCGGACAGTTTTGGTTGAGTATATCAGTGCTTAGATTTAGCTTTGTTTTCCCGAGCCATATCGGATTACATCTGGCATATTGCCCCTCTTGATCTGTATGCTGTATTTTTTATTGATGATCTCTCAATAAAAATTTGATTTACCCAAAAACTCATAAGAAATACTATTGTGACAAGTAGAGATGAGCGAGCACCAAAATGCTCGGGTGCTCGTTACTCGAGTCGAACTTTCAGTGATGCTCGAGAGTTCGTTTCAAGTAATGAACCCCATTGAAGTCAATGGGCGACGAGCATTTTTGTATATGACTGGTGCTCCGCTAAGGTTTTCATTTGTGAAAATCTTAGCAAATCACCAAAGTCATGTAAAAAATACAGAAATGGATAGGGCAGGCGAGGAGCAACATGCAGGGCTGCATTTCGGGCTCCGAGGTCTCACTATTAAGCCACAATAGTGGCAAGAGTGAGACCCCCCCCACTGTCAGCATAACGATCGTTCTCCTCTGCCACAGCTGTTACAGGAACGATGTTAGCCCATTGAATTCAATGGAGCCGGCAATACAGCCGGCTCCATTGAAAGCAATGGGCTGCCGGCGAGCGCGGGATGAATTTTCGGGAAGGGCTTAAAAATATAAATATAAAAAACAAAAAAAATAGATACTCACCTCCCTTCAGCTGCCGGGGCACAGCCACGTCTTCTCCTGCTGTCCCCTGCACTGTGGTGCTGAACTGCTGTCATTCAGCTGAGAGCTGCGCTGAGCCAATCAGAGGCAGCATTCACTCACCCATTCATGAATTCATGAATGGGTGTGAGTGAGATCTGCCTCTGATTGGCTCAGCGCTGAGCCAATCAGGGGCATGTCTGATTCGCACCCCCTTCACACCCACTGCAGGCCGGCCGCGCTGAACTCCGTCTGCCGGGACAAGGTGAGTATATATATATTTTTTTATTTTTATACATTTCTGGATGAATTGCAGGGAAGGGCTTATATATTTAAGCCCTTCCCGACAATTCATCCCGCGATCGCCGGCAGCCCATTGCTTTCAATGGAGCCGGCTGTATTGCCGGCTCCATTGAATAGTGCTCGTTTAATTGAGATGAGTACCGCGTGGTGCTCGTCTCGAGTAACGAGCATCTCGAGCACCCTAATACTCGAACGAGCATCATGCTCGGACGAGTATGCTCGCTCATCTCTAGTGACAAGTTATAAGTTTGTTATTAGAGATGAGCGAGCGTACTCGCTAAGGTAAACTACTCAAGCGAGTAGTGCCTTATGCGAGTACCTGCCCGCTCGTCTCTAAAGATTCGGGGGGCGGCGGGGGAGAGCGGGGAGGAATGGGGGGGAGATCCTTCTCACTCTCTGCCCCCCCCCCATTCCTTACTGTTCTCCCCCGCCGGCACCTGAATCTTTTGAGACGAGCGGGCAGGTACTCGCATAAGGCACTACTCGCTCGAGTAGTTTGCCTTAGCGAGTACGCTCGCTCATCTCTATTTGTTATACGTAACTTATTTTCACGCTTGATATCATACACAGCTTGCACATAACTGAAGGCATTTAATAAGTAGGTGTAATTAGACTTGATATAATCCTAACTTAAAACAATTCTTTCAGCACTTGTAATAAAAAATAGGTACATGTTATATTTTGTGCTTATTCAGACAGATAACAATCACCTATTGCTTACATAACTTTCCCTTTTTCCCCAGCTGTTGCCATAATTTTAGCTATGGCTATTAATGCTATGTATAAATGTAGTTTCTTTCTTAGCTTCTCATCTTAATTTATTATATTTTAATATTTATTATGTTTCAATATAAGATGGAAAAATATAGTTACTGTACACATGTTTATGCAGGTTTGCAGATTTTTTTTGTTGTTGGGCATAATGGCAATTGGGAAGAAAAAGAATATTTTTTATGGCTTTGTATATAGACTTATGTAAGATGCTCACCATGTAGAAAAAAAAATTAGAACCACATTGTGAGCAACAGAAAATAAAAAAACAATCTTTTTAGCATCCTTTCCCCAAATGTTGCCTTGTATTATATTATATTTCTGCACAAAACAAGTTCCCTTACAATAATAATAATATGATCCGAAGTTGTTACTACATAACCAATGTAGATAGTTTATTTAAATTTGGTATGCTTCTTTAATTTATCCCTTGTGTTATATTTAGAGATGAGCGAATGTACTCGTCCGAGCTTGATGCTCGTTCGAGTATTAGGGTGTTCGAGATGCTTGTTACTAGAGGCGAGCACCACGCGATGTTCGAGTTACTTTCACTTTCATCTCTAAAACATTAGCGCGCTTTTCTGGCCAATAGAAAGACAGGGAAGGCATTACAACTTCCTCCTGTGATGTTCCAGCCCTATACCACCCCCCTGCAGTGAGTGGCTGGGGAGATCAGGTGTCACCCAAGTATTTAAATCTGCCCCTCCCGCAGCTTGCCACAGATGCATTCTGACAGAGATCAGGGAAAGTGCTGCTGATGCTGGAGCTGCTATAGGGAGAGCGTTAGGAGTTATTTTAGGCTTGAAGAACCCCAACGGTCCTTCTTAGGGCCACATCTGACCGTGTACTGTACTGTTAAGGCTGCTGTGAGCAGTGTTGCACATTTTTTTTTTCTATATCGGGCGTGCAGAGCATTGCGTCCTCATTTTGCAGTAATTTTACATAGTATAGGGCCAGTAGTGGTGAGGCAGGGACAGTGGGAAAGGTGAAAGATATACTGTCTATATAGGCAGTGGGCTTTTTCAAACAAATTTGGGAAAAATACTATCTTTGGGCTGCCTGTGACCGTCTTGAGTGTACTGCGTCTCTGCTGGGGGTAGTAGTCCTAATTAATACGCAGCTAAGTGTTACAGCAGGCTTGCGCAAAATTGTTTCCTGGCTATGCGTTGCCCGTTACATCACCGCCGTCATCCCATCCAGAGGGAAACAGTATACATATAGTATCAGTCTGCTGTCTCAGCTCAGCCTTTAAAAAAATAGAAGCAAAATACTTAAGGCCTACTAGTGGCCTTTGGACACTTGACTGCTTCTGCACTGTGAATTCCACTAGCTCAGTCATACGCACCTACGTCTCACTACAGGCTTGCACAAAATTCTTTCCTGGCTCTGCTGTGCGTTCCGTAAGCGAAGTCAGTCTCCAACCACAGGCCAATAAGCGGCACATTTAATTACAGCGTTTTGTTTCTGCACTACTGGTAATACACCATGCTGAGGGGTAGGGGTAGGCCTAGAGGACGTGGACGCGGGCGAGGACGCGGAGGCCCAAGTCAGGGTGTGGGCACAGGCCGAGCTCCTGATCCAGGTGTATCGCAGCTGACTGCTGCGGGATTAGAAGAGAGGCACGTTTCTGGCTTCCCCAGATTAATCTCACAATTAATGGGTCCACGCGGTAGACCTTTATTAGAAAATGAGCAGTGTGAGCAGGTCCTGTCGTGGATGGCAGAAAGTGCATCCAGCAATCTATCGACCACCCAGAGTTCTACGCCGTCCACTGCTGTAACTCTGAATCCTCTGGCTGCTGCTCCTCCTTCCTCCCAGCCTCCTCACTCCATTACAATGACACATTCTGAGGAGCAGGCAGACTCCCAGGAACTGTTCTCGGGCCCCTGCCCAGAATGGGCAGCAATGGTTCCTCTCCCACCGGAGGAGTTTGTCGTGACCGATGCCCAACCTTTGGAAAGTTCCCGGGGTCCGGGGGATGAGGCTGGGGACTTCCGGCAACTGTCTCAAGAGCTTTCAGTGGGTGAGGAGGAGGACGACGATGAGACACAGTTGTCTATCACTCAGGTAGTAGTAATTGCAGTAAGTCCGAGGGAGGAGCGCACAGAGGATTCGGAGGAAGAGCAGCAGGACGATGAGGTGACTGACCCCACCTGGTTTGCTAAGCCTACTGAGGACAGGTCTTCAGAGGGGGAGGCAAGTGCAGCAGCAGGGCAGGTTGGAAAAGGCAGTGCGGTGGCCAGGGGTAGAGGCAGGGCCAGACCGAATAGTCCACCAACTGTTTCCCAAAGCGCCCCCTCGCACCATGCCACAGTGCAGAGGCCGAGGTGCTCAAAGGTCTGGCAGTTTTTCACTGAGAGTGCAAACGACCGACAAACTGTGGTGTGCAAGGTTTGTCGCGCCAAGATCAGCCGTGGAGCCACCACCACCAGCCTCACCACCACCAGCATGCGCAGGCATATGATGGCCAAGCACCCCACAAGGTGCGACGAAGGCCGTTCACCGCCTCCGGTTTGCACCACTGCCTCTCCCCCTGTGCCCCAACCTGCCACTGAGATCCAACCCCCCCTCTCAGGACACAGGCACGACCGTCTCCCGGCCTGCACCCACACCCTCACCTCCGCTGTCCTCGGCCCCATCCACCAATGTCTCTCAGCGCACCGTCCAGCCGTCGCTAGCGCAAGTGTTTGAGCACAAGCGCAAGTACGCAGCCACGCACCCGCACGCTCAAGCGTTAAACGTGCACATAGCCAAATTGAACAGCCTGGAGATGCTGCCGTATAGGCTTGTGGAAACTGAGGCTTTCAAAAACATGATGGCGGCAGCGGCCCCGCGCTACTCGGTTCCAAGTCGCCACTACTTTTCCCGATGTGCCGTCCCAGCCCTGCACGACCACGTCTCCCGCAACATTGTACGCGCCCTCACCAACGCGGTTACTGGCAAGGTCCACTTAACAACGGACACGTGGACAAGCACAGGCGGGCAGGGTCACTATATCTCCCTGATGGCACATTGGGTGAATTTAGTGGAGGCTGGGACCGAGTCAGAGCCTGGGACCGCTCACGTCCTACCCACCCCCAGAATTGCGGGCCCCAGCTCGGTGCTGGTATCTGCGGCGGTGTATGCTTCCTCCACTAAACCACCCTCCTCCTCCTCCTCCTACGCAACCTCTGTCTCACAATCAAGATGTGTCAGCAGCAGCACGTCGCCAGCAGTCGGTGTCGCACGGCGTGGCAGCACAGCGGTGGCCAAGCGTCAGCAGGCCGTGCTGAAACTACTCAGCTTAGGAGAGAAGAGGCACACGGCCCACGAACTGCTGCAGGGTCTCACAGAGCAGACCGACCGCTGGCTTTCGCCGCTGAGCCTCCAACCGGGCATGGTCGTGTGTGACAACGGCCCTAACCTGGTGGCGGCTCTGCAGCTCGGCAGCCTCACGCACGTGCCATGCCTGGCCCACGTCTTTAATTTGGTGGTTCAGCGCTTTCTGAAAAGCTACCCACGCTTGTCAGACCTGCTCGGAAAGGTGCGCCGGCTCAGCGCACATTTCCGCAAGTCCAAGACAGATGCTGCCACCCTGTGCACCCTGCAACATCGGTTTAATCTTCCAGTGCACCGACTGCTGTGCGACGTGCCCACACGGTGGAACTCTACGCTCCACATGTTGGCCAGGCTCTATGAGCAGCGTAGAGCTATAGTGGAATACCATCTCCAACATGGGCGGCGTAGTGGGAGTCAGCCTCCTCAATTCTTTACAGAAGAGTGGGCCTGGTTGGCAGACATCTGCCAGGTCCTTGGAAACTTTGAGGAGTCTACACTGATGGTGAGCGGCGATGTTGCAATCATTAGCGTCACCATTCCTCTGCTATGCCTCTTGAGAAGTTCCCTGCAAAGCATAAAGGCAGACGCTTTGCGCTCGGAAACGGAGGGGAAGACAGTATGTCGCTGGATAGTCAGAGCACCCTCATGTCTATATCTCAGCGCGTTGAGGAGGAGGAGGAGGAGGGGGAGGAGCATGAGGAAGAGGGGGAAGAGACAGCTTGGCCCACTGCTGAGGGTACCCATGCTGCTTGCCTGTCATCCTTTCAGCGTGTATTGCCTGAGGAGGAGGAGGAGGAGGAGGAGAAGGATCCTGAAAGTGATCTTCCTAGTGAAGACAGCCATGTGTTGCATACAGGTACCCTGGCACACATGGCTGACTTCATGTTAGGATGCCTTTCTCATGACCCTCGCGTTACACGCATTCTGGCCACTACGGATTACTGGGTGTACACACTGCTCGACCCACGGTATAAGGAGAACCTTTCCACTCTCATACCTGAAGAGGAAAGGGGTTCGAGAGTGATGCTATACCACAGGACCCTGGCGGACAAACTGATGGTAAAATTCCCATCCGACAGCGCTAGTGGCAGAAGGCGCAGTTCCGAGGGCCAGGTAGTAGGGGAGGTGCGGAGATCAGGCAGCATGTACAGCACACGCAGGGGAACACTGTCCAAGGCCTTTGACAGCTTTATGGCTCCCCAGCAAGACTGTGTCACCGCTCCCCAGTCAAGGCTGAGTCGGCGGGAGCACTGTAAAAGGATGGTGAGGGAGTACGTAGCCGATCGCACGACCGTCCTCCGTGACGCCTCTGCCCCCTACAACTACTGGGTGTCGAAGCTGGACACGTGGCCTGAACTCGCGCTGTATGCCCTGGAGGTGCTTGCTTGTCCTGCGGCTAGCGTCTTGTCAGAGAGGGTGTTTAGTGCGGCTGGGGGAATCATCACAGATAAGCGTACCCGCCTGTCAACCGACAGTGCCGACAGGCTTACAATCATAAAGATGAACAAAGCCTGGATTTCCCCAGAGTTCTCTTCTCCACCAGCGGACAGCAGCGATACCTAAACAATACGTAGGCTGCACCCGCGGATGGAAGCATCATTCTCTATCACCATCAAAAACGGGGACCTTTTTAGCTTCATCAATCTGTGTATTCTATTCATCCTCCTCCTCCTGCTCCTCCTCCTGAAACCTCACGTAATCAAGCCGAACGGGCAATTTTTCTTAGGCCCACACGGCTCAGTCATATAACTTTTGTAAACAATGTTTATACGTTTCAATTCTCAATTCAATAAAGCGTTGAAACTTGCACCTGAACCTATTTTTATTTTAACTGGGCTGCCTACAGGCCTAGTTACAAATTAAGCCACATTAACCAAAGCGATTAATGGGATGCACCCGCCCTCTTGGTTGGGCATGGGCAATTTTTCTGAGGTACATTAGTATTGTTGGTACACCAATTTTTTGGGCCCTCGCCTACAGTGTAATCCTAGTAATTTTTAGCCCACCTGCATTAAAGCTGACGTTACCTCAGCTGTGCTGGGCACTGCAATGGGATATATTTATGTACCTCCGGTGGGTTCCAGGGAGCCACCCATGCTGTCGGTCTACACGGAGTTGTAACTCCATGTGTCCACTTCTAAAGAACCCCAGTCTTACCGGGGCATGCAGTGTGGGCCGAAGCCCACCTGCATTAAACCTGATGTTACCTCAGCTGTGATGGGCACTGCAATGGGATATATTTATGTACCGCCGGTGGCTTCCTGGGACCCACCCATGCTGTCGGTCCACACGGAGTTGTAACTCCATGTGTCCACTTCTAAAGAACCCCAGTCTGACTGGGGCATGCAGTGTGGGCCGAATCCCACCTGCATTAAACCTGACGTTACCTCAGCTGTGATGGGCACTGCAATGGGATATATTTATGTACCGCCGGCGGGTTCCAGGGAGCCACCCATGCTGTGGGTCCACAGGGACTTCACATTAGGGATTTGTACCTACCAGTGTCTATGTATTAAAAACCCCGGTCAGACTGGGGCATGCAGTGTGGGCCGAAGCCCACCTGCATTAAACCTGACGTTACCTCAGCTGTGATGGGCAATGCAATGGGATATATTTATGTACCGCCGGTGGGTTCCAGGGAGCCACCCATGCTGTGTGTCCACAGGGACTTCACATTAGGGATTTGTACCTGCCAGTGTCTATGTATTAAAAACCCCGGTCAGACTGGGGCATGCAGTGTGGGCCGAAGCCCACCTGCATTAAACCTGACGTTACCTCAGCTGTGCTGGGCACTGCAATGGGATACATTTATGTACAGCTGGTGGGTTCCAGGGAGCCACCCATGCTGTGAGTGCACACGGAATTCCCATTGTGGAGTTGTACCTGCCTGTGACTATTTATAAAAAACCACGGTCTGACTGGGGTATGCAGACACCTTGACAGAATGAATAGTGTGTGGCACATGGGTTCCCCATTGCTATGGCCATGTTTGCAGCTCCTGATGGAGGTGGCACAGGATTGGATTTCTCATTGCTTCTGTACAGCATTATGGGCTATCGCCCCGCCCCTTTTAAAGAGGGTCACTGCCTGGCCATGCCAACCCTCTGCAGTGTGTGCCTGCGGTTCCTCCTCATGGCAGATGCACTTATAAATAGACATGAGGGTGGTGTGGCTATGAGGCCAGCGTGTGGCATGAGGGCAGCTGAAGGCTGCGCAGGGACACTTTGGTGTGCGCTGTGGACACTGGGTCGTGCGGGGGGGTTGGGCAGCATGTAACCCAGGAGAAGTGGCAGCGGAGTGTCATGCAGGCAGTGATTGTGCTTTGTTGGTGGTAGTGTGGTGCTTAGCTAAGGTATGCCTTGCTAATGAGGGTTTTTCAGAAGTAAAAATTGTTGGGAGGGGGGGCCCACTCTTGCCGCTATTGTGTCTTAAGAGTGGGACCTGGGAACTTGAGATGCAGCCCAACATGTAGCCCCTCGCCTGCCCTATCCGTTGCTGTGTCGTTTCATCACTTTCTTGAATTGCCCAGATTTTCACCAATGAAAACCTTAGCGAGCATCGGCGATATACAAAAATGCTCGAGTCGCCCATTGACTTCAATGGGGTTCGTTACTCGAAACGAACCCTCGAGCATCGTGAAAATTTTGTCTCGAGTAACGAGCACCCGAGCATTTTGGTGCTCGCTCATCTCTAGTTATATTTTATTTAATAACTGGAATACCAAAAAGTCATAATTAGTGGGTAGCTAGGCCCCTGTCTAGCCCCTGAGCTCTATGCTCGTGGGAGGACCTAGAGGCCATAAATTGCTCCAACCAGCTTCCAGAATGTTCAGTAGGAGTTAGTTATTCTTTACCACAGAATGATTTCATTCATAATGAAGTGAGAAGGAAAGGTGTAGAAAAGCCTAAAAAGTATTAGATTAAGGAAGGTTAGAAAAAGAAAGAAAATAAGATTTAAAGAAAACTGGGTAAGAACAGAGAGACATTCCCCACGTCTTAGAGAAGGTGCCAGATACAACACAGAATAGTGAGAGAGTATTCTCTTCAGTACTAGATATGACACATTGGTCTGAGGACCAAACTCTGGATGCCTATGGATGGGTATTGGATTACTTTGGATGCAACTGTACTTGATTTGGACCTGAAAACAAAGGTTAATTTTACCTGTTTCACCTTTACCCTGACTCCTAGAGCTCCTTCTCACTAGAGAACACCTGCACTATGCTACATGCTAAACCCCCTCCAGGGCAAGGGACTACAACCACCAACAACCAAAAACTTTGTAGTGCAACTATCCTGCTACCCCTCACTCTGGTCTGTTATGGACTTGCGTCATGATCTATAACCACAATCATCCACTATTTCAGCACTTGTAGCAGAGTGGATGGGAGACAGAATTTCTAGCTACTATGAACCCAAGCTGATCTCCATTCCTCCTGCTCGCTTGTATATACCCTGCAACACTTTACAAGTCATATGGAACATAGACAATATAATTTATAACATATAGTATTAAACCAATACACAACATGAACTATAGGAGTGTTGCCTATGTACGTTAGCTTATAAAGAAATATGGGTGAAGCAGGAGGTGCAAGTACTTATTCTCAACTATTGCCCCCGCATCTATATATATAAAGACGAAAGCCCTCACTTTCACTCACTGACTGATTGACTGACTCCCTGACTGAGTCGCCACTAATTCTCCAACTTCCCGATGTCGTAGAAACATGAAATTTGGCACGAGCATAGATTATGTCCAAAATAGGAAAAGTAAATGGGTCCCAACTCGATTATTCAAGTCTAGTGTAAAAGAACTAGCATCCAAATTTTACGTATGGATTCTAATTCTCTCACTTCCCGATGTCGTAGAAACAGGAAATTTGGCATGAACATTGATTATGTCATAAATAGGAAACGTTTATGGGTCCCAACTCGATTATTCAATTCTAAATGCAAAAGAATTAGCGTCCAAATTTTACGTACGGAATCTAATTCTCTCACTTCTGGATGTCATAGAAACATGAAATTTGGCCCGAGCATTGATTATGTCATAAATAGGAAACGTTTATGGGTCCCAACTCGATTATTCAATTCTAAGCGCAAAGGAATTAGCGTCCAAATTTTCCGTACGTAATCTAATTCTCTAACTTTCCAATGTCATAGAAATTTGGCACGGGCATTGATTAGGTCATAAATAGGAAAAGCTAAAGGGTCCCAACTTGATTATTCAATTCTAAACGCAAAGGAATTAGCATCCAAATTTTACGTACGTAATCTAATTCTCTCACTTTCCGATGTCATAAAAACTTGAAATTTGGCACAAGCATTGATTATGTCATAAATAGGAAAAGTTAATGGGTCCCAACTCGATTATTCAATTCTAAGCGCAAAAGAATTAGCGTCCAAATTTTACGTACGGAATCTAATTCTCTCACTTTCTGATGCAACAAATAATTACACAAATTTTTACCACAAAAATGTGAAATTTGCCATGACCATTCTTTGCATACTAAATATTAGAAATTTAAAGGGTTGCAACTTGATTATTCAATCCTATGCATAAAAATAAGTGACCCCCTATGTAATGTAACTAATAACACACATCTGTACTGCACAAAATTGAAATTTGGCATGACCATTCCTATGTTATGTAACTAATAACATATCTGTATCCTGCAATATATGAGACAGTTATCTTCTCAGCAAAACAAAACACATTTAGAAATATGAGTATATACTGACAGGAATAAAACTGACTGTCATATGTATTGAAAGGCCATAAAGTACAAAAGGAAGTGGACATGAACTGCTGGGATGGAGTAGGCCTTTAAGTATAACAAGGGGCTGCAACCTTCAGTCTGGGTAGGAAATTTGAATAAAAAGGGGCGTTACCTTTCAGGGTAAAAATCTGGGGTGACATTTTCACATACAGTCTGAGATAAAGCTCTCTCCTATCTGCCTATACACTGAGAGGAATCTAATACCAGATAAACACCAATACCAAATTAACTCGGGCGAAGCCAGGTATATCAGCTAATCTTTAATATAACTAGGGTACTGTACATAAAGCTGTATGAGCTGGTCACTACCCGCTATTTATGTATATAAAGATGTGAAGTGCATAATGGAGTATGGGGTGTGGGTATGTAGTGTGATGAAGAAAACAGGTTTCCTAAGGGGAATATAGAAGAGGAGTAAATGGAGTAGTGTTAGATTATGGAATATGGTAGCCCTCCCTAAAAAGATGTGTGTTTAGAACACACGTAAAACTGGCTAGCATATTCCAGAGAACTGGTTCAGTTTGGGAAGAATTTTGGAGGTGAGAGTGGGAGGTTGCAATTAAAAAGGAACCTAGTCTAAGATCATTAGTGGAGCAGGGAGTATGGGTACGGTGGTATACAGAGCTGAGAAATGAGATCTAGGGTGGCACAGCACTAGGGAGAGCTTTATGGATAAGAGTGATGGGATTAAATTGTATTCTACAGTTTAGTGAAAAGTGCTGTGACTAGCACATGATAGAGTCATCAATGTAGCTGATGGACAAAAAGATAAGCCTGACTGTTGCATACAGTATAGATTGACGAGGGAAGAGTTTAGTGAGGGGAAGACCAACCAACGGGGAGTTGCAGTAACCAAGTCAAGAATGGATAGGGACTCCCTTGTCTCATTGGGTTACTAAATGAGTTTGGGAGGGTTTCTAACTTCAAAATTAATTTGTCTAAATCCACTGTGTTAAATGTGTCCATACTTGTAGCTAGGTGTAGAAGTTTAAAGGAGAATTCCCCTTTTATGTGGTTGGAGATGTCAGTTGGGTACTTGGGAATTAAACTAACAAAAAAAGTAGAAGATTTATCCTGCTTCAACTTCTCTCCCCTACCAGGCCAGATACATTTTTTTTTAGATCATATGACCTACCATTTATATTGTGGTTCGGCAGGAAAAATATATTGAAATCTTGCGTGTTCCCAATAATTTTGTACAAGATCCGCTTGCTCCCTATCCACCTCCCAGTGAGTTTTTTTTAGATCCCTTTGCTCAGCTTTCTCGGGTTTTATATGGAGGCAGAAAAGATCGAGGCTGGCTTACAGCCTAGTGATCACACAAGGCTCAGAGGGTGGTATTGATCTGCCTAATGTCCACTACTTCTACCGAGCTACCCCACTAGAATATTGGATGGATTTAGTCGTCCTGTCCTGTGACCCTCTGCTTTACTCATTGGCTGAAGGCACCTACAATGAAGCTTTCCTGGAAGACCTATGGTTCCTGTGAAAAACAAATGCCACTCAAGGGCTTTTAACCCTTTGGTTAGAGGACCTTGTGAGACCTGGGATGCAATGAGGGATGTTTTAGAACCCATACCCTCCCCAATCATGCCATTGCGAGCTATCCATAAACTCCTTGACTTACCTAGCGATCCTTGTACTACAATGATTTGGAGGAAATTTGACGACTTGAATATTAATGACCTACAGGCTTTGGCTCATGAGAAGTCCTCTACCATTCTACACCAGAATTCTTCCTTTCTGCAAGATGCCCACATAAACAAAGTGCTGGAGGAGTACTTTAGGACGTACAATTTAAGCAGACCTTGGACGCAATTTGAAAAAGCATTGAGTGAGAGTAATACTAAATCAAGGAAAATTGCAAATATGCGTAAATGCTTCATTTCCCCACTAGTATTAGCAAAGCCCACCTTTCTAATCTCCTGGGAGAAAGAATTAGGAGTCTCTCTTTCCCTGAGGGACACGAGGCTTATTCTGAGAACGTCTTTGGCTTATCCCCCTGCATTCTGTCTCAGGAAAGTCACTACAAATTATTAGTGAGATGGTACAAGACTCTGCAGTTGCTTTATGCATATAAATTAGCCCCATGTGGGAGATGTTGCAGATGTGAGAGAGAGGGCTGTTCATTTCTCCATATTTGGTGGAGTTGCCAGTTATTGGGACGCTTTTAGGCATGGTGTGGAGGGAGTGGTGAGAAAACTTTCCCCAGCCTTAACTATTTCTCCCGAGATGGTCCTCCTGTGGAAACCCTTGGGACTGTTTCATCCCCTAAAGAATAGGTTGACTGTAGGGATGAGCGAACGTGTCCGTTACGGACACATCCGCACCCGGACACCGGCTTTGCCGAACACTGCAGTGTTCGCGCGTAAGTGTCCGGGTGCCGCCGGGGGGCGGGGAGATGCGCGGCGGCGCGGGCGGCAGTAGCGGGGAACAGGGGGGAGCCCTCTCTCTCTCCCTCTCCCCCCCACTCCCCGCCGCACCCCCCCGCGCTGCCACGACGGCCCCCGAACTTTTTCGCCCGAACACTGAAGTGTTCGCAAAGTTCGGTGTTCGGGCGAAAAAGGGGCGGAGCCGAACGTGTTCGCTCATCTCTAGTTGACTGCCTTCCTGGTAGATGCTGCCAGAGCCCTGATACCTCTTCTCTGGCTCCAAAAACTCCCCTGACATTGACACAATGGAAGGAGAAGGTTGAGGAGCTAACCAGTTGGATGAGGGGCACTTATGAAACATTTTTGCAGATCTGGAGTCCCTGGCGAAGTTTGAAGTGCTGAATTGACTCTGCAAGCAGAGATGTAGGCCAAGACCACAATGTTTTTTTTCTAACATGCTTCTGAGAAGAGAGCTAGAGTATGTAGGACTTTTTTATGACTAAAGGACACCTTGCACGTAACACAGTGAAATCTCTCTTTTACTTTTCTGTCATCCTTTTCCCTATGCTTTCCTTACCCTCAACCTCTTATTTTTGTTTTAATTTTAGCACTGTTTTCGATTTGTGGTTTACAGATTATTGTCCTTTTTTTCTTTCCTATTCTATTAATCGGTCCTATTGTACGTTCAAGACGATACTACTAAGAATTTGTCTTATTTGTTTTATGACAGATTGAAATGAAGTGGTATCTGTATATTGTTCAAGCATGGACTGTGACTTGTAATATCTTGTTAGAAAATACTAAAAAAATAATAATGGATCTGGACAGCAATAAGAGTTTTTGATGTATTTGCAGTGAAAAAAGGTTGGATACATAGATGCATACAGCGCAGCATTGGAATATTGCAGTCTGAATTTAAGTCCTCACATAACTATATTGTATTTTTGCCACTTCAGGATATCTTCCTACAGCTTAGGATTGTATTTGAGCAATACTTCATATTAACTTATAAAATAAAGTCAGGAGTCACAATGCATAAATTGATTATAAATCATTATAAAGTCCATGTTGTGTCCAAACTTGCTGCAGGATCTTAAATGTGTGGAGCAGTACAGTGAGTTGCTCTTAACTAATAGTTGTCAGAATGAACTCTGGATAGAACTGATCAATCAATGTACAGTTCATTATTATGCTATATTGAGTCTGGCAGCATACTGAACAAGTAAAACTATAGCTGCAATAAAATGCAAATGGCAAGTCATTACTTAGAACCTGCAGAAATATGGTAGCATGAAGCAGATAAATATGAGTATAAGTACATGTATATGGTAACAGCAGTGAGAACTCACCTTCTAGTGAGTTTTAACTGCACACACACAAAAATGTAACCCCTTGCAGATCTGTAAATTAAAGAGTAACTAAATTTGAAAAAAAAAAAAAAAAGCTTTACACATGTCATAGCAACATATCATACGTATTGATGGGTGGAGGCGCAGATGCTGAGACCTTCACTGATTGCTAAAGCAAATGGGCACAAGCCACAAGCTCTAGCTGAGCACTATGCCTGTTGGGCTTTGTCTATCCCTGCTTGATAACAGTCGAACAGGCACAGCACGTAGCTGAGTGCTTCTTCCCATTATCCAAACTCCCCTGATCAATAGAGCAGAATGTTATCCGTTCAGAATTACCTCTATTTGTAGATAATTTGTGTAACCCTGGATTGATGTACACCCAGGTTTGCAGCACTACTTTTGAGACCTTTTGCGGCTTCCTGCATTTCTATAACATATCTTCTGAATGTTTCTTGTATTGTGGCCTGGTTCACACTAACCAGTTTTTCTTAATAGTAACAGATTTACCAGTAACCAGGCTACATGTGTCTTTTTGAAATGGGCAAAGCACTTGTGAAACTCACACTTCCAAAGTCCTCTCATTACTCAAAGGAACTTTTTGCCAGTTAACTCTTGTACAAGTCATTAATGCAGAGATGAGTTTGCTTTCTAACCCTACAGCTTGGATATTTACTCAATGTTTTCAATAAGAGATATGAATACCACAACCATCTTCGTGTTATTACTTAGGTCAGGCTTAGACTATTGTAATTTGCAATAGCCACATGAAAGACATACGTACTTGAAGCATGCGGCTAATCGTCATGCATTATCTTGTTGTGTGTGCATGTGTAATACGCGCCATGATAGAACAAGTTATGATTTTTTTTGCACCCGTAGTTTGAGTAATTTGTGTGAGCGCCAACATGTGAGCCTATAGGAGATTGGTACAGCGTATTGCGCATACAAAACCTGCACATATAATACGCTGTGACCATATGCTCATATGAGCCCAGCTTTAATTATACAGTGCCCATTTATAATTGTAATATAACGATCAGAGCATATTTTATAACAAACACAGAAAGTCAGATAATTACACATGGTACACTTACTTTTGAGTTTAGTCATTGAGGGCCTGTCCAGGTTTGTTTCACATATGCAAAAAAACAGACATGATGAAACGCGTAAAAATGCGTTCATTTTTAAGCATACATTTATATTTTTAAATTGTATTTTCACTATATATTTTTTTTTTAACAAGGTTTCAAACAATTTTTAACTTTAAGGCATTAGATCACCAAAAAAATGTATATGTTAACCATATGGAAATGTACAGACATGCCAGGCTATACATAGTCAAATGTGTGCATAGTTTGACTACATTTAACCCACTATAGCCTATGGATCCATTAAATATTTGGTTTTATCAATTTTTTTGGACAAGAAATGTGTGTTTCCCAGATCACCATATGCCAGTGTGGATGGGCCTTAACACAGAGTTTTCTAAAAGTAAATCTGTGATAGTTTAGAGAAATAGATTGTAAAGACGACATAACTAAGCCGCCTTCACATGGCTGGATTTGCATTGCGAAATCAGGAATGGGATTCCACCTCTAGATTCTGCAGCAAATCCAGCCCATAGCATGCTATGGCAATCCACGATTTCCTGGCCACGAGCAGAAATAGATTGTGATTTGCTACTCGCGGGTGAGAAATCACAACATGCTGCGATTTTGTTTGAGATATGTACAGCCATGTTCCACTGAAGGCAATAGAAGCTGTCTATCCGGCAGTGAGCACTGCAGAAGTATTGAGGGATACGCATCACTGCAGAGTGCCAGCGGCTACTGCGCATGCTCAATGGAGTGACACCTGGCACATCCGCAGCTCTGTACAGAAGCCTCCGGACAGGTACGCAGGGGTCACCACCTGGGCGCTGGGTCGAACTCCGCTGCGGAAATCCTGCATGTGGTGTCCGACCCACCATTGTTAAGGTGGCCCATAGAGGATGCACTAGTTGCAGTAATTCTGGGCCTTGGAGCCTCAGTGAAAGAGCCATTTTTCTTTTAACCTTTTTTTTTATTGAGAAAAGCTGAGGTGCATTTGTGGTGCAAAAAAAATGTAGAGAAAGTAGAAATAAGGGCTAGGATCGGAGTATTAGTAATTGAAATAGAAGTTTTAAGGGAATGATAGACACAACCATACAGTATAATGTCTTTTTTGTTTTTCTGTAGAGGGAAATTTATATTTACCATAAAACAGTAAAAGTTTCTATGCATGGCAATTCAAAATTCTTGAAGCCTGTCCAAGATTTCCATTTCAAAACAATGCAATGGTGGGTTCTATTTCCCCAATGTGTGATGTATGTCGATTTATAAATTTGGACACTTATTTATCCATTGAGATACAATATATTAGGAGGATATGTTGGGTTACAGCAAGAAAAATTAAAGATTCTGCCCGCTGCTGGAAGATTTTCTGTCAGTTTTTGGGAATGAAGAATTTCCCTTTTATGTCCAGCGACAAGAGTCTTGGAAAGCCTATTACTCATGTGTAATGCAGTGAACACTTGATATTGTATTTTTCGGACCATGAGACACATTGATACATAAAATGTAGTTTAAGATGTTTTAGTTAAATCAAAATCATATGTTAAAATGTTTACTAGAGTAAGTCAATGATATTTCATCAATCTAGAGATCAACAAAGTTGATGGTATTTAAAAAGGATGACGGAGAGAGGTGAAAAGGTGGAGAAGAGTTATGTCTTTCTATTTTTTTTTGTATGTGTCTACACTTTTTTTTCCTTTTTTTTTTGTTGGGGAGGAATGAGATTAGGATTTGTTTTAATGTAGTTAATTGGATTTTATTAGAGGAATTATATGTTTTATGTATAATATGCTTATGCAAGTATAAATATTTAGAACCTAATGGTAGTTGTCTTAAAAAAATATAACTTCAATAAAAATTATCTGTTTTTAAAATGATCAACAGCTTGTACGTAATAACATACTTGCCAAAACTATGAGAATGTCCAGAAGGGTCTGGGGAAAAGAAGAGACCATCCACACTCCTAGAAGAGTTTGTAAGTCTCCCAGCAGAGGTGAAGGATAGGTAGACAGAGGGCAGTGTCTAATTAGCACTTGTAGTTTAAGCCCTATTTACACGCAAAAATGATCGCTCAAAATTCATTCAAATTTGTTCAAAATGTAGGGAAAATGATAGTTTGAGCGATCATTTTGCATGAGCTGCAAATGGGCACTAATACCCATTAGTAGCTTATTAGCTTTAGGCCGCCTGCAGACGAGCGGGTCGGATCCGGCAGCGAGAATTCTCGCCGCGGGACCCGACCCGAGAGCCTGCAGGGATGAGCGCGTACTCTCCCGCGCCTGGCGGCCCCAGCTCTTTCATGTGCCGGCTGCGGCGCAGCCGGCGCATGCGCAGACCGGAGCCGGTGGCCGGGTGAGTGCGTGCCCCGCACAAAAATAGGACATGTCGCGGTGTGTTTGCCGCGCGAGATTTCACGCGGCCAAACCGCGGCCGTGTGCATAGGAGTGCGTATTGTAATGCACTCCTATGCAGACTTTCAGCGGCGGAAAACCCGCGGGAAATCCCGCCACGGGATTTCCGCTCGTGTGCAGGCGGCCTTATTTGTGTTACGGCACTCTGCCCCCCGAGCGCCAGTTGGGGTGCCCTGATCTCCTGCCCCCACTGTCCCTGCCTACTTGCCTCGGCCCTGGCTAACCCCAGGCGGACAACTGGGCGGCAGTCCCTGCACTGGCTAGGGACCTGGCGACTACCTGGATGGAACTACTAACAGGGGACAGAGTGCCGACAGAAGAGGCAGGTGAAACAGACCAACAAAACTACTGGGTGAAACAAGGCTGGAGGTGTAGCTCACAGGCAAACGAAGGAAACTGACAAGCAACTAGGACAGACTAGAATAGACCTGACTAGAGGCTAGCAGAACCAATAACTGGCAGTGAGCTCACATCACTGCCAGTCTCTTAACCACAAGCTTCCGCCCCCGGGCGGAGAGTGGGAGGAGGCAACTCCACCCACTGCTGTATAAGACGAACGGAGGAGTGCGGGCGGCACCCTACGGGTGGACACGCCCATGCCGCCGCCCACCGGCCGTCCCAAGCTGCTGGGATAACCTCGACACAGGGCTCCAGGCTGCTGGAGCCGACGCCGGAGCGATGCGCGCCGACCGCGGGATCCCGTGCCGCGCTGTATGGTAACATTACCCCCCCTCTGACGGGGGACCTCCGGGCCCCCGGAAACTCGACCAGGCTTATCCAGGAGGCGGCTGCGAAAACGCTGTACCAACCCGAGAATGTGACCCACCTGGGCGGTCACCATGGGCTGATCCTCAGGTCCATGACTTCGGTAGTCTGTGGCTGCCCCATTTCCTTCAGGGCCAACCGTTGACATATCGTCATGTTTCAGGTCGTCTTCCGAGTCAATGTCCAACCATTCACCACTGTCTTTTGACCCATCCTCGCTACCAATGACGCTGCCTTCAAAATCTGAGGCATCTCCAACTTTAAAATCACTGTCATCTGAGCTATCATACTCCAAAAAACTCTTCCGGGCCCCCAAATATTGTAAGGTTCCTGTAGCCCGGCGAGAATCCAGGATCTCCTGGGCCTCGTATTCAACTTCATCACGGACCGGGGTGGGCGGCGGGGGACCGGAGGTGGGCATCACCGAAGGGACAACAGGTTTCGACACAGACTTATGGAACCCCCTGCGACCCCTCCTTTTGCGATTTCCAGAGGACCGGTACCCCTTCTGTCCCGCCCTGTACGGCTCAACCACCGACAGACTCTCCTCACAACGCAACTGCATACGAGACCCCACCCCTTTCTTCCGTCCCCCCTGCAGGGCATCGGTGGCGACATCAGCAGCAGGGCAGGCGGACAGGGTGTGAAGGTAAGTGGGACCTCGGGGACTGAGTGCGGTCTCGACTGAGCAGGGAGGATGGGAAGCGCGATGGCTATGGCAGAACGGGCCCCACTGGGTTAGCTCCCCAGTGGCCCAATCGAATTGGGGGTTATGCAACGCCAGCCACGGCATCCCTAGTACCATGTCTACCGACATTTTCTCCATTACCAGGAATGATAGACCTTCCGAATGGCGACCCCCCACAGTGAGTTGTAACACTGGGGTCCTCCATCGTACCAAGCCCGAAGCCAGAGGAGTAGCATCAATGCTAGCAAAACGAATTGGCGTCTTCAGCGCCAAAAATTCCGCCCTCAGGGGCTCAACAAGACGCATGCTTACCAGGTTAGCGGCTGCTCCGGAATCAATAAATGCCTGCCCTAGGCGGGAGAAGTTCCGGAATCTAACCTGGCAGGGTATTAGAAGTCTAGGACGTACCTGTGGTCCTAGGCGACCCTCCCTGCAATCGCCTAGGACTGGGAGTCTTTCTGCCGATTCGGACTGTGGGCGCTGAGGCCTCAGGGGGCAGGTTATCACCCGATGTCCAGCTTTCCCGCAGTAGAGGCAGAGATGATGCAATAACCGAACTCGGCGTCGCTCCTTGGGGTCCAGCGGGTCCAGTTCCATAGGTTCGGGAACAGAGACTGGTACGGAAGAGGAAGGAACCGGACAAACGACCTCCCTGACTCTACTGGTCTGCCTGTCCTGCTTCCCAGCCCTGAGCCTCCTATCTGCCTTCACCGCTAGCTCCATGGCCTCCTTTAAGGACCCGGGAATGGGATGGGAGATCAACAGCTCTTTGACCGCGTCCGAGAGACCCTGCAGAAAAACGTCCTTCAGGGCACTCTCGTTCCATGCAGTGTCGCCCGCATAGCGTCTGAAACTGGAGCAATAATCCTCCACACAAAGCGACCCCTGATGCAGCGCCAGCAACCGTGAAACCGCCAACCCCACTCGGTCCGGCTCATCGAAGATGCCCCCGAGTTCCTGAAAAAAGGAGTCCACCGACTGCAGGGAGGGGGAACCCTCGGGAATAGAAAAGGCCCAAGTCTGGGCAGAGCCCCGCAGCAGGGACATTATAAGCCCGACCCTCTGGGCCTCTGAGCCCGAAGAACGGGGACGCATCCGAAAAAACAGGCGACACGCCTGTTGAAAAACGAAAAACTTGTTCCTCTCCCCAGAGAACACCTCGGGGAGAGGGCACTTGGGTTCGGGACTGGTAAAGGCGTTCTGCCCCTGCGACAACGCCCACTGCTCCTGGGCCACCATGCGAGCTGACAAATCCCGGATCACCGGCACCAGGTCTTGCAGCTGGTTTGCAAGGGCGCTGATCGCCGCCATGAAAAAAAAGGTATTTTATGGGCCAGTTATTATGTTACGGCACTCTGCCCCCCGAGCGCCAGTTGGGGTGCCCTGATCTCCTGCCCCCACTGTCCCTGCCTACTTGCCTCGGCCCTGGCTAACCCCAGGCGGACAACTGGGCGGCAGTCCCTGCACTGGCTAGGGACCTGGCGACTACCTGGATGGAACTACTAACAGGGGACAGAGTGCCGACAGAAGAGGCAGGTGAAACAGACCAACAAAACTACTGGGTGAAACAAGGCTGGAGGTGTAGCTCACAGGCAAACGAAGGAAACTGACAAGCAACTAGGACAGACTAGAATAGACCTGACTAGAGGCTAGCAGAACCAATAACTGGCAGTGAGCTCACATCACTGCCAGTCTCTTAACCACAAGCTTCCGCCCCCGGGCGGAGAGTGGGAGGAGGCAACTCCACCCACTGCTGTATAAGACGAACGGAGGAGTGCGGGCGGCACCCTACGGGTGGACACGCCCATGCCGCCGCCCACCGGCCGTCCCAAGCTGCTGGGATAACCTCGACACAGGGCTCCAGGCTGCTGGAGCCGACGCCGGAGCGATGCGCGCCGACCGCGGGATCCCGTGCCGCGCTGTATGGTAACAATTTGCATGTAAATAAGGTTTCAGTTGTTGTATGCAGAGAAAAGCAGGTGGCCTGTTATCTACATACAGCCCCTTTGTTCTGCTGTAGAACAGCTCCTAAAAACAATGTTAGCAGCGCTCATGTGGAGAATCACAGCCTGTTGTACCTGCTATGCTGTGGTCCCTGGTCGAACGTTGGATTTTAAACTCAACATAAAATCATCATTTTCGCCAAAAAGCAAACAATGGTAGGATTTGCATGCAATGATTATCGCTTAAAAGACATTGTTTGAGCAAATTTTGAGCGATAATCATCCAGTGTAGATGGGGGTTTACAGGGAATGTGTCATGTTAGAACAGCACCATAACTTAGTTTACTGTGGGTGACGGAGTCAGGGGATGTAATTTTGAAATTATACAAAATGTACCTCATGGTGTACACCTGGCTTCTTAACAATAATTAACACCAAAATTGCACAAAGGGCAAGAAACACCTCATTTGAATACCCTCATTAAAATCTAACTTTTATTGAACTAAATTAACATACTAAAGGCCCATTTACATGGGACAAATGTTGGGCAAACAATGTCTGACACTTATCCCTGTGTGTACTCCTGTGCTGCTGCACAGGAAGGAATATTGTTGGCTCGCTCAGCAGGGGGGCTGGAATGGCTGGAGGAGATTTCACTCCTTGCTCTCCCCCGCCCCTCTCCATTCACTTCACACAGCGGCTATTTAGTATTGAATGGCTACTGTTTACACTGAACGATCATCGTTCAGGATTTTAAGCTGCCGATCATGTTTCACCATCATACTTCACCATCGTAATGGCATCCTCAGAGGTCTTGGGTTATAGAGGTGCACCAACGTAAACATCAGCTGTCATATAACATAAGCAAGAGATTCTCCTATTTGACTGATCAGTGAGAGACACAGCATCCTGATTAGCCAGTGGAGAGAAAGATAACTGTAGGATAGGTCCTTCAGCTAATTGCACAAAGTGCCTCCCTCATACACGACCAGTCCCGATGTGTGATGATGTTATCAGTCCAGCGAATGGCAGTTCAACTTTTCTCAGCATGTCCCTTTTAGGACTTTGGTATTTTTAACCTAATTTTGTGATGCATTCTTAGTACATAAAAGCTCATACTTAGGGCTTATTCACATGATCGGATATACGGCGTGTTTTTACACCCAACCGTACATACACAACCATCTGAGGCATTGGTTTTGCATGTATTCATTCACACAGGCGATTATACAGCACGGAGAAACAGCAGTCTGCTGAAAATAGAACATACGCAACTGAAATACGCGCTGATGCATATGCGATGGCCAAAGAGTTTGGAAAGTATGAACAGGAGAGAATATGTTAACTAGCTCTGGCTGTGATCACCGGAAAACATCCTTTTTGGTGATTATATACCACGGACATGCAAACGTTAATACGCCTATGCCTGTGTAAATAAGCCCTTAGGCTGATTTGCCCAGAGCTGCAATTCAGCAACAGACTATGATTTGTAGAACATGCCCAGTTTGCAGAAGTCCACACTTAAACAGCCGTCATACTATCCAGCTCTAATAAATAGCTGTGCATAGGTTTAGCGGCTCAGATTGCACATATGACCTCTGGGTACACCCTCTCAGGGTCTACTGACAGTCCAGAGGAGGTCATATGTGCGATCTGAGCCGCTAAACCTATGCACAGCTATTTATTAGAGCTGGATAGTATGACGGCTGTTTATTATTGTTCTGTGGGCTAATCATCATGGCACTACAATACTAATACAATATCCCAATCCTGATGAATCAGCACTACATGCTGAGGAAACATGTTGATTATTATAGTTTACTATTATGATCTAGAGAGTACTATAGATTATTGTAACGGTCCAAAGAAGCCTGGGCTCTATTATATATTAGAGCAGGCAGGACGCACATATATATAAAAATTAACGCAAAACAGAAACCTCAGTGTTTGCAAGATAAACATCTATTAATAGAGAGTCCTGAGGTCTTGTCACATGAGTGCTGATAACTCAAGTTGAGATCTTCACCCCTTCATTCCCAGTTTTGGGAGAAACTTACATTTTATTAGTAGCAGCCAGACACAGAATACTACAGGAAATAGTCCTTGATATTCATGAGCTCTGGTCATTGTCACCCACCCATAAGCTAGCCACATCCAGCTCTTTCTCTAGCTGCTGATTAACAGCTGTCTCCCTACAATGGTGGATAGGGATGGGTATGGGTAGCCCCGCAAAAGAGTGAGCTAACCAGCGCTCATGAATATTGAGGACTAGTTTTCTCTCTGATTTCTGCTAATAAAATTTCTCCCAAATTATTGAACAGATGCATACAGCAGACATATCAATAATGGCTGTCACTACCTTATACTACTCTCAAAGAAGGCTGCAAAAATGATAATGACGGACCTATGTTAAATTTGGTGTGGTGTGGGGGAGAGGATATTATACCTTGTTAGGATATTACGCCTGTTCTTTGCATGTAGCTTGCCTGTCTATAGGAAGCACTATGTTGTCATGACAATTTGTACTGTAATGTTTGCTTCCCTTTGTCATACTGAAAAGAAAGCTGGTTAATCAGAGAAGAGTATGAGGAGGGAAAAAATAAAATATATGGGTTATGATTGTATTTATTTAGAGAAAGCAAAGCCCATATCTGCCTCTCTGTGAAGCCCTTCAAACTCTGCATCTCAGAAGCTGATGGGGAAGACTGCAAGCTTTTGTCAAACACTGGAGCTAATACTCAGATACAGCATGTATACTTTAGAGACCCCTGACCCTTCTCCCCCATCCTCTTTCCTTTAATCTCAGCCATCATGATGCAGGCAGAAAACAAAGGAACTGACTGAGCAAGAGACAGAGAAAGTTAAGAACTATTTCAGCAGACTTTCCCAGACACTGCACAGCTGCATGCAACCATTCCTTTATGTCCCTGTGACCTGAAAGAAGAAGGCAAACATTAATTTAATAGTACCTTCATATGATATAAAACACTGAAGTTTTATCTAAATTTATGGGGATTTATGGTCAGAAAAATATAATTAGTCTTTCAATTGTCTGGAAAATACTTGTCCAAAATGCAGATAGCTTTGAGGCATTGCTATATATGAATATACATGATTCTCTATTTATATGTGTGTGTAATAAATATATAGGAATAGGGGTGGGTAGTGGAATTTGTGGAAATCAGTGTTTTAACCAGCATTTTCTGTACATACCGGGTCAAAAATGAGATATCCCATTGCCCCTTCAGACTTACAACGTATTAATGAAGCCTCATATGATTCAGCCCGGCGTGCTGCTCTGCACCTGAAAAGTGAACCACACTGGTACTGCCACCCTGGCTCTCCCAGCATCTAAAGCCAGACTGCTTGCTACAAAACTAATGATAAATACTGATAAATGAGATATTAGTTTATATTTTGGCAAAAATACACAAGCATGCAACCCACGTCAAGGGGGCTTGTTTTTCGCGAGTCCCTTCACTAGCATTACAAATCCTAGTAAAAGGACTTATCAATCCAAAAATTCAGAGATGGTTTTAAACTTAGACACTTGATTGACATGGTCCATGTGTATGTCATGGTGGCAACTAGATAATGTTGTTAGAGCATTTATAGAGATTCTTTTTGCCAGAGACCTAGACACATTTATTTTAAAATGTAAAGCATTGTCAAAATGCTCTAAAAGATTAGCTATTAAGGTGAAAGCAGAGGAGGGATTGGACTGTAAAATTAAGTTGTCGGCAAATGCTTCTATTTTGGGATAAATGTCCCCAACTCTGTACCTTCAATGTTGTCAATGTGCTGAGTTGCCTAAAGTTTCTATGAGTACAAACAGTAGTAATGATGAGATTAACCCTGCTTTGTAACATTTTTAAATAAGAGGAAGAGTGACTTAGCTTCATTAATTAGAATACTAGCTATACTAACAAGTATACATTGTAGGAACAGCTTTAGAGAATGTAGATGGAAAACAAAATTTGTATAATGTAGCAGTCATCAAATCCCAATCTACTGTACTGTATATTAAATATCTTCCCAGCATCAGTGCTAAGAAGGAAGACGTTTGCCGTATTAAAGTGACCCTCCTGTCCCGGAACAAAAGTTATCAAGGACCATTGGGGGAAGTGATATTGCATGTAGAGATGAGCGAGCATACTCGTCCGAGCTTGATGCTCGTTCGAGTATTAGGGTGCTCGAGATGCTCATTACTCGAGACGAGCACCACGCGGTACTCGTCTCGATTAAACGAGCACTGACAATTGAATTCAATGTAGCTGGCAATACAGCCGGCTCCATTGAAAGCAATGGGCTGCCAGCGAGTGCGGGATGAATTTTCGGGAAGGGCTTAAAAATATAAGCCCTTACCTGAAAATCATCCTAAAATGTGTAAAAATAAAAAATAAAAATTTATACTCACCTTTCCGCTGCAGCCGGAGTTCAGCCGCGTCTGGCTGGCAGTTCTCCTGAACTGCTTTCTGTAGTATTCAGCAGGTGGGGATTTAAAATCCCCGCCTGCTGAATGGGCTGCCTCTGATTGGTCACAGCTCTCACCAATCAGAGGCAGCTCTCACTCACCCATTCATGAATTCAAAATTCATCCCGCGCTCGCCGGCAGCCCATTGCTTTCAATGGAGCCGGCTGTATTGCCGGCTCCATTGAATTCAATGGGCTAACATCATTCTTCTCTGCCACAGCTGTAACAGCTGTGGCAGAGGAGAACGATCTTTATGCTGACAGTGCACGGGGGGGGTCTCACTCTTGCCACCATTGTGGCTTAATAGTGAGACCTCGGAGCCCGAAATGCAGCCCTGCATGTCGCTCCTCTCCTGCCCTATCCATTTCTGTGTTTTTTACATGACTTTGGTGATTTGCTAAGATTTTCACAAATGAAAACCTTAGCGGAACACCAGTCATATACAAAAATGCTCGAGTCGCCCATTGACTTCAATGGGGTTCGTTACTCGAAACGAACTCTCGAGCATCACTGAAAGTTCGACTCGAGTAACGAGCACTCGAGCATTTTGGTGCTCGCTCATCTCTAATTGCATGCCATTTTTCCTTTGTGACGACGTCTCTCAGATCCACCAGTTCTTATGGCCCCTTTCTGTCTTCGAAGATGCCACTACACTTCTTCGACTACCCAATGTACACTGAGCGTTGTTAGTGCATCACTAGTCTAATACGCTACACACTGCTCTGGATGACTAATGTTGCTCACATGACCATCACTGGCCAAACAGAGCAGTGTCAAGTTTTTGAGGCTATCAATATACAGTGTGCACCAGGTAGTGTGACACCTGCAGGACTGCCATCTTGAGAGACTGAAGAGGAAAGCAGCACAGTCTGGGACAATAAAACAAAGGAAAATAAGTCACTGTAGTTTTTCATAATGAGATATGTGGCTTCACTTCTTGATGTAATGGATTGAATTTACGTTTCCTAGTTGATGGCTGCATGAATGTTATGGTCTTGTCCTCATTTTCATAGTATTTATACTTTAAAATATAGATATAATCTTGCTTAATTAGTGTTTAATAGCTTTTTTTTTTGTTCTGATTTTGCTAGCCATAGCCGAAGATCCCTCTCACATCTTCCTCATGTTGGTTTTGGCCACACCCATCTTTGGTGTTCTCTTGTCTGACACCATATCTTCTTCCAAGTTATCAGGGCTGTCGTAAGGTGCGTGTACCTAGCCTGTCTCTGAGAGGGTCCGCGAACACACCTAGCTTTTCCATCTCTGGCCAATCCGGATATTTTCCTGGTTATTTGTAATACCCTCCCTTACTGGACTAGATGGACAATGTCTTCATTCGGCCTTACATACTATGTTACTATGTTACTAGAGGGTGCCTGAGCATTAGGTTTTATTAGTTCCATTCCACTCAACATTTTCATTTTCTTCAGTGTAACCTCAGGTTGTACTGTCTGATCCTCTGCATGTATCACCATTATACTATAACTCTGCTTGTCCTACCTGGGTTTGATATTAACTATGCTTCTACCTGTTTCTCTGGTACAACACCATGCTGTTTCTGACTTGTCTATATCAGCTAATATTGTGTTGAGACTACTCTTAGGGTATATGCTTGTGGTTCCCACAGCTAAGACTCAATACCAATTAAAGAGTTAAAAGGGTGGGGAGGGGTAAGATTTGTCCATTTGGAAAGCACATGAGTAATTTGGTTTGGCTTACATCTCTAGTCATATTCACTTTCTTGTTAAGGGGAAACTGTCACCAGGTTTGAGCACCGTAAACTAATTTATGATGCTCATAGGGCAGGTTCGCTGGAGTCCAGGGAAGTATTTCCTAAACTTACCTGGCTCCCTGATCCAACACTGTTACCCTTGAAAGTCAGTGTGGACTGTACAGCTGGACCACTGGCTACATGCTCTGTGTGCACACTCCCATTGATTGCTACATGGTCTGTGCTGACTTTCGGGGGTGACAGCACTGCAACGGCAGGGCCGGATAAGTACAATAAATATCTCATCGGACTCCAGGGAATCTATTCAATGAGCATCATAACTTAGTTTATGGTGCTTTTACCTGGGGACAGTTTCCTTTTCAAAGGTTAGCTATTGACTCATAGAGCAGCTGCTTTTAAATAGGGGACACTGTAGAGGCACATTCCATCACTCATTTGCATAATTTGCTCTCAAGAAGCATTGCATGGCCTACAACACTCCCAACACTCTCATGGTGCTCTCCTATGTAGTTCTCTCCACAAAGATTAGAATTATGTACTGCTTTGACATATATCAATAATTTACTTATATAGTGTAGGTATTGGGTGTAATTTATCAGTGTCTGGGCATATATCCTTAGGGAATGGAAGACGTATGAGGCATGCAAAACGGCTGTTGCTTACTGAACCTTTTATGTATCCACCTAACCACTTGTTTTATTTTTAAACTAAATTTTAATTCAAAGTTTTAACACATCTTGACAGCATAAAACAGAAGAAAGAATGAACATAAGCAAAACAAATAAAGAATTAAAATTCTAAACACTACTGTGTAAAATTTTTTAGACAGGTGTGGAAAAAATACTGCAAAGTAGAAATGCTTTCAAAAATAGAAGTATTAATAGTTTTTTGTTAAATAAAATGGAAAATTAATGATCAAAAGAGAAATATATAAATTAAATCATTTTGACATTTACATACAGTTTTTGAAGGAACTCAGTAGGGTGGTTTTTGAAAAACTCTTTGGAGAACTAACCATAGATCTGTGGATTTATTCATGTCATCCCAACCAGACTTGAGATCAGGGCTCTATGGGCGTCATATCATCACTTCTAGAACCTCTTGTTCTTCTTTAAACTCAAGATACTAATGACATTAACGGTATGTCGGGATCATTGTCCTGCTGCAGAATAAATTTTGAGTCACTCAGATGCCTTCAGTTTTTGAAAGCATTCTTACTTTGCAGCATTTTTCTTTCACACCTGACTAAGGCCTCATGTCCACGGGGAAAATCGGGCCCGCTACGGATTCTACATGTAGAATCTGCAGCGGGTCCCTCCTGCCCCGCGGACATGAGGGCTGAAAATAAGAATTTAAAAGAATGTACCTATCCGTAGCGGGCGGGGAAGGTCAGCTGTTCCTCACGGCCGGATCTTCTTTTTCGCCCGGCGGATGAATTCGTCACGCAGGCGGCACGTCGCCGGCACGTCGTCGACGTGCCGCGCGCATGCGCCGGGCACATCCGCCGAGCCAAAGCAAGAAAGATGCGGCCGTGAGGAAGAGAAGACCTTCCCGGTCCGCTCCGGATGGGTAAATACTTTTAAATTCCTATTTTAGGTCTCCCGCGGATCCGGACGGCTTCCATAGGCTTCAATAGAAGCCCGCAGGAGCCGTCCCCGCGGGAGACCCGCACGAAAATGGAGCATGGTCCAGATTTTTTCATGCTCCATTTTTTTTAAAATCCCTTTTATTGACCATCCGCGGGTATTTATCTACCCGCGGGTGGTCAATGCATCCCTATGGGGTGCGGATCCGCGCGCGGGAGATCCGCTGCGGATCTTAAATCATATTTTGCCCGTGGACATGAGCCCTAAACCATGTGCACTTATTGCACACCTGCTAAACCTTTTACTCAGTACTTTATACTAGTTGTACTAATTATCTTTATTAGTAACACACAAGATCATAGCTGCTCTTTTCCAGGTAAACTTCCACACATCATCTGGCAAAGTCTGTCCTAAATATTCTTCCCACTTAATCATGTATGGATGTCAGATTTCAGTTGGGCTAACAGATTGTCTCAAGTATTTAGGGGAAGGGCCTCAGTTTTCATTGTGTACTTTATACCCTGACAGCCATCCATATTCTCTTAGGGAAGCATGCAAATTAGAGAGTGGGGTGTGTAAATTTGTAAGAACGAGTAATACATCATCTGAGAATAATGATAGCTTAAATTCTTGCTCTCTGACCAGTATCCCTTTGCTATCTGGGTTAGGTTGGATGAAAGCTGCCAAGGCTGCAATACAGAGCATAGAGAGAATAGGTTAAAGGTAGCAACCTTGTCATGCTTCAATAACCATCTGTTTTAACATAATCAGCTATTACAATGGTCATTTTACATTTGGACAAATGTAAGAAAATTTACAAAATGTGGTCATAGGCGCAATCCCATATATCTCAAAGAGGCTTGAGACGTGTTTTGGAGTTCAACTCCTCTGTTTTTATTGAAAATCAATCCAGCATATAGATGTGTATCGGGGCTGTTGCGCCCCTTTCTCAGTAGTTTAGCTGGGGATACACAGCCAGCATTGGTGTGTTCTCTTTGCAGAGGAGTGGAGCACTGTCAGAACACACCAATGCTGGATGTGTATCCCCAGCTAAAATACTGAGGAAGGGGCACAACAGCCCCGAAATGCGTCTATATGCTGGATTAATTTTCAATAAAAACAGAGACGTTGAACTCAAAAACGCATTTTGTGCCTCTTTGAGATAAATGGGATGCATTCCCCTGCATTTGTCTCATGTACTTGGAAGGTGTCATGTTTCGTGGACTGGCTGCACCCTCTCAGACTCTTTAAGAATCAATTAATCTCACTCCCATACATAGAATAAGGGAGGAGAAAAACAAAACAAATTTTTTTTCAAACTTAAACGTTGGTATATAGATAAGCTTCGCGCCCCCTTTTATCTTCTCATATTTTACATTTGGAAACTCTAAACATGCTGAACAAGCCTCTATTTAATATTTAGCATACATATAATTAAGATATAGACATAACTACACAATAGAAATCACTATTCTTAAAAACTG
Organism: Eleutherodactylus coqui; assembly: GCF_035609145.1. Lineage (NCBI taxonomy): Eukaryota > Metazoa > Chordata > Amphibia > Anura > Eleutherodactylidae > Eleutherodactylus > Eleutherodactylus coqui. The sequence continues at coordinate 74,654,267 of NC_089838.1, forward strand.
CAGCAAATACTGAGAGTTCAAAAAGTAAGCTCACAGAGCAGAACGGTTTGAAGCAATAGGTTTGTAAAAAGATATAGCAAGCACAGTTTATTTTCTGTAAATATGTATGATTGCAAAGGAAATATCCATTTATCTTTTTCAGAGAGCAACACTGTTACCGAGAACTGCACAGGAAAAATGTTATCATCCGTTGAAAAAAATAGAAGCACACAGAGGCATATGCGTTTCTACACTCCATGGCTCACAAGTACTGGACGCAGGTTGGAAGATTAAATAAGAAACTAGGAATATGATATTCAATTTTGCAATTCTACTGATTAATCTGTGAATTCTCAGAGAAAGAACTCAGCAAACAAATAGAAAAGATAAGATGGTGCCCTAAACACAAGCAAATATATGGCCCCAATGCTGCAATAGAGTTATACACAGACCCACTACGTATTTGTCTAAATATTCCAATTGCCTCTACAAATTATCCAACACAATAGCAATTCATAGCTAAACTTTACTTGGCTGTTCATTTTGTCTGTGGAATCATTAGGAAAGCAGCATTCTTCTAAAGAAAGCGCAGTGGGAAACAGCCAGCTTCATAGGTGGTGTACTTAACCAATGCACTTGAAGATGAAAAGATGGGAAATCCAGCAATTCAGTTGTAATAAAAATTAAATAGTTTAATTTCATACTAAAATGACAGATAAAATCTTCATCATGCAAACATATCTGCTTCAACATTTCAGGTTGCCCTATCTCTAAAACTAAAGGCACCCAACTGTATTTTTGGGCTTTGTGCTGTTCTACGGGCAGCAAATGGCCCCATTATAGACTATGAGGCTATTTACGTGCGCAATTTTTCCCACGAACTGATGATCTGCATGCAAAATCTCATGACATGTTCTATTCTGATGAGTTTTTTTATGGATGAGGATAGGACATGCAATGTCCAGAGTCCATATAGATTGGACAGCACACAAATGGGTATCAGTGCGCTAACTGATGTAACTTGCACCCTAGTTTCTCAGACATAACTTGTATTACATTTGTGTGGTTAGCTAGTAGAAGCAGTATATAAAGACATACTGGCTGCAGCAAACTATAGGCTTCATTTTGTTCAACCTGTTTGCTTGTTCTGGGTGCTAATGCCAGGGGTTCAACATATAACTGATACACTATTGAATAGATTAACACTTTCATCAATTTCACAGGAGCATCAAGGATTTTACCATATTTGTAGCATGTTTGGGACCCAGTGGTCTTTTCTCAAGCATGTTGAGGTATCCTCATGTTCACATAAAGAGGTCAAAGTTGTGTTTGACTCTTTTTTACTATTATCTTTTTAACACCACTAAGGCCTTAGTCACACGGGCGTTTTTTCGCGCGATTTGCGCATCGCATGACGGATGCGCATGCGCAAATCGCGTGACCGGCGCCGAAAAATCGGCCGAAAAAAACGCCCGAAAATCTGCTCCTAGCCGCGTTTCATTAGAAACGGGCCGGAGCTGTCCAGCGCATTGCATTCAATGGAGCCGGCAATACAGCCAGCTCCATTGAAAGCAATGCGCTGCGGGCGAGCCCGGGATGAATTGTCGGGAAGGGCTTAAATATATAAGCCCTTCCCTGCAATTCATCCTAAAATGTGTTAAAATAAAAAAAAATTGTATACTCACCTTTCTGCTGCAACCGGAGTTCTGCCGCGGCCGCTGTCAGTTCTCCTGAACTGCTTCTCGGCACTATTCAGCCGGCGGGGCTTTAAAATCCCCGCCTGCTGAATGAGTTGCCTCTGATTGGTCACAGCCTGACCAATCAGAGGCAGGTTTCACTCACACACCCATTCATGAATTCATGACTGGGTGAGTGACTGCTGCCTCTCATTGGCTCAGCGGGACCAATCAGGGGCAGCTCCCGCTGAGCCAATGAGAGGCAGCAGTCACTCACCCATTCATGAATTCATGAATGGGTGTGTGCGTGAAACCTGCCTCTGATCATTCAGCAGGCGGGGATTTTAAAGCCCCGCCGGCTGAATAGTGCCGAGAAGCAGTTCAGGAGAACTGACAGCGGCCGCGGCAGAACTCCTGCTGCAGCGGAAAGGTGAGTATACAATTTTTTTTTATTTTAACACATTTTAGGATGAATTGCAGGGAAGGGCTTATATATTTAAGCCCTTCCCGACAATTCATCCAGCGCTCGCCGGCAGCCCATTGCTTTCAATGGAGACGGTTGTATTGCCGACTCCATTGAATTCAATGGCAAACATTGTTCTTCTCTGCCACAGCTGTTACAGCTGTGGAAGAGAAGAATGATTTGTATTCTATATGTTTTCAATGGGGTCGGCGCTGCTGCCGCCGGCCCCATTGAGCGCATATAGAGAAGAGAACAGGAATCGCAGATCGCACATAGGTGCGATCTGCGATTTCTGTTCTATAATTTATCGGATGAGCGCATAAAAAGCGCTCATGTGTCTGATACCATTGCAAAGCAATGGTTTTATAAAATCGCCGGACACATGCGCATGCGCAAATCGCGGCTAAAAACGCCCGTCTGACTAAGGCCTCAGGGATTACTGTTTTACATGGTTTTTTTTTTTTAAAAAGGATCTATCACCTACTTTTAGCCCTATATTGGCTAAAAGCAGGTGACCAACTAAGTCCAGGGATGTAAGTGTTATACTTACCTACCCTGTTGTTGCCCCGGTGTCAGGGGTGGAAGCTGCCGCTCAATGCAGTAAGCAGTGCTGCTAAATTGTTCACCCGTTCTAATTTTATAATGCATGGATTACTTAGCAGTGCCGCTCAATGGACTGAGTGGCAGCTTTCAGCTCTCATGCCAGGGGAACAATGGGGACAATAAATACAAAAATTAAATCTCTGGACTCAGTGAGTCACCTACTTTTAGCCCATAACCTTAGCTTCCAGGTCAAAAAGTAGGTGAGTTTTTTAAAGTTAATATGTACAGTATTTGCATACTTCTGTATGCTAATACACTATCCTCTGCGCCACCATCCCACAGACTGCTATTAGGGTAACACTTAGGCCTCATGTCCACGGGCAAAAGGAGAATTAAAATCCGCAGCGGATTTTAACTCTTCTCCTGCCCGCGGATCCGCATCCCATAGGGATGCATTGACCACCCGCGGGTAGATAAATACCCGCGGATGGTCAATAAAAGTGATTTTTTTAAAAATGGAGCATGAAAAAATCTGGACCATGCTCCATTTTCATGCGGGTCTCCCGTCCGGATCCGCGGGAGACTAAAATCAGAATTTACTCACCCGCTCCGGTTCTTCCCTTCGCCGCGGCGCCATCTTCTCTCCGTCGTGGCCGGATCTTTTTTCTTCGGGCCGGCGCATGCGCGGGGCACGTCACCGACGTCATCCTGCGAATCCGCCGAGCTGAAGAAAGAAGATCCGGCCACGACGCAGAGAACATGACGCCGCGGTGAAGGGAAGAACCGGAGCGTGAGGGAGGTAAGTTTATTCTTATTTATTCTTATTTTCAGCGCTCATGTCCGCGGGGCAGGAGGGACCCGCTACGGATTCTCCATGGAGAATCCGTAGCGGGTCTGATTTTCCCCGTGGACATGAGGCCTAAGTGTACTCTAAAGATAGGCAGGTATTTAATTTCTTTTATTCCACATGTCTATGTGCTATATGTGGCTGTATTTAATGACATTTCTGTTTGTCGCCTAAATAAAACGGGACTACCTCAGCAACTGTGTCATTACCAAGCTGTTAAACCTTGGATTACTGTGGAAAAAGAAAAAAACTATGGCATGGACTCTTCCCTTCAATTGGATCACTGTGATTCACAGTAGCAAAAAAAAGAACTGTAGAACTTCTGTGCAGTCAGCCCAATGGGGATCCAGAAAGGACATCTGTACTATCTCTACAATGAGCCTTAAAGGGAATGTGTCATCAGAAAAGGGCATTGCGTAAATCAAGTTTTTATGTTAAAGGCATTTTTCCACAAAAAACATAAATAAATAACAGCTAGGCATGGCATATAATAAAAAGAGACAATGCTCACCTGTCCTCAGCTAAGTGACTTCAGCTCCTAGTGTGTATGTTCGGTGGAATTCAGTACCAGCTGCAGCCAATCAGATGCCTGAGCATCACTGATCCGAACTTCTGGCACCATAGCTCCCAGGATGTGAGCTCCACTGTCAGAAGTTTGTATGGTGATGCTGTGGCCTCTGATTGGCTCCAGTGGTCACCTGACTTCTACTGGACATACACATTGGGAGCTGGAGCCGCTCAACTATTTACCAGTGAGTATTGTCTCTTTTATACTTTATGCCATGCCCAGCTATTATTTTTTTTCTAGTGGGAAAAATCTTTTATACATATTTGTATGAGAGCAGATGTGGGTCTGCTGTGCCTCATAACAGATTTAACTTTGGTCTAGATACAGGGACTCTACCTTGGGGTTCAATGATTTTCACAAATCAGGATCTGGTCTTTCCTGTGAAATATCTCAGCTGATACAATGGGGGCAGATTTTCCATCGCAAAAGGGAATAGACAGAAAGCTGAAACGGAATGATTAGCGACTACTGAACGACCTCTCTCTCAGGACCTTGTCGGGTGCCATCTTTACATGGGCCGACAGTCTCCTGTAATCGCTCATTTCAGTGATTATTTGGACTACTATCAGCCAGTGTAAAAGTACCGAAAGACTTTATGGGATTGGACAATTTGATCTTATTACAAGTAAACAGGAACAACTCAGGAGCAAGGTGCAGTACGAAACATTGAAAAACAATCAAAAGAACGATAATTCTTTCTATCCTTAGCAAGGTTAGTTTCAATAAGAACCTGTGCTCCTACACATTTTGAGGTGCTGTATTTGTCCATATTTCTCCATGATCAGCTGGCTATGAGTATATGAAACTGAATTAGTTCCTGACTATGTATCTTGATCAGACCTTTATGGTGGAGTAGAATAAAATCAGTCAACTTATGTGATGCATAGCCATTACTGTCCTATTTTAGGTTGTATGCTTTACATACACCTTTTTAAGTTGTTTTAATGTGTGTTTTCTCTAAAGTGATCTGTTCTCTTTTGGATTAAAGAATAAATGAAATTCTTTAGGAAGACTACTGTGCCAATCTGTTTATGCATGCATCTTTCCTCTTTTTTGTCTTAAATTGATATTTGATTATGCATGCCTGGATTGTTTAGCACCTATGTTGAATCTATATGTATAAGTGGTGCCCACTAAATAGTACCTTTGCACATTTTTTGAGATGTTGCGATGATCTGGCTGTGAGTACTGCAAAGTCTTCAGGTAGCAAATGATAAGGAGGAGAAATATGATTTAAAATATTATTGCAGAGTTATATGTTTAAGTTTGAATAATGAATATAATAAAATATACATAAGTGTAGTAGGGAGAACAAATATTGAAAAGTGAATGAAGGATTAGAATTTAAAGATTTAAGACTTTGATGAAGCATATTAAAGCGAGGGGAATGCTAACACAATCCTAATAAAGGTAATGTGCAAGCAAGAAATTAAGTCTGAAGAAAGCCTTAGTGATCATTCTGTTCATACTTTGAAATGTAATGTAAGTACACAGGTAAAATAAATAAAAATGGTCTATTGTATAAGGTATTCAGGTGCACTTATACGGGTCCATTATTGGGCAGGAATGTCTGCCCAAATGTTTGTCTCCCCAATAATCGTTCTGTATAAATGTGCAAAAGGTAAGCCTTATTTTTATAGCTATATGAGGTCTTGCTTTTTGCAGGAGCTGTATTTTCCTATGGTACCTTTATAATACTATATAATGTATTTGAAAACTTTAAAAATTTCATAGTTGGGTTAAGTGGAAAAAAACAATTGTGCTATTTTGGGGGGTAGGGGATTGCTTTTTGGCACTCGAATTACCATGAAAATTGCATTTTACAGTATCTATACTTTGTAGATCAGTACAATTATGGCAATACTAACATATATATGTGTATGTGTGTATATATATATATATATATATATATATATATATATATATATATATATATACATATATATATATTATTTAGTACTGCTTAAAAAATATATTAGAAATAGCTTTTTGTTGCCATCTTTTGACCCCCATAGCATAGTTTGCCAATTCCTTGTAGCTATTAGGTCATATTACCTAATATGATTTTAAGTGTAGGCAAGTTCTATACAGTATGGTCCCTGGTATGCCTGTGCAGTTGATTGAGTAGAACTGGTTCAAATGATCCTTGAAATGTTAAATAAAACTTGTAATATCAAAGACTTTTATACAGCAAATTATTTTGCTTCAGCAGGATCCCAAAAAGATTTTAGAATTCTAGCGGGGACTAAAACTCCCACTAACAGCAGTGCATCATATACCCTAGCAGCTACAATATCATGGACTCATTACACACTAAAATGCTGAATTATACAATAATCTTTATTTGCACACACAAATCTAATGACCACACCTAAGAGAAGTGGAACAAGTTAAAAAAGTAAAAAAAAATATTCATTATCTATTCAGTTCTGCTGGGCTGCACACAGACCTTTTTTATATGACACTGCTACCACTACTATATCTCTAATGCAACACAAACTTCTCTCATGCACCTTTTTCATTCCCCATAAACTGATTTTTTTCCTAATAAAGTACATAAATGTTGCATATTTATTGCATGATTGTACCTAGAAAAGAGTACATACACACACATACCTCTCAATATATTGCTTGCACTATATGTAAAATATGTCTTTATGTAGATGGCTTTAAGGGATTGTCCCACAAAATAACTTATTACTCATCCACAGATGATCCTACCTATCCTATTGACTACAATTGGGGCCTCGTGTGCCGGAGAGTTTTAAGGAAGCAGTATGCAGTCCTAAATGAATGGGGAGAGGGGTTCAGGCATGTGCATTACTGCTCAATTCATTTCTATGGGATAGCCACAGTTAGCTGAGTACAAGCACTCAACTATCTCCAGTTGTTTTATAGAGAGGAATGGAGCAATAGTGCACACACGTGATCACCACTCTATTCATTAAGGGACATGGGATTCTTGTTTTTGTGATAAATAATGGACCAGTAGTAAAACCCCCACCAATAACATACGTATCCCTTATCCACAGGATTTGTTTTCTGGGAAAACTCCTTTAAACTGTTAATTTCAATTGAATATAGATGTGTAACTTAAAGCTCCTGAGGCCCAATGCAAAATCTGTAAGAGGCCCCTCCAACAATCACTTGTCCATCATAATACCGGTTTCATAATTTGGAAAATAAACTATAATTCTTAATTCATTCCTACATTAATTTTACTACAGGCAGTTTCATCATTGTCTGAATCTTGCAGGTTATACTTTTTTCCTCTTGTAGAGATGCCATTTCTCCTGGCATCAGTGCTTACCCCCTGGGCACCATGAGGCAAGGGGTTACAAATGGCAAAGCTGCAGCCTTTGATTGGTAGGCTGCGGTCAACTGACTTCCACTGTCTATAGAGATCGGGAGAAATCTGGGGATGCATCGCTGGATCACCGAGGCCTAGGATGCGTAAGTACTGCTATATTTGGTATTTTTACTACATTTGCACATGTCTTTAAATTTGAAAAATGTAAGCAGACAACCCTTTAAGTGAAAAAATCCCCCAAAGATATCCATAGACTTTAAAATGTAAAAACTCTGTCCTAAAAACATGCAACTTCAATGTAAACAAGCAAAGACATAAACAATTGCTTGCCAATGCTTTCTCCAGGCTACCTTTGTGAACAAAAAGTGCAATTAAATTAATGTTTCAGTAATTATAGTGCCAAATTTGACCAAGCTGAAAAAAGCATAATCATTAATGTTCTTTAAAAAGTCTTGTATTTCTGTTTGTTCCATATCAACCCAGCATGTAAAGCAGCTGAATAAATGTACTCAGCATTTCAGGATTAATATTGTAGACATCCTAAGTGATTTTATATCTCACATATGTTCGCTAACAAAGCTTTAGATGGAAATCTTGTTAACGGCTTTAACCTCATTTTTAAAAGCAGGTTTAAATACTGAAAATGTGTAACTTTGGCAAAAGCTATAAAATAAAGTTAAAGGCATTGCATTGTCAGAAAATTGCATGTTGTTTAATTCAAGTTTTTATGCTGAGTGTTTTTTTTTTCTAGTGAGTTTTCTGTTTCCATCTAGATTGAAAAAAAGTCTTGACCACAGAAACTCCTGACGCTTCCTGTTCTCTAAAGATCGCTTCTCAGCAATCATGTCATTATCATCACAGGCAGTATTATAATGACAGGTAGGAACTTAATTATAAAATTAGAGGCAGATAACATGGGATACACCATTGGTAGAAACTAATGGACACAGTTCATCTGATCGCTTTCCCTGCATAGGTCACAAATCATGTACAGAAAACTCTCCAATAGGAGTCAATGAGTCTTCTTAAGACACCAGTTTCCCATGTTTCTGCGTGTGGCTGCTGTAAAACACATCTCTGATCTGGTGTTCACAGAGCAGAACATTAGATCAGGCAAAATGAATATTCCTTTTCTATAATCATGTACAGGAAAAAGAATGAAAATGGTTAAAATGGGAAAATGAAAAAAATAGAAAACCCCAAAATGTTTTACTTTACATACATTCACTTTAAAGTGGTTGTTAACTCAATACAGGGCCTTTTGATATGCTGATACAATTGAGAATTGCATGGTTTCAGAATTGCCTTTTAATAATAACCCACTCTGGGTTTTTAAAAAAAATTCATTATGTAGCTATCCCCTCAATATATATAGGTGAGCTAACCTTGGTTAGTTATTCCTTTCTATCTGAAACTATTGGTCTATTTTTCCTCAGATGGTCATGTGATCTTAATTCTGACCAGCTTAGATTTACTTGTGATTATTCTATCTGAAAATTGCACATTGCGTGTAGAAAAAAACAGCACGTGACCGGGTGCATTTGCACTCACATGCTCTATCTTTTGCAGGTGCGAATTTTTAAGTGCTTGTAAAAAACAGACAAGTAATCGCTTTATTGGAAAGCATTGGTTCTAATAGATCCAATTTGAAAACGTGCCTGTACATGCGAAAAAAATTTGCTTGTCTGACTGAGCCCTTAGGCATTTTTTAAAACTGTGCACAACATACTGCTGTGCTGCAGTATGCTACATGCACAGCACATTTCAAATCCCCCCATAGAAACCCAATGGGATTTAAATCCAGGCTTTGACTTGGTCATTCGAGAACAGTATATTACTTTTTCTCAGCTCTTCCTTGGTAGATTTACTGGTTTGTTTAATATCATTGTCATGTTGCCAGGTTCATTTCTGGCTGGGTTTCAATCTTCTGACATATATTCTTGAGTTATCCTTATGCACCCTGTTGTGCAATGGCAAATTCATAATGGATTTTATGATGGTGTACTGCCCAGGCAGTGATGCAATAAAGTATCCCAAGACCATACCATTGCAAATCCTATGCTTTATAATTGGTATCAGTTTCTTCTAGTGAAACACTGTCCTTGTATTTTTTTTCAAGCAGGTCTTCTGATATTGTGACTAGATCAAGCTATCCAAATTGCTCCAGCATTTTGTATTCCTCACTCAAGCCTCTGTTAGACCAGTGTGTGTTTTGCACATGAATAATGCCCACTTCTAAATGAAGCTGTGGCAGAGGAGCGCAATGCTATCCCATTGCTTTCAATTGGGACGGCGCTGGAGGACAGACAGAAGAATCACAGATTGTTCTCTGCTCATCAGTGTTGCTTCTCCTCTGTTGTGTAGACAGACTGAAGTGACAGTTGTAAATATAGCATTCCTGATCCCACTTGAAACAGCTGTAACTTCTGTTCTATGAACACGCTTTTGGTGTCATTTTAAAGACAACAGAAAAGAATTAAAATGACACCAAAAGCATGCCATTCACTCCTTACAGAACTGGAGCTACAGTCGTGTGATGTAGAACGAGCTATGTTCATCCAAAACTGTAATGTCCTTTTCCTGTACAACAAATAGAGCTTGTTGTAAATTGGTGAGGGAGGGTTAAACAAGTATGTGGTCTATAACATAGTTCAGAAGCAGAATACAGATCAGTTGCCTTGTACAACTCCAACTCCTTTACCTTCTGTACCACCCTATTTGTAGTATGTAAACTTGTTGGAGCAGGACCCTCACCCCTACTGTTTCCATCAATTGATGTAAGCTTGTTGGAGCAGGACCCTCACCTCTACTGTTTCCATCAATTGATTACTATAATTGTGGTTTTGTTTCTGTTTCTCCTGTCTTGTAAGCGTTGTAGAATGTGTTGGCGCTCTATAAATAAAGATTATTATCAGTTTACAGAGTAATCAAGAGCAAGCAGAGCTAGTCCAAACCAGATTTCAGATTTACAACTAATAACTGACACTGAGAAAAACACATACAGAACACCCAGATCTCTGTTAGACCAAATGCAGTGTGCTCATAATTGCCATGGTAGCAGTGTATGTTACAGTTGCCCAGAGCATCACACAAAGTATATACACAGTATTCTAACCAGCACTAACATTTTCAGCAATTTGTGCTACAGTAGCTTTTCTGTGGGATCGGGATTAGTTGTCTAGCCATTACAATTTTACCCTTATCAAGAAAAATCAAATTCTCATGCTTGCCCATTTTTCTTGCTTCCAACATATCAGCTTCAAAACTATTCACTTGCTAGATAATCACACCTGTTGACAGGTATTATGGTAATGAATAATCACTATCAGTGATTTTAATGTAACGGTGTTCTGAAGACACTTGCCAAAGAAAACCTCAAAAATTGTCTAGCAGTTATGTTACTCATGCTTTACAATCATGAAATGCCTCTGTGACCTCTAACATGTTTGGAATTCACAGTGGGTTGTAAATCATCCTATAGTACATATCTACGAAGGTGCATTTACATGGGCAGATTATCAGGCACGCATGTTTATTACAAGTTGGCTCATGTAAATGTGCAAAAGACCAGCCTACGAACAAGTAAACACTTGCTTTTCATCTAATCTGCTCCTTTATGTGAGCACAAAAATGTGCACTAATTGTATTAACGATCATTTGTCGCCATAAAGACGATCAACTGCCATGTGTGAACTACAATGAATTAATGGTAATTGACATGCTTTGTAGATTGCTGCTAATTTCTGTAATTGGCCCTTTGCTCATTAGTAATAATGAATACTGCCTCTTTATGCTTTTTGCAACCTCCAGTGAGTCCTTAACTTTAAAAAAGCGTTTTTGATTGTAATGTCATAGGTATTAACAAAGATGTGTAAATATGTGACAAGAAATACTTGCCCTGTTAGTATATGGAAATAGAGATTAGATGATTTATCTTTCAAGTGACAGCCAGCAATTGCATGCACAGGTGAATGTGGAAAAGACTGTCCAGCTAAGCTCAACTTATTCCATGATGGTTTGTATTCTCAAGAGGATGGCTAGATTGATTATTTAATTAGATAACATTGAGTGAGTTAGACCACACACTTAAACAATGGTGTATTTAGCAGTTAGATTTGTGTTTAGAAGACCATTCTGCATTGACACATTTATACTAGCCATCACTGCTGTATACATGCAGGGTCAAAGAATAAAACGATAACTAAGAAGTTCTGAAAATAAGCAAGATTTTTTTCTAGTTTAGTCAAATGTGCCTGGATAATGTTATGTTTTTGTTTTCTCTGAAAGCAAGTGCATTTTTCTTGTTTTTATTGCAATTATAATGAGAAAAATTTGAATTTGATCTATTGTGTAGTTTCCAGGTTCATTAACCATGTAACTGTAAACCATCTGGTACATCATGTTAATAAGACTCGATAAAATATTAAACCCCTTATCTTTTCAGCAACAGTTTTATTATGGATCTGTGATATATAATGGCAAGGGATGGGTCTTATGCTGTGTGAATTTCAAAGTACTTATAGCGTACTCTAATTGTTACTATTTACAATTTTAGAATTACACTGTTGAAATGTAATCTTAAATAGTTTGCTGAATAGCAGCGCTTTAAAGGGACACAACGTTTTTTCACATGGGCAGTTGAATGAGCTGCAATGGGACCTGATCGACAATATATAAAATTGATGGACACTTTTTTGCTTTTATTTTTACATGGAAATTATTAGGAGATGTTTGAACTATTGATCTCAAGTACACGTTTGTCAACAGAACATAAAAGATGTGTTTTATGACAAATGAGCATTTTCTCATGTGCCGTTTCATTTCAGATCATATTTGCACTGGTCAATGATATAGAACCAATATTCTTACACATATTAATTTGTCAGATTATCGGCCTGTGTAAAAAACCCTTGAAGCAACTCTCCAGGCCTAGACGAACAAAGATGACCGAACTGCTTCTTTGACTATGGCCCCCTGCACACTAGCGTAAATTCCGCAGTGGGATTTCCTGCAGAATTTCCGCCCGTGCCCGCCTGCATAGGATTGCATTAGATAGTGCAATCCTAGGCAGACAGATGTGATTTGTCAGCGTGAAAACACAAGAGGAAAACAAATTGCGCAATGTTCTATTTCTGTGTGGGCCTCCCAGTGGCCCACACAGAAATGTCAGTCGTGAGAGGCCAGCTCCTCTCTGCGCATGCGCCAGCTGTGTGGCAGCCAGAACACAGCGCAGAGAGGAGACGCCGGGAGCGGGTATGTTCTGCGTAGCAGAAATTGAAGCTACATAACAGCCCATTTTAGGTGTTTAGTGGTTACAGCACCATCTAGCTGTGTTAAAAATGTATGACACCTTGTTTTCCTATCATAAAGACTGATGCATTATGGTTAGTTTGCAAGGCATTGTGGGAAGAAGGAGCTTCCATTCAGAGACAGACTTATCTTTGCACCATCCTCTTCAAAATCCACTATCCTTGTCAAAGTATATCTGGTAAGAAAGCTACCCTTGTTTCTGAGACAGTATGTTATGCAGAGCTGTTCAGTGGTCAGTTGTGTTGTTACTCAGGGAGTTATAACTGTTTAGTTAGCCATGCAGCACTATGCGTAGCAGCCATTTTGCCATGTACCTTCATGTTAATGTTATGTAATGTTATGCATGCTTCATACTTATGTGAATTATCTGTATTCTTATAGTTTTACCATCATTATCGTCACAATCACAAGCAATCAATCGCATTGAATGCACGCTTGTATGCTACGATCTGTTAACCAATAAACCTGTCAGATTAAGAAGAACAGCTTGTTTATTTGGAAGACAGAAATGGTTAAACTGAATGTTGGACTGCACACTGTGTGAACATGTAAGAAGACAGAACAGGGTAAGCCACAGAGCTGTGCAGAGGCACAGGTCCGCATCCCGCTGCGAGAATTCTCGCAGTGGGATCCGACCCGGCCGTCTGCAGGCAGCCTATCTCATGCATAGTATGTAATAGTAGTCTAAGGCCTTAGTCACACGGGCGTTTTTTCACGCGATTTGCGGATCGCATGACGTATGCGCATCCGCAAATCGCGTGACCGGTGCGCGCAAGTCGCCCGCAAATCGCCTGAAAATCTGCTCCTAGACGCGTTTCATTAGAAACGGGCTGGAGCTGTCCAGCGCATTGCATTCAATGGAGACGGCAATAGAGCCGGCTCCATTGAAAGCAATGCGCTGCGGGCGAGCCCGGGATGAATTGTCGGGAAGGGCTTAAATATATAAGCCCTTCCCTGCAATTCATCCTAAAATGTGTAAAAATAAAAATTCTATATATACTCACCTTCTCCCGGCTGCCGGAGCTCCGCGCGGCCGTCCTGCAGTGGGTGTGAAGGGGGTGTGAGTCAGACCTGCCCCCTGATTGGCTCAGCGCTGAGCCAATCAGAGGCATGTCTCACTCACACCCATTCATGAATGGATGTGAGTCAGACCTGCCCCTGATTGGCTCAGCGCTGAGAGGCAGCAGTCACTCACCCATTCATGAATTCATGAATGGGTGTGTGAGTGAAACCTGCCTCTGATTGGTCAGGGCTGTGACCAATCAGAGGCAGATTATTCAGCAGGCGGGGATTTTAAAGGCCCGCCGGCTGAATAGTGCCGAGAAGCAGTTCAGGAGAACTGACAGCGGCCGCGGCTGGACTCCGGCTGCAGCGGAAAGGTGAGTATACAATTTTTTTTTATTTTAACACATTTTAGGATGAATTGCAGGGAAGGGCTTATATATTTAAGCCCTTCCCGACAATTCACCCCACGCACGCCGGCAGCCCATTGCTTTCAATGGAGCGGCTGTATTGCCGGCTCCATTGAATTCAATGGGCAAACATCGTTCTTCTCTGTCACAGCTGTTACAGCTGTGGCAGAGAAGAATGATTTGTCTTCTATATGTTCTCAATGGGGTCGGCGCTGCTGCCGCCGGCCCCATTGAGCGCATATAGAGAAGAGAACAGGAATCGCAGATCGCAGATAGGTGCGATCTACGATTTCTGTTCTATAATTTATCGGATGAGCGCATAAAAAGCGCTCATGTGTCCGATACCATTGCAAAGCAATGGTTTTATAACATCGCCGGACACATGCGCATGCGCAAATCGCGGCTAAAAACACCCGTCTGACTAAGGCCTAAGACACTACATACTATCTTAACATGCCAGCACTGTTCATGTGGACAGCACTGGTCAATCAAAGCAAGTGTACTGACTTAAGCCCCTTTTACACGAAATGATTATCACTAAAACAGTCGCATGACTGAATGAACTGACCACATATTTGCATAAAATTACATGGACAGATAATGGATTTTAATTCTCTCGTTTCCCTCATTAGCTAAAGTAAACTCAGTAGCAGCTGTTTGCTCAGTAGGGCATGTGTTTATGCAAGGGATTATCTGGCCTGCAGAATTCCATTGTCTTTTATTGGCATAAGTAAACAATGTACTCTTTATGTATGCAAGACAAATAAAAACCATCATGCAGTTTCTCAAAAGACTGAATGATTTGCATTCAAATGGAACAACATTTGACCATCTTAAAGATGGTTTTTATGTGGGCTAAAACCCCGCAACTAACAAGTGAACGAAGAGTGCACGACTGCCCAAGTTTACATGTAACAATTATCGCTCCCTTTCGGCCGTTTGAAAATAAATTTTGAATGATCATTGTGTGTGAAAGGGCCATTAGACTGATAATGCCTAATGTGCATCAGGTAGTCGGGGAAACTGCTGCAGCCATCTTTGGTGTCCAGGCCCAGAGGGTCATTTAAAATCTAAAATACTACATGTCTTATGTCCATTTGCTGTGCGGATGAAAACAATCCATTGTTATAATTAGAGATGAGCGAGCATACTCGTCCGAGCTTGATGCTCGTTCGAGTATTAGGGTGCTCGAGATGCTCGTTACTCGAGACGAGCACCACGCGGTACTCGTCTCGATTAAACGAGCACTGACCATTGAATTCAATGGAGCCGGCAATACAGCCGTCTCTATTGAAAGCAATGGGCTGCCGGCGTACGCGGGATGAATTGTCGGGAAGAGCTTAAATATATAAGCCCTTCCCTGCAATTCATCTAGAAATGTGTAAAAATAAAAAATATATATATACTCACCTGGTCCCGGCAGAACGATGTTAGCCCATTGAATTCAATGGAGCCGGCAATACAGCCGACTCCATTGAAAGCAATGGGCTGCCGGCGATTAATGAATGGGTGTGAGTGAGGGATGCCTCTGATTGGTCAGGCTGTGACCAATCAGAGGCATCTCATTCAGCAGGCGGGGATTTTAAATCCCCGGCTGCTGAATACTACTCACAGCTGTTCAGAGCAGTTCAGGAGAACTGCAGCCTGCCGCGCTGAACTCCGTCTGCCGGGACCAGGTAAGTATATATATATTTTTTATTTTTACACATTTCTGGATGAATTGCAGGGAAGGGCTTATATATTTAACCCCTTCCCGACAATTCATCCCGCGATCGCCAGCAGCCCATTGCTTTCAATGGAGTCGGCTGTATTGCCGGCTCCATTGAATTCAATGGGCTAACATCGTTCTGCCGGGACCAGGTAAGTATATATATATTTTTTATTTTTACACATTTCTGGATGAATTGTAGGGAAGGGCTTATATATTTAAGCCCTTCCCGACAATTCATCCCGCGTACGCCGGCAATCCATTGCTTTCAATAGAGCCGGCTGTATTGCCGGCTCCATTGAATTCAATGGGTTAACATCGTTCTTCTCTGCCACAGCTGTCACAGCTGTGGCAGTGGAGAACGATCTTTACGCTGACAGTGGGGGGGGGGGGTCTCACTCTTGCCGCTATTGTGGCTTAATAGTGGGACCTGGGAACTTGAGATGCAGCCCAAAATGTAGCTCCTCGCCTGCCCTATTCATTTCTGTTTCGTTTCCATCACTTTCTTGTGTTTTGCAGATTTTCACAAATGAAAACCTTAGCGAGCATCGGCTATATACAAAAATGCTCGAGTCACCCATTGACTTCAATGGGGTTCGTTACTCGAAACGAACTCTCGAGCATCACTGAAAGTTCGACTCGAGTAACGAGCACCCGAGCATTTTGGTGCTCGCTCATCTCTAGTTATAATAGATTGAAGTGCGACTGACCCTAGTCCTTCAGAGGATGAAATTATACACAAGTAGAGATATCAACTTGAGGGAGCCAGGTGAATCTCGTGGGCACAAAAAAATGAGTGGCCTTTTAAGAACATGGCTTATATAGAAGGTTGTGACTAACCTACAGTAGGGGTAATGCAGAAAAGCGAAAACTAAAAAGAGACAATACATGGAGAAAACAAAGAGAGAGAACACATATATAGAGAGAAATAATAGAGAGGATAAATAGAGAAAGAATAAAAAGGGCTTAACTCCCTTCCCTAGGCTCCTGTGCATTTTTGCTTTTGCTACTGAGGCTCTTTGAATTGAGACAGCCTCTCAAAAATTTTCAATCTCTCTTGCCATGAGCCTCTTCTGCGATTTACAACTCTGCTAGCTGTCTGAGCAGCGACTTGGTCCAACTCCTTGTCAGAGTCTGTGATTGTCAGCGGCAGAGGCCTCATCTGTGCCCCATGCTCTGTGCAGGACTGGCTACTGAAGTTCTTCTAGTGACATAGACAAAAGCAGGAGACATCACTTCCAACTAGTAGTGAGTTATGTAATATGAGGGACATACATGATCTCTGTTCCGCAGCCCCAGTGCAGGCAAAAGTGGTAGAAAAGAATCCATTCTAAAACCAATTACTGGGGATCATCTGACACTGCTGGTATAGATTGAGTGAATGACACAATTCCCCAGGTATCTATGTAAGTGGACTCGAAACCATGTGATCTCCCAGCAAAAATGGGTGAGTTGACATGTCCACACATGTCCACTCCATTCAGCCTTCGTCAGGGTCATTTACACACTGCAAATATTCTAGTACATCTAAAGATAGTCTGTAGACACTCTTGCACTTGTTAATTCCTGTTCATTTATTAAAATTAATCCCTTATGTTAATTGTGCACGGCAGATTTTAAAAAAAATGAATTTCTGCAAAGAGAATATTCCCAGAGTGTCCCTATTAATAATTGTGCACCCATATGGCCCCAATGGTAGAGTTCCCCCATAGTAATAATGTTTCCTCAATGTGTCCCCATTATTAGTACCTTTTTATTTTTTTAAATAGAACCAATACTACCCTTTCATGGTACCTTCTGCAGATTGATCTGGTGCATCTTGCTGCCTATGCCGCAGATACGTCTTTACATAGGCTACAGACCTAAATTGGCTTGTTGTTTATCAGTGTGCCATAAACTCCTCTGCACCGCACAGTTTTCAACAGTGTAGGCATACTGAGGCATTGCTCAGAAATACTGTACAACATTATCCAAGCATTGAGATCACAAACACACTTATGAGCACTCCAAACTGATGTACATTAAGGTGGGTATGGTACATGTGCTCTTGAGGGTGTCATAAAAGAAAAGTTTTTATATCATAGTTCACATGTTCCGGTCAAGTTTTCTATTTTTGTTTCAATTTTTGAAGTGGCGTGTGAGCACACTGTAGCAATTATATGTTTGTTTTTAGTAATTGATCTTTTGATAGTCAGTTAAAAAATTGGCCTTCATATTACCACCTGTCTAAATGTTTAACAAAATCTGCTGCTGCATCTGTCCAAATAATTCCTCTTCTCTTCATTTTCCTTATGGTATTCTGTTTTTATTCACCCCCTAAGGTCGAGGTCCGATGAGCATATGTTTTTGCGTGTCTTTGTGCGTGAAAAAAATGCGCTGCTTGCAGAAGCGGAAAAAGCGTGAATGGGCAAAGTTTCATATGCACAGCGCATGAAGCTTTGCCCTTTCACTGGAGCAGCTGTGTTTGGAGAAGCGCAGCTGCTCCACGAAGGTCCTCTCAGCACTTAACACTGTGACAGCACTGATTGGCTGTGATTGGTTCCTGTGCTCATCCAATCAGAGGCAGAGCTTCCAGGAGGCGGGGATTTTTTAATCCCCGGCCAGAAGAAATGAAAAACAGTGCCAGGGAGAGAGCAAGCATCAGATCTGCCGGACAGCTCTTTTAGGTGATGTATTTTTTAAATTATTTTTTCATGCAGCTAGAGGTTATTTTCGGGGTAGGGCTTATATTTCAAGCCCTTACCCAAAAATCCCTGCGAGGATTGCCTTCATCCCACTGCTTTCAATGGGGTGGCAGCAGCACCGGCCCCTTTGAAAGCGATGGGATAGCATCGCGCTCCTCTGCCACAGCAATGACAGCTGAGGCAGGGGATTCTTTCAACCCCATGGGGAGTCCCATCATTACTGAACACTTTGACAGGGTTGTCACAGTGTTTAGTGATGAGGGGACACTCCACCGGGATTAACAGACCCTTCGGGATGTCCTCTCATCCCCGCGAGGACTAAGGCGTTAACAGCTAGACATTTAAAAGGTGCTTCTGGCCAGCAGCGCATTTTAAATGTCCTGCTATAAGCAGCGGAAAAGCTATTGGCAGCGCCCGATTTTCTATTAACTCTTGCTTCCAGAGAAGTCGATGGAAACTCCTGCAAAACGTGCACCAAAGATAGTGCATGTTGGGTGCGCACTGGTTTGCGATTCAAATTCTGCACATGTGAACGCTTCTATAAAAACCCATTGGTTCTTTTAGAAGTCTGCATTATGCGCGTGCAAAACACACGCTCGTCTGACTGAGCCCTAAAATGTTAATGAATTTTTTATGCTATACAAGGTGAGCCATGCAAATGTAGCTCACCTCTGACATTACTGAGACAAGAAGAACTAGCAAGTGGTTTGTTTTTCCAAAGCCATATTCACCCACAGGTTACAACAGATGCTGGAAATGGTCCCTATTTATTTATATGCAACTCTGGACGCATTACAACATGTTGGCTGATTCGTGCTGTAGCTCTTCACAGTGATACTGCACATAGTGTTTTTAATGTTTTCTTTGAGTTTATCCAGGGTATGCGGATTATTGATGTGCACATTCTACTTTAGATTTCGCAACAGATATAAATTCCATGTGAACAAATACGGAGAATGTGGTAACTATAACCCCTTGCTCACAGTTTATTCTTCCATAAACAGTTCATAAACTTATGCCAGTGAGTCGTAGGAGCGGTAGCATGTTGCCCCATCTTGCTAGAGAAAGCAGTACATTCTTTTTCTGCTTTTAGTTGGCGAAAAACTGTTTAGATATACTCAGATAAACAGCAGTATTCATAATTCATTAGAAGAAAACAGGGCCAACTATTTATGTTCCTAAGGGCTTACTTAGACGTCTGTATATTGGCCGGGTCTTCACGTCCGGCCGATGTACGCTGTCCCTCTCTGCAGGTGGAGGAGGCGGGATGGGCCAGGAGCAGTGCACTGAGCTACCGCCCCCTCTCCGCTCTCTCTGCCTCCTCTTTGGCCCTCGCCACTGTTTGCAATGGGAGGGGCGAGATGGGGCAGAGCTAAGCCCCGCCCCTCCCATTGCAAATGGTGGCGAGGGGGCAGAGAGGTGCGGGAGCTCAGTGCACTGTTTCTGTCCCGCCTCCTCCCCCTGCAGAGAGGGACAGCGTATATCGGCTGGGTGTGAGAACCTGGCCGATATACGGACATCTCAATAAGCCCTGATACTGCACACCAAACACTAATTTTCTGTTCGTGCTCTGGTGTTTCACAAGTCTAGTAGAGATTTTCAGAAGACCAGTACCTCGTATTCAGTGAATTTATGAGACCAGATAAAAGAAACCATACTTTGTCCATCGTTAGGCACAGCAATGGGTCCAAAAGTTTTCTAGCAATCAGTCCGCAACCACGTATAATAATTTAGGCATTTTGCTTTGTTGAGTATTCAGTTTCTGCACACACATTTTTTGGTATAGTTTCCAGTTCAAAGATTTCAGTATTTGCTGATACATCATTCATGATAGACCAATTTGCTGAGACAGTCTCCAAATTGGTCAGTTTCTTCATGCTTTTTGACCGACTCTGTTTGGCACCATTTATAAACCAGGAGCTGTATACAACATAGATGGTTTTGTACCTGGCTACTTGTCGGCTGCTTGCATTTCCTTAATTAATCCACTTCATAGCCCTCCACAATAAGTATTTACTGTTACAGGAATATCACTATGGGGCAGATTTATGAAAACTGTTTAAAAGAAAACATGTCATTGTTGCCCATAGCTATCAATCACAGCACAGCTTTTTTATATACTGCTGAGGTAAAATGAAAGCTGGGCAGTGATTGGTTGCAACAAGACATATTTTCTTTTAAACAGCTTTAGTAAGAGTATGCTGCTGAGGTGGGAGGCAGGCTACTTTTCAGTGGCCTGTATAATATATTCATTTAAATTAATATTAGCTTTGCTACTTTCGTGGAGACAACTTTAATATAACTTATTTAGATAGAGACCCGATATATCCCTGGAGAGCAAGATAATCAGGCTCACATATTTTGGCCATGTAATGCGAGCAGAGAAAAATCTATAATGCTTGGACAGATCAGTGGCAAAAGAAGATCTGGCCGCCAAAGGACACAATGGCTTAATAGTGTCAAAGCTGATACTGGCATGGATATCACACAACTGAAAGAAGCAGTGTGAAGCCGAAAAACATAGAGGGAGCTCGCCTTGAGGGTCGTGAACCACTAAACGGCTAATGACGACAACATTTAGATAAAAATGATCTTCCATATACAGCAAAAACACACTGAGACAACCACCTAAAATTGCATTGAAAAATTGTCAAGGCAGATGGTCTTCTCATAAAAGATGGACAGTATGCATAATTTGATTGAACTGAATATCTGTCACAGGAAATCTAGTCTAGTGGGGTAGGCTGAAGGGCTTTTGGAGAGATTTTATTTACTGTTTTTCACTGTATTCTACTGAAAATAGAACTTGTCACAATAACATATCTATATTAATATAAGCATGAATGATACTCTAAGGCCTCATGTCCACGGGGAAAATCAGATCCGCTGCAGATTCTACATGGAGAATCTGCAGCGGGTCCCTCCTGCCCCGCGGACATGAGCGCTGAAAATAGAAATTTAAAAGCATTTACCTATCCGTAGCGGGCGGCGAAGGTCAGCTGTTCCTCACGGCCGGATCTTCATTTTCGGCCGGCGGATGAATTCCTGACGCCGGCGGCACGTCGCCGGCACGTCGTCGACGTGCCGCGCGCATGCGCCGGGCACATCCGCCGAGCCGAAGCAAGGGAGATGCGGCCGTGAGGAAGAGCAGAGCTTCGCGGCCCGCTGCGGGTGAGTAAATGCTTTTAATTCCTATTTTAGGTCTCCCGCGGATCCGGACGGCTTCCATAGGCTTCAATAGAAGCCCGCGGGAGCCGTCCCCGCGGGAGACCCGCATGAAAATGGAGCATGGTCCAGATTTTTTCATGCTCCATTTTTTTTTAAATGCCTTTTATTGACGATCCGCGGGTATTTATCTACCCGCGGGTGGTCAATGCATCCCTATGGGGTGCGGATCCGCGCGCGGGAGATCCGCTGCGGATTTTAAATCACATTTTGCCCGTGGACATGAGCCCTAAGGCTGGGTTCCCACACGGCGTATTCCCGGCAGAAATCTCGTGGTTTGGTCGCAACGAAAAATCGTGAAATTTCCGCTGGGAAAGCGCTGCTTCAAAACCTGCGGCACTCAGCTGCGGGTTTTGGAGTGGCTTGGCTGCATGCTTTAGTGTTGCAGCTGGCGCTCCCACAGAGGAGGGCACGGCCGCAACGGAAATAAAAAAAGAATAGACATGCTGCAGCCGGGAAATCCGCACAGCAACGCCAGATTTCTGAGAAATCTCGTCCACATGGCTGGCTAATCCTGGGATTAGCGAACGCAGGCAGAACTGTGGCGGCGAAATTCCAGATGGAATTTCTGTGGCAAATTCACACTTTGTGAACCCAGCCTAATGCATTTAAACTGGTTAACATAATTACATCTACCAAATAATCTTCAATATTCTTTCTTTGAGCTCATATTTGTCATTTTAAAGATAATCTTTTAGCATGAGAACAGCCCCATACTACTATACAATGCAGATTTCTAATGGACTGCAGATTAAACTGGAGCTATCAATGTCAGTCAGCTGCTGCAAAAGCAAATAAAGTCTTGGGTGCATTAAAAGAGGTATAGGGACGATAGACAGGAACATTACTCTCTTAGGCCTTAGTCAGACGGGCATTTTTAGCCGCGATTTGCGCATGCGCATGCGTCCGGCGATTTTATAAAACCATTGCTTTGCAATGGTATCGGACACATGAGCGCTTTTTATGCACTCGTCCGATAAATTATAGAACAAAAAATCGCAGATCGCACCTATCTGCGATCTGCGATTCCTGTTCTCATCTGTATATGCGCTCAATGGGGCCGGCGGCAGCAGCGCCGACCCCATTGAGAACATATAGAAGACAAATCATTCTTCTCTGCCACAGCTGTAACAGCTGTGGCAGAGAAGAACGATGTTTGCCCCTTGAATTCAATGGAGCGGCAATACAGCCGCTCCATTGAAAGCAATGGGCTGCCGGCGTGCGCGGGGTGAATTGTCGGGAAGGGGTTAAATATATAAGAATATATTTAAATATAGGGGTTAAATATATTAGAAAGCTGTCCAGCGCATTGCATTCAATGGAGACGGCAATAGAGCCACCTCCATTTAAAGCAATGCGCTGCGGGCGAGCCCGGGATGAATTGTCGGTAAGGGCTTAAATATATAAGCCCTTCCCTGCAATTCATCCTAAAATGTGTTAAAATAAAAAAGAAATTGTATACTCACCTTTCCGCTGCAGCCGGAGTCCAGCCGCGGCCGCTGTCAGTTCTCCTGAACTGCTTCTCGGCACTATTCAGCCGGCGGGGCTTTAAAATCCCCGCCTGCTGAATGATCTGCCTCTGATTGGTCACAGCCCTGACCAATCAGAGGCCGGTTTCACTCACACACCCATTCATGAATTCATGAATGGGTGAGTGACTGCTGCCTCTCAGCGCTGAGCCAATCAGGGGCAGGTCTGACTCACATCCATTCATGAATTCATGAATGGGTGTGAGTGAGGCATGCCTCTGATTGGCTCAGCGCTGAGCCAATCAGGGGGCAGGTCTGACTCACACCCCCTTCACACCCACTGCAGGACGGCCGCGCGGAGCTCCGGCTGCCGGGAGAAGGTGAGTATACAATTTTTTTTTATTTTAACACATTTTAGGATGAATTGCAGGGAAGGGCTTATATATTTAAGCCCTTACCGACAATTCATCCCGGGCTCGCCCGCAGCGCATTGCTTTAAATGGAGGCGGCTCTATTGCCGTCTCCATTGAATGCAATGCGCTGGACAGCTTTCTAATGAAACGCGGCTAGGAGCAGATTTTCGGGCAATTTGCGGGCGACTTGCGCGCACCGGTCACGCGATTTGCGGATGCGCATCCGTCATGCGATCCGCAAATCACGCGAAAAAACGCACGTCTGACTAAGGCCTCACTATATAAGGCACTTGTCAGGCCTCACATGGAATACTGTGCACAGTTCTGAACACCAGTACTCAGGAAAGATGTGGCAGTGGTTGAAGGGATTCAAAGAACGGCAACTAAATTAATAAACGGAATGGGAGGACTAGAATACCCAGAGAGGCTATCAAATTTGGGATTATTTACCTTGGAAAAAAGACGGCTAAGGGCAATCAAATAACTATGTATAAATACATGAGGGAACAATGCAAGGATCTCTCCCATGATCTGTTTATACCCAGGACTGCGACGGTAACAAGAGGGTATCCGCTACGTCTAGAAAAAAAGCAGGTCTCATTGCCTACACAGAAAAGGGTTCTTTACTGTAAGACCAGTGAGACTGTGGAACTCTCTGCCTGAGGATCTATCGAGGAGTCTTAGAGGGGACTAGATGTCTTTCTAGAGCACTATGATATTACAGGATATAGACATTAGGTGACCGGCGGGATTGTTTATTTCAAATGTTGAACCAGGGATGACTCTGGCTGCCATTATGGAGTCAGGAAGGACTTGTTTTCCTCCATAGGAGTTAATTGGCTCGCAGGTTTATTTTTTGCCTTTCTCTGGACCATTAAGGGGGAAGTTAAAACAGGCTGAACTATATGGACATTGTCTTCATTCAGCCTAACATAATATGTTACTATGTTCTGAAGTTATACAGCCACTAATTTACTTTCACTCCCTGTTGTGAACTGGCAAATTTCATGTGCATTGTAATACCCTGCACAGGGAACTACTAGATGGTTCTTTAATATGCAAAGAAGGGATTGTTTCCATTCCTAGCTTAAAGTGAACCTCTGAGCCTGGACAAACAAAGATGACCACACCAGCTTCTTTGACTACCTGCTGCACACAGTGCATTAGTATGCATCATTAGTCTAAGATGCTACTCCTCCTCTGATTTACCACTGCTACCCACATGATCAGTTAAAGCCAATCAGAGTAACATGTATAGTCTTAGACTACCAATGCACACTAATGCACAGTGTGCATCAGGTAGTCAGAGAAGGTGCATAGCTATCTTTGTTTGTCCAGACCCAGAGGTTTGCTTTAATTGGGAAATGATTTTAAAGATAAATTTGGAATCTGTGTCTCTTCAGCTATCCACACATAATCAAAGTTCTAACAACCCTTTGTCAGTGAGTGATTGAGTGAATGAGTTACATGCTCTGCCACCTGATCACATGGTGGTGACATCATCACAGGTCCTTCATCCCAGCCATAATTTCACCTCAGGGAGCAGCTGAATCACTGGAGCTCTGAGCTCCGCCCCTGACAACATGACGGTGAAGTCATCACATATCCTTCAATATTTTGACCAACTGCAAACATCATCACAGGTACTTCAGTGAGTTACATGTGACAATGTCATTCAGTATAAGTGTCGCATTGTGCCACCAGAAACACTGGTACTATAAATAATACTAATAACTAGTAGTAGTGTCATGGCTCACCAGCAAGGTCTGATCAGGACTAGGATGACATCATGGCATCAGCCCATGTGATCCACACAATGGCTCATGCTAAATGTCATTTGGATGCTCGACACTGACATAAGCACTTGTCTGCAGGTGTCTTGATCATATTTTTGTAATGGTACTAGCTTGCAGAAAAAAAAATTATCATGTAACTTATGCTGCATGATTAACGTTGTAAAAAAAAAACCAATAGTTCGATTGATGATTTCTCTCCATGCTCTCCAAAAAAGTTTTACAATGCATTATATATACTTAAAAATGGTAGCAATAAAACCTACAGTTTGGCCAAAAACAAGCCCTCATGTGGCCATGTCACTTGAAAAATCAAATGTTCTGGCTTTTTAAAAGGAGAGATGAAAATCCTCAAAAAATCATCAGGTCCTTATGGCCCAAATCGGCCAAGTCAATAAGGGGTTAAGCACCATTTTATTACAGTTGGTAGATCATCCTACAGTCATGCTCAATTCTGTCTAAAATCTTTAGAAAGGGGCCACTTTCCTTCCTATAATCTCCATATTTATTATAGAGTTCTTTATGGCAGGCAACTTATGGACTCCAGTAAGGCTGGTACAGTAAGAACTATGGTAGTGTATGGGATGTTGGGAGACAAAACAGGAAATCCTTAAGCCTGCTGCAATGAGACCAAGACAATCTTATGGCAATCTCTAAAAATTGGTCACCGAATACCAACAAACTTTATAACAAATTTAGTGTACAGAACCTTTTGTGACTTCAATGCTGTGATTTTATCACTGACGTACATTTAGTCAAACAGTTTCATGGTAAAGATTTTGTTTTTAATAGTGTCAAACTGTTGTAGCTTTTTCTTACTTTATGTTCATGGCTATGAAAACTGTATTGGAAAGTGCTCAAAATAATGTAGAATGAATGCTTTAAGAATCGACATGTTCAATTTCAATGAAGGAAACAATACAACTATTGCTGGTATTAGAATGATGCAAAAAGGGTAGTTTAGAAAACCTCATGGGAATTATGTGCATTCAGTGCCCTCTGCTGGGCGTGATTTTAATATAAGCATTTTTACACCTCATGCATTTTCTAGATTTCAATTGCAAAGCTATTTTATTACATTATATTGTTTAAAGATATTTGTTTTCCCATACAACAATCTTTTCTTCTCACTTGAGTGAGCGCAATACTCTAAGTCTATTCCAGATTGTATTTTTTTTCTTTTCTCAACTTTCTGATGGTGTATTTTATAAATACAATTTGTGTGCTTATACTGTCAATGGCATGGATTTTCATTGACCAATATCTAAAGGAGAATATCAGCTAGAGGAAATGCCAAAGTTGTGTTATACTTAGGGGCTGGTACCTTAAGAGGCACTCTCAGAGTTATGCTATAATATACTAATGCCAAATTAATGCAGATATATCATTAAATAAATGAACTCCATATTTAATATAGATTGGTCTTGTTCATTGTGAGGTTGCACATGATGGTTGATAAGGCCCTTGTACCAGTTTGAAAACAAAACCCAACAGCTTCAAGCTGTACTTTTTATCCTGAAAAAAGATGAAAACAAATAAAGAAATACTAAAAATTGAAACATGATACTTGTAAAATTTCCTAATGTAACATAGTATGTTAGGCTGAAAGAAGACTATGTCCATCCACTTCACCCTGTTTCCATCCACACTTGTTGATCCAGAGGAAGGCAAAAGAGATCCCAATGAAAGCAACTCCCCCCCCCCCCCCCCCCCCAAAAAAATGTGTTCTTGTCCTTCTAGTTAGGAATTCATATACTTCTGATAACAAAACAATCAGCTGAACAATTTTTCCACCATGACCATGTCTTCTGTCAGCTCATTTTGAAAACTGACACTTAGAATGTAGATGCCCCAAAATCGGTTTCCAATTTGTTGGAATTCCAGAGTTATCAAAGTGAAGATCAAATGAGAGTCCTGTTCTACCTTCAGTCCTGGAATTTTAATTCCCAGATTTCTAACTGGTTGGGATGGAACAATGACTGGGGGCCAGTATGTCACCATAAAACTTCAGCCTAATATTGCTAAATATCTCAATTGCCTAGCAGCCCAAAAAATCCTGCAGGTCTATTACTAGTAGCATACACTCAAAACCATCTCATATTGGAATTTAGCTGGACCCATAAGGGGTCTGCCCGCACTAACCTACATGAGATTCATTAAAAGTGGTAGTAAGATGGTACTAAAACCTCTCAATATTGGCTAGGGTGTTCTCTAGATCTTCTAGTTTGTGCTTGACATCATGCAGTTGTATAGGTTCTTTTTTACATATATTTTGCGAATTTCAAATTTTTACACCATTGTGGTTGACTTTTTCTTTTAATAAAATCACATGATGGAATTTACTGCTGCTGGAGTTCAAAGATATGCCTATAATATTAGGAAAGTTGGAGGTCTCTTTCCCTCCACCACCACCTTCTAAATCCTAAACTTCATAGAGATGATCTTGAACCATTGTATTTACAAAAATTGTTTGCCCTCAGGAAAAATAGGTTTCATTTGGTCTACATTTTAGTTACTTTCTAAGAACAGTGTATTGTTGAGCTAGGTACATGCTTCTAAGCTATTGAAATGACTTCCTTTTATGATAAATGTATCATATGTGCATGCCTGTAACAACAAAGATAGTGCTTAAAAAATCTCATGCTGATCTTTAAAGATTTCTCAGCAAATGTATCAGCTAAAGCAGAGCTATTTTCCCCTATTTTCAGATACCTTTTTTGAAAAAGACAGTTTTCAACTTCAGTACCTAGTCAAACGTAAGGAGACCAAAAATAATCAAGTCACAAACCTAGCAATGGAAATAGCCCATTTACTACAAAACAATTCAGCAAGATGAACTGAACCTTAATATGGACACTGAACCCTCTTTAATTGAATCATTGGAGCTGTTAAAATGTTATTTCATAATTTCTTTTATGGTTTTCATTATTTTCCCCTTTGCCCCTGAGGACATGCAGCATATGACCTTGATGACACCCAGAGAGGTCTGCTTGCTGGCCCAAAATTTTTGAGGACATAAACCTACAGTATCTGGTATTAAGGCAAAAATGTATGGCCGTTCAAGGACCGCTGAGTGTACCTTGTGAATGACGTCATATGACCCATTGTTCGGCGATAGTCTTTTGAGGGACAGCAGAGTGTACCTTGTAATTAAAGTCCAGGTGGGCCATGCAGTAGGGCTGCTCACATCAAGACTTTAAGCGTCATATGACGGAGGAATTAACTGACAGAGCCCACACAGTTATAGGTTCAGCAAAGAATTCCTGCCTGATGGCTATGAGGCATCTTTATTTATAGCCCCCTTACATTGAGGTGTTACAACATCATTGGGCAATTAACTATTCAAAACTATTGATTAGTTTTCAATCCAACATTTCATAGGTCAATTTAACACTTCGTGTCCATTGGTTGCATCTCATTATTCTTAGTATAGTTTCTAAATTCCAAGGAATATCATAGTTCATTGGACAGTTCTCAATCCAACCTTTGATTGGTTACTTCTTAGATATTATATGGCATTCATTGGATACATTCTAATTCTCTTGACAAAGTTCCAAGTTGCACAGTAGAAACTTCTTAAAGTTCTTATCTCATCCTAGCATATGTGTCCCTGTACATAGCTAAGAACATGGTAACGTGGTTTATCTAATACATTCCAAGATTATTATGTGGCGTAGGTAATAATTCAAACATCACTCATATATATATATATATATTTATATATATATATATATATATATATATATATAGAGAGAGAGAGAGAGAGAGATACACATGCACACATTCAGTCCATAATTACTTTACATTTCATTATTACTAGAGATGAGCGAGCGTACTCGTCCGAACTTGATACTCGTTCGAGTACTAGAGTGTTCGAGATGCTCGTTACTCGTAACGAGTACCATGCGATGTTCGAGTTACTTTCATTTTCTTCCCTGAGAAATTTGCGCGCTTTTCTGGCCAATAGAAAGACAGGGAAGGCACTACAACTTCCCCCTGCGACGTTCAAGCCCTATACCACCCCCCTGCAGTGAGTGGCTGGCGAGATTAGGTGTCACCCGACACCCCACAGATGCGTTCTCACTTAGCTGAGGGAAAGTGCTGTTGATGCCGGGGCTGCTATAGGGAGAGTGTTAGGAGTGATTTTAGGCTTCAAGAACCCCAACGGTCCTTCTTTTCTATATGCGCTCAATGGGGCCGGCGGCAGCAGCGCCGACCCCATTGAGAACATATAGAAGACAAATCATTCTTCTCTGCCACAGCTGTAACAGCTGTGACAGAGAAGAACGATGTTTGCCCATTGAATTCAATGGAGCCGGCAATACAGCCGCTCCATTGAAAGCAATGGGCTGCCGGCGTGCGTGGGGTGAATTGTCGGGAAGGGCTTAAATATATAAGCCCTTCCATGCAATTCATCCTAAAATGTGTTAAAATAAAAAAAAATTGTATACTCACCTTTCCGCTGCAGCCGGAGTCCAGCCGCGGCCGCTGTCAGTTCTCCTGAACTGCTTCTCGGCACTATTCAGCCGGCGGGCCTTTAAAATCCCCGCCTGCTGAATAATCTGCCTCTGATTGGTCACAGCCCTGACCAATCAGAGGCAGGTTTCACTCACACACCCATTCATGAATTCATGAATGGGTGAGTGACTGCTGCCTCTCAGCGCTGAGCCAATCAGGGGCAGGTCTGACTCACATCCATTCATGAATTCATGAATGGGTGTGAGTGAGACATGCCTCTGATTGGCTCAGCGCTGAGCCAATCAGGGGGCAGGTCTGACTCACACCCCCTTCACACCCACTGCAGGACGGCCGCGCGGAGCTCCGGCAGCCGGGAGAAGGTGAGTATATATAGAATTTTTATTTTTACACATTTTAGGATGAATTGCAGGGAAGGGCTTATATATTTAAGCCCTTCCCGACAATTCATCCCGGGCTCGCCCGCAGCGCATTGCTTTCAATGGAGCCGGCTCTATTGCCGTCTCCATTGAATGCAATGCGCTGGACAGCTCCAGCCCGTTTCTAATGAAACGCGTCTAGGAGCAGATTTTCAGGCGATTTGCGGGCGACTTGCGCGCACCGGTCACGCGATTTGCGGATGCGCATACGTCATGCGATCCGCAAATCGCGTGAAAAAACGCCCGTGTGACTAAGGCCTTAGACTACTATTACATACTATGCATGAGATAGGCTGCCTGCAGATGGCCGGGTCGGATCCCACTGCGAGAATTCTCGCAGCGGGATGCGGACCTGTGCCTCTGCACAGCTCTGTGGCTTACCCTGTTACAGCTGTGGCAGAGAAGAACGATTTTTGCCCATTGAATTCAATGGAGCCGGCAATACAGCCGACTCCATTGAAATCGATGGGCTGCCGACGATCGCGGGATGAATTGTCGGGAAGGGCTTAAATATATAAGGGCTTAAATATATACTCGGGACCAGGTGAGTATATATATATATTTTTTATTTTTACACATTTCTGGATGAATTGCAGGGAAAGGCTTATATATTTAACCCCTTCCCGACAATTCATCCCGCGATCGCCGGCAGCCCATTGCTTTCAATGGAGCCAGCTGTATTGCTGGCTCCATTGAATTCAATGGGCTAACATCGTTCTGCCGGGACAAGGTGAGTATATATTTTTTTTAATTTTTACACATTTCTGGATGAATTGCAGGGAAGGGCTTATATATTTAAGCCCTTCCCGACAATTCATCCCGCGATCGTCGGCAGCCCATCGATTTCAATGGAGTCGGCTGTATTGCCGGCTCCATTGAATGCAATGCGCTGGACAGCTCCGCCCGATTTTCGGGCGATTTTCGGGCACCGGTCACGCGATTTGCAGATGCGCATCCGTCATGCGATCCGCAAATCGCGCGAATAAACGCCCGTCTGACTAAGGCCTTAGTCAGACGGGCGTTTTTCGCGCGATTTGCGCATGCGTCCGGCGAATTTTTATCGGACACATGAGTGCTTTTTATGCGCTCGTCCGATAAATTATAGAACAGAAATCACAGATCGCACCTATCTGCGATCTGCGATTCCTGTTCTCTTCTCTATATGCGCTCAATGGGGCCGGCGGCGTCAGCAGCGCCGACCCCATTGAGAACATATAGAAGAGAAATCATTCTTCTCTGCCACAGCTGTAACAGCTGTGGCAGAGAAGAACGATGTTAGCCCATTGAATTCAATGGAGTCGGCTGTATTGCTGGCTCCATTGAATTCAATGGGCTAACATCGTTCTTCTCTGCCACAGCTGTTACTGCTGCGGCAGAGAAGAACGATCTTTATGCTGACAGTGCGGGGGAGGGGGGCCCACTCTTGCCGCTATTGTGGCTTAATAGGGGGACCTGTGAACTTGAGATGCAGCCCAACATGTAGCCCCTCGCCTGCCCTATCCGTTGCTGTGTCGTTCCCATCACTTTCTTGAATTGCCCCGATTTTCACAAATGTAAACCTTAGCGAGCATCGGCGATATACAAAAATGCTCGGGTCGCCCATTGACTTCAATGGGGTTCGTTACTCGAAACGAACCCTCGAGCATCGCGAAAATTTCGTCCCGAGTAACGAGCACCCGAGCATTTTGGTGCTCGCTCATCTCTAATTATTACATTATTCTATCTGTTAATAAAGGCATCAGCACTGCCTTTTTGTTATATCTTGATATTCTTGGTACAGCTTCTAAGCCAAATGTGGAACCTTCTTGATACTCTTATCTTATCTTGACATATGTCTCTTGGTACATACAGAAATTAGACAAGTTGTTTTCTGGTATATTCAACGGTGTCTGCTACTGCCTAGTTTAAATTCATACAATACTGTATATATAACAATTGTCCATAATCAAATATCTTCCATTGCACTTGAAACATCATATTGAACCCTTGAAGTGGCGCTGAATGAGTAACTTTATGCACAACATTTCAGTCAAACATGTTGCCAACAACCAACTATCTCTACTATCTTGGAAAGCTGCAGGACTGAATTTTCTAATAAATAAAAAAAATCCTGATACATAAAAGGCATCTGAAACCTTTTTAAAATAAAAATAGCAAACGGGTAATGTTTACACCCTTAGCCCGCCTGCAAACGGGCGGGTCGGATCCGGCGGCGAGAATTCTCGCCGCAGGACCCGACCCCAGCGCCTGCAGGGACAAGCGCGTACTCACCCGCGCTTGGCGGCCCCGCTCTTTCATGTGCCGGCTGCCGGACAGCCGGCGCATGCGCAGACCAGAGCCGGCAGTCGGGTGAGTGACGTTTCTGTGCGAGGCTCTGCGAACCCCGCACAGAAATAGGACGTGCTGCGGTTTGTTTGCCGCGCGACACTTCCTGCTGCAAAACCGCGGCCATCTGCATAGGCGTGCATATTGTAACGCACTCCTATGCAGGCTTTCAGTGGCGGAAATCCCGCTGAAAATCCCGCCGCGGGATTTCCGCCCGTGTGCAGGCGGCCTTATAGAACACTTATTGTGGTAACTTGTTTTGATCGTATGATGTCCAATCATGTCTACACCTATCCAGCCGCACATCCTTATATCTACTTTTCTCTGGTAATCATTCCAAGGGGCCACTGCACACCTGGTTTTCCAACCATGGGCTGCTAGGAGCACCTTGAGAGTAAGAGACCTTATTTCCGAATGCCTACAATTGATATTTTTTTTTCTCTGTAGCCTGTGCTAAATTTAACTTCCTATGCCCCACTTCTAGCATTTTTTACAAGCACAATGTTCAGTGACTCCTGTGCACCCTAGGAGAAAGATCAAGAAGATACTTTCTGGTTTAGGTTGATC
Source organism: Eleutherodactylus coqui (assembly GCF_035609145.1). Lineage (NCBI taxonomy): Eukaryota > Metazoa > Chordata > Amphibia > Anura > Eleutherodactylidae > Eleutherodactylus > Eleutherodactylus coqui. The sequence goes on from NC_089838.1 coordinate 74,687,454, forward strand.
ACCTTAAGTGACTCCAGAAGGCAGATCTGTTTTCTAATCATTGTTTTGAACCCAAATAAATTATAACACCACCTCCTCAAAACTGTCAAAATGCGCTTTGCATGGCCTGGAACTCACACTTTCATGTAATACTTCAAACCCTCTGCACAGCCCTGAACATTCCCAGTCATTTCTTATTTGGATTTTTTTAATAGCAAACAGGGGGTTATATACACTGAATGGACACTTTATTAGAGACACCTGCCGCCTCCCAATTGAAGCTTTATGGTATAGAAATTAGACACATAACCTCAGAGTAAAGCATGAAATAAAGTAAGCAAGTTTTCTGTAGATGCATCTTTAGTGTGAATCTACATTAGAAAGGGGAAAATGGAGTGATCTGAGCAGCTCTGAATGAGGCATGGCCATTGGTGCTAGACTAACCAGGATCAGTATTTTAAAATCTTCCCACCTTGTGGCATTTTCTAATGCCATAGTGTCAAGCATATACCAAGAATAGTGTGATCAAGAAGAAACATCCAACAAAAGTGGATCCTGTGGATGTAAACAACTCATCGATAAAAGGGGTCAAAGAAAGATACCAAGAATTGCTCAGAAAAACAGGCTGTACAAGCGAATTGCAGTCAAATTCAATGCCGGTTCTCAAACTAGCATATACAAATGCACAACTCTTCAATCCTAAGGAAGGATAGGCTATAACAGCAGATGTCCATTTTGAGTGTCATTGCTATCTAAGAGAAACCGGAAGACAAGACTTCAATGTGCATAAAAACACAAGAATTGGATCACTGAGTGGTGGAATAACATTGCTTGGTTATATGAATTCACAGTACCGTTGCACCGTGCTGATGGGAGGGTCAATATTTGGCACAAGCAGCATGAATCCACGAACCCTTCATGTCAGGTGTCAGAAGTTCAGACTGGTGGAGGTGGAGTAATGGTATGCAAAATGTTTTTGGTATTCCCTGGGTCCTCTGATGCCTATTGATGGATGCCATGATAAATTGTTGCAGTTCTGAAGTTTATAATAGGTCCCAAGGGCTGCTAGATAGATATTTCTAATAGAGTCCATTCAGTGTATATCCTCAAAGGGATTTTTTGATGGGTAATATCCCATGGGGGATTTGTTCCAGATGCAGGAAGTACTGGTAGCAGACATATACCATTTATTCAGGCTTGTCCACATGTCCAGAGGATTGTGCTTACCATAATCGCACACATACCTCAACGGTTGCCCCTTAGACCTAGCTGGAACTATCTCAGTCATTTTCCACCCATGAGGAACAGGATCCTTCCACAGCAAAAATGATTAATTTTGCATTTCTGAAGCAATAAGCAAAGCCGTACTACAGATATAGCTAGTGTCAGAACAGCCAACACTTCACCTATTTCTAAAAAAAATAAGATTTCTGCTGAGAATGAACTGGGTTGATGATGTAATACAAAATGAATGCAAAGTTAAAACATGGAGACCTATTTTCCAAATCTTATCAACTCACATTAACATAGTATGTAAGGCCGAATGAAGACAATGTCCATCTAGTTCAGCCTGTTAATCCTCCTATGTTGTTGATCCAGAGGAAGGCTAAAAAACCAAAGAGGCAGGAGCCAATTAGCCCAATTGGGGGAAAATTCCTTCTTGACTCCCTAATGGCAATCAGACTAATCCCTGGATCAACTCTTAATAGTTCCTACCTGCCTGTATACCCGGATTAACAATTGACCTAAGATTTATATCCTGTAATATCCTTCCGCTCTAGAAAGACATCAAGTCCCCTTTTAAACTCCTCTATGGATTTTGCCATAACCACATCCTTAGGCAGAGAGTTCCACGGTCTCACTGCTCTTACAGTAAAGAACCATTTTCTGTGTTGGCAATGAAACCTGCTTTCTTCTAGACGTAGCAGATGCCCTCTTGTTACAGTCACAGCCCTGGGTATAAACAGATCAAGGGAGAGATCCTTGTATTAACCCCTCATGTATTTATACATATTTATTTGATCACTGCTTAGCCGTCTTTTTTCCAGGGTAAATAATCCCAATTTTGATAGCCTCTTTGGGTATTCCAGTCCCTTCATTCCATGTATTAGTTTAGTTGCCCTTCTTTGAACCCCCTCAAGCACTGCAACATCTTTCCTGAGCACTGGTGACCAGAACTGTACTGCCTTATATAGTGGAAGGATAATGTTCTGTCTTTTAATGCACCCCAAGACTTAATTAGCTTTTGCAGCAGCTGTCTGGCATTGGTTACTCCAGTTTAATCCACAATCCACTAGTACCCCCAGGTCTTTTTCCATATCACTTTTCCCTAGCAATACCCCATTAAGTGTATATTGGTGACATCCGTTTCTCCTGCCCATGTGCATAACCTTACATTTATCAACATTGAACTTCATTTGCCATTTTTCTGCCCAAGCCCCCCAGCTTATCTAGGCCCGTTTGTAGCCGTACATTGTCCTCCGTTGCATTAATTATATTGTATAATTTTGTGTCATCTGCAAATATGGATATTTTACTGTGCAGTCCCTCTATCAGGTCATTGATAAATATATTGAACAGAATGGGTCCTAATACTGAGCCCTGTAGCACCCCACTAGCGACGGTGGCCCAATCAGAGTGCGAACCATTTATTACCACCCTCTGCTTTCTATTTCTGAGCCAATTCTTTACCCAACTACACACGTTTTCACCCAATCCGAGCTGTCTCATTTTATATATCAGCCTATTATGCGACACGGTGTCAAATGCTTTAGAGAAGTCAAGATCAATAGACTCTCCCAGGTGCAGCCTAGAGCTTACTTCATTGTAAAAGCTGCTAATAGTTTCGGGTTGTTTTTGCTCTCTTTTTTTCGATCAGTCTTTCAGCCTCCTCCTTAGCAATTTTGATCTTATCTTTGCATATTTTGTTTTTTTCCCTGTACGATTTTAGCGCTTCTTCGCTGCCTTCTTGCTTTAGTAGTTTGAACGCTTTCTTTTTTTCGTTTATTGCCCTCCTTACAATCTTGTCCAGTCACAATGGTTTCCTTTTACTTGAAGTTCTTTTATTTTTAAAGGGAATTAACTGCTCACATGAGGTGATTAGGATCCTTTTAAACTTTTCCCATTTATGCTCTGTACTGATATTTTTGAGGATGTTGTCCCAATTAATGTTACTGATAGTAGTTCTAAGCTGATCAAATTTTGCTTTACTAAAGTTTAGTTTATTTGTTGCTCCCTGATAAGGCTTCTTATTGAATGACAGCTGGAAGTTGATTATATTGTGGTCACTGTTCTCCAAGTGCCCCTCAACCTGTACCCCTGTTATTCGGTCTGGTTTGTTAGTTAGTACTAAGTCCAGAGTGGCCCTCACTCTAGTTGGCTCCTGCACAAGTTGGGTAAGGTAGTTATCTTTAATTGTTCTCAAGAATGTATTACCCCTATGAGAATTGAAGGTTTTGTTTTTCCATGTTATATCCGGATAATTAAAGTCTTCCATGATAATTACTTTGTTGCACTTTGACACCTCTTCTATCTGCCTTAATAGTAAGATTTCAGTTTCTTCTTTCTCTTTTGGTGGTCTATAGAAAACCCCATATCAGGATTTTGTTATTTTTTTCTACCTGTATTTCTACCCACAGAGATTCCACATTAAATCCAGAATTTATAACTATCTTTAAAGAACCTCCTGGTTCCTAGCACAAACTATAGTAGATGGACAACCCTTGTGGTCCTTAGATCACAAAAGTAATAATGCTATTGATTGACATGTTTTTTATCAATGCATCACAGAAGGGGAAATAAAAAATTAAAAACAATCACAGAAAATGGCCGTTACTTACTGACTGAGGAGTGCATATAGATGGATCCTCCTCTCACCATGCAGGTAGCTGACTACCAAATGGAGAAGCCAATAACACCTGTGCAGGACACCGATAAAACAACTACTCACACTGCCTCTTGATAATGAGGAAGGTGGATGCTTGGTGTACACACCCACACACAGTGGACACAGGGTGCCAGACCATTCTGATATATGTAGTTTACCATGCAGACCAGCAACCTATTAATGACGCCATGATAATTTGGTGGGTTGCCCTGCATTTCCTTCAGTGAACCACATTAGTACTGCCACCCTGGGCTCCCCCTGGAGTCTTAATGCCACACTGCATGTGAATGATAGATAATAAATGCAAGGCATTGGTTGGATGTTGGCCAAGATACATGAGCCCACTAACCACTTCACGGTTCCTTGCGTTGTAGTGGGTCCCTACACAGGTGTTATTGGCTCCTCCATTTGGTAGTCAGCTACCTGCATGGTGAGAGGAGGATGCATCTATATGCACTCCTCAGTCAGTAAGTAACGGCCATTTTCTGTGATTGTTTTTAATTTTTTATTTCCCCTTCTGTGATGCATTTATATTAGTGTAGGGACCCACTACAATGCAAGGAACCGTGAAGTGGTTAGTGGGCTCATGTACCTTGGCCAACATCCAACCGATGCCTTGCATTTATTATCTATCATTCACATGCAGTGTGGCATTAAGACTCAAGGGGAAGCCCAGGGTGGCAGTACCAATGTGGTTCACTGAAGGAAATGCAGGGCAACCCGCCAAATTATCATGGCGTCATTAATAGGTTGCTGGTCTGCATGGTGAACTACATATATCAGAATGGTCTGGCACCCTGTATCCACTATGTGTGGAAGTGTACGCCAAGCATCCACCCCCCTCATTATCAAGAGGCAGTGTGACTGGTTGTTTTATCGGTCTCCTGCACAGGTGTTATTGGCTCCTCCATTTGGTAGTCAGCTACCTGCATGGTGAGAGGAGGATGCATCTATATGCACTCCTCAGTCAGTAAGTAACGGCCATTTATTATCAATGCAATTCAAATCAGCAGGCCCTCCTCTCCTTTTCTGTCTCTTCGCAAATAGTGCTGTAGTATACTGTATGAGCTGGTCAGAAGTATAAATAAAAAGATTTCAGAAACCTTTTAGAACTTTGATTCCAACCCTACTCACTTTCTCAACATGATGCCCTCCAGGACTAAAATTGCCCTTTTTAACATACATCCAACATACAGAATGGTCTCAACTCAACTGAAATTATTGGAAACAAATTCTGTTGATCATGAATTCCCAATGCAAGCCTTTATCTCTTCTATGACCCCTCCTACTTTCTCCTTATTTATTCCTATGTTAGCAAAAAATTGTTAACCTTTCTAACAAAAACCTATACTAAAAAAGCAATACATACACTAAAGATTATTGTGTATCTTTTAAATTAAGTCTTTTTAACTACTGTATATGTACAACAGATGCCTTAATACTATGATGTTAGATATAAGGAATTCATATATATCATGTCAGAAATTGTTTTCAATGGTGAGACAATAACAAAATGAATGCCATTATGAGATGACCTTTGTGACATGCTACATTGTAGAATTGAAAGCCTGAATAAATAGTCATAAAGGGAAAAAGCTTGATGGTAACAATGTTCAGATAACCTGTGCTGCTCAGAGTTGTCCCAGGTTACATCAGTGGACATCAGACCATTAAATTACTGCCACTGGCTTTAAAGATAATGCGTCGCCTATTTTTTTTTTTTTTTTTACTAATTGGGACCATATAGTGAAACACATTCTATCATTCTAAACTGCTTCTGTTTTTTATTATAGATTATTGTATTGTCTGTACATAACTCTGGACTTTTCTTAAGAGAAGAGGAAGCATCTGACTATTATTAGTCTTAGTGGTCAGTTTGAAAACTGCAAGATTTTAAAATTTTTAAAAAGATATTGATTGTAGTATCAGGAATTTTTTTTTAAATTACAAAATATTTTAAGTATGTTTACTATATAAACTTGTTTTATATAATTAATAATTTTCTGATGACACATTCCTTCAAATGTTAATTAAAATACAATAAAAATATGCTGCGACTAATGTCTCAATATTTCTAAAAAAGGCAACTGCAAATTTTAATATACAGCAAATTGTTCATTGATATGTGCTACTGTATGTCTGAGACATTGTCTTAAAATACAAATGCAAGAAAAAGTTAAAAAAAATCCTTTATAAATTCCTAGAATTCTGCACTGATTGCTAAAATAATCTCGTCTGATTGTTATATAAGTGACAACTATACACAATCACAATGTAACTAGACAAAAAGCACACAGTTATATTCATGTCTTTTATTAACCCCTTCCCGCTCCAGGGCGTAAGTTTACGTCCTGGCAGCGGGGTACTTCCCGCAACAGGGCGTAAACTTACGTCCTGGGGATAGCGTGAGATCACTTATGATCTCGCGCTATCCTGCAGCAGTAGCCGGCTGTCAGTCACAGCCGGCTTCTCACTGCAACAGCGGGGGTGCATCGGAGATGCGCCCCCCGCTGTTAACCCCTTCCCTGCCGCGATCTATGTAGATCGCGACATGGGAAGTATTCACAGAGGGAGTGCGTACCGACCCGCAGAAAAAATGGATTGTGTCATTTATGATGCATGATTAACGCTGTAAAAAAAAATCTATGGCAGAATTGATGCGTCTTCTCTCCCTGCTATCATAAAAAAAAATAATAAAAGTTTTACAATATAGTCTATGTATCCAAAAGTGGCACCAATAAAAACTACAGTTTGCCACGCAAAAAACAAGCCCTTATACAACCGAATCAAAGGAAAAATAAAAAAGTTATGACTTTTGAAAAATGGAGAAGAAAATCCGTCAAAAATCGTTGCGGATAACCAGCGAGGTTGTTGATCTGGGTCTTGGCGTTGATAGGAACTTTTAAATGTTGATCCAGGAATTATTCTGATTGCCGTTATGGAGTCAGGAAGAAATCCCCCCCACCCCCATTTGGCTAAATTGGCTTCTGCCTCATTGGGGTTTCTTTTGCCTTCCTCTGGATCAGCAAGGAGGGTGGAAATAGTCTGAACTGGATGGAAATTGTTTTCTTTCAGCCTAACATACTATGTTACTAAGTTGAAATGTATTACATTTCTTAGGTGCCCCCTAACCTATGCTCTTGTTACTCTGCCTCCACTGATTTGACTCCTTAAAATGTAACTTTTAATGAAGGTGAAAACACCTGACCACTCCTGCCATTTACTTATCTGTATTAGGTTTCCTACTTTTACAATAAGTAAGAAACCCATAGATAACTGGTGCCATGCCTATTTCTCTTATTTAATGCATATAGTAAGAGCACAGGGTTATCAACTCTGGCCGCCCTGTAGGTGAGACCACAGTCATCTTTGTACAAGGTGAACACAACAAATTGAACTCTAGATCCGTTTTAACCACACTCCCCTTTACACACTCCCCTTTTTAACCACACTCCCCTATCTTGTACGAAGATGAATTTACTTATGGCTGCTTTATGATAAAGGACAAAGTTAGGAAAGCCCACTCCCCCTTCTTCTTTACGGCGGGAGAACAAATTGTATCTTAAATGTTGCAGGTGGGATGCTAGATTTTTAGAGTACAGTTTCTTATCTGCATTTAACAATGAGATGGGAAGGTAATTACTACACGCTGATGAATTCTTCACCGTTTCTACTAAAATCTGTCAATGTGAACTGTATGCAACAAGTCAAGTTTATCTCTCATCTGCTTTTGAAGAATAAAACCGTTTGGTTAACTTTACTATCGAACTCCTGGAGTCACTTCTCAGCATCTATTCCATCTTCAACATATGCTTTGAGGTACCACACTAATCGCTCCAGGCAGGACAGAGGTTTATCCCCGATTTTTATTTAGTTCTCAAATTTTTATATTTATTATTTTGTTCGGAATGGCTCCCTGCCAATACACAGACTGGTATAATAACAAAGCAACATCTTCCCCTGGTAGTGTTGGAATTGCTGCTGGTCTCCTCCTGATTCCGACATATTTTCTCCTCCTATTTCCACCCTAAGTAAAAAATATGTTAATATGGAATTACAGAGCTGCAACTCTCATGTTTCCACTAGGAACACACTGTGCCCTTAAGGTGCTGGTGGTAGTTTTGGAACTGCTGCCACTCTCTTTCTCCTGTTTCCACCGTGTTTCTTCACATCACTATTCTCTGCTATGTGATCAACATTCATAAAAATGATCAAATACAAACTAATTGAAAGTGTTATGCAAGTATTATATTCCTGTATGCACACATCCTGTCTGTTATGGAAGTATCATATTATTGCATTAGCACATCTTGTCTAAGTCAGGTTTGTTAATATTCTTTGAATCACAGACTCGTACAGTTGAAAGGGACATCCAGGGTCATTAAATCAACCCCCCCTGCTCAATGCATGATTCACTAAATCATCCCATACAGATGTCTGTCCAGCCAATGATTGTAGACTTCCATTGAAGAAGAACTCACCACCTCCTGTGACAACCTATTCCACTCAATAATCACCCTGGCATTTTTTTTCCAATATCTAATCTGTGTCTCCTGTCTTTCAGTTTCATCCCATCGCTTCTTATCTCTCCTTGTGTAAATGAGAATAGAGTTGATCCCTCTGGACTATGACAGCCCTCCAGATATTTGTAGACCGCTATTATGTCTCCTCTCAGCCTTCTTTTTTGCAAGCTAAACATTTGCAGATCCTTTAACGGTTACTAAAATGTTACATGGTTTGCAGATCACTCATTATCCTGGGAACTCTTCTCTGAATTTGCTCCAGTTTTTCAATGTCTTTTTTTAAATTAGTGTGCCCTGAACTGAACACAGTATTGCAGATGAGATCTGACCAAGAAAGAGTAAAGGAGTAATTACCTCACATGGTCTAGACTCTTTGCTTCTCTTAATACATCCCTAATTTAGTTAGCTTTTTTGTTGCTGTATCACACTATTGACTCGTGTTAAGAAAATTGTAGATCAATGTATCAGTTAATTGTTTTTTTATTGCATTGTAGACTAGAAATATATAGCATGATACTAGTATAAAGTGGTGAAGGGGTTAAACGAAATCCTTCTATAGCAGTGCATGTTTTTTGGTGAGACAGACAAGATAAGACAGTCTGCTAGACCACCGATGTATGTATGTTTATAGATGAGGCACACAGGAAATAGGACAGACGTCTAGATATTCCTTGCATTCCTTTTCCCTGAATTCATAACGGTTTTATTGTATGTTATAGTTACACCTTAAGAGGTGTAACATATGTTAATCATTTTTTGTTTTAGCGTATCATGTATTCTTATTAATCTTGGAGGTATATACTTTTGCTGTGATGTCATTTATGGTACATAAGCTTCGAACACCTTAGAATAAATTAGAAATCATCTGATACCGCACAGGCTGGTGTGATTTGTATTTCTCCTCGGTCCAGACCACTGCACGTGATCTGGGAGAGTCTTCTCTTTGATAAACACATAAATTCTCCTTACATGTTTGGTCCTTCGAGCTGGAAAGACTCACTGCAGAGGGAGAGGACGGCCTGGCTGTGAAAAGGTGGGTCTGAAGTACGCTCCGATCATTAAAAGACCTCCGTCTTGCTTAGACGTCATTAGAGGCCAGTCGGGCATTCTGTCTGAAACAGTGACGTTTTTCCGAACTAGCCTGAGAATTTAGAAGCCTCCCAGATAACGTGTAGTAAATATAACAATGGTTAAACTTTTCTTCTCTCTTCTTCTTCTGTATACTTTAGTGTTAGTAGAATTTACAATGTGTATTGTAAATGAGAAGTATAGATGAATGGGTTGTCAAGGGACAATAGCAGTAGTCTATGTGAAATGTGTAAGGTAAATGAGAAGTATAGACGAATGGGTTGCCAAGGGGCAATAGCAGTAGTCTATGTGAGACCATAGCCATTGTGAGAAGGCTACAGGAAAGAATTACTCCATGCGCATGATAAAAGAATCGGTTAGATGACGTCATGGGACACAGGGGTGTCCAGGAACTTTACTTCTTATCTTTCTATTACTTTTTCTTTGATATTGTGTTATAGAGTAACTAAGAATATAAAGAGGGCGGCCGCATACTAACATAATGTAATATTTGTATTGTTGTCTTATACTGCATGAAGCGAATGTGTGAGTGATTGAGATAAGCGGACCTGATACGTGGGCACTGACCTCTAGGACACATTAAGGACCAACCTCGCTGTGCAGGTTGTTTTCGGACAAGCCCCTTATTGTGTTCAATGTTCACAGGCCCTACTCGGTAAAGCTAAAAGGAGTCTTCGTGTATATAGCGAAGCAGCGATTCTGGTAAGGGACCTTTGCGTTTTCACTAAACATTTTAGTGGCCAGAGGCTTGTTTTATGTTGTTTGTCTTGTAAATCGGCACCAAGAACATAATTACTAACAATGGGAAATATAAACTGTAAGGCATTCTCCTGTGCATGTCTCTGTTGTTGCCAACAACAGGAAGTCCTTCAAGGGGATAAGAAGTACATGCGCAAGTTAGATCCTGACTATGTCAAATATTGGGACATAAGTGGGAAATATGGATTAAAAAAAAAAATAATAATAAAAATAAATTAAAAGCTCCTAGTTGTAAAGAATTATGTGATAAAATATAGACAAAATCAGCTAAAGATCAGCAGAAATACGGATTATCCGCTGCTGAATCCTGGTTAAAAGAAGCCCCAAACTTGACCGCGTAGATTGGTCTTTCATGCACGCGGTGCTAGAAAAATTCAACTTCCCACCTACATTAATTCAAGCAATATTCACACTATACTCAAATCCTAGTGCAAAAATAAAAGTGAATGATATATTCTCGCCGACTTTTTCAATCACCAATAGCACTAGGCAGGGCTGCCCCCTGTCCCCTACCCTATTCATACTTACACTGGAAATTTTTCTACAGATGGTAAGACAGAGTAATGAAATCAAAGGAATAGAACTGGACCACTACTCAATAAAAACAGTAGCATTTGCTGATGACATACTTTTCATCCTAACAAACCCAGAAGAAAGCCTCGCTAAAATTAGCAAAATATTACAAACATTCAGCTCAATTTCGAACTTTAAAGTAAATGTCTCAAAATCTACTATATTAAACATTACCATCCCGCCATCAGCCGCAAAAAAACTCAAATTGACCTCTCCTTTTAGCTGGGCTGAAACCCATATAGAATATTTAGGGATCCTCATAACAAAAAACCTAGAAGACCTATATAACAAAAACTTTGCTCCCTTAACAGAAGAAATAGTTGCACTTCTTCGAACATATGACCTGCCATTCCTTACTTGGTTTGGCAGGAAAAATCTGATCCAAACATATATCGTACCTAAAATACTATATAAACTACAAATGATACCAATCCACTTGCCAAGCTCCTTTTTCAAACGCATTAAATCATCACTCTCCAGATTCCTATGGAACAGTAGAAGACCCAGGCTTTCACATAAACTCCTAGCCCAGAGAAAAGAGCATGGAGGCATAAACCTCCCAGATATGGAACAATATTATAAAGCAATACAGCTCAACAGATGGCTGGAATTAATCAAACCCTCAAAAAACCTAATTGTAAGTGCACTAGGACAAGCGTCATATGGAAAATCCCCAAAGGAGATCTATGGCGCCCCCCTCATAAAACCCACATTACCCCCCCCCCACGACCTTCTCTTGAAAGGAATATGCGAAACATGGGCTTCGCTTCAAAAAGAAATAGCTCCCCATCCATCCCCCATAGCGCCTTTATCCCTTGTGCCAGAGTACCTAGATATGGACTTAGACAAACACACTAAACAGGTCTGGACTAACCTAGAAAAACTTTCAATAGCAGACCTTTGGTCCCAACGAGACCTCAAAAACACGCATCTAATTGAAAAACTGCTAGCTTCAATACCGGGCCTTCGACTCAACCAACTTCAAACCCTACACATAACCAAAATCCTCGACAAATTCAATAAAAAGTTCCCATCGACACGTCCTCTTACAGATTTTGAGAAAAATGTCGAAACTCGAACCACTCAAAGTAGAAAATTAGCTCTCCTAAAAAAGAAATTCATAACCCATCAAGAAACATCTAGACCAGCATACATCAGATCCTGGGAGATGGAGCTCGGAATTAACTTATCAGACAAAGAGGTGAAATTCATATTGAACAACTCACACGGATATTCTAGATGCACCAAATTACAAGAGAACCACTATAAGCTTATCACTAGATGGTATAAAACCCCTGAGTGGCTTTACGCATATAAACTTTCTAACACAAATCTGTGCTGGAGATGTAATGAGCATGTAGGCTCCTTTATACACATATGGTGGTCATGTCCACGAATTAGGCCCCTTTGGAGCCAAGTCGAAAATAAAATACGCAAAATAACCCGCAGATCATTTACTCTCCACCCGGAACATGTGTTCTTAGCAAAACCGTCAGCAACCTATAAGCCCTCAAAAACCAATCTGATTACTCACCTCATATCAGCAGCGAAAGTTATAATCCCTCTAGCATGGCTTCAACCAACAGCTCCCACCTACACGGAATGGATAGCGAAGGTAAACGAAATTCGCCGCTTCGAAGAAATGACAAGCTGGTCATGTAGAACACACGAACAATTCAAAAAAATATGGGGCCAATGGCCAGGCACCCCCTCCTCTACATCCCACTAAATGGCATACAGTCTCTTTAGCTACAATTTAATTCAGACAGAACTTGCATATCTCACTCGTCTCATGATTTTCTTTTGGAGTTAGAGGTTATAATATAATAATAGATGTTCTCCCCCCCTCCCCCCCTCCTCCCTTCCACACACCCTTCCTATCCTCACCTTTTTCACCATCCCAACCTCCGTTAAAAAAAAAATAATCAAGAAATGTTTTGCTTCTGTAACAATTAACATTGTTCAACTATTTTTCTCTGTAAATATAAAGAATAATTAAAAAAAAAAGAAGCCCCAAACTGTCACGCCCATATAAAAATAGACCCCTGACAGTTTGTTGAACAATTCAAAGGATTAATGAGGAGTTACAATTGAATGAAAAATAGAGAGAGCAGATAGAAGAATTCTAGAGCCAGATTGGAGTTGTGTAGAAGGAAATTAGAATGGGAGGGGAAGAGATGGTAGGCCCCTTCCATAGGATAATCAGGGAGAGAGATGATCCTAATGCTGCATATAATCAGCCATTAAAGAATGCGTTTGTAAGTGAAGTAAAGAAGGAAACAGAAGGTTATATAATGAGGTATATGGTTACCCTTAGGACGGGATCAGTGCAGGATGTTTTGGAATATGCAAAACATTCAGAAAAGTTTTACAAAGAAAAGGGTGAGAAAGTGAGAGATTTTATATAGGGAGAAGAATGTGATATGATGGTTCAGGAAAGTCAGAGAGGTCATTGGACAGCGAGAGGACGTGGAAGTAGAGGCAGAGGAAGAAGCAGAGGTGGGATGCAGCTAGGGGATTTAAATGTGTGTTTGTATTTTGGGAATCTGGCGATTTTGCCCAAGAATGCACTGAGAAACAATGTTCTCAGGCACCTTGGGGAAAAATGACTAAGAGGGGTGGATGTACAACACTTGGAGGATCTCTTGGCAATTTCTACTGCCTGAGATAGATCTCCAGGTGAATGGGCGGATGATTACTTTCCTGGTGGGCTCAGGAGCCACCAGGGCATTAATACATCCCAATATGTACCCAATGTAAAATGTAGTAATAGTCATATCATGGTAAGAGGGGTTAATGGCCGGACCCACAGGGAATCCCTCTCTGAACCAGTTATAACAGACCTAGAGACAAATAAGCCTGTGAAATGTCAGATTATATAGTCTCGAATATGTCCAGTAAATTTGTTGAGATGAGATATTATGATAAAATTCGGTATACCTTCACCAGAGTACCTCAGGGCTGCTGTGAATCTCTAACAATTTTCTCCCAGGCTATGTCAGCACACTTAGGGCAGTTCCAGCCTCTTAGAGGTAGTCAGCTACTACTGTATGTTGGTAGCCAGCAGCAGACAGTGGAGAGAATTGTGTGTGTGTGTGTGTGGGGGGGGGGGGTCTACAGTCGCACTCTTGAGGTTTCTTTATGAGCAAGGCCATAAAGTAAACAGGTAGAAACTCCAATACGGTCAGCAAACGGTTAAATATTTGGGGTATAACCTGTCAGATGAAGGTAGGTAAGCAATTCTGGAGGTCCCAAAACTATGAGCAAATGATGTCCTCTTTGGGAATGACAATGTTATGTGTTCTGCTGAGATATGTTGTTCTATTGTGTTTCCAGCAGCACAGCACTCTCAGGGTTAATGATTGAGCTGGCTGGGTGTGGTACTGTCAGCTAGCCAATCCCCTGGATCTGTGCTCATATATAAACCCAGCCCCTGGTCAGTCTGTATGGCCCCTCAGGTGAGTAGTCATGAATGCTTGTCTGGTGAGGTTTGCAGTGGGATCAGGTTCATGTCTGTTTAAATTCTGTCAGTTTTGTGTGAGTTTGCTGTGTGTCCTGCAATCTGTGTTGTGTCCTGTTCCAGCATGTGGTGAACTGTGTCCGGTTCTGCTGGACTCCTGGTTAGTGTAGGGACTAGCAATATAACCAGGAGCCTTGAAGTGGCCTGCTAGCTTTCAACATATTGTACAACATGTCAACTAATACCTGGTATTTATATTCAGCTTATCTGTTACTAGTGGTTGCATGTTGTGTGCAGTGTATTCTGGGTCTGTCATGTGGCATGTGAATGCATCGTGTTCTGGTGCGTGGCTCCTAGGATCAGCTAGGGCCCAGATCTGAAGACCGCTGGGCTGCCCTTATTGGGGCAATGTCCCCGCTTAGGTAGGGCCATTTCTACCTCCCGTTAGCACAGGGTCAGTTGCCTGAAACCGGTGTGAGTCCCGTTTGACCCTGGTGATACCCGTGTGCGTCCCCTTTGGTCATGATCGTGTGGTTTCCGTGCTTTGCCTGCCCACACGATCGTAACAGACAAACTTCTGCAGCTCCTGGATCCCAAATTCTGCATCTCTGACAGCGCTTCTTACCAGACTTGTCTATAATGACCCTCTGGGTGCAGCTGACAAGATCCAGTGGGATGCGCCCTCTGAGGAAGCCTTTGTCAGGTTAAAGCAGACTCTGGTGGGCACATCAGTCTTGGGGGCTGCCAAACTACAACAAGCCCTTTGTGCTAACTGTTTACTCAAGGGAAGGATATATCACCTCTGTGTTAGAGCCGGACTCTCACCCCTATTGTCTCCATCAGCTGATTACTATGTAACCGTGGTTCTGTAATTTTTGTACTTTTGTCTTTCTGTATTCCCCCTGTCTATGTACGCGCTGCGGAATATGTTGGCGTTATACACAAAGATTATTATAGATGTGTGTCAGATGAGGGACTTGTTGGCATTGCACACAAAGGAATAAGGCGTGGCTAGCTGCCTGCCTGGCTTGATAATACTCTTAGTCAGGCCACGTCCCTGGCGGCCATCTTAGTGCTAGTCATGGCCTGTGGCTATTTTAGTACCTGCTGTAATACCTTCGGCCGCCGCCCAGGCGCCATCTTGGCTTCTCACCTCCCATAGATGTACCTTTTACCTAGAATCCCAATGCTTGCACTTGTAGTACACAATACCAGTGATTAGTGCCTTCTCTGAATTGCGTAGGAATAGTCAGAACCCTCCATCAATGTCCTCTGTGTCTTGATGATGTGTTGTCTATCTTAAGTGTGTGCTATAAGATAGGGTCAGTATGATACGGTGGGATATTTAGTCATAGCAGAGGAATATGTATGGTCTCCTTCAGATAAGTGTCAGGTAGTGAGGCACGGGGTGCTATGGGTGACTGTAGTGCTGACAAGGATCAGGGATAGAAGGCAGCAGGACAGAAGGGATGATTACATGATGCAGACAGTCCAGGGATAAGACTGTGAAGGAATGAAAGTTTACAGTAGTATTACATGAAGATGACAGACAATGGCTTGAGTGCGGGCTCTGTGTGGTGGGGTCAGCTCACAAATGGTTAAATCATCTGTTACATTGGAATGCTTGTTTTACCCTCACTCCCACCTTTCAGCTTTAGAGTTCAGTGAGAAGAAGGGAGGGGGAGAGTGACGGACTCTAGCGATGCTCGCTTGCTTGAAATGAATAGACTTGTAATGAAGATGATCAGGAATGAAGTTTAGTATAAACCTGTGTGAATAGGAAACATACATTCTTGCTGTTATCTGTGTACATGTCAGTTCTGTGATTGGTTTGCAGTGAGTTTGATTGTTAAATGGTGTTTTCAATGTGATAATGTCATGTAAGAAAAATAATGTCATGAGAAAAATATAATAAGTAAGTTGTTGATAATGTGAGACCTGAGTGTCCCTATTAAGGGAAGAATATCACAAGGATGCTGCAGTGAGCTGTAGGAGTCTAGACATAGTTAAAGCTTTGTTTATCTTACTCCATCACCTCTCCTTGATAAGAGAAATTCCTGAGGGGGGGTTGTTAAGGTTGGAGGACCAAGCGACTCTGCAAATGATTGGAGTAGTAGTAGTTGTGTGAATCTTTATGTTATGCAGTAAATATTGTGTAAAGAGAATGTTATTAATAATTATGAGATAGGAAGACTTGACCCCATGGTAGATAAAAGTTAATGACAAGTCTTCAAGCTGTGATGAACGTAAAATGTGTGATTAAGCTTCTTAACTGTACCTACCCCCCACAGATAAGTGATCCATGTTATACATTGAGTTTGCTGTTTCCACCAGTGGGCAGGGACCAAATATCTGCTGTTGTCTCTGATACTGGGGTTATACTTGCTTCGCGCTACCTGGTAATGGGACCGAGGCAGACTACGGGAGACTGCCTGAGGGATACTGTATGGAGTGGAGAACTGTAAGGGCACGTTGTCTCTGGGATATGGCCTGAGCTACAGAGAGCACACGCAGACGTTTGATGGTTGTGTGGTAACAGGCACCTAGAACAGGTGCCAGGTACAGGCCTTAACGGGATTGTGCTTTGGTACAACTGATAATGCCTGTGCACCTCATGACCTCTGAGGGAAACAGCAAGGGCCGTGTCTGGAGAAATAGGAACTCCTCTCCCAATGGTTCCTCTGATGCTATCGGGGTCCCAAGGGGGGTACCGGACGAGTATAGGGCGAGAAATGAGATGGTTGTAGGGGGTTTGAGTCTCTTCTTGCATGGTGGGTAACAGTGAATAAAGATGTAGACTGGATATATATATATATATATATTATAACGAACAGAGATTTGTTAATTATACAAGAGATGCAATCAGGGGCCTAGCGGAACAACTAGGATATACCTTACTTATTGCATGGCAAAATAGAATGGCTCTTGTTATATGTTACTAGCAGAAAAAGGAGAAGTTTGTAAAATGATTGGAGGATATTGTTGTACTATCATTCCTAATAACACAGCACCAGATACGTGAGCACTGGAAGGGTTAAATGTATAATAAAATGAACTAGCTGATAACTCTGGCATAGACGATCCATTCAGGGACTGGTTGGCAGCTTGTTCGGACACTGGTCACAAGTCATATACTCCACACTAGTCTGTATCAGTATGTGCCTCCATTCTAGTACTCTGCGGTTGCTGCTGTATTCCGTGTATCCGAGGACTGTTACAAAACCTTATTGACACTTCCATCACCAAAACTATGTTCCAAAATATACAAGATGACGAAGAACAAGATGACTTACTGGGTCAGGTGACCACCTCTGTGACAAGTGATGGGTAAAAGTTCTATGAAGAAAGCGCCATTTTACTTTGATGATTTTGAAGTGTGACACTTTGATTCCAGTGCGTTCTGATTGTACCGGAGGATTGCTCTAAATAACTGATTGACACTTCGATAAGTAAGATTTTATATCATGATGGACAATAATTTATATATGAAGAAAGAAGCATCAATCTGATAATAAATCAAGGCCAAGCTTCTCTTGGGGGCGGGCCTAATTATATAGATATAGATATAAATGCATCAATGTAATACTTTTATATGAAATAATTACATACTTAGTCTTGAAGTGTGAACCCAGACCTCCTGGTAATAAAGCTTCGGGCCGGAGGAAGCCAGGGGGTCTGTGGTAGAGTCATTTTATATGTGTATTTACTATTATACTGTGTTGCTGTATTGATCTAAAGTGGGGAATGTTAAGAAAATTGTAGATCAATGTATCAGTTAATTGTTCTTTTATTGCATTGTAGACTAGAAATATATAGCATGATACTAGTATAAAGTGGTGAAGGGGTTAAACGAAACCCTTCTATAGCAGTGCATGTTTTTTGGTGAGACAGACAAGATAAGACAGTCTGCTAGACCACCCATGTATGTATGTTTATAGATGAGGCACACAGGAAATAGGACAGACGTCTAGATATTCCTTTTCCCTGAATTCATAACGGTTTTATTGTATGTTATAGTTACACCTTAAGAGGTGTAACTTATGTTAATCATTTTTTGTTTTAGCCTATCATGTATTCTTATTAATCTTGGAGGTATATACTTTTGCTGTGATGTCATTTATGGTACATAAGCTTCAAACACCTTAGAATAAATTAGAAATCATCTGATACCGCACAGGCTGGTGTGATTTGTATTTCTCCTCGGTCCCGACTACTGCACGAGATCTGGGAGAGTCTTCTCTTTGATAAACACATAAATTCTCTTTACACTCGGGTAAAGTCTGTAATCTATATCTAAGCATTTTTCACACGTGCTGCTGCCTAGCCCAATTCCTTCCATTTTGTATGTGCTTTTTTTCATTTTTCTTGTCCAGATATAGTATTTTGTATTTCTTCCTGTTAAATACCATTCTGTTAGTCGCCACCCACTGTTAAAGCTTGTCTAGATCTTTTTGAATCTTCTCTAGTCTTAGCTATCCCACCTAGCTGTGTGTCATCAGCAAATTTGATTAGTTTCCCCCATATTCCCTCATCTAGATCATTTATAACAATCTTGAACAACGCTGGGCGCAGGACAGAACCTTGCGATACCCCACTTGAGACATTCTTCCAATTGGATGTGCAGTGCTTTATGACCACTCTTTGAGTATGATCACTTAGTCAGTTGTGACTTCACCTACAAATTGCATTGCCAATTGCATATTTGGCCATTTTTTTCAAAAAGGATGGTATGGGATCCTTTGTCAAATGCCTTACTAAAGTCAAGATATACTATATCCACGGCATTTCCCTAATCAAACCAGTCTATGATTCTGTCATAGAAGGAAATTTAATTTGTTTGGTATTACTTGTGTGTTGTAAATGCATGCTGGCTTTAGGTAATCACTCCATTCTCATCCAAGTACTTGCATACATGCTGTTTAATAATTTATTCAAAGATCTTTCTCGGTATAGAAGTTAGGCTCACAGGCCTTTAGTTTCCAAAATGCAGAAAAATGAATTGTTCCAGCAGCACCACTCTCTCCAGGCAGGTCAGATCATCTAGATGCACAGCCAGTCAGGAGTCTCAAACATTTCAACTCCACATAAATCCAACCGAAGAATAGTAGAAGACTGGCAGCATAAACAGGATGCAATCAATTGTGAAGTTTATTCACCCGTCATATATAACTAGTAGCGACGTTTCAGCCGTATGGCCTTCCTCATGCTCATGATGGAGGCCATGTGGCCGAAACATCGCGACTACTTATATATGATAGGTGAATAAACTTCACAATTGAGGCCTGTCGTTTCCGGGACTCACTTTATTCTTTTTTTAAGATAGGAACAACACTTGTCCTTCTCCATTTTTCTAGTAATACTCTCTTTCTCTATGATTTTTTAAATATTTTGGTGAGTGGTTCAACAATTACCTCTCTACTTCTATTAGTACCCTAGGATGTAATTTATCTGGATTTGGAGACTTGAATTCATTTAATTTAAGTGCTCTCTCTCTCCATCTCACTGCTTATAAATGGCTTGCATTTTTTATTCCTTCAATAGCACAGGGAAGATCAGTTGATGTTGCATTCACTTTCTGAGAGAAAATAGGAAAAAAATAGGAATTTCAAAGTTTGGCCTTTTCAAAATCATTTTTAAACAATTCACAATTTTCATCCTGTAGGCAAACTATAGCATCTTTGATTTAATTTTTTCCCCCAAAATCCTTTTTGATTGATTTTGGCTTTTCTTGCAAGCCTCAATGCACTAGTATTAGAGATGAGCGAGCACCAAAACGCTCGGGTGCTCGTTGCTCGAGTCGAACTTTCCGCGATGCTCGAGGGTTCGTTTCAAGTAACGAACCCCATTGAAGTCAATGGGCGACTCGAGCATTTTTGTATATCGCCGATGCTCGCTAAGGTTTTCATTTGTGAAAATCTGGGAAATTCAAGAAAGTGATGGGAACGACACAGAAATGGATAGGGCAGGCGAGGGGCTACATGTTGGGCTGCATCTCAAGTTCCCAGGTCCCACTATTAAGCCACAATAGCGGCAAGAGTGCCCCCCCCCCCTCCCAACAATTTTTACTTCTGAAAAACCCTCATTAGCAAGGAATACCTTAGCTAAGCACCACACTACCTCCAACAAAGCACAATCACTGCCTGCATGACACTCCGCTGCCACTTCTCCTGGGTAACATGCTGCCCAACCTCCCCGCACGACCCAGTGTCCACAGAGCACACCAAAGTGTCCCTGTGCAGCCTTCAGCTGCCCTCATGGCATACGCTGGCCTCATAGCCACACCACCCTCATGTCTATTTATAAGTGCGTCTGCCATGAGGAGGAACCGCAGGCACACACTGCAGAGGGTTGGCACGGCCAGGCAGCGATCCTCTTTAAAAGGGGCGGGGCGATAGCCCACAATGCTGTACAGAAGAAATGAGAATACCAATCCTGTGCCACCTCCATCAGGAGCTGCAAACGTGGGCATACCAATGGGGAATCCATGTGCCACACAGTATTCATTCTGTCAAGGTGTCGCATAGCTCAATCCACACTGCAAGGGGAAAGCCGTCAGCGCTCTGACCCCTACCCAAGTCAGTCAGTCAGTGTCTTTGTGCCAGACAGGTCAAACACCGCGATGGGAACTAAGTTTGCACCAACAGCATAGGTGGGTCCTAGGAAGCCCAAGACATGAACAAAAAATTGATCTGAGCCGCCAAACATGGCAGACTTGCACCGCGCCCATGACTTAGGCCTCAGCCCACAGCTTCAGCAATCCTAGGCAGGAGGCGGACTTTCACTGCACCCAGGACATAGGCCTCTGCACAAACCCTCAGCAATCGCGTGCCTACAGCGGACTCCAATGCTAGCGAAGCTGTGCACGTCTCATTAGCGCTGTATTGCTCCTGTAGTTTGTCTCAATGCAGTGCCCCGGATAGTAGAGCTAACGTCAGATTAAATACAGGTGGGCTTTGGCCCACACTGCATGCCCCAGTCAGACTGGGGTTCTTTATAAGTAGACAGAGGCAGGTACAACTCTGTGTGGACCGACAGCATGGGTGGGTCCCAGGAAGCCACCGGCGTTACATAAATAAATCCCATTGCATTGCCCAGCACATCTGAGGTAACATCAGATTAAATGCAGGTGGGCTTCGGCCCACACTGCATGCCCCAGTCTGACCGGGGTTTTTAATACATAGACACTGGCAGGTACAAATCCGTAATGTGAAGTCCCTGTGGACCCACAGCATGGGTGGCTCCCTGGAACCCATCGGCGGTACATAAATGTATCCCATTGCAGTGCCCTGCTCAGCAGAGCTAACGTCAGATACAATACAGGTGGGCTTCAGCCCACAGTGCAGGCCCCAGTCAGACTGGTAATATGTACCTTAACAGTAACCGCGTTGGTGGGAATGTGGTGGCGACTGCGGACCTAGTAGCGCGGTTTTATTTAGTTGGTTTTCGGAATGTGGCCAGGACTAAGTGGGCCGTGGCGGGGGGATGGTGGGGGGGCTCTCTTGTTGTGTCGGTAAAGGTGAAATTCTTGGACTGCCACCAGACGGACCGATGCAAAGGTATTTGCCAAGAATGTTTTCATTTTTGGAGGAGGAGGGGGATGT
Organism: Eleutherodactylus coqui; assembly: GCF_035609145.1. NCBI lineage: Eukaryota > Metazoa > Chordata > Amphibia > Anura > Eleutherodactylidae > Eleutherodactylus > Eleutherodactylus coqui. The sequence continues at coordinate 74,709,324 of NC_089838.1, forward strand.
TTTTGAGGCACTACGTGTCCTCTCCATGTGTCCGTGGTTATATGCACCTTAACAGTAACCGCGTTGGTGGGAAATGGCCTCGCCACCATCATGTCTTTGGGAAGCCTCCGTTTCCACACCCCAGTGACATAGCATTAGCAGCGGTATAGGCGGGGCCCAGAATTAGTAACATTTCAGCGGTAGCATTAGGGACAGGCCCCAGTAACATATCACTAGCAGCAGTATAGGGGGAGCACAGTATTAGTTCCATTTCAGTAGTAGTAGCAGTCAAGACAGGCCCCAGTAACAATTCCGAAGCAGCAGTATAGCGGGAGCACAGTCTTAGTTCCATTTCAGTAGTAGTAGCAGTCAAGACAGGCCACAGTAACATTCCCGTTGCAGCAGTTTAGGGAGATAACAGTCTCTTTCACATTTCAGTAGTTGCAGTATAGACAGGGCCCCAGTTACATTTATGTAGCAAAAGTGTAGGCCAACCCCACACACCTTGCTGTACCATGAGTGCAGGCGAAGCCCACAAAAATTAGGAGGATTACACTGTAGGCGAGGGCCCCAAAAAATTGGTGTACCAACAGTACTAATGTACCTCAGAAAAATTGCCCATGCCCAACCAAGAGGGCAGGTGAAACCCATTAATCGCTTTGGTTACTGTGGCTTAATTTGTAACTAGGCCTGGAGGCAGCCCAGTTAAAATAAAAATTGGTTCAGGTGCAAGTTTCAACGCTTTAATGAGAATTGAAACATATAAACATTGTTTACAAAAGTAATATGACTGAGCCTTGTAGGCCTAAGAAAAATTGCCCGTTCGGCGTGATTACGTGAGGTTTCAGGAAGAGGAGCAGGAGGAGGAGGATGAATATAAAACACAGATTGATGAAGCTAAAAGATCCACGTTTTTTATGGTGATAGAGAACGATGCTTCCATCCGCGGGTGCAGCCTACGTATTGTTTAGGTACCGCTGCTGTCCACTGGTGGAGAAGAGAAGTCTGGGGAAATCCAGGCTTTGTTCATCTTTATGAGTGTAAGCCTGTCGGCACTGTCAGTTGACAGGCGGGTACGCTTATCCGTGATGATTCCCCCAGCCGCACTAAACACCCTCTCTGATAAGATGCTTGCCGCAGGACAAGCAAGCACCTCAGCGCGAGTTCAGGCCACGTGTCCAGCTTCGACACCCAGTAGTTGTAGGGAGCAGAGGCGTCACAGAGGATGGTCGTGCGATCGGCTACGTACTCCCTCACCATCCTTTTACAGTGCTCCCGCCGACTCAGCCTTGACTGGGGAGCGGTGACACAGTCTTGCTGGGGAGCCATAAAGCTGGCAAAGGCCTTGGAGAGTGTTCCCCTGCCTGCGCTGTACATGCTGCCTGATCTCCGCGCCTCCCCTGCTACCTGGCCCTCGGAACTGCGCCTTCGGCCACTAGCGCTGTCGGATGGGAATTTTACCATCAGTTTGTGCGCCAGGGTCCTGTGGTATAGCATCACTCTCGAACCCCTTTCCTCTTCGGGTATGAGAGTGGAAAGGTTCTCCTTATACCGTGGGTCGAGCAGTGTGTACACCCAGTAATCCGTAGTGGCCAGAATGCGTGTAACGCGAGGGTCACGAGAAAGGCATCCTAACATGAAGTCAGCCATGTGTGCCAGGGTACCTGTACGCAACACATGGCTGTCCTCACTAGGAAGATCACTTTCAGGATCCTCCTCCTCCTCCGGCCATACACGCTGAAAGGATGGCAGGCAAGCAGCATGGGTAGCCTCAGCAGTGGGCCAAGCTGTCTCTTCCCCCTCCTCCTCATGCTCCTCCCTCTCCTCCTCCTTAACGCGCTGAGATATAGACATGAGGGTGCTCTGACTATCCAGCGACATACTTTCTTCCCCCGCCTCCGTTTCCGAGCGCAAAGCGTCTGCCTTTATGCTTTGCAGGGAACTTCTCAAGAGGCATAGCAGAGGAATGGTGACGCTAATGATTGCAGCATCGCCGCTCACCATCTGGGTAGACTCCTCAAAGTTTCCAAGGACCTGGCAGATGTCTGCCAACCAGGCCCACTCTTCTGTAAAGAATTGAGGAGGCTGACTCCCACTACGCCGTCCATGTTGGAGTTGCTATTCCACTATAGCTCTACGCTGCTCATAGAGCCTGGCCAACATGTGGAGCGTAGAGTTCCACCGTGTGGGCACGTCGCACAGCAGTCGGTGCACTGGCAGATTAAACTGATGTTGCAGGGTCCGCAGGGTGGCAGCGGCCGTGTGGGACTTGCGGAAATGTGCGCAAAGCCGGCGCACCTTTCCGAGCAGATCTGACAAGCGTGGGTAGCTTTTCAGAAACCGCTGAACCACCAAATTAAAGACGTGGGCCAGGCATGGCACGTGCGTGAGGCTGCCGAGCTGCAGAGCCACCACCAGGTTACGGCCGTTGTCACACATGACCATGCCCGGTTGGAGGCTCAGCAGCGAAAGCCAGCGGTCGGTCTGCTCTGTCAGACCCTGCAGCAGTTCGTGGGCCGTGTGCCTCTTCTCTCCTAAGCTGAGTAGTTTCAGCACGGCCTGCTGACGCTTGCCCACCGCTGTGCTGCCACGCCGCGAGACACCGACTGCTGGCGACGTGCTGCTGCTGACACATCTTGATTGCGAGACAGAGGTTGCGTAGGAGGAGGAGGAGGAGGAGGGTGGTTTATTGGAGGAAGCATACACCGCCGCAGATACCAGCACCGAGCTGGGGCCCGCAATTCTGGGGGTGGGTAGGACGTGAGCGGTCCCAGGCTCTGACTCGGTCCCAGCCTCCACTAAATTCACCCAATGTGCCGTCAGGGAGATATAGTGGCCCTGCCCGCCTGTGCTTGTCCACGTGTCCATTGTTAAGTGGACCTTGGCAGCAACCGCGTTGGTGAGGGCGCGTACAATGTTGCGGGAGACGTGGTCGTGCAGGGCTGGGACGCCACATCAGGAAAAGTAGTGGCGACTGGGAACCGAGTAGCGCGGGGCCGCCGCCGCCATCATGTTTTTGAAAGCCTCCGTTTCCACAAGCATATACGCCAGCCTCTCCAGACTGATCAATTTGGCTATGTGCACGTTTAATGCTTGAGCGTGCGGGTGCGTGGCAGCGTACTTGCGCTTGCGCTCAAACAGTTGCGCTAGCGACGGCTGGATGCTGCGCTGAGAGACATTGCTGGATAGGGCCAAGAACAGCAGAGGTGAGAGTGTGGGTGCAGGCCGGGAGACGTTCGTGCCTGTGTCCTGAGAGGGGGGTTGGATCTTAGTGGCAGGTTGGAGCACAGGGGGAGAGGCAGTGGTGCAAACCAGAGGCGGTGAACGGCCTTCGCCCCACCTTGTGGGGTGCTTGGCCATCATATGCCTGCGCATGCTGGTGGTGGTGAGGCTGGTGGTGGTGGCTCCCTGGCTGATCTTGGCGCGACAAACCTTGCACACCACATTTCGTCGGTCGTCTGCACTCTCAGTGAAAAACTGCCACACCTTTGAGCACCTCGGCCTCTGCAGGGTGGCATGGCGCGAGGGGGCGCTTTGGGAAACAGTTGGTGGATTATTCGGTCTGGCCCTGCCTCTACCCCTGGCCACCGCACTGCCTCTTCCAACCTGCCCTGCTGCTGCACTTGCCTCCCCCTCTGAAGACCTGTCCTCAGTAGGCTTAGCAAACCAGGTGGGGTCAGTCACCTCATTGTCCAGCTGCTCTTCCTCCGAATCCTCTGTGCGCTCCTCCCTCGGACTTACTGCCCTTACTATTACCTCACTGATAGACAACTGTGTCTCATCGTCATCATCCTCCTCACCCACTGAAAGCTCTTGAGACAGTTGCCGGAAGTCCCCAGCCTCATCCCCCGGACCCCGGGAACTTTCCAAAGGTTGGGCATCGGTCACGACAAACTCCTCCGGTGGGAGAGGAACCATTGCTGCCCAATCTGGGTAGGGGCCCGAGAACAGTTCCTGGGAGTCTGCCTGCTCCTCAGAATGTGTCATTTTCATGGAGTGAGGAGGTTGGGAGGAAGGAGGAGCAGCAGCCAGAGGATTCAGAATTGCAGCTGTGGACAGCGTAGAAGACTGGGTGGTCGATAGATTGCTGGATGCACTTTCTGCCATCCACGACAGGACCTGCTCACACTGCTCAGTTTCTAATAAAGGTCTACCGCGTGGACCCATTAATTGTGAGATGAATCTGGGGACCCCAGAAACTTGCCTCTCCCCTAATCCCGCAGCAGTCGGCTGTGATACACCTGGACCAGGAGCTCGGCCTGTGCCCACACCCTCCGCGCCTCCGTGTCCTCGTCCCCGTCCTCTAGGCCTACCCCTACCCCTCAGCATGGTGTATTACGAGTAGAGCAGAAACAGAACGCTGTAATTAAATGTGCCGCTTATTGGTCTGTGGTTGGAGGCTGACTTCGCTTACGGAACGCACAGCAGAGCCAGGAAACAATTATGCGCAAGCCTGTAGTGAGACCTAGGTGCGTATGATTGAGCTACTGGAATTCACAGGGCAGAACCAGTCAAGTGGCCAAAGGCCAGTGGTAGGCCTTAAGTATTTTGCTTCTATTTTTTTAAATGGTGAGGTGAAAAACCAGACAGACCAGACCGTATATTATGTATACTGTTTCCCTCTGGCGGGATGATGGCAGTCATGTAACGGGCACAGCAGAGCCAGGAAACAATTATGCGCAAGCCTGCTGTAACGCTTAGCTGGGTATTAATTAGCGACTACTACCCCCAGCAGACACGCAGTAAACTGAAGACGGTCACAGGCAGCCCAAATATACTATTTTTCCCCAATTTTTTTGAGAAATCCCACTTCCTATATAGCCAGTATACCTCTTTCCCTGCCTCACCAGTACTGCCCCTATACTCTGTAAAATGACTGCAGACTGAAGGACGCTATGGTCTGCACGCCCGATATACAAAAAAAAAATAATTGTGCAACACTGCTAAAAGCAGCCTCAACAGTACTGCACACGGTCAGATGTGGCCCTAAGAAGGACCGTTGGGGTTCTTGAAGACTGAAATAACACCTAACACTCTCCCTATAGCAGCAACAGCATCAGCAGCACTTTCCCTGATCTCTGTCAGCATGCATCTGTGGCGAGCTGCGGGCGGGGCAGATTTAAATTCTCGGGTGTCATCTGATCTCCCCAGCCACTCACTGCAGGGGGGTGGGAAAGGGCTGGAATGTCACTGGAGGAAGTTGTAATGCCTTCCCTGTGCTTCTATTGGCCAGAAAAGCGCGCACATTTCTCAGGGAAGGAAATGTAATGGAGTCGAGCACCGCGTGGTGCTCGTCTCGAGTAACAAGCATCTCGAACACCCTAATACTGGAACGAGCATCAAGCTCGGACGAGTACGCTCTCGCTCATCTCTAACTAGTATCCTTAGCTATTCTAACATTTATCTACAGTTTCTGCAGATTGCATTATATTCTACTTTAGATATGCCCCTCTCTTTCCATTGACTAAACATTTATTTCTTCCTTTTTAGCATATGTTCATTTTCTGTGTTGATCCATTCTGTTTTTTTTTTTTTTTAATGGTTCCAATTCTTTCTCCTCTTGGGGGTTATTGATTGTGCTTTGAGAATCTCATTTCGCAAAATTTTCCATCCTCCTTAGATATTTCCATCTTTGAGGACATCCATCCATTGGATCTTTTCTTCTCTGTTTCTGAGTCCATTAAAATCTGGCTTTCTGAAATCCAACCTGGATGTCTGAGTATGCACATGCAAAGAAAATTGATTTCCTTACTAAGCCTAAATAGGCAGTTTTGCTCCAATTATGCCTCTTGTGCTAAGGTTTCTTTACATGTATATACTTTTCCTGTGCCAAGTGTCTACAGCAGTAAGTGGCCAAAGGAAATTCTATTGTATAGTCCCCTTTATTGTTTTAGCCATTCAGGCAAATACCCATCCCCCAGGAGAAAATAACTTATTAAAGCAAAGGACAGAGTAATAACTAAGATTATATCTGCAGGATATAGACTATAGATAAACATATATCCAGAATATATAGTGGTTATGTAATTCATTTGCATTATTTCAGAGTTTTAACGTTCTACATTTGTTTTAAACAAGAAAATAACATCTGACTCTTACTTTCTGCCACTATCAATTCCTAAAAGAGTTCCTGTTTAGACAGAAAAGTGATTCACTCTTTTCTTCCTATAGTCACAAGCTGTGACTATGTGCTCTTTGAGGGGTCTATAAAAAGAAAATTCTACCAAGTTTTTATAGAAGCCCTTTTATAGATTTATATAAACCTATCATAATAGATCTATCTGTCTTTTCTTCTCTAGGGAAAAATCAAATAAGTTTGACAACCCCTTCAGTAGCTGAGGGCTTCTATACTATTTTATTAACTTAATTGTCTTCCTTTAAACTTTCACCAGCATTCTTTTTTCAGAAAATGTGCCCAAAACATAACTTCATACTCGAGATATGGCCACACCAGTGCTTTATAACATGATTAGGTAAAACTTTGTGCTCTGGAAGCCATGAATTTTTAAATGTAGTAGATTTTATTGGTAGCTCTTATTAGTCTTCCTATACATGAATCCACTTCCTTCTGAGAGAAGAAGACCTTTTCTATAACAACTGTAATACTATAGAGCTTGGTGTCATTAGCAAATAAAGAGAAAGAAACGTATTAATAAAGTCTAAAATGCAATAAAGTAGTTACTATTCTAATACAGATACATGGCATACGCTCTATGTACCATTAATTTAATTTAAAATAAGACTGGATTCAAGCTAAGTATTTCTGCATTTCAGCACCTGTAAATACCCTGCGCCCACTTATGCACTACTTTTAGTTCTTTTATGCTTAATAGTAGCTTTACATGGGACAACTGTCAGGTACATGAGCACCCAACAGTCGTCCCAAAATTTATTTTTCTTCTGCTTTCGCACAAGAGTAATTGTCATTCAGTGAATGGGGTAAGAGCATACTGGAGTTCTCTTAATGATGTCCACTTCCATTTACTGTGAACAGGCAGTCATTGAAAGATGAATGACTGCCTGTTTACACTGAGTGAGAAATCACTCACTTGCAACTTAATGTCTGTGGACTAAAATATAGTGACAAGCGACTACTAAGCAATTTATTGCTTAGTATCTTGTTGGGTCTCATTGCACAGGACAATGATTACTGAATCTCGCTTGTTTGAGCGATTTTTCAGTCAATAGTTGTCCCACGTAAAGCCATTGTTAGAGAAAGAGTTGGTTCTTAAAAACACAGATACAACACGCAAGCAAAACCTTTTAAATGTGTTAATCAAGAAAGATACTTAATACTTTTTATCAATAGATGTATGTTTAAACTATATGGCTGAAAATTATCTTCTGCTATATAGTGTTTGCCATAGATCACTATAACTTATTTCCTCACTCTCCGTTTTTGATGGATTTAGATCTTTTTTTCAACCCAGTAACTACGTGATAGCACCCTTTGGTAGTGTTGAGCAAATTTTCGAAAAATGTGAGTTCAGCTTGTTCACTCAAGTTTTGTGAATAGTTCAGTTTGATTTGAATTAGATTGAATCAAATTAAAACCCCATAACTCGTGTTTGTCACTGTCTAAGAGCAATGAAAGCCCTGTATAATGCTCTGAGAGCGTTAGACATGACATTTATGACTCATAGACAGTGTTACACACCAGTAGGACTAGTGTTGAAAAAACAGAACCAGTAGAACCCTGTTTAGGCTACAACAGTGCTAAAAGCTTGGTTTGAGTTTGTGCCCAACCAAACTTTTAGCAAACCCTGCACAGCGGCTGATAACATATAGTTCTATGTGGGATTCACTAAATATTAATTTCTTTCACAATAGCACTGCATTTAAAAAATACATTTAAAATTATACATGATTTGCCTACTGAAATAAATATCAAGTCTGTATAAGTTACTGCATGCATTGTGTGCTCCATATTGAGAGTCCCTTTTTGTCATTGATCAACATTCTGTCCAATAGATGAGTTCTAAGGATGGAATGTTAAGGTATTACCTAATTTTTAACCTAAAATGGAATACAGTATCCGAAGGTTTTTTTTAATATATGCATTGTTTCTAAGTCTACTGCATATCTTACTTTTGGAAAAACATGAGTCATTTACCTAAATCTATAGAGCATACTGCACTAGACTAATTGCACAAACCTTTCTACAAACCGTTGTTAACTACAGCACTGATCTAATCCTATGCAAACAGAAGCATCAACTTAATTATAATACACAAACCACATAGTGAAATATCGCAATAAAACTAAATATATTCACAAATGAAATTCATGCCAACATTTTTCAAGTTATTTTCTGCACAAATTAGCTATAACTTCTTAGATGTAAGACATGTTATTTCATTTAATAGAGAATGCTCAAGAGAAACACAAGGTGGGAAAGAGGGAAATCCACTTCATCTATAAAAGCATCTCTTTTGATTCTTCATTTAGCTAAACAAGTTGAAATCTTTTTCATTAATTACTCACCTTGTTCCCACAGCATTCCTCTAGATTTGCCCTTCAGATGGTTTTATAGGCAATCTTAAAAACAGCATTTTATATGTAATAATGAAAAAAGTTAGATGAAATCTTTAATATAGTAAAGGTATCAAAGGGTGACCCATGTGGATTCATGGAACTTAGGTAAAGGCTTGTATTTTTTAAAGGAAATTAGTTACTTTGATTAAGAAAAAACATAATTTCCTAGTTGTTAATGAAATGATCAAGATACAATGACATTTATTAAAAAAAATATAGTGAAGGCATTAACCCTTTCCCCCTGTAGCCAGTTTTGTTTTTTTGACAAAGCCGCATTTTTCAAATCTCACTTGTCATTTGAAGCAGTAATAGCTTTACAATGTTTGTACTTACGCAAGTGATTTTGCAAATATATTTTTTTTCATGAGATATTGTAATTTTGTCAATTTTGGTCAATAGATTGTGTTAATTTATTATTTTTTTAAATTTTAAATTAGCAGAAAATGTTTAAAATTTTAAATTGTAAAGCTAAACTTCTCTGCTTATTACCTACATAATTATTCCACACAAAATAGTTATTAATATTTACCATGTGTCCACTTTATGTTGACATCATTTTGAAAGCATAATTTTATTTTTCCCCTCGTCATCCTGACAGCATACACCTGGCGGTGGCCTGCTGGACACTTGTTGGGACAGGAAGCAGAAAATACAAATGGCAACTCCCATCACCAGCTCACCTGTGTCTTCCTGTCCCTACAGGACAGTCCTAGCAGAGGAAACCTCCGGGTGTATTGTCAGGGTAATAAAATTCTAAGTACAGCACCAATCGGGCCCACCCCACTTGCCCCGTTGCCGGCGGTAAGAAGAGACACCACACAGGGAGGTCTGGTATAATTCCTCACACGGGACATGGCTGCGCTTTGCCGACGGGCTTTATTACAGATTACATGAGATCTTATACCCTTTGTCCCATCCCCATCAAGGGGTGATGGGCTTATAACCATATATGGGCAGTCCGGATTTCCGGCCTGACAGTGAAAATTATGTACATGGTTGAACATCTTGATACGGCACTTCTGGGAAAACGGCCAAGTACATGCGGCCTTCATGTCTGGTTCTTCTTTGCTGTGTTTAAGATACATTTTGTTCAAGATACGTTTTTGTCTTCGCCTGGCAAGGCCTCTTGGAATATCTGATGTAAGGCGACATATAAGTTTTTTTCATTTGGAATTGAATAGAACTTGCATACAGGTATAAAGCATAAAAAAAAACATATGGCAATATATATGTATACCCTCACAAACCCCCCTAAAAAACTTAATATGGAGATCAAGCATCAGACTTTGCACTCTTCCTCGGTCGTCTCTCCCTTGCGTCAGGGTTTCTCCACTGCCCGTAAGTCCCTACTCCTAAAAGGGAGGGATCCCTACCTCACCTCAGAAGGAGGCCATGGATTCCCTGGGCTTATTTCCGGGCATCCATACCCTCTATCTATACGAGTTAACACCCCGCAGGGTGTGCCCTCGCCGGAACCTAAGGTCTTCTGCACTTTCCCTAGGCAAATGGGAAGTCCACTGACAGTCCATCTTATGAGACTGAGGCAGGCGCAGTACTAGTCCATTTCTCCATTCTTCTGGTAACGTATGTGGTTGGCATTATCGGAACTGGCTCTTCATCTTTTTCAAACAAGGGAAATTTTGGTCACATTGTCCAGTCCCTTACTCATACTCTTTTTGATCAAAGGGATAATACACATACAGGAAATTACATACCCCACCTCTTTCTGCTAAAACCATATCCAGGCCACTCTATTTTGGAACGCCATGGTTGCAGTGGGCCCTAACTGGTCAGCTAACCCTTGCAAAGCATCTCTGGTGCAGTTTACAAACCTCTGCTGATTGTAAAAGATATAATTCATCTAATCTACATTATTATTAACAGTGACAAAAGCAAATAAGGACTCAAAACCTGCTTTAACCTGATTTCTAGAATTAAATTAATCTGGCACCCCCCTTGGCACTCCTATTACATCTATGTATTCATGTGGATCAAAGTTACCACCTTAAACGTTAACTTCTCTCTTAGCACGATGCAGTGTTGGATTCTCACCCTCAGTGTAGTCTACATATTGCACATTTGATTGTATTAATTTGTTCTGAAACAGGGGGCTAGTGTACAGTAGTCAAAAGTGTGTGTTAGAGGAATTGTACCAAATTATAGCATGTAAAGGATATACAGGATCATGAGGTTTTTCAGTGCGAAGTGTGGATCCAAGTGGGCTTTCCTTCGAGCTTGACCGCAGTTGGGGCGGTGAACAACATCTGGTAAGGACCTTTAAACAGGGTTTCTCTTTCAAACTTTTTTACATAGACCCTGTCACCTGGTTTCAGATAGTGACACTCATCTGTAGGACCTGGGAGAAAAGCAGAGACTACAGAATACATTATTGACAATTCCTTGGAGAGACCTATGACAACATTAACAAGAAAATCATTTCCCAAACTCAGCTACTGTGGCATGTATCCTCCTAGAAAAAGAAAAACTAATGAAAGACACTCAATTCAAAATTTGCCCATTTTCTTCATTGCCTTTTGTATCTACTTTCCCCCTACTCCGCGGATGGTAGGGTGTGTGAAAAACCTGGAATATACCCAAAACAGACATGATGTGTTGCATTATTTCACCTGTGAAGTGTGTACCTTTGTTTGAGTCAATCACTTCCGGTACCCCGTATCTGCGGATTACCTCATTCATGAGCTTCTGTGCGATTACCTGCTTATTTACTTTGGTAACAGGGTAGGCCTCCAACCTGAAAAGAAATCAACAACAAGCACATATTCATGCTTCCCAACAAGTGGGAGCTGAGTGTAGCCAATTTGCAATCCCTGAAATGGGTAGAGTGGTCTAGGCAAGTGTTATGTGGCATATTTACTTCTGCCCTGTTGCTTACGGCAAAGATCATGCAAAATTGGACAAATGATGCAGCAGCTACAGAAAACCCCAGGAGCCACCCGTCCTCGTTCAAGTATCGACATCATTGCTGCTTTGAGAGGTGCGTCTTTCCATGCGTCAGCTGGGCCATCATGGGGCACTGGGACTATGGTAAGCAAGTGCTGTTGACTGTTCACCATACGCCGTCCCTTTTTAATCCATTTTTCTTTTCTTCCTTGCTGGCTTGTAACTGTAAAGTCATTATCAAAGTCCAAGTTTTTATCAAAGTCCAAGTTGTTATCAAAGTCCAAAATTATTATCAAAGTCCAAGTTCATATCAAAGTCCAAAGTTATTGTCAAATTCTTCTTTTCTTCTATTCTTCCACGGCTTGAGGGCCGCTGCTTTTGCTGTGTGGTCTGTGATGGCGTTGCCTCTCGCTTCTTTGGTGTAGGAATTGGTGTGAGCTTTCCACCTTGTCAGGTAGAAGTAGGGTCTCCATGAGACCGCTGCATCATTCTTAATTGGCTGTCCTGCTGTGGTAAAAAACTGTCTGGCCTTCCATGTTGGGCCTTAATCATGAGCTATGCCAAATGCATACCGGGAGTCAGTGTAAATGTTTACTGTCTTACCTTCCTCCACTCTACACGCCTCAGCGAGGGCTTTTAATTCCGCTTCTTGTACTGCGACATGCGGAGACATTCTGCTTTTAGGACATCTTGTTGTGTAACCACTGTATATCCAGTGTGGACTCGTCAATCACCCTGGGTACCATCTATAAAAAACAACTCAAAATATGCATTATTAACAAGGGCTTTCAGTAACTTTTTTAAAACTTAAATTTTCTTGTTGCATCACTGCTAGACAATCAGGCTGGTATTCTATTTCAAAAAGATCAGAACCTTGTTGCAAAAAATTAAAAAATTAAAAAATGGCTTGCAAAAAATTTAAAAATGGCTGAATTTAAAAATGGCTGACTTGCAATACCTAGATCACCTATGCCTTCTCCTCCCCCCCCTTTAAACCAGGGTACTCAATTGGAACAATAGTACCCGGTTTAAGGTAGTACAACATTGTAAAAAGATTTGATGGATGCAGATAAGGCCTGTAAGATGTTAGCACCAATAGCAGAAACATGAGTTACACCGGGGAAGAATAACCTACAAAACATCTATTCATATTTGAAATGTGATATCCCTTTAAGTGAATTCATTATTAGTCTGATCCTGCCTGCAATATCTTATAAAATCTGAGACAGGAGAAAAAAAAAAAACAACAAAACAAAAACTTTTACTAGCTGCTCAAGCTCCTCACCCCTCCCTTGGACAAGAGGGATGAAACATTACTACGTACTATTACATCATCTAGCTCCACCCCTTCGATATTGGCTCTGTGCGTCTCTTTTCTCAACTTAATTTCAGCTTAACAGTCCACACGTCCACATCTCAACCAAGCAAAGTCCCATGCATGGGGAGGACTTTTATCCCCATTCATTACCTGCATCACACACTCACCAGAGCCGAACACGGGTCACTAACTCTCATCCATCCATGCTCTCAAGTCTGCTCCGTCACCCCCTTTGGAGGTGTACCAGTACATACAGATGCACGGACAAAAAAAGTTTGACAAACAAACATACATCAGCTGAAAAACACCGAGGTGAGTGCTATAATTTTATAAAGTACATGATTCTATTGAGATGAGATTGTGAATGAGCGCTATTTATGACAAATTATGTGAAAAAGTTTGCTGATACATTCTATATTTCTTATCTACTGAAGCTATTATATGCTGTATTAAACGCTGAAGTGTTTTAGAATCTCTGGGTATTTTTCAACCCCCCTGCCTTTCTTTCTCTGTATTTCTCTGTATTTGACCCTGAACAAAAAGTGAAGTCTGAAAGCCCCCACCTTTTCAAAACAAACTGTTATCTCTCCGCGAATATGAAACACAGACTGCACAGCCCTGCATTTGAACTCATAATTAACACATATGCTGGGACCTTGCAACATTCATTTTCAACCCCTGTATAAGTAAGAATATAACTTAGAAATTGCTATATTTCCTTGCCTACTAAGACAGTATAATTAATTAAATTCATTTCAAGCCTCCATTCCATTTACGCAAGCAGAGATATTATCCAGGGTTATTATTGCATTTTCTCTCGCTTCGTTATCTCTTGACCTTGAAGACTGAACACAAGCTCGCAGCTACATGTCAACAAAACTCTTCTCCCCTAAAAGCAAGCTCAGTTAACTATTTGCACATACAGTATATACATATATACATATATATATCCATATCTATTATCTATCTTGTATTATACACATTTTTCTCCTTTCTTTGCCAACAAATCACATGCATTGTAACTTTCTTATCGACTTGCTTGTTTCTCATACTTCTCTCCCTTACCTAACTGCCAATATAACCTTCAATAGACACTCTCCTGACGCCCTCTTGATCACTTACTGTACTTTTCAACATTTCACTTACGGATACTTTCTTAAACAAATAATGTGTACATACCTAACTTACTCTGACTGTCTCTCTGCTTCTAGCAAACCTTCATCTTCCAAGGCACCTCTCGGTCCTAAAGACCTCCCTCCCAGACACCATTTTGTAATCTGCCGTGCGGGTCGGTGTCACACATTTTCATTAGAGTTTTGTTACATTTTACAGATTAATCCACACGGCGGCAGCCCTTGAGGGGCTCTATCTTCTTTAATAAGATCTTACGCATATTACAACAACAACAATAATAATAATAACACGCTCCATAGAGTGCATCCTTCTGACCCGAATTGTCAGCCCCTTATATACCGGCAAGACAACCGAAGGCATCTTCTTCCATGGAACCAATCTCATAGAGTGCGTCTCCTCCTCAGCTAAACTATTAACTCTTAACTAAACTAAACCCGAGGGTCCCTTCTTCTATGAGACAAAATAAAAAGTAAGAGAAAAAAAAAACTTCTGCAGATACAACAATCTCCACTATTATTAAAACGTTAAAACTTCAAAGTACAAATAGACTACAGACTAGTTTCTGGGTGACCGATTGGTGCGCATATCACGGTCAGTGGTCCATGACGGCAAACCCGGAGCCCACACGAGTTACCGTGTAGAACTCTTAACCCAACCCGTCCGGTCACAAACCACAGATAGTCAGTCCTGCTGCAAGACTCTCAGCGTAAAACACAACATAAATATATGCTGGCCTTACCCCTGGAGTTCTGTGAGTTGATCAGGCTCGGTTTGCAGCAGGACGGCTTCCCCTGGCGTGGATCCGGGTGGAATGCGTTGTAGGCTCTGGCTTTGTCGCCCCAGTTGGTTGCGCCATTTGTCAGGGTAATAAAATTCTAAGTACAGCACCAATCGGGCCCACCCCACTTGCCCCGTTGCCGGGGGTAAGAAGAGACACCACACAGGGAGGTCTGGTATAATTCCTCACACGGGACATGGCTGCGCTTTGCCGACGTGCTTTATTACAGATTACATGAGATCTTATACCCTTTGGCCCATCCCCATCAAGGGGTGATGGGCTTATAACCATATATGGGCAGTCCGGATTTCCGGCCTGACAGTGAAAATTATGTACATGGTTGAACATCTTGATACGGCACTTCTGGGAAAACGGCCAAGTACATGCGGCCTTCATGTCTGGTTCTTCTTTGCTGTGTTTAAGATACATTTTGTTCAAGATACGTTTTTGTCTTCGCCTGGCAAGGCCTCTTGGAATATCTGATGTAAGGCGACATATAAGTTTTTTTCATTTGGAATTGAATAGAACTTGCATACAGGTATAAAGCATAAAAAAACATATGGCAATATATATATATATACCCTCACAGTATGCCAGAGGAGAAGAGGAACTCCAGCAGCCTGTCTGCCCTGGGGCGGTGCCTCTTTGATGTGCTGGCAGTGTCTGCGTGGGTGAGAACACGTAAGAGGGCCCCTCACCCGCAGGACCATACCATACAGCAACTTTTATCCTCCCAGCACGCTGCCCATAGGGTTCGCTGGCTGGAGGCACAGGATCCCCAGTACCTGGCCCTCCAGCGCTCCTCCTTCCATGGTCATTCCTCTCTTGGGGGGAGGGGGGTTGCGCAGGAGTGGCGCTGGATCCAGCAGCAGGCGTCTTGTGTGGCACTGGGCATGCAGCGGCAGAAGGCAGCAGCTTCTGGCTTTCCTCTCGGCGGCAGGAGCGGTGTCCGACTCCAGCAGGTGAGTGGAGAGTGTCCCACGAGTCCTGCGTGGCGGAGTAATGTCACGTCGCCATGGGAGGGGTGGAGCAACGGCCAAGGGGGCGTGTCTGGGGTCGGGAAGGCGCCAAATTCAAAACTTAAAGACCAATTTTCCTTCTGCTGTCTGTCTGGATTCTGAATGCAGGATGTCAGCCAGGGAAGATACTGAGGGCAGTTCACCTGTAAGTAAACCTCTATTGCGGGTTTTCTGATATGTATTGTCTGAATGTTGCTGGAAATTCTGCCTATCTCTGTTTTTTTATAGGACAGAGATACGCAAAAAAAATGAGATGTGAAGAAACGGGTTCGCAAGTGTCCTGTTTGTATGCAGCGGCTGGAGGATGGCCATGCCAAACTGCTTTGTGTGGATTGTACGGCCAAGGTGGTCAGAGAGGAATGCTCCTCGGCCATGGCGGATATTCTTGCGGTAATCCGTGAAGAAATAAAGGGCATCTCTCTCCAGTCTTCCCCTCCACCCTCCAGCTAAAAGGGCAAGGCAGATGCTTATGGAAGACTCTGATTCAGAAGAGGGTCTCCTAGAAGACTCATCCTCAGAATCTGCACCACCGACAGAAGATGCTAAAAAGTATTTCTTCTCGTCGGCAGACATGGACCAACTACTGAGCGCAGTTAGGCACACTATGCAAGTGGAGGATGAGGCTCCGCAACAGTCCTTGCTCCAGGACAGCCTGTTCTGGGTCTTCAACCACAACCGAAACCTACGTTTCCGGATAACGACATCCTGAAGCAGCTGATCTTATCAGAGTGGAGGCAGACAGAATATAAATTCTCCCTTCAAAAAGATTTCAGGGATCGCCTGATATTTTCCGCAGATGACGTCAACTTCTTGGAAGCTACCCCCAAGGTGAACCTAGCGGTGGCCAAGGTATCCAAGAAAGCGGCCCTACGCTTCAAGGACTTCTCACAGTTGCGGCATTCACTGGACGCTAAAGTGGATTCCACAATGAAAAAAGCATGGGAAGTCGCTGCCCTAGCTATGAAGGCGAATATCACAGCCACATCAGTTATGAGGTCCATGACTGTCTGGTTAGACCAGCTCCAGTCACTGGTCACCCAAAGGGGTTCCAGGGAAGACCTTGCCAGTTGCTTGCCTCTACTCCAGCTAGCAACAGGATTCCTGGCAGACGCCTCCATGGGGTGTACTAGACTCATTGTTGGAGAAGGCATCGGACAAGAGCCATGGGCTCCCTATGGAAAGGACTTTCAGGCACCCTTCCCCCTCCTACCCTCCATCATTTTCCACCAGACCGTATAAAGGGAAAGGGAAGACTAGACGCTGGTCCCACCCCAAAGGTGGAAAGGGTGAGACAACGTCCTCAGGGCCACCTACGGCTAAGACCCTACAGGTCAGGAGTTGTCTGATGCGGTTTGCATCCAGGTGGGAGGAAGTGACATCCAGTCCCTGAGCCCTGCACCTTATTAAGGAGGGCTACAGAATTGAATTTTCCTCCTCCCCTCACTGTAGGTTTGTTGTCACCCCCTGCCAGTTGCCCTTGCTCTCTCAGACTCTTCAGACGGAAGTGCAGGAATTGCTATCTCTAGGAGCTATCGTTCAGGTTCCCATGGAGGATCGGTTCAGAGGTTGCTACTCCCCCCTGTTCCTCGTCAAGAAGCCCAATGGTTCTTATCGAACAATGATTAATTTAAAATTTCTTTTTTTTTTTTTTTAACATTAAATTTTTTTATTTGTTTTCAAATTAGCAGTTGAACATGAATAAATGCTATATAGGAAATAACATGTTTTACATAAAAAAGCATACACAAATGAACAGTGGACGAGCGCAGTTTAGTAGCTATAAGATGCAGACAATATCCCTTCTCAAAAGTTCCATTTATAAATGAATTATAAGACCTTAAAAGAGAACAGCCATAAGCAGGTCATCTTCTGGAACACTGTCCTTGAGAACATTCATATAAACGCATGTTATCTTCTTTATGCTAACAGATAGCGCCCAAACCAATTAACATAAAACCTAAACATTGGCATCAATGAGTATTTAACGTCTCAAGGAAGTTTATAGTGGTTCCCTCCATCCGCTCCACATCTCCTCGTGCCTTACCAGCGAATCTTCCCTGAATGCCAACCATCTCTCGTGTACCTTCTGCTCCGCCATTCTGTTTTTAAATTCGTGAATATTTGGTGGATCTGGGCCACGCCAGTGTTGTGCAATAAGCGTCTTGGTGGTCATGAAGGCGTGTCCTACCAGAAACCTGGCAGGAATGGGAATGTCTTCCAGACCCACTAGAAGTAAAATATGTTTAGCCGCTCTTGGAACACGAATCTGCAAGACTTTATCAAGTAAATTCAGTATGTCTTGCCAGAAGCTGGATAATTTAGGGCATGAGCAGAAGATATGTGAAAGAGTGCCCATTTGATCACATCCCCTCCAGCACAGGCCATCACCCCTCTTAAATCTGTTGCGTAAAAGCGCCGGGGAGTAATACCACCTCATTGCAATTTTTATTTGGACTTCTAATATACCCAACCCCTTAGTTGATTTTCCAGCCAGCTTAAAAGCATTTTTCCAGAGGTCCATTGGAACATCCGTTTTTAATTCTTGTTCCCAGTTAATCATGTGGGATTTCTTTGAGATGTCATTGTTGCCTGTCAATATGTCATAAAGGACCTAATTTCTGACTTTTTCAGATTGGGCGTTGAGTTAAGTCTATTGATGATATCACATGGAATCTTTACTGTGTGAATTAATGATCTATTAATAAAGTGGGTGACTCTAGAATATTTGAATATGTCTTGGTTGTCCAGGCCATATGTAGTATTAAGCATTGTAAAGGGCTTCACCCCATTTTTTGACAGCAGGTCGGCCACCATACATATCCCCCTCTCTTTCCAATTTCTCAAATCTAACTCAGGGACAAACACCCCTAGAGTCTCGAGAGGAATATTGGGCTCTTTCAAGGTGCTAGTTATAGCCGTTTTTTTTGTCAGTTCACTCCATACTGTGAGAGATGTGAGCGTAGTAGGGGATAGCCCTTGAGTATTTATTTTTAATTTTGCTTTATTTGGTAGAGCGTCCGACATGGCCTCTAGAGAGGCTGCTAGAAGCAACGGGTTGCATGAAGTTGTTTTGGCAAAGCTGCTTTCCACTCCTACCCACCCTGTCCTGTCGTCTCCCGCAATTAGATGCCTGGTTTGGTTTAAAAGTGACGCTCTATAATATTTGGTCAGGTTCGGAATATCTGCACCTCCTTTGTCTCGGCGCATGGATAAGATAGAGAGGGCCAGACGGGGTTTTTTTCCGCCCCAGACAAAGCTAGACATCTGCCCTTGTAGTTTGGTTAGTATAGATTGGGATAAGGTAATTGGCAGAACTCTAAAAAAATAAAGAATTTTAGGGAGGATCTTCATTTTGTAAGACATAATTCTGCCATACCACGAGAGTTTGAGTTTTGCCATGTAATCTAACTCTTTCTGCACTTGGGACAACAAGGGGGGGTAATTTATTTTTTCCAAGTCCGTCAAATTAGAAGTCAAGTGGACGCCCAGGTATGGGAGACCCCCATCCCCCCACACATAGGGAAATTCTTTTTTAATTGCATTTCTTAGTTCCCTGGAGGTATTGACACCCAATATTATTGATTTATTTATATTGAGTTTATATTGTGAGATCTCACTAAAGGCCTGAAGGACTTGTTGGGCCGCCCTCAGGGAGCCGATTGGACGCGTCAAAGTGAGGATGACATCGTCCGCAAACAGGCCAATCTTGTGCTGACGGAGATTCAGTGGGATACCCCTTATCTCAGGGGCCAGCCTAATCGCCTCGGCCAAGGGCTCTATTGAAAGAACATATAAGATGGGGGAGAGAGGGCAGCCCTGCCTCGTGCCATTGGAAATTTTGAAGGTCTCCGAGAGCAAGCCGTCTACCAGAACCCTCGCCGACGGGTTGGAGTACAGGGCCCGGATAGCACGCCGCATCCCCTCCCCGAAGCCAAACTTGGCCAATGTTTGAAAGGCGTAGTCCCAGTGGACACGGTCAAAAGCCTTTTCGGCGTCAAGAGCTAACATGACCGCAGGGGAATGCGAGAGTCTTAAAGAGTGAAGAAGGTTGAGGACCCTGCGGGTGCCATCCGGGGCCTGCCTCCCCTTCACAAAGCCGACCTGGTCGGAATGCACAATCTCCGGGAGAATCCCGAGCAATCTCGTTGCAAGGATCTTGGAATAAATTTTTATATCCGTATTTAGCAACGAGATCGGACGGAAATTGGATGGATCATCTGGGGATTTGCCCGCCTTGGGCAAGACTACGATAGTAGCCTGGAGGGCCTCTTCCGGAAAGGCTCCACTGCACATGGCGTTATTAAAGTATTTAGTTAGGAACGGGGACAGCACCCCTGAAAACAGTTTGAAATATTCTGACGAATAACCATCAGGTCCGGGGGCCTTTTGGTTCTTCATAACTGTGATTGTTTCAGTCACCTCCAAGACTGACATTTCTCTGTCTAATTCTGACGCTTGAGCATCGGAGATACTCGGGAGGTTTAGCTTATTTAAAAAATTGTCTATCATTAATGTGTTAGGTTGAGCGGAGGCGGAATCGTCTTTTAAGTTGTACAATTCGCTATAGTACGAACGAAACTTATCCGCTATTAATTTTGGGTGAGTGATCTTAGACTCTTTATGTTTTGAGCTCCATACGAAAGGAATGGAGGATCTAATCGTCTTTTTTTTAAGTAGGCTGGCCATCCATTTAGATGGTTTGTTCAGTGACGAGTAGATATTAGCTCTACGGGACGCTACCTCTCTATCAAAGTCGTTTTGGAGAATTTTACGTAATTCCAATCTCACTTTGAACAGTTCCTTATGGGATTGTGAGGCGGGCCCCTCTCGAACCTTTTCTTCTAGTCGCTGTATTTCCGACACTAAGGCCTCTGTCTTTTCTATTTTCTTTTTTTTTGTATCTGGCGCCCAGTTTAATAAGTACCCCTCTCATGAATGCCTTATGAGCGTTCCACAGAGAGCGAGGGTCTACATCGGGGGTATTGTTTAAAGTGAAAAACTCTTCCATGTTTTTTTGAATTTCAGATTTATATTCCGGCAGCTTCATTAAGTATACATTGTTTCTCCATGATCTACTCGATTGATTAATCCCTCCCATGGCAATTGAGGTCACTATTGGAGCGTGGTCCGACCACGTGGCCGTGCCTATCTCTGCCTTCGTTACTGCCGTGATAAGGTGTCTATCGACCAAACATAAATCGATACGAGAGAACGACCGATGACGAGGGGAAAAGTACGTATACTCCTTGGCCGCAGCATTAAGGCAGCGAAAGGTATCGTAGAGCGCGTGCCTGCGTAACCAAAAGTTTAGATCTGAACCCAATCTCCCAGAGGGGTGGGTGGAGTCAATGGAGCTCTCCGGGGTTGAGTTAAAATCCCCGCAGAATATCAACTTGCCTTTCGCCACTTTACGGATTATTTTCATAAGTTTATTCAGAAAACTTATTTGTTTTTTATTCGGGGCATAAACGTTAATTAGGGTAATTGGATCATTTCTTAATGTCCCTACCAAGACTATGTATCGTCCCTCTGGGTCGCAAATTTGTGTCGTGAGAGTGAATGGAGTAGATTCACCGAATGCCACCATCACACCCGCCCGTTTCTTTGGGGCGCATGCGAATGTGGCATGCGGGAACTTCTTATGCGACATGCGGTGTATGTCTGAATCTATGAGGTGCGTTTCCTGTATACATACGATATTGATGTTGTTTCGACTGGCTTCCTTCCACACATAATTTCTTTTCTGCGGGAGATTCAGCCCGTTGGCATTCAGCGATAAAATTTTCAAAGCCATAATATTGGACCAGGCACGTAGGAGCTAAGAGACAGGAACCAAACCGTGGAGGTGATGCCGAACAAAACATAACTGAGTAAAGAAGAATAGATTGTTACACATAACGCCTTACAATCGCAAGATATGAAACTGTAAAATAACGGTTTGCTGTAGGCGTAAAACAGACAGCAAGAAAGAATAAGAGAAAAAAGGCAAGCTATCGCTTGCAGGACCATCAGGGGGGTAGAAAACAGTTCACTTGAGTGATCAGCAAAAGTCTCTGGTCTGTCATGTCCTCTGACAGCGGAAGTGAGCGGGGATAAATTGACGATATAAGCAGTTAAGATCTTCCTTCTCTGGATTTTCCTGCGGGGATTGCCATGCGAGCAGGCGGAGGTTCCTTCACTTCCACTCCCCACGAGGCTAAAGTTGCCCTAGCTGAGGCGACATCTTGAAGCACATGCGTTGTATTTTCTCTGTTAGTAATGACTTTCGTGGGAAATCCCCATCTATAGGGAATGTTCGCCTCTCTCAAGGCTAGGGTTATGGGGGCGAAATTTCGCCTGGCTTCCATGGTCGCTTGGGAAAGATCGATGAATATACGAATGTCAGCGTATGGGCTTGGTAACGTTTGCATTTTTCTCGCTGCTTGCATAAGAGCCTCCTTCGTACTGAAATGGTGAATTCTCGCTATAATGTCTCTAGGGCTATTGTCCTTCAAAAATCTCGGAAGCGGCAGCCTGTGGGCTCTATCGATCCTAAGATCGCGATCGGGGAGGTGCGGAAGTACTTTCTGAATCAGACGCATAACATATTCAGGGATTTTGTCGTTAGTAATTTTTTCGGAGACGCCGCGAATCTTGACGTTATTGCGTCTATTCCTATCTTCCAAATCATTTATTTTGTTTTGGAGTTTAATAACAATCCCTTCGAGCACATAGTGTGCGTCAATAAGCTCATTATGCGACTTCACAAGCTCCTCTGTTTTATTTTCTGTGTTCTTTAACCTGATGTTAACTTCAGAGATTGACTTATCTACGTGATGATACATGCTTTTCAGGTCTACTTGTAAGGTGTTTCTCAGGGCTAATATCGCCTCTTTGATATATGATTCTGAGGCCGGTTTGTCAGAGGCCGGTAAATTGACGATTTCTTCATCTTGAGCAAGATGGAGGGGAGCAGCATCATGAGACTCTTCCATTGTGTCATCAGGTGAGTCTTGCCTTTGTTTGGCTGGGCTGTTTGGGGCAGAATACGTGACCCGCAACGCATTTGGCGCCAAATCTTGGGGGGAGCTGTGGTTTGCGGGCGAGTTATGCTGCATTATGTTCTCCTCTGCCAGACTATTTTCAGGGGAGGAGGCATGTATGTCCGTAAAGACAGGGTTCTCATCTTCTGTGGCGTTTAACAATCTCTGCCTTTGTTTGGCCGGGCTGCCAGAAGCGGAGTGAGCGCTCCCTGCAGCGACCGGCGCCATTTTGTTTTTGGAACTACGTCCTAGGGGCGCCCCGACCCTTATCTTGTTCCTTCCTGTAGGAGCCTTCTCCTCCTGTCCTACTCCTTTTTGTCCCCTTTGTCCGCTATCCACCTCCTCCTCGCTCATGGGTGTCGGGGCAAGAGATTTGCGGAGTTCTCTTACCGGGGTTCCCGCCGCCGCGGCCATCTTCTTTTCAGCCGCCATTTCCGGGAGCACGCTGCGCGGAACGAAAAACTCCTCTAAACGGGTCGGAGCCGCTTTGGAAGTCCGTCTTTTCGCTGTCGCCATGCTCCAGAGGGTTTTAGCCGGTGGTCGGGTAGGTTATCTCCTTCCGTTGTGTGCTGTGGTGTCGCTGAGACTAGCTGCCGAGCGGAGCTCACAGAAACTCTGCCGTCTCGGATTCACTCCAGGCCACGCCCCCCTATTAATTTAAAATTTATGAACAAATCTATTTCTTACAGGAGATTTAAGATGGAGTCAGTATGGTCTCCGATCCTCTTAATCACGCCCGGTAGCGTCAAGGACGATTATTAACATGTCCCTATTCACCCAGATTCTTAGAAATTTCTACAGTTTGCTCTGATCATTGATGGTTTGGTGTCACACTTCCAGTTTGTATGCTTACCGTTTGGGATCTCTTCGGCACCTCAGGTGTCTTCCAAAGTTGTGTTGGAAATGATAGCTTTCCTGAGGGCCAATAATATAATAATCATCGCATATTTGGATGACTTCCTGATGGTAGCGAGGTCGATGCCAGAGCTCATATTAATTTCACTCTCCATTTGTTTGAGTCATTGGGTTGGATTGTCAACTATGATAAATCTAGTCTCCTTCCTGAACACCAGAAGAAGTTCCTAGGAGTTATCTTAGACTGTTGCCTCCAGCGTTCTTCCCTTCCTCTGGAGAGACAGAAGGCGTTGCTAGATGAATGTCGAGCACTTTTTCCCTCCGCCAATATTTTCATTAGGAAAGGCACGAGGGTCCTCGGCCTCATGACATCATGTATTGGAGTGGTCCCATGGGCTCAGCTTTACTGCAGAACCCTGCAGGAGTTTATCCTCAGTAATTGGGATAGATCCCCTTTTTCCCTAGATCGGTTAGTTTCTAGAGATGAGCGAGCACCAAAATGCTCGGGTGCTCGTTACTCGAGACGAACTTTTCGCGATGCTCGAGGGTTCGTTTCGAATAACAAACCCCATTGAAGTCAATGGGCGACCCGAGCATTTTTGTATATCGCCGATGCTCGCTAAGGTTTTCGTTTGTGAAAATCTGGGCAATTCAAGAAAGTGATGGGAACGACACAGCAACAGATAGGGCAGGCGAGGGGCTACATGTTGGGCTGCATCTCAAGTTCCCAGGTCCCACTATTAAGCCACAATAGCGGCAAGAGTGCCCCCCCCCCCCTCCCAACAACTTTTACTTCTGAAAAGCCCTCATTAGCAATGCATACCTTAGCTAAGCACCACACTACCTCCAACAAAGCACAATAACTGCCTGCATGACACTCCGCTGCCACTTCTCCTGGGTTACATGCTGCCCCCCCCCCCACGACCCAGTGTCCACAGCGCACACCAAACTGTCCCTGCCCAGCCTTCAGCTGCCCTCATGCCACGCCACCCTCATGTCTATTTATAAGTGCGTCTGCCATGAGGAGGAACCGCAGGCACACACTGCAGAAGGTTGGCACGGCTAGGCAGCGACCCTCTTTAAAAGGGGCGGGGCGATAGTCCACAATGCTGTACAGAAGCAATGAGAAATCCAATCCTGTGCCACCTCCATCTGGAGCTGCACACGTGGGGATAGCAATGGGGAACCTATGTGCCACACACTATTCATTCTGTCAAGGTGTCTGCATGCCCCAGTCAGACTGCGGTTTTTTATAAATAGTCACAGGCAGGTGCAACTCCGCAATGGGAATTCCGTGTGCAACCACAGCATGGGTGGCTCCCTGAAACCCACCGGCTGTACATAAATGTATCCCATTGCAGTGCCCATCACAGCTGAGGTAACGTCCGATTAAATGCAGGTGGGCTTCGGCCCACACTGCATGCCCCAACCTGACCGGGCTTTTTAATTCATAGACACAGGCAGGTACAACTCCCTATTGTGAAGTCCCTGTGGACCGACAGCATGGGTGGGTGCCAGGAAGCCACCGGCGGCACATAAATATATCCCATTGCATTGCCCATCACAGCTGAGGTAATGTCATGTTTAATGCAGGTGGGCTTCGGCCCACATTGCATGCCCCAGTCAGACTGGGGTTCTTTAGAAGTGGACAGATGCAGTTACAACTCCCTGTGGACCCACAGCATGGGTGGCTCCCTGGAACCCACCGGCGGTACATAAATATATCCCATTGCATTGCCCATCACAGCTGAGGTAATGTCATGTTTAATGCAGGTGGGCTTCGGCCCACACTGCATGCCCCAGTCAGACTGGGGTTCTTTATAAGTGGACAGATGCAGTTACAACTCCCTGTGGACCCACAGCATGGGTGGCTCCCTGGAGCCCACCGGCGGTACATAAATACATCCCATTGAAGTGCCCAACACAGCTGATGTAACGTCAGCTGTAATGCAGGTGGGCTAAAAATTAATTTGATTACACTGTAGGCGAGGGCCCCCAAAAATTGGTGTACCAACAGCACTAATGTACGTCAGAAAAATTGCCCATGGTAACTAGGCCTGGAGGCAGCCCAGTTAAAATAAAAATTGGTTCAGGTGAAAGTTTCAACGCTTTAATGAGCATTGAAACGTCTAAAAATTGTTTAGAAAAATTATATGACTGAGCCGTGTGGGCCTGAGAAAAATTGCCCGTTCGGCGTGATTATGTGAGGTTTCAGGAGGAGGAGCAGGAGGAGGAGGAGGAATATTATACACAGATTGATGAAGCAAAAAGGTCCCCGTTTTTCATGGGGATAGAGAACGATGCTTCCATCCGCGGGTGCAGCCTACGTGTTGCTTAGGTATTGCTGCTGTCTGCTGGTGGAGAAGAGAAGTCTGGGGAAATCCAGGCTTTGTTCATCTTGATGAGTGTAAGCCTGTCGGCACTGTCGGTTGACAGGCGGGTACGCTTATCTGTGATGATTCCCCCAGCCGCACTAAACACCCTCTCTGACAAGACGCTAGCCACAGGACAAGCAAGCACCTCCAGGGCATACAGCGTGAGTTCAGGCCACGTGTCCAGCTTCGACACCCAGTAGTTGTAGGGGGCAGAGGCGTCACGGAGGACGCGGTCGTGCGATCGGCTACGTACTCCCTCACCATCCTGTTACAGTGCTCCCGCCGACTCAGCCTTGACTGGGGAGCGGTGACACAGTCTTGCTGGGGAGCCATAAAGCTGTCAAGGGCCTTAGAGAGTGTTGCCCTGCCTGTGCTGTACATGCTGCCTGATCTCCGCGCCTCCCCTGCTACCTGGCCCTCGGAACTGCGCCTTCGGCCACTAGCGCTGTCGGATGGGAATTTTACCATCAGTTTGTCCGCCAGGGTCCTGTGGTATAGCATCACTCTCGAACCCCTTTCCTCTTCGGGTATGAGAGTGGAAAGGTTCTCCTTATACCACGGGTCAAGCAGTGTGTACACCCAGTAATCCGTAGTGGCCAGAATGCGTGTAACGCGAGGGTCACGAGAAAGGCATCCTAACATGAAGTCAGCCATGTGTGCCTGGGTACCTGTACGCAACACATGGCTGTCCTCACTAGGAAGATCACTTTCAGGATCCGCCTCCTCCTCCTCAGGCCATACACGCTGAAAGGATGACAGGCAAGCAGCATGTGTACCCTCAGCAGTGGGCCAAGCTGTCTCTTCCCCCTCCTCGTCATCTTCCTCCTCCTCCTCCTCCTCACCGTGCTGAGATATAGACAGGAGGGTGCTCTGACTATCCAGCGACATACTGTCTTCCCCCGGCTCTGTTTCCGAGCGCAAAGCGTCTGCCTAAATGCTTTGCAGGGAACTTCTCAAGAGGCATAGCAGAGGAATGCTGACGCTAATGATTGCAGCATCGCCGCTCACCACATGGGTAGACTCCTCAAACTTTCCAAGGACCTGGCAGATGTCTGCCAACCAGGCCCACTCTTCTGAAAAGAATTGAGGAGGCTGACTCCCACTGCGCCGCCCATGTTGGAGTTGGTATTCCACTATAGCTCTACGCTGCTCATAGAGCCTGGCCAACATGTGGAGCGTAGAGTGGCAGCGTCCGTGTGGGACTTGTGGAAATGTGCGCAGAGCCGGCGCACCTTTCCGAGCAGGTCTGACAAGCGTGGGTAACTTTTTAGAAAGCGCTGAACCACCAAATTAAAGACGTGGGCCAGGCATGGCACGTGCGTGAGGCTGCCGAGCTGCAGAGCCGCCACCAGTTTACGGCCGTTGTCACACACGACCATGCCCGGTTGGAGGCTCAGCGGCGCAAGCCAGCGGTCGGTCTGCTCTGTCAGACCCTGGAGCAGTTCGTGGGCCGTGTGCCACTTATCTCCTAAGCTGAGTAGTTTCAGCACGGCCTGCTGACGCTTGCCCACCGCTGTGCTGCCACGCCGCGCGACACCGACTGCTGGCGACGTGCTGCTGCTGCTGACACATCTTGATTGCGAGACAGAGGTTGCGTTGGAGGAGGAGGAGGAGGGTGCTTTAGTGGAGGAAGCATACACCGCCGCAGATACCAGCACCGAGCTGGGGCCCGCAATTCTGGGGGTGGGTAGGACGTGAGCGGTCCCAGGCTCTGACTCGGTCCCAGCCTCCACTAAATTCACCCAATGTGCCGTCAGGGAGATATAGTGGCCCTGCCCGCCTGTGCTTGTCCATGTGTCCGTTGTTAAGTGGACCTTGGCAGTAACCGCGTTGGTGAGGGCGCGTACAATGTTGCGGGAGATGTGGTCATGCAGGGCTGGAACGGCACATCGGTAAAAAGTAGTAGCGACTGGGAACTGAGTAGCGCGGGGCCGCTGCCGCCATCATACTTTTGAAGGACTCCGTTTCCACAACCCTATATGGCAGCATCTCCAGGCATGTGCACGTTTAACGCTTGAGCGTGCGGGTGCGTGGCGGCGTACTTGTGCTTGCGCTGAAACACTTGCGCTAGCGACGGCTGGACGGTGCGCTGACAGACATTGCTGGATGGGGCCGAGGACAGCGGAGGTGAGGGTGTCGGTGCAAGCCAGGAGATGGTAGTGCCTGTGTCCTCACAGCGGGGTTGGATCTCAGTGGCAGGTTGGGGCACAGGGGGAGAGGCAGCGGTGCAAACCGGAGGCGGTGAACGGCCTTCGTCCCACCTTGTGGGGTGCTTGGCCATCATATGTCTGCGCATGCTGGTGGTGGTGAGGCTGGTGGTGGTGGCTCCCCGGCTGATCTTGGCGCGACAAAGGTTGCACACCACTGTTCGTCGGTCGTCTGCACTCTCAGTGAAAAACTGCCAGACCTTTGAGCACCTCGGCCTCTGCAGGGTGGCATGGTGCGAGGGGGCGCTTTGGGAAACAGTTGGTGGATTATTCGGTCTGGCCCTGCCTCTACCCCTGGACACCGCACTGCCTCTTGCAACCTGCCCTGCTGCTGCCCTTGCCTCCCCCTCTGAAGACCTGTCCTCAGTAGGCGTAGCAAACCAGGTGGGGTCAGTCACCTCATTGTCCTGCTGCTCTTCCTCCGAATCCTCTGTGCGCTCCTCCCTCGGACTTACTGCCCTTACTACTACCTCACTGATAGACAACTGTGTCTCAACGTCATCGTCCTCCTCACCCACTGAAAGGTCTTGAGTCCCCAGCCTCATCCCCCGGACCCCGGGAACTTTCCAATGGTTGGGCATCAGTCACGATAAACTCCTCTGGTGGGAGAGGAACCACTGCTGCCCAATCTGAGCAGGGGCCCGAGAACAGTTCCTGGGAGTCTGCCCGCTCCTCAGAATGTCTCATTGAAATGGAGTGAGGAGGCTGGGAGGAAGGAGGAGCAGCAGCCAGAGGATTCTGAGTTGCAGCAGTGGACGGCGCAGAACTGTGGGTGGACGATAGATTGCCGGAAGCACTTTCTGCCATCCACGACAGGACCTGCTCACACTGCTCATTTTCTAATAAAGGTCTACCGCGTGGACCCATTAATTGTGCGATGAATGTGGGGACACCAGAAACGTGCATCTCTCCTAATCCCGCAGCAGTCGGCTGCGATACACCTGGATCAGCAGCTCGGCCTGTGCCCACACCCTGACTTGGGCCTCCGCGTCCTCGGCTGCGTCCACGTCCTCTAGGCCTACCCCTACCCCTCAGCATGCTGTATTACCAGTAATGCAGAAACAGAACGCTGTAATTAAATGTGCCGCTTATTGGCCTGTGGTTGGAGGCTGACTTCGCTTACGGAACGCCAGGAAATAATTTTGCGCAAGCCTGCTGTAACACTTAGCTGGCTGCGTATGAATTTGGAGAACTACTACACCCAGCACAGACCCAGAACCCTGAGGACACTCACAGGCAGCCCAGATAGATTTTTTTCCCCAAATTTTTTTGCAAAGGCCCACTGCCTATATTCAATCAATATGTCTTCTGTCCCTGCCTAGGCGCTTCTGGCCCTGGAGTATGTCAAAGAACTGCAGAGTGTTGCACTGTGGACTGCAATACAGCAGTGATTTCACAGCCCAGACAGAGCCAGGAAATAATTTTGCGCAAGCCTGCTGTAACACTTAGCTGGCTGCGTATGAATTTGGAGAACTACTACACCCAGCACAAACCCAGAACACTGAGGACACTCACAGGCAGCCCAAATAGATTTTTTTCCCCAAATTTTTTTGCAAAGGCCCACTGCCTATATTCAATCAATAATCAATATGTCTTCTGTCCCTGCCTAAGCGCTTCTGGCCCTGGGGTATGTCAAAGAACTGCAGAGTGTTGCACTGTGAACTGCAATACAGCGGTGATTTCACAGCCCAGACAGAGCCAGGAAATAATTTTGCGCAAGCCTGCTGTAACACTTAGCTGGCTGCGCATGAATTTGGAGAACTACTACACCCAGCACAGACCCAGAACACTGAGGACACTCACAGGCAGCCCAAATAGATTTTTTTCCCAAAATTTTTTTGCAAAGGCCCACTGCCTATATTCAATCAATATGTCTTCTGTCCCTGCCTAAGCGCTTCTGGCCCTGGAGTATTACTGCAGGGCACAATGCTCTGCACGGCCGATATACCAAAAAAAAAAAATGTGCAACACTGCAAAAAGCAGCCTCCACAGTACTGCACACGGTTAGATGTGGCCCTAAGATGGACCATTGGGGTTCTTGAAGCCTAAAATACTCCTAACGCTCTCCCTATAGCAGCTCCAACAAGATAGCACTTTCCCTCCTCTATGTCAGAACGCATCTGTAGCGAGCCCAAATAGATTTTTTTTCCCAAATGTTTTTGGAAAGGCCCACTGCCTATATTCAATAAATATATGTCTTCTGTCCCTGCCTCACCACCACTACTGGCCCTGGAGTATCTATAATTACTGCAGGGCGCAATGCTCTGCACGGCCGATATACAAAAGAGAAAAAATGTGCAACACTGCAAAAAGCAGCCTCCACACTACTGCACACGGTTAGATGTGGCCCTAAGAAGGACCTTTGGGGTTCTTGAAGCCTAAAATACTCCTAACACTCTCCCTATAGCAGCTCCGGCACCAACAGCACTTTCCCTCATCTATGTCAGAATAAATCTGTGGCGAGCCGCGGGTGGGGCCGATTTTTATACTCGGGTGACACCTGATCTCGCCAGCCACTCACTGCAGGGGGGTGGTATAGGGCTTGAACGTCGCAGGGGGAAGTTGTAATGCCTTCCCTGTCTTTCAATTGGCCAGAAAAGCGCGCTAACGTCTCAGAGATGAAAGTGAAAGTAACCCGAACATCGCGTGGTACTCGTTACGAGTAACGAGTATCTCGAACACGCTAATACTCGAACGAGTATCAAGCTCGGACGAGTACGTTCGCTCATCTCTATTAGTTTCCTTTTCCCTCAGGATCAATGGATCCTTAGAGTTGTGGTTGTCATCGTCCAACCTCGCCAGATCCACAGTCTGGTACCCTGCATCCCCAATCTCTAGCTTCACCGATGCTAGTGCGACTGTCTGGGGGCCCCACTTGGGATGTTATTACGTCCAGGGGGGCTGGAACCAGGGGGAGGCAGCTCAGTCTTTTAATTATAAAGAACTATATGCCGTTTGGAAGGTGGTTCGCGGCTTCGAGGCAGAAATCAGAGGTAGACACGTTTAAAATCTTTTCAGACAATGTGACAACTGTGTCCCTCATTCGTCACCAGGGGTCTATCCGGAATCCACGACTCCAAGGCCTGGCGGCCAACCTTCTAGGTTGGACAGAACAATGGACACTCTGCGTCACAGCTTTCCACGTAAGGGGTCCAGAGAACCTTACAGCAGATCTGCTCAGCCACAAACAGATAGACCCGGCGGAGTGGACACTTCACCCGCAGGCATTCAGTCTAATTACAGAAGAGTGGGGGACACCACAGGTGGACTTGTTTGCCTCCCAGGAGAACGCCAAATGCCCTAATTTCTTCTTCAGGGTAGCAGACAGGCATTTCTCTGATCTGGGACTGGGATCTCACTTATGCCTTCCCACCCATACCTCTAATCCTGCTGGTCTTGAGAGAAATCCGGGGGTCTCCAGGTTCTGTTATCCTAGTTGCTCCTTTCTGGCCCAAAAGACCCTGGTTCCCGCTCCTGGCCGCTCTCTCTACCCAGGACCCTCTCCATCTCCCTCAGAGAGACGATCTCCTACAGCAAGGTCCTCTGTTATGCCCAGAGGTCTGACGGTTCAGACTAGCGGCCTGGAAACTGATCGGGTAAAATACCTGAACCAGAGTGTCAGGTAGAGTAGTGTCTACGTTATGTGAGAGTCTTAAGAAATCTATCAGGAAGATTTATGTTAGGATTTGGGATACCTTTTCTAGGTGGCTGGGTCATAGCATCCACGATCTCCATCAGTCAAATCTTAGATTTTCTGCAGGATGGTCTGGATATGGGACTAAGTCCTAATACCCTCAAGGTCTAGGTAGCCACCTTGGGAGCCCCTTTTGACTCCTCCTTAGGTGACCATAGGCTGATCAGGAAATATCTTAAAGGGGCGGTTAGACTTCACCACTTCATTAGGGAAACAATTCCCCCCCTGGGACCTTAATTTAGTACTGCAGGCACTCTATGAACATCCCTTCGAGCCTCTGGAGGAGCTCTCAATCAGGATCCTTTCCTACAAAGTAGCCTTCCTGGTCACTATCACGTCCGCTAGATGGATTGGGGAGATTCAGTCCCTCTCCATTAGGACCCCCTACATGACTGTATTTCCAGGCAAGGTAGTATTCAAACCTGACCCCTTTATCCAGCCCAAAAGCCTTACGGATTTTTATAGGGAACAGGTTATAGTCCTTCCCTCCTTCTGCCAGGATCCTCATAACACCAAGGAACAGCGGTTCCATAACTTAGATGTCAGGCGGGCAGTCTTAAAGTATTTGGAGGCCACTAATTCCTTCAGGAAATATAACAATCTCTTTGTTCAATTTCAGGGTCCGGGCAGAGATGGGGCTGCTACTAAGGACTCCATAGCACGATGGGTCAAAAGGGCTATTGAGGACGCGTACCGGTCCCAGGGGATTTTCCCCCTGGGCAACCTTAAAGCCCACTCCAACAGGGCGGTCACTTGTTCCTGGGCAGAGAGAGCCCAGGCAACAACAGACCAAATTTGGTTCAAATAAATTTTTATTATAGTTACATATCATACAGTTAAAGATTCTGTTTCAATCATTGCATCAATACTATAGAGTTTTTTAAGGAAAAACTACGATAAAGGAGAAAGGGGGGAAAAAAGAAGGAAAATACGAAAATATGGATGGAGGGAAGGCTCTGGTTGAGGAGCATGCCTGACACTGCTGTCTCGATCTGGTAGTGGCTGTCTAACGGGATTTCCTCTTATACCCGTCCTCGACTTTTCTCTACTAATTCAGTGTCATGTTCAAGGCTGGGGAACTTGGCTTGAACTCAGTTAGGAGTGTGGAGGTAGCGCCGCCTTTCCCTTCATGTAAGATTGTCATAACTAGGACACACACATGTACAGGGGGGGGGGGAATACGTAAAGGAGGGTGGGGGGGAGAGGTGGGTTTGTAAAAGTGACTCTGGGTGGAGGGTCTTCTGTATTCCGCCCCGGGAGGTGGTTCAGTCAAATGAGCCTTGGTCTAGCCAGCGTCTCATGTCGCCCGACCCTCTAAACGCTACCCATGGCTGCCATGTCTTATAGTAAGCTTCCCAGGATTTGGGATCCTCAGCTCCCAGTTCGTCGAACCTCATAAGAGTGTGCAGTTCCTCGACCCACATGCCCCTGGTTGGGGCGGTCGCGGAGCGCCAGAACCTTAGGACTAGCCTTCTCACTGCTAGGATAAAGTGCTTTAAAAGACTCAATTTGACGGCTTTCTTACTGCCCGGTAAAAGTGAGAGCAGGGCTAGTTTCGGAGTCATTATCACTCCTGAGTGATTGACGCGGTTATATAGGGTAGTCCCCTTGTCCCATAGGTCGGCCACAGGGCGGCATCCCCACCAGATATGGGTCATTGTACCTCAGCTCCCATTACATCTCCAGCACACGAGGGAGGACTGGGGAAAGACTGGTCTAAGATCTCTGTCATGGGTTTCAGGCCCGTCTGCGTCACAACGTCTCTCAGTCTGGGGATTGGCTCCTCTGAAATAGACAGCAGTCCCTTCAAATAGGGGGTTTGCTATGAGCGGTGTTAGGGGGCCTTGGACTGTGACCAGTCTATATTGAGGGGCGAAACCCGCCCACGTCCTAAATAGTTGTAGCCCAAAGGGGGAGATGTTGGGGATTCACTTGATCCATTTAGGCGGGATCCAAGGGGCTCCGTATAGGCCATCTGGTTCGTTAGAGTGTTCAATATCTACCCATAGCCTAGAGCTTCTGTTCTTGAGAATGTCTAGGACGCAGTTTGCTATGTTGGCCTTATGATATAGGGAAAAGTCTGGAAGGCCCAGGCCTCCCCTTTCTTTTCCCCTTTTTAGTAACGCGTGGCGCAGCCTCGGTTTGTGTCCTGCCCAATTAATTAGGGCTCTGATTTTTTTCATGAATGTTCTAGGGAGCCCTATCGGGATTGTTTGGCAAAGATATAGAAATCGAGGCAATACGTCCATCTTGATTGCGTTAACTCGGCCGTTCCATGATAGATATAGGGGACTCCATTTGCACAGATCCCACTCGAGTTTCTCGGCAAAGGGAGTGAAGTTTAGTTTGAAGGTTTGTGGGAGCTCTGATGGGATGTTGACTCCCAGGTATTTTAGATGGGAATCTACCCAGCGGAAGAAGAGTACCGTTTTCAAGTGGGAGACCTCGGCCTGCGGGAGAGTAATGTTTAGGGCCTCTGATTTCTGGGCATTGATTTTGTGATTATTGACCCTTCCAAACCTCTTGAATTCTTTTAGGAGCACTGGCATCCCAACTCGGGGGTTGGATAGGTACAGTAGTAAGTCATTGGCAAATAATGCCATTTTATGTTCTGAAGAACTGACTCTGACGCCTTTAATCGAGTCGTTGCTTCGGATGGCGTTGGCTAGGGTCTCCATGGTTAGGATGTATAAGAAGGGGGAGAGGGGACACCCCTGTCTCGTCCCATTGCTTACTCTGAGTGGGTCAGATAGGGTTCCGTTTATTCTGATCCTGGCCGTGGGGTCCTGGTATAGGGCCATGATCCACTGGAGAATCCGTGGTCCCATTCCTATTTTTCCCAGGGTGGCAGAGAGGAAGGCCCAGCTTACCCTATCGAACGCCTTTTCCGCGTCTATTGAAAGAAGACATAGGGGGGGGGTTTGTTTCCTTGGCTCTGGCTATTAAGGACATTGTTTTGATGGTGTTGTCCCTTGCCTCTTTGCCTGGGACAAAACCGACTTGCTCCTGGTGGATCAGGCCAGGCACTAGGTTTTGGAGTCTGTTTGCTATTAGTTTGGCGAACATCTTAATGTCGACATTTATTAATAATATCGGTCTATAGCTCCCGCAGGCCGAGGGGTCCTTTCTCGGTTTGAGAATGATAGTGATGTGGGCTTGTAGCGCCTGTTTTGGGAATAGGCACCCTCTATTTATTGAGTTAAATGCTTCCAATGCTATTGGTGAGAGATCTTCGGCAAATAGTTTAAAATATCTGGCCATATATCCGTCTGGCCCTGGGCTCTTGCTTAATTTTAGATTTTGGATGACGTCTGATAGTTCTTGAGGTGCAAAGTCTAGGTCTAAATCATTTGCCTCCTCAGGTGTCAGGTTCTTGGGAGCATGTTTGGAGAGATAGGAGTCTATCTCGCTGTTAAGGGTGCCTGTGGAGATATAATAGAGTTTATCGTAGTAGACTTTAAATTCCTCTGCAATGTCTTTAGTGTTATGTATCAATCGTCCGCTGGAGGATTGTATTTTGGGTATGAACGTAGTTGGGGCCCTGGGATGTAGGGTTCTGGCAAGTTGGCTCCCGCATTTATCTCCATATTCAAATGACCCCTTTTTAAGCTTGTCTCTGAGAGCCAGCGTACGTTCGTCTAATATCTCTAAGATCTGTTGCTGGATAGTTGAGATTTCTGATCTCAGGGCTTCGCTTTGTTTGCGTTTGTTCGCCGATTCCTTGTCTCTTAGGGCGGCTAGTAGACCCGATAGAGTAGCTGCTCTTTCTTTTTTAATTCTACTTCCCTGGGATATTAACACTCCTTTCACTTAAGTGTCTCCCACTTTATTGGCGCCGCGGTTTGGTCTGATAAGTGTGTTTCTTTGAAAGTTTCGATTTCTTTTCTAATTGCGGCGACACGTGGGGTCTCTCAGTAGGTTGTTGTTTAGCCTCCAGGACTGCTGTCTAGGTATGGACCCCCAGCCCTCGAGACCCCCAAATACCGGAGAATGGTCCGACCATAGTAGGTCTCCATGTGAGCAAGACGGGGCACTATCAAGTAGACTGTGGGAGATCAGTAAATAGTCAATCCTACTGTAGGAGTTGTGAGCTGCTGAGTGGAAAGTATAGTCTCTAGTTTCGGGATGCAGGACTCTCCATAAGTCAACTAGCTGTAAGTTGTCTAGTTTTCTCCTGAGAGTCCTGATTGCCGATCGGGAGACGGAGGACTTACCCGATGATGAGTCCACGGCGGGGTCCAGTACCATGTTGAGGTCACCAGCCAGAATTATCCTCGAACCGTCTGTGAAGGTGGTCAGGGCCTTCAGCACTCTTGTCGCGAAAGATACTTGTTTCTGGTTTGGGAGATAAACATTTGCAAAGGTGATTACATGGCCTATTATCTCTAACTTGAGAAAGATATATCGTCCCCCCGGGTCGATTATTAAATTGATTTGTTGATTCTAGAGGGTTCTATGGAGGGCGATGGAGACACCTTCCGCTTTTCTCAGAGGGTCGGGGCCATGTAGCCAAGTTGTGTAGTACGAGGAGGAGCAGGTTGGCACACACCCCACTTTGAAATGGGTCTCTTGCAGCATAGCCACCATCACCTTTTTTCTATGGAGATGGTAGAGAAGCTGTCTTCTTTTCTGGGGGCTGTTCAGCCCTTTGGTATTAAATGAGCAGAAGGTTAGATTCGCCATTTATGGTTCAGTATGAGAGTAGGTGTGTGCCTTCTGTCTCTCCCGGGTGGATTAGGGGAGGGGAGGGGGGGCAGTGGGAGGACACATGTGGGAAAAGGGGGTGGAGGTGGAACATACAGAAAAACATAGAACATAGATGAACAAGTAAACAATGGGGCCGCTAAGGTACCCCTTAAACTAAATGTCTGCCTAAGCTTGGCAGAAATTAACAGCTGCAACTAGCTGTTGGCCCTAAGTGGGAGAGTGGGGGCCAATGAAGGGCGAGCTCCGCCTGCCCCCCGACTCCCACGGTATATGATTCCCAGGTATAAGGCTTGGGGATTATGGAGTGTGCGTGGCTGTTCCCAGACCCGGCTAGGTCAGGTTTTTTCCCCTCCCCCGCCCATCCCCCCCCCCCGGGGTCTGCCTCCCATCTGGTAGAGGGTGTAGAGATGAGACAGCAGAGAATGAGGGAATGGGGGGGAGGAGGATAGATTAGAAGAGCAAAGATTCACGTCAAATGAGGTGTGAGTTGCATGGCGAGTTCGGGTTGAACTGGATCTGTCTCCTGCGTCGCTTCCGGTGGAGGTCTTCCCTTCTTTGCAGGGTTCTTTACGGCGACGTCTGGAGCTTTTGTTGGATGTCTGCCAGGTATTTCTGGGGGGCATTACCGGGAAGGTTCCCCGGCGACGGCCAATCCGGGAGCCGGACCGCGGGCAGCTCCAGGGCTCCCAGAAAATTTGGCAGGTCTCCCAGGCCTCTGAAGGTTACCGATCTGCCATTCTTGGAGGCATGAAGTTGAAAGGGGAAGGATCTCCCTTTCCTGCTGAAGTGTCAGTAGGGGTTTTAGGGCCCTGCGCAGCTGTAGGGTTCGCCATGATAGGTCCGTGAGAATCTGGATCGGGGTACCTTTGAAGGAGAGGTCTTTGACAGCGCGCAGTTTTTGTAGTATCAAGTCCTTGTCCTTATAGAAATGGATTCGGCAGACCACGTCTCTGGGTCTGCCGGGGTTGGACGACTTCGGACCCAACGATCTGTGTATTCTGTCTATTTCCAGATCGAAGGTCTCGGGTCTTTTTAGGATGTTGTTGAAAAAGGAATGTGCCCAGGTTTCTAGTTGAGGTGGTTCAACTTCTTCTGGGAGTCCTCTTATTCGCAAGTTATTTCTTCTGTGACGATTTTCCAGGTCGTCTATATGTGTTTGGAGCTCCATTATCTGTTGGGAATGTAGAAGTAGTTCCTGGTAGTGGGCTTCTATAGTTTCGGTGGTCTTCTCCTGTGTCTCCTCTACCGCCTCCACTCTCTGGCCTATTTGCCGGATCTCGTGTTGTAGAGAGGCCATGTCCTCCCTGCGGGTGTCTTCCAGTTGTTGGAATAGGGCATCGATATGGTTCTGAGTCGGCAGGGCCTTGAGGTGGTTTTTCCAGTCCCAGTCTTCGTCTTCCACCCGCTTGGGAGGGTGGATGTGGATTGGGATCTGGGTGGGCTGTCTGGATGGTGTGGCTTGGCTTTCTCTGTTGCTGGGATCTCCTTGTGTATTTGGGCCTTGTGGCGGTTTGAGCTTTGTTGCGGCCTGGGGGTCAGGCTGTCTGGGTCTCTTTTGTAGAGTACAGCATTGCGGCAACGGGTGGTCTTGCTGCGGCTGAGGTGTCGCCATTGCTGACTTGTTAGGGTGCGGGGGGGGGGGGGGGCTGTCAGCCGAGCCCATGATAGGGCCTCTCTGTCCTATGTACGGGTCTGTGTAACCGCATTCGGACTGGTAGCTGTGCGGTGGCGCTGGGCCGCACGGTGTCGGAGACCGGCTGCCGGTCTGGGGCGTACCTCTCTGAGTGGATTCTCCCTCCATCTCTGCGCGCTGCAGCCGGGTCTTGTTTGGGGTCTCCCCTGTCCCTACCCTATTGATCATGGGTGTCTCCGTTTTCTCTCTCTGTGGCCATAGGGACCCTTTGGGCAGGGGGGATAGATGTGTACCTCCATCCTGCTGTGCTGGGAGCTCATACTCTTGCTCCTCTTCACCCATATGTGTCTGCATGCTCATGCAGGGGGGGGGCTGAGTGTGCCCCGGGGGACCCTGTCTCCGGGCTGATTATGTATCCCCCCCTCCTTGGAGGCTGTCATGTCAGCTGCACTCATCGCTGCTGCTGTGTCATATGTTGGGTCTCCTTCCTGGCTCACCGCTCCTCTCTTTCTCCCTCCCCCCCCCGCTGCCGTCGGGGGGGCACCTGACCTGGAGTGCCTTCTAAGGCTGTGCTTCGGGTCCGGCTCTCTGCACCTTCCCCCGTCTCCTCGCGGTCACCGGTGAGTTTGGGGGCTTGCACGCTATTGCCAGCGGTGTCGGGTTCCTGTCCCAGCATGCCGCTGCTTCACCTCTCTCTTCCATGCGGCCGGCGGCGGGTGTAGGGGCATCGCTGTGCGTGGACTCTTCGCCACTCTCCTCGCTGAGATGACTGCTGTTGGGTCTCATGGCTGTCATTCGGCTGCCGCTGTTTCCCAGTCCACTCTGCGCTGTCCCCTTCTGGCTCGGGTCTGAGTCCGGGCTGGGTTGCCGCTCAGGGATTGCTGTGGGCGCCATCTTGGGAGTGGCCGCGTGGGGCTCCGCTCCCGCTGTTCTTCGCGGGAACGTTGAAATATTTCTCTTGGAGCCCTCTGAGGTGGTCTGTGGGGTTTCCTTTTTCTTCCCATGTTCACTAAGCATTAATGCCTGGACTTGGAAGCCGGCCAGGATATGGCCTTCAAGCGTAAAGTACTACAGGTGGTAGTCCCCCCCTAAAAAAGCCCTCATGTTGTTGGCATTCTCCAGGTGTATGCGGTCAGGATGACGAGGGGAAGACAGGAATTAGGTTTACCTGTTAATTTCCTTTCTTGATGTCATCCTGATAGCCTAGGGGCATTGCCCTCCCCTTTTGAGTCTTATGTTCATGTGAAGTAACGTACTGTAATTTATAGTTTTCATATTAAAGAAACATTTGTTGAGCAAAGCCAGGTCACTGTAGTTACTTGGTACACACTGGTAAGCTGGTGATGGGAGTTGCCTTATGTATTTTCCGCTTCCTGTCCCATTAGGTGTCCAGCAGGCAACCTCCAGGTGTATGCTGTCAGGATGACATCAAGAAAAGGAATTAACAGGTAAACCTAATTCCTGTCATTTTGCATGTCAAAAAGCTTATAATCCTATGGGCAATTTATCTAGTTTTGAAGAAAATGTTCAAAGTCTATCTTTTAAGGAACCAATGTAGTTCTGAAGTAACTTTCAGAAGCCTGTATGTTCGAAACACCCATAAATCACATCTCATTAAAAAAAAAAACTCCAACCTTCAAATTTTTCGAAAAAGCATTTTCCAAGTTTGTTAAAACAAATGAAGAAATCTGAAAATTCCTTTTTTCTTGCAGATTTTTGTTTGTAATCATTTTTTTTGCAACACATCAGAAGTTTGTACATAAACACAACATTTATTATTCTAAATCTGCATTTTTAAAATTATCTGACGTGTGGCTCTAATGAGCAACATGACTAAAACACAAGCCTCAAAAATCATGGAACACCTTGTAGGTTTTTCAGCCTCCCTTTTATTGGGCCACTTTCCAGACACCATTTCAGATTTGCAGAGGCCTTGTGATGCCAAGAGATAAAAAACATCCCTCAAAAGACCCTATTTTGGAAACTACACCCCTCAAGGAATTCATAAAGCATTTTCCCAACTTTGGGGAATTAAAGCACTCAATATATTGAACTCCCTGCCCAGGTTCTTATACAGTCTCCAGTCGGTGCCAATAAAGCTCCCAGGGGCATTTTGTCTTGAATTAGAAAATCTATGATGAGGTGTATTTGGGGAGCTCACAGGCAGAATTGGAGGGCTCTCACCAGTCCCAAAAAGACAGGAGGCATGGGCTTACCAAATTTCTCATTATATTACATGGCCTCCCTGACTAAGCGCATACTGGATTTACTTCTTGGTAGGGCCCACAAATTATGCGTAGAAGCCGAGCAGGGCTTGGCTACATATGGGGGTGCTCGGCCTTGTTTGGCTACCAGGTAGGGAGAGACATAGAAATCTGGGGCTGTTATCTTTCTTTGACAACTTAGTTGGAGCTGGGGTTGGCCCTGCTACCAAATCAAGATTGATCTCCAGACCAGTTACTCTTACCCCTCTGGAGGGTAACCCAGATGCCCAAGCCTTCTTTTGGGGCACCTTTTTCCATGGCTAGGATAGTAAATTCCATCACTGGGGTCCATGACCTGCTTATGGGTTTGAGACTTAAATCCCTTTTGGATCCTGAATGGGGGGGGGGGGGGGCAGGCAATCAGAATGTGGTATCAATACTTGCAGCTCTGTCATTACTTTCGATCTTTTGGTAATATTCAACACCTCGGGCACCCTATAACCCCTTTTGAGATTCTGTGCCTATCGACTCTCGATGACCTACCAAAAATCTCTGCATTATATTGACTGCTTTTAGAGGACGACACCTGAGAGCGTGGTAGGACTCTTGAACAGGGCTGAAAATGGGTCCTCGGCAGTGAGCACTCAGGGGAGTCATGGAAAAAAACCTGTATCCTGACCCACAAAATGAATGTGTCCAGTAGGATGCAAGAACTTAATTATAAATTCTTGACACACTGGTACAAGACCCCGGCTGGATTAGCTAGAATTCACTACCAGTATGTGGATGTATACTGAAGGGGCCTTCAAGGTTCGGGGACATTCACTCACTGGTGGTGGTCCTGCCCACTAATTTGCCCCCTCTGACAGGAGGTTGGTGCCTTCTACACCTCCGTTTGTAAAAGCCCTATCAGCCTTACACCCAAGATAGCCTTGTTTTCAATGATTCCAGGCTCACTGGCCCGAACTAAGGGATCCCTGCTGAGATTCTTTTCACTTGCGTTGCGGCAGATTATTCACAGGAAGGGGAAATTCATTACTCCCCCCTTTGAGGCTCATGTGGCTGGAGTCTTTAGACAATTTGAAATATGTAGAGAAGTGGTGTGCTAAAGATTAGTTGAGGCACACTAAATTTTACTCAACGTGGGCTGTATGGATTCAGTTTTGCACCTCACCGGAATTTTATACTTAGCTCTATAGTGGTGCTAGCCTGCCCTAACTTGCCGTTTCATCTTAACCTGATGACCTTGATGGGATGTGCATTTTTGGTGAACTCTTGTCTACACCGGACAACCCATCTCCATTACCTTTATTCCTTCCTCTTTCTCCCTTCCTCCCTTTTTTTTCTTTTTTCTTTCTCTGTACTTCCTCTTTCTTCTCCCCACTGTCTTTAGCCTGGTAGACCTTTCCTCGAGTTTTATGTTGTACATGCTGTTAAAATCGCTGCATAGTTGATAAGCTATACTTTAAATTACGACAAAGCATTTTGTGTTAATGTTATCTTTTATTACAACTTCACAACAATTTTATACACAGTTTTGAATGTTGCAGTCTGAAGAAAATCCTTTTTGAACCATAACCCCTTAAAGTTGGTTTAGAATTGGGCTTTGAAAATGAGCAATTTCAATTAAAAACAAAAAGTTTGCTTAGCCCTAACTTTTCACTTTCATGAGGGCTAATAAGAGAAAAATTATTCTACAATTTGTTACCAAGTTTTCCGAAATATAAAAATGCCCCATATGTGGATGTAACAAAAATTTAGGGGGGCTCAATGGCCCACTAAGGTTCAATTATACTCCTGATGATGCCAGAGTACTGGTGAAACATGTTGGGGGAGCTGTTCTTTTAGTACAGAGCCTCATGTAGTATATCCTGCTAGGCTTATTTCAGACTTAGCTTATTTGGCAGCATCTTATCGTACATGCTGGCAGTTCATACAGGGATCTATCTTTAGTATATA
This sequence comes from Eleutherodactylus coqui, assembly GCF_035609145.1. NCBI lineage: Eukaryota > Metazoa > Chordata > Amphibia > Anura > Eleutherodactylidae > Eleutherodactylus > Eleutherodactylus coqui. The sequence goes on from NC_089838.1 coordinate 74,751,644, forward strand.
GCAGTGCATTGCTGTATGGTAACGCACACCAGATGTAGGAAGTGTTACAGTCTTAACCGTGATGTTTAAATATAATTAGCAAGGCAAGATAGTGTCTCTCAAGGCCCATTTACACACAACGATTATCGCTCAAAAGGTGTCTTTTGAGCAACAATCGTTGTCATTTACAGCGCAAGATGATCGCTCAAGATGAGTGATCACCTTGCGCTCGGAGTGGAGGATGCAGAAGACAAGCGGGGTGTCCCCGCTTGTCTTCTGCATCTAGCTGTTTTCTGCACGGAGCACCCGGCTGTTATACAGCTGAGCGCTCCGTGTGGGTATGGAGAACAGAGCTGGACTGCTCTGTTCTTCATACTCAGTCTGTGATCAGGGAGCGGGATACAGCTGAAACAATAGTATCAGCTGTATCCCACTGTGAATCCCTGATAAGGCTCATCGTCTTCTTTCAGCACGCTGAAAGACAACAATGAGCAACGGCATAACCTGAACTGCACAATGTCAGTGCAGTTACACACAACAATTATCGCTCAAAAAAACGGCTTTTGAGCGAACTTTGAGCGATAACCTTTGTGTCTAAATGGCTCTTAAGACTGGTCTAGTCTAATGTATTACACTCAATCATACTATATTGAGACTCTGATTTTTTGAATTAATTGTTGCTGTAATATATTGTACTACTTATCAATAAAGGTTATTTTTTAAGGGTACCCAACTGTGGGTTTCATCTTATGGCAAAGGCTGTGGTGGAATTCATTTCACATGTGGATGTAAACTACTGTTTGGGCACATGAACAAAACTCATAAAAGAAGAAGCACGATTTGGTTTTCGGGGTGCGGAATTTGGTGGAATAATTATTGGAGGCCATGTCACATTTGCAAGCGCCTGAAGTACCCAAAACAGTGGACCACCCCAAAAGTGACTATTGTTTTGGAAATTATAGCCCTCAAAGAATTCATAAAGGGGTATAGTGTGTTTTTTGATGCCACAAGTGTTTGGTTGTAGTTGGTAAAATTTTGCCATGAAAATGAAAAATTGCTAAATTTTGAAAAATACATAGGTTTATCTCAAAGTTATTATTTTCATGAGAGGGCTTATGTGAAAAAACACCATAAAATCTGATACTCAATATCTCCAGAGTATGGAAATGAGTGCAGAATTTGCAAGTTGTTCAACATGTGGCATTCCACAGTTTAGTACAAATGTAGCAATACCGAATTTAGCTCTAGGCCACTGTACTTGGTAGAACTATAGCTGTCATAGCAACTATTGGCATCCCACGTTTCGATCATGGTGGTGTTGATGGGGCCATGAAGGGAGCCCCCTCCCTCTTCAAATCATTTCATGGGTCAGGTGGGGATTTTCAGTAGACCAGTACCACATATTATTTGATTTCATGTGACCTAATAAATGAAACCATGTTTTATTCATCCTAGAGTACAGCAATGGGTTTAAAAGTCCTCTAGCGATCATAGCAACTATATACAGTAACTTACATGCAAGCAATTACAAGCAATTTCAGTTTCTGCACATATGTTGTTGATATGATTTGAGGTTAAGAGATTTCAGCTCTCACTGGCATGTCATTTTTGATACATCAACTTATTGAGGCAGCCTTTGAGTTGATTTTAGAGGGATATTTGCAATCTGCTGCTTAATGTCACAGAAAACTTGTTACGTTTAGACTGATGGAGGCCTTGGTTTCTTCATATCTAAGTAGACCCTGTTTGGCTTTATTTCTGAACCAGGCTCCAAATACAACGTTTATGAGATGGTTTTGCACCTAAGTATTTGTCGGTGAAGGCCTCTTGCTTTTCCTTAATTGATCCACTTCCCACATAGCTTGCTACAAAAGTATTCACTCTTGTAGGAAAAATACCATCTTTCTGATGTGATATGCACAGAAGGACTAAAAGAAGGGTTAAATAAAGACAGAATACTGCACAAAGGGTGACATAAGTTTGCCAGAGAAGGTAAAGGGGCCATGACCTCCTCCAGAGAGTGTGGTGTTTGGTTCGAAGGCAGGTAACATTTTCATGGCCTACCTTGTATAATGTATATATAAGGGTAGAAATTGCATTTAGTCTACATAAATATGTACCTGAAAAGATGTACACTAATATGTTTAGTCCAATCATTGTTTTACAAATCACAGCTATTACTTTTTATTTTCACCAATTTTGGAATTTGAATTCATTTTGTCCTTTTTCAATGCAATAAGCATTATCCATTATGTATGTGTCAATAAAGTCTAAATAGTGTTGGTGAATTTTAGCTGACATTTTACTACAAGGCATATAAAACTGTTCTGGGCATTACTTTAATTATCACTTTATATACGTTATGCCTTCTGCACATTTTAATTAACAACCTAAATTTCTATTAAAATACACATATTATTCTGATTGTAAAAATTACCTTTTATCTCAATTAATTCAATCAACTGAAACAAAGGTTGGAGTGATAGCGAACAGGTAAAATCAATAGATAAAATTCACAGATATCACATCATATTAATTGGTAGGTAATGGAAAAGATGACTTTTATAAAGCAAACAAAGCATGAATTTTCCTTGCCTGCAATCAGTATAGTGGGGATATATATATATATATATATATATATATATATATATATATATATATATATATAATGTATGGAACATAACTGTGAAGCAGCATACACAATTCCTGCACTATATTAAACAAGTTGATCTGGCCCTGCCAGTGAATACTTCCTTTGGAATGCCAGCCTGACTAAACAATCAACTCTGTTAGGGTATTTTCACACAAGGCTTTTTTTTAGGGAAAACACCAAGGTCTTGGAATTCTCTTCCTGCCATTTTTGCTAACATGCTGCTTTTCTCCACTTAGGATGTGTTTTTTCGGGACCATGGCATTTTTTCCCAAAAGCAGCATGTCCTAAGTTTGCATTTTTATGTGTATTTTTCCATACAGTACTCTATTGAACAAAAAATGCCTGCAAAATATATCTGTACACTGTATTAAAAAAATCAACCCCCCCCCAAAAAAAAAGAAAGAAAAATTAAGCAAGTTGTTAACAAATTAAGATTAAATATATGATCTAATGGGAATATGATTTAGATAAATCCTTTACCCTGAAAGGATGGTGCAATACCATGAACCTTGCTATGAGAATAACTTAATGTTTTCCTCATATCAAGTAGTCTGGCTAAGCTTGATTAATAGCCATCTCTTTACATGTAAATATGTGAATTTGGCCAGCCACCAAGCAGACACTTCATGAATAAGTGTGCATGGGAAACAAATGAGTTAAAAATAAATAAATAAGACTTGTGTGTGTATGTATGTATATATATGTGTATATAATATATTCATAGTATAGAGCATAAGGTGCAATAAAAAATGATGAAGGGTTCAGTCACATGGGTGCCAATGCGCCCGTATTTCTGCAGGATAAGACTGCTGCACTGCCGGTGCGGACGACTCTCCGCGCCGGCTGGCAGATAGAACACATGGGTGACTATAGAGCCGGTCATGCAGAGAGACGTCCGCACCTGTTGAAGCCGTCTTATCGTGCAGTAACACGGGCGCCGATGCGCCCATGTAACTGAGCTCTAAATAGTGTATCCCAAGATGGTAACAATGGAAACTGCAACTTGTCCTGCAAAAATCAAGTAGCTCGTCCTGCAGCTTTGTTGGTCGAATAACCAAATGGATCTTGGAATGCAATGATATAAAATGATCACTTTGCTATTACAGTGCAAAATAAACCAGTCACCAAGGGAATTCGATATGCCCTTTATCTAGAATATAAGATGAAGGTGAGATTTTTTTGTGAGCTTTCCATCTCTTTGCCAACTAAAAAGAGGAATTGTTGAATTGGGTTTAAATTTTTTGCGTTATTTTCTCTATTCCTTTCCGTTTTTTCTTTTCTTTTATGTTTGTTTTAACTACTACTACCAACTACTACTTATCATAATAATAAAGGATTTGGTTATTTTATAATCTACGCATATTTCAAGTGCTATAAAGGATAATACACATAATAGACTTTAACAAAGAAGTAGAATTGTTTAAGTTAGTAGAATAAAGTTTATATACTAAAATGACTATTATCCAAGCATCTTATGCTGTTATAATATCTCTATATAAAATATCTGCAACATGTGAAAAGCATGGATTAAATATTCCAATTGATGAATCTTCAAAATGAAAACTAAAAAGGCTATGAGGCTAAAATTTGTAATCTCTCGAGTCTTTCCTAGTACTTTATACTGCTGACTGTCTCCCTGTAAACATTTCAAGCCCCCAAAATTATTCAAAATATTAATTTGAAAAAGAAAGAGAGAAGTGATTTTTGTAACTGCGGCAGACTGACCGACTTCAAAGATTTTTTTTTAAAAGGGGAATACTTTGTGATGGAAATTACTTTCCTTTGGGGCTTTTCAATCGCATTTGATATTTTCATATAGTTTTCCCTAAATGTTTTGTCTGTCAAATTAACAACTTTATTGCTGTGAATTTGTTCTGAGTAGAATGAAATTATTAAAACTAGATGATGTATTTTGGAAATATTATAAACTTGTTATCCAAGTAAAAAAAAAAAACTGTACAAATACTATATAAATGTGTATGTTATGCTTTCTTATATTTGATAATATGTACAGATAAACTAATAAGTTAAATAAGTTATTCTCTTATTTGATAAGCTATAATTATAATAATAGTTGCAAGAAAGATCAAAATCTGCATTGACCCCAAAAGTGATAAACTTCAGACTTATCTCAGGGTTACTTTTATAGGATGCCTTTCATGATCATACTGTATTATGCCAACAAGTTAAAGAAGAATGATATGGTTAAGTGAGTAAAGAGGCTCAAGGGTCATTATAGTCCACGTTCATTACTTAACAATAAATCAAAAATTCTGGTAGACATCTTCTATTATGTTCTCTTCTTTTGTATGGATAGCAATCAGATGGTATTCAAACTGTGATTGTTACAAGCTGAACATTCTAAACGTATGTTCACACATCGCAGATTTGCTGCAGAGTTTGTTGCAGATATGCAGCATATTTCACCACTTCAATTTTTTTTGGTAAATTCTGTTTTTATTAGATTTACAAAAATATAACAGAAATTAATACATGTACAAAAAAATTACACAAAAGCTTTTGCATGCTAATATGTAAATGCTAGATTTTTCACATGAGAGGTGGGGAAGGGTAGGGAATTGGGAGAGGTCTAAAGGTAGGAATAGTAGGAAAGAGGATTTGAAATTTAGGAAGGAAGCCTACTATATACCCTGAGAAATCAATAGACAAACCTAAAGATTGTTTATCAAAGGATAAGAAAGTATACTTCAAGCATCTCTGAAAGAGTAGGCAGAATTAAATCAGTTTTGATCGTGGGCCCCAGGTAACTCTGAATTTTTCGGGGGTTCTACTAGCTCAATTAGTTGGTTCCTCAAGCCTCCTAACTTAATTTACTTTAGCCACCTATTGGTTATATGTAGGTGCATCTAGCTTTCTCCATATGGTAGAGATCAGGATTTTGTGGTGGAGATCAAGTGGGTGATTAGAATTTGAAGGTCAGCAATGAAGGAAAGCCCCTTCATCTCTCTCAACCCCCCCCCCCACCCCCACCCAGGGCATTAGCACTTTTTCTCAGTGACACACAGCTCCCAATCGTGTGAATGGGCAATTTCACCTCAAATTAAGCTTGGGACTTGATAGAGAGTAATCGTCCATTCACATGATTTTTTTGCAAGTTAGCCTTGATTTTTTTTTTTTTTTGCGCAGCTAACTCCTGCGTGGTTTTTATGCCCATGTGAATGGGCCTGATGGGAATTGTAGTTCAAAATGCCACGGTAATGGCAGTACAATGCTCAAATTGATTTCAATGGGCCTCACAGACCTGCGCTTGAATGCAGTGTTTTCTAACGCCACAATTTTTAAGCACTGTCTACTCTATTTCTGCGTGTTTTCGCACTTTTCAACTCCTCATCACCCATCACAATGATGGAGTGCTTTAAAAAGCGCTGTCGAACATTGTATAGTGCGTTTGAAAACGGCGATAAAAATCACAGTGTTTTGCCAATGCCCTGTGAGTGTGGCCTAGGGATTATATACACACCAGCCACTCACATTAAGTTCAGCTTACACAGTTATATCACCCAATCACAACTACAACACATAAATAGAATCCCACAAATAAGCATTTTGTGCCCTGTATGTGCCATATTGTGGGGTATAGGCTACAGAAAAAAAAGAGAATTAAATCTTTTTGTGTCAGGGTGTGCAGTCCAGCAGAGGCAGACCCAACTTTCTAGTGTGGTATTGAGGTTGTTCTACTAAATCCAAGTGTTTGGGATGTGTAGGTAGCTGAAAGAGAAACGCATAACTGTTTTATCTGTTATATTTAATATTTCATTGATTCAACTATTAATGATAAAACTAAAAAGTTTCAAGCCAAAATAATTGATTACGACATTAGCAATGTCATAACCTAATTATTAAATCAGTTAAATAGCAGTTTAATTCAATGCAAAATATATGGCATTTCAATATAGATAAAAACAAAACAGTATGGTTTCTTGGATAAAAAAGAAAGAAAAAAATATATCACACAACTCTTTTTTTTCCTGCCGAAAGTCTGTTGGGAAATCATACAATCTAAAATGATGTTCTCTGAACGTACAGTAGTTAGAAGATGACTGACTATGCAGAAAAGATGTAATTTGGACCAATTAGTTTCTCAAAACTACTGTCCCAGATCAGAAGCATGCAACATCAAAAAGAAATGGCTCTGCATTATTACAAATAGTACTAAATTACAGATTGTTACTTAAACAATGTTTCTTTTCCTGATCAGAAGTTATTTAACTATAGAATCTTGATTGTAAGAACGGAACATAATAAATCTTAAAATTTATGAAACAGATGAAGTTAATGACATAGAGGCACATTTATGTAAAATTGTGAAGAAAATGAAAACTGATGTTTCTGTTGTTATAGATGTCCTATTTAGATGGAAAAAGATGGAATTGAGCATAGTGGCTATGCATTTAACTGTAGTTATGGCAATACTTAAGTTGTATTAATTTACTACATTTTAAAAATTATTTTAGAATTTCATATGTAGGGGAAATGTAAATATCAGTCCTGTTAATTGAATAGATTATATAGTTACTTGTGTCCCATGTGCAACTGTTTAAACCAGTTTATGTTACAGACCCTGCCATGGCCCCAGGAACATGGTGAGTATGGCCTTGATCACTGTACTGGCTGGTGAATGTGGATTTGTTGTTTGAATAGCAGGGCACATCTTACCCTGCAGGGAAGTGCCTGTAGGTGGTACAACTTATAGGCCTCATGTCCACGGGAGGGTCGGATTCCACATGCGGAAGCCCACAGTGGAATCCGACCCTGCTCATGGCTGAAGACTCAGCTTACCTGTCTGGGTCTTCTTTTTTCTGTACTGTGGATGTGTGCGGAAGTGCCAACGGGCCTGCTGGCACACATGCGCAGTACTTCTTTTTTAAAAACTCCTGCTTTCCCATGGAATCTGTGGCCCGTCCACAGTGTCAGCTGTGGATGGGCCGCGGATTGGAGTACTTCTATTGACTTCAATGGAAGCCGTCCGTGGGGGAACCACACTGAAATGGAGCATGCTGCGATTTGATTTCCGCACCTGAAGATCCGAAAATCTAATCTGCATGCTTTAATTCAGGTGCGGATGCCCATGTTTCCCTATGGGTGGCTTGAACTGTGGATCATCCACACGGGTGCCCGCAATTCAAATCTGCCCATGGACATTGGGTCATAGGATGGGACATGCAATTGTGAATATTGTTGTCACTGATATGGAGAGAGCCACTGTGTGGAGTGCAGTAGCAAATATGAAGGCTCTATAGAAGAGGTGCAGATGAAAACAATGGCCTTCAAGACAGTCCTGGAGCCTTCTGGTTGCGGAACCAGAAGTGAGCTCCGGTCAGTGACCGGCTATATTGCTGAAAAAACTGGAAGCCTTGTCATCATAGAAACTATGAGTGCATATCCTCTGTCTACTAGTGAATATGTGCTTGGAGCAAGGGGAGGGCACTATATGACTAAAGAGACTATAATTTGATTCTAGAAAAGGCTGCAAAGCCAGGACTGTAGTGTTGTCAAGTCGTAAATACTATGTTGGTAAGTTCTTTGTGTGGTCGTTTTGCTGCAAATTACAGACTGATACTGTTTACTGCAAGATGTATTCCGTCTCTTAACCTATCTTCCTGAGGGACCTCACACATAGTTTTGGATATCCAAGGAGAGCAACCATTAATGAGAGACTTTTTAGTGTTTACGTGCCTTTTCATCCAGAGTAGTCCAGGACATACTGGACTACTGAATTACAGTTGCATACTGTATAGACTTATGGATGTACCAAAATGTTGTTCAACGCTGATAACTTGCTGCAACAAGTTATTTTATCTTAACACAACAGAAACCAGTAAAATTATTGAAATGGCAAGAAACACTTCTGTGCCATAGATTTTTAAACATGTTAAGTTAAACTCTGCTACATTTGTATACATATGTGTCCGTTCTTAAAAGGGGTTGTCCAAGTTGTAGCGTTTCTGTAAAGGCAGCCCTCCATGCAGTAACATAACAAATCAGCTCATACTCACTTCTCACTACTCCCGCTATGTCCTGTGCTGTCGCTCTGGTACTCCCCTTTTTACATCAGAATTCAAGGCTTCCCCAGCCTGCCTACAGGATTTTCCATGCTCTGCAGCCTATGATAGAACTTAGCGATTGATTACTGAGCTATGTAATTGGATGTAGCGCCCATGACATTCTGTAAACTGGGTGGGACTGCAACCTATATACAAATTGAGGCATGGAAGATAACTAGAGATGAGCGAGCAACAAAATGCTCGGGTGCTCGTTACTCGAGTCGAACTTTCAGTGATGCTCGAGAGTTCGTTTCGAGTAACGAACCCCATTGAAGTCAATGGGTGACTCGAGCATTTTTGTATATCGCCGATGCTCGCTAAGGTTTTCATTTGTGAAAATCTGCAAAACACAAGAAAGTGATGGAAACGACATAGAAACGAATAGGGCAGGCGAGGAGCTACATTTTGGGCTGTATCTCAAGTTCCCAGGTCCCACTATTAAGCCACAATAGCGGCAAGAGTGAGACCCCCCCCCCCCCACGGTCAGCGTAAAGATCGTTCTCCTCTGCCACAGCTGTAACAGAGAAGAATGATGTTAGCCCATTGAATTCAATGGAGCCGGCAATCATCAGACTGCTTTTATCTAATGTTTATAGCCATTTGAACCCAGAAGCCCACTGCTGCAGTGTGATCTATTTGTTGACCGCATAGTTTGTGCAGGGAACAGGTATTCATTAACTATCAGGCCTGTTAGGTCCTTAATTACCAATCGAGATGAGAAAGCATGCTCGACCGAGCTTGATACTCATTCGAGCAATAGCATACTCAAAGGTGCTCATTACTCGAGCGAGCACCGCGTGGTGCTCGAGAAGATTTCATCTTCCCTCCCCGCATGTTTAGCGCCATTTTTTAGCCAATAAGCATGCAGGGACTGGCTTTACCACTTCCTGCTGTGACGTGCCAACCCTGTGCACATCCATAGCAGTGACTGGCTGGGCTGATCAGGTATAAACACTCTGGTCACATGAAGCTCGACTCACCAGCGTGCTGCGTGAGCTGAGGGATAGAGCTGCTGCTATAGGGAAAGGGATAGTGTAGGGTACAGGTTTCGGTTAGGCAGGGATCCTTGCTCCAAGAACCCAACAGTCCTTTCTAGGACTATAATGCCTCTCATTGTGTGCATCAGCAGTTTGGCTGGCTGGGAGAAGTAGTGCGCACAAATTTTTTCTCAAGCATCCCGGCTGTATATTGCATACTGTTACCAGTTTTATGCAGTATACTCCTAGTGGTGTACACAGAGTAGATAAGAAGTAACAAAACTCCTATCATTTCTCATTGTTTTATTTTTTTGCCTGCTGAAAGCGTATGCTATATACCCCTGTGTTGTTGCTGTGAATCTACGCTATCTAACAACAGTATACACACTAAGGCCTTAGTCAGACGGGCATTTTTTCGCACGATTTGCGGATCGCATGACGGATGCGTATCCGCAAATCGCGTGACCGGTGCCCGAAAATCGCCCGAAAATCTGCTCCTAGCAGCGTTTCATTAGAAACGGGCTGGAGCTGTCCAGCGCATTGCATTCAATGGAGCCGGCAATACAGCCAACTCCATTGAAAGCAATGCACTGCGGGCGAGTGTGGGATGAATTGTCGGGAAGGGCTTACATATAAGCCCTTCCCTGCAATTCATCCAGAAAAGTGTTAAAATAAAAAATATATATATACTCACCTGCTCCCGGCAGCCGGAGTTCCGGGCAGCCGGCCTGCAGTGGGTGTGAAGGGGGTGTGAGTCAGACCTGCCCCCTGATTGGCTCAGCGCTGACATGCGTCGTTCAACATAGCATAACTCCGTAAAGGCTTTATATATCCAAGTGATTCTGACACTGTTTTTTTGCCACATATTGTACTTCATTTTGGTTGTAAAAAGAGACCGATATAATTTGTGTATATTTATTAAAAGTACCGATATTGGAAAAATTTTGAAAAAATTGTCATTTTTTCAAAATTTCAACTGTAATATCTTAAATATGTCCAAACATACTGTACAAATTTATGATAAGATATATATTTCCATCTGTTTACTTTATTCTGAATGCACACTTGAAAAACTTTTGTGTTTTTTTTAACCATTTATAGGACGTACAAATTTAACATTACTTTTCAGCATTTTGAGGAACACTTTGTTTTCCTGCACCAAGCCAAGTTTGCAAAGGCTCATGAGTGTCAGAATAATAGATACCCCCCCAAATGACCCCATTTTAAAAACTACACCCCTTAATGTATTCACTGAGGGGTGTCATGAGTATTTTGACCCTACCAGTTTTTTTCAGGAATTAATTCAATTTAGAGGAGAAAAAAATAAAATTTCATAGTTTTGCAAATATGTCATTTTAAAGACATATTTTTTTCCTATATTGCCCATGAAAATGAGGATTTACACCCCAAAATGGATACCCCCGTTTCTCCCGTGTTCAGAAACATACCCATTGTGGCCCTAATCTAATGTGTGGATGCACAACGGGACCCAAAATGAAAGGAGTAGTTGGTGTCTTTCAGAACATAAATTTTGCTTGAAGGCGTTTTAGGCCCATAGCACTTTTGTAGAGCTCTTGAGCGGCCAAAACCAAAGAGAACCCCCACAAGTGACCCCATTTTGAAAAACTAGACCCCTTAACAAATTTATCTAGGGGTGTACTGCCCATTTTGACCCCACAGTTTTTGAATAAATTCAAGCAAAGCAAAAGGAAAAAAATGTAATTTTCGTTTTTTTGGCAATTCTGTCGTTTTAAAAACAGCTTTTTTTGTACAGCACACACATGAATGAAGCCTTCCACCCCAAAATGGATACCTCTGTTTCTCCCATGTTCAGAGACATACCCATTGTGGCCCTAATCTTATGCGTGGATGCACAACGGGGCCCAAAATGAAAGAAGTAGTCGGTGGCTTTCAGAACAGAAATTTAGCATGAAGGTGATTTAGGCCCCATTGCCCACTTGTAGAGCCCTTAAGCGGCCAAAACGACAGAGAACGCCAACAAATGACCCCATTTTGAAAACTGGCAGTCCACCACCAGGACTGTCATGCTGCCGCTTGTTCTATTTATTTTATGATTTCATTCTGCTTTATCTGATCCTGATAGGGGGGGAAACCTTACAACCCTTCACTAGGCTGAGAATTTGCCTGACTGCAGAAAAACCCTATTTAGTGGGAGCTATTCTATTGATAGCTTTTGAGTATATCAAAACTCACCTACTAAAAGGATCTAATAGACAGCGATGCATTACCTGGGGAACCTTTTTTTAGTGTGCAGACTATCTGGGTATTGACCAAGACATCACTCTAAGTGATAACTGGGCACTGTTCCTCTAGGAAATATTATTAGGCTATTAAGTACCGCATATCAGCTTAAGAGGTATTATTGCAGCGATCACTCCTCATAGTGGGGTGCTAATTCAATACAGTACCTTACCTATACTTACTCATTGCCTCTAATGGATTATAGTCCTAATCTATAAACAATTTTCTATACTCAGTTGATGACTGATAGCCTTTCTCCAGGGAATCATCCCAGGAGATACTTGAGCCCCTGAGGAGCCCACGCAGTGGGCGAAACGCGTAGGGAAATTACAAGGTCTATTTTGTACATAAAAACATCTGGGCAATTACAAGGTCTATTCTGTACATAAAAACATCTCATGTCTATTATACATTGGACTATATGAGTTGCATGTAGATTCCGGCTGATTACGACATCATGTTCAGGTTCGGGAAAAAATGCATAGGTTTTTTGGAACATTAAAACCAAGAAACCCCCCCCAAAAAAAGAGCTATCTTTTGGACGTAAAAGACATAATAAAGAAAACGTCCAAGATCGATACTGATCTTGAAGTGTTACTGTATGATACAATTTCACATTCCCTACCGGATAGTGGATTTTTTTTTTTGTTGTTGTTTGTGTGTCCATAAGGTTTTTAAGCAATATTTATTAAAAGTTAATTTTTATGAATTTATATTTTTGGGTCCTAAAAGTGAGCTTAATTAAGTAATTTGGACCTTACTGCCTCTGTGAAGTCATTTTGAAAACTAGACCCCTTAACAAATTAATCTAGGGGTGTACTGTGTATTTTTACCCTACAATTTTTGACTCAATCTAAGCAAAGCAGTAGGAAAAAAATTACAATTTTCATTTTTTTGGCATTTGTATCAATTTAAAAACAGTTTTTTTTGTACAGCACACATAGGAATGAAGACTTTCACCCCAAAATGGATACCCCTGTTTGTCCCGTGTTCAGAACCATACCCCTTGTTGCCCTAATCTACTTAAAGGACACATGGCTAGGCCTATAATGGAAGGAGCACCCGTTGGATTTCAGGGTACAACGGAATAAATTCCAGGCCCCATTGCCCACTTATAGAGCCATTGAGCGTCTAAAACGATAGAGAACCCCCACAAATGACCGCATTTTAAAAACTAGACCCCTTAACAAATTCATCTAGGGGTGTACTGTGTATTTTGACCCCACAGTATTTGAATAAATCTAAGCAAAGCAGAAGGAAAAAATTACGTTTTTCATTTTTTTGGCAATTTTGTCAATTTAAAAACTGTTTTTTTTTTTACAGTTTACATAGGAATGAAGACGTTCACCCCAAAATGGATACCCCCGTGTGTCCCGTGTTCAAAAACATACCCATTGTGGCCCTAATCTACTTATAGGACACATAGTTAGGCCTGTAATGCAGGGAACACCCCTTGGATTGCAGGGCACAACTGAATAAATCCCAGGCCCCATTGTTCATTTGTACGGAATAAAAATTGACTCCCTAAAAATCCCCCTCCCCCCCTCCACACCCTTTTCGGCGTTCCCCAAATCTTAGATAAAAGTAATAATGTGAACTGTGTGGTATTTCCGAAGACAGGGGTAATTACGGAGGCTGGTTGGAATGGGTACATGGGGCAATAAAACCGGGTATCCCCCCTCCTCTCATGCTTTTTGGGGATATTTCGTGACCTCAGTAGCGGGTATGGGGTGTAAAAAGTGGCGCTCTGTGAGTCTCCGTAAGCCTGCTGAGGTGCGGCGGTCTCACACAGAAGACGCTCAACAAGGTGCTCCTGGAACTGCAGGAAGGCGAACGTTCCCTGGGCTTCTTGTAAATTGCGTATTACAGATAGCGGTCTAATTAACGCCAGGCTCACGCAGCCGTAGGTGGAATCCACTTGCGGAGGCCCGCAGCGGAACCCAGCTGTGAGCCCGGCTGTGTCCCTGCGTATGGACGCCTATTGTACTGCGCATAACTGCCTACTCACACAGGCGGTCATTCGCAGTACTTTTTTAAAATTTGTATTTCCCGCACAGTCGCATAGCGATGACACGGGTACCCGTGGTATATCCGCGACCATGGAGCACAATGGGGTCTATGTTGCGGATATCCGTGGTAAAATAGAACCTGCTGCGTTCTCTTTTCTGCGAGTGGATTACGCAATTCCGACCCACTAATGTGAGCGGAATTGTGTAATCCAATGCGATTGATCTGCATATTACCGCGGATCAGACGCATACGGAATCTGTAATTCCTATCCGGTCATGTGAGACTGACCTAAGGTAGATCGCTACCTTTTTATCACGTGATCGGGGACCACTCAACGAGGCCACCCGTCACTGCTCCAGGCTCTCGGCGACCGTTGGTCGCTGGGAGCAAGGAGATTTTAAATTTCCTGTGCTCCCTGACTCCTGCGCATGTGTTCGCTGTTTTGCCGGCGGTCGCATGCGCAGGATCCGGGAAAGTTCACGGAGGAAGATCGCGTCGGGGTGCAAATACGGAGGCCTCTGGTAAAAAGTTTCATCTCCTCTCACCGATCGCATCGGTGAGGGGAGATGAAGCTTCACCTTTTTTTTACTTTTACGTGATCGCCATTATCCATTGGATAACGGCGAACACGTGACGAGGAACCGCTCACCGCGGCCCCCCGTGAAATCTCCAGGCTCTCGGCTAAGTTTTGTAGCCAGGAGCAGGGAGATTTTAAATTATCCTGGCAATCCACGGCTTTTGCGCATGCGTCCGCCACTTTGGCAATGGGCGCGTGCGCAGAAGCTGGGGTAAGGTCCGCGGATAAATCCGCGGGCCTTAGGTACGTCATTTCATCCTCCCTCACGGATATCATCCGTGGGGGGAGATGAAACGCAAGCTTTTTAAACTTTTTTTTTTACTTTTACACTTTTTTTTCCCCCACTTTTTACACTTTTTTTTTTACTTTACATGATCACTGTCATCCATTGGATAACAGTGATCATGTCCCCGGTATAATCTCTCTGTTCCTTGCTACACATGGCAGCCAAGAGCAGAGGGATTTTAAATTTACCGGGGCTCGAGCCCGTCTGTGTACGCGCCCGATGTCAATCATCGGGCACGCATGCGCAGACAGGGATTCGGGTCCCAGGACATCGGGGAGGACTTAGGTGAGTATTTTCACCTCCCCTCATGGATCCGATCCATGAGGGGAGGTGAAAATGACTTTTTAAAAACACTTTTTAAAACTTTTTCGCGATCGCCGCTATCCAATGGACACCACCGGGGGACACCACCGACAAGCCAGGTAAGAATTTTCAGCTGCTCTGATGGATCTGATCCATCAGGGCAGCTGAATATCTAACTTTTTACGCACTTTTCTTTACTTTTTTGCGATTGGCGCTATCCATTGGATAGCGCCGATCGCAATGCCGGGGGGGACTGCCCGCATCCTGGGATGACAGCTCCATGCTGTCGGCTACCTGCGGGCACCGACAGCATGGAGCTGTCACTTCCTCAGGCAAGTGGGCATCAATCCAAAGAAGATGCATAAAACTACGTCCTCTAGGATTAAAGCCCACTTACTGAGGACGTAGTTTCCAGATGGGGCAGTCGTTAAGGGGTTAAATATTCTTTGTGCCCGTTAAAAGCATGCGCTATATACCCGTGTCTGGGTGCTGTGAATCTACTCTATCTAACAACAGTATAAACACTTTACATTTTTATTTTTGCCTGCTGATAGTGTACGGTATATAACCGGGCCTGCGTGCTGACAATCTACGCAATCTAACAACAGTATACGCTGTTTAAATTTATTTTGGGCCTGCTGGTAGTGTACACTATATAACCGGGTCTGCGTCCTGTCAATCTCCGCAATCTAACAACAGTATATACACTTTAAATTTTCAGGGGGCCTGCTGGTAGTGTACGGTATATAACCGCGCCTGCGTCCTGTCAATCTCCACAATCTAACAACAGTATACACAGTTTAAATTTATTTTGAGCCTGATGATAGTGTACAATATATAACTGGGTCTGCCTGCTGTCAATCTCTGCAATCTAACAGCAGTATACACTGTTTAAATTTATTTTGGGCCTGCTGATAGTGTACGGTATATAACCGGGTCTGCGTGTTGTCAATATCCGCAATCTAACAGTATACACTGTTTAAATTTATTTTGGGCCTGCTGATAGACTACGGTACATAACCGGGACTGCTTGCTGTCAATCTCAGCGATCTAACAACAGTATACACTGTTTATTGTGTCTATTTTGGCTTATAAGCGTACGCAAAATAACTCGCATTTTGCGTAGTGTTTTGTCCAAGTGCATTATCCAACATGATGACTAGGGGTAAGGGTCGAAGTCGAGGATGTGGATGTGGGTGTCCGAATGAGGGTGTGGGCAGAGGCTGAGGTCCTAGGCAGGGTGAAACTGTGCCTGCTGCTAAGTGATTAGTACAGCACCATGTATCTATGCTACCTAGCTTCATCTCACATTTTGCAGGTCCGCGTGGTAGACCATTATTAAAAGCACAACAGTGCGATCAGGTGATGACGTGGATAGTGGATAACGCGTCCAGTACTTTATCCAACACTCAGTCTTCCATGCAGTCCACACCTGCTAGCCAAGGGACTGGACCTCTGAATACTCAGACTGCTCCTCCTTCCTCCCAGCCTGGTCACTCCAGAAAAAGGAGAGATTCTGAACAGGCATACTCCCAGGAACTCTTCTCGGGTCCCTGCCCTGAGTCGGAAAAAAATGTTCATCAGCCGCCTGAGGAGTTTGTCGTGACCGAAATTTGGACCTTTCACCGACTCGGGGTGATGAGGCTGGGGACTTCCAAGTAGTGCCTCAAGAGCTATTTGTGGATAATGATGATGAGACATAGTTGTCTGTAAGTGAGGTTGTTGTTAGGGCAGTAAGTCTGAGAGACGAGCAGACTGAGGATTCAGAGAAAGAGCTGGTGGATGATGAGGTGACTGACCCCACCTGGCTTGCTAAGCCTACTGAAGACAGGGCTTCAGACGGGGAGGTAAAGTGCAGCAGCAGAACAGGTTGGAAAAGGCAGTGGGGTGGCCAGAGGGAGAAGCAGGGCCAGAGCCAATAACCCCCAACTGTTCCCCACAGCCCCTCCTCACGGCAAGCCTCTGTGCAGAGGGCTAGGTGTTCGAAGGTCTGGAGGTTTTTCAATGAGATCACGGATGACCGACGAACAGTAGTGCTGAACCTGTGCTGCACCAAGATCAGCAGGGGAGCCACCACTACCAGCCTGACCACCACTAGCATGTGCAGGCATATGATGGCTAAGCATCCGACGAGGTGGAATGAAGGCCATTCACCGCCTGCGGGTCACCCCACTGCCTCTTCCCCGTGTCACATTCTGGCACTGAGATCCAATCCCACTCCCAGGACGCAGGCACAATCGTCTCCCGGCCTGCACCCACACCCTCACCTCAACGTTCCTCCACTGCCTCCACCAATGTGTCCTAGCACAGCGTTCAGCTCTCGATAACCCAAGCGTTGGAACGCAAGCAGAAATATTCTGCCACCCACCCACTTGCGCAATCCTTAAACATGCAAATCTCCAAACTACTGAGCCTGGAGATGCTGCCATATAGGCTGGTAGAAACGGAGGCTTTCCGCATCCTCATGGCAGTCCCTCGTTACTCTGTCCCCAGTCACCACTATTTTTCCGCTGCACCGTCCCCGCCCTACACCAGCACGTGTCACGGAATATAAACCATGCCCTCACCAATGTGGTTACTCGGAAGGTCCACTTAACCACCGACATGTGGACAAGTGCTTGCAGGCAGAGACACTACATCTCCCTGACGGCACATTGGGTTAAGCTGGTGGAGGCTGGGACTGAGTCTGACCCTGGGTCGGCTCATGTGCTACCCATACCGAGGATTGCGGGTCCTACCTTGGTCATGGTTTCTCCAGCTTATTATGCCACCTCCTCCAAACCCCCCATCCTCCTCCACCTCTCAATTACCATGTGTGAGCACGTCGCCTTCAGTCGGTAGCCCAAGGAGCTGCAGCACTGCCATAGGGAAGCGTCAGCAGGCCGTGCTGAAACTCCTGAGCTTAGGTGACAAGAGGCACACCGCCCAAGAGCTGTTACAGGGTTTGACGGAGCAGACAGATCTGTGGCTTTCGCCGCTAAATCTCCAACCAGGCATGGTGGTGTGTGACAATGGGCGTAACCAGGTGACAGCTCTGCAGCTTGGCAGACTAACACATGTGCCATGCCTGGCCCACGAGTTCAATCTGGTGGTTCAGCGCTTTCTTTAAAACTACCCCAATTTGTCGGAGCTGCTCAACAAGGTGCATTGCGTGTGCGCACATTTCAGAAAGTCCACCACAGATGCTGCCATCCTCAGGACACTGCAACACTGCTTCCAGCTGCCAGTGCACCGACTGTTGTGCGATGTGCCCACGTGCTGGAATTTAACGTTGCACATATTGGTCAGATTTTACAAGACCCATTGTTGAATACCAGCTGCAACATGGCCGTCAGAGGGGTAGTCAGCCTCGCAGTTCTTCAGAGGAGTGGGCATGGATGTCTGACATCTGTCATGTCTTAGAAAACTTTGAGGAGTCTACACAAATGGTAAGCTGCAATGCGGCCATTATCAGCGTAACCATCCCACTGCTTTACCTGCTGAGAAGATCGCTGCTAAGCATTAAGGTCGACGCTTTGCGGAAAGAACAGGAGATGGGGGATGACAATACATCGCTTGATAGTCAGACCACCCTCACGTCTGTTTCTCAGCGCATATTGGAGGAGGAGGAGGGGGAAGAGACTGCTGGCAACACTGCAGAGGGTACCCATGCAACTTCCTTTACATCTGTTCAGCGTATATGGGCTAAAGAGTCATCCTCCTGGTGAGGAAAGCGATGTGTTGCGTAAAGGGACTCTGGCACACATGGCTGACTTCATGTTAAGCTGCCTTTCTCGTGACCCTCACGTTAAATGCATTCTGGCCAACACGGATTACTGGGTGTTCACCCAGGGGGAGGAGGAGGAGGGGAAGACACTACTGCTTACAATGCAGAGGGTACCCATGCTGCTTCCTTCTCATCTGTTCAGTGTGTATGGGCTGAAGAGGAGGAGGAGGAGGAGTGGGAGCATCCTCCTAGTAAGGACAGCGATGTGTTGCGCACTGGGACTCTGACCCTCGCGTTAGACGCTTTATGGCCAACACGGATTACTGAGTGTTCACCCTTCTCGACCCACGGTATAAGGAGAACCTTTGCACTCTCATTCCCGATGAGGAAAGTAGTACAAGAGTGATGCAATACCACAAGGCCCTCGTGGAAAAGCTGATGCTAAAGTTCCAATCTGACAACACTAGAGGTAGAGGACATAGTTCAGTGGGCGAACTAGAAGGGGAGATGCGGGGAACAGGCAGCATGTCCAGCACAGGCAGGGGAACACTCTCTAAGGCCTTTGCCAGTTTTATGGTTCCCCAGCCAGACTGTGTCACCACTGCCCAGTCTAGGCTGAGTAGGAGGGAGCACTGTAAAAAGATAGTGTGGGAGTGCTTAGCCGACTGTACCAACATCCTCTGTGATCCCTCTACTCCATTGGGTGTCAAAGCTGGACACGTGGCACGAACTTGCGCTGTACGCCTTGGAGTTGCTGGCCTGCCCTACCGCTAGCATCTTATCAGAGAGGGTGTTTAGTGCTGTTAGGGGGATTATTACGGATAAGCGTACCCACCTGTCAACTGACAGCGCCGACAGGCTTACACTCATTAAGATGAAGAATGGCTGGATTTCCCCTGACTTCTCTTCTCCACCAGTGGAAAGCAGAGTAACATAAAGCATCTTTAAGCTGGAAGAAGAGAACCATGCACCCTCTATCACCCCAAAAAAGGGGAGAAGTAGCTTGGTCTATCCTTCTCTGATCTTCCTCCTCCTAAACCAGCTTGTCAGCACGCTGAACAGTCAATTCTTCAGAGGGCCAAAAGGCTCTCTAAAAACTAATTTTTTTGGAGGGCTGCCTCCAGGCTCTGTTAGCAAAGTAAGCAAGTATGAGCTGTATGTTTAAAAAAATATTTCTGCGTTTCACCTACACCCTGGGTTAACAAATTTTTCAGGGCTACACCTATACTCTTGGTACACACATTTTTCCGGCCTTCCCTATACTCTTAGCGAACAAGTTTTCAGTGTTTCGCCTATACTCTTGGTAAAGCAATTGTTTCAGGGGTTCGCCTATATTCTTGGTACACAAATGTTTCGGGGGTTTGCCTTTACTCTTGGTACGCAAATGTTTCAGGGGTTCGCCTATACTCTTGGTACACAGATGTTTCAGGGGTTTGCCTTTACTCTTGGTCAACAAATCCATCAGGGGTTCGCCTATACTATTGGTCAAGAAATGTTTCAGGGGTTCGCCTATACTCTTGGTCAAGAAATGTTTCAGGGGTTCGCCTATACTCTTGGTACACAAATCTTTCAAGGGTTCGCTTATACTCTTGGTACACAAATGTTTCAGTGGTTCGCCTATACTCTTGGTACACAAATGTTTCAGGGGTTCGCCTATACTCTTGGTACACAAATTGTTCAGGGGTTCGCCTATACTCTTGGTACACAAATTTTTAAGGGGTTCACCTATACTCTTTGTACACAAATATTTAAGAAGTTTTCCTAAACTCTTGGTACACAAATCTTTCAGGGGTTCGCCTATACCGGTGGTGGGCAACCTTTTGAGCTCGGTGTGTCAAAATTCGCCAAAACACGGAGCATACCTTGGGTGGTGTGTCACTTTGAGAAAAAAATCCATAAATTCGCGATATTTATAGTTTAAATAACAAAAATGTGTAGTTGTAATGTTTAACTGTATTTAATAAACCTAAAACACCCATAGCACAGGCCCTCACCTCTCGCTGCCTCCCCCTCACTTATCTCAGTAATGATGAACCCCCAGCGGCGACAGCACCACTCAGAGCAGCCCCCACAGCAGTATCAGCCCCCCACAGCAGCCCCACAGCGGCCCCCCAGCACTACTTGCCCCGCTTACAGCGGCCCCCCAGCGGTGACTGCCCCCCACGAGACCCACGTACTTACCTCGCGGATCCTCCTGTGCCCGGCGCTCTCCAGCAGCAATGATCTTCGGCACACACTGTGACGTCAGTGTGTTGCAGGACGCCTCTTCCCCTGGATGCTCCCGCGGAACCAACAGGTAAGAGACGTCGGGGGACAAGGGAGGAGGATCCCGGCTACACACTGACATCACAGTGTGCGCCGGGATCAGCGCTGTTAATAGTGCTGGTTAGTGAATACCAGCAGGGGAGTCATGGCCCCTACCGGTATTCATTAACTGGGTGAGTGGCCGCGTGTCAGCGACTATGGCTACGCATGTCAGTGCTGACACACGTGTCATAGGTTCGCCATCACGGGCCTATACTCTTGGTGCACAAATCTTTCAAGGGTTTGCCTATACTCTTGGTAAACGAATCTTTCAATGGTTTGTCTATACTGTTGGTAAACAAATGTTTCAGGGGTTCACCTGCACTCTGGGTGCAAAAATCTTTGGTTGTAGAATGGGTGGTTGAATTGTGCAGATGTGTACAAGTACTGGCACCTGAGTCACCTTTATGGCCACGTTTGTGGCTCCTGACAATTTTGTGACGGAGGTGGCATGGGATTGGAATTATTGGAACCCAACAGTCCTTTCTAGGACTACAACTCCTGTCATTGTATGCATCATCAGTTTGGCTGTTTGGGACCAATAGTGCGCACAAAGCATTCACAAGCATCCCGGCTGTATGCTGCATACGGTTACCGCTTTCATACAGTATACTGCTACTGATATACACAGACTTAATAGCAACTAACAAAACTGCTCTTGTTTTTCATTCTTTTATTTGTTTTTTGCTGAAAGCATCTGCATAATAGGCCCAAGTGTGTGTCCCATTGATAGAAGTAGCTTGGTCTCTCCTTCTCTGATCTTCCTCCTCCTCCTAAACCAGCATGTCAGCATGCTGAACAGCCAATTCTTCAGAGGGCCCTATAGGCTCTTTAAAAACAATCTTTTTACCAGGGCTGTCTCCAACCTCTGTCAAAACAATTTTTTGGGAGGGCCGCCTCCAGGTTCTGACCACCAATTTTGAAGAGGTTCACCACTACACTTCAGCAAACGTGCTGGTTCCAGCATCATATGCCCACAGAGTCCACAAAGGTTTCCCAGCACAGTGACCAGCTATCTGACACCTAGACAGAATTAATTGTCCTACTTTGGCCACTCAAATTTCTTCATGGGTCCCACTGTCCTTGTAGCGATCAAAGGAAGCGTAACCGATTTAATGAGACTTTCACAGGCTCACTGTATACCTGTGGTGGCTACTTTTGCGACACCTCCTGCTTCAAACCAATCTTTGGTTTTAGAATGTGTTGCTGAATTGTGCAGATGGTTAGAAGTACTAGTATCTGAGTCCGCTTTATGGCCACGTTTGTGGCTCCTGACAATTTTGTGACGGAGGTGGCATGGGATTGCAATACTGATCAGCATTGTGTAACAAGACAGAACTCATTGCACACGGTCTATTTTTGGATTTAAGCGGACGTAAAATACCCTGAGTGGTAAACAGCCGGTTTGGTTTGGGTCTGATAAACGCATGCATCCCTGGGGGTCAGCACTGGTCAGCATGTATTTTTTCTCATGTTTTGTGTTACCACAGTTATCCGAGATACTGGATTGGAGCGTTCACAGGAAGCATAACTGATTTAATGAGACTTTCACAGGGTCACTGTATACCTGTGGTGGCTGCTTTTGCGACACCTCCTGCTTCAAACCAATCTTTGGTGTTAGTATGCGCTGCTGCATTGTGGAGATGTGTAGAAGTACTGGCATCTGAGACCCTTTATGCCCACGTTGGCGACTCCTGACAATTTTGTGACGGAGGTGGCACGGGATTGGAATGATGATTGTAAGTTTATTTATCACCAATTCTCATGAGCATTGTGGGCTTTCGTTTTACCACAGCTATCTGAGGTACTGGATTGGAGCATTCACAGGAAGTGTAACTGATTTAATGAGACTTTCACAGGTTCACTGTATACCTGTGGTGGCAACTTTTGCGACACCTCCTGCTTCAAACCAATCTTTGATTTTTAGAATGTGTTGCTGAATTGTGGAGATGGGTAGAAGTACTGGCATCTGAGTCCCCTTTTGGGCCACGTTTAAGGCTCCAGACCATATTGTCACGGAGGTGGCGTGGGATTGGACTTCTGATCATACGTTCATTTATCATCAATTCTCATCAGCATAGTGGGATATCACCCACAATTTCAAAGGGGGTGGCTGCCAGGCCCTGCCAACCCTCTGCAGTGTGTCTCTGGTTCTTCCTCATCCAATACGCACTTTTAACTAGACATGAGGGTGGTGTGGCTATCAAGCCAGCGTGTGGCATGAGGACAGCTGAACGCTGGGCTGGGAAATATTTTGAGTATGCTGTGGACGCAGGCTCGTGCCTGTGTCCTGGGGGGGATTGGACAGCAATGACAGCATGTAACACAGGAGAAGAGGCAGTGGTGTCATCCGCAGGCGGTGATTGGCCTTTGTTGCAACTAGTGTAGCCAAGATGTGCCAGCATGTGTGTCTTGCTGATTTATGGTCTGTCCCTAGTAAATGGTTAGGGGGTGACCGCCAGGCTCTTGCCCACAATTTGGCTTAATATTGCAACCTGGGAGCCTCATATCCATCACTGCATGCTGCCCCTGCTGTTCCCTATCTGTTTCTGTGGTGTTTCCATGACTTTCTGATGTTTTCAGGTGATTCACACAACCACCCCTATGCGGAGCATCGGTCACATTGAAAAATTCTCAAGTCTCCCATTGACTTCAGTGGGGTTCGTTACTCGAAACGAGCTCTCGAGCATTACGAAAAGCTTCACTTGAGCAATGAGCACCCGAGCATTTTGGTGCTCGCTCATCTCTAATTACTGACCCTTTCTTCCTCATATTTCAAGAGCAATAACTTTTAGTTTTCTGTCTATGTAATTGTGGTTTGCTTGGCACCATTTTCGGGTACATATAATTTCATGATTAGGTTTTATTAATTTTCTATTTGTAAAGCAATGCAAAACCAACAACAATTTTATCACTGCTTTTTTCATTGTTTTCACAGTTTAGCATTCAGTATAAGTAATATGCTATATTTATTCTGCTTGACAGAGCTAATGTGGTGATACTAAATATATGTAGTTGTACTTCTGGAGAATAAAAACATGTTTTATGGAAAAAACTCATTTTTGAGTCACTGAATTCCAAGAATAATATTGTTCTTATTTTTCCATCGACATATAAGGACTAGAGATGAGCGATCATACTCGTCCGAGCTTGATGCCCGTTCGAGTATTAGGGCGAGCACCCACTGGCGTTTGCGTTGTTAGTGCGTGAAAAACGCAGCGATTTCGCATCTACGCGTTTGCGTTTTTCGCGCGTTTTTCGCTGCGTTTTTTTTGCGCAAAACGCGGAGAATGTCTCATCCTAAAACGTTGCATAGCGTTTCTATACCAACACACCCTACAGCACCTGTGAAGAATGCCCGCCCTTCCACAGTCTTCAGTAATGTTGTCTGCAAAAACGCCACGCGGCGCGTGCGAATTGCGTTGCGTTGCGTTTTTTCCGGGAGCATTGAAAACCATGGGAGAAGTTAGATTAAAAAAAGGAGCCAGAGTGTAAGGACAGCTGCGATGCGATTTTGCGGGGCGGGGCGATTTTAAAAACGCCAGTGGACATGAGCACACTTTATCTCTATGCCTGTGCAGGAAAAATGCAAAACGCAAAACGCAGGTAAAAAAACGCCAGTGGGTGCTCGCCCTTAGGGTGCTCGAGATGCTCGTTACTCGAGACGAGCACCACGCGGTGCTCGTCTTGATTAAACGAGCACTGACCATTGAATTCAATGGAGCCGACAATACAGCCGGCTCCATTGAAAGCAATGGGCTGCCGGCGATCTCAGGATGAATTTTCGGGAAGGGCTTAAAGGGGTTGTCCCGCGAAAGCAAGTGGGGTTATACACTTCTGTATGGCCATATTATTGCACTTTGTAATGTACATTGTGCATTAATTATGAGCCATACAGAAGTTATCAGAAGTTATTCACTTACCTGTTCCGTTGCTAGCATCCTCGTCTCCATGGTGCCGTCTAATTTTCAGCGTCTAATCGCCGGATTAGACGCGCTTGCGCAGTCCGGTCTTCTTCTTTTCTGAATGGGGCCGCTCGTGCCGGAGAGCGGCTCCTGGTAGCTCCGCCCCGTCACGTGCCGATTCCAGCCAATCAGGAGGCTGGAATCGGCAATGGACCGCACAGAAGCCCTGCGGTCCACCGAGGGAGAAGATCCCGGCGGCCATCTTCACCAGGTAAGTAAGAAGTCACCGGAGCGCGGGGATTCAGGTAAGCACTGTCCGGTTTTCTTTTTTAACCCCTGCATCGGGTTTGTCTCGCGCCGAACGGGGGGGCTGTTGAAAAAAAAAAAAAACGTTTCGGCGCGGGACAACCCCTTTAAAAATATAAGCCCTTACCTGAAAATCATCCTAAAATGTGTAAAAATAAAAAAATAAAAATATGTCAGCATAAAGATCGTTCTCCTCTGCCATAGCTGTGACAGCTGTGGCAGAGAAGAACGATGTTAGCCCATTGAATTCAATGGAGCCGGCAATACAGCCGGCTCCATTGAAAGCAATGCACTGCTTTCAATGCACTGCTTTCAATGGTCCCTGCGCTGAGCCAATGAGATGCAGCAGTCACTCACCCATTCATGAATTCATGAATGGGTGTGTGAGTGAGACCTGCCTCTGATTGGTCAGGCTGTGACCAATTAGAGGCAGCTCTTTCAGCAGGCAGGGATTTTAAAGCCCCGGCTGCTGAATAGTATAGAGAAGCAGTTCAGGAGAACTGCCGGCGGCCGTAGCTGAACTCCGGCTGCAGCGGAAGGGTGAGTATATATATATTTTTTATTTTTACACATTTCAGGATGAATTGCAGGGAAGGGCTTATATATTTAACCCCTTCCTGACAATTCATCCCGTGATCGCCCGCAGCGCATTGCTTTCAATGGAGCCGGCTGTATTGCCGGCTCCATTGAATTCAATAGGCTAACATCGTTCTGCTCTGCCACAGCTGTTACAGCTGTGGCAGAGGAGAACGATCTTTATGCTGACAGTGCGGGGGGGGGGGCGCTCTTGCCGCTATTGTGGCTTAATAGTGGGACCTGGGAACTTGAGATGCAGCCCAACATGTAGCCCCTCGCCTGCCCTATCCGTTTCTGTGTCGTTCCCATCACTTTTGGGAAATTACCAGATTTTCACAAATGAAAACCTTAGCGAGCATCGGCGATATACAAAAATGCTCGAGTCGCCCATTGACTTTAATGGGGTTCGTTACTCGAAACAAACCCTCGAGCATCGTGGGAAGTTCGACTCGAGTAACGAGCACTCGAGCATTTTGGTGCTCGCTCATCTCTAATAAGGACCTGTCTATTTTGTTGGTACCAGTACATAATAGATTCTGTTGGTACCAGTACATAATAGACCAAAAGCAGAAACCCTCTCCATATTTTCTCCTTTTTTATGCACTATATGGTATAAATAATAAATTATCTTTCTTTTCCAGGTCAAGCAATAAGAAATATGTTGTTTTTTTTTACAGTTTACCATTTGAAAAAAAAATACTATATTTTCTGGCGTATAAGACGACCTTTTAACCCAGGAGAATCTTCTCCAAAGTCGGGGGTCGTCTTATACACTGGGTATAAGCTGTAGAAAAAAAAAATATTCACCTCCCATGGCGTTCTGCGGCGCTGCTGCAGGCTGTTGCTCCCTCCTCCTTGCCAACAGAGCATTGCTTTCTGGAGGCAGGGCATTGAATGCCCCGCCTCCAGAAAGCGAATGCACTGATTAGCTAACTCAGGCGGCGTCAGCCAATGAAAGCCGCGGGAGGTGAGTATTGATTTTTTTTTCCTACTCCGTATTTCTAGCATATAAGTCGACAGTTGGGGGTCCTCTTATACGCCCAGTCGTCTTATATGCCGGAAAATACGGTGGTAATAATAATTTTTATGGTAAAGAGGAAGAGGCTTATTTATTCCTTGCCGGAGAGACTCTTTTAGGTAAAACTTTACTAAACACAGGTTTTCCTTCCTATTATCCCACTAGGGAAGTTAAAATGTAAATTTTTTGATTGCTTGTGTAATGCTTTGGAATACTTAGTAAAATTAAACGATTATTGTCTCTCAGTGGTATAGTGACAGACAACTATTGGGCTATCCCTCTAGCAGCTCCCAGCTGCCTTGATAAGTAATCAGTGACATCAATTGTTCATGGGCTGACCAAGTAAGACCCTTACCTACGTCAAATATCTCAGAAGCCATGGTCTCAATAAACTGTGTCATCTGAGGGGTTAAACTGCCAATATTGACAGTTTGGTTTCTGCTCCAAAACACTTGGCAGTACCCATAGGATCATTGTGACAGACATTTGTGTTTAATTTATCTATTGTGGAAAGTTGGGGGTTGCCTCCATGGGCCCCTGAGGGATTACCCTCTACCACATAGAATATCACAGCAGTGAACCATGGCAACACTGATTGTCCAGAGCTTGCTCCCTAACAAGTGTGTATGCATAGGTCATACAGTGGATGGTTGCTACCTCTTGCTAGGTGGTAGTGGCACTTAGCATACACTAGTACCACAGGAATTGCGCTTACAGCATCAGCTTCAGCAGTCCAATGTTAACTTGACCCAGTCGATATATGTGAAAGGCTTGACAATAAGGCAACAGCATATGCACTCTCTCTACCTCAATAATATTTGGTCTCCTAATATAGCATTCTCCAGGGTCCGAGTGAGAACCAAAAACATTTCTGTAACCTTCCTCTAACTGTCTTCAGTGCACTGCTCAAGGATTAAAGGGGTTGTCCCGAGGCAGCAAGTGGGTCTGTACACTTCTGCATGGCCATAATAATGCACTTTGTAATGTACATTGTGCATTAATTATGAGCCATGCAGAAGTTATAAAAAGTTTTATACTTACCTGTTCCGTTGCTGGCGTCCTCGTCTCCATGGTGCCGACTAATTTTCGCCCTCCGATGGCCAAATTAGCCGCGCTTGCGCAGTCCGGGTCTTCTGCAGTCTTCTATGGGGCTCCGTGTAGCTCCGTGTAGCTCCGCCCCGTCACGTGCCGATTCCAGCCAATCAGGAGGCTGGAATCGGCAGTGGACCGCACAGAAGAGCTGCGGTCCACGGAGGAAGAGGCCATCTTCAGCGGTGAGTAGAGAAGTCACCGGAGCGCGGGGATTCAGGTAAGCGCTCCGGTGAGCTTTCTTTACCTCCCTGCATCGGGGTTGTCTCGCGCCGAACGGGGGGGGGGTTGAAAAAAAAAAAAACCCGTTTCGGCGCGGGACAACCCCTTTAAGTGGAGAGAGTTCTTTACCAAAGGGGCATGTCCCTACAACACAGTTTGGAAACTTCACAGCAGGAGTATCTTCTCTTTTTTCCACGCTCACGCAGAATACCTTGTTGAGTTCCTCTGCTTCCTTGTTTCTCTTATCTGAACTTTTCCCACTTGACCATCTGAGCTGCCTAATGATATCAGGATCAGCCTCCACACTGTCAGCACAAAGCCAGGATGGCTCTAAGCAGCTGAGATTGCCTGGTATTCTCCTCTTACAGACCATACAGCAATTGAACATGACTAATACAATTAGATCAAGTAAACTATCTGCACAAAGTGACACACTGGATGGAGCTTCACACCTCCTACATATCAAAGTTGCCACGGCTCAACGGTCACAACAGGGTCGTGGTATAAGGGCCACAAGGCGGAAATGGACTGGCGGAACAATATCAGTCCGAGCCACGGTATAGGACTTTTTGAGTTGCATGTTTGTTATTCTTAGGGTTCCCCCATCATTGCTAAAGGGTCATTGAGAGTTATATGTTGAGATTCCCTTAGGTGGTTGTGTTTTCTCTGGCTGGCCCATTTACTATAGAGTGAATGTATCTATATATGCATTCCAGCCCTGCTCTTAGAAGTTGCTTATTATTCATCTCTGGTGGGTGAAGTTGGTCTAGTCCATATTTTCCTTGGTGCTGCCATGCTTATCAAGTTAAGTAGTTCTTGTGTTATATTTATATTTTGGTGTTGCTCCTTCCATTTTCCCTGTTCCCTATAGCTGTTACTACCTTTCTATTGACATTCCCTGTCTCCATGTAGGGTCAGTGCAGGTAGCCCAGGTTCAGGAAGTGAGGCTGTCCTTGTCGGGGCAATCGCCCCACTTTAGTCATTTTTTTTCACCTTCTGGCTGTTAGAGATAGTTTTCCCATTATTCTTCCTTGGTTGTGTTTGGTAGTGATTTTTTTTGTAATATGTGGGACTTACTGATCTGTATTTGTCCCATGTGAACAATGCCTTGTTTCCGTACAGGGCATGGTGCATAAACAGTCAGCACAGACTTAACACAAGGATGGACCAAAGTCTGGCTGACTATGTAACTGGTCACTTTAATCTAGTGTCTTTAATTTCTTGCAGGCATTCCTTTAAGAAGAAGAATATTATGTGACTGCATTGCAGGTTAATCTATAGTTCCTTCAGTCTTCTTTTTTTCTACTGTACAAGAGAGGAAGTATCTGTATGTGTGTGCATTACATTGATTTCAGTGAGGATTGTTTCATGGTTAATTTCTGCTTGTGGTGTCAATGACCCTTTTTATTAACCCCTTAAGGACATGACCTATTTTAGGTTTAAGAACGCGGCCTTTTTGGGGCTTAAGGACACAACGATTTTTGGCTGATATTAATCCCCATTTTTCAAAAGCCATAACTTTTAAATTTTTTCCATTGACATGGCCGTATAAGGGCTTGTTTTTTGCGTGGTGAACTGTAGTTTTTTATCAGTGCCATTTTTGGGGTACATAGACTATATTGTAAAACTTTTATTATTTTTTTTATGATCGCAGGGAGAGAAAACGAATCAATTATGCCATAGATTTTTGGGGCTTTTTAAAAAAGCGTTAATTATGCAGCATAAATCACACAATACATTTTTTGTCTGTTGGTCGGTACAATTGCAGCAATACCAAAATTCTTATATTTTTTTTTTAGGTTTTTCAACTTTTCTGCAATTAAAATCCTTTTTTTGGAAATCTTTTTTTTCTTTTTCTAAATCGCTGCATTTAAAATCCTATAACTTTTTTTTTTCCATGGACGGAGCTCTATGAGGGCTTATTTTTTGCGAGACGAGCTGTAGTTTTTATTGGTACCATTTTGGGGTACATATGGCTTTTTTAATCACTCTAAGGGCTCCCACCCACTAGCGTTTTTTTACTGCGAAATTCGCAGCGTTTTTTTTTTCTGCAGGGGTCTTTGGGCTATGGGAGTTGTAAAGCTAAAATCGCGATTGCGCAAAATCGCGATTTCGCGGTAAATCGCGATTTTGCGCGATCGCGATTTTAGCTTTACAAATCCCATAGACCCCCTGTAGAAAAAAAAACGTGCGAATTTCGCAGTGAAAAAAAACGCTAGTGGGTGGGAGCCCTAATTCTGTTTCTTTTACGATTTTTGCTGTGAAGGGATAAAAAGCATGTTAAACTTATTGTATGCATCGTTACAGACACGACAATACCAAATGTGTGATTTTTTTTTTTTATTTACATTTTGTTAATGCTAATATGAGAAAAAGCACAAAAAAGGGGTTTTATTTACAATTTTTACATTTTTATTTTTTGTACATTATTTTTATCTTTTTTTTTTTTTACACCATTTGTGTCCCTTTGGGGAACTTACACCATAGCACCGATGATCACTATGATAAGGCATTGCGAGACTTCTTTCCTGCAATGCCTTATCGCTTATTACAGCTATCACAGGTAATAGTAATACAGGATGCCTCCATCTACTTCATATTACAGCAGCTTGGTGGTGGATCTTCACACTGGTAACACCAACTTGGTTTATGGCTGCAGTGTAGTGATAGCATTGTTTCCATATATGTATTGTGAGCAATGTGGTTCTCAGCATATATATTTGACTATGGTCAATACAAGTTTCTAGACCATTTGCTTTTACTTGTTAGAATAAAAGATATATTTTAACTAGTGTGACAAGGCAGTGCACAGAATGACCTGCAGGGGGACTGTAAACAGGCCTTCTGTGTACTGGAAGGTGTGCTAATCAGCAGGGACACCTGTGTCTGACAGGTGTGTCTGGAGAATCTTAAATCTCCAGACACATTCAGTCCCTTGCTGAAAGCCAGAGTGAGAGACCGCGCAGCAGCATCATCAGGAACTAGAAGCCTGGGGTTCGGCAGAGACCAGACTAGGGCCCATCACGTGTCTGACAGAGGAGGACACCCTTAAGACACCCCAGATGGGGGATAGTGACAGGGACCCTGTGGGTTGGAAACCCTGAAATCATATTATGTTCCAGTACAATCGTATGATGTTCTAGTACATATTTGCTGTGTGTAAAATAAAACTGGTAGAAGCCAGAATTTGAAGTAATCTGGTGGTCCTGAGCATTCATGAGTGTGGTGCCAACCCTCTTGAATAGAGAAGCTGGCAATCCCAGAGAGCGAGTAACCCCCAGGTTGCCACACTAGTTATACTTCTGTACCCTCTCCTGTTCCCATATTATTGGTGACATTTATATGCAAGCAGTATTATACCAGTTTTCTCTTTTACACATTCCTGGCACTCTCATCTACTGTCTAGAGCAGTGTTTCTCAACTCCAGTCCTCAGGGACCCCCAACAGGTCAGGTTTTCAGGATTTCCTCAGTGTTGCACAGGGGATATAATTATTGTTGTAACCTCAGACATTGCCACAGGTGTTTTTACTATAGGAGATCCTGCAAACATGACCTGTTGGGGTCCCTGAGTTGAGAGACACTAGTCTAGAGTGAAGATGCTATAGAAGAGAAAGAACAATCTGTATGTCTGTGCACTACATGGACAGATCATTGATTTTAATGAGGCCTGTTTCATGGTCCATTTCTTTTGTGGTGTCAAAGGCCCTTTTAATAATAAAAAAAAAAAGTCCAGAATGGTCACACATTAATTGTTAGAGATGGCTTTACATCTCAGATATGTAGTTTAGGTCCCTGATTATACATTTCACAGCTCCATACTACTTGGAATAGTAGTGTATTGAGCCCTACTGTACCTCTATACGCCTCTGCTTTAATACGAAAACATATAGTGGCCTGTGAGCATGGCTCTGATGCCTGTCTGACTCTTTCATCATAAAGAATGAAATGGAAGTTAAAATTTAGCAGATAGCAACAACTTTGTTAGTTTTTATAGAGTTTGCATGTTAACCTATAGTGGCTGTAAGTGCTGCTTTCATGAAACACATCTCCTATGTAAATCTTGTGCATTTAACAAAAAAAAAAAAAGAATAAATAGTTATCTTCAAAGGCCATGGACAAACCTAAAAACTATGTGCGCCTGTAAAGAAGCATAGCAAGTTTTCAGTATTAGTCTTTTGTAGATGACACTTGATGTCCGGTGTCAGTGTGCTTGCTTTTGAAGCATAGTTGAGAAGGATTCCGCTCATGCAATCTCAGCAGGTCTTAAAGCTAAAAGAATCAAAATAATAATGCATTTTCTATCCAAGTATTTTCTGAAGAAAAGTATCAGACTGAATAAATATCAATAGTTGCTGGCTTTTTCACAGTAAACAAAAATTATTTTTAATGTTCTCTTCCTTAGCTTCTCAATGTGTGTGCATTATCCAGCATTGCAGTAAATTATATTTGTATATCTCAAGCAACTCTCTCTTCGTGGATTTGTGTAAGCCCCGGTAATTACTATTATTTCATTTTTGAATGCCAAATACATTTTCTCATAGCTTAGTTTAAATAATGTTTGCCTTTTGACTTCAGAACTCACCAACCATATTTTTCTTTCTCTAAAACACAGAGTTCAATTATCATTTCGGTAAATGCTTATCTTTATGAAAGCTGCTTTACATTGCTTGCTTTGATTTGAAACTTTAATGTCATGATATGCTTACAGTAGTTAGAGCTGCAGTTAATCTCTATTCTTCTGTAAATAAGCATATACAAAGTTGGTGTATTCAATTTCCCTTCCAAAATGAGAAATTGAGGGTACTTATCAAATAAATTAGTACAGAGACCATTTAACTAAGCAATGGGGTGCATGAAGTAAGAAAAAAACAAAACTGCTATCATCAATTTCGTACTATTCAGTGTGTGATTGAGGGAAAACTAGGCTTTCAGATTCTAGCAGTTTAGAAATTATTTAAGTACAGAATAGACAACAAATTAGAAGACAAATAAGTTTCTGTACCATTATGCTACGTAGATATTGTTACTCTGTTTGACAAACTACTTTGTAGAACTAAACTTTTTTTTTTAGAAAATTGCTTTCATTGAAACATCATGTACTTCAAAATTACTATTTAAATCTAAAAACGACTTCCAGTCCAGTGACTTAATTTGTCCATGGACCGGAGGAGGGAAGTTAAACATTTTGGACACTGCATGTTTTTCAGAAAAAGTGCATTATTCTTCTATTTAGTAACGTGTCGGCCTCCTTTCGCTTGTTTTACAGCGGCAGCACTTCAAGGCATACTTTCCACAAGTTCTCTGTAAGTCTGGGCAGGAATAGCTCGCCATTCCTCGTGCGAGGCTGTGAGAAGAGATTGTTGTGAGGATTGACAAGGGTGGCGGTGTCGTACCCGTCGCCCTAGCTCATCTCGCAAGCGCTCAATCGGATGAATGAATAGCTATTACAAAATTAGCAGCTTTTTATTTTTCCCACGCCCTTCACACCAAGCCATTAAGCAAACTCAGTATTTGTATATTTGCTGATTTTCTGCAGTGTCCAAATACTTTAGTCCATATTGTGTATATTACATAATGTACTCTATGTGCATATTGCTATGAATCCATCGTTTCTAGAAACCCCTTAGAGACGTCTAATGATGCCGCTTCTCAGACTACAAAACTGTGCACTGGCAGTTAGATTGTACAGCTCATGTGAGTAGTGCTTGCCAATAACAACAAGGTGTAAAGTCTTAGTCTATGGTTGCACAGCGTACATCGAAGGCCTCTTTCACATGGATTACAAAATCGCAAGATTTTTTAGCGATGCAACATCGCTTCAAAATGCATGTATGTGAAACTCATGGTTTCCAATGGGTTCTTTCAGGCTACAAAACCTCTCATGTGAAAGAACCCATGGGCTTCACATACATGCGTTTTGTAGTGACGTTGCATCGCTACAAAATCTTGTGATTTTGTAGCCCGTGTGAAAGCGGCCAAATAGTCTAAAAAGTGGTGCAACAATCTTGGAAGATAACAGAGGTGCCTGCTTTAACTAACTAAAGGTGGTAGTTAACATATAGCGATGGTCAACTTAACATGTTGTGGGGTCTTAAATGTAGCCGTGACTTACCATGTAACTATCTTTTTTTTAAATCAATGTTTTCACGTTACTCTTGTATCACAGTTTTACAATATTCCTATTGCATTTTTAACCCCTTCCTGCTCCAGGACGTATATTTACGTCCTATAGCATCGGGGTATGTATGAAGACAGGTTGCGTGGCAACCTGTCTTCATACAGCACGGGCGTCAGCTGTTTATTACAGCAGTGAGATCGGGGAAGCCGTGTAGGTGTCATGGCAGCCGGGGGCCTTCTGAAGGGCCCCAGGGCTACCTTAGATGACTGCCTATCCAGCCATCCACGTACGGTGGCTTGGTAAGCTGCCTGTCAAATTGCAGTATGACGTAATGCTGTAGTGCAGGAGCGATCAAAGCATCACATGTTATAGTCCCCCAGGGGGACTTAAAAGAAACGTGGAAAAGAGATCAATAAAATTTTATTAATTGTAAAAAAAAAAGTAATAAAAGTTTAAATCAACCCCCTTTTGCCATATCTATAATTAAATCTAAACCATAAAATTAAAATACATATTTGGTATCGCTGTGTCCGTAAAAGTCCAATCTATCAAATTAGTGCATTACTTACCCCACATGGTAAACGTTGCCGAAAAAAAAAATAAAGAACGCCACAAATGCACTTTTTTCCAGTCACCCTGTCTCACAGAAAAAACGCAATAAAAAGCGATCAAAAAGTCAGGTGTATTCCGAATTGGTACTAATGGAAACTACAGGACATCCTGCAAAAAATGAGCCCTTGATCAACTACGTCGACTGAAAAATAAAAAAGTTATTGCGTGCACAAGAGGACTGCAGAAAATAATTGAAAAAATTTAAATGTCTGAAAAAAAGAGTAGTACAGTAAAAAAAACTATACAAGTTTGGTATCGTAGTAATTGTACTGGCCCATAGAATAAAGTTATCATGTCGTTTTTGTTGCAGTTTGTACACCGTAGATACAAGACGCACTTGTAAAGATGGCGGAATGTCGTTTGTTTTTTTATTTTACTCCACTTAGAATTTTTTAAATGTTTTTTAGTACATTATATGGTACTTTAAGTAGTACCACTGAAAACTTCAACTCGTCCCGCAAAAAACAAGCCTTTTTACAGTGACGTCTATGGATAAATAAAGGAGTTACGATTTTTTTTAAAGGGGGGAGGAAAAACCAAAAATTGGAAAAAAAGGGGCTGTGTCATTAAGGGGTTAATGTACATTTCCCATTCAAAATGCAGTCTGAAAATAACATGCATTTTACCATGGATTCATTGTGCTTCACCTGTAGAAACCACTTGGCTGAAAACCGCAAAACTGTCATATTTTGTGGTAAAATGCAAGCTGTTTTCAGAAAACAATTTTAGGCCTCGGTCAGACGGGCGTTTTTTGCCGCGATTTGCGGATCGCATGACGGATGCGCATCCGCAAATCGCGTGACCAGGGCCGAAAAATCTGCTCCTAGCCACGTTTCCTTTGAAACAGGCGCGAGCACAGGAGCGCTGTCCAGCCCATTGAATTCAATGGAGCTGGCAATACAGCCGGCTCCATTGAAAACAATGGGCTGCCGGCGAGCGCAGGATGAATTTTCGGGAAGGGCTTCAAAGTATAAGCCCTTCCCTGAAAATCATCCAAAAATGTGTAAAAAAAAAAAAAAAAAAAAACTCACCTTGTCCGTGCAGCCGGAGTTCAGCCGCGGCCGGCCGACAGTTCTCCTGAACTGCTCTGAGTAGTATTCAGCTGGCGGGGATTTAAAATCCCCGCCTGCTGAATGGGCTGCCTCTGATTGGTCACAGCCCTCACCAATCAGAGTCAGCTCTCACTCACCCATTCATGAATGGGTGAGTGAGTGCTGCCTCTGATTGGCTCAGCGCAGGGACCAATCAGGGGCAGCTCTCAGCAATTGAATGACAGCTGAGAGCTGCCACTAATTGGTCCCTGCGCTGAGCCAATCAGAGGCAGCACTCACTCACCCATTCATGAATTCATGAATGGATGAGTGAGAGCTTCCTCTGATTGGTGAGGGCTGTGACCAATCAGAGGCAGCCCATTCAGCAGGCGGGGATTTTAAATCTCCGCCAGCTGAATACTACTCAGAGCAGTTCAGGAGAACTGCCGGCCGGCCGCGGCTAAACTCCGGCTGCACGGACAAGGTGAGTATATATATATATATATATATATATATATATATATATATTTATTTATTTATTTTTACACATTTTTGGATGATTTTCAGGGAAGGGCTTATATTTTTAAGCCCTTCCCGAAAATTCATCCCACGCTCACCGGGAGACCATTGCTTTCAATGGAGCCGGCTGTATTGCCGGCTCCATTGAATTCAATGGGCAAACATCATTCTTCTCTGCCACAGCTGTTACAGCTGTGGCAGATGAGAATGATTTGTGTAGTATATGTTCTCAATGGGGTCGGCGCTGCTGCTGCCGGCCCCATTGAGTGCATATAGAGAACACAAGGAATCGCAGATTGCATATAGGCGCGATCTGCGATTCCTTGTCCTATAATTTATCGGACAAGTGCATAACAAGCGCCCATGTGTCCGATACCATTGCAAAGCAATGGTTCTATAAAATCGCAGATTGCATGCACATGCGCAAATCGCACGAAAAATCGCCCGTGTGACCGAGGCCTTAATATGTAATCAACATGAACATCAAAAATACTAGCAAATCACAATGGAAGTGCAATAAGTCTGTGATACAAGTAACTTGTGGAAATCCACCTTCAAGTACAGGTGATTTAAAAATTTTCAATTTATTTAACACATTCATGATGCTTTTATTTGAAAATCCATCTGGAAAACCTGGCCCTATCGTATTCAGTTATGCAGCTGCTGACTGCTGCTAGGTAAATTCTGAATTAAGCTGCAGAGACACAGAATATAGCAACTGGCTGCTGAGATGCTTCTCTTCTGTGTGCCCGCGGCTCTGATTGTAGTGTGCCAACACTTATTGGTACAGTTCTGGAGAGATTTCTTTTGTATTAAAGATTGGTTTTAAATCTTTGCTAACTTACAACTTTCTTTTTCTGTGCTTTCTATTAACGGCCAGCATTGTGCACATTAAAGAAAATTCATATCCCGTAGCAAGTAGCTGCTTTCGTTTTCGGTTCACAGCGTGCTTGTTCCCTGAGTGCCCAATCCATGTCTCAGTGCATCAGGTGTCTATTAATGTGTGTCTCAACATTATACCCAATGCACTGAGACACACTGCATTGGGTACTTGGGGAGTGGGCACGCTGTGAACAGAAACTTAATGCAGGTATTTGCAGGTTGAGATGGATTTTCTTTAGTCTGCATGGGCATAGAAAGTCATACATTACAAGAGATATAAAAGCCATCTTTAATGCAAAAGAAATCTGTCCAGAACTGTGCCAATAATAGTGTTTGTATTTAACAGGCAGGCTACAAGCACACTGGAGAGAAGCATCCCCTGTAGCTAGTAGCAGCTGAATGTGGATTTTACCTAGCAGCTGTCAGGACCTGCATAGCTGAAGAAAATAGGGGCGGACTTTCGAGATGGTTGTGCCACCGCAAAGTGATAATGACCTTCTGTCCGCCCATAAATTCATAGTGCCTTTTTGAGTAATATTGCCCCTCTGTGCCTCCTCAAGATCACAGTGCCCACCTCTATAGACATTAAGGTACTAGTGCTCCCTCTGTGCTTCTGTCAGACCAAAGACCCCAAAACTCCAGCCAGCCAAGAAAAACATACTTTGTTATTGACGCTGATGATACTGCAGACTTCCATGCATAGTCTCACTCCTGTTGCCTGCTATGAATTACTCAAGGAGACAAGCAGTGTCATCAAGCAGCAGTTTTGGTCACAAAACATGTTTTTCTAGGACGACCAGAGCTTTAGATTTCATGGAAATGTGCCATAGTCAGCTGATCAGCAGGGGGTGGAGGTTGCCCAAGTGGTGGGTCCCCGTCAAACATATATTGTTGACCAATTGGTTGTGATAGCAAAAATAAAAAGCATTGAAATACCCCTTTTAATAATTCCAAAATAACCCTGGTGGGATTGAAGCATTGTTAAAAACATAGCTATTTAGTGTCTGGTAGAAAGCTGTTTAGTTGTAAGAGAACTATGTAACATTTGTTAAAGTGCCCACTAGTGTTCATTTGATTACCTCTCTGAAAATGCACCTAATGTGGTCATTAATTGCTGATGAGAAGACATTGCTGATATCAGCACTTGGCAAATCCAGGTAGATGCTAGAGCCCACTAAACCTGGGGGAGCCCAACCTCAGATTTAGGGTGCATTCACACGAGCCTGTGCTGGTGCATATATAGGTGCGCGCAAAACCGGCACGCCCATGTATGTGCACAAACATGCGTGAATGCAGGTCTGTGAAGCATTGCTTTCAATGGGGCCGCGGCTGCTGTCGGCGGCCACATTGAAAGCAATGGTCGGCCGGCAACCCCTAAGTAATTTTCAGGGAAGCGCTTTAAATATAAGCCCTTCCATGAAAATTATTCCTGTCTGGTGTCTAAAATAAAAAAAATATATATACTCACCTCTCCGCTGCTGCCAGGGCTCAGGTGCGTCTAGCCACTTGGGTCCCGTCACTGTAATGAAGTTCTTTCAGCAGGCGGAGATATAAAATCCCTGCCTGCTGAAAGGGCTGCATCTGATTGGCACTGCGCATTCCCGGGACTATGACGTCACAGACATACGCAGTGTGACCTTTTTTTTTCAAATATTCTGCTCTGGGTAGAGCAGGGCTGCGTATGGAAATACTGTCCATTTGCAGGTATTTCGAAGGGGCAGCATTTCAATATTTCTATTTCTCCGCGTTCAATAAAATTCAGAGAAATAGAGCATGCTGCGATTTATTTCTCCTGCATTTTATACTGATGTCCCCTCGCAGTTCCAACACAGGTGTGAATTGAAGAATGAAACTCCATAGACTTTCATTGCCCCCATTTATCGAGAGTTACGCACTAGAAATATGTGGTGACAATATGCCCATGTGAATGAGCCCTTAAGCGATGGGATCTGCCAATTATCTCTAGAATTGCCCACTAGAAGTGCCTTCCTGGCGCAGTTTATTAGATATCCTCTCCTCTTTCCACATCACAGCACATGGTCCAGTGTAACTTTAATAAAGCTCCTCTGTCGTCTTCTCTTTTCCAGAACATCAGAGATGATGGAACCAGACAGCTGGACACAAAGGAGAGACATTGAAAAAAACAATGGGCCATGTGCTGTGACGTGGAAAGGAGCTGAGGAGAGATCTAATAACAAACTGTGCAGGAAGAAAATCATTACAATTTACTGTGGAGGGCCAATAGAGGGGGCTCAGTACTGCAGGTGGGCAACAAAGGGGGCTCATCACCATGAGATGGACATTGGGGATAGCAGTAGAGGAGATATGTCATGGCTGAAAAAAGTTTTCATGGCAGTTTAGACACGTATAAAGAAGAAAAAAGATAATTAATTTCAAGGGCACAGTGTATTACCATTCATTTCATTGGGTATGGCGCATATTATAATTCGCTTCAGGGGGCGACGCATATTATAATTAATTTCAGCAGGCACAAGTGCGTATTATAATTAATTTCAGGTAACACAATGTATTATAGTTTATTTCATGGGCAGTTTAGTGTAATTATTCATTTCTGGGAGTACAGTATCTATTATAAGAAATTTCAAGGGGCACAGTGCATTACTTATTTATTAGAGAACAGTGACTAGCGCTATTTTCAGCTGACACAGTGTGTGGCGCCAGAGGCGTAACTTGAAGCTCCTGGGCCCCGATGCAAAACTTGTAACAGGACCCCCAACTATAATACTTTACTCATAGTACTGGGTTCCCTATATGGAGAAGAGAGGCCTTATGGGCCCCCTAAGGCTCCTGGGCCCGGGTGCAACCGCACCCCCTGCCTCCTCTATAGTTACGCCCCTGTGTGGCGCTATTATTTTCAAAGGAGCCAAAGATGTCTAGACTGCAAGCATAGCAGTTGTGAGAATTCACTTTAGAAGTCATGAAAGTTTGGAGCAGGTAACAAAAAAAATGGAATGAGCCAGGAAGCCGTCTCTTGAAAGTCACTCGGTGTTTTTGTATATTCTGTCTTGGATCACATCATTATTGGGTTATTGGGTTCATATGTAATGTCTGTGGCATTCGGGCATGCAAAATACAACTTTCAGCATATCCTTACCATTATCTATAGTCATATTGGGAGCTACAGTATAGTTTCACCTGACAAAAACTTCTATAGTCCATAATGGGTTACTAAGTTTTACTGCCTTGCAGTGTAACACAATGGAAAGGGGCCCACTGAGACATTATAGAGGGTTCACATAAACCTGGACTTGGTTCTGCTTCTAGTACACTGAGGCTAGTTTCACATGGCTGAGTGCAATATTGGGCCATGAAACTCGGCCCAATATCACGCTCAGGAACGTGCAATGTACCTGCAGATGCGAGGCATTTTTCTGGCAAACATGCTTCCCATCGCTTCAGTACAGTTGTGATCCTACGGTGTGGCTTTCAGCCCCATCGGAGGATCAGCAAGTGTTTCCCATTATTTTCAATGGGAAACCTCGCATCGATCTCGTGTGTACATCGCATGCCATGCAATGTCTTTTCCGGCCCTATTGAAAATAATGGGCGAGACGTTCAGAGGAAACGCCCAAAGATAAAGCATGCTGTGATTTTTTTTTCTTGTACCATGATGCAGGAAAAAATCGCTCATGCGTATGACCCCATTCAAAAGAATGGGGTTTGTATTTGTGCGAGATTTATGCGTCTTGCAACATAGAAATCTTGTGTAATTTTCTCGG
Source organism: Eleutherodactylus coqui (assembly GCF_035609145.1). Lineage (NCBI taxonomy): Eukaryota > Metazoa > Chordata > Amphibia > Anura > Eleutherodactylidae > Eleutherodactylus > Eleutherodactylus coqui. The sequence goes on from NC_089838.1 coordinate 74,792,785, forward strand.
CCGTGGGAAAGCAGCCTTACTCATATTGACTGGCCTGCACAATAGCAGGTGAACTACTGACCATGTGTAGGCACTGGCACAAGCGGTGCTACAAGAATTTAACAGCAATATCTAGCCGTAGGAACATTTCTTTTACATTGATTTCAATTGTTTTATTCTGAAATCCCTTTAGCTAAATGTATATTGTCTTGCTTATGTGAAACATAATTTTATGAAGCTATAGAACCTCTTTTACTACGCAGCTATACAAATGCATTTTAAGCTTTTTCTATTCAAAGTTGTACCCGAGAATTGAATAACACAGAACACTAAATTGCAAATCAAAACTGTAGATATAGTCTCTTGTAGCCAATTTAGAAAAGAACAAGCATGTCCAATTATTATATGTCCAACTGCTCTTGAAAATTCTGAGAGGACTTAGCTTTGCACCGACATGAGAGCATTGGGACTTTACAATTCCTTTTTTAATTGCTCACCATAAGGCAAATTAAACTTTATGATTTAATATATGAGGAATTATCTATGTAATGAAGTTGTTTATTTTATGTTCATTTTCAGTTTATCCTTGAACATACAGCAATTTTCATACAGAAACATCCAAGGGCACATATAATATATTGCTGGGAGGTTATGAAGAGGAAACTCTACATTGTGCACAATACTTAAAGTAGACTTCCATTGTTACGGAATTAGGACAAATATTAAAAATGTATTTAACTCCGTAATGCCACAGGATACGAGTTCATGTCCTGGGTGCATTATGCTTCATGTGACAGGACGTAAACTTAGGTTCTATGGATGTTGAAGAAGTGAGCCTGCATCATCCCATAGCGGAAGCTGGCTTTGACTGACAACCAACCGCCCACTGCAACAGCGGAGATTGGTAAAAACACCAATTCCTGTTAATGAACCCTTACATGCCGTGATCAATGTAGATCACGACATGTAGAGGGTTCTCAGTGGGAGTGTAGTCCTTCTATGCAGTCATCTGGTCATTGGTCTTCCGCTTTGTAATTGAAGAGGGCTGATGGGTTGCCATGCCAACTGGATGCCAGACAATGGCGTTCGGCCCTGCCATAGCCTATGATAGCTATTGTAAGCCAAAATGCATTGCAGTACAGAAGTTACACAATGCATTATCTTGGTGATCATAGCTTTTCCTATAGGTACATTAAAAAAATTAATTAAAGAAAAATATTAACAAAAAAAATTAAAGAAAAATATTCCCTAAACTATAGCTCATCATACATAAAACAAGCATGTATAGAACTTTATTAGGCTGTTTTTACTCACTAATCTCACAAAATTGAACCCCATTCTTTTAATGGGGACATACACATGAGCATTTTTTGTGGAATAAAATTGCAGCATGTCCAATCTTTGCGTGTTCCGTTGATACGCTTTGCATCGCATCGCCCATTATTTTCAAGTGGGCCAGCAAAGCATCACAAGTGTAATGCGAGGTTTCCAATTAAATACAATGGAAAACACTCTGCGATCCTCTACCACGGCCAAAAGCTACTTTCCTGAAGTGATGCCAGGCATTTTTAACACAAAAACGCCTAGCATCTGCGGGGAAATCATGCATTGGAAAGCACGATATCAGGCCGAGCTTCATGGGCTGAAATTGCACTTGTCTGTGTTAAATTTCCCCTAATGGAAAACTAAAGTTAAGGTATTTTGAATGCAGCAATGCAAAAAAATAATTTACAAAAAGGGGTGTTATTGCGCAAAAGTAGAAAAACCTAAAAAATATATAACTTTAGTATTGTTGTAATTATACCAACCCACAAAAAAAGTTATTTCTGCTGTGTGCTTAATGCTGTAAAAAAAAGGTGCAGAATTGATGTTTTTGTCCCTGCCTTAAAAAAAAAAAAAAAAAAAAACACTTTTACAATACATTACATGTACCCAAAAAGGGCACCATAAAAACTGCAGTTCACTATGCAAAAATGTGTTGATGGAAAAAAAAAAGTTATGGCTTTTGAAAATTGGAGATCTTCACAAAATTGTTGCGTCCTTATGGTCAAAATAGGCCACGTCCTTAAGGGGTTAATAAGATGTGGAAGCTCTGATTTTTGTGCATTTCAGAAGCCATATAGAAATGTATAGAATTAAGGCCATTACCAATGGGATCAAGTTTCATGAAAGAGAAAATAAATCTGGACCTTATTAGGCTAAATATGTTGGACGGGCATATGAACAGGCCCTGCGTGCACAACAAGTACATTGATACGCATGTGACTCAATCTAGTTCACTGCGCATGTATGTTGCGCTGAGGCAAGATTATTTTCACATATGCTCATATGATGAAGCCCTAATCCTGAAAAAACTAAGCCCTCATAGAGCTCTGTTTAATGGTAAAATGTAAATCTTACAACTCTTGGAAAGTGGCAACAGAAAAGCAATTTTTAAGTATATTTAGATACTGTACAAAAGTAGTAAAACATAAAATAACTGTATAAACGTAGCATCGCTGTAATCCTGCTGACCCAGAGCACAATGCCATCACATTATTTGTTCTGCATACTGAATGCCATTAAAAATGAAATCCAAAAAACAATAGTGAAGTTTCTTTTTTTAGGGCCGCTTCAGGTGACCGTATGCACAATTGCACACACTTCAGTGCAACATATTTGTGCAGTTAACAAGGTTTGGTGATATAGATTTGTCCATGTATTGGCACATAGTACTGTATTTTGGCGCACACAGGGACAGTTTTCATGCGTGTGTGACACACCCTTTCTGTGATTGAGGCCGCTTCCACATGAGTGACAAATCACACGATTTTCTTGCCGTTTGAGAGTGCTACAAGTCGCATGTATGTGAAGCCCATGCTTTCCAATGGTGTTTTCACATTACCGATGTTTTGTAGTCTGCTACATGGCAAGAATACAAAATCGCAGCATGCACTATACAGCCATGATTTGCTATGTTTTGTAGCCCATGTGTACCTGTGGAGCCTTCCTTAGTGTTGCATCGCATTGCACGAGAACGTGGTTTTCATGAGGTGCGACACAACTTTTACAGTAGGTAGTCCTAGTGTAAAAGTCCTAAAATAAGCCTTATCTGCATTAAAAAAAAAATAAATTATACATTACCTATGAGTCCCTGTTAACTTCGCAGTGCGTTTCCTTTGCAGCTCCGGCACACTTTTCTGTAATCTTCAGGCAGCCCTTCCTGGATTGGAGATTTAAAATCTCCGCCTCCAGGAGGCACTGTCTGTAATTGGTTCTCGAGCACCGCAGCTCAGCTAATCAGAGCCAGTGCTCGATGCACTACTCACAGCCATCACTTTTGAAGGCGGGGATTTTAAACCTCCAACCCAGGAAAGGCTGCCTGAAGACTACAGAAAAGTGTGCCAGAGCTGCAGAGAAGATGCTCCAGATGCTGAGATGCTGACAGCGCCTGATAGGTAATGTATTATTTTTTAAATGCAGATGGGGCTTATTTTGTGGGGTAGGGCTTATGTTTCAAGTTTCCTCCCCCAAAAAATCCTGGCAAAATCGTGATATCGCTGTGAGAAAACGCAGCAATATTGCACAGACCAAAGATGCAACATTGCTGCGATTTTTCTCTCGGCGATATCGCGTGGCCCGTGTGGAAGTGGCCTTAGGCTATTTAGACTAATGAGGTCCACATGTGATCTTTTTTTCACAGATTTGTGCAGTGTTTTGTGCATTGAGTAGTCACTATTGTGCAAATACGCACGGAAAATAGAGCAAGTTTGGCTATTGCAGACGAGCCTATACAAAGATTACGCAATGTATTAGTGCTGTAAAAAGACCACTCTTGCCAGCTAGCATGCGCATATCCAAACATTTTATTGTACTTTTCTATGCTGCTGGGCCTGTTCACATCAACACGGGACACAACCACGTGATGCTTGAGCACTGTGAAATCGCTCAGTTCAGTACACCAATTTGTTCAGATGGGATACGCAAATAGACTTTTATGGTGCCTTGGGTACACAAATTAGCACAAAAATAAAGGATGTTGTGTATAATTTTGTGAGTGCAAAAATACCGAGTGTGAGGGAACCCATTGAACACGTGCAATTTTGCTCCTGTGAAAACATGCACAAAATCACCTGTGTGCAGAAGCCACTCCTGTTTTTATTTGCACTCGCAAAACATGTTTATGAGAGCTAACCGATTGATATCATTGAGTTCTATTCTCTGCGCATTGCACGTATATATTTTACATATGCAAAAACATGCGCAAATATGGTCATGGGAAGAAGCTGTTATCCCAATCCCTCTCAAAAAAATATTAAAAGTTAAACTATACATTATATGTGCCATCTTGATACACTCTGTCTTTGCATGAATGGGGTTGTTTCGCACTTCTGAGCAAGGGTAATTTTGGATCTCCGAGACACTAATTGCAGCTATAGGAGCACTCTTGGCACTCTATAAATAGTGTTTATATGGCTCATCCCCTTTTTCTGTTAGATATATCCCTCCTAGAATTCTATACAAAGCTAAGCAGCATATATCCATCTATATCAGCATCCAGGTCACTATGACTGCATATAATCGTGTGATCTATTTATCATCAATATTAGAAGCCTTAACATTTTGACTACTAGGACAACAGGGTAATCATATTCACTTTTGGAGCTGCTGTCCTGCACTGAGCAGAAGCAGGGGTTAAAATGGCATGTAGTGTCTGTTTATTGTAGTGCTCATGTAATCAGTGATGCTGCTGGGGGGATGTCCCCTGCCTTCATGTCACATGACCACTAAGGATGATGTTACCTGATCATGATGTTACCAATGGGAGTTTCTATCTTAGATGTGATACAATGGCCGTCCCTACTACTGATAGGAGGAAGCTGTTTTGCCTAGTTTACAGTAGAGGAGAGATCATTTGTGGAGAGCGCTGTTCCTCCCCAGTGTTGCGGGTGGAGCTATGAGTACATAAACCCAAGCCGCTCTTGATCTAGCTTCACAAGCAGCCAGCAGCCAACCATCATGGTTGTCTGGCATTCACCTCTGCTGTAGCTTTCCTTCTTTCATTCTGAAGCCGGGACCTCTACTATAAGATAGGTTCAGTTCAGCCAGTATCTCGCTAATATGCTGTCCGCCTGTGGTGCCCCACAGCGACCAATACACGAGGCCCACACTGAGGAGCTGGCAGGGGTAGAGGTGTCACTTGTCATGGTGGCTCTACCAGACTCGTCCCGGAGGGATGCATGCAACATCTGCCAGGACACCACTAGGCCTCTTCCAGGCAATGTTGGGACAGTGGTTACCTGTATAAGTGTGGTGAACTTGAAGTTGTTACGTGTGACGCCACCGTTCCTTCACATCATTGAGTATCCTGCTGTTACATAAGGAGAGTCCACACACATGATTGGTACTTGATAACTCAGTCACTGGGAATGGGCAATGACGGGTGAACTTTACTGTATAATTGGCATCCAATTCAGCTTACTCACACGTACAGGAAAGACATCTAATTGGCGATTGGTCAGGGAGGAGAACTCAGAATGACAACAGGCCTACAGTCTCCGTTATCTGCAGTGCTCTGCTCCTGGATACACACACTCTCTGGGACTCTGAATAACTCTAAAGGGGAAACTGAACACTCCACTGACACTCACTCAGAACGCTTGAAGACGACTCAGTATGACAGAATCCTTACTCCTTTATCTTCTCAAAGGTGGTTCCTGGAATGGAAGGGCTCGGAGTACCTTTCCTCTTCCTCCATCACTTCACCACATGAGGGTTAAAGGTACCCCCATGTGGCCAGCACTCCTACTGCACTCTCAACCGTAGAAGATGATGAAAGACCGCACCTTGCTCTCAATCACTCACATTTATAGAAGGATAGACATCAGGTGACTAGACAGATTTTGATACTTTTCCAGATATATCCCAGCCACTTTCAGACATTAACCTCTTGCATGCTGCAGCTGTGGAATACACATAACACCAGACAAGACACTTTGCACAGTGCATCCACAAGAAAGACATGACATGTATGACAATTATAGAGGGGCCAGATATGTAGGCTTCGGGCCACTACACGTCCGTCACTAGGGCTGGATGGCAAAAGGCAGTTAGCCTTAGACCGCCCTCAAACAGGCTTTTTTTTAGCATTCAACACTGTACAACGTTGCCCTTCATTTCAATTGGGCTTATCACACAACTGTTTTAAATGCAGCGTTTTTAACACTACGATTTTGAAGCGCTGTCTGTTCTGTTATTAGGCATTTCATTATTTTTTAATTGCTGTGTGTCACCCATTGAAATTAATGGAGTGCGTTTTCAGCGCTGCTGAAAACGTGGTAGAATGTGGTTACCGTGTTTTTGACTGCGCTTTCAGCTGCGTTTTTGCAGTTCTGGCATCATCTGATTTTTTGGCTGCATTTATAACTGTGCTGAAAATGCAGCCAAAATGCTGTCAAAATGCACTGCTGAAAAAACAGTGAACGCAGCGTTTCTGCAAATGCCTGTGTGAGGGAGGCCTTAGATGTAAGCTGAGTCTTTTGTAGCTGTTTTTCTATAGGTCCAATTTTGCTGTTGGCCACCATTTTGGAGCTGTACAGCAAGTGGACCGTTTGAGTCATTTGACCATGTGAATTAATCCCTTATTCCAGACTAGACAGCGGTATTCACACTGCCAGGCATCAACACTACTAAACCTTATTCTATTACCTTAATTGGTCACAGTCTAGATTAAGCACTTTTTGTACACTGACATTTATTTAAGTAAATTCCAAGTTGGCCCCCTTGTGAGCCTCCAAAGGTGTCTGATTTCCGTACTTACCTGGAGGTTTCCAATACATGGGCTTATTCCCCTGGCAAGCGACACACAACAAACTGAACCTTAATAGATCAGCTGCAAATAGTTTTTTACTGTCTACCGTATTGACTAGACAGGTTATTGAAAAGACTCCTGATGACAGGTCACTACATCGACACAGAAACGCGTTGAGTCCTGATTTATACTCAAAACCTTTTCAGGATATCAGAGTTCGAGAAACAAGATCTTTTCTGTTTCCTTTGTGTCTAGAGCTTAAAGTAGAGTATTTAAGCTCAGGACACACAACATATTTTTGGTATCTCGACAGAACTATAATCAACTATATGTTGATCTCTGTAATTTTTCACTACAGCTAAATCTGATGTGATGAGGAGCAGATATTAATCTATCATATCTTAGTTCTTATTGTCATAATAGCTGGCCCATACTGTGAGATACTGCACGGCCGTGTAGCCTCACATTCCAGCTATTTATTGATTGTTTTGTTTCGAGTGCCTTGATTTTAATAATATTAATGAAAGTTACATTTTAGGAAATTTTTTTCCCTTTCATTTTGGTCAAACTCTGAGACTTTGTTTAATAATTGTTATTGGACCTTAGGGTCTTCTGTAATAGATTGTTTATTACGGCCTAAAATGGGATGGTCATTAAGGCTGGTTTCACACGCGCGAGAAATTGGCGCAATTTGAATGATGCAATAGTGTGAGAAAACACAGAATTATGAAACCCTTCATATTCAATAGCTTCAATCCCATTTGCAATGTTTCCTGTCCTGCAATGTTGCAAGATTTGAAAATTGCTGCATGTCCTATCTTTCTGTGTTTTGCTTTATCACATCACATTGCATTGCATGAACTTGCAATGTTCGTGCAATGTATTTTTAACATTAGCAACTCCTATTAACGTCTATAGCTATTTTCTTGCAGTGATTTCACACTTGCCCATGTGAAATTAGCATAAAGGGTTAATAAAATATCCTTCTTTGCGCGGATACACACTACTGTGAGTCTGGCGATATTTGTTCAGCCTCTGTTTGAATACTTCCATTGAAGGAGAACTCACCACCTCCCATGGTAACCTGTTCCACTCATTGATCACCCTCACTGTCAGAAAGTGACAGTGTCTTCTCCCTTTCAGTTTCATCCCACTGCTTCTAGTCTCTCCTTGTGCAAATGAGAATAGGGCTGATCCCTCTGCACTGTGACAGCCCTTCAGTTATTTGTGGACAGCTTTTTAAGTCTCATCCCAGCCTTCTTTTTTGCAAGCTAAACATTCAAAGATCTTTTAATCGTTCCCCATAGGACATGATTTGCAGACTGCTCACCATCTTGGTAACTCTTCTCTGAACTTGCTCCAGTTTGTCCATGTCTTTTTTAAAGTGGGGTGCCCAGAACTGGACACAGTATTTCAGATGAGGTCTGACTAAGGAAGAGTAGAGGGGGATAATGACCTCACGTGATCTAGACTTTATGCTTCTCTTAATTCATCCCAGAATTTTGTTTGCCTTTTTGGCTGCTGCATCACATTGTTGACTCATGTTCAGTCTATGATCTATTAGTATACCCAAGTCTTTATCACGTGCTGCTGCTTAGCCCAATTCCTCCCATTCTGTATGTGCTGATTTCATTTTTCTTGCCCAGATGTAGGACTTTGCATTTCTCCTTGTTAAATACCATTCTGTTAGTCGCTGCCCACTGTTCAAGCTTTTCCAGATCTTTTTGAATACTTTTCCCCTCATCCCTAGTGTTAGCTATCCCTCCTAGCTTTGTGTCGTTGGCAAATTTAAACAGTTTCCCATCAATTCCCTCCTCCAGATCATTTATAAAAATGTTGAACAACACTGGGCCTAGGACAGAGCCTTGATGATTTGTATGCAAGTGTGATGCGAAGTTTCCCACTGAAAACAAAGGGAAACACTTGCCAATCCTCCAATGCAAGTAAAAACCGCGCCAGAGGATTGCAACTTGACTGAAGTGATGGGAAGCGTTTATGCTCAAAAAATGTCATGTATCACCTTGAAAATGCACGCTGGTGAGTGTGATATCGGGCTGAGAAACTCATTCACCTGTGTGTAGGTAGCCTTAGACTATAATGGGGTTTCATGCTGTCTGTGGAATTATACAAAAAGCACATGGCTCCAAAATGTGCTTGTGTGGGGCGGTGTCAAATTAGCGCATGATTTGCATAGGCACAGCACTTTTGTCCTGGGAACTACATGATTTTGCTTGCATTTTTGCATATTTTTCTGTACTTTTTTATGCTTGCAGGGCCATTTCCCATGCATGCAGGACAGTCTGACCCTGTGATTTAAAGGAGATATATATATATATATATATATACACACACACACACTGTTTTGTAGCCATATATAGTAACATATATATATATATATATATATATATATATATATATATATATATATAGCGGGGCCACTTCTCTTCTGCATCCGGCTGTTATGCAGCTGAGCGCTCCGAGCGAGGTATAGAGAACACAGCTGGACAGCTCTGTTCTTCTTACCCAGTTTGTGTTCAGGGAGCAGGACACAGCTGCTAAAATAGTATAAGCTGTATCCGGCTGTGAATTACTGATGAGGCTCATCGTTGTCTTTCAGCGTGCTAAAAGACAAAGATGAGCGACGGCTTAACAAATACTGCATGATTTCAGTGCAGTTAGACACAACGATTATCGCTCAAAAGACAGCTTTTGAGCGAATTTTGAGCGATAATTGTTGTGTCTAAATGAGCCTTTAGTCAGACCTCATCTGGAATACTGTGTCCAGTTCTGGGCACTCCAAAAGACATACACAAACTGGAGCAGGTTCAGAGCAGAGTTACCAAGATGGTGAGCGGTCTGCAAATCATGTCCTATGAGGAATGGTTAAAGGATCTGGGAATGTTTAGCTTGAAAAAAAGAAGGCTGAGAGAAGACTTAATAGCGGTCTACAAATATCTGAAGGGCTGTCACAGTGCAGAGGGATCAGCCCTATTCTCATTTGCACAAGGAAAGACTAGAGCAATGGGATTACACTGAAAGGGAGGAGACACAAATTAGATATTAGAAAAAACTTTCTGACAGTGAGGGTGATCAATGAGTGGAACAGGTTACCATGGGAGGTGGTGAGTTCTCCTTCAATGAAAGTGTTCAAACAGAGGCTAGAGAAAGAATGTCTGGGATGATTTAGTGAATCCTGCACTGAGCAGGGGGTTGGACACTATGACTCTGGAGGTCCCTTCCAACTGTACCATTCTAGGATTTTATGATTTTTTTCCTGCATAATTATGCAGTATCTCGTATATCTTTCATATTTTGTGCATTCCCATTGGCTTCTAAGGGAGCTTTTGGCGCAGAAAAATAAAGCTTACAGTGTTTTTTTTGTGCAACCAAAACGCACAGGAAAATATGCGAATGTGAACAAACCCATTGAAATCAATGGATTCAATTTACTACATATTGTGCGCGGAAATTTTTCACGCACAAATGTGCCCGTGTGATGCCGGCCTAAGAGCTTCTTCTCAAGGGTATATGCACGAACGCTCACCGCAGCGAAACATATTTGTACATGAATGATATTTGCAGAGGTACATTTGTGTGTGCGTCTGCACATAGTACGGTAATTTATATGCATGCAGGACCAGTCCACACACACACGACAAACCCGATCCGTGGATTTAGGTCTCCTTGAGGCAAACATAAGCAACGAAACGCTGACAATAACATGACTTCTTGTGCTGCAAAGGTCGCACTATCGTGCACGTATCTGTGCTTTTTATAGTCCCCCTATGGCTGACGGGGACCGTTAACATCAGCGCACACACCATCATTTCAAAGGCTTTGCAGCCTAATTAGTCCATGGCGTTCCCAAAATGCTCTATCTTTGTGGGAAATTTCTTAGGCAATTGAAAAACATCAGGGCCTAAATATCAGGGACTTCAATGAAGGCCTCCCGCGCAGAGACCGGAGAAAAATAGAACATGCTGTGATTTTAAATTCACCCGTGGAAATCAATAATCGCTGTTGCAAGCGAATGTTTTATTCTTTCAATGTGTGCAAAATACTGTGGATTGTCTGCGCAAGTGACAATTGCGGATTCTGCAATTCAAATCTTGTCGTGTGCAGCCAGCCTAGCTCCAAACTCCTGGAACAGTAGTAGCCCAGCATTAGGGATTATTCAGACGACCATATGCGCAAAAACGCATGTATAAAGATAGAGAAGGTCCTACATTTTGCCGCGCACGTAAAACACATTTGTCTGTTTAAGCCATGAATGGAGGATAAATGCCATGGAGATCTCTCCATTCACTGCAAGCTGGCAGTCCTTCAATGAGCTACTCCTGTTTACACGAAGCAAATTCTAAGGTGTAAAACAGATGGGTGCATGTTCTAATATGCTCGCCACTGGCACTGTTAGGCTGCATTCAGACGAACGTATATCGGCTCCGTTTTCACGCCGAGCCGATATACGTTGTCCTCGTGTGCAGGGGGGGGGGGGATGGAAGAGCCAGGAGCAGGAACTGAGCTCCCGCCCCCTCTCTGCCTCCTCTCCGCCCCTCTGCACTTTTTGCAATGGGGAGAGGTGGGCCGGGGGCGGGGCTAAATTCTGAGAATTAGCCCTGCCCCAGCCCCGCCTCTCCCCATTGCAAATAGTGCAGAGGGGCAGAGAGGGGGCGAAGCTCAGGTCCTGCTCCTGGCTCTTCCATCCTCCCAGCCCCTGCACACCAGGACAACGTATATCGGCTCGGCGTGAAAGCCGAGCCGATATACGTTCGTCTGAATGCAGCCTCAGGCTAATTAGCCATTTAAATTTGGGTGGGGTGATTACCCTTCCCATATGAACGAGCGGTACCTGCACAAATATACGCTAGGTAGCATAAAATACATTCGTTCAGTGCATTAAAAAATTGCGAAGCAACCAACATATAGCGTAAAACACATCTTTTGAAGACCTCAAGTGAGTATTTGTGTGATAATCACCTGTGTAAGGACCCCTTTAGACAACCACATGCAAAATATGTCGTGAATAGAGCCCATTGATGTCAGCATACTGTTTTTTTTTATGCGCATTTGAGCACATGATACCTGTGGAATTGTGCAACACGCTGCGCAATTCCACAGAAAAAAGATGTCTGGAACTCAATAGGCTTAATAGCCTTTAAAATCACAGTGCAGGTGTGTCTGTTCCCATGTGAACTGGTCCTGCAAGCACAAAAAGGTACAGTAATATACTTAGAAATGCGCGCAAAAGCACATTCTTCATGGTGCAATGTGCTGCACTTATGCAAGCATCTTTTTCGCATGTGCTTATGTGAATTGAACCTGATGGGGCTTTAAACGCATATCTTATATATAAATAAGCCTACATGCTTTTTCTTGCATCACACTTTGACCCCTTTGCTGTAACTTCGGTGTATGATGTTGGTGTCATTAGATGACACACATGCCCACAGCTGCCGTAAAATCATCAAATAACAGTTTAATACATTCAGGGACCTGTCAGGTGGGTTGAAAGTTACAATGTTGAGTCTATGGGCGGCGCTGCTGTGCTTCATGCATGCGCTGGAATAAGTGAAGCGTTGCTAAGCAACACGGCATACACTGCTAAGCTGCACCGAACACTGCCCAACCAAGAGCGATAGAGAGAGACAGAGAAAGAGCGACAGAGAGACAGAGAGAGTGAGAGCAATAGACAGAGAGAGCGATAGACAGAGAAAGAGCGAAAGAGAGAATGGTAGAGAGAGAGTGATAGAGACAGTGAAATAAAGAGCAATAGAAACACATAGAGAAAGCAATAGACAGAAAGAGAGATAAATAGTGAGACAGAGTGATAGACAGAGAGTGATAGACAGAGAGCGATAGAAAGATAGACAGAGATCGATAGACAAACAGAGCGATAGACAGATTGAGAGCGATAGAATGAAAGCGACAGGCAGACAGAATGGGAGCGACAGGCAGAGAGAGCAATAGAAAGACAAAGAGAGAGCATGATAGAGAGACCCAGAGAAAGTAATAGAGAGAGCGATAGAGAGACAGACAGACAGACAAAAAGGGACAGACAGAGAAAGCGATAGAGACAGAGACAGTAAGAGAAAAAGAGACACAGAGAGAGAAAACGATAGAGAGCGAAATGATCAAGAGAGAGCAATAGGGAGACAGAGTAAGAGCGACAGACAGTGATAGAGAGACAGTGAGAGATAGAGACAACAATAGAGACAGAGAGCAATAGATAGAGTGAGAGCGATTCGAGACAGAGAGAGCAATAGAGAGTGAAAGAAAGAGAGAGCAATAGAAACATAGCTCGAAAGAAAGAGACAGATAGTGAGACAGACAGAGAGCAATAGAGAAACAGAGCGATAGAGAGACACACAGAGCAATAGAGAGACAGAGATAGAGACAGGCAGAGAGGGAGAGCAATAGAGAAACAGAGAGAGAGCAAAAAAAGAAACAGAGGGAGTGTGAAAGAGAGCAATAGAGAGACAGAAAGAGAACGATAGAGAGACAGAGAAACACAGAGATGGAGAGAGCAATAGAGATAGCATTAGAGAGAGAAAGAAACAGAGAAAAAGCCATAGAACGAATGTGCCGGACGGACCGAACAAGAGCACCTGACGGACCGAACAAGAGACAGAAAGAAGATGAATGAGACAGAGCAATAGCAAGAGAGAGACAGCAAAAGAGACAGAGAGAGAGGCAGACAGAGAGACAGACAGACAGAGACCTGTAGGCTTTTTTATATTAGATATCTGCTCCAAATACAAAGTGACACTCTAAATAATCACCTAACCAAGTAGATTTAGAAGTTCCCAACCACAACTTTTGAAACTTTTTCTGTTTGCGTAGCAAACATCGGGTCAATCTAGTATGCATAAATACACTCACTCCAGTGCAATGTATTTGCGCTATAAACGAGGTTGATTTGTGCGCATGTTTGTACATAGTACTGTACTTTTTGTGCACGGAGGGGCAGTTCACATGTGTGCGACACACTATTTCCGTGAATTAAAAAGCTATTTAGCCTAATGAAGAACAGATGTGTTGTTTTCTTTTACACAGATTTGAACAGCTTATGAAGCATTTGCGTGCAGATTGACTGCATGTTTACACAACTTACATAGACTTCTCTGGGGCTTTGGGAGTGCAAAAGTGCACAAAAATAGAGTAATGAGGATGAACCTACTGAAATCAAATACGTCTGTGTGAGGGGGCCCTAAAAGTACCTTTAGATCACCTTTAGGCCTTAGTCACACGGGCGTTTTTTCGCGCGATTTGCGCATGCGTCCGGCGATTTTTTAAAACCATTGCTTTGCAATGGTATTGGACACATAAGCGCTTTTTATGCGCTCGTCCGATAAATTATAGAACAGAAATCGCAGATCGCACCTATCTGCGAACTGCGATTCCTGTTCTCTTCTCTATATGCGCTCAATGGGGCCGGCGGCGGCAGCAGCACTGACCCCATTGAGAACATATAGAAGACAAATCATTTTTCTCTGCCACAGCTGTAATAGCTGTAGCAGAGAAGAACGATGTTTGCCCATTGAATTCAATGGAGCCGGCAATACAGCCGGCTTCATTGAAAGCAATGGGCTGCCGGCGAGCGTGGGATGAATTGTTGGGAAGGGCTTAAATATATAGGCCCTTCCCTGCAATTCATCCAGAAATGTGTAAAAAAAAAAAATGTATACTCACCTTTCCGCTGCAGCCGGAGTTCAGCCGCGGCAGCAGTCACTCACCCATTCATAAATTCATGAATGGGTGTGTGAGTGAGAGCGGCCTCTGATTGGTCAGGCTGTGACCAATTAGAGGCAGCTCATTCAGCAGGCGGGGATTTTAAAGCCCCGGCTGCTGAATACTATAGAGACGCAGTTCAGGAGAACTGCCGGCGGCCCCGGGTGAACTCCGGCTGCAGCGTAAAGGTGAGTATACATTATTTTTTTTATTTTTACACATTTCTGGATGAATTTCAGGGAAGGGCTTATATATTTAAGCCCTTCCCAACAATTCATCCCGCACTCGCCCGCAGCGCATTGCTTTCAATGGAGCCGGCAATACAGCCGGACAGCTCCGGCCCGTTTCTAATGAAACGCGGCTAGGAGCAGATTTTTCGGGCGATTTTTTTGGCCCCGGTCACGCGATTTGCGGATTCGCATCCGTCATGCGATCCGCAAATCGCGCGAAAAAATGCCCGTGTGACTAAGGCCTTAGGGTGACTTCACACTCACGTATGGCCAATGAATTCCCGATGTGGCGTTTATTTTGCGCGTGCAAAAAAAATTCATCCAAACAAGAAGTTGATACAATTGACAATGCCCACTGTAATCAACCATAAATAGGCCACATGTGCGATGTGACGCTATTCTGCAGTGCTGCTTGCACTTTCTGGATTTGGAAGAGAGTAGCTGAGATTGGAGACATGTCTTCTGATGTCGAGGATGTTCTTTTGCCTTGGTTGCTATCTTGCCGATTTGGACAGTTATGTGAGATGCTGGAGAGCCTATCTAGGAGGTGGTGGTTCTGGGTTCATCCTATGGTGTTGCAGCATGTACATAAGGCTTTGTTTACACGAGCGCATACACGGCTATATTTTAAGGACCGACCGATATACATGCCCATCTAAGGCATTGGTTTCCAATACGTTCGTTCTCACGGGCGAATATGAGGTGTGTAAGAACATTGCACCATTAAAAATGGAACATAAGCAGCCGAAATATGCGCTGACGCATATATGGCAGGCAAAAAGAATAGAGTTGAGCGAACGTACTCTTCTGAGCTTGATGCTCTTCTAGTATTAGCATACTCGATGGTATGGGAGCTGGCAAAAAAAAGTGCCAGGGACCCAAATGCCGCAGGCCAGGTGAGTATAAGACCCCCCTAAAAAAAAAGACACTGTACCTTTTTTGGGGCAAAAAATAATATAAGACAGTGTCTTATTTTTGGAAAAGCACAGTCCTTTTTTCTGTACAGGCAAAACACACTTATAAGAACCCATTAAATTCCCATACAAGTTCTTCGAGTGGCTTGTATTGGCGTACTTTACTGTTCGCACAACGTCTATTCATTGACTATTTCACATTTTTTATTTTCTATTGCTAATGCTTTTTTGTGGCTTTTTTCCTAACTATGGGTGGTTTTTTTGGGTTCATGGCATTTCTTTCAAAACTCAACATGCTCTAGGTAAAAAAAGCTTGTTAAAACCACATGAATAGCATGGCACATTTTAACAAACTCAAAAAATGCCGCAAACCTATGTGTGAAGGAAAACTTAATTGGATTACTCTTCTGTTTTTTAAAAAATGAAGGAATTAGCATTTATTTTCGACTCTTTCTGAATAACTGATATGTCCAATATGTACTTTGTCTCATCCAATAACAAAATCCAAATTCATTTGTATGTAGTGCTTGATTTTCATGTGTAATTTAAGCAGATTGACAAATAAGCATTAATAGATTATAGTACAAGATGGAAGCATATTATTTAGACATCTGTGTTTGTGTAAAGTGAATCAATTTTCTAGCAGTTTAATGGATTTTTTTCATCTACAATCAAAGGCAGCCTTGTTCTAAAACTTAACTATAACTGCAATAATTTTGAAATAGGGAAATTATTTTTTTCATTAGCGAGCTATTGTCATTTTAGGCACTAGAATAATGCAGTATTGGTTGATATAAAGCATAGTGAAACATTAGAAGAACTAACACTGGAAATGTCTCAAAATATGAATATATGAAGTTAAATTATCTTCAGTACACTGACAAACATCATATTATACGCTGCATTAGCGCCTGAGTAGAAAATCTACTCAGTAGTAAATTCTGAAATTCCGTTCTTTAGGTTAGATGAACACATTGCTTTGGCAAACCCTTGGATGAGATCCAAAAGAGATGAAAAAGAGCCAAGCTTTCATTTTCCTTCTATTGCAGTGTAATCATAGTTTAGCTAAAATAGATAGAAAAAAAAGAAAAACATGATCCGTAAGTAAAGTATACAATATAATAGAGGTTTTCACTATTCACTTGTAGCAATAATTTCTTCTTTAATGTAAAAAATATATATATTAACCCCTTACGTACCCTATTTTTCCATTTTCATTTTTTCCTCCCTCCCTTTTAAAAAATCATAATTATTTTATTTATTTATCAACGTAGCTGTGTAAGGGCTTGTTTTTTATTTTTTTGCAAATTGTGTTTTTCAATGGTACTATATAATTTACCATAGAATGTACAGAATTTTTTTTTTTAATTCTTAGTGGGGTGAAATGGAAAAAAACAAAATTCCACCATCTTTGGGTGTGTCTTGTTTTTACGGCGTACACACTGCAGCAAAAATGACATAACTTTATTCTGTGGGACAGAATGATTGCTACATTACCAAATTTATATAGTTTTTTTTTTTTTTGCTGTACTACTTTTATTCTTTTTCAAAGACATTTAATTTCTTAAAATTATTTTCTGCTGTCATTTTCTGACAGCTATACCATTTTATTTTCCTGCTAACATAGTTGTGCAATGTCTTATTTCCTGCTAACATAGTTGTGCAATGTCTTATTTTGTGCGGGACGTCCTGTCGTTTCTGATGGTACCATTCTGGAGTACATACAACTTTTTGATCGCTTTTTATTACGTTTTTTCTTGGAGACAGGGTGACTATAAAAAGCGCATTTCTGGCGTTCTTCTTTTTTCTGACATTTATCGTGCAGGGTAAATAAAGCTTTATTAATCTTATTTTAACTTTTTTTTTTTAGTCCCCAGAGGTGACAGCAACTTGCGATGCTTTGATCGCTCCTGCAATAACATTACGTCATATTGCGATTGGGCAGGCATTTATCAAGCCATCCTGCGGGCATGGCTTGATAGGCATTCTGCCATGACAGCACTAGGGCCTTCCAGAAGGCCCCTGGCGGCCAATGACACCTGCACAGCTCCCTGCTATCTCATCACGCGGGGGTCATACAAGACTCCAGAACATAAACCAAAGGAATAAAGTGACGCTGTCAGAATTGACGGTGTCATTGAAAGGGTTAATAGCTTCGATCGCTTATCAGAGCTGTTGCCGCCAGGTGTCTGTTGTAAGAAACAGCTGGCGCCCGCGTTGTTTGAAGGGTAAAAAACATGGCATGCTCTATTTTTGTGTGCATTTGCGCACCAAAGGTCCCCATAGGAGTTTATGGGGGGTGCGCAAATTCACACAGTATGTGCGGGTATGCGCAAAACTCCGTACATATCCATGAACACCTGCACCTTGTGTGACCACCCTAAAGCTCATTCACCGTCAAGGGTGAATGTAGTTGATTTCCCACTATGGAAAATTAGCTGCAGATTTCTCTCTTTCACACAAGCATTTTCACGCAGATCGCATCGCATCAAAAAATCGTGGCAACCTTGCATTGCCGCTATTTAATTCCAAAAGGAATTAGTGTTTTCTCATGCATTCACATAGCCACATCATGAGAAAAGGACGCTGCAGCGACGCTCGGCAGAATGGCTCTATTTAGTTTATACAGCTAAATAGAGGCAGCTGTCTTCTACAAGCGCCGGAGCAGGTAAACTTCCTCCCCCTCCTCTTTTTTTTAAGCTCCCATAGGAACCTATGGGAGCTCCCTGTGATATTCGTTAAAAAATTGGTCAAGCCCTATCTTTTGATCCTGCAAGGAAAAATCATGGCTGAAAATCACTGTTGATTTTTTTTTCCCCCCCTCGGGCTAAAAATTGCCCATGCAAATGAATGCAGTGAATACTTTACTTGCTTGCGATTTTCCAGCAACGTTTTCTCGCGGCTGATAACTGTGTGAAATTGCTCAAATGAATAAGGCCTAAATGTGTATTGATGTAGATTTTGCTGTAGATTTTGCTGCTTTTTTCACTCCCACAAGGCCCCCTTCACACAAGTGCATACGTCAAAAAGGGAGCAAAAATGTTTAGAATTATAACTATAATTATTTACCTATAAACAATATTTTCATGAGAAAACCATTTTAAGTCTTATGTGCATAAGTGTGTGTGTTGTGGGTCATAATAGGGTGCAAAACAGAATGGATTAAGTTTTCCATTTAAAAACAGCGAGGTAATATTTTAAAGAAAAATCTCCTTCAAAGCCTGATTGGAATGTAATGGGGCATACTGTATCTTTTTATGTTCCACATTTGTTTATTCATCACTATAGTGGTGAAAATGGTGAGCAGGTCCAACACTCATCTTTAAAGTTTCATAATTTTATTATAATTAGGTTAAGGCCACCTTCATATGGGTAGATTTGCATTGCGGAAGCCGGAGCAAGTGTCTGCCTCTGGATTCTGAAGCTACTACCACACATATCATGCTATGGCAAAACGCGATTTCCTCTCCACAAGCGGAAATTGATTGTGATTTTCAGCTTGCTGAGAGGAAATTGCAGCTTGCTCCATTTCTGTGTGGATTCCGCTGGGACTGCTTCTATTGAAGCTAATGGAAGCCATCTAATCCGCCGCCCTTCCGCAATGACATTGCCGAAAGGTCGCGGATTCTGCATCATCAGGCCTTGGTCACACAGGCATTTTCTCCCGCGATTTGCAGATCGCGTAACGGATGCGCATCCGCAAATCGCGTGACCGATTGTCATTCAATAGCTGAGCGCTACCTCTGATTGGTCCCTGCACTCAGCCAAACAGAGGCAGCACTCACTCACCTATTCATAAATTCATGAATGGGTGAGTGAGAGCTGCCTCTGATTGGTGAGGGCTGTGACCAATCAGAGGCAGCCCATTCAGCAGGCGGGGATTTTAAAAATTTTTTACACATTTTAGGATGATTTTCAGGGAAGGGCTTACATTTTTAAGCCCTTCCTGAAAATTCATCCCGCGCTCGCCAGCAGCCCATTGCTTTCAATAGAGCCGGCTGTATTACCGGCTCCATTGAATTCAATGGGCGAACATCATTCTTCTTTGCCACAGCTGTTACATCTGTGGCAGAGGAGAACGATCTTTAGTATATGTTCTCAATGGGGTCGGCGCTGCTGCCGCCGGCCCCATTGAGCGCATATACAGAACACAGCGATGCGCAGAACGCAGATAGGCGCATTCTGCGAATCGTTGTGTCCTATAATTGATCGCA
Organism: Eleutherodactylus coqui; assembly: GCF_035609145.1. Classification (NCBI taxonomy): domain Eukaryota; kingdom Metazoa; phylum Chordata; class Amphibia; order Anura; family Eleutherodactylidae; genus Eleutherodactylus; species Eleutherodactylus coqui. The sequence goes on from NC_089838.1 coordinate 74,812,640, forward strand.
CATCCGCATAAAAAGCGGACATGTGACCGATCCCATTGGGATGCATTTGGTCTATAGATCTGCAGATCGCAAGCGCGTCTGCAGATCGGACCAAAAAACGGTCGTGTGACCGAGGCCTCACTAGGCATTGACTTGGGAAAAGCAAAGATTTGAAAAAATTAATCTGTACTGTGCATGTCCAGCGAGCTGTGCAGACCATCCGCAGTACAGATAAAAAAAACTTCAGTACAGATACGCATGGATACCGGCTGGGCACAGGGTTGGATTCTACATGCGGAATCCGACCCGCCCGTGTGCAGCCAGCCTAAATCCATTAAAGAATTGTGAGACTCTTACTTGTTTCAGACCAGGTCTATAGAATCTCACCTTTTTCTGTTCTGTGATATTAAAGGGGTTGTCCCGCGCCGAAACGGGTTTTTTTTTTTTTTAACCCCCCCCCCGTTCGGCGCGAGACAACCCCGATGCAGGGGTTAAAAAAACAACCCGCACAGCGCTTACCTGAATCCCGGCGGTCCGGCATCTTCATACTTACCTGCTGAAGATGGCCGCCGGGATCCTCTGTCTCCGTGGACCGCAGGGCTTCTGTGCGGTCCATTGCCGATTCCAGCCTCCTGATTGGCTGGAATCGGCACGTGACGGGGCGGAGCTACACGGAGCCGGCATTCTACACGAGCGGCCCCATAGAAGACTGCAGAAGACCCGGACTGCGCAAGCGCGGCTAATTTGGCCATCGGAGGGCGAAAATTAGTCGGCTCCATGGGAACGAGGACGCCAGCAACGGAGCAGGTAAGTATAAAACTTTTTATAACTTCTGTATGGCTCATAATTAATGCACAATGTACATTACAAAGTGCATTATTATGGCCATACAGAAGTGTATAGACCCACTTGCTGCCGCGGGACAACCCCTTTAAGGCTTTTAACCCAATGAAATAAAGTTTCATTGTTTTATTATCAAGAAAAGTAAGGGCTAAGTTGTTATTTTCAACTTCAATCTGTTGTCCAAGTCCAACACAGTGTTTTTCTGCTCCAGCATCCTAGATCTGGATGTTTGGCCGGCTTGAGAGCAGTGAGCTGGCAAACACTTCTAATTTATATTGTATAATGATGGTGGTATGCATGCTCCATTGAAATGCTGTGACATTTTATCTGTGATGCTGGTGTGTGCAGAAGGCTTTAGATCACAATATACATTGCATGTGCTTCCACAGATAACTGTTGTGTATGGCCTAATTCACGTGCAGCAGATATGGGGCAGAGATTTTATATGACTCTCCCATTCTCTTAAAGGGATTTGCCTAATTCCATGCATATGCTGCAGAAATAATGCCATTCACATGTATGGAACTCATTTTCAGTTGCAAAAATCTCTGCAACAGAGTCCAGTATTTCCACTACCTCGTATATCTTTTTATTCTTCCTGCCTTCTGTATATGGATCCTTCTCCACTGCTGAGCTTAACCAGACTGCCTGCATGACTTTCGTACATACGGTGACATAATGTATGCCATAACCCGTGTACTGGGACCCTCACAGTGCATGGGGTCTGGTAGAGGACTGATAAGCTGCGAGGAGAAGCAGTCTGTAATACAGGATGGCTTCTTTTCCATCTCATCTTTGGGAGATGGCGGCAGGAACAATCTATGAAAAAAGGATGTCATCAGAGCAGACTACTGGGAAAATGTATACATAAATGTAATAAAAAATATATAATTTTATTATTCTATTTCACTATAAAAGCTGCTGCGCTTGCACTAGAGATAACAGTGCAGGCGCAGCTGCAGCTCCCTGTTCAACTAAGCAGTTGGCTAGCTGAAGATAGTTTCCCCAGCACCATCTTCACTTAACTGCATAGCTGAAAATGATGTTCTATGAAAGATGTACAAAATAAGCTGACAAAACATATTTCTAAAATGCTTATGATCACTTATTCGGTACATTTTTTGAAAAAAAAAATTAAAGCGTTCATTGCTGTTCCTTTTGCAAATAAGTAGTGCATGTGATGTATTGCATAGTTATTAATGCTATTGTGGAAATACAGCTGCAATGCAGCCAGACTAATATGAATTTATACTAAAAGTTTTTATTTATACGGCTTTTTTTTAACATTTATACTATTGGACTCATGGAAGAAAGTGCTATAATCACATCTGTTCTATCCTGACTTGCTCACTGAAATCTAAAAATTCAATCATAATTAGAGGTAGAAAAAAAACTCACCCTCTTGTCTCATTTCTTAATATAAGGAAAGGAGGGCTCATCGTGACAACAGCGGCACACACGCAGTGCTGAAATTATATGCAATTCAAAAGAAAATGATCACATGCAAATCACATGAAAATAAGCTCTATTGTTTCCAAGATCCTGCTGAAGGTCAGACTGCTAGGCAGGAAAGGCAGGCTTGATCAATGTGCTCAGAGCTTCCCTCTAATTCAAACTCAATCATATAGTAAAGCATTGAAATTGTAAGCTTTTTGCATAATGTAATGCAGAAAGAAAACAATTGTAAATTACATTGATTTATGATATGTATGTATTATGTATAAATCCTATGTGCTTCTACTGTACGCTATGGAAGGGTATAACTGGATTTAGCATTACAAAGCACAAGTCTACTATATTTAAACCCTGAATGAATATATATATATATATATATATATATATATATATATATATAAAATCTACAGTTAAAATCCATAAAATATGCCATGAACTAAAAAAAAAAAAGGAACATTAACATCTTAGTGACCAGCGATCAATTTTTATGGCAGTCATTAAGTGGCCTTGGGCGAGGCTGCTACTGTATATGTCAATGATGGTCTAGTCTAAGGATCCTTTTAGATGAACTGCTTCTTGTGTGAATGAGCGAGTGACGTCATTTGTTAACTCATACATACTCATGCAGCCTGTTTAGACAGGCAAATGCATCGTTGGCTCATTCAGACGAGAATCGATCACATGCTTCAGTCCCTTTACAAGCAAATGAGAACGACTGAGCGAGGGCTGTTTAAACCAAATGATAAGTGAACGAGCCAACAATATTTTTTATGTCTGCATAAAATGAATAGCGAACAAAAAGCAAATTACTCTTATTTGTTGCTCAGTTGTTGACTTGTTTTTAGACCGAACGATTATTGGTCACTTTTGCTCTTTTACAGATTTTTTGATTGATAATAGTTCCATCTAAAAGTACTCTTAGACCTCATGCCTATGGCCAGGTCAGATTCCGCCTGCGAAATCTCGCAGCACAATCAGACCCGGTGTCTCCCCGAGACCCTACACTCACCTGTCTGGATCCGTGGCTAATGCCTCATCTGGTGAGCATGCGCAGTGCAGCACATGGCACGCCGGCATTAGGCTGTGATGCAGATTACCGTGATAGTTACACAGTGTTCACACAGCGGAAGTATCGTGGGGTGAATGGCTTCCATTGACTGTAATGGAAGCCGTCGGCGCGATTTTCTGCATAGATTAAAACATACTGCCATTCTCCCCCACGAGTGGTAAATCATAGTTGATTTCAGCTTATGGGCAGGGGAGAATCATTTACCTCAGCATGTCTATGTGCAGAAATTACTGACGAAATTGTGGCTGGTGTCTAACCGCGAATTCCGCAGCGATAATCCATCCGTGGGCATTTGGCCTAAGCTCTACCTTGGTGTTCTGCTGTTTAATGACAGGCGATCATCTTCCATAAAACGCCTAAGGCTGCCTGTCCACGGGCGGGTTTGAATTGCGTTCTCCGCAGTGTTAATCCGGCCACAGGGAACACAGTGAACGCTCTCCGCCGCGGGATACCGCAATGCCAGTGCACAGGCAGCCTAATAGTTTTACAGTGTATTATGTAAACAATTGCATGTTCAAGTCCCCTTGTGGAACTAACAACTGTTGTGAATAAAAGTTCAATAAAGTGTTATGAAAACTTTCCCAAGAAAAACATTCACATTTTTCTCTTACATCTAGTTTTTCCCTAAAAAATAATATATATTTTGTAACTGTTATCTTTGTATCCATAAAATATTATGCTCCGTCAATGACAAGTAAAATGTTATGGGTCTTATAATGGGACACGTGTGAGAAGAGTCATACCCAGCTGGCATGAGAGCACAGGAGGAAGGTTTTTGTATTAACTGTATGGGCTTAAACACATTGCTCTGATTGGTTCCTCGAGCTCTGGCTGAGCTAATCAACCATTCAGTAAATGGCTGTGATTGGTGCATCCAGCGCTGGCTCTGATTGGCTGAGCACCGCAAGCTCAGCCAATCAGAGCAATCTTTTGCTGGAGGCGGGGTCTTCAAACCCCATCACTAGCAAAAGATGCACCGTCGGCACTGACAAGTGCCTAGCAGCCTGGCCAGATGATGGCTCCTGCTAGGTCAGTATTGACTTTTCTTTCCAGCTTCCTTGGCTGCCTTTTTAGCTGTGCTGAAAACGCAGCTAAAATGTATGCTAGTGCTGCTGAAACTGCAGTAAACGCAGTAGTAAAAAACGCTGCATTACTGCAGACGTTTGTGTGAGGGAGCCCTTAGGCTATGTACACACGGGGGCAATATTGCGCTCACCAGTGAGTATTTTCATGCCAATGCAAGGTGTTTTTCTGGCAAAAACGCCTCCCATCACTTTAGTAAAGCAGGGATCCTCTGGCGCAACTTTCAGCCATGTTAGAGGACTGGCAAGTATTCTCCATTGTTTTCAATGGGATACTTTGCCTCACATTCGAATACACATCACACACCTTGCAATGTTTTTTAACTGCCCTGTTGAAAACAATGGGTGACACATTTAAAGGAATGCAAAAAGATAGCACATCACTCATGTATATGACTCAATTCAAAAGAATGGAGTTCATATTGGTGTGAGGTTTGAGCACTTGCAATGAACAAATCTCAGGCGAGTTTCTTGGCAATGTGAAACCAGCCTTAACCCTTTCTAATCCACTGTCTGACTTCTAAAGACATTCTGATTGAAAGCTGTACAGCTCCGATGTCGGAAGACGTCTGGCAGGGTATTCTTACTGTAGATTACTGGTCGCTCTGTTGTCGGGGGCCTCTCCAGCATGTCACATACCACAGTACTGGCTCTAGCCAGCAGATGGCGTCATTGTATAATGGCAGAAAGAGAAAGCCCTCTAGGAAACCCTGAATCCGAAATTGGATTGCAAAGGGTTAAGGCTTCTACCCACTAGCATTTTTTTTTTTTTTTAATGCTGCGATATCACTGCGTTTTTATTTCAATGGGACTTTCTAATGTTAAAATCGCATCGCAAAAGCACAAACTTGCGATTTTTGTGCGATGCGATTTTAACAGAAAGTTCTATTGAAAAAAGCACAGCAATACCACAGCATTAAAAAATCCCTAGTGGGTGGAAGCCCTTAGTGTGCGTTCACACAGTGGAATGCGGACTTAACGCTGTGGAAATTCGTACCATTTCCGGTACTTGTGAATGTATCCCTAACTTGTTTATCTATTTAACATTACTATAGCACCAGTAATTACCTCAGTGTTTGTATACACAGCACTGAAATGAAGCTCAGAACATAAATATGGCCCCAGATTGAAGCTTGGGACATAAATGCAGACCCAGAACAAAGCTCAGAACAGAAATAACTGTAACCCTTTCTTTGTGACTCCCTCTAGATAAGTGTAAACCTTCCTTTGTATCCCCTCTTTATAACAGTGACCAGCTCCTCTGTGATCTCCTCTAAGTAATAGTGACGCCTCCTCTGTGGCCCCGATAGATAATAATGACTTCCTAATCTGTGGTCCCTGATAATTACTAATCCTCTGTGGCCTGGTATAGTTAATAATGACCCCTCCCCTTGTGGACCCTATGCATAATAATTTATCATTTCAGGTGTTGCACATTATGAGGACTGCAACGCAAGTCGTTTTGCCCGGAGACCCAAAATCCTAAGCAAGGGATTGGCCCAGGGGCCTCGTGCCACCCTGACCCCCACCCTAACCCGACTCTGCCTATTACTTAATTCAGATCTGGAGGTCTAGTGATCACCATTAGGGCTTCTTCCCACTTGCGAGAAAATCTCACGTTTTTTTTGAGCGAGTGAAAATGCAGAATTATGAAACCAATGATTTTTAATAGTTACATTCCCGTTTGGGATGTTTTCACTCATGTGATGTGGAGTGAAAAAAATTGCAGCGTGTCCGTTCTTTCTGCGTTTTGCTTTTTTTTATCTCTCAATCACCCATGTTTCCCTATGGAGCCTCCTTTTTATTGCATCGCAAAGCATGAACTTGCAAATGTCATGCGATGTGCTTTTAACATTAGAATCTCCTATTGTTTATCTCCATAAAAATACATGATAAAATCCCAAGTGGCAGTGATGTTTTTGCAAGAAAAAGCATCACTGATGCTCGGACATCTCACGAGCAAAATTGCGATTTTTGCCCCGACTTTCTCGCAGCAAAATCGCAATCACCAGTGTGAAGGAGGCTTCTTTCCTTGTATCAATAATGCAATTCTGTTTGATCTCAGCATTGTAGTTGACTCCATTTCAAGAGGTTGTAGCAGTGTATTACAGTCGTACTACTGATCTGACACATATATTAAGAGCACCTGTGAGATAATGACAAATGAACATCCTGATGAGGCAACCAATGTCCATTTCTGTAACTGGGCAACAAGCAGTTAACAAAACTTTACTGATTTTATCTGGGCTTCCATTTAAAATATTATCTAAGGATTTTCTGTCTGATGAATTTCCACAGCTGAAGTATAGCAGGCCTGGCTTAGAGATTTCTTAATATATGGAATAACAAAACTCTTTGAGAGTACAATTTCCATCTGTAGCAATTATATATTCTCGCTCATAGCTTTGCTAATCTTATGTTTTGCATTATTTCATAGTTTTTCACTTTCAAATCTAATATTCCTTTGACAGTTTCAATGGGATGCATTTTTCAAAAGTTTTCAACTTTTCATCATTTGTCAGTGCACAAAGTCATCGCAAACTATAAAGCAAGTATTGTATTTACGGCTATAATTTACTGTATTCTCTATTGACTATTAATAGTTTAGAAAGACAATAGCTATTTTGTTTATGACATTGGTAGAGTTGCCTTGGGCAAAATACCAGGCTTTAATTCCAGCAGGTAGTTCACAGTGGAATCTAGATTTACATCAGAGTTAGACATTGATACAGAATTACAGATGCCTCATGAAAGAGATCAAAATGTTGTCAGCTGCTATAACGAAAGGAAATGCAAGCTACCAGATAGACTTGACTTTTCACTTGACCTTTTCTTTTTCTTTATTCTGCAGTTTTTTGTTGTAAAGGTTTCATCTCTGGCTTATAGACAATTTACTATGATAAGAGTAAAGAAAAATAAAACGTCTATCAGCGAGAATGAATACAGGTTTGTGTTGGAGTGGCTTAGCTTATCATTTGATTTTTTTTCGCATTGTGATTTTTTTTTTCATATTGTGTTTAAAAACGTTCAAATAAAGAGATTTTTCCAATAAGTAAAATCATGACTTATATTATAAATACACTAAAGTGGAAAGCTATTGTTCAGAGAAATGTGACCTGCTGATAATATAAAGGTCTCCAAAATACAAGTTTAGAAATGGATATTTAAAATAAGAAAAAGAATAGAGAGTGCTTAGCGATTTGTTTTCCCAGTGTTAGGGCTCATTCACATGGGTGTATGCCGCCCGCATATTATGCACATATGCAGTACACAGCAAATACGCATGTAAGGGCGCAAGATTTGCACGCACAATACGCTTAGAATAGAAGCCATTGATTTCAATGGGTTTGTTCTCCTTTTTTTTGTGCATGTGTATTTGCTGCATATATTGAAACCCCATAGCGTGTATAACCTGTGTTTTTTTTGCTTTCATAAAAAAACGCAGATGTGAGTGGCTCACTATATTATGCACTTGGAAAATATGTACATATTATGGGGGGGCGACATACTCCCATGTGAGTGAGCCCTTATACTCTACCGAATCCCTATGTACCTGAATGGTGTTATTTTATATATCATATTTTTCTATATCCGAATATTGTGAGATGATAACTGAATATCAGCTGGAGGGATGGAGCAGTTTTGCATTTCAGTCACACACACACAAAAAAATAGCACCTGTTTTATTTTCCTGTGTATTTGCGCACCAAAGGGCTTTATAGAAGCCTATGGGTGGTGCCCAAATGCATGCGCAATACGCAAAGGGATGTGTGAAACCGCAGGGAAAGGAACACATCTGGACTTCATTTGTCTTTTAAATCAGGGTAGGGGGTGTTGTGTGCACATATGAAAATGCTCTGCATATGCAAAAACATACAGTGGTATGCACAGACAGGTACACAATTTAACCTCGTTCACTGCGCAAATATGTTCTGGGGCTAGTGTATTTGCGCATACACTCATCTGAAGCCACCCTTAGCTCCACAAAATGTTGTTGGAACTGAGGTGCAAAACAGTACCCGGTCCGTATTTTTTCCTGACTGAATATGGGCTGAATACAGACCCACTGAATTAAATTGGTTTATGCGCATAAAAAAAATTGCAGTATGTTCTACTTTGGTCTGTACCACGGATCAAGATCACCAGTCAGTGTATGGGAGTGTTTAATTAACTGAGCAACTATCTGAGCGGGTTCATTATTACAGTAACTGATTGAGTGTGGCCCATTTGTTCCAGACAGAAATGAAGCAGCTATTTTTCCGTGGTAATAGTTTCTCAAATTTGTAAAGGCAGCCTACTTTTTCATACTACAGTTGGATGGTAGAGGCGTTTGGGGAAACCTTAGTGTTTCAGAATTAATAGTTTGGCAGCTGTCAGCATCCAGGTCATGTTCCCTCAGACTAAAATTTGGGGACGTCAATCTGGCATAGGTTTTTACAGGCTTCACCTGACTTCAAAAGTGGGAGAGCAAATCCTCCCTTCTGTTTTGTTTGTATCAACTGAGAATATGAGAGTCTAGGGTACTTGTTATTCTTTAACCCTTTCCAATCCAATGTCGGGCCTGCCCCGACATCATAATTTCCCTCCACAGCTCCGATGTCGGGGCAGGCCCGACACTGCAGTGCAGGAGTGCATCTGCACCTGATCATCAGACACATCGGGTGCAGATACACTCCTGCACTGGTCCCCATCGAGGACCCCCGAGGAGAAGGCAGAAAAGGCTTTTAACCCTTTCTGCCTTCTCCTTTACACATTACATAGCGCTCAATAAGCGCTATGTAATGCATAGAGATTCCGGACGGCTGGCCGGCGATCATGTGACTGCCGGTGTCACCTAACCCCCAGCTGTCACATGAACGCCGACCCAGGAGCCTGCACTGTGGGACCTGCTTACCTGACCGGCGTCTTGCGCATTCTCCTTCTGTCTCCCGGCCCGGCGATCATGTGACCGCGAGGTGCCACCTGACCCCAGCGGTCACATGATCGCTGAGCCGGGAGGCAGAAGGAGAATGCGGAAGACGCCGGACAGGTAAGCAGGTCCCTCCCTGCACCCTCCTGAACTCTGTCATTTCAGGAGGGTGCAGGGCAAATGTATTTTTTCTCACCCATTTTCCCCAGGTCCAATATATTGGAGCTGGTGAGAATGGGTGAGAAAAAATAAATGGATTGGAAAGGGTTAAAAACCTGATAAATTCCTGGTGGTTTAAAAAAAAAGAGGGTAAAAGGTGGGTTGGGATCGATATTAGAGATGAGCGAGCGTACTCGTCCGAGCTTGATGCTCGTTCGAGTATTAGGGTGTTCGAGATGCTCGTTACTCGAGACGAGCACCACGCGATGTTCGAGTTACTTTCACTTTCATCTCTGAGACATTTGCGCGCTTTTCTGGCCAATAGAAAGACATGGAAGGCATTACAACTTCCTCCTGTGACGTTCCAGCCCTATACCACCCCCCTGCAGTGAGTGGCTGGGGAGATCAGGAGACACCCGAGTATTAAAATCTGCTCCGCCCGCGGCTCGCCACAGATGCATGGTGACAGAGATCAGGGAAAGTGCTGTCTTGCTGTAGCTGCTATAGGGAGAGTGTTAGGTGTTATTTTAGTCTTCAAGAACCCCAACGGTCCTTCTTAGGCCCACATCTGACCGTGTGCAGTACTGTTGAGGCTGCTTATAGCAGTGTTGCACAATTTTTTTTTTTGTATATCGGGCGTGCAGACCATTGCGTCCTCAGTTTGCAGTCATTGTACAGAGTATAGGGGCAGTACTGGTGAGGCAGGGACAGTGGGAAAGGTGAAAGAGATATATTGTTTATATAGGCAGTGGGCTTTTTAAAAAAAAAATGGGGAAAAATACTATCTTTGGGCTGCCTGTGACCATCTTCAGTGTTCTGCATGTCTGCTGGGGGTAGTAGTCCTAATTAATACGCAGCAAAGCGTTACAGCAGGCTTGCGCAAAATTGTTTCCTGGCTCTGCTGTGCCCGTTACATCACCGCCGTCATAGCACCAGAGGGAAACAGTCTACATAATGTATGCTGCATACAGTATCTTTCTGGTGTTTCAGCTCACCATTTAAAAAAAATTGAAGCAAAATACTTAAAGGGGTTGTCTCGCGGCAAACCTCAAAATTTTACATTCCCCCATTCCCCCTGTCACACCCCCCCCCCCCCGCCCCCCCGGCATAAAATAGCAAATTACAGCAGTTTTTAAACCGCTTGCTACTCACCGATCCAATGAAATAAGTACTTTAAAAAATCTTCTCCCAAAGATGGCCGCCGGTCCTTTCCCAGGGATGCACTGTGGTTTTCTCCCATGGTGCACCACGGGTCTTCTCCCATGGTGCACCATGGGCTCTGTGTGTTCCATTGCCGATTCCAGCCTCCTGATTGGCTGGAATCGGCACACGTGACGGGGCGGAGCTACGATGACGACACGGTGACCAGCTCTCCGGCACGAGCGGCCCCATTCACCAGGCAGAAGACCGCACAGCACAAGCGCGTCTAAAAAAGCAGGAAGACATCAGAATTAGACGGATCCATGGCGACGGGGACACTAGCAACGGAGCAGGTAAGTGAATAACTTCTCTATGGCTCATATTTAATGTACGATGTATATTACAAAGTGCATTAATATGGCCATACAGAAGTGTATAACCCCACTTGCTTTCGCGAGACAACCCCTTTAAGGCCTACCACTGCCCTTTGGCCATTTGACTGCTTCTGCGCTGTGAATTCCTCTAGCTCAGTCCTACACACCTACGTCTCACTACAGGCGTGCGCAAAATTGTTTCCTGGCTCTGCTGTGCCCGTTCCATCACCGCCGTCATAGCGCCAGAGGGAAACAGTATACATAATATACGCTGCATAGAGTATCTGTCTGGTGTTTCAGCTCACCATTTTAAAAAATTGAAGCAAAATACTTAAGGCCTACCACTGCCCTTTGGCCACTTGACTGCTTCTGCGCTGTGAATTCCACTAGCTCAGTCATACGCACCTACGACTCACTACAGGCGTGCGCAAAATTGTTTCCTTGCTCTGCTGTGCGTTCCGATAGCGAAGTCAGCCTCCAACCACAGGCCAATAAGCAGCACATTTAATTACAGCGTTCTGTTTCTGCTCTACTCGTAATACACCATGCTGAGGGGTAGGGGTAGGCCTGCTGCAACAGGAATGTTACTGTGGCCTGTCTTGACTGCTCCTACTACTGAAATGGAACTAATACTGTGCTCCCCCTATACTGCTGCTTCGGAATGGTTACTGGGGCCTGTCTTGACTTCTACTATTACTGAAATGAAACTAAGACTGTGCTCCCCCTATACTGCTGCTAGTGATATGTTACTGGGGCCTGTCTGGACTGCTACTACTACTGAAATGAAACTAATACTGTGCTCCCCCTATAATGCTGCTAGTGATATGTTACTGGGGCCTGTCCTTAATGCTACCGCTGAAATGTTACTAATTCTGGGCTCTACCTATACCGCTGCTAATGCTATGTCACTGGGGTGTGGAAACGGAGGCTTCCCAAAGACATGATGGTGGCGAGGCCATTTCCCACCAACGCGGTTACTGTTAAGGTTCATATAACCACGGACACGTGGAGGGGACACGTAGTGCCTCAAAAACATCCCCCTCCTCCTCCAACAATGAAAACATTCTTGGCAAATACCTTTGCATTGATCCGTCTGGTGGCAGTCCAAGAATTTCACCTTTACCGACACAACAAGAGAGCCCCCCCAACATTCCCCCCGCCACGGCCCACTTAATCCTGGCCACATTCCAAAAACCAACTAAATAAAACCGCACTACTAGGTCCGCAGTCGCCACCACATTCCCACCAACGTGGTTACTGTTAAGGTACATATTACCATTTCTGACTGGGGCATGCACTGTGGGCCGAAGCACACCTGTATTGTATGTGACGTTAGCTCTGCTGAGCAGGGCACTGCAATGGGATACGTTTATGTACCGCCGATGGGTTCCAGGGAGCCACCCATGCTTTGGGTCCACAGGGACCTCACATTAGGGATTTGTACCTGCCAGTGTCTATGTATTAAAAACCCCGGTCAGACTGGGGCATGCAGTGTAGGCCGAAGACCACCTGCATTTAATCGGACGTTACCTCAGCTGTGATGGGCAACGCAATGGGATATATTTATGTACCACCGGTGGCTTCTTGGGACCTACCCATGCTGTCGGTCCACACGGAGTTGTAACTGAATGTGTCTACTTACAAAGAAGCCCAGTCTGACTGGGGCATGCAGTGTGGGCCAAAGCCCACCTGCATTTAATCTGACGTTAACTCTGCTGTCCAGGGCACTGCAATGGGATACATTTATGTACAGCCGGTGGGTTCCAGGGAGCCACCCATGCTGTGGGTGCACACAGAATTCCCATTGCGGAGTTGTGCCTGCCTGTGACTATTTATAAAAAACCCCGGTCTGACTGGGGCATGCAGACCACTTGACAGAATGAATAGTGTGTGGCACATGGGTTCCCCATTGCTATGCCCACGTGTGCAGCTCCTGATGGAGGTGGCACAGGATTGGATTTCTCATTGCTTCTGTACAGCATTGTGGGCTATTTCCCCGCACCTTTTAAAGAGGGTCGCTGCCTGGCCCTGCCAACCCTCTGCAGTGTGTGCCTCCGGTTCCTCCTCATGGCAGACGCACTTATAAATAGACATGAGGGTGGTGTGGCTATGAGGCCAGCGTGTGGCATGAGGGCAGCTGATGGCTGCGCAGGGACACTTTGGTGTGCGCTGTGGACACTGGGTCGTGCTGGGGGGTTGGGCAGCATGTAACCCAGCTTAAGTGGCAGCGGAGTGTCATGCAGGCAGTGATTGTGCTTTGTTGGAGGTAGTGTGGTGCTTAGCTAAGGTATGCCTTGCTAATGAGGGTTTTTCAGAAGTAAAAATTGTTGGGGGGGGGCACTCTTGCCGCTATTTTGGCTTAATAGTGGGACCTGGGAACCTGAAATGCCGCCCAACATGTAGCCCCTCGCCTGCCCTATCCATTTCTGTGTTGTTTCCAGCACTTTCTTGGGTTTTGCAGATTTTCACAAATGAAAACCTTAGCGAGCATCGGCGATATACAAAAATGCTCGGGTCGCCCATTGACTTCAATGGGGTTCGTTACTCGAAACGAACCCTCGAGCATCGCGAAAAGTTCGTCTCGAGTAACGAGCACCCGAGCATTTTGGTGCTCGCTCATCTCTAATCGATATTTTACAGTTTTCCTTTTTTATTTCTCACAGGTTCCACCAGGAATTTGTTTGAATTCCTGCGCTTCGAGCTCCTGATGGGCACTTGTACAATTACTAGGAATTCGGAAAGGGCTCTTCTTGGAACTATTTCACCAGATGTTGCAGTTGACTGCATGTCACATTGAGTGTGCATCATCTGAACTCCCAGCCAGGGACGTCTAAGGTGGATCTCTACTTTTTGACTCTTCAGGGAGAAGTTCTGTACAAGATGCCGACAATGTGGTCCCTTTGCCCTTACTATAATTCATATTATTATTTCAAATCTGATGTGATAAGAAAAACATATTTATAATGCACACTTCATGCTTTCCTACTACAGGGGTCAAATGGGTGTCAGTTTATTACTGTAAGTTCACATGTATCATATAACATCTCAGCAGAGGATTTGATTGGTGTTATCCTACTTTTGTGTTTATTGAATGATTATGCTTTTACCTTCTCAAAACCTTTTGAAACAGTTGATGGTAAAATATGTTTTGTGTTGTAAATTTGTGGTCTCTTTGGGTTCTGAACGTATCCCATTTGGGCCACAGCATTGATTGGCCAATTCATAAATCCCACCTGCACAACACGATGGCTGTGATTGGTTCTCAAGAGCAGCTCAGTCAATGCAGCGCTCGATGAACTAATCACAGCCATCGCATTGGTTCATCAAACGCTGCATTGATTGGCTGAGCAGCGCTTGTCAACCAATCAGAGCCATTGCCTTCTGGAGGCGATATTTATGAATCCCATCACCAGGAAACATTTTTCTGTTTGTGACAGAGCACTGCAGCAACTGCACTGGGGCTCCGGAGATCAGCAAGAGGGACTCAGAGCAAGCCTGCTTGATAATATATTGTTGTTTTTTTTTTAATGTAATGCAGTTAGGGCTTATTTTTGGGATAGGACTTATATTTCAAGCCTCCCTGAAAGTCCCAAGAAATCAGGGTTAGGCTTATTTTGGGTTAGCTCTTATTATTGGGGAAATTTAGTAGTTTGTATAAATTCCACCCATTTTGTGGTTAGGTCTGCATGATTTTCCTGCAAAAATTGAGACTGCTTGCAAGTATCCATACATTCTGATAAGAACAGTTCAACTATACGAAGACTGTGCCTGTCATGCAGAATGAGGGAATGCTGTTATAAAATATTCCAATTGTGATGTGCTTGTAATGGATCAGTAGCTAGCTCCTGGGCTGCTATTGTAAGTTTGAAATCTTCAAAGGATAAGTGACTAACAAAGAGAGAATTGGTGAGATCACACTGTCATTTGCATTATATGAATAGTAAAACTTTAGACCCTACTGGACTGTGTAAAGGCCCATTTAAACAGCAATTCACTCAAAATTCGCTTAACAGCCATCTTTTGAGCGATAATTGTTGTGTCTAAATGTGCCCATCTTTCAGTTTTCTGCTGAAAAATGGAATTCAGTTCTGCCTGAAATCCATCGTTCAGCAGAACAGCTGATAAGATGGACCGCACGATGTGTTCTGCCAGGGGAAAGGGGGGGTCTGTTAACAGTTGATTGCATTGTCTCAGCTGTTCTCAGCTGTCAGCCCAACGGGCAGACCAAACCATAGGATTCAACGAAAAGCAGATGGTCTGTTCCCTGAATACAGCTACCGGCAGCTCACAGACTGCTGATTGGTACTAATTGGCATTAGTAGTTTATACAAAAGGATCACTCAAAAGCCATCTTTCGAGTGGTCATCTTTGTGTTTAAATGGGCTGTAAGACTGATGTGTCTTAAATCTGCTTTACCCAAATGCATGTCTAAAGAAACTGCATTTGTGAAAATCTTTATGGCTAGCAACAACTGTCACATTATAGCCAGCCACTCAAGGTACAGGGCAACATGTTACATGATAGACTAAAAGGCCATAACTGTAATGTGTTGCACTGGTTTGAGTCAATCTTGATCTTAAATTAAGCAGTAGATGTATAAATCTTGTATCCATCAGCCTTTCACATGCTGCAAACCTATTTTTTCTAACTATATACAGTCAGCAATAGTGATGACAGCCACTAACTCCAAACAAAGAAAACTTGATACTGTGTTCAATCTTCCCAAGAATCTTCAGCCATCCAATGTGATTTTAGAGAAGCATTAAGAATTTATACAGAAAATCAAATGTGGAACAAAAACATTCCAAAAGCATTCTGAGCTAGTCTCTCATTAGATAAGGTATTTTGCATAGTATTCGCCCATTAAGTGGTGAATTTTTATTTTATTTTATTTTGAAAAACTGATTTGAGGAAATGTTTATATTGTCTAGAATAGCATTTACCTGAATTTAGAAACAATTCTGACATTCATTGGTCCTAATATTTACTGTCCTATAAATAGGACGCTGCCACCTAATGTGCAAGAATTGTATGAATCACAGGTCTTTCGTTTAAGAAAATATTTTTATTACAATACTTAGATATATACAAAAACATACACAAAAATAGACAGATAAACTTACTAATATACAATATATATCAGACAAAAATTATTTATGACATTTTGGGAAAAATTGTGTACATAAGGTAACATCACATTTCGTACAGAAAGTCAGAGATTTTACTTTGCAGTTAGCAAACTGACACCTTCTTTGCTTTCCTCTTTTTCCAATCAAGTGTCCTTTTTAGAGATGAGCGAGCACCAAAATGCTTGGTTGCTCGCTACTTGAGCCGAGCATTTTGTAATGCTCGAGAGCTTGTTTTGAGTAACAAACCCCATTGAAGTCAATGGGAGATCTGAGCATTTTTCAGGGTGACCAATGCTCGGTAGCTGCTTGACTTGCTTTCAATGGAGCGGCTGCATTGAAAACAAGCACTTCAGCCAAGCACAATCAGAGCTGCCAGCAGGCGGGGATTTTAAATCCCCGCCTGCTGATAGCTGAGAACTATGGAGCCGGGGACAGTGGCAGAAGTTGCGGCTGAGCCCCGGCAGCCGTCAATGGCTTTTCAGGGAAGGGCTTCATAAGCACTTCCTTGAAAAGCCATTTAAAATTGTGTAAAAAAATAAATAAATAAATTACCTGCCGGGGCTCAGCACTGTCTTCTGCCGCTGTCCCCAGCTCCCCGCACACGGAAGTTGTGTTCTGCATCCCCGAGGTACGTTTTTTTAATTTTTATTTACACTAAAGTCTTTCTTTTTCAGGGAAGGGCTTATATGTAAAGCCCTTCCCTGAAAAAGAATGCAGGGGTGCCAGCAGGCCATTGTTTTCAATGGAGCCGCTGGCAGCAGCCGTGGCTCCATTGAAAACATGTGGGGAAATTTTTATTGAGCACCCTGTGGTACTCATCTAGAGTAACGAGTATCTCGATAAGGCTAATGCTCGAACGAGCTTCAAGCTCGGACGAGCATGCTCGCTCATCTCTAGTCCTTTTCCATCTAACCTCATGCGATCTCATGTTTTTGCCCTAGAAGATTGTATGGTAATTGGCCGACCAATGCTGCATCGCGCATTGACTCCAATTTTGAAGTAGGTGATGGCTATATATGGTCTGAAATCTTTGATACTTTTCTTATCGATTGACACCTTATTGTAGATGATAAAGGCATTGATCACAGCCATAGCAATAATTCTAGTAAAGATAGGTCAATACTAGAGTTGAGCGAACATACTCTGCCGAGCGTGATGCTCGTTTGAGTATTAGCGTACTCGATGGTGCTCGTTACTCGAACGAGCATCAAATCATGTTCGACCCCACCCCTGCTTTTGGCTCCTTCCCGCTGTGACGTGCCTCTTTTGGACCCTCCCCGCTGCGACGCAGTGTGCGTCATTGGCAAATTTTTGGTCTGGTAGGAAAAAGAGAGAGACAGACAAGAAAAAAAAAAGCTCGGCACCCAGCGTCCCACATACAAAAATGCTCGAGTCTCTCATTATAGTCAATGGGGTTCGCTACTTTAGTAGAGTTCTCAAATTAAACGAAAAGCTCAACTCGAATAACGCGGACCCGAACATTTGGGTGTTAGCTTATCTCTAGTCAATACCATTTGGAGGCATAGCCAAAATATCTGCTTCCACTTCCTCTGAATATAGATATTCTATAACTTCTTCTGAAGTCTTGAATACATAATACCTTGACATGCCTAATTTAAAAAGTGGAAATATGTTATACCATAATAACAAGTATTTATAATGCCTGCTTCTATAGTACTATATAGTAGCAGCATCCTATTTATAGGACAGCAAGTTTAGTTTCATGTAATGTGGAGATTTTTTTTTAGCATATCTTTTATATATTTCCTCTCAGAATATAGTAATTTGCAAAGTAATAATGAAAATGTTACTTGCTGTTGAATATTGATGAACAACACAAACTGAAGACTTGATGACAGGCACAAAATCACAAGTTTACTGAATAGAAACTCTCAACAAACTGACTTGTTATGTTCAACTTCAGCAAACCTCAGAGTAACATGTCTCGACATACCTCTCTCAGTTTCAGATCCAGGAAAATATGATGAAACGTGCACAAACATGAATAGTGAGTGTCCTATAAAAAGGACGCTGCCACCTAATGGGTTGTTAAAGGAACATATAAGACAAAAGTGGAACAAAACAGTCCTAATCTGGTGTAATGTAAAGACCGCATGTTACAGTGTGAACAATGTATCAAGTCCTTATTTAAGTCCAATACAGATACTTTGATGAAACATGAAACAAACAGAATTTCCACTCTGCACTTTCCCAGTATGTATAGCTATATTGTGGATATTGCTTTATTTTCAAATGCTGACTTCATTGTTTGAGAGTATGATATTCTTGCATTTTTATATGCTGTCCAAGTCAGGTTTGTCAATCTTCATTAATTTCCTGGTAAAGCCCATTTACATGGAGCGATCACTAAAAAAATCGCCAAAAGTGGATCGTTTTAGCGATAATCGTTGCATCTAAACGCGCGCCCATCGTGCACTTTTCGTGCACTGCCAGCTGATCGTTAAATTCAGTCCAACCTAAAAATCGTCCTTCAGCCTTATTAGCAGTTCTCCACAGGTAGCGCTGATAACATTGTTTCCCGCTGGAGAACAAAGGAGTTGAATGGAGATAAGAGCCCTTGGGCTATTAACTGCATTCAGCTAAAGGCTTCATTTGCACACTACATAGCTATTAAGTAGCTCAGTAGCTACTTAATAGTTTATGCAAAATGTTCTCTCAAAGCTGTCACTCAAACTGTCGTTTGAGCGATCTTTGAGCGATCATTGGACCATGTAAATGGGCCTGTAGTCATAAATGTGGCTTTAGTCCAATTATCTCCCTTCGGCTAAGAGGGATGGTCTGTTAGCATGAGTATAATTTTACTGTATCCAGTAGCTAAGCAGTCACTGGCCACAGGGAATTTCATTACACGGAATTCCTTTATTATCCTAACCATTCAGTCAAATATACAATCCCTTAGATGCTGTATTTCTAAATTAGCCCAGAGGATGAGAACAGTATTAAAACAATAGTCATCCTTGGGGTATAGATTGAGAATAATCATATTTCCAGAATTGGGAGCTGATGTCAACTCAAACACATTTGCTTCCATCTTTGTGTGGCCTCTAGATCAGTCTAGAATGGATATCAACTGAGGTAATCTATTTTATGCCATTTTTGGTGTCTGTAGATAGATAATCCTCCTAGGATTCCTCATGGAGAGATATGACAAAAATATTGAATTATATATTCAACCTGAAGCTTCTTGCATTGAGTCAGCCTGGCTCGCTCTGATGTCACAAATGGAAGGCAAAGATATGGTTGAGGAAGCCCTTAAGCCTCCTAATGCCCAGATTTCTTAACTGATCTAATCAGTAAAGTCTGGAATCCTGCTTTATATTCCTTTTGTTTTTGTTGCTGTTTTGCATGTATTGTAGGCCTCATTTTTACATCAACTTTTTTTATTTTTTATATGCATTTCAACTTTTTGTAATACAGTTTTAACCTTTATTAAGTTAAGTCCCTGTCACTCTCTTAAAAACTTACAGATCCTGATAAGAGTGTAACATGACTGCCTGAGTGCAGTGGTTGTCTGCACCCCAGTACGTTACCAAAGTGTAGGTGGGGACCAGCCTTACAGTAAAATAGCCAGTTGTGGCAGCGTGTATATTTCGGGGACACGTAGGACTGGGTTGGGCTATGATCTGTGTCCCATCTAGCAATGTGCGTAGGCTCAAGAGAGTGGAATTAGGTCAACCTGTGCAGTCGTACCAACATCACGTGCTGTGAAGGTTCAGTTCTTGACAGTCACATTGGAAATCCCTTAAATTGAGAACAAACATTACATAAAGAGAATATATATAGTGAAAATACCCTACTGTTCAATATTCAGAAACATTTTTAGATTGCCCGTTGATAGAAAAGTGAGTTTAGTAAAAAGAAAATATATAAATGCTGTTATTGACATCTTATTACCAAGTTGTATATCAGTAAATTAGACTAAGGCTTCATGTCAACATTTTGTCACCCGCGAGCTGTGGTCAAGCCATGCTATTATTGCATGCCCGATGTTTTCCTACAACCTTTGTATAACCTTGGAACAATTCTCTCCATGTCAGAATTTTTGTGAATGTTACATAACTCTTTCCTCAAAGGGGAAACATTGAGACTCTACATATGCCATGATAATACCATAGTTTTACCATGATGGTTGCACCTCATAAATAAGACAAAATCTAATTTATTTAATGCTTTTTTTTGTAAATTAAATTTTATTGGAATGTATTATGTATTTGGGGAATGTATGTATATAGTTTTGGAATTTAGTTTGTAAATCATTGACGGTAATATCAATTGATTAAACAATTCTTCTATTCCTGCTGCGACCTTGTACCCGATGTCTTATTGGTAAGGTTGGAAAATGTGGGGAGGTGTTTACAAGAGGTGACATGCACATTTTCCTTAACATTGTATACATAGAACAAACCTTTAGGCACTTGTCATCTTGACTCCAAGTGTTCTACTGATTTAAGGCATGGCTGCAGATGTGACTGCCTGAATTAGCTTTATTTAAAAAATGTTTGTGTTCCTTGTCAAATATAATAAAACACAGGTTCTGCTTAAAGAGGCAAAAAAATTAAGATGCTACAATATAAGCACAGTAGATTTCAGCCTAATGCATTTGTCAGGAGAGTAATGCATTCACATTAAATTTAAATTGAATAACATGCTTTGTGATCTTTGTGTAGTAGCAAAAAAGATGAAACTGTTGTGTTAGAACAGATCATTTATGGAATTTCATTTCAGTGCAATTTAATATTTCTTATGTATTTCTATTAATACTCATAGAAGAAAATGAGCAGCATAAGTCACCTGTGACTTGTTCATTGTTCAGATGATCGCTTATTTCTTACTACGTTTTCAGTAAAATGAAGATCTGTGTTATGAAAGTGCTGTAAAGCTACTTAATAAATTGTGCACAGTATAAGAGATTAGAAAATGTACCATTTGGGCATCCATTTAACTGACTGTGCGGTGATGAAGACCACTGAATACCATAATCTATTATACATGTTAATGGTGACATAACTGCGAACGTAGAGTTTAAGAAATATACTGTAAATTGGTAGGTATGTAGTTATATTGGATACAGAGGTAGCAGTTGCACCCAGGTCTTTGAAGTCTGAGGGAGCACAAGGATCCCTCTGCTACATACGAAGATAGAATGATTATAAATGGTAGATGGGGGTCCTGTTAAAAATTTTATATTGAAGCCCAGTAGCTTCAAGTTACACCTTTGCCAATTGGCCTACAACTGTCAACTTTGTTCCAACAGATTATTCTTCACTTTTCAGTTTATCTCTGGAACTATTAAGGTTGTAATGTGATGTTGCCCGTGGTCAGAACTACAAAGCAGCAGCACTCCAGCAAACAATCAGAGCATAGCACTAAACAGAGGACTCTCTCGGCACACTCACCCAACATCCTAGGTTAGCAGACGCAGGGATTCCCTGATGAAGTAGGTGTGAGAAGAGTGGAGATCTCCCCTGATATAGCGGCAGCTGTAGAGACTGGACAGCAATACACAAGTAAGCCGGGATTCCCCTGTACTCACTCTCATGCAGGCTGCAGCAGTCAGGAGCTGAGGGGAGCTCCAGCTTCTTTAAGGAGCCCTTGGTTCTTATAGGGGCTGAATACCTATTCATATCAGAGGCTTGTGATCTTTCCTGGGGAGGATTTAGCTCTGCCACAGTGAGTACTACCTCAAGCAAACACCCCTAGTGAAACTCCATATATGCACCATGCAAATAACTGCTTGGGGTTCATTAGGAGGGAGCTCTCTTTCCGAGTTTGAAGATCTCTCCCTGGAGGGTGGTAGACCACAATCCCACATACCACATCCATATGTGCACTTACCTACTCTCACAAACCTACCTTGGACACACAAAGGGATCCAAATTTCTCCTTACACCGGAGACTGGCGACTTCCCCCAGGGAGAAGGGAAACACTAGCTAAGTGAGTAAAAACTCTCTATACCACCCAAGAGACATTTTTTCTCTAATAAGCAGCAAGCATAAACTCCAACAACAAACTGAATCTGCTTTCTCACTGAGACGTGTTTCTAGCCATTTTGTGCGATTAAGCATCCCCATTCCCCCCTGGATTGTGGCAAATCACAACCCCCCCCCCCCCCCCACTTTAGCTGAATACACTTCCGCAAAGAATTTCATATTGTGCACCCAGATGGGATCTCAGTATCGCATTCTGCGCAGAGACTTAAGTTTGACATCTAGCACAATAATTTCTATCTAGAGACAATTTACTATGCCCTAAATCATACCTAACTTGTGTGCCCTGCGCAGTGGTGACGGTAATAGCCAAGTAATAAAATGGTCAAGCCAGGCAAAGAAAGAGGAAACCATACTCCCGGGGAGCAATCTACCACTAAAAGCAAAGCTGATATGCATCGTTTCTTAAAAAAGAGAGGCGCCCACTCTCCAGCGGCAGCCTTGAAAAGGATGCCACCACAGACAAACGAGGATGATACCCAAGCAGACTCAGACATTGATAGCGGTAACAATCAGGAGCAAAGTTACTCCCAGAGATCAAACATATGTAAAGAATTTCTCAAAAAGGCTCTTGCACAAGCTATACAGCCTGTTCTTACAGAACTAAATTATATAAAAACAGAAATCTAGCATATAGGCAATAGAGTGGAGGAGCTGGAGAACATTTATTCTAATATTATCTATCAAACCAATGTTATCTCTGACCATACGATGAAGCAAAGAGACCAAATTGACAGAGCACTGGTGTTAATAGAGGATCAAGAAAACAGGAGTCGGGGGCGTAATATAAGAATCAAAGGACTCCAAGAATCCCACGCACCAGATAGGCTCAGAGATATGGCATCAACTATATTCACAGATCTCTTAGGTGAAGAATGGGCCAGCTCAATTATTATCGAAAGAATTCATAGAGCAGTTCATCCCAAACCAAAACGGGTGAACCTCTGCGTTATATTATCTGCGGACTCCTCTCCTTTAATGACACACAAGCAATATTATTATCTGCTAGAGATAAAGACCATCTAAGCTATCAAGACTTGGCCATTCAGATCTATCAAGACTTGGCTCCCTCCACCTTGGCTAAAAGATGACAGCTAAGACTCCTATGGGAGCCTTAAAAGCATGCACCTTTCACCTCGGATCGTGTCAACGGGCTACTTCATATAGCTTGATATGCAGATTTAACACAAAGTTTTGTGCTGTGTAGAAGGTATTATGAGATACCTGGGGATTTATGGAATTACACAGCTTATGAAAATATAAGAAGATCAAACAGTTTGAGGAGATTTCTAAAGTGAACCAACCTTGGAGATTGCCCCCCAAAACGTAAGAATTGAACTCAGGGAAAGAAGATGGATAGTGGGTCAAATTATGATACAGCATGGAGTTCAATTCTCGCACACTAGAAATCAAACCAATGTCTATGCACATCTGAAATGCTGTGTACAGCATTTACCTACCTCCAATATGCTTAATGGATAAGGATTAGGGATTACTCGAGCGAGCATTGCCCTTAGCGAGTACCTGCCCACTCGAGAGAAAAGGTTCGGCTGCCGGCGGCGGGCAGGGAGCGGCAAGGGAGAGCGGGGAGGAACGGAGGGGAGATCTCTCTCTCCCCCCTGCTCCCCCCTGCTCACTGCCGCAACTCACCTGTCACCCGCGCCGGCAGCCGAACCTTTTCTCTCGAGCGGGCAGGTACTCGCTAAGGACAATGCTCGCTTGAGTAATTGCCCTTAGCGAGTATGCTCGCTCATCTCTAATAGGGATACAACAGTCTTTAAGGACCATTCACCTAGTAAGATGGAAACGGTGGGCAAAACATGCTTGTCTGGTTGAGGGCTTTACATGCCAAATGATGTATGATTCTCGGTAATTTTTTTCTTTTCTTTTCTTCTTTTTTTCAGTTTATCTTCACTTTTCTTCTTATTGCTCTAATTTTCTCAGCTTCTTCTCAAGATCTTGTGTCGGTTTTAGCCTCATTATAAGATTCATCCTAGATATGAAAATGTTTGAAGATCTATATTTAATTAAAAATAAAACGTATACAAAAATTTAGCTGGCTGTTTCAGCTACTGCACAATGCCTAAAAGGGAATGTTGCTGCAGTACCTACTTTTCCAATGACTGTTAGACACTTCATCTTAAAAAATATATAAAAATATAAAAATCTTCTCATTTACTAGTTCACTAAACATATTCTTTTTTGCTTATATTTTTATAGACACACATTTTTAAGGAGCAAGTTGATCTGGTCAGCTGATCTAACAGTTTTATATCACTTTGATGTTGTGGGTGTCTGCTGGTTTGGTATTCTTAGGATCTTCTGCTAAAGCTGTTCTGAATTTACATTAATGGGGACACAGAGATAGGAAATGTAAAATGAAGCAAATAACTTTACTGGAGATGTAACTAATTTTGATGCAGCCGCAAATCATTCAAACTTGTTCAAAATGCCACATAATAAATATGCATTTTATTACATTCTAAATCAAAATCTTTTATGATGTCTTCATGTCACAAAAAGGAATACTGCTTGTAAGATGAAGTATTGTTAACATTTTAAAATGATCACTTACTTGAAGGTGGTTTCAGGGACACATATGGAAGTAGAGACCTTTTATAAAATGAATTAATTCAATGCCATGGTGTCTCATAGTTTCAAAAAAGCTCATCATATTAACATTTTTTGTTGCTATTATGATTCCTTCCTCAATAAGGCAAAGAGAAGCTAATTTATAGGATTAACAGTAAATATTTAGTCCATGAATTGTAGGAAAAGTCATGAATGGGAATCAGCTGCTAATATTGAATTACCCTTGTAATGAAGAGGCAAGTTGTCTTGGATGGTGCAGAAGTAAATGGCAGATGAAGACGAAGTTAAATTACTGCACAACATTAATACACAACATTCATGCACTCCATAGGAAGGCATGTCATTTTAAACATTGCAAACACACACAGGCACAGACCAAGGGCATGCTTCCTCAAGAATTAATAGTTTTCAAAGTCCATTTTATACTACCAGTCCAGATATAGGGGAACAGATAAAGTAGCTATTTTGATGCAGGGTCTCCTCTGATACAGTGGCATTCATTCACCCAAGATATTAATTCTTCCCTGAGTTCCAAGACCATAGGAGTTGATTTATGGGCCAAAGCATTAACTCTTCTTGACCAAGTATCACTAAGCCTCCTTTCCTTCAACCCCAGCATACTCTTATTAGCAGTATAGCATGGAAGAAGACTCTATCTTCTCCCAACTGCACTTCATCAGCTCATCCATCTAGTCTCATCTACAGCCTGGTCATTGCTGCAGCCATCTAACATCATAGAATGGTAAAGTTGGAAGGGACCTTCAGGGTCATCGGGATCAACCCCCTGCTCAGTGCAGGATTTACTAAATCATCCCAGACAGATATTTGTCCTGCCTTTGTTTAAACACTTCCATTGAAAGAGAACTCACCACCTCCCATGGTAACCTGTTCCACTCATTGATCACCCTTGCTGTCAAAGTTTTTTCTAATATCTAATTTGTGTCTCCTCCCTTTCAGTTTCATCTCATTGTTTCTAGTCTTTCCTTGTGCAAATGGGAATAGGGCTGATGCCTCTGCAGTGTGACAACCCTTCATATATTTATAGACCACTATTAAGTCTTCTCTCAGCCTTCTTTATGCAAGCTAAACATTCCCAGATCCTTTAACCGTTCTTCAGAGGACATGATTTGCAGACTGCTTACCATCTTGGTAACTTCTCTGAACTTGCTCCAGTTTGTCTGTTTTTTTTAAAGTGGGTTGCCCAGAACTGGACACAGAATTCCAGATGAGGTCTGACTAAGGAAGAGTAGAGGGGGATAATGACCTCACATGATCTAGACTTTATTCTTCTATTGATGCATCCCAGAATTGTGTTTGCCTTTTTGGCTGCTGCATCACATTGTTGACTCAGGTTCAGCCTCTGATCTATTAGTATACCCAAGTCTTTTTCACATGTTCTTCTGCTTATCCCAATTCTTCCTATTCTGTATGTGTTTTTTTTCATTTTTCTTGACCAGATGTAGGACTTTGCATTTCTCCTTGTTACATACCATTTTGTTAGTTGCTGCCCACTGTGCAAGCTTTTCTAGATCTTTTTGAATACTCTCTCTCTCTCTTCACTAGTGTTAGCTATCCCTCCTAGCTTTGTGTTATCAGCAAATTTGATCAGTTTCCCATCAATTTCCTTTTCCAGATCATTTATAAAAATGTTGTACAACACTGGGCCTAGGACAGAGCCTTGTGGTACCTGGCCATGCTGGAAAAAGACTCTCTCTCCGCCTGCCCACTGGTGCTTTCAATGGGCCATCTTCTGGTTATCATAGCTGTATTGACCAATGCTCATCCTCACCTGGGGACACTATTCAGGTTTAGTATACTTGCCTTGTCTACTGGGCCCTGAGTGCTGCAGCAGATATTATAGCAGGGCCTATGCTATGCTCACACCCAACAGGGAAGTGAGTGTTCTCCATGTGGTATATACCTCTCTATTACTCCTAAAATGTTGCCTGCTGGTGTTTGTAGTTGCAACCAGTGACATACTTGCCATATTCCTTATTCAGCTCTGATACATATACATCATGCTACATGGAGGAGCTTGGCAGTAGAAGAATAGACTGGGTGTATGATGGAGCAGTGTTGGAGGGGCACTCATTTCATCAGGTGAGCTCTCTTATGAAGAGGGGTGGACACCTACACTACCTTACTTCCCTGCAGCATTAAAATCAATGGGTCCGTTATATAATGCATGACCATGCATAGTGAATTACCAATGTTTTTCATCCATTTTATGTGGGGGAGGGATGTCAAAAAATCTTCTTTCATCCATACACCTTAGTAATTCATATAAAAATGGCTTTTCAAAAGCATACAACTCTTTTTGTTCCCTGGGTTACAAGCCTGGAATAATTTTCTGCAGCTTTATTGAAGATGAGTTTAATTTACAAATAATCAACTGCTCTAACAGTATACAAAATAATGCTTTTGGGACTGTGTCCAACATATCAGTAGAAAGATTTATTGCATGATTAGATAAATATTCCAGGCACAATTAACAAGGCACTATAAAGTCAATAAAGTGAACCCTATGCAAGCTGTACTGTGAAAAGCATAATGTAGTCATGTACACTATAAACAGAGTACTCTATAGGCCACTATTATTAGAATGGCCTATCAATGAAGAGCAAAATATATATAATCTTCATAAATAAAGAATGACAATTATTGTTTAAAATGTTGATATTACTCATATTTAAGTTTTATATATCAAAAAGGTAGTTCATCTTTACCTTTCATTTGTATAGACAGCTATGCTTTCTACTACAGCTAGCCTTAGTCACCTCAGTGGGACTGAATATGATGTGTTGCGATACTAGGCATAGCTATCTGTACTGTGCCTGTGCAAACAATGAAGGGGATGCCATGCTTGCAGGAGCTCCATGGTGCCGCTATTGTACTGATTAGTAGAAATTTCACAGGTTTGGTCCCCACCCATCAAACATTGATAGCCTATCCTAACCTTAAGATGTCCTGGAGGACCCATTAAAAGTTAGACGCTTGTTACAGTATGTTAACATGGCATTCGATCAATTCAGGCCTTTCAATATCTGCTATTTGATCCCCTATTATTGTTTAAAGAAAATAGTTTGGTTTTGACTTGAACATGCAATTAGAAGTGTCCAGAGCTCCCCCACATTGTATGTCATGGGTGATAAGCTTATAGGGAACCTTTCACCTCCCTATAGCTCCATAAAGTAAGTTTTGTGCTGCCAGGGGAGGTGATGTGGAATCAGGTGATATCATTTTTATACTCATCCACTCCTGCAGTGTCACTTGCTGAAGTCCATACGTCACTTCGAATGTTGATGCTTTTCAGACTGCTGTGTGCATGCTCCCCATACAAATCTATGGAAGACCCTAAAGCCAGCCTCATATGAGTGTAAGATTACTGTGTATTATGTGTGCAATATGTGGTAATTTGCAGGCAATCAAATACATTGCCTTACGTGGTTTCACTCACGTTTGCATGTAAGAATTGCGTGATACTCAAGCCAAAAACAGCACAGCATGTTCTATTTTTCCACATATTACACATGAGAGAACCCATTGTTCTCTATGTAATCAACGTCGACCATACACAATTATGTTGTGTATGGTTGGTGTATTTATTCGCCTTAGTGAACCAGCAGCATGGGAAACTAAAAAAAAAACAGGAAGACTGTGCATGACATGACAAAATGTCATGCGCAGTACAGTATTCTTGCCATACGCGATGATAGGCTTGCTCTCCATTGGCTGCTCAGTGGTAAAATCTCTGTGCTAGTCACTCAGGGTTTTACGCATATGGCCGTGTGAGCCTGGCCTAATACTTAGCCATTGTGTGAACCTATTTATTTTCACATCTTTGGATCCACTGTAAAACACATTATGA
Organism: Eleutherodactylus coqui; assembly: GCF_035609145.1. NCBI lineage: Eukaryota > Metazoa > Chordata > Amphibia > Anura > Eleutherodactylidae > Eleutherodactylus > Eleutherodactylus coqui. The sequence goes on from NC_089838.1 coordinate 74,841,248, forward strand.
CAATTAACAGTATTTAGTACCTCACACATGCTTGCATCATTTTGCTTTGTTTCAATTGTGCTATTTTTCTCTTTCTAGTCATACATTGGTTCAGCAAGCTTTTACAAATTTTGTGGATCTGGACTATAATTAGTTTTACTTACAAGCAAAATATATTAAAATTGCTAATTATATTTGATGTTAATAGACAATGAAGTTAAAGGCATTTATATAGTCCTATGCTACAACTTTATTACTATTATAATACATAGCATTATCAGTCTACAATAACTCTCTGGCATCATTCTGTATCATTATACAGATATAGTAGATTTTATTTTCTCAATTAAATTTTTGTAACTGGCCAGTTTATGCATTATGATAACTTACTAAATTATGAGTGGGGTTCATGATGAGTTTCACATAAAACTTGATTGAGATACAAAGATGATTTGCAGCTCTGCTATATTTGAAAAACTCAGTTCTTGTACAACTTTACAGGAACTTTGAATGAAAATTAATTTGTATCTAACAAAATGTACAATATACTGTATTTATTGATATTAAATGTGCTTTCAACCATAAGAGCAATGATGATAGGGAAGGGGGCTGGCAAAAAAGGTTATACATCCAAAGTTAAAAATCAGATGTTTTAACTACATTTCAACTACAGTCTCCATTGCCCACTTTTCCTTGCAACATGACTGGTGGTGATAGCTAAGCCATTGTCTGATATTCGCTAACAGATTACAAAGCTTGTAAAGGGTGGGACTTCAACTTAGTTAGGGTTCAATAAAACCCTTTAACAGGTTTTATTCACAGAGACAGTAGCGTTCTTTTAACTTAAATAGCTAATCACCGAAAAAGAAAAATTATTAAAAGCTATTAGGTATACTTTAAAAATTATTTGGGACAGACTTAAAGGAGATGTCCCGCGCCGAAACGGGTTTTTTTTTTTTTAACCCCCCCCCCCGTTCGGCGCGAGACAACCCCGATGCAGGGGTTAAAAAAACCACCCGCACAGCGCTTACCTGAATCCCGGCGGTCCGGCGTCTTCATACTCACCTGCTGAAGATGGCCGCCGGGATCCTCCGTCTTCGTGGACCGCAGCTCTTCTGTGCGGTCCACTGCCGATTCCAGCCTCCTGATTGGCTGGAATCGGCACGTGACGGGGCGGAGCTACACGGAGCCGCTCTCTGGCACGAGCGGCTCCATAGAAGACTGCTGAAGACCCGGACTGCGCAAGCGCGGCTAATTTGGCCATCGGAGGCCAAAAATTAGTCGGCACCATGGGAACGAGGACGCTAGCAACGGAGCAGGTAAGTATAAAACTTTTTATAACTTCTGTATGGCTCATAATTAATGCACAATGTATATTACAAAGTGCATTAATATGGCCATACAGAAGTGTATAGACCCACTTGCTGCCTCGGGACAACCCCTTTAAAACATATACCGTATTTTCCGGCATATAAGATGACTGGGTGTATAAGACGACCCCCGACTTTTCGTGTTATATGCCGGGAATGCAGTGTGAGAAAAAAAAAAAACAATACTCACCTCCGGTGGCGCTGCTGCAGGCTGTCGCTCCCTTGTGCATGCCGGCAGAGCATTGCTTTCTGCAAGTGGGGCTTGAATGCCCCGCCTCCAGAAAGCTAATGCTCTGATTGGCTAACTTAGTCTGGCGTTAGCCAATGACGTCCTGAATGGCTGTGATTGGCTAACGCCAGACTAAGTTAGCCAATCAGAGCATTAGCTTTCTGGAGGCGGGGCATTCAAGCGCCGCTTGCAGAAAGCAATGCTCTGCCAGTGTGTATGGGGGAGCGAGAGCCTGCAGCAGCGCCACAGGAGGTGAGTATTATTTTTATTTTTATTTTTTTGGGACATGTATACCCGGCATATAAGACGACCCCCGACTGCAGAGCAGACGTTTTGAGGTTAAAAGATCGTCTTATATACTGGAAAATATGATATATGGGAGGTGGGGTACTGGTTTATAGAACGGCACCGGAAACCTTATCACCTCATAGGCTATTCCTTCTACTTGTGCCTATTTTGGAAGAACAATTGTCAACCGCACCTTATAGAAGTTAAATGAATAGGAAGGCACTTCCTTTTTATCTGACAGCCTTCGTATCTGACTGTACTTCATTTAGGTGGTAGAAATAGACTGATTTGAGGAAAATTTTAAAAGAAAATATTCATTTTTTTCACATTTTCAATTGCAATATCTCAAATATGTGCAAACATACTGTACACATTTTTGATAAGATATATATTTCCATCTGCTTACTTTATTCTGGACGCACATTTGAATAACTTTCATTTTTTTTCTTTAACCATTTAGGAGGCGTAGCAATTTAACATTGATCAACATTTTGAGGAACAATTTGTTTTCCTGCACCAAGCCAAGATTGTAAAGGCTCATAGGTGTCAGAATGATTGATAGATTCCCCCACAAATGACCACATTTTAAAAACTACACCCCTTATTGTATTCACTGAGAGGGGGTCATGAGTATTTTGACCCCACTGTTTTTTTTAGGAGTCAGTTAAGGCAATGTAGCGGTGAAAAAAAAAATTCATATATTTGCAAATACGTCATTTTAAAGGCAGTTATTTTTTTCTACAATACACATGAAAATGAGGATTTACACCCCTGTCTTCAGAAACATACCCTTTGTGGCCCAAATCTTATGTTTGTATGCACAACGGGGCCCAAACTAAAAGGAGCAGCTGGTGGCTTTCAGAACAGAAATTTTGCTTGAAGGTGATTTAGGCTCCATTGCCATTGAGAAGCCAAAACAACAGAAAATCCCCAACAAATGACTCCATTTTGAAAACTAGACCCCTTTAATGAATTCATCTAGGGGTGTACTGCATATTTTGTCTCCACGGCTTTTGAATGAATCTAAGCCAAGCAGAAATAAAAAAATTACGATTTTTATTTTTTTGGCAATTGTGTCAATTTAAAAACAGGATTTTTTGTACAGCACACTGTTTGTCCTATTTTCAGGAACATACTGATTATAGCCCAATCTGCTTATAGGACACATGGCTAGGCCTGCAATGGAGGGAACACCTATTGGATTTCAGGGCACAACTGATTAAATTCCACGCTACATTGCTCAATTGTGAGGAAAAACAATTGACTTCCTAAAATATGAAAATGAGGATTTACACCCCAAAATGGATACCCCTGTTTGTCCTGTATTCGAAAACATACCCATTGAGGCCCTAACCCCTTAATGACACGGCCCTTTTTCTTTTTCCATTTCCGTTTTTTCCTCCCCCCTTTAAAAAAATCGTAACTCCTTTATTTATTCATCGACATCGCTGTATGAGGGCTTGTTTTGTGCGGGACAAGTTGTATTTTTCAATTGTTCTATTTAAAGTACCATATAATGTACTGAAAAACTTTAAAAAAATTCTAAGTGGAGTAAAATGAAAAAAAACCCCGACATTTCGCCATCTTTTAGTGCGTCTTCTTTCTACGGCGCACAGACGGCAACAAAAACAACATGATAACTTTATTCTATGGGTCGGTACGATTACTACGATACCAAACTTGTATAGTTTTTTTTTTACTATACTCCTCTTTTTTTTTCAAAGACATTGAATTTTTTTCAATTATTTTCTGCCGTCATTTTGTGCGCACGATAACTTTTTTATTTTTCCGTCGACGTAGTTGAGCAAGGTCTCATTTCTTGTGTAATGTCCTGTAGTTTCTTATAGTACTAATTTGGAATACATACGACTTTTTGATCACTTTTTATTGCATTTTTTCTGGGAGACAGGGTAACTAAAAAAGTGCATTTCTGGCGTTCTTTATTTTTTTTTTCGGACGACGTTCACTCTGCGGGAAAAATAATGTGCTACTTTGATAGTTCGGACTTTTATGGACGTGGCGATACCAAATACATATTTTTTATTTATTATTTCGATTTTTTAATAATAGATATGGCAAAAGGGGGGGATTTAAACTTAAAAAAAACTTTATTGATTTTTTTTTTACACTACTTTGAAGTCCCCCTGAGGGACTTTAACATGCGATACATTGATCGCTCCTGCAGTATGACGTAATGCTATAGCATTACGTCATACTGCTTTTTGACAGGCAGTCTATCAAGCCATCCCACTGGGATAGCTTGATAGGCAGTCTGTTAAGGCAGCCCTGGGGCCTTTCATTAGGCCCCTGGCTGCCATGACACCTGCACGGATCTATTGCCCACGGGTGTCAGCAGTTATAAACAGCTGACGCCCGCACTGTATGAAGAGAGGTTGCCACGCAACCTCTCTTTATAAATACCCCGACGCTCCATGACGTACCGGTACATCATTGGTCATGAAGGGGTTAATCTTAGTTCTGTATGCACAATCGAGCCCAAACTAGAAGGAGCAGCCGTTGATTTTCAGAACAGAAATTTTGCTTGAAGGTGATTTAGGCGCCATTGCCTACTTGTAGAGCATGTGAGCCGTCAAAACAACAGAGCAACCGCACAAATAAACTAATTTTTTAAAAACTGGACCCCTTAACAAACTCATCGGCATTATCTGATGGATAACAGTAATCATGTACCCGGGAACCACATACAGCGGTCCATGGTCTCTACTATTGTTGACAGTCGGGTGCAGGGAGATTTTAAAATTTTCTGGGCTTTCAGGCCTTCTGTGAATGCGAGCCATATCCCCGCATCATGAAGGACAGAGTTGAGGATTTTCAGCTGCCCTCATGGATTCGATCTTTTCTGTGATCGCCGGTATCCATTGGAAATCGGCTATCACAGGCCCGGGGACTGGTCACTGCTGTCCCCAGTGATTATCTCCTGCCTCACAGCTACATTTAGGAGTCGGGAGCCAGGAGATTTCAAATCTCCTGGGCGATCCAGCCTTTTGTGCATGCGTGTGATGTCATACGTTTGGCGCGTGATGTCCCAGATCGCCGTGGGACATCACAGAGGATGGGGTGAGTACGCTCAGCTAGCCTCATGGATCCAATCCATGAAGGCAGCTGAATCTTTAACTTTATTTAACTATTTAATTTTATGCAATCAGCGTTATCCACTGGATGGCACCGATCGCATTGCCCGGTGTGGGCTTCCCGCAGCCCCCCCACGACAGCTCCATGTTGACTGCTAACTCTGGGAGTTGACAGCATAGAGCTGTCATGTCCACAGCCCACGTGGCTTCAATCCTCAGGGGATGCATGTGTTTACATCCCTGATGATGAAAGACCACTTAGGCAGGACGTAAAAAGGCAATAGGGCCATCACTAAGGGGTTAACTTAAATTATTTAAATAAAGAGTGAAAAAATGAAACATGCTTGCAACAAGTCCAAAATAAAAAAAAACAAATATGGTTGTAATTAGAATGCATAGATTATGTATAATCCATCTCCTCCAAAAAGAGTTTTCACATGACATAAAAGAAGTTGCACATTAAAAAGGAAAAGAATAAAAGGATCAAAGTAACAAGGAAAAGTTGGTCCTCCAAAAGGGATAATTGGGAACTATGCAGTTACTGTATATCAATGTGAGATGATTAGACAAGAAACATTTTCAAGTAGTTCGTATACCTTGACAGTTAAATCGATGTTGTTAAGAAACATGGTGCTACTTTTTGCACAATTTCATTTGTGAAGGCAATTATAACAGCTGGATTTCTGTGAAACATTCTTAATGCAAATGTTTTCTGGTAGCTCTTTTTTGTGATTAAACTGGAATTTACAAAGCCATTAATTTCTTCATGAGAAACATTTGCCAAGGTAACAGATGGACTTATAACTCAGCCACCTTGACCTTATGGTCTCACATGCTGTCAGTCAGATTGTCTGTTTCATCTTAAAAGAGAAAATGCCTATCCTAAAACCTGTTCACAAAGCTGTATATTTCACGTAAAACATGTATTATGTACAGGACTTCATGTAAATCATCTATTTTGAGTTGTTATGTCAAGGAAAATAGACATTGCTGATCTGTTAAATATACCCTAAGTATGGGGCTGCCTGATCATTTTCTATTTTATAAGATGTGGCTTTTTCTGCTGTACGTTCCATACTAATTATATTCAACCTGAAAGCAATACAATGAACTTATCAAAGGCTATCATTTTCGAAATTTTACCACTAGTTTCTGTTACCATTGCAAGTTGAAGCCTGCAATCACTATAGTAACAGTTCTGCTTGATTTATTATATGCATGAATATAAAAATGGAACACATTATCCGTTGACTTAAAGAAATGAATGAAACAAAATCCTACTATCTTATTATCCATCTTGTGGATGACTGATTTATGGAATCTTTCCCTATATATCCATGTAGTAGTAGAAAGCCTGTCTCAGATCGGTGACTGCAATCTACACTCATTGTCAAAAAATATCAAGCACCTAGAAGAAGTTGTCATTTTGCTGTAAAACTAGGCATGCAGTTACTTCTCAGGCAGATATGCAACATCTTGACACCTGTGGCCCTACAAGTGGTTCCACTCTTGGCCTATAAAAAGACGCTCAGAGGCTACTTGTGTGGAGTGGACCTCTTTTTCCTCTTGTGTAGAGATTGTTGACCACTAGACGCCTCTACGACACAATCCAAGAGATTTCGTCCAGTTAACAGAGTTTGAGAGGAAGCGAATTACTGAAAGGCAAGAAGCTGGATGATCATATAGATGAAGTTGATCAGCAGACCTGCCTCTACAATCCAATTAAAGAGAGTTCACCTAGTTAAGAGTATGAGAGTGCGCACATTATTGGAATGTGAGAAGCTGGAAGCTCAAATCGAATTGCCCACCATCTGGGCTATTCTCAAAAAACTATTAGGTGGTGTGGGGACTAGTGGATGCATGAGGACACACACAAGGTGATCAGGCACAGGACACCCTCAACAGACCACCAGTAGAGATGATCAACTAATCTTCCCACAAGCACGAGCAGCTCCAACTGTTTTGTTGTCTGCCATCCAGGGACAGGTGGCACCCTTGTTACAGCCCCTGCCGAAACCTTTTCCAGGCACTTGGCTGAATGACATTTGATCTCACAGCACCTATTACATGTGCTGCCTTTGACACCCCCTCACTGTCACCTCCAATTGCAGTGATGTCATGAGCAATAAAATTGGAATGCTACAGATTGGAACAAGGTTGTCTTCAGTGATTAACCTAGGTTTAGTTTGGCCAACGTTGATGGCCATGTGTTTGTTTGAATACCTAGAGGGGAGCACTTCAATTTTGCCTTTGCTGTAGAGTGGCACACTGCCCCCACTGCTGGTGTGATTGTCCTAGGAGCCATTGCATACGACAGTTGCTCACCTCTAGTAATGCTACAAGGGATAAGGACAGCACAGCAATATGTTCAGGACCTCCTGCAGCTACATGTATTGCCTCTCATGGCGGCTTCCAAGAGGCATTTTAATTAGAGATGAGCGAACATGCTCGTCCGAGCTTGATGCTCGTTCGAGCATTAGCCTGCTCGAAGTACTCGTTACTCAAGCTGAGCACCACACGGTGCTCGAAAAAATTTCACCCTCTCCTCCCCCACATGTTTTCAATAGAGCCGCGGCTGCATTGAAAACAATCATTTTAGTGTAAAAAAATAAATAAACTTACCTCTCCGCCGCTGCCGTGTCCCCCGCGGGGATGAAGAACACATCTGCCGCATGCGGCAGATGTTTCCTTCATGTCTGCTAGTAAAAAGAATTCCCTGCTGCTACATCTGCCACATCTGTGACAGATGCAGCAGAGAATAGAACTAAAAAACTGGCAGTGGAGAAGGCGCTACACTCCAGGTTAAAGCAAGTAGGAAGTGAGCAAAGATTTGGGAAATGCCTCCTTTTATTTATTAAAGTACGTGATCAGCTTATGAAAACGCGTTTCGGGGATAACCCCTTTGTCAGTTCAGCTGATTTTTAAAACATACAAGCAATTGGTGGCTCCCAAAAGGGTTAATGATTAGATCTGTTTCCCTGTGGGGTGCGAGTCAGCCAGGGCAGGAGCAGGAGAAGTTCGTCATCTGGTCAGGCAGCACCTCCACTATTGAAGTTACCACTTCACTCTCTTCACCACTTTTACAGTATCATTTTTCACAACAAACACAACTGTACAGGTTTTGCTCCACCCCTCTTTTTCCTCCTTGTCCAGATGCAGCAGAGGAATTCTTCAATTCCCTACTGCAGCTGTCACACATGACCTGCTGCCGGCACCCCTGAATTGTTTTTTCAGGGTAGGGCTTTAAACATAAGCCCTTCCCTGAAAAACTATAATTTTAGTGTAAAAAACCCCCCAAAAAAACGTACCTGTCCACCGCTGCCATGTCCCCGCAGGGATGAAGAACACATCTGCTGCATGTGGCAGATGTTTCCTTCATCCCTGTGAGGAAAAATAATTCCCTGCTACACCTGTCACAGGGCTCAGCCAATCAGAGGCAGCACTCACCTATTCATGAATTCATGAATGGGTGAGTCCTGCCTCTGATTGGCTGAGAGCAGGGACCAATCAGAGGCAGCTCTCAGCTGTCATTCAATACATGAGAGCTGACTCTGATTGGTCACAGTCCTCAGCCAATCAGAGGCAGCCCATTCAGCAGGTGGCCCAAAGGTGGGGATTTGGCATTTTTATTTATTTATTTTTTTACTAAACTTTTCACTTTTCATGTTTTTCCCACTAGGGGATTTAATTAGCACCATGTTTTATCATTCTTCTAATACACTACTGCATTATAGTATAGAAGTGCATTAGAAAGCCTATGGGCCGCAGCTAGAGGTTGAGCCTCATAGGCCATGCTAGCTGGTAGACCTGGAGGCTATATTCAAGCCTCTGAGTTCCATAGCAACCCATTGCGTAGCCCCCTCCCTCTGTCAGCCTTTTACATGTAAAGGGTTAAACACTGAGGATCCAAGGTTTCTTTGGTCCATGGTGTTAGACCAAGTGCCTGGCTGTCATCGGACAAGCTGAGTATCTGCTCTGTCTGGCATGGGGCTTTTAATGCAACATTGTCTTAACAGCCCCCCCCCCCCCCCCCCAACAGCTGGCATCAAAAGACATATGGACGGTTGTCAAGGGGTTAAAGAGACAAAACTTTGTTAGACTGGTGATCAGAGGCTGACCACCTCTGGTTATTTAACTTTGCTCAGAACAGTCACAGCTTGTGTGCTGCATCCTGTGAACATAGACATCTGCTGAAAAAAAAACACCTAAAAAGCCCCAAGGAATATAACCCACTCCCCAAAACAAATACATATATATTATATAACATTATTTTATAGCATTATTGCTGCTTACCACTATGCAAGGCCCAAACAATACACTATTATTACTACTACATAGTGACAGAATTTTACCACCACAGTTGTACTGAAATGAAAACTACTGCACAAAGAGTAATATTTCTGATATTATCACTACACAAGACCCATATAATACCATCAGATCATGATTACTACCATTACCACTGCATAGTGACTGAGTAATGTTGAATAGAGTTGAGCGAACATACTCTGCCGAGCTTGATACTCGTTCGAGTAACGAGCACCATCGAGTACACTAATACTCGAACGAGCATCAAGCCGTGTTCGACCGCACCCCAGTTTTTGGCTCCTTCCCGCTGTGACGTGCCTGTTTTGGCCCCTCCCCATCGCGACGCAGCGCGCGTCATTGGAAAAATTTTTGTCTGGCGGGCTTGTGGGGGGAAGGGGGGTAAGAGAAAGAGAAAAACACGAACCAAGGGAGAAAAAAAAAAAACTCGGGACCCAGCGTCCCACATACAAAAATGCTTGAGTCTCCAATTGTAGTCAATGTGGTTCATTACTCGAGTAGAGCTCTCGAATTTTACGAAAAGCTCGACTCGAATAACGCGAACTCGAGCATTTGGGTGCTTGCTCATCTCTAATGTTGAATAATGCTGGATATAATAGTTTTACTCCATAGAAAGCTATTAGACTAGTTAGTGATCACAGGAGATCTCTTCTTGGACTGTACCTGTCCACTTTTCCTTTTCTGGTCCCAGATCTTAATGAAAATTTTTTGCAGCCACCACTCATCTCTGCACGCAAACTAGTCATCTTGCTGATAAAGGAATATTGCCCCCTTTTTGCCCCTAAAGTAAGAAGATTCACTTATGCCCCACAATAATGTCCCCTTTGTGCCCAGACAATAATGGTTTATTTGTGTCTCTAAAGTAATAGCTAACTTTTTGTCCCTACAACAAGATCTCGTTCATGCTTCCAGAATAATTTCCTCCTTTGAGCCCCCAAAGTGTAAATAAACTTCCTTGATATCATGGGACATGGTGATATCACCTTGCATTAAAGGTGTGTTTAGACGGAATGATTATATTTCAGAAAATTGCTGGATCATTCAGATTTGGGCTCAAAATTAGCGTATTTTCATGTATTTCCATCTACTGAATTCAAAAATCATCATAAAAATGACCGACTAGCTCTTGCTTTGGAGATAGTGACATGTCGGTTTTTAGAGTTTACATTTTTATTTTGTGTGATTTTTTTTTTTGGGGGGGGGGAGGAGTTGTCACACCTCTCAACTGACATAACACAATGTTCTCCATATGTTTGTAGGTTCTAAACATAATAAACGTTGCTATGACTTAGTTTCATACTGTTTGTTTTTCATTTTTCAGAATTTTTATTTTGGCGTTGTTACGATCGTGTGGGCAGGCAAAGCACGGGACCCACACGATCGTGACCAAAGGGGACTCACACAGAATTCAAGCAACTGGCCCTGGCTAACGGGAGGTAGACATGGCCCTACCTAAGCGGGGACATTGCCCCTATAAGGGCAGCCCAGCGGTCTTCGGATCTGGGCCCTAGCTGATCCTAGGAGCCACGCACCAGAACAGGATGCATTCACATGCCACATGACAGACCCAGAATACACTGCATGCAACTGCAACCACTAGTAACAGATTGGAAGCTGAATATAAATACCAGGTATTAGTTGACATGTTGTACAAGATGTTGAAAGCTGGCAGGTTACTTCACGGCTCCTGCTTATACTGCTAGTCCCTACACTAACCAGGAGTCCAGCAGAACCAGACACCGTTCACACCGCACGCTGCAACAGGACAGGATACAGATTGCAGGACACACAGCAAACGAACACAAAACTGACAGAATTTAAACGTACAAACGGACATGAACCAAGTCACACTGCAAACCTCACCAGCTAAGCTTCATGACTACTCACCTGAGGGGCCATACAGACTGACCAGGAGCTGGGTTTATATGTGAGCACAAATCCAGGGGATTGGCTAGCAGAGAGTACCACACCCAGCCAGCTCAATCATTAACCCTGAGAGTGCTGTGCTGCTGGAATCACAATAGTAAAACATGTCTCAGCAGCACACGTAACAGTACCTCCCCTTTAAAAAAAGGGGCCTCTGGACCCTTTAAGCATAACCAAAAAAAAATTATGCAACTCCTACAAACCGCGCACGTGTACAGGATTTATCTAAAAAGGACCTGACACCAAGGCAAAGATGACAAAATGGGAGAGAGTAAGGGAATAACTAAGCAGGACCACTGCGCCTTATACCAAAAGGCCACCGAACAGTAGCCTGCATAGAATATGCACAATCCAGAGGGAAAGATGGCTATCCTCCCTACTGACATAGCGTGAACAGGACTTATCACTACGGCCTGATGCGGACGCCAGCCTGTCAGCAGGAGAAGGAAGTACACCCTGGTACCTCCCGCACAGGGGTCTACAACAAATTACGTCCGCAGGGCGCACCTTGCCACAAAACAGACACCGGAACAGGAATACAGACTGAGATGGAACTCAGACACAACATGCATGCCACCAAAGTTGTATGGAGCCACCATACCCACCATAAAAGGGGAAGGACCGCCAGCACACCTATCTGGCTTATAAGGAAAATCGTGGCCGGCATCACCAGCTCGCACCACGCACACAAAATCAGATGTTTGGAGGCCGCACCTGCCAAGGGAAAGGAGAAAGCTGCGAGTGGCTACACTTGCGCGGTCACCGTACCGCACCTACTGAGTGCACCACCCCAGAACGCCAGGAAGGGAAGGAACAGCAGGTGTCCAAACCATCTGCGGGGAAGTACGGGGAAACTTGCTCTAACAACCGCATGCAACAGACACTACAACACAGAGTGTCTACCATACATATGAATTCCAACATCCACAGAACATGACTATCCACACCTGATGTCTGGCCACGTGCACAGACACTGGACTAGACACTGTTCACACACATAACATATAACATACAACATACTCCACACCTGAACATAATGCACCCCCTTTTGTAAGTGGGGGGGCATTATGTTAGGATCGTGTGGGCAGGCAAAGCACGGGACCCACACGATCGTGACCAAAGGGGACTCAAACAGAATTCAAGCAACTGGCCCTGGCTAACGGGAGGTAGACATGGCCCTACCTAAGCGGGGACATTGCCCCTATAAGGGCAGCTCAGCGGTCTTCGGATCTGGGCCCTAGCTGATCCTAGGAGCCACGCACTAGAACAGGATGCATTCACATGCCACACGACAGACCCAGAATACACCGCATACAACTTGCAACCACTAGTAACAGATTGGAAGCTGAATATAAATACCAGGTATTAGTTGACATGTTGTACAAGATGTTGAAAGCTAGCAGGCCACTTCACAGCTCCTGGTTATATTGCTAGTCCCTACACTAACCAGGAGTCCAGCAGAACCGGACACCGTTCACACCGCACGCTGCAACAGGACAGGACACAGATTGCAGGACACACAGCAAACGAACACAAAACTGACAGAATTTAAACTTACAAACGAACATGAACCAAGTCACACTGCAAACCTCACCAGCTAAGCTTCATGACTACTCACCTGAGGGGCCATACAGACTGACCAGGAGCTGGGTTTATATGTGAGCACAAATCCAGGGGATTGGCTAGCAGACAGTACCACACCCAGCCAGCTCAATCATTAACCCTGAGAGTGCTGTGCTGCTGGAATCACAATAGTACAACATGTCTCAGCAACACAAGTAACAGGCGTGCTTTTAAAGCGTAAAATTTGCTATATAAAAATGCCACGAAAAATTTGTTAATTTAATGAATAATGTTTGTTACATTTGTGGTGAAATAGCATTTTCATCACAGAAACACAATCTGACTCCTCTTGTGAAGACTGTCTATCATAATTATTTTGGTATGAAGGTAGGGGACCAGGATAAGTTATGGGCTCCACATATAACTTGCAACTCTTGTTCAGTTAAACTACGAGAATGGCTGAAAAATAAAAAAGCTATATATGGTTTTTGCTGTGCCTATGGTTTGGCGGGAGCCTACAAACCATACAGATGACTGCTATTTTTGCTAGACTCCGCCTATAAAGGCAGGATTGTCAATGAAGAAAACAGGAACAGTTCAATACCCGAATCTTCCATCTGCTATTCGATTTATTTCACATTCAGATAGTTTACCAGTTCCTACATAATGAGCTTGAAGTAGAAAATGAAGAAAGTGTGGAAAAAGAAAAACCCAACAAGCCTTCCCCATCCCATGACTCTGATTTTAAGGTAAAAGATGATACACTGCACAGGCTGAGTCAAGCTGAATTGAGTGATCTTATTTGAGACCTTGACTTGTCAAAAGAGAAGGCGGAACTTTAAGGGTCAAGACTACAGCAATGCAATCTCCTCCAACGTGATGTCAGGGTCTCTCAGTACAAAGAACGTCAGAGGGATCTGCTTCCTTTTTTTGAGAAGAAAAACAATCTGGTTGTTTGCTGCGATGTTAATGGCTTGATAAAATGTTTAAATTTGAATCATGATTAGAGATGAACGAGCACCAAAATGCTCGAATGCTCGTTACTCGAGTCGAACTTTCAGTGATGCTCGAGAGTTCGTTTCGAGTAACAAACCCCATTGAAGTCAATGGGCGACTCGAGCATTTTTGTATATGACTGGTGCTCCGCTAAGGTTTTCATTTGTGAAAATCTTAGCAAATCACCAAAGTCATGTAAAAAACACAGAAATGGATAGGGCAGGCGAGGAGCAACATGCAGGGCTGCATTTCAGGCTCCGAGGTCTCACTATTAAGCCACAATAGTGGCAAGAGTGAGACCCCCCCCCCCCCCCCGCACTGTCAGCATAAAGATCATTCTCCTCTGCCACAGCTGTAACAGCTATGGCAGAGAAGAATGATGTTAGCCCATTGAATTCAATGGAGCTGGCAATACAGCCGGCTCCATTGAAAGCAATGGGCTGCGGGCGAGCGCGGGATGAATTTTCGGGAAGGGCTTAAAAATATAAGCCCTTACCTGAAAAAGAAAGATTTTAGTGTAAAAAAGAATAAAAATGCAGGCATTCTCTTCAATGGAGCCGCTGCTGCTGCCGGCGACTCCATTGAAGACAATGGTCTGCTGGCACACCTGAATTCTTTTTCAGGGAAGGGCTTTACATATAAGCTATTCCCTGGAAATGAATTAAAAGTGATTTAAAAAACATAAAAAATAGATACTCACCTCCCTTCAGCTGCCGGGGCACAGCCGCGTCTTCTCCTGCTGTCCCCTGCACTGTGGTGCTGAACTGCTGATCTATCACCCGCTGGGGATTTAAAATCCCCGCCCACTGAATGAGCTGCCTTTGATTGGTCACAGCCTCACCAATCAGAGGCAGCTCTCACTCTCACCCATTCATGAATTCATGAATGGGTGAGTGCTGCCTCTGATTGGTCCCTGCGCTGAGTCAATCAGAGGCAGCACTCTCTCACCCATTCATGAATTCATGAATGGGTGTGAGTGAGAGCTGCCTCTGATTGGTGAGGCTGTGACCAATCAGAGGCAGCTCATTCAGCAGGCGGGGATTTTAAATCCCCGGTTGCTGAATACTACTCAGTGCAGTTCAGAAGAACTGCCGGCCAGACGTGGCTGAACTCCGGCTGCAGCGGAAAGGTGAGTATACATTTTTTTTTTATTTTTACACATTTTAGGATGATTTTCAGGTAAGGGCTTATATTTTTAAGCCCTTCCCGAAAATTCATCCCGCGCTCACCGGCAGCCCATTGCTTTCAATGGAGCCGGCTGTATTGCCTGCTACATTGAATTTAATGGTCAGTGCTCGTTTAATCGAGATGAGTACCGCGTGGTGCTCGTCTTGAGTAACGAGCATCTCGAGCACCCTAATACTCGAACGAGCATCAAGCTCGGACGAGTATGCTCGCTGATCTCTAATCATGATCCATCCACTGAATGGAGACTATTCATAGACTTCTCAAAACTTAGTTTGAAAGCTGTATTACTTCACAATGGCAACTGTCTTTCTTCTATTCCTGTTTGTCATGCAGTTCACATGAAGGAGACTTATGCAAACAAGACAGCCCTCCTCGACTCAATCAAATATGCTGAACACGAGTGGAAAATCTGTGGCGATCTAAAAGTCATCGCTCTACTTTTAAGAATGCAACTGGGGTGCACTAAATACTGTTGCTTTTTATGTATGTGGGACAGTAGGTATAAGAAATTGCATTACATTCAAGCGGACTGGCCTGCCAGAAATCATGACTGTAACCGATAAAAATGTCGTTGCCTAGCCTCTTGGGGACCCAAAAGATATTCTTCTTCTTCCCATTCATATAAAGCTGGGTTTAATAAAAAATGTTGTCAAAGGTATGAACCAGGGCGGGCAGGCATTTAAGTACTTAAGAGACAAATTTCCTAGATTGAGTGATGCAAAGATTAAGGAAGATATTGTTGTTGGGCCACAAATTTGACAACTTGTAAAGAATCCTGCGTTTGACCAACTTTTGGAGGGAAAAGTAAAGGAAGCTTGGCAAGCCTTAAAGGGAGTTATTCATGGATTCTTAGCAACAAAAGAGATGATAACTACACTCAGTTGGTGACAGTATTTCTGGAAAAATGCCATCAACGTGTCCCTTAAAATCCATTTTCTCCACTCCCACCTAGATTTTTTTCCCTCCTAGTTGTGGAGCTGTCAGTGATGAACACAGAGAAAGATTCCACCAGGATATTTCTGTAATGGAACAAAGATATCAGGGCCATTTGAATGAAGCAATGCTTGCAGATTACTGCTGGTCTGTGTGTAGGGATGCTCCGGAACTCATTTACAGAAGGCAAGCCAAAAGAAAACGATCTCATGAAGTCCCCACACGATTCTCTTCACACCGAACCAGATGCCAGGAATTTTTCCATCAATTTAGAACTCTTAGAATGTAACTGTCATTAAAAAAATTTCAAATGCACTATCAATGTTGTTAGCATATATAATTAAAATATAGTAACATAGTAAGATAGTATTATAGGCCAAATGAAGACTATGTCCATCTAGTTCAGCGTGTTTCATCTTCCCTGTTGATCCAGAGGAAGGCAAAAACCCCAAGAGGCATAAGCCAATTAGCCTTTTCGTGGGAAAAATTCCTTTCCGACTCCATAATCGCAGTCAGAATAATTCCTGGATCAACCTCTGATAGGTTCTACCAGTCTGTAAGACCCAGATCAACAAATTTTACAATGTTACTGGTAAAGCGAATGAGAATGACTAAACGATTTATTGAGTGAGCAATTTAACTGCCATACATGTAGAGCAGATTTAGGGTATCAGTGTATGAAGCCGGTTCTGACTTTGATAGCTGATTCCCATCATCTTGTTATTTAGATGCTGCCATCCTTACTAAAAGCTGCATTTTAACTGCCTGAGAGAGTGAGGGGGCTTCCTATCTCTGCCAAATGCCTCCCCAATGATAAGAGTGCTGCTTAGTTACCATTGCAGTCTAGGCCCTTGTGAAGTTCTCCAGGCCTGCCATAGGTTTTGCCTTATAGACCCTGCCTGTAGCAGGACTTAGTGTGAAGATATTAGATTATCAGTATATTCCAATATTGAAATACTACGTAATATTGTAAATGCAATCAGGTGAACACTGGTTCAAGTCCCCTATGGGGATTTAAAAATGATAAAGCTACAATGAAGCTCATTAATTTCCATAGACCACAAACAAGGCAAATAAACATGATTTGCACTCATACATATTGCTTAAAAATGAACTGAGCCGTCATTTCCTTAATTTTTTCTCTCATCAATGTATTTGCTTTTAGCAGGGAGCACAGTATGTATTTGTCTAAATAAATCAATATTCATCACAAGCGGCACAGATTGTTCATATCTAGAGATGAGCGAGCATACTCGCTAAGGCAAACTACTCGAGCGAGTAGTGCCTTATTCGAGTACCTGCCCACTCATATCTAAAGATTCAGCTGCCGGCACGGGTGAGAAGGGAGTTGTGGCGGTGAGCAGGGGGAAGCGGAGGGGGAGAAAGGGAGAGAGAGATCTCCCCTCCGTTCCTCCCCACTCTCCCCCGCCGCTCCCCGCCCCCTGGCATAAAAAATAAAAATTGTATTGCCACATCCATAAAAGTTCAGTTTATTAAAATATCACATTATTTTTTCCATGCAATGACTGCAAAAAAAATTTCAATGCTAGAATTGTACTTTCTTGGTCACCCCTTCTCCAAAAAAAAAAGTATTAAAAAGTAATTTAAAACTTTTTTATATACAGCAAAATGGTACCAATAGAAACTACAGTTCATCAACAAAAAGCAAACCCTCACACCTTTGGCAATAAAATCAATGTTATGGGGGTCAGACAATGGTGAGAGGAAGCATTCTTTTTTTTAATGTATTTAAATTTCTTAATAAATATGTGTGTGTATATATATATATATATATATATATATATATACATATATATATATATATATATATATATATATATATATATGGCATCTCTGTAATTGTACTGACCCACAAACAAAGATAACATGTTATTTCCCAGTCGTCTCCACAACAGCACCACCTGGGATAGCCTCCTCCTGATAAGACAGAAACACACCGAGAGGTTAAAAGCTCCCCTTCTCCCACCTTCCTTAGTGTTCTTCCTGTCCTGCCAGGAGGCAGGATCAGAGAGAGGTGCTGGTGGAGACACCAGCAAAAAAGGAGCAAGAAAGAAAAGAAGAAAAAAAGACTTACAATGGATCGGGGGACAGTGGTTGTCAGCCTGTCCTCCCTTCCTGAGGATCAACTCCTGGGACACCGCATAGGGTGGTTATACCATGCCAGATTCCCCCCATGGCGGCCCATAAGGGGGTTTAAAGTGGGGCCATGGCTTCTTCCTCCATTTGGGGTGCAGGCTTCTGCAGTCTAGTGCCAGCATAGGGTCTGGCGTGGCGCTCTCCAGCTTCCTTAAGCGCATTGCTGAGGGGCGGAGGGTGTCGTCACGTGACCTGTGTGATGACATCAGTGCAGTGGCGTCTCGTGATGTAAAAAGGGGGCGTGGCCAGGCACAAGAGGCGCCAAATTAAAAAATGAAAAGGATTTAAAAGGAATATGAGAGAAGAATTGTTGGACCCTAAACTAAGCTCTGCTCAAGGTGACAGCAGTACTAGAGGAGAATGAGTACTCCAGCACCGAACATTCCCAACCCGGCTGCGACATCAGGCATCGTAAGTAGCCCATTGGGTAAAAAGCATGTAAATAGGGGGGCGTGGCTTGGAGAGGCACCGGAACGGCAGCAAATCTGTAGGCTCTGTTCGGATACAGGCACTTCTAGCCATAAAAAGCACTGTTGGAGGTGGAAAACCACAAAAACAGATAAGTGAACCTACCAGGACAGCATGGCAGCAAGAAGGAGAGGCTCGAAACCAGTGCCGACAAAGCTGGAGTCCTTCTTTGTGGCGCGCGGGTCTCCCTCTGCAATGGCCGCACAGGAGATCGTGCCGGCAGCTCGCACGGACCGGGAGCAAGTGATTGACAGCCGCTCTGCACAGGAAACAACAGCGGAGGAGATTGCATCTGACAGCTCTGCCGGAGCGACCGGAGGCTCCCAGCACACCTCAGCCACACCAAAAGGCACAAGAGAAAGGTTAGTGAATGGGGGGAAAAACATTGCCAAGGGTCCCCCTGCACCTAAAATGGCGCTGACTACGTTGCCACACAAAATGAGAACCCCCACAAGCAGCCCAGAAAAGCAGAAGCTGAGAATGTCTCAGACTGCTGGGAGTGATCCGGAGGCTGAACATTTTCATGTGACAGCGGAGGAGAGAGAAATAGATAGCCCTGCTGGAGCAGCCGGAGGCTCACAGTATAACACAGCCACAACGAAGGGCTTAAAAGACAGAGCAGTGATTGGGGGGAAAAGCAATGCCAAGGGGACTCTTACATCTAAAATGGCGCTGACCGTGTCGCCACATGCAATGAGAACCCCCACAAGCAGCCCAGAAAAGCAGAGGCAGAAGATGTCTCAAACTGCTGAAAGTGATTCAGAAGCTGAACATCTCCATGAAAAAGGAGACGACAAAGAATTAGATAATCTCACTGCATCAAACAAACCGGTGACTGAGCTGTATATAAAGGAAATAGTGTTGGCGCTGAGAAACACCATACAAGCAGACATTTCAATATTAACCTCGACAGTAAACTCCTCCATTCGGGACATTAACAACAAAATAGAAAAACATGATAAAAAACTGGAGGAAGTAGTGGGCTCGCATAACTCATTAATCGACTCCCACTACGATCTAGAAGAAAAAGTTAACAAACTGCAACTCAAACTATCCAATTTAGAGGATAGAAACCGACGCAACAACGTCAAAATAAGAGGGATACCCGAAAATGTCTCCAACGCAGACATCGTAAAGTACATTACACGATTTATGCAGACCATGCTTCCCAACATGCCAATGCAAGAATTCAAAATAGATAGAGCCCACAGACTACCGCGCCCAAAATTCCTTAAAGAGGAATACCCCAGAGACGTTATAGCTCGAATTCATTACTTCGGCGCAAAAGAAGCCTTAATGAATGCAACAAGAAAGCTTCAACCCCTGCCAAATCCATACTCTGAACTGCGAATATTTGCTGACCTATCGCAATCCACCTTGGAAGCGAGGAGAAGCTTCGCAGCAATCACTGCCTCCTTAAGAAAAGCCAACATCCAGTACAAATGGGGATTTCCCACAAAAATTATAGTTACAAAAGAAGGAAAGACCCATATCCTCCAAGACCCTAAATCTGCGACAGACACCCTAAACTCTTGGGGAATTACACTGCAAAATTTACCCTATACAGACGCCAACACAGAAAAAAACAGACGCCAGCAACACGCCAGCCGGGGCTCCCCACCCCCGGAGTGAACCAGAAGAACTCACCTCCAATAGATACAAAACAACGTCTCATGAAGTGCCTGCTCAAGATAGCTGGACTTTTCTCCCCCCACCGAAAAATGCAAGTTTTAACTTGCCCTGTATTTGTCAGTTTTATCCTCAGCATTCTGACTCTCACGCCAAACGCATTCGTGTGTTCTGGCCTTATACAAAATGAGGATATTGTTTGGTTCTCTTTTTTTTGTTATTTTGTTTCCTCAGGCATTCACGCATCACAGGAATTCCCAAGTCTCCAACTTTACCGCCACCCACCATCTACATGGCGGTGAAAATCCTATCGCTTAACGCCAACGGCTTGAACTCGCCATTCAAGAGAAGATCGGCGTGGAAAGAGGCAATTATGCAAAATGTTGACATTATGTGTATTCAGGAGACCCATTTGTTAGAAGTAGATAAAAGCAGAATGTTCCATAGAATGTTTCCGCAGGTCATATTTGCTTGTGCCCCCAAAAAACAAGCGGGTGTGATGGTGGCATTCCGAGACAGAGCTCCGTTCACCATCGATAAACAGATTGGTGACCCGAAGGGTCGCTATTTAATCTTAGTAGGTTCCCTTAGGAATACAAAAATAACCTTAGTAAACACATATGTAACGAACTCAAAGCAAATTAATTTTCTTAACAAACTTTAAAAAAAAATTAACCAAGTAGCGGAGGGTCCAATAATGATAAATGGTGACTTCAACCTAGTTCCTGATAGAGAACTCGACACTACAAACCCAAAACTAAAAAGAAACGCTACCCTGGGGGAATGGCTACACAAACATGCGTTTTATGACGCGTTTCGGTGCTCCAATGCCTCTGCAAAAGAATACACACACTATTCAAATAGGCACAGATCTTTCTCACGCATAGACTTATGTCTAGTTGAGAGGAAACTTTTGGCATCAATACAAAAAGCGGAGATTGGGACGGCTACTTGGTCTGACCACGCACCAATCATAACAACATTGAATGTAAGGGGCCTTGGAGCACCGACTAAATCTTGGAGGAACAACACTTACTTAATGAGCATTCCCAAATACAGGGAAAAAATACAAGAAGCATTAACAGAATACTTTAAATTTAACGCCATCCCACAAACAGATCCAGCGATGGTGTGGACCGCCCATAAGGCATTTATGAGAGGAATTTTAATAAAATTAGGCTCCAAATACAAAAAAGACAAGACAAAAAAACAGATGAAATTCTAGCCCAAATACAACTAAAGGAATCCCTTTTAAAAGTTTCCTCAGACCAAAACACACATACTGAACTACATAAATTGAGATTGGCCCTTCGAAAAACATTACTAGGGGATTTTGACAGAGAAATTACTGCTCAACGAGCGGACAGCTATTCAGCAATTAATAGGCCATCCAAATGCATGGCAAATTTGATTAAGAGAAAAACAATAAAAGCAAATATTCCCTACATTTGCAATTTCCTAGACAAAAAACAAAAACTATCGAACCCCAAACATATTGCAGACAATTTTTGCTCTTTCTACAGCAAAGTATATAACTTAAAAAATGATCCCCAAACAATTCAACCAGACAAGGAATCAATCAATTTATTCCTGCAAAAGGTTAATCTACCGAAGCTATCATCCTTACAAACGGACCTCTTGGACGCCCCGCTCTCCGTCTCGGAAATAACCGACACCATAGCATCCCTAAAAAACCAGAAAGCCCCTGGGCCGGACGGATATTCAGCAGAATACTATAAAAACTTCTTACCTCAACTTTCAACACATATCGCTAACACATTTAACAAGATAAAAGAAAGAGGCATTTTTCCACAAGAGATGCTGCAGGCCACAATCGTAGTCCTACCAAAACCTGGAAAGGACCCAAACACACCAACTAACTTCCGACCTATATCATTACTTAACACTGATACTAAGAACTACGCTAAAATGTTGGCCCGTAGAATGGTAGATATACTCCCAGACATAATACACTCCGATCAAATGGGGTTTGTAAAGGGGAGACAGGCCTCGGACGGCACACGGAAAATCCTAAACCTAATACATTCAATAGAAACATCCAAGGTACCGTCAATAATGCTGGCCCTGGACGCCGAAAAGGCATTTGATTGAGTCCATTGGGAGTACATCTTTGAGACGATGAAAAAATTTGGTTTTGGAGAAAACACGATACGTGCCGTCCGGGCCCTATATTCAGCTCCCACAGCCACTGTCTTGGTGGATGGTACCCTGTCGGTCCCCCTGTCAATTTCAAATGGAACAAGGCAGGGCTGCCCATTGTCTCCTATTTTGTACGTGCTGGCTATAGAGCCACTAGCAGAACTAATCCGCACCTCTTCTGAAATAAAGGGAATCCCAATAAATCACAGACAATACAAAATAGGATTATTCGCAGATGATGTCATCTTGACACTGACCCGTCCTCTAGAATCTTTAAGAATGGCATGTAAAATAATTAACCAATTTAGCAAGGTATCTCTATACAAGTTGAATATAGACAAGTCCCTTGTTCTAGGTCTGGGGGTATCTACAAATCTAGAAAATGCAATACGGGCGGAATTTCCCTTTGAGTGGAAAAAAAAAGGCATACCCTATTTAGGAATAACATTGACACCATCCATTAAAAATATAGAACAAGAAAACTACCCAAAACTACTTAACTCCACCCAGAAAGAAATTGACCATTTATCAGGCTTAAAATTGTCGTGGATGGGCAAGATCACATCCTACAAAATTAAAATCCTCCCACTAATTCTATACCATTTTAGAACCTTACCGCTTCTTATCTCCAAGCTTACAATTACTAAATTTCAAAAACAACTAAACAACTTTTTATGGAGTGGAAAGAAACCACGTTTAGCTCTGTCATTATTGGCACTTCACCGGAAAAAGGGAGGAGCGGGAGTACCAAATCTAATGGCATACTACGAGGCCAATATATTAAACCAAACTAGACAATTAATCAGGACCAACAACGCAATAGGCTGGCCCAATGTAGAAAAAAGCTATATAAATGATCTACCTGGTCAGGCACTAATGCTTGCTACTTCAATAGACGGTTTGATATTCCCAAAAAGCATAGACACTAGAGATGAGCGAACGCGTTCGTCCGAGCTTGATATTCGTGCGAATATTAGGGTGTTCGGGATGTTCGTTATTCGTAACGAACACCATGCGGTGTTCTGGTTACTTTCACTTCCTTCCCTGAGACGTTAGCGCGCTTTTCTGGCCAATTGAAAGACAGGGAAGGCATTACAACTTCCCCCTGCAACGTTTAAGCCCTATACCACCCCCCTGCTGTGAGTGGCTGGCGAGATCAGGTGTTCGCCTAATATAAAAGTCGGCCCCTCCCGCGGCTCGCCTCAGATGCGGTGTGAGTTAGATGAGGGACAGTGCTGTTTATACCGGAGCTGCTGTAGGGAAAGAATTGGTAGTTAGTGTAGGCTTCAAGACCCCCCAAAGGTCCTTATTAGGGCCACTGATAGCTGTGTGTTGGCTGCTGTTAGCAGTGGGATTTTTTTTTTTCTCAAAATCGCCTCTGCAGACCGTTGCACCTGGCATTAGGGACAGAAGTGCTGCATAGGCAGGGAGAGTGTTAGGAGTGAGTGTAGCCTTCAAGAACCTCAACGGTCCTTTCTAGGGCCATATTTATCCGTGTGCAGTACTGTCCAGGCTGCTGTTAGCTGTGCTGCATTTTTTTTGGGCTTCTCAAAATCGCCTCTGCAGAGCATTCCACCCTCCATTGATACTGCAGGGAAAGAATTGTATAGGCAGGGCCACAACACAGTTATTATTCATAGAATATACGCAGTGCTGCCTGTTGGTGGGAAAAAACTGAAAACAAATCTATTTGTCCAGCCTCTGTCCGTCCTAACGCCTGTGGACACGTGTGAGCTGCGTGAAAAACATTGCTAAATCATACGCACCCAGCTACGCTTTACTGCTGGCTTCGCCATTTGCTTTCCTTAATTGGGAAAAAAATACCTGCTCTGCCAGAGTTATAATAACTCTGCTACCCTCACGTTCTGTGACACATAAGCAGGGACACAGCACAGTTATTAAACTTCTCATGTTCATTGAATATACGCAGTGCTGCCTGTTGGTGGGAAAAAACTGAAAACAAATCTATTTGTCCAGCCTCTGTCCGTCCTTACGCCTGTGGAGACGTGTGAGCTGCGTGAAAAACATTGCTAAATCATACGCACCCAGCTACGCTTTACTGCTGGCTTCGCCATTTGCTTTCCTTAATTGGGAAAAAAATACCTGCTCTGCCAGAGTTATAATAACTCTGCTACCCTCACGTTCTGTGACACATAAGCAGGGACACAGCACAGTTATTAAACTTCTCATGTTCATTGAATATACGCAGTGCTGCCTGTTGGTGGGAAAAAACTGAAAACAAATCTATTTGTCCAGCCTCTGTCCGTCCTTACGCCTGTGGAGACGTGTGAGCTGCGTGAAAAACATTGCTAAATCATACGCACCCAGCTACGCTTTACTGCTGGCTTCGCCATTTGCTTTCCTTAATTGGGAAAAAAATACCTGCTCTGCCAGAGTTATAATAACTCTGCTACCCTCACGTTCTGTGACACATAAGCAGGGACACAGCACAGTTATTAAACTTCTCATGTTCATTGAATATACGCAGTGCTGCCTGTTGGTGGGAAAAAACTAAAAACAAATCTATTTGTCCAGCCTCTGTCCGTCCTTACGCCTGTGGAGACGTGTGAGCTGCGTGAAAAACATTGCTAAATCATACGCACCCAGCTACGCTTTACTGCTGGCTTCGCCATTTGCTTTCCTTAATTGGGAAAAAAATACCTGCTCTGCCAGAGTTATAATAACTCTGCTACCCTCACGTTCTGTGACACATAAGCAGGGACACAGCACAGTTATTAAACTTCTCATGTTCATTGAATATACGCAGTGCTGCCTGTTGGTGGGAAAAAACTGAAAACAAATCTATTTGTCCAGCCTCTGTCCGTCCTTACGCCTGTGGAGACGTGTGAGCTGCGTGAAAAACATTGCTAAATCATACGCACCCAGCTACGCTTTACTGCTGGCTTCGCCATTTGCTTTCCTTAATTGGGAAAAAAATACCTGCTCTGCCAGAGTTATAATAACTCTGCTACCCTCACGTTCTGTGACACATAAGCAGGGACACAGCACAGTTATTAAACTTAGATAATTCATTCACTAGAGGCAGTGGGGCCTTTCGTTTTCCAAAAAGGGCAAAAATTATATTTGGCCTGCAGTCTTGCGCCAATTTATTTCCTGCCTGTGAAATCAAATCACTGGTAATACAGCATGCTGAGGGGTAGGGGTAGGCCTAGAGGACGTGGACGCGGCCGAGGACGCGGAGGGCCAAGTCAGGGTGTGGGCACAGGCCAAGCTCCTGATCCAGGTGTGTCGCAGCCGACTACTGCGCGATTAGGAGAGAGGCACGTTTCTGGCGTCCCCACATTCATCGCCCAATTAATGGGTCCACGCGGGAGACGGTTATTAGAAAATGAGCAGTGTGAGCAGGTCCTGTCCTGGATGGCAGAAAGTGCTTCGAGCAACCTATCGTCTACCCGCAGTTCTGCGCCGTCCACTGCTGCCAATCCGAATCCTCTGTCTGCTGCTCCTCCTTCCTCCCAGCCTCCTCACTCCACTACAATAACACCTGCTCAGGAGCGGGAGCACTCCCAGGAACTGTTCTCGGGCCCCTGCTTAGATTGGGCAGCAGCGGTTCCTCTCCCACCAGAGGAGTTTATCGTCACTGATGCCCAACCATTCGAAAGTTCCCGGGGTCCGGGGGAAGAGGCTGGGGACTTCCGCCAACTGTCTCAACAACTTTCTGTGGGTCAGGAGGACGATGACGATCAGACACAGTTGTCTTGCAGTGAGGTAGTAGTAAGGGCAGTAAGTCCCAGGGAGCAGCGCACAGAGGATTCGGAGGAAGAGCAGCAGGACGATGAGGTGACTGACCCCACCTGGTGTGCAACGCTTACTCAGGAGGACAGGTCTTCAGAGGGGGAGTCAAGGGCATCAGCAGGGCAGGTTGCAAGAGGCAGTGCGGTGTCCAGGGCCAGGGGTAGAGGCAGGGCCAGACCGAATAATCCACCAAGTGTTTCCCAAAGCGCCCCCTCGCGCCATGCCACCCTGCGGAGGCCGAGGTGCTCTAAGGTCTGGCAGTTTTTCACAGAGACGCCTGACGACCGACGAACAGTGGTGTGCAACCTTTGTCGCGCAAAGCTCAGCCGGGGAGCCAACACCAACAGCCTCACCACCACCACCATGCGCAGACATATGATGGCCAAGCACCCCGCAAGGTGGGACAAAGGCCGTTCACCGCCTCCGGTTTGCACCCCTGCCTCTCCCCCTGTGCCCCAACCTGCCACTGAGATGCAACCCCCCTCTCAGGACACAGGCACTACCGCCTCATGGCCTGCACCCACACCCTCATCTCCGCTGTCCTCGGCCCCATCCAGCAGTGTAGTTCAGCGCACCGTTCAGCCGTCGCTTGCGCAAGTGTTCGAGCGCAAGCGCAAGTACGCCGCCACGCACCCGCACGCTCAAACGTTAACCGTCCGCATCGCAAAATTCATCAGCCTTGAGATGCTGCCGTATAGGGTTGTGGAAACGGAGTCCTTCAAAAGTATCATGGAGGCGGCGGCCCCGCGCTACTCAGTTCCCAGTCGCCACTACTTTTCCCGATGTGCCGTCCCAGCCCTGCACGACCACGTCTCCCGCAACATTGTGCGCGCCCTCACCAACGCGGTTACTGCCACGGTCCACTTAACTACGGACACGTGGACAAGCACAGGCGGGCAGGGCCACTACATCTCCCTGACGGCACATTGGGTGAATTTAGTGGAGGCTGGGACAGAGTCAGAGCCTGGGACCGCTCACGTCCTACCCACCCCCAGAATTGCGGGCCCCAGCTCGGTGCTGGTATCTGCGGAGGTGTATGCTTCCTCCACTAAAGCACCCTCCTCCTCCTCCTCCTCCTCTGTCTCACAATCAAGATGTGTTAGCAGCAGCATGTCGCCAGCAGTCGGTGTCGCGCGGTGTGGCAGCACAGCGGTGGGCAAGCGTCAGCAGGCCGTGCTGAAACTACTCAGCTTAGGCGATAAGAGGCACACGGCCCACGAACTGCTGCAGGGTCTGACACAGCAGACCGACCGCTGGCTTGCGCCGCTGAGCCTCCAACCGGGCATGGTCGTGTGTGACAACGGCCGTAACCTGGTGGCGGCTCTGCAGCTCGGCAGCCTCACGCACGTGCCATGCCTGGCCCACGTCTTTAATTTGGTGGTTCAGCGCTTTCTGAAAAGCTACCCACGCTTGTCAGACCTGCTCGTAAAGGCGCGCCGGCTCTGCGCACATTTCCGCAAGTCCCACACGGACGCTGCCACCCTGCGCACCCTGCAACATCACTTTAAGCTGCCAGTGCACCGACTGCTGTGCGACGTGCCCACACGGTGGAACTCTACGCTCCACATGTTGGCCAGGCTCTATGAACAGCGTAGAGCTATAGTCGAATACCAACTCCAACATGGGCGGCGCAGTGGGAGTCAGCCTCCTCAATTCCTTTCAGAAGAGTGGGCCTGGTTGGCAGACATCTGCCATGTCCTTGGTAATTTTGAGGAGTCTACCCAGGTGGTGAGCGGCGATGCTACAATCATTAGCGTCACCATTCCTCTGCTATGCATCTTGAGAAATTCCCTGCAAACCATAAAGGCAGCTGCTTTGCGCTCGGAAACGGGGGCGGGGGAAGACAGTATGCCGCTGGATAGTCAGGGCACCCTCCTGTCTATTTCTCAGCGCGTACAGGAGGAGGAGGAGGAGCATGAGGAGGATGAGGAGGAGGGGGAAGAGACAGCTTGGGCCGCTGCTGACGGTACACCGGCTGATTGCCTGTCATCCTTTCAGCGTGTATGGCCTGAGGAGGAGGAGGAGGAGGAGGAGGAGGAGGATCCTGAAAGTGATCTTCCTAGTGAAGACAGCCATGTGTTGCGTACAGGTACCCTGGCACACATGGCTGACTTCATGTTAGGATGCCTTTCTCGTGACCCTCGCGTTGCACGCATTCTGGCCACTACGGATTACTGGGTGTACACACTGCTCGATCCACGGTATAAGGAGAACCTGCCCACTCTGATTCCCGAAGAGGAAAGGGGTTCGAGAGTGTTGCTATACCACAGGACCCTTGCGGACAAGCTGATGGTAAAATTCCCAGCCGACAGCGCTAGTGGCAGAAGGCGCAGTTCCGAGGGCCATGTTGCAGGGGATGTGCGTAGATCGAGCAGCATGTACATCCCAGGCAGTGCAACAGTCTTTAAGGGCCTGGCCAGCTTTATGGCTCCCCACCAAGACTGTGTCACCGCTCCCCAGTCACGGCTGAGTCGGCGGGAGCACTGCAAAAGGATGGTGAGGGAGTACGTAGCGGATCGCACGACCATCCTTGGTGACGCCTCTGCCCCCTACAACTACTGGGTGTCGAAGCTGGACACGTGGCCTGAACTAGCCCTGTATGCCCTTGAGGTGCTTGCTTGTCCTGCGGCTAGCGTGTTGTCGGAGAGGGTGTTTAGTGCGGCTGGGGGAATCATCACAGATAAGCGTAGTCGCTTGTCAACCGACAGTGCCGACAGGCTAACACTCAAGATGAACAAAGGCTGGATTTCCCCAGACTTCTGTTCTCCACCAGCGGACAGCAGCGATACGTAAGCAATACGTAGGCTGCACCCGCGGATGGAAGCTACGTTCTCTCTCACCATCCAAAACGGGGACATTTCTGCTTCATCAATCTGTGTCTAATATTCCTCCTCCTCCTCCTCCTGCTCCTCCTCCTGAAACCTCACGTAATCACGCTGAACGGGCAATTTTTCTTAGGGCCACAAGGCTCACTCAAATAATTTTTCAGAACAATTTTTATAAGTTTCAATGCGCTTAAAAGCATTGGAACTTTAACTTGAACCAATTTTTCGTTACACTGGGCTGCCTCCAGGCCTAGTTACCACTTAAGCCACATTAACCAAAGCGATTAATGGGTTTCACCTGCCCTCTTGGCTGGCCATGGCCAATTTTTGGGATGTACATTAGTACTGTTGATACAGCAATTTTTGTGGGCCCTCGCCTACAGTGTAATCAAATTAATTTTTAGCCCACCTGCATTACAGCTGACGTTACCTCAGCTGTGTTGGGCAATGCAATGGGATATTTCTATGTACCGCCGGTGGCTTCCTGGCACCCACCCAGGCAGTGGGTCCACAGGGAGTTAAACCTACATGTGTCCACTTGTAAAGAACCCCAGTCTGACTGGGGCATGCAGTGTGGGCCGAAGCCCACCTGTATTACGCACGACATTACTACCTCAGCTGTGTTGGGCAATGCAATGGGATATTTTTGTGTACCGCCGGTGGGTTCCAGGGAGCCACCCATGCTGTAGGTGCACACTGAGTTTTTAATACATCTGTACACTTCTAAAGAACCCGTCTGACTGGGGCATGCAGTGTGGGCCGAAGCCCACCTGTATTACGCACGACATTACTACCTCAGCTGTGTTGGGCAATGCAATGGGATATTTCTATGTACCGCCGGTGGCTTCCTGGCACCCACCCAGGCAGTGGGTCCACAGGGAGTTAAACCTACATGTGTCCACTTGTAAAGAACCCCAGTCTGACTGGGGCATGCAGTGTGGGCCGAAACCCACCTGCATTAACCCTTTCCAGTCCACTGTGTGACCTGTGAAGACATTAGGGTTTAAGGCTGTACTGCTCCGTTGTTGGTAGACGTCCGTCGGGGTTCTCTTACTGTATATTGCCAGCCTCTCTGCTGTCGGAGCCTATCCTACGTGTCAGCTCATGCAGTACTAGCTTTAGCCAGCATATAGCGCCGTTGTATAACAGCAGAAAAAGAGTAAGCCCCCTAGGAAAACCATATACAAATTGGATTGGAAAGGGTTAAGCACAACATTACTACCTCAGCTGTGTTGGGCAATGCAATGGGATATTTCTATGTACCGCCGGTGGCTTCCTGGCACCCACCCATGCTGTAGGTGCACACGGAGTTTTTACTACATCTGTACACTTATAAAGAACCCCAGTCAGACTGGGGCATGCAGTGTGGGCCGAAGCCCACCTGCATTAAGCACGACATTACTACCTCAGCTGTGTTGGGCAATGCAATGGGATATTTCTGTGTACCGCCGGTGGGTTCCAGGGAGCCACCCATGCTGTGGGTCGACAGGGACTTCACAATAGGGAGTTGTACCTGCCTGTGTCTATGAATTAAAAAGCCCGGTCTGACTGGGGCATGCAGACACCTTGACAGAATGAATAGTGTGTGGCACATAGGTTCCCCATTGCTATGCCCACGTGTGCAGCTCCTGATGGCGGTGGCACAGGATTCTATTTCTCATTGCTTCTGTACAGCATTGTGGGCTATCGCTCCGCCACTTTTAAAGAGGGTCGCTGCCTAGCCGTGCCAACCTCTGCAGTGTGTGCCTGCGGTCCCTCGTCATGGCAGACGCAATTCTAAATAGACATGAGCGTGGTGTGGCATGAGGGCAGCTGAAGGCTGCGCAGGGACACTTTGGTGTGCGCTGTGGGGGGGAGGGGGGGCGGTTGGGCAGCATGTAACCCAGGAGAAGTGTCAGTGGAGTGTCATGCAGGCAGTGATTGTGCTTTGTTGGAGGTAGTGTGGTGCTTAGCAAAGGTATGCCATGCTAATGAGGGCTTTTCAGAAGTAAAAGTTGTTGGGGGGGGGGGGGCACTCTTGCCGGTATTGTGGCTTAATAGTGGGACCTGGGAACTTGAGATGCAGCCCAACATGTAGCCCCTCGCCTGCCCTATCCGTCACTGTGTCATTCCCATCACTTTCCTGAATTGCCCAGATTTTCACACATGAAAACCTTAGCGAGCATCGGCGAAATACAAAAATGTTCTGGTCGCCCATTGACTTCAATGGGGTTCGTTGTTCGAAACGAACCCTCGAGCATCACGGGAAGTTCGTTACGAATAACGAACACCCGAACATTTTGGTGTTCGCTCATCTCTAATAGACACCCAACTTAAAAACATTTCCCCTACATTACAAGCCGCGATCCAAACATGGAAAGAACTCACCAAAAAAACAAGCATATCCGATAAAGCGGAATTTCCTTGCATACCTATTGAGACACTCAATCTATTTTTACCAAATTGTGATATGAAACCGTGGAGCGTTAGAGGAGTCAGATACGTAGAGGACTTAACATCCAAGGGAGAAATTAAAAGCTTTGCAGAAATAAGTACTAACCATGGCCTCCCGCAGAGCGAAAAATTTACATATTTTAGAATCTGTTCTCTCTTAAGAGAGAAACCCATACATAAAGTAAAACTCCCGACCAAAATCATTAAGAAAATTCTCACAAACCCTCCCGAGGGTAAATCGGAGACAAGAGACTACTATGACATACTAACCAACAATAAAACAATGACGAAAAAAACATATATGTCAAACTGGGAACTCGAACTCAAAGAAAAGATACCTCTGGATCAATGGTCCAGCTCGAACACATTAATGACAAAATCCACCATGGGACTTAACATACTAGAAGTCCAAACCAAAATCAACCTAAGATGGTATTACAATCCATCACTTTTATACAACAGATCGAACCTGGGAGACGGTTTGTGCTGGAGAGGATGTGGCCAAAAAGGCACATTATCACATATTTTGTGGTCCTGCCCAACTCTAAAAGTATACTGGGAAAACATAACTATGTTCTTACAAAGCACACTGAAGTGCTACATACCTAAAGATGCCAAAATGTATATGTTGCTGATGGGTTTGGAAACGTTTCCTAAACAGATAAGATATGTACTAGCTCATTCCCTAATGACCGCCAAATCCATAATAGCAAGACACTGGAAAAATCCATTACCCCAGACATAGAAGAATTTAAGAGACGTATGGACGACCAATATATTTTTGAAAAATAGTTGGCGTTCCGGAATAAGAACACCAAAAAATTTAATGAGACTTGGGAGACTTGGAGAATATCCTTAAAAAAATAACAGTTGAACCGTATAGATGCGTGTAGCCTTGTTATTGAGTTTGTTCATATGTTGTATGTTCCTTGCAAAATACGTGTGGAATACAGGTTGTCAAAGGAGCACAACAGTTATGCTAAGTGAAAGTTATAGAAAATAGTACATGATTATATCATAACCACAATATAATATTGTGCAATAAAATCTCAATAGATTAATATCCTATATAGCACAGAGCGGTTACTATACCAGTTACATGTTTTGAGTGTATAGTTGTGGTATGTTACTAATTGCCGATGTAAAGTAACTTAATCAAAATACTATCACAAACAGCACAGTCTGAATTTGATACTAAATATTCGTTGATTATGTGCAAACCTCTTATGCTGTTATGTACCAATGACTTGTATGCTTGATAAAATCAATAAAAAATTTAATGTTTAAAAAAAAAAAAAAAGCATGTAAATATTTATTGACTCAGAAGTATTGTTATGCTTATTTTGCATTCCTCTGTCTGTTACCAGGGGGATAGGAAAGATCCCCCTACCAAAACAAAAACAAAAAAATGCACGAAAATAGGCTGTCTTTAATGTACAATAGACCGCTGTGCAGGGCATGCATAGCCAAGCTAGTTAAAGAGTAATCGGGCAGTTTTATGGAGGATGTTAGGAAGCTGATTAAAGAGGAGGTCCATTAAGCTCTGACGTTACAGACAGCGCAGCTAACGGCAACATCCGGGTCCAGGCGCCACAAGTGTCCTTATAGTCCAGAAAGATAGGATTCTGAAAAAAGTTCAGTAATTTTGGACTTTGAGGAGCAGCCAGCTCCAGAGGAATCCTCGGATGAAGACAACTATAAAAATATTTGTTTCATCAAGAGGACCCTTCAGAGCTCATAAAATCCATGAGGGCCACCCTTAAGATGGAGGAGCCCAGGAAGCCTTGCACAATTCAGGACACAATTTTCGGAGGACTAGGGGAAAGGCGTAGGCAAACTTTCACAATCCATAGGAATATATCAAAGCTAATCCAGAAGGAATGGAACAAACTCGATGTAGGGTCCTTTTCCACTAGGGGAATCAAAAGGCGCTATCCGTTTGAGGAGGAGGTGTATGCAAAATGGGAGGAAATACCCAGGATGGATGTTCCCGTAGCCACAGTGGCAAAGTGCACAACTCTCCCATTTTGAGGATGCCACACAATTGACGGACCCTATGGACCAAAAAATGGAGGGTCTCTTGAGGAGGACCTGGGAAGCAGCAGCTAGCCTGCTTAGGCCTGCGGTAGCGGCCACTTGCATGGCTAGAACCCTATGGGGGGTATGGTTGGAGCAATTGGAGCTTCATTTGTCCAACAAAACGCCAAGAGAGCAAATTCTGGATTCATTCCCGATCCTAAAGATAACTAAATTTTTTGACAGACGCATCAGCAGAAGTGGTGAAACTCTCAGCACAAACAACGGCATTAACCAACTCCGCCAGAAGGGTGCTGTGGTTAAAATCGTGGTCAGGGGACCTAGCTTCTAAAAGCAAACTATGCTCTCTCCCCTTTCACGGCAATATCTATTCGGTCCAGATCTGGACCGAGATCTTCGAGAAAGCAGCTGATAAGAAAAAAGGGTTTCCAGAGGAAAAGCAACAAAGGAGGAATACCTTTTTTTGGACTCCAACGCAACCCTTCAAACCCTACAGGAGAAAATGCAAGACGGGCAGATGGAGTTACCCTAAATGGGGTAAAAGGAGGAACTTCCTCTTTAACCCTCACCAGGGGGACCCAGCCAAGCAAAAACCCTGACGCAATCACAGTCAGGGTGAGGCTAGGGAGCTTCGCAGATCGATGCGCCCCAATCTGTGAGAGCTCTTGTATCCCCAAAATTCTGCAACACGGATACCGAATACAGCTGGTATCCCATCCCAAGAGAAAATTGCTATTATAAATTGCTTTTACTTCAAGAAGGGGTTTGAGACTTGCTACATTTAAAAGCAGTATCTTAAGTAGCACAAAAAGAAGAATCCAGAGGTCATTACTCCAGGCTTTTTCTGATAAAGAAACCTTGCGGGAAGCCGCACATGATTATCAACCTAAAACCCCTGAACACATAAATCAAGTATCGGAGAGACAAAATGGAGTCTATATCCTCGGCGGTGAGGCTAATAGGAAGGGGGGCATGAATAGCATCCATAGATTTGAAGGATGCGTACTTCCATGTACCAATCCTTGTGGATTCTCATAAATTTCTCAGATTTGTGGTAAACATGGGAAAAGGAATAAAACACTTCCAATTCAGATGCCTTCCCTTCGGTACTTTGTCAGCCCCCCAAATCTTCACGAAGATCATAGCAGAGCTAGTGGCCTACTTGAGACAGAAATCAATCTTGATCGTGCTCTACCTAGACGACATCCTGGTCATAGCAAAATCCAAGGAACTTCTAGTGGAACATCTGGCAACTACCCTTCATCTGCTCCAATTCTTGGGTTGGATAATAAATAGGGGGAAATCCAACCTAAATCCCAGCAGAGAAAAATTTTTTCTAGGCATAATGCTCAATTTAGAGAGCCAATGCTCCTTCCTTCCAGAGTCAAAGTTTCAGGGAATGAAGCTACTGGTTAGAAAATTTCTAAGGAAAAAAACATGTACAATCCGAGAAGCCATGTCCCTCTTAGGGAGCCTGACCTCTTGTATTCCAGGGGTAGCCTGGGCTCAAGCGCATGCCAGACTTCTCCAAAACACAGTACTTTCAGCCTGGGACAGGAGGCAGTCCTCTCTAGGGACAAGAATGCGCTTAGAGAATTCATTAAAAGTGTCCCTGCGCTGGTGGATGTCATCTGCAAACCTGCCGAGGGGAGTTCACTGGATTCAGAATCCGGCTATTTGTGTCACAATGGATGCAAGTGCCTGGGGCTTGGGTGCTCATGTAGAAGACTAGTTTCTGCAGGGGGCATAGTCCTCAGGGGTGGAGGAACAGTCATCAAATTACAGAGAACTCCAGATGATTTGGGAGACCCTTCAAAGTCTAGGAGAAACTGTGCACAATCAGCATCTAAAAATCTCAGACAATACCACGGCAGTAGCCCACATTCGGCATCAAGGAGGAACAAGGTCCCCAGCCTTACAAGATGTCTCACAGAAAATCTTCCACTATGCGGAAGCTCAAGTACTGTCAATTTCTGTGACACACCTAAAGGGTGCATTGAATCAGAGGGCAGACTTTCTCAGCAGAAGGCGTATAGACCCCGGAGAGTGGTCTCTCTCTCTCAGGACAAACATAGAAAATGGCCAGGCAGCATCTGATGTGTTCAACAAAATCTAATTTTCTTTATTCCTCCATCCAGAAATGACTGGATGAAGTCATTAGATTTTGTTGAACACATCAGATGCTGCCTGGCCATTTTCTATGTTTGGCTTGTCTTCTGTAGTTTTGATCCAGACCATACCAGGATCTTGCAACTATCTCTCCTCACTGTGTATCACAGTTTTATTAGGGGAACCTTACTGGATTTTTGAATCCCCTTTGAGTGTTGCAGTTGTGACTTGTTTCATGCTCTCTCTCTCTCAGGACGCCTTCAAAACTCTGACAGACAGGTGGGGGTACCCACTGATCGACCGGTTTGTGGCAAGAGAAAACTACAAAGTAAGGAACTACTTCTCCCTCAAGCCAGGGGATCAACTGACAGCAGTCGATGCCCTAAACCAGAACTGGGGTAAGAGATTAGTCTACGCATTTCCTCCAATCCCTCTAATCCCTAGGGTACTCCAGTACTTCCGTTCCCAGAGATGTACGCTAATCCTAGTGGCTCCCTTTTGGTCGAGGAGGAGCTGGTGTGGACTCCTAAAAACCTTAAGCTTACAGGATCCAGTTCTCCTTCCTACCCAAGTGGATCTACTAACGCAGGGCCCTATAAACCACCCAAGCATAGACAGGCTCTGCTTGGCAGCATGGATTTTGAAGAATCCATACTGTTAGGGAAAGGATTCACTGAAAAAGTAACCCAGACCCTACTGTATAGCAGGAAAACAATAAGTAACAGTATCTACCAGAAGATCTGGAAGAAGTATATTCTATGGGGTCGGGAGAGGAAATTTCAGATTTCTTCCCCGGACATCCCCACAATTCTGGAATTTATGCATGAAGGCCTGGATATGGGCCTGTCCCCAAGCACATTGAGGGTCCAAATAGCGGCCCTTAGTATCCTGTTAAACACCAAATTATTTGAAGTCAAGTAAGTTATTAGTTTCTTGACAGCGGCAGACATGTTGAGGACAAGAACCACAAATCTATTCCCTGATTGGAACCTGAATTGGGTCCTCAAGGCTCTGTCTTTAGACCCATTTGGGCCAATAGAATCGCTTCCAATAAGAATACTAACAATAAAAACAGTCTTCCTAGTGGCTATTACTTCGGCCAGGAGGGTTAGCAAACTGCAGGCTCTATCTAACCGCCACCCCTTTCTTAAAATCACGAATACAAAAATAGTATTTAAATCGGATCCAGCTTCTATGCTCAAGGTACTGTCACCTTTTCATAGGGCACAAGATGTAGTGATTCCCTCATTTTTTGATAATCCTAGAGACACTCGGGAAAGAGAATTTAACTGTCTGGACATCAGAAGAGCAGTCCTGCGATATATTGATGCCACAAGTCAGTGAAGACAGGACGACAATTTGTTTGTGCAATTTTTCGGCCCAAATATGGGATGAAAAGCAGCGAAGAGCTCCATAGCCAGATGGATCCGCCTGCCTATTACAGAAGCTTATAGAGCATTGGATAAAGAGGTCCCTTCGGGACTTAAAGCCCACTCTACAAGGGCAGTAGCCTCTTCATGGGCTGAACATAGTGTCCGTAGAACAAATATGTAAGGCCGCAGTATGGAAAAGGCTGCATACTTTCATCAAGCATTACAGGGTAGACGTGCGGTTAGATGAGGATTTGGCTTTTGGCCATAAGGTCCTCTCGGTAGCGATCCCACCCTGAAAAATGTATTTAGCACCCGTACATTACCCCCTGAAGGAAAATATATAATTTAATTTCCTTTTATGAAGAAATAGGTAACATACCAATCTTTGTTATAATTTTAGTTTAAGCTCCTAACCCCGGCAATTCGTTAGAAATCACTGAGGAAGGTAGGAAGGGAGGAGCTTTTAACCTCTCGGTGTGTTCCTGTCCTATCAGGAGGAGGCTTTCTGATATGGTGCTGTTGTGGAGACTCCTGAAAACCCGATTATAGGGTAGGTATAATCTACCTTTTGTTTCATATCATAATCTCTATAAAAGCAACCCTCTTCAAAAAAGTGAAACTGTGTTAACATTCCACCCCACTTAGAAATTTATAAAAGCTCTCCAGTACATTGTATGGTACATTAAATGGTAGCATTGTAGATACAACTGGTTCTAAAAAACAAGCTCTATGCGGTTATGTCAGCAAAAAAGTAAAAAAATTATGATTTTTTGAAAGTGGGGATTAAAAGAAAATAAAGAAATGAAAAAGGGTTGCAGCATTAAGTGGTTAAACTATACACAAGAAATAGAAAAAAATATATTTTCATACACACTGTATGACCCTTACCCAATCATGCACTTTTTTTTGCAAAGAGTTATTTCAAACCTACAAATTTCATCCTTCATTATAGCACCCCATAATATTTTACATGTAATAATTGCCATTTTAAATAAAACCACTGCTTTATCTTTGTATATTTAGTTATATTAGAAAAACTGCATAGTAGAAAGTAGGCCAAAGCTATTACAATACATTAATTGGTGACAAGCTAATTCAAGTTAAGAACAAGGTCCTTTTTTGTTTCTCTAAATTATTTTCATTTTGTTCTCGGAAATGACAGAATATGAAATAATTTTATATACGTTTTGCTAATATCTTTTAATTTTTGCTGAAATAAAAACATGGAAAGTGAAGGACAAATAATCTTTAGTACTACAGTATAATACAAGTTTACTACAGTACAATACAAGAGGATAGGGCATGAGCTAGTGTGCAATGCTCCAACCCCTGCCCTGTGCTTTGTCGGCTGCCAGCAATGGGAGTGGGGGGATGGGGCGGGAGCTTAGCAACTAGCTCCTGCCCCACCCCCTCCCATTGTAAGCAGCAGGCAAAGGGGCGGAGAGGAGGAGGAAAGGGGTTGGCAGTTTAGCAAACATGTGAAGCCAAACTTTTCCAAGTTAGAGAAGGTAAATCCCCAATAAAGTCTGTCAAACGCTTTTTCTGCATCAAGCACAAGTAGGACAGATGGGGAGCAAGAATCTTTAGGAGGTTTAATAGTCTTCTGGTTGCGTCTGGGGCTTGTCTCCCTTTAATAAAACCCACGTGGATAATGTTAAGTAGTATTTGAAGGTGTCTCGAGGCAAGGATTTTTTGCAAAAATTTTGGTATCACAGTTTAATAGTGAGATTAGACTGAAGTTAGCTGGTGTGTTTGGGTTTTTGCCTGCTTTGGGGATTGTTACACTGGTGGCTTCTAACATTTCTTTAGGGAGAGTGCCTTGTTGTATCCCATGGTTAATTGTGTGGGACATGATGGAGACCAGTGTGGGTGCAAATAATTTAAAATATTAATTTGAGAATTTGGGGAGTTTTAAAGTGCTTATTGTGTGCAGAATTTCTGAGGGAGAGGTTGGGCGGTTTAGGAAATCATTTTGTGCCTGGCAGAGGGATGGAAGGTGAACT
Organism: Eleutherodactylus coqui; assembly: GCF_035609145.1. Classification (NCBI taxonomy): domain Eukaryota; kingdom Metazoa; phylum Chordata; class Amphibia; order Anura; family Eleutherodactylidae; genus Eleutherodactylus; species Eleutherodactylus coqui. The sequence continues at coordinate 74,880,088 of NC_089838.1, forward strand.
CACTAGTAAGTTCAGAATTTTTTGTGAGGATTGCAGGGGATAGGACTCATTATCTTTTAGATTGTATAAACTACTATATTAATTATGGAAGATGTCCACTATTTGTTTAGGGTGACAAATTTTTCCTCTGGAACCATTTGGGTGTAAACGGTAGGGGATTTTTATCTCTGTTTGTTTTTTTTTACCAGATTTGCCATGTTGCGAGAAGGTTTATTAATTGATATACAGTTAGAGATAAAGATTCGGCTGCCCGCGCGGGTGACAAGTGAGTAGCCGCGGTGAGCAGGGGGAAGAGAGGGAGAGAGAAATCTCCCCTCATTCCTCCCCGCTCTCCCCCGCCGCTCCCTGGTCCTGCCAGCACCCGAATCTTTAGAGACGAGCAGGCAGGTACTCGAATAAGGCACTACTCGCTCGAGTAGTTTGCCTTATCGAGTATGCTCGCTCATCTCTATATATAATAGTTATATTTGGATTTTTTTCATTGCCCTGTCAAAATTTTTCCATTAGGAGAGATTAAAGCCTCTGGTGAGGGTTAAATAATTCATTATATATTTCACTTGAGGGAAAGTTCTGGAGTTTCTCCACTACTACACGGATATGAATTATCATTTGATCTATCTGGGTCCATTTTTTCTTTTTGTGTTTTGCACTTACACCAATGAGAATCCCCCTGATAAAAGCTTTGTGAGCGTCCAGATTGTGAGAGGGCTCACATCTGGAGTAGCATTAGTATGAAAGTATTCCTTCAGTTTTTCTGTCACCTCTGTTTTATATTCAGGGGTTCTCATCAGAAATGTGCTGTTTCTCCATGTCCTGGTTTTGTCACCCAGGCCTTCCCAGGTGATAACTGCCAAAACTGGGGTATGGTCACGCCAAGTTGCAGTGCCAGTCAGAGCGGATACAGCAAAAAGAAGTGTCCATTGATCTCCCAAAATCAGGTCAATCCTTGAGAAAGATCTGTCACGAGGGGAGTAAATTGTATACTCTCTGGCCGATACATTCAGGCACCGAAAGGTATCATAGAGTGCCTCATTTTGAACCCAGAGAGACAGGGAAGGAGCCCTTCTGGCAAGATGTGCGGAGGAATCAATGGATCTATCAAGAGTAAGATTAAAGTCTCCACAAGCTATTAATTTGCAAAATTTGTTTTTTTTACATTTTCTGTAAAGTTTTGTTTAAAAAACGTATTTGGGATGAGTTGGGTTTCCTGAAAATATCTGCATTGTTACTGAGAGCTTCTTTCCATAAGGAAGATCGTCTAAAAGAGAAATTTAGCCGTATACATTTAAGGAACAAACTCTGATAACCATTTTGTGGGTAAAAGCTTGTGAATATAACATTGTGTAGCCTTTTGGATGTCCTCTAGAACATGGGGGAAACAGTATGAAACGTCTGACACAGCAATAGAAAGAGTAGGAAATGTGGGTGTCATTTGAACCTGGGTTGCAGGCAAATGTGGAGAGCAGAAAATAAACAAGGCCACTTAGGAATCAAGCTTGTTACTCAGTGGGGGCGAAAGTTTACCTTAGTAGGAGCAGGGCGCAGGATCCATCACATCCTTCAGCGGGGGTTTTGGGATTGGGACCAGTCCTTTTCTACAGGTCTTGGGCATCTTGCTGTTTGGGATAGGGATTCTTCAGTTGTTTGGATGCCCCATGATTGAAAAAGGTGAGTTGCATTGTCAGGCTTTGTTATGGTATAAGTTGTACCTTCTTTCATGACTGTGAGTTTTGGGGGAAAGCCCCATCTGTAAGAGATGTTTGCTTGATGTAGGGTGCTGGTTATTGTGGAGAATTTGCTCATTGCTTGCATCGTGTCTTCAGATAAATCAATGAATAGTCGAACATTTGCGCATGGAGCCGGTAGTTGTTTTCCTTTGCCGGATGCCTGGATCAAGGCTTCTTCAGTATGATAAAAAGGTATTGTTGCAATAATATCACTAGGAATGGCTTCTGAGATAAATCTTGGTTTAGGAAGTCCGTAGGCTATGTTCACTACCAGGTGATGAGCTGATAGATCAGGTAGCATGGCTTTTATTAGTTCATGCAGGTAGCCAGGAATATTGGCTGGTGGTATGGATTCTGGGATATCCCTGAATTTCACAGTGTATTAGCTATTTCAGTCTTCTATGTTGGCGAATTTTTCTTTGCGCTGCTCCACCTCATCAGATAGAGCATAGTGGGCGTCCATCAGAGTATTATGCAAATGCGTCATTTCAGCCATTTTGTTTTCCATATGGTCTAGTCTCTGACCAGAATCTTCTAGCACCTAATACTCAGAAAAATTTCTCTCTGTATTACAGTCACTTACATGTAGTGCAGTCCCCTTACTTTTTTTTTGGGACCATTATCTTTTTATTAAAACAAGCTGATAGAAATACACATATTATATCATATTGTCTGAATTTTCACAGATTAGGAATCCACTTAAAGACATATAACTAACATTGTCATTGAAATTTCCAATCTTTATAGTTTCCATCTACTCATCTAGATTTGTGTTTATTTATCGTTCTTATTACTATTCAGACCTATATACAGTAGTCTCATAATGAATTATATCTAATGTTTTGGGCCATCATAGCAGCTTTATAACTTATGTCACTAACATTTTAACAATAACTAGGCATCCTTAGTTAAAATATAAAGGGTGTTCATTGGAGGTAAAATTTTAACCATCTATTCCATGCATCTGTATATTTATGAAATGAGTTGGAGTGAATAGCCATACATTTTTCAAATAAACAAGATTCTGCCATCAGACCTGTGAACTTTTCTAGTTTCGAGGGTTCAGGTGATTTCCAATGTTTGGCTATAGGTGTTTTGGCCATCATCAGGGAGTGGCCTGTCAAGTATCTGATAGGTTGGAATCCACAGTGTCATTGACATCTGGTGCAGATTTTAAATCCCCAGCTGGTCAATTGTTAGTTCTGCATGTTCACCATAGATTTAACCATTTGCTATGTAAGGGCTCCTTTACATAGGCATATTTTTCATCAGTAGTTTCTGAGCCAAAGCCAGGAGCTGGTCCAAAATACGGAAGAAATGCAAATCTTTCCAATATACTTTCTCTCTGTATGCTCCACTTCTGGTTTTGGCTTACAAACTATTGAAGAAAAATATGTACGTGTGAAGAAGTCATAAAAGCTCAAATTTGTGGTAGGTCCACATCATTTATGTATTGAAATCAATGACCAGAACTGCACAATTTAACCATTTCAGCAGAACTGCTGTGAAAAATCTGCAATGATTCAGTCCTACGGAAATAGCTAATCGGATACCTTTCTCATAGGTCTATTTTCAAACAGCATTAATTGACAAATTGCACTAAATATCTAAATTTCAATTTTGTGTTCAATTTTTTAAAAATATTTCCATTTATATTGGCATATTGAAAAGTATAAGATTCCCTCTGTATTCGATAAACAGTGAATTGATGTGTTCAGTTTTGTATACAACTATGTAAAATATTTATTGAGCGGAAATATTACCACAAATATGTCTGACTATTTATGAGGATACAGATTCTGGGAATCTTAGGGCTCACCTCATGTGTTACCCTCATTACCTGATGCAGATTCTGTCCATTACCATAAACCTTTATTTTAGCAATCAATGTAAGAGAAAATTGCTTTTACCAGTAAGGATAATTCATATTTAAAATGAGTTATGTTCTTTTCCCTGCACTGAAATGAATTATAAATCATGCTTCTTTTGGTGATATTGTAGAACTACTTGATGAAGTAAGAAGTCTCATTTTGAAACTTTTCTTTGTTTAATGAAAGAAAGAATATTTATGTGAGAAGTAGTAAATCATCATATAAAACCATATACTAAGTAGGTGGAAATTACATTGACTAATTTAATGAAAAGTCCAATTCAAAGCAGACATGCAGAAGCTTGTGACCTTGCAAACAGCACTGTTCTGTTGGCATACAGATGTAGCAATTATTACCATGACTGGCACATCATGAAAACTCAATTTATAGCATTGTAGTACACTGTAGTTGAGTTATCATAACGTGATACCTCTCCTCTGCGCGTATCCAGTGATGCAGACCCGCAGTGACAGTTGACAGCATAGGAAGTCAGGTGACCATTGCAGCATCACTGCTCATTCTCCTGGCAATGGCACTTACATCCCGTGTGCCATTATACCAGGAGTTTGGCAACAAGACACTGCCGCCTCTGATTGGCTGCTGCTGTCAACTGACTTCTGATGATGTCAGCTGTCACAACAAATTCCAGGATCACAGGGGCTTAATTGTAAAAAGGAGAAAATAATGGACTGTGGGTGCAACCCTTGTAATGTAAAGTGCATAAAAGCAAAGGAATTAACCCATTTTTTTTCTTTATTATATTTTTCTTTTTCTTTCTTTCTTTCTTTCTTTCTTTCTTTATTATTGCATTTATTAATGCATGCAAATTAATTAAATGATAGCCATCACATATAACACATTAGAGAGACAAAGCCCCTTCTTCAGAAATGGCCAGAAAGAATATAGAGATGTTACTTTATATTTATGTCCTGTACTCCTAGGAAAAAGGGAATAGCGGGTTGCACCCTTGGTCCATAATTTTCTCCTTTTTACAATTAAGCATTTCAATGCCCCATTACCTATAGTGATGGTATTTGGACAGGCAACACCCTACCAACTATTCTACAAAAAGTATTCTGAACATTCAGATCACATCCCTAATAAGATTCCACCTTCTCCAAACTTGGCTGTAATTGTAGGTGAATAGAGATGAGTGAGCATGCTCTTCCGAGCTTGCCACTTGTTCGAGTAATAGGGTACTCAAGATGCTCGTTACTTGAGACAAACACCACGCTGTACTCGAGTCAATTTCATTTCCCTTCCCTGCATGTTTAGTGCCATTTTCTAGCCAATAAACATGTGGGGAAGGCATTACCACTTCCTGCTGTGACGTGCCAGCTCCTCCTCCCCCCCTCCACAGTATTGAGTTGCTGGGCCGATCAGGTGACCGCCGAGTACTTAATCTGATCCCGCCCACAGCTCGCCTCAGACACATGCAGGCAGTGGTTAGGGAAAGTGCTGATGCTTATACAGGGAAAGTGTTTGAGTAGGACCCTCTCGTCAAGAACCCCAACAGTCTTTCTTAGGGCTACTCCTCATCATGTGCATTACAGTTGTGGCTGGCTGGGAGCAGTAGTGCACCCTTTTTTTAAAGCATCTAGGCCTGTGCAGAGCATTATAGCTATAGCATTCTCAGTCTGCAGTGCATTAGGCAAAGTTTAGAGAAAGAGCTGCTTCTATAGGCAAAGTGTTAGTCTGGATCCTCTCTACAAGAACCCTAACAGTCCTTCTTAGAGCTACTCCTCTATCATGTGCATTATAGTTATGGCTGGCTGGGAGAAGTAGTGCACCCTTTTTAAAAAAAAACATCTAGCCCTGTGCAGAGCCTTTCAGTTATACTGTTCTCAGTCTGCAGTGCATTAGACAGAGGTCTCACTGCGGAACAGTACTCTAATATTTCCTGGGCCACTGCAAAGTATTTCAGCTCTGCCACTGTGCAAAGCGTCTCACAATACCCTTTCCTTGGGGAGGGGGGCGGGGTAGGCGCAGTTATCAACACTATCCACTGGCTTTAGAGTCTTCTCCCACCCCATACAGCCTCTCTTATCTACAAGTCTCTGTGAGTGGTAAATTACCCCTAGGTATCAGCGGAAGACAGTGGTTTAATTTTTTCAAGTCACAGCATAGAGCCTCCGCTATATACAAGTCTCTATACTCTATATTAAGCCACAGTTGTCAAGTTGGCAAGCTTCCGTGCAGAGGGCTAGGTGCTCAAAGGTGTGGATGTTTTTTAGTGAAAGTGCAGACGACTGACGAACTGTGGTGTGCAACCTGTGTCGCACGAAGATCAGCCGGGAAACCACCACTACCAGCCTCACTAGCATGCGCAGGCATGTGATGGCCAAGCACCCCACAAGGTGGGGCGAAGGCCATTCACCACCTCCGGGTCACACCACTGCCTCTTTCCCTGTGCCACAACCTGCCACACAGATCCAATCCCCCTCCTGGGACGCTGGCACGAGCTCCTCTCGGCCTGCACCCACACCTTCACCTCTACCGTCCTCAACTCCATCCAGCAATGTCTCTCAGTGCAGCGTTCAGCTGTCGCTAACACAAGCGTTGAAGCGAATGTGGAAATATGCCGCCACCCACCCGCATGCACAAGCTTTAAATGTGCACATCGCCAAATTAATCAGCCTGAAGATGCTGCCGTACAGGCTTGTGGAAGCGGAGGCTTTCAAAAACATGATGGCGATGGTGGTCCCGCTTCTACACGGTCCCCAGTCGCCACTATTTTTTCTGGTGTGCCATCCCCACCCTACACCAGCACGACACTCGCAACATTAACCATGCCCTCACCAACGCGGTTACTGGGAAGGTCCACTTAACGACGGACACGTGGACAATTACTGGCGGGCAGGGCCATTATATCTCCCTGATGGCACATTAAGTGAACTTGGTGGAGGCTGGGACCAAGTCAAAGCCTGGGACCGCTCACGTCCTACCCACACCAAGAATAGCGGGTCCTACCTCGGTGCTGGTATCTGTGGTGTATTATGCCACCTCCTCTAAAGCCCTTCCCCCTCCTCCTCCTCCGCCACCAACTCCACCTCTCAATTAAGAAGTGTGAGCATGTTGCCAGCAGTTGGTATCGTGCGGCGCGGCAGCACAGTGGTGGGCAAGCGTCAGCAAGCCACGCTGAAACTGATCAGCTTAGGTGACAAGAGGCACACGGCCCCCAAGATGTTGCAGCCTCCAACCGGGCATGGTCGTGTGTGACAACAGCCGTAACCTGGTGGTGGCTTTGCAGCTTGCCATGCCTAGCCCACGTCTTCAATCTGGTGATTCAGCGGACGCTGCCATCCTGAGGACCCTGCAACATCGGTTTCAGCTGCCAGAGTACCAATTGCTGTGCAAGGTGCCCACACGCTTGAATTCCATGCTGCACATGTTGGCCAGGCTGTATGAGCAGTATAGAGTAATTGTGGAATACCAGCTGCAACATGGGTGGCGGAGTGGTAGTCAGCCTCCCCAGTTCTTTACAGAGGAGTGGGCATGGATGGCAGACAAATGCCAGGTCCTTGGAAACTTTGAGGAGTCTACCTAAATGGTGAGCGGCGATGCAGCCATCATTAGCGTTACCATCCCACTGCTTTGCCTGCTGAGAAGTTTGCTGCTAAGCATAAAGGCCGACGCTTTGGGGTTAGAACAGGAGACGGAGGACGACACCCTCATGTCTATATCTCAGTGCGTTTTGAAAAAGGAGGAGGAGGGGGAAGAGACAGCTGGGCCCACTGCAGAGGGTACCCATGCTGCTTCCCTCTCAGTTGTTCAGCATGTATGGGCTGAAGAGGAGGAGGATCCTAAAAATCATTCTGCTAGTGAGGACAGCGATGTGTTGCGAACTGGGACCCTGGCACACACGGCTGACTTCATGTTAGGCTGCCATTCCCGTGACCTTCACGTTAGATGCATTCTGGCCAACACGGATTACTGGGTGTACACTCTTTTAGACCCACGGTATAAGGAGAACCCTTTCACTCTCATTCCCGAAGAGGAAAGGGGTACGAGAGTGATGCAATACCACAGGGGCCTGGTGGAAAAAGTGATGCTAAAGTTCCCAACTGACAGCGCTAGCGGCAGAAGACGCAGTTACGAGGGCCAACTAGCAGGGGAGGCGCAGAGATCAGGCAGCATGTACAGCGCAGGCAGGGGAACATTCTCCAAGGCCTTTGCCAGCTTTATGGCTCCCCAGCAAGACTGTGTCACCGCTCCCCAGTCAAGGCTGAGTCGGCGGGAGCACTGTAAAAGGATGGTGAGGGAGTACGTAGCCGATCGCACGACCGTCCTCCGTGACTCCTCTGCCCCCTACAACTACTGGGTGTCGAAGCTGGACACGTGGCCTGAACTCGCGCTGTATGCCCTGGAGGTGCTTGCTTGTCCTGCGGCTAGCGTCATGTCAGAGAGTGTGTTTAGTGTGGCTGGGGGAATCATCACGGATAAGCGTACCCACCTGTCAACCGACAGTGCCGACAGGCTTACACTCATCAAGATGAACAAAGCCTGGATTTCCCCAGACTTCTCTTCTCCACCGGTGGAAAGCAGCAGAACCTAATAAATCTTTTTGCTGCAACAGGAGAAAAATGCATCCTCTGTCACCACAAAAAAAGGGGAAATGAGCTTTGTCAATCCCTCTGGGATATTATTACTCCTCCTTCTAAAACAGCATGTCATCACACTGAACTACCAATTTTTCTTCAGCCCAAAAGGCTCTGTTTAAAAGTTTTAGAATTTTTAAAAGTTTCAAAAGTTTTTACACTTTAATTGAAACCAATGTTTTCGAAGGGCTGCCTCCAGGCTCTGTTACAAATTAAACAACAACGAGCTGTATCGTTAAAAAATGTTTATGGGTTTCGCCTGTCCTCGTGGTTCAGCAATTTTTCAGGGATACACGTGTACTCTTGGTACACCAATTTTTCAGGCCCTTGCCTATACTGTTATCTAACCAATTTTTCCGCCCTTCACCTACACTCTTGGTAACCAAATTTTTTCAGGTGTTCGCCTATACTCTTGGTACAGAAATGTTACAGGGGTCCGCCTATACTCTTGCTACATAAATGTTACTGGGGTCTGCCTATACACTTGCTACTGTAAGGTTTGAGGGGTTCGCCTATACTCTTGCTACAGAAATGTTACAGGGGTCCGCCTATAGATTTTCTACTGAAAGGTTTGAGGAGTTTGCCTCTACTCTTGCTACAAAAATGTTACTGGGGTCCGCCTATTCTTTTGCTACAGAAATGTTACAGGGGTCCGCCTATTCTTTTGCTACAGAAATGTTACAGGGGTCCGCCTATACACTTGCTACTGAAAGGTTTGAGGGGTCCACCTATACACTTGCTATTGAAAGGTTTGAAGGGTTCCCCTATACTCTTGCTACAGAAATGTTACTGGGGTCCGCCTATACACTTGCTACTGAAAGGTTTCAGGGGTTCGCCTATATACTTTTTTGAACAATCTGTTTTTATTGAGTACAGAATAAATCTTATACATACAAGGGGAATATTCTTACATAGATACAGCTGTTTTAAGACATTACTGTCAGATCAGTGAATATGAACATTACACAATGGGGTAGCAATATAGTGCAAAATTCCGACTTTAAAAGTTGTGTAGGCTTATGTTGGGTATGAGCAGTAGACGTATGAGACATGCGCTCGCAGGCGACCCAATTCCACCACGCTGGAGTCTCCCTCACGTGTTTAATCGACTTGGTAGGGAGGCGAGGGGGCAGTCGTTGGGTGAATAAGATCTAAAGAAATTTCCTGCCCGCGCATGCCCCAACGCCCTGGTTTTATATTTGCAGACAATGGTAAGAAACTTAACAGAAGGAATGGGGGTGGGGGGGAAACTGGATCGTCGAGAAGAGCACCCGAGTGAGTATGCTGCTGCTGGATACTCTTATGCGACACCCCGTTTAAGGATACTTGGACAAATTTGCGTTATTTATCCCTTCAGGTGTGTGTACCATGGTGACCAGAGTTTGAGGAATTCTTCCCTCGTATTGGTTTCCCATGCAGCTAATTCCTCAAATCTGTGGATTTGTGCTACCTTATCTTTCCATTGTGCTATCGTAGGTATTTGGTTCGCTTTCCATAGTGGTGAAATAAGTAGTTTAGCAGCTGCAATTAGTATGGTGGGGAGGCAGCTTTTTGAGGGTTTAAGCTGTTTCGAGGGTTTCCAGAGTAGGACTTCCTCAGGGGTGAGTGTGTAAGTGGAGTTACATATTTTGTTTATCTGGTTTGTGATGTTTTGCCAGAAAAATTTGATTTGTGGACAGTGCCACCATATGTGTATTAGATTCCCCCTTCTGAGTTGCATCTCCAACATCTGTCAGATTGTGTGGCGTTAAGTTTGGAGATTGAGGCTGGGGTTTTATACCATCGGGTTATCAGTTTGAATGAGTTTTCTTGGATGCGGACACATTTTGAGACTCCGTGGGAGTTTGTCAGAATTTTTTTAGTCTCTTCTCTGTCAAAGGTTGTCCCCAATTCTCTTTCCCAAACTCTAAGAAACCACGGCTTGTCGGGTGCGGCGTTTAGTAGTAGGCCTCTATATAGGTGTGTCATAAGTTTCTTTGGTCTCTCCGGGATAGAGAGGTATGTTTCAAACAAAAGCGGGTCTCGCAGTCCATTCTGGAATTTCTCCTGGAATTTTTAGAGTGAAGTATAGATACCTGAGATTTCCAGGAAGGTTAGCGAGTGGTTTGGTAAGAGCGAGTCGATGTTTGAGGGGTTGTTTATTTTAATTCCATTAATGATGTCTTGGATTGTTAGAGAGTTTAGTTTTGACCAAGTGTTGGTTGTTTTTATTAGTTTGTTAGCTATGATAGAGGGGACCAATGATGCGGGTGTCATTGGTGTTAGTTTGTGTTGAATTCCACTTTCTGTTCTGATGGAGTGAATTACTTTAATTGTGCCTCTTAGTGTCGGGCTGAGTGTTTGTTTTTTATATGACATTTTACTGTTAGTCCAGAGGAGGAGCTGTCCAATTTGGTCTATTAATGTTCTCTCTAGATTTAGCGAAGGTGTGTCTAACTTTCGATCTACCAAGTCAAACCACCTAGCAATGTGGATAGCTTTATAATAGATAATTATGTCCGGTAGGCCAAAACCTCCTTGTGGCTTCTTTTGTGTCAAATATGAAAATGCTAATTGCGGTTTCTGCTTGTTCCATATAAATGTCCTGAACATTTTGTGCATGTTAGAGAAGAATTTGCAAGGGATCTCTATCGGGACTGTTTGTAGAACATAGAGTATATATGGTAGTATATAAGTTGATATCAAGTTGATATCAATTTTTTTCTACCCAGCCATGACAGAAGAGGGGTGTTGATATTATGTAGTTAACTTTGTATTTTTTGAAGGACGGGGGGGGGAGTTTGTCTTATAGAGAAGGCGTGGGTCTGAAGTTATAGTGACGCCGAAGTATTTAATGCTGGATGCGGGCCATTTAAAGGGGAGTGTTTTTTTTTATCTGTTTAATCTTGTTAGTTGGAGCTGAAATGTTTAAGGCCTCTGATTTTTCGTAATTAATTTTAAAATTTGAGATTTTACCAAATTGTTCAAAGATGTCTAGGATTACGGGGAAGGCCCTCTCCGGGTTGGTCATGAGCACCAACAGGTCATCTGCGAAAGCAGCTGTTGTGTGTGTGAGGTTTCCTATTTTTAACCCCTTGATGCTGGGGTGTTGTCTGATTCGCTGAAGTAAGGTTTCCATGACCAGTACAAAGAGGGTAGGGGAGAGAGGGCAACCCTGCCTAGTCCCATTGGTGATGGCGAAAGGCCCCGACAGAGTACCGTTTATTTGGAGTCTGGCTGTGGGAGCTGAATACATGCTGAATATAACCTCAATGAATTGGTTTGGCAGGCCAAACTTCTGTAATGCGGCTCTCATAAAGCTCCAGCTCACTCTGTCGAAGGCCTTTTCGGCATCTGTACTGTTAGCGCAAAATTCGCTATTATAGATATACCATGTGTTCCAAATTAAATAATATGTGTACAGGCCTGGAGAGCCTTCAAAGACCACACGGACTACATCATGTGTTCCCCAAAGAGTCTCCCTTTATTCTGCGCGCGTTGAAACTTAAATAAGTTTCAACACAGGGAGTATACAGTTACATTATTTAGCGTGCTGATTGGTTGTCCTCAGAGGGAGGTATTTGTGAGGTAGCTTGTGATGTCATCCATCTGGGAGGAACTTCAGTGAGCACGCTCAGTTCATTCTTGAATTTAGCTTCATGAGAAGAACATCCTGTGTTTCTCCTCTCTGCTGTCCAAGACAAATCACTCCTAAAAAGGTTTGGCCAGTTAGAACTGGTTTAACCAGTATTTGGGACAATAGGCACTGCTCCTTAAATTCTTGTGGAGGTGGTGGGGGGGGGGTGATCTTCACTTCCCCCAGAGTTTCAGACCATTATAGACAAAATACAGTATATTCACAGTTAATAACAGAAAATACATACAGAATGGTGAACATATAGGATATCTCCCACAGTACCCAATAGGAGCAGCGGGATTTTGTTAGGTTTGGTGTAATGAATAGCATTAAGGATGTATTCATTTTTCCTTCTCGACCTATTACAAATCCCACTTGGTCTGCGTGTATTAATTATGGGAGTAAAGGTGAGATACGTTGTGCTAACAATTTTGCCCATATCTTGAGGTCTGCATTTAGAAGGGAAATAGGTCTGTAATTACCGCATTGTTCTGGGTCTTTTCCTTACTTTGGGATCAGGGTGACAAATGCTTCTAGGGCTTGTTTGGGTAATTGTCCGCCTGTTAGGAGTGTATTACATAGGTTTGTGAGGTGTGGGATGAGTGTTCCGGAGAAAGTTTTATAGTAAAGAATTGGTAGGCCGTCCGGACCTGGACTTTTTCCATTGGGAATGGATTTAAGAATTTTTTCAACCTCAGGAGAGGTGACTGGAGATAGCAGGTTGGCTTTGTCTTCTTCAGTTAGGCTGGGCAGAGTGAGGGTCTCTATAAATGATTGAGTTATACTGTTAAGATTTTTATGTTCCCCTCCCTGTTCGTCGCCTGGGAGGTTGTACAAATTTTTGTAGAATTTTTCGAATTCCTTGGCGATGTCAGCAGTAGATTCTGCGGTTTGACCTGTTGTTTTTATTTTGTGGATAAAGGTTTTTTCTTTTTGTTTCTTGATGAGGTTGGACATTGTCCTTGATCCCTTGTCACTGTGCATATAGATTTTATATTTAGGAAAGAGGAGAGTCTTCGCTGCTTTGATGTTGAGAGTGTTTTTAAGTTTGTCTCTAAGATTTTTCAGTTCTTGGAGTTTGTCCTTATTTAATGAGTGTTTATGAATTTGCTCTAAGTTAGAAATCTGCGTAAGCAAGGAATCTATTTCTCTCTCTCTTTGTTTCTTCACTCTCGTGCCTAGAGCTATCAGTTCTCCTCTAATATAAGCCTTATGGGCTTCCCATAGGATCGTTGTAGAAATGTCTGGGGTATCATTTATCTCGAAGAATTATTTTAGTTTATCTGATAATAATGTGCAATGGAGTTTGTCACTTAATAGTGTGGAGTTTAATCTCCAGGTCCATTCTCTGATGGGGAGGTTGTGTATGGGGAGTGAGACTGATACCGGTGCGTGGTCTGAGATTGTGATTTGACCGATGTCTGCGCCTTGCGCGTTTATATGGAGGTAGTCTAATCTGTGGAGCGTTGTGTGTGTGTGGGAGAAGTATGTGTACTCCTTGTCTTCAGGGTGTAATGTCCTCCATATGTCGTGCAGGTTCAGTTCAGAAAGGGTAGCTTTGAGTCTACGTATGTGTTTGTTGGGAACTGATGTGGTGGTAGATGTGGTGTCTCTGAAGGGGTCCAACACTAGGTTAAGGTCTCCGCCTACTACTGTGAGCCCTTCTTCGAAATCTGCGAAGTTAGTTAAGGTGCGTATGAGCCACGGGACTTGGTTGTGATTTGGGGCGTATAGGTTAGCAAAGGTCACTTTGGTATTTGCTATCGTGCCTTTGATAAAAATATATCTACCGTGTGGGTCTATTTTCTGAATGGTAGGTGTAAAGGGAATATTTTGCCCTATTGCGATGGTCACTCCTCTAGATGCGGATGTGTATGTACTGTGAAACCATTGGTTGTATGTGTGTGTGGGAAGTTTTGGTATATGGTTATGTTTTAAGTGGGTTTCCTGGAGGAATACTATTTCAGATTTTAATTTTTTCAGTAGTGTCATTATTTGACTTCTTTTTTGGGGGGGTGTTCATCCCTCTTACATTGAAGGATGTATATCTTATGGTAGCCATAATATATGGATGTTGAGTTGTGCGCAAGTGGCATCTGTTTGTGATTTTTCTATCCTCGGGCGCTCCCTCTCGACGACCAAACAACAAAAACCATTAACATAACCCATCACTTTATGTGGCGGGTAATAGGGTCTACGAAAACCCAGGTGTGGGTGGAGCCACCAAACAATGGCCGAGCTCTTCACCGCAAGGACTGAGTCAGTTGCATAGAAGGCTAGGCCTAGGTGACCAATCCCACCTGCGTGTTTGGGGGGGTGGCTGGACGTGCTCCATTGGCTCTAGTAGACCACCGAGACTTCGTAATAAAGAGAATAAAAAGTAAAAGAATTGTCTTTGAGTAAGATTTTTTCTTTAGTAATTTAGCTTGTAGTGTCAGACAACTCCTATTATATTGAGACTAACCAACCTGAGTTATATATGAACAACCTTTTGTAACAGAGTCTAATAACATTGTAATAAGAATTAGCAATAATTTAGGATAAGATGGCCCTGATGCCCTGATGCCCTGATCGCTTCTGTGGGCTCGGGGGCTCGGTGTCAACAGGAGGGCCCTCCACAAAGAAAAAACAAGTTCAGTATATTAACTGTCAACGCTCCTCTAACCCTCCCGCCGCCCAGCTGCAAGCAGCCGGCTATGACTCACGAGTCTCTGGTATGTTTGGGGGGGGGGGGGGGGGTTCACTGCCTCCTCCACAAGGGCGGTAAAGTCCTCTGTCCAGTTGCAATGGCTTGTTCTTGTCCTAAAAAGTTAGGAAAAGGAAGAGGGTGGTAAAGAGAGGAACAGGGGGAGGGAGGAGGGCGGCAGGCTTGGAGGGTCCGAAACGTCAACCTCAGGACCAAGTTGTAGATCGTCTTTTTGAAGAGTAGATATTATGATTAGTTATTTGTTGGAGGGTTGAGACTTCTTGGTTGACTTAAGTTTTGAGCTGATCTTCCAGTCCTCCGGTTTCGAGAGTTGAGGTATCACTTGCTGACTTTGTACTGGAAGCCAGGAAGGGACGTCAATCGGCGAGATGTCTAGTTTTTCCCATGCTTTGCCTAGATCTTCTGGAGTTCGGATGGTAATGTGTTGCCATTCTTTGAAGGTAGCTAGGCCAAATGGGAAGAGCCATTTCACTGGGAGTTTTTTCGTTCTCATAGCATCTGTTAAAGGTTTCAATATGCGCCTTTTAACTAATGTGCTTGCTGCTATGTCCTGGAAGAGCAATATTTTGTTGTTTTCGAATAGAATCTCTTGGGTCTCTCGTGCTTTTTGAAAGATAGCTGCAGTATCTACGTAGCTGAGTAGCCCGCATATGACATCTCATGGAGGGGCTGAAGCAGTGGGCCTGGGTCGCAGAGCTCTGTGTATTCGTTCAATAGTGATGTTATCTGCTCTCTCTTAGCCCAAAAGAGAGCCGAATATTTGTATGGCTGCCGATTTAAGAGCCTCTGGTGCGGTGGATTCCGGAAGACCTCTTATTCTTATGTTTTTCCTTCTGCTCCTGTTCTCCTGGTCCTCCAAGAGAAGAAAGGCTTGATTGAGATGGTCTTGTTGAGAAAATAAATTACTTTGCACTGCCTCGCTATGGTGGATTAATTCTAGTTGAGAGTTCTCCAAGTCATCCACCCTGCGGCCTATGTGTTTGACATCTGTTTTGATGTCGGCAAGTTCTTGTAAGACCGGGGAGAGAGCTTTGGTCAATATTTTTTTGATGAAAGAGCGTGAGATTGGGCCTCTATCTTGTTCTTCATCTTGGTCTGAGTGTACTGAGCGACAGTCTCTATTAGAGTCGATCAGGTCTTGGTCGTTTGAGGCTTCGTGCGTAATTTTGGGTCTCTGCGCCGCGGGCGAGTGGTGTTTTTTCTTTTTTCTTTAAGTATTTATCCATATCCAGTTGGTTTTTGTTATGTTTCGGTGTGTCTGCTACGTCTCTGCTTCTATCTCTGTTAGTTTTGACCATTTTGAAGTCAGGTCATATGTTAGGTTCTGCTGAGGTCTCGGTGGTGTCTACGTAGTTGTTAGTTAAGCATAGCGTCCTTCTTGTGTTTTTTTATAGCAAAAATCATTTTTAGGCTCGCAAGATCTGGAGAAGAGGAGAGTTTTGTCTCCTAGGATCCTTTACACAGGAGGCTTCCAGGAGACTTCAGATATTATGTAGGTTCTCTTGGCTCCTGATAGCGTATAGCTAGAGGTGAGTGGCGTCTCGTGTATTCAGGAGGCTGTGTTGTATTGTGGTAGCCTGTTAAAGTTAATGGGTTTACCAAGGGTTAATGTATCTCCCTGGTTCTGTATATGGATAACAGGTTGGTGTGGAGTGATTTTGAAGCACCAGTCTGTGGCAATTAAAGCAGATAGGAGGTGATGGTGAGAGTCCCTCTGCCGCTCTGTGTTGTCCCTCTAACAAGGGTTATTTCTTTAAGCCTTAGTTTTCACAGTGTTGTGTGCCACATACAGTGCCTGGCTTAGTAAATTCAATGAGGTAGCAGGGGGGGGGGAGGGGTGTACGGTCTTCCCGCCGGCCCGTCGGCTCTTGCCACAAGTTAACTGGAGAGGAGGGAGGTAACTCTCTGCCTCCTTCTGCAGGCTTGGTCGCCGGTTTGGGCAGGCTCCTCGTGACTTTCAGCACCCAGCTGTTCCGTCCTGATGGGGGAGCGGTGTCTCCACTTCTCTGTGTCTCCGTGGGTGCGGAGGGAGGGGGGATGCCTCCGGGGCCCCCTGTGGGCACGTCAGTAGAGAGCGCTCTCGTCGCAGCCCGCCGGTAGAGGCACTCACCCGGCTCCTATGTCTGCCACGGGTCCCGGTGGGGGAGCGGTGTCCCCGCGTCCCTGTGTCTCTGTAGGTGTGGAGGGGAAGAATTTCAGGGGCCACCCGCACACACGGCGGCGGAAAGCGCTCACGTCATGGCCCACCGGCGGAGGCACTCACCCGGCCCCAGTATCCACCACGGGTCCGCTCGATGGGGAGAGATGTAGCCGAGGTTGACCAGAGCTGTCTTTGGCGCCAGGAGGTTGAGGTAAGAAGATGGCGGGGGAGGGTGAGGCGGGAATCGCTCTATGCCGCTGGAGCTGTTTGTCTGCTGCAAGGCTCCTGAAGTCCAAAGTCTCCTACCCTGTCGTCGGGTGTCTTCCTGGTGTTAGTTAGACCGACCTCCGTGTCTATGGCGATTGATTTTCTGCAATTTATATTGTTTTTTAGAAGGGTTTGCTGGAGAGCAGTTTGAGACACGTCCTTCCCGCTCTGTAGCTAAGCCACGCCCCTTCGCCTATATACTTGATACTAAAAGGTTTCAGGGGTTCGACCATATACTTGCTACTAAAAGGTTGAAGGGGTCCGCCTATACATTTGCTACTAAAAGGTTTGAGGGGTTCGCCTATATTCCTGCAACAGAAATGTTTCAGGGGTCCGCCTATACACTTCCTACTGAAAGGTTTTAGGGGTTCGTCTATACTCTTGCAACAGAAAAGTTTCAAGGTTCCGGCTATACTGTGGGTGCACAAAGGTTTCCCATCGCTGTGTTCAGCTGTCTGACACCTACACAGAATGAAGTGTGTGTGGACACATGGATTTCCCATAGCTATATAACTCACAGCACCTTGGGTCACACAAGGTGGAGGCTGGGACCGAGCCTGACCCTGGGCCCGCTCACATACTTCCCACACAGAGTATTGCAGGTCCTACCTCGGCCATGGTTTCTCAGCCTTATTATGCCACCTCCTCCTCCTGCTTGGGGTCTGGGGATCAGCGCTGGGCGACATGTATTATCTCTCATCCTACAAATTACTACAGTTATCCGAGATACTGGATTGGAGCGTTCACAGGAAGCGAAACGGATTTCATGAGACTTCCACAGGGTCACTGTACACCTGTGGTGGCTACTTTTGCGACACCTTCGGCTTCAAATCAATCTTTGGTGCTAGTATGCGCTGCTGCATTGTGGATATGTGTAGAAGTGCTGGCACCTTAGTCCCCTTTATGCCCACGTTTGCGGCCTCTGACAATTTTGAGATGGATGTGGCACGGGATTGGAATGATCGTACATCAATTTATCATCAATTCTCATCAGCATTGTGGGCTATCGCCCACACTTTCAAAGAGGGTCGCTGCCTGGCCCTGCCAATCCTCTGCAGTGTTTGTCTCCAGTTCCTCCTCATCGCAGACGCACTTATAAATCGACATGAGGGTGGTGTAGCTATGAAGGAAGCATTTGGCATGAGGCCATCTGAATGCTACACAGGGAAAATTTTGTGTGCGCTGTGGATGCAGGGTCGTGCGGGGGGATTGGACAGCAATGCCAGCATGTAACCCAAGAGAAAATGCAGCGGTGTCACCCGAAGGAGTGATTGTCCTTGGTTGCAGCTAGTGTGGTGCATAGCTAAGATGTGCCAGCTCGTGTGCCTTTCTGCTTATGGTCTGTCCCAAGTACATTGTTAAGGGGGTGACCGCCATTTTGGCTTAATAGTGGGACCTGGGAGCCTCAGATGCAGCCATGCATGCTTCCCCTGCCGCTTCTATCCATTTCTGTGGTGATTCCATGACTTTCTGATGTTTTCAGGTGTTTCACAAATCATCCCCTATGCGGAGCATCGGTCCCATACAAAAATGCTCGAGTCCCCCATTGACTTCAATGAGGTTCGTTACTCGAAATGAGCTCTCAAGCTTTACGGAAAGTTTGACTCGAGTACTGAGCACCCGATCATTTTGGTGCCCGCTCATCTCTAGATATGAACCTTGTGCCTTCTCTACTTGGCTGCTACTAGAGGTCAGTCAGGCATCTTCTCCAGGCTTGTCTGCTACCAGAGGTCATCCAGTTGTGGTTGTACTTCTGCTCATTGCAATCTCCTGTCGTTGGTCAGTATAGAAGAGAGGAAGAATTTTCAGGCTGGTTAATTCCATTTTCTTCCCAAACTGGATTCTGCGCTGCCCTTGACAGGTTCTGATGGCACACCAGGCTGTCTTGGAAACCTGGTTGGGGTTGGGAATCACTAGGGTTCTCTAAGGTAAAGACCAGAGAGGCTATTTTGAAGTTTACAAAGGTGACTCTGTAAAACTGAGGATGTGTGAAAAGAGGTTTCAAGTGAGGGATTGAAAACCATATTGAAATCACCTCCTCCTACTATTAGACCCTCAGTGAATTCCATGAATTTCTTATGTGTATGGATTAGCCAAACAACTTGTCTTTGATGTGTGGCATAAAAATTTGCAAATGACATTTGTGTATGGAACCTTCGGGTCTGATAGGGAGAGTAAAGCAAAAAAAAGGGATTTTTTTTTCCATTGGCAATTAAGACGCCTCTAGAGGCCAATATGTGGGTGCAATGCAATCATTTAGTGTAACGAAAAGCAGGCAGTTTAGGTATGTGATTATGGCTGAAATGTGTTTCTTACATAAATATTACAATATTTAGCTTCCTTTTTGAGGTGAGTTCAATCCCCTTATGTTAAAGGATGTACATTTAATGTTAGCCATAGTTAGTGTACTGGGAAAGCTTTTTATTTAGGAGGTCTTCAGGGGGTACCACAACAGAATGATGGCTATAAGTAGAGATGAGCGAACATACTCGTCTGAACTTGATGCTCGCTCGAGTATTAGGGTACTTGAGATGCTCGTTACTCGAGACGAGCACCACGCGGTACTCGAGTCAATTCCATTTCCTTCCCTGCATGTTTAGCGCCATTTTCTGGCCAATAGACATGCAGGGAAGGCATTACAACTTCCTCCTGTGACGTTCCAGCCCTATCCCAACCCCCTGCAGTGAGTGGCTGGCGAGATCAAGTGACCGCCGAGTACTTAAAGCAGTCCTGCCCGCTGCTCGCCTCAGACACATGCTGGCAGAGATTAGAGAGAGTGCTGCTGCTGCTCTAGGGAGAGTGTTAGCGTCTTCAAGAACCCCAATGGTCCTTCTTAGGGCCACATCTGACCATGTGCATTACTGTTGTGGCTGCTGGGAGCAGTTTTGCACCAAAAATTTTTTTTTTCATCTCGGGCTGTGCAGGCTATTACGTTCTCAGTCTGCAATCTATTATAAAGAGTATAGGGACAGTACTGGTCAGGCAGGGACAGTGGTAGTGTAGAATCCTGTCAACAAGTACCCCAAAAAAGCTCCTCCTTAGGGCTACCTGTGAGCGTGTGCATTACTGTTGTAGTGGCTCACTATTAGCCAGCTAGGCCTTTCTGCAGCCCAGCGTATAATTTTTTCGGCCTACAGTGTGCGTTACATATCCGCTGTGACCCTCCAAGTGCAGGCTAATAATTGCCTAAGTTTTTTCACAGCTCTGTGTGTCCCGTCAACTTCATGCACAGCGTACGCCCACAGCCGCTGATAGAGGGAAAGACATATACATGCCTCCTCACTCCATGACAATTGCACATTCTGATGAGCAGACAGACTCCCAGGAACTGTTCTCGGGCCCCTGCCTTAGTTGGGAAAAAATGGTTCCTCTCCCACCTGAGGAGTTTGTCGTGAACGATGTCCAACCTTTGGAAAGTTCCCGGGGTCCGGGTGATGAGGCTGGGGACTTCCGGCAACTGTCTCAAGAGCTTTCAGTGGGTGAGGAGGTCGATGATGATGATGAGACACAGTTGTCTATCTGTGAGGTAGTAGTAAGGGCAATAAATCCGACTGAGGAGCGCACAGAGGATTCAGAGAAAGAGCCGCTGGACGATGAGGTGACGGACCCCACCTGGTTCGCTAAGCCAACTGAGGAGAGGTCTTCAGAGGGGGAGGCAAGTGCAGCAGCAGGACAGGCTGGAAGAAGCAGTGGGGTGGCCAGGGGTAGAGGCAGGGCCAGAGCGAAGACTCCTCCAACTGTTTCCCAAAGCACCCCCTCGCGTCAAGCCACCCTGCAGAGGCCTAGGTCTTCAAAGGTGTGGATGTTTTTCAGTGAGAGCGCGGACGACCGATGAACAGTGGTGTGCAACCTGTGTCGCGCCAAGATCAGCCGGGGAGCCACCAGTACCAGCCTCACCACCACCAGCATGCGCAGGCATATGATGGCCAAGCACCCCACGAAGTGGGACGAAGGCCGTTCACCGCCACCGGGTCGCACCACTGCCTCTCCCCCTGTGCCCCAACTGCCACTCAGATCCAACCTCCGTCTCAGGACACAGGCACGAGCGCCTCCCGGCCTGCACCCACACCCTCACCTCCGCTGTCCTCGGCCCCATCCAGCAATGTCTCTCAGCGCAGCATCTAGCTGTCGCTAGCGCAAGCCTTGGAGCGCAAGTGCAAATACGCCGCCACGCACCCGCACGCTCAAGCTTTAAACGTGCACATTGCCAAATTGATCAGCCTGGAGATGCTGCCGTATAGGCTTGTGGAAACGGAGGCTTTCAAAAACATGATGGTGGCAGCGGTCCCATGCTACTTGGTCCCCAGTCGCCACTATTTTTCCCTGTGTGCCGTCCCAGCCCTACACAAGCACCTCTCCCGCAACATCAATCGTGCCCTCACCAACGCGGTTACTGGGAAGGTCCACTTAACCACGGACATGTGGACAAGTACTGGCGGGCAGGGCCACTATATCTCCCTGACGGCACACTGGGTGAATTTTATGGAGGCCGGGACCGAGTTAGAGCCTGGGACCGCACACGTCCTACCCACACCCAGAATAGCAGGTCCTTCCTCAGTTCGGGTATCTGTGGTGGTCTATGCCACCTCCTCTAAACCCTCCCCCTCTCCTCCTCATACGAAACCTCTACCTCTCAATTAAGAAACGTGAGCAGCACGTCGCCAGCAGTATGTGTGGCGCGGCAACACAGCGGTGGGCAAGCGTCAGCAGGCCGTGCTGAAACTACTCAGCCTAGGTGACAAGAGGCACACGGCCTCCGAGCTGTTGCAGGGTCTCACTGCAGACCAACCTCTGGCTTTCGCCGCTGAGCCTCCAACTGGGCATGGTCGTGTGTGACAGCGGCCGTAACCTGGTGGCGGCTCTGCAGCTCGGCAACCTCACACACGTGCCATGCCTGGCCCACGTCTTCAACCTGGTGGTTCAGCGGTTTCTGTAAAACTACCTGCACTTGTGAGACCCACTCGGCAAGGTGCGCCGCATCTGAGCACATTTCCGCAAGTACACCACGGACGCTGCCACCCTGCGGACCCTGCAACATCGGTTTAATCTGCCAGAGCACCGGCTGCTGTGCGACGTGCCCAAACGGTGGAATTCTACGCTCCACATATAGGCCAGGCTCTATGAGCAGCGTAGAGCAATAGTGGATTACCAACTCCAACATGGGCGGCGTAGTGGGAGTCAGCCTCCCCAATTCTTTACCGAGGAGTGGGCCTGGATGGCAGACATCTGCCACGTCCTCGGAAACTTTGAGGAGTCTACCCAGATGGTGAGCGGCGATGCTGCAATCATTAGCGTCACCATTCTTCTGCTATGCCTGCTGAGAAGTTCGCTGCAAAGCATAAAGGCTGACGCTTTGCGGTTGGAACAGGAGACGGGGGAAGAAAGTATGTCACTTGATAGTCAGAGCACCCACATGTCTATATATCAGCGCGTATTGGAGGAGGAGGAGGAGGAGGAGGGAGAAGAGACAGCTGGGCCCACTGCTGAGGGTACCCATGCTGCTTGCCTCACATCTGTTCAGCGTGTATGGCCTGTGGACGAGGAGGAGGAGGAGGAGGATCCTGAAAGTCATCTTCCTAGTGAGGACAGCCATGTCTTGCGTACTGGCACCCTGGCACACATAGCTGACTTCATGTTAGGCTGCCTTTCTCGTGACCCTCGCGTTAGACACATTCTGGCCACTACGGATTACTGGGTGTACACCCTTCTCGACCCACGGTATAAGGAGAACCTTTCCACTTTCATTCCCGAAGAGAAAAGGGGTTCTAGAGTGATGCAATACCACAGGGCCCTGGTGGACAAACTGATGGTAGGCTTCCCATCTGACAGCGCTAGCGGCAGAAGGCGCAGTTCCGAAGGCCAAGTAGCAGGGGAGGCGCGGAGATCAGGCAGCATGTTCAGCGTAGGCTGGGGAACACTCTCCAAGGCCTTTGCCTGTTTTATGGCTCCCCAGCAAGACTGCATCACCCCCCCCCCCAGTCAAGGCTGAGTCGAAGGAAGCACTGTAAAAAGATGGTGAGGGAGTACGTAGCCGATTGTACCACCGTCCTTCGTGATGCCTCAGCTCCATACAATTATTGGGTGTCAAAGCTGAACACGTGGCACGAACTTGCGCTGTATGCCCTGGAGGTGCTGGCTTGACCTGCCGCTAGCGTCTTGTCAGAGAGGGTGTTTAGTGCAGCTGGGGGAATCATCACGGACAAGCGTACCCGCCTGTCAACTGCTAGTGCCGACATGCTTACACTCATAAAGATGAACAAAGCCTGGATTTCACCAGACTTCTTTTCTCCACTGGCGGAGAGCAGCGAAACCTAAAGAATCTTTTCGCTGCAATCGCAGATAAAAGCACTCTTCTGTATCACCGGGAAATCGGCGCATTTATCTTTGTCAATCTGTCTCTGACATTAGTCCTCCTCCTGCTACTCCTCCTCCAGAAACAACATGTTATCGCGCTGAACGGCCAATTTTTCTGTGGCCCAAGAGGCTCATCTACATCTACCAATGTTTTTACAATTTTTCTAAGTTTCAAAAGTATTGAGACTGTTACATGAACGAATCTTTTCAACAGGGCTGCCTCCAGGCTCTTTTACAAATTAAGCAACAGTGAGCTGTATCTTTAAAAAAATGTTTATGGGTTTCACCTGCCCTCTCGGTTGAAAAATTTTTCAGAGGTACACTTGTACTCTTGGTACACTAATTTTTCGGGCCCACGCCTACACTCTTATCCAACTAATATTTTCCGGCCTTCGCCTTCGCTCATGGTATCCCAATGTTTCAGAGGTTGGCCTATACTATTACTACAGAAATTTTACTGGGGTCTGCCTATACTTCTGCTACGAGAAAGTTACAGGGGTCTGCCTATACTGCTGCCACTTACATGTTACAGGGGTCTGCCTATACTGCTGCCACTTGAATGTTACAGGGGTCTGGCCTATACTTCTGCTACAGAAATGTTACTGGGATCTGTCTATAGTGTTACTACTGAAATGATACAGGGGTCTGCGTATACATCTGCTACAAAAATGTTACTGAGGTCTAACTATACTTCAACAACAGAAATGGTGGTGGAGTCTGCCTATACTGCTGCTACAGAAATGATACTGGGGTCTGCCTACACTGCTGCTACATAACTGTTACTGGGGTCTGCCTATACTGCTGCCACATAAATGTTACAGGGGTCTGCCTATACTTCTGCCACTTAATTGTTACAGGGGTTTGTGTATACTGCTGCTACACAAATGTTACAGGGGTCAGCCTATACTGCTGCCACGTAAATGTTACTGGGGTCTGCCTATACATCTGCTACAATAATGTTACAGGGGTCTGCCTATACTTCTGCCACGTAAATGTTACAGGGGGTCTGCGTATACTTCTGCTACAAAAATGATACTGGGGTCTGCCTATGCTTCTGCTACAGAAATGTTACAGGGGTCTGCTTATATTGCGGCGACAGACATGTTACTTGGGTCTGCCTTTACTTTTACAGAAATGGTACTGGGGTCTGCCTATACTGCTGCTAAACAAATGTTACAGGGGTCTGCCTATGCTTCTGCTACATTAATGTTTCAGGGGTCTGTCTATACTGCTGCTACAGAAATGTTACAGGGGTCTGCCTATACTGCTGCTACAGAAAAGTTACTTGGGTCTGCCTATACTGTTACTACAGAAACGTTACTTGGGTCTGCTTATACTGTTATTACAGAAATGTTACTGGGGTCTGTCTATACTGTTACTACTGAAATGTTACAAATACTGGGCTCTGCCTGTACTGCTGCTACTGAAATGTTACAGGGGTCTGCATATACTGCTGCTACTGAAATGTTACAGGGGTCTGCCAATACTGCTGCTACATAGATGTTACAGGGGTCTGCCAATACTGCTGCCACTTAAATGTTAGAGGGGTCTGCCTATACTGCTGCCACGTAAATGTTACGGGGTCTGTCTATACTGCTGCCATGTAAATGTTACAGGGGTCTGCCTATACTGCTGCCACAAGGATGTTACTGGGGTCTGCCTTTACTGCTGCCACTTAAATTTTACAGGGGTTTGCCCATACTGCTGCCACAAGGATGTTACTGGGGTCTGCGTATACTTCTGCCACGTAAATTTTACAGGGGTTTGCCTATACTTCTGCTACAGAAATGTTACTGGGATCTGTCTATAGTGTTACTACTGAAATATACAGGGATCTGCCTATACTGCTGCCATGTCAATGTTACAGGGGTCTGTCTATACTGCTGCTACAGAAATGTTACTGGGGTCTGCCTATACTGTTACTACAGATATGTTACTCGGCTCTGTCTATACTGTTACTACAGAAATGTTACTGGGGTCTGTCTATACTGTTACTACTGAAATGTTACAAATACTGAGCTCTGCCTATTCTGCTGCTACTGAAATGTTAGAGGGGTCTGCATATACTGCTGCTACACAAATGTTACTAGGGGGTCTGCGTATTCTTCTGCTACTAAAATGTTACTGGGGTCTGCCTATACTTCTGGCACGTAAATGTTACAGGGGTCTGCCTATACTTCTGCTAATGAAATGTTACTGGGGTCTGTCTATACTGTTACTACAGAAATGTTACTAGGGTCTCCCTAGACTTCTGCAACATAACTGTTACTGGGGTCAGCTTATACCTTTGCTACAGGAATATTACAGGGGTCTGTGTATACTATGGGTACACTAAGTCTTCCCATAGCGGTGTTCTACCTATCTGGCCCCCCAAAAACCCCAGACTGACTAGGGCATGGCGTGTGGGCCGCAGCCAACATGTATTCTCTCTCACGTAACCTCAGCTATCCGGGGCACTGCAATGGGATTTCTTTCTGTACCGTCTGTGTGTTCCTGCTAGCCACCGATGCTGCGAGTGCACACAGACTTGCCATAGCAGAGTTGTACCTGCCTGGCACTTTTAAATATAACCCTGAATGTCTAGGGCATGGCGTGTGGGCCGCAGCCAACATGTATTTCCTCTCACATAACCTCAGCTATCCGGGGCACTGCAATGGGATTTTTTTCTGCACCGCCTGTGTGTTCCTGCTAGCCACCCATGCTGCGGGTGCACACAGACTTGCCATAGCGGAGTTGTACCTGTCTATCCCCAAAACACTGACAGACTTGGGTAGGGTGCACAGTGCAGATGGTTTACCCCTTGTGTTGTCGATGAGGTATCCGACACCCAAACAGAATGAGTAGTGTGTGGACACATGGAGTCCCCATTGCTATGTCACTCGCAGCACCTTGGGCCACACAAGGTGTTTGCTGGGACAGAGGCTGACCCAGGGCCCGCTCACATACTTCCCACACCGAGTATTGCTGCATTGTGGAGATGTGTAGAAGTGCTGGGCTGGCAGAGGGCTCCCCTTTATGCCCACGTTTGCAGCTCCTGACGGAGGTGGCAAAGGATTGGAATGAAGATGGAACGTCAATCTATTATCAATTCTCAACAGCATTGTGGGCTATCCCCCCCCCCCTTTCAAAGAGGGTCGCTGCCTGGCCCTGCCAACCCTCTGCAGTGTGTGCCTCCAGTTCCTCCTCATGGCAGATGCACTTATAAATAGACATGAGGGTGGTGTGGCTATGAGGCCAGTGTGTGGCATGAGGCCAGCTGAGGGCTGCGCAGGGGCACTTTTGTGTGTGCTGCGGACGCAGGGTCGTGCGGGGGCGTTGGGCAGCATGTAACCCAGGGGAAGAGGCAGCGGTGTGTCCCGCAGGCAGTGATTGTGCTTAGTTGGAGGTAGTGTGGTGCTTAGCTAAGGTGTGCCCTGCTAATGAGGGTTTGTCCGAAGTAAAAATTGTTGGGGGGGGGGCACTCTTGCCGCTATTGTGGCTAAATTGTGAGACCTGGGAACCTGAGATGCGGCCCTGCATGTTGCCCCCCGCCTGCCCTATCCGTTTCTGTGTCGTTTCCATCACTTTCGTAGGTTTTGCAGATTTGCTTAAATGAAAACCTTAGCAAGCATCGGTCATATACAAAAATGCTCGAGTCGCCCATTGACTTCAATGGGGTTCATTACTCGAAAGCTCGACTCGAGCAATGAGCACCCGAGCATTTTGGTGCTCGCTCATCTCTAGCTATAAGTATATCAGGAGTAACTATGTGCACCATGTTCCATCTTAAATGGCGAGTTATCATGTAGAATAACATTCAAGCAAATGTGGGACACCATGGATATAATTAGACAACCACGTGAAGCTGTCGTAAAATGAGAGACCGTACTCTTGCGAATAACTTCCCATCTGCCTGCATACAATGTACATACAGGTACATGCCCCATCAAGATTTCTCAGACACCACTGATAATTCAATAACATGTTATAACAAGAAAATATAATACAAATATACTAGGTGAATGATAAAGTGCTAGTGTTAAAGTCAATTATATCCAAACCTTTTAGAATGAGGAGTGATCCGTGGGGTTGAGCCGCATCGAATTAGCACCCACACTCCATAAGTGTTAGGCATGAAGTTGAAGAAGATAGAGTGTCGGCACAGGCAGGAGGGAATATACAAAAATTCTAGCATTTCAATGAGGATGTGACAACTCACAGTCTATTGGTTGAATAAAAGAATACGGTTATATCCTTTGGGGTAGGTCAACCCCACATCTTGTTTTCTTACCAGGACGGAAAACCTAGAAACAAGAGGTTACGTGAGAGGAAATACATGTTGGCTGCGGCCCACACTCCTTGCCCTAGAAATTTTGAATTTTGGTTAAAAGTGCCAGGCAGGTACAACTCCGCTATGGCAAGTCTGTGTGCACCCACAGCATGGGTGGCTAGCAGGAACACACAGACAGTACAGAAAGAAATCTCATTGTAGTGCCCCGGATAGCTGAGGTTACGTGAAAGGAAATACATGTTGGCTGCGGCCCACACGCCATGCCCTAGACATTTTTTTTTTTAAGTGCCAGGCAGGTACAACTCTGTTATGGCAAGTCTGTGTGCACCCGCAGCATGGGTGGCTAGCAGGTACACACAGACGGTGTTCTAGTCAGTCTGGGTTTTTTTGGGGGCCAGATAGGTAGAACACCGTGATGGGAAGACTTAGTGCACCCATAGTATACACAGACCCCTGTAATATTCCTATAGCAAAGGCATAAGCTGACCCCAGTAACAGTTTTGTTGCAGAAGTCTAGGGAGACCCCAGTAACATTTCTGTAATAACAGTATAGACAGACCCCAGTAACATTTCATTAGCAGAAGTATAGGCAGACCCCAGTAACATTTCTGTTGTAACAGTATAGACAGAGCCGAGTAACAATTCTGCAGTAACAGTATAGACAGACCCCTGTAACGTTTCTGTAGCAGCAGTATAGGCAGACCCATGTAACATTTCTGTAGCAGCAGTATACGCAGACCCCAGTAACAGTTCTGTAGTAAAAGTATATGCAGACCCCTGTAACATTTCAGTAGCAGCAGTACAGGCAGAGCCCAGTATTTGTAACACTTCAGTAGTAACAGTACAGACAGACCCCAGTAACATTTTTGTTGTAACAGTATAGACAGAGCCGAGTAACATTTTTGTAGTAACAGTATAGGCAGACCCCAGTAACGTTTCTGTAGCAGCAGTATAGGCAGACCCCTGTAACATTTCTTTAGCAGCAGTATAGACAGACCCCTGAAACATTTATGTCGCAGAAGCATAGGCAGACCCCTGTAACATTTTTGTAGCAGCAGTATGGGCAGACCCCAGTACCATTTCTGTAGAAGTAAAGGCAGACGCCAGTAACATGTCTGTCGCCGCAGTATAAGCAGACCCCTGTAACATTTCTGCAGCAGAAGCATAGGCAGACCCCTGTACCATTATTGTAGCAGAAGTATACGCAGACCCCCTGTAACATTTACGTGGCAGAAGTATAGGCAGACCCCAGTAACATTATTGTAGCAGAAGTATAGGCAGACTCCTGTAACATTTCAGTGGCAGCAGTATAGGCTGACCCCTGTAACATTTATGTGGCAGAAGTATAGGCAGACCGCAGTAACAGTTATGTAGCAGCAGTATAAGCAGACCCCAGTATCATTTCTGTAGTAGCAGTATAGGCAGACCTCAGTAACATTATGTAGCAGTAGTATACGCAGACCCCTGTATCACTTCAGTACTTAGACTATTGACAGATCCCAGTAACATTTCTGTAGCAGAAGTATAGGCAGACCCCTGTAACATTCAAGTTGCAGCAGTAAAGGCAGACCCCTGTAACATGTAAGTGGCAGCAGTATAGGCAGACCCCTCTAACTTTCTCGTAGCAGATGTATAGGCAGGCAGGCAGACCCCAGTAAAATTTCTGTAGTAATAGTATAGGCCAACCTCTGAAACATTGGGATACCATGAGTGTAGGCGAAGGCCGGAAAAATTAGTTGGATAAGAGTGTAGGCGTGGGCCCCAAAAATTAGTGTACCAAGAGTACAAGTGAACCTCTGAAAAATGTATCAACCGGGAGGGCAGGTGAAACCCATAAACATTTTTTTAAAGATA
Organism: Eleutherodactylus coqui; assembly: GCF_035609145.1. Lineage (NCBI taxonomy): Eukaryota > Metazoa > Chordata > Amphibia > Anura > Eleutherodactylidae > Eleutherodactylus > Eleutherodactylus coqui. Next base: position 74,909,492 of record NC_089838.1, read on the forward strand.
CAGCTCACTGCTGCTTAATTTGTAACAGAGCCTGGAGGCAGCCCTGTTGAAAAAAATGATTCATATAATAGTCTCAATACTTTTGAAACTTAGAAAAATTGTAAAAACACTTGTAGATGTAGATGAGCCTTTTGGGCTGCAGAAAAATTGGCCATTCAGCGCGATGACATGTTGTTTCTGGAGGAGGAGTAGCAGGAGGAGGACTAATGTCAGAGACAGATTGACAAAGACAAATGCGCCGATTTCCCGGTGATACAGAAGAGTGCTTTTATCTGCGGTTGCAGCGAAAAGATTCTTTAGGTTTCGCTGCTCTCCGCCGGTGGAGAAGATAAGTCTGGGAAAATCCAGGCTGTGTTCATCTTTATGAGTGTAAGCATGTCGGCACTGGCAGTTGACAGGCGGGTACGCTTGTCCAAGATGATTCCCCCAGCTGCACTAAACACCCTCTCTGACAAGACGCTAGCGGCAGGACAAGCCAGCACCTCCAGGGCATACAGCGCAAGTTTGTGCCACGTGTTCAGCTTTGACACCCAATAATTGTATGGAGCTGAGGCATCACGAAGGACGGTGGTACAATCGGCTACGTACTCCCTCACCATCTTTTTACAGTGCTTCCTTCGACTCAGCCTTGACTGGGGGGGGGGGGTGATGCAGTCTTGCTGGGGAGCCATAAAACAGGCAAAGGCCTTGGAGAGTGTTCCCCAGCCTACGCTGAACATGCTGCCTGATCTCCGCGCCTCTCCTGCTACTTGGCCCTCGAAAGTGCGCCTTCTGCCGCTAGCGCTGTCAGATGGGAAGTTTACCATCAGTTTGTCCACCAGGGCCCTGTGGTATTGCATCACTCTCAAACCCCTTGCCTCTTCGGGAATGAGAGTGGAAAGGTTCTCCTTATACCGTGGGTCGAGAAGGGTGTACACTCACTAATCCGTAGTGGCCAGAATGCATCTAACGCGAGGGTCACGAGAAAGGCAGCTTAACATGAAGTCAGCCATGTGTGCCAGGGTGCCAGTACGCAACACATGGCTGTCCTCACTAGGAAGATCACTTTCAGGATCCTCCTCCACAGCCCATACACGCTGACCAGATGGGAGGCAAGCAGCATGGGTACCCTCTGCAGTGTGGCCAGCTGTCTCTTCCCCCTCCTGCTCCTCCCCCTCCTCCTCCTCCTCCTCCAAAACGCGCTGAGATATACACATGAGGGTGCTCTGACTATCAAGCGACATACTCTGTTCCCCCGTCTCCTGTTCCCACCTCAAAGCGTTAACCTTTATGCTTTGCAGCAAACTTCTCATCAGGCATAGCAGAGGAATGGCGATGCTAATGATTGCAGCATCGCCGCTCACCATCTGGGTAGACTCCTCAAAGTTTCCGAGGACGTGGCAGATGTCTGCCATCCAGGCCCACTCCTCGGTAAAGAATTGGGGAGGCTGACTCCCACTACGCCGCCCATGTTGGAGTTCGTATTCCACTTTTGCTCTACACTACTCATAGAGCCTGGCCAACATGTGGAGCGTAGAATTCCACCGTTTGGGCACATCGCACAGCAGCCGGTGCTCTGGCAGATTAAACCAATGTTGCAGGGTGGCAGCGTCCGTGGTGGACTTGCGGAAATATGCACAGACGCGGCGCACCTTGCCGAGCAGGTCTGACAAGTGCGGGTAGTTTTTCAGAAATCACTGAAGCACCAGATTGAAGATTTGGGCCAGGCATGGCACGTGTGTGAGGCTACCGAGCTGCAGAGCCGCCACCAGGTTATGGGCGTTGTCACACACGACCATGCCCAGTTGGAGGCTCAGCAGCAAAAGCCAGATGTCGGTCTGCTCAGTCAGACCCTGCAACAGCTCGGGGGCTGTGTGTCTCTTGTCACCTAGGCTGAGTAGTTTCAGCACGGCCTGCTGACGCTTGCCTACCGCTGTGCTGCCGCGCCACACCGACTACTGACGACATGCTGCTCACATTTCTTAATTGAGAGGCAGAGGTTGCGTTCGAGGAGGAAGAGGGTTTAGAGGAGGTGGCATAGACCACCGCAGATACCAGAACCGAGGAAGGATCCGCAATTCTGGGTGTGGGTAGGACATGTGCAGTCCCAGGCTGTGACACGGTCCCAGCCTCCACCAAATTCACCCAATGTGCCGTCAGGGAGATACAGTGGCCCTGCCTGCCAGTACTTGTCCACGTGTCCGTGGTTAAGTGGACCTTCCCAGTAACCGCTTTGGTGAGGGCACGATTGATGTTGCGGGAGACCTACTGGTGTAGGGCTGGGACGGCACACCGGGAAAAATAGTGGCGACTGGGGACCGAGTAGCGTGGGACCGCGCACCGCCATCATGTTTTTGAAAAACTCCGTTTCCACAAGCCGGTATGGCAGCATCTCCAGGCTGATCAATTTCGCAATGTGCACGTTTAAAGCTTGAGCATGCGGGCGCGTGGCGGCGTATTTGCGCTAGCGACAGCTGGATGATGCGCTGAGAGGCATTGCTGGATGGGGCCGAGGACAGCGGAGGTGAGGGTCTGGGTGCAGGCCGGGAGGCGCTCGTGCCTGTGTCCTGAGAGGGGGGTTGGATCTGAGTGGCAGGTTGGAGCACAGAGGGAGAGGCAGTGGTGCGACCCGGAGGCGGTGAACGGCCTTTGTCCCACCTCGTGGGGTGCTTGGCCATCATATGCCTGCACATGCTGGTGGTGGTGAGGGTGGTACTGGTGCTCCCCGGCTGATTTTGGCGCGACACAGGTTGCACACCACTGTTCATCGGTCGTCCGCGCTCTCACTGAAAAACATCCACACCTTTGAAGACCTAGGCCTCTGCAGGATGGCTTGGCGTGAGGGGGTGCTTTGGGAAACAGTTGGGGGAGTCTTCGCTCTGGCCCTGCCTCTACCCCTGGCCACAGCACTGCCTCTTCCAAACTGTTCTGTGGCTGCACTTGCCTCCCCCTCTGAAGACCTCTCCTCAGTTGGCTTAGCGAACCAGGTGGGACCAGTCACTTCATCGTCCAGCGGCTCTTTCTGTGAATCCTTTGTGCGCTGCTCCCTCGGGCTTACTGCTCTTACTACTATCTCACAGATAGACAACTGTGTCTCATCATCATCGACCTCCTCACCCACTGAAAGCTCTTGAGACAGTTGCCGGAAGTCCCCAGCCTCATCACCCAGACTCCGGGAACTTTCCAAAGGTTGAGCATTGGTCACGACAAACTCCTCAGGTGGGAGAGGAACCATTTTTTCCCAATCAAGGCAGGGGGCTAATAGTGAGCCACTACAACAGTAAAGCACACGCTCACAGGTATCCCTAGAGAGGAGTGTTCTTCCAGATTTTTTTGAAAAAACCAGCAGCCTAGATAGCGTGTATATGTCTTTCCCTCTATCAGCGGTTGTGGGGGTACGCTGTGCATAAAGTTGACGAGACGCACAGAGCGGTGTAAAAAATTAGACAATTATTGGCCTGCACTTGGAGGGTCACAGCGGTTATGTTATGCACACTGTAGGCCGAAAAAAATATACGCTGGGCTGCAGAAAGGCCTAGCTGGCTAGTAGAGAGCCACTACAACAGTAATGCACACGCTCACAGGTAGCCCTAAGGAGGAGGTTTTTTGGGGTACTTGTTGACAGAATTCTTCAATACCACTGTCCCTGCCTGACCAGTACTGCCCCTATACTCTATATAAATGGCTGCAGACTGAGAACGCAATAGTCTGCACAGCCCAAGATGAAAAAAAAAAGTGCAAAACTGCTCCCAGCAGCCACAACACAGTAATGCACACAGTCAGAGGTAGCCCTAAGAAGGACCGTTGGGGTACTTGTTGGCAGGATTCTACACTACCACTGTCCCTGCCTGACCAGTACTGCCCCTATACTCTGTATAATTGGCTGCAGACTGAGAACGCAATAGTCTGCATAGCCCAAGATGAAAACAAAAAAAATGTGCAAAACTGCTCCCAGCAGCCACAACAGTAATGCACACGGTCAGCTGTGGCCCTAAGAAGGACCGCTGGGGCTCTTGAAGACACTAACACTCTCCCTATAGCAGCAACAGCACTCTCCCTAATCTCTGCCAGCATGTGTCTGAGGCGAGCAGCGGGCGGGACTGCTTTATATACTCGTCGGTCACTTGATCTCGCCAGCCGCTCACTGCAGGGGGGTGGGATAGGGCTGGAACGTCACAGGATGAAGTTGTAATGCCTTCCCTGCATGTCTATTGGCCAGAAAATGGCGCTAAACATGCAGGGAAGGAAATGGAATTGACTCGAGTACCGCGTGGTGCTCGTCTCGAGTAACGAGCATCTCGAGTACCCTAAAACTCGAGCGAGCATCACGCTTGGACAAGTATACTCGCTCATCTCTATTTATAATGCTTTAATAATACTTGCTGAAAAAAACACACACATAGGGCTTGATGGCGACAAACTGTGGAGGGGTATTACACTAGTGTGTCTGGATGCAGACTGCTCACAGAGACGAATAAAGACAAATAGACAAACGTGGACAGAAAAGCTAAAAACGAAGAGAATGTCTCTCACTTTGGACAAGTATCAGTCAGACCCCATATAGGTACTTTCTTTGGCATATAGCCTTAGTTATGAGTAGTGATAGATCGAAAGATTGCTTACTGACTTGATAATAAGAACTAGTTGTACTAAGATGAAAAGCTTGATTCATTCACTCGATGCGTTTAATCGCCATCGGGCGGATCCTCAGGAGATTTAAGGAGCTTAAATGGATGTGACAGGAAAACTCTTTCACTGTCAGAAATGGTATTGATAAATCTTTCAAGAACTGTCTGAAGATGAAATTATTATGGACTTGCAGTGGCGGGTGTAAAGTATACAACTACCCCTGTTATGTAGACTGAAAGTGGGATTGTGTTCCCCATCTGGGATATTCAATGAATGCTGAGCACTATTCATATAAGTGCTGGTTAATCCTCTTTCACTGGGGACAAAGTAAGAGAGGGATTTGAAATGGCTCTCCTTATTTTGCAAGTTGGGTTGCCTGGACAATACCTAGATTAGCTATAGAACTTCTAGAGTGTTGGTCAAGAGTGTTGGTACCTTCCTCTCTACCTCTGCCTAGAAGGAAAGACCCCTAGGAAGACCCATCAAAAAATAAAAAAGCATAACCCATGACTGAATGGTAGGTTGGATATGTTATGTAAGATTATAAAAAATTTGTATGTCTTCATGTTGCTGGGCACACTCTGATCCTAGTTAAAAAACACTATTAATTTACAGCAAAGGATTCATACTTTAACACTTTCTAAACGCAGAATACTTATGTTGTGTTATCTATTCTTCAGCTATGTTGGATAATCTGTGCTATTATTTCAATTTTGACCCTGCAGGGCACTCTTTTTATCTTTATTTGCGCCTTAATTGCATATTTGTTTGCTGTTACGATTTTATTTGTTCACTGTTTTCTAAAAATGTGATTTAAAAAAAAGAACTTCGAAGAAGAAATGGAAAAAAATCATCCCTGATCCATATATCTAAACATAATTTGTATTGTCGTGTCCTCAAAAGTCCAAAAATGAAATATTGTCATTTTTATTAGGAACAGTGAATGTTGTAAAAAATATGAAGTGCTAGAACTACTGTTTTTTGTCATAAAATAAAAAGTGATCAAAACTTGCATGTACCCCAAATCATAGCGATGACAACTACAGCTTGCTGTTCAAAAACAAGCCCTCACACAGCTCCATCAATGGAACAATTAAAACATTTAAGGTCTCAAAAAATAGCAAATGAAAGCAAATTTTTGTAAAGCTAGTAAAACATAATAAATAAAAGGAATTTAGGATCTCCTTAATAACACTGACCAGCAGAATAAATTTTGGATTGATTTTTTATCGCATAATGAATGCTGTACAAATGATTCCCCCCCAAACAAGGCAAAATATAAATAATTATTTTTTCCACCCAATTTAATTTTTACTTCAATACATCATATGTTGTATTAAATTGTAACATTAAAAATACAACTAGTGCCTTGTGTAAAATCATGTTAAGAAAAATACATTGTTTTAAAAAAACAAAAAAACAAACAGAAATGTATTTTTATCCTAGTAAATAGCACTTTTGCAAATGTTTGTCATGCAATCGCTAAAACATATTTTATATAACTGTCATATTAACTGCGTAAACATGTCAGTCTTGCTCTGAAACTAGTAATTTGCAGAACTGATGCTGAAGTTAATGTCAAGAAAATAATGCATTAGAGTGACAGGTCTCTTATTTATTATCACTTGTATTATTTGGTATCATGTTTACTTTTGGAAATTATTGATGCTTGTCTCTTAACATGATCCAATCTATAATGCACATAGCTGTCATAATACGTTATATAAACAGATACATATTTTTACCTTTTAATTAGTTGTAAGATCACAAATGGTGTGGGCATAAAATTGAAGAATATTGGAGGCAAGTAGAAAATGTTAAGCCCTTATGTGCACCTTCATAGAATGTTTTGTTGAGTGCCATATTTTGGGAATAATAGAATGGACTCCAACAGGAAAAAAAAACCTCTGTATGCCTCCATATCAAATTGAAGACCTATGGAGAACCGATAGCTCCACGGACCTTTGTAGATGCCTCTTTTTTTACCCTGCAGAGCCTTAATACAGCTGTGTACATGAGGCATAATTGTATGAAACTGATAAGAACCATCTGTTTTGATATCTCCTTCTATGGGCTCAGTCAGACGAGCATTTTTTTCTCGCATGTATAGGTGCGAAAAAAAACCCTGCTCTATTAGACCTAATGCTTTCTAATAAAAGCAGTCACATGTCCATTTTTTAAAAGTGAATAAAATTCACACCTGCAAAAAAATAGGACGTTTCGCGATTTGTTCAAAAACATGGTTTTCATGCGAATCGATGTAACTTTGACTGTAGGAAATCCTACTGCGACAGTAGAAAATCCTACTGTCAAAGCCCTTAAATAAGCCCTAGATGCTGGAAAAAATTTAAGAATACATAACATAGAAGCGGTGTCTGGCACTGGCGCATCTTCTCCCCAAGTCCGTGGCACTGTTGTTCATTTTCTTGAAAATGGAGAAGAACAGTACAGGGGAGAAGATGCATTGGAGCCCTGGACATCACTTCTAGGTGATGTATTAATTTTTTCAGGGTTGTGACAGAACTGTCACAGTGTTCAGTGATGAGGTTACCCCCCATGGGGATTAAGGAATTCCCTGCCACAGCTGTGGCAGAAGAACGCAATCTTCTCCCTATGCCACCGGCCCCATTGACAACAAGGTGAAACCCCTGGATGTGACAGCATCCAGGGGTTTCACAACCAAGTAATCCCCTGCTGCAGCTGCTACAGCCGCAGTGGGGGATAGCGATGGGACCACACTTTTATGTGCCAATTCTACTATTGTGTGACTGCAAAATAAGTGCAAATAAAAACATGTCTGAAGCTTCGGTCACACGTTTTTTATACATGCGTTCTGTTTTTTTTAATTTTTTTTCCCTCATCTATAGCTGAGGAAAAAAAATGCTCGTCTGACTGAGCCCTATAAGTGTATATGAATAGCCTATATGAACGCACGATGCAATCTTATTACACATTATAAGTGATAAATTATTTATTTTAGTATTTTTGAGCTCCTTATGGATGTGGTGCTCAGATCTCTTTGAGCAAGTACTTTCATACGGATCAAATCCAGTAAAATCCATTTATATACGATTGTGGTAGAAGTGTTTATATGTAATGGTTGACCATACAGTATCTTTATTATGAAGCTAATATATTAGATTAATGTATTTCACACCTGAGCATGTAATGTTTAAGGGCTCATGTCCACGGGGAAAAGAAGAATTAAAATCCGCAGCGGATTTTAACTCTTCTCCCGCGCGCGGATCCGCACCCCATAGGGATGCATTGACCACCCGCGGGTAGATAAATACCCGCGGATCGTCAATAAAAGTGATTTTAAAAAAAATGGAGCATGAAAAAATCTGGACCATGCTCCATTTTCATGCGGGTCTCCCGCGGGGACGGCTCCCGCGGGCTTCTATTGAAGCCTATGGAAGCCGTCCGGATCCGCGGGAGACAAAAATCACATTTTACTTACCCGCTCCGGTTCTTCTCTTCGGCGCCGCGCTATCCTCTCTCAGCCGCGGCCGGATGATTTTTGCTTCGGCCCGGCGCATGCGCGGGGCACGTCACCGACGTCATCGTGCACATCCGCCGAGCCGAAGAATGAAGATCCGGCCGCGACGAGAGAAGATGACGCCGCCGCGAAGAGAAGAAACGGAGCGGATCGGAGGTAAGTTTATTGTCATTTATTCTCCTTTTCAGCGCTCATGTCCGCGGGGCAGGAGGGACCCGCTGCAGATTCTCCATGGAGCATCCGTAGCGGGCCCGATTTTCCCCGTGGACATGAGGCCTAAGTGTACAGTACTGGGGGTGTGGTCTGGCTGAGCAGGAGTGAGGAAAAGTAGTTAAGCTATCATACTCGGCCTGAAACTCTGCAGTCTACTTCCCTCTTTGAAGGACAGAATCTTCACAAAATAGGCAACAGAAAAAAGAATATTCCCTTTTTCACCTCTGTGACTTCAGTGCCCACTTTTCAGAGAATCATGTAGACCTTCCACTGCACGAGTTTAACATGACCTTTACAGCTCCACTTAACCCTCATTCAGCTCCAGCAGATTTCCTCCTCAGAATAGCAGTCATGACCAGCTCTTGATGGATAGGTGAGGGCTACATAGGGATAGATGAGGGCTACATAGGGATAGCAGTGTCAAACACCCACTATTATTTGTAGAGAGGCTGCTAAATGTTATACTTCCACATAGCCAAGGCTTATATAGGGTGTCAATCACACATCTATGTGTAGTGTACCATGCAGGTTATAGCATACTAGTGATGCCCATACTAACAGATCAGGCAGGCTAATCCATACATTCAAAGTGTACCATACAAGCCTTTACACCTCTTTCCCAGTATCTCAGAATGCTTCCCATGCATCTCAGACTGCTTCTGCAAATTTATATGAGGTATTGATTGATATTTTGGTCAAAATATGCAAGCTCGAAACCCATGTCAAATGCCCTAACATCTTGCAAGTCCTTATGTTAACATTTAATCAAGTCACAGAAAAGGAGTTAGAATCCTTTCAAAAAAACACTGAACAGGCCGTACTGCATGATAAAAAGGTACATCGACAGGCACAAACCTCCGTTCACAGCAACATGCATAATGGCAAAATGTTATATGGGTAAAGTATCTTCACAGGTACATTCTTACAGCCCATACACAATGTATTTCAGACTACTAACCACAACCCTACTTTTTACAGTTTGATTGAATCCTATTCCAAAACAGATTATCTATCTATCCTATCTATCTATCTATCTATCTATCTTTCACAGTATCTGTTAGGTCTGCTACCTGTGTCTTGCTATTCTGGGCAGACGCGAGCACTGCTCTGCTCCTTCCATATGAATATACTCTTTGCTTCTATTTTCTTCCAATAATGCAGAAGTTAACCTTGCTCAGGTGCTTATAGTCCAGCTGCAGCTTAAGTGGCAATTGCCTTCCTATTTAAGGTAGCTGGGGATACTCCACCCTCGTCTCAGAATTGAATTGTTTGTTCCAGACACTCAGCATATCTAGGTCACCAGTCTCTGGACTGTTCTGTCTTTGTATCTGTATCAGTATCTGTTTATCTTGTATCCTCTTGTGCTTCTGCCTGTGTGCGTCTGTCCATTTGCTCTCAGTCTTTTGCGTCATTCCCGTCTCCTAGGTAAGTCAGTCTTGGTCTGTGTGTCCTGTGTTCTCTTTATCGTCCTGGTGTCCTTTCGTGGATAGGCAGTCCTGAGGTTCCAGCATGGGTCCATTCTCATCAGGATGATCACTCTACATGTTGGCAGGGGTCTTATTATCTTCCTCATCAGTTAAGGGCTTGACTCCCCATCTAACATTACGTCGTATCACGGGAGTCAGCTACCAGCCACAAGAGGTCTGGTCTAAAAACCAGGCAGGTTGGTTAGCACAGTGGGTCCACATTCCCAGTCTCTATCTATCTATCTATCTATCTATCTATCTATCTATCTATCTATCTATCTATCTATCTATCTATCTATCTATCTTTCTATCTATCTATCTATCCGATCTACCTATTGAAAAGTTGCACTGGTATGTCTTTTGTACGTTTGTACTTTTAAATTAGTCTAATTTTGTTTGATCTGAATACTATTCCCTTTCATAGCAAGAGAATTTAAGGAATGCTTTGAAGAGATTGAAGAAAGAAGAAATAAAACAACAAAATGAAGGTCTTAGCCAAGGATCTAAAAGTTAGAGAAATGTATTGTGAACACTGTGTTCAATTATTGTTCTGGCAGCTAAGCTTTGAACGAGCTGTAATCTGTGCAGGCCTCCTTCTGGCAATTCTGCCAGCAGTAATTTAAAGAATTCAAGCCAAAATAAAATAAGTATTAGAAAGACCAACTTTGCTACAGCAGTGTGGTTTCTGCAATACTAAATTATTGCTAGTAGTTATTTCTATGCAATTATTCGGTGCACATTCTAAATAAAAATAAAAAGCCAAAAATTCCATATAAGCCTGAAAACGTGTTCATCTTTCATATCGGTGAACACTGAATTGTTAGGGCTATGAAGTTTTAAAGTTTTTGTGCCTCAGAAACATAAAGGTATCTGTGCAATGGTTGCTTAGTAACATGTATGCTATGAGTCAGTGAACTTGGAAAAGACAACATTTAATGATTTACAGTAGTAGAATTGTATTAAATGGCTTGTGTACCATAGGTACAAAGCTAGATTTTAACAAGCTTGTTTTGCTCTCTTCTCTTACCTACATTGACACCACTATAAAGAATATATGTTGTAGTTGGAGAGTTTATATCAGACATTTGCAAAACCTATTTCATTGTTTTATGGCAATAAGTTGCTTTCTTAAAATTGTCAAGCATTATTTATACAAAAAGAGGCTTCTACTGTAAAAGAACGATGTGTGCCATAATTCAATATACAGAATTCATAGGAGACCATTTAAAGCGTACCTGTTGCTTTAGATGCCTTCAGAATATTACGTGTGTCTGACATTTTTGGCCAGTTTATCTCTTTGCAAGCTCTAATTTTCAGTTGTCCTTGAGCTAGAGAGAGGAAACTAATGATATGGTATGTTCATACACTGCACACAGAAAATAACAGCATATCTTCGCAAGCTCTCTGTAGTACACCATAGGTAACAGCATCATGGATCACAGTGCATAGCAATACTGAGCGGTTTAATTGTAAATTCACTAGCTGTGGGAAAGCAAAGGTGCCTTTACATGGTGTGTATCTTCTACAGGCTTTCTGAAGATGAAAACTGGCAGCAAATATCCAGTAAATTTACAGTAGCCAAATTCATACCTAAATGGTGTGGATTTTGCCAAGGATTTATTTGCAGAAACATAACAGATTTGCACCCTTGTATTTTAAGGGTTGAATTCTACAGCAGAAATCAGCATCACACATAGGCATGCTGTCGATTTAGAATTGCCATCGCTTTAAAAAATGTGTCGGATTCGTTGAGGAAAATTTACATATCATGTGAAGGATATTTGTTAAAATCTCCTCCACATGTTTTGTACTGTATATGCTGCAAGATTTCTGCAGCAGTTCCTAAAGTCGAACTTCTGTAGCATTTTTCCATATGTGAAGACCATCTAAATCAGTTATGCAACAGCATCTACCTCATTCTCTACTCTTCTCCAAGGACTTCTATGGAAACCATAAAACAGCATTCACACAGAAACTGACCTCTCTTGAGAACAAAAAGTGGCCAGCAGGTTAGAAGGAAGGGAAATCCCTAAGGCTGCAGTCAATATGAGCCTTTTTTTTGCGCATGAATAGGTGCGCGAAAAAAAATTGCATATCGCATGTGTGAAAAATGCTTGACCAAAGCTAAAAATTGCACCTAAGTAGTGCGATCGCTATCCCCTGTTGTGGCTGGGACAGCTGCACCAGGGATTTCCTTGGACATGAAACCCATTAATGATGTCACATCCGGGGGCTTCACCTTGTTGTCAATGGGGCCGGCGGCAGTTGCGCTGGCCCCATCGAAAACATAGGGAGAGGATTGCATTCCTTTACCACAGCTGTCACAGCAAGGGCAGAGGATTCCTTCATCCCCATGGGGAGTGCTCTCATCACTGAGCACTGTGACAGTACTGTGTCACAGTGTTTAATGATGAGAGAACTCCCCCCAGGAATGTAGGAATCCCCTGCCACAGCTGTGGCAGAGCAGCATGATGCTATCCCATTGCTTTCCTTGGGGTCGGCGCTGCTGCTGCTCCACTGAAAGCAATGGGATGTAGGCAACCCCTGCAGGCATTTTCAGGGGGTGGGGGACTTGAAACATAAGACCTAGCCCGAAAATAAGCCCTAGCTGCAGGAAAAAAAACATCACCTAGAAGCGCCGTCTGGTTCTGGCACATCTTCTCTTGCCAGGTATCACATTAGCTATCACATGAGCACAAGTGAAAAGTCAGTAACCATTTAAAGATATGACAAAGGAAATTGAATATTAACAATGTTTTTATGAGTAAAATGTTTTAAGGAAATAATGAAAAGGGCATTCAACTCTACAAATTACTTTATTGCACGTGGCATATTCACATATTGTAGTTTTGTGAAAGTTTTTATTTTTCTCTTTCTAAATCATGACAGGAATCTGTTTTTTTAAGTATCCAATTCATGTATCTCATTAACCACAAGTTATGGAACCATGAACATATTTTAATACTTTCAAAAAATCTATTTAAATGCATATTTTTGCTTTTTTAAACCAAAGGGAAAACTACATCTACAATACAACGTGGTTGTGGTTTTCTACTTCAAAGTTAAAGGGGTTGTCCCACGAAAGCAAGTGGGGGTATACACTTCTGTATGGCCATATTAATGCACTTTGTAATGTACATTGTACATTAATTATGAGCCATACAGAAGTTATTCACTTACCTGTTCCGTTGCTGGCGTCCCCGTCTCCATGGTGCCGTCTAATTTCAGCGTCTAATCTCCCGATTAGACGCGCTTGCGCAGTCCGGTCTTCTCCCTTCCGAATGGGGCCGCTCGTGCTGGAGAGCTGCTCCTCGTAGCTCCGCCCCGTCACGTGTTCCGATTCCAGCCAATCAGGTTTGCTGCAGGGGTATCAACCTGGAATTCCATGGGAAAGTCCTTACTTCTTTACAGTGGATCTTAACAGAGAGTGGATCTTGGAGGTTAAGAACTGCCAGTTCTTTCTGATTTAGCCTATCAAATCCTGTAGCATCCTAAACCGAGAAAACACAACTGAACATATGACATAAGTCATGACTATACTCTATGCACACTGACATGCTTGTAGTCGTACTTTTTTCCCCATGCATTTAAATATATAGTTATGCATTTACAGATTTCAAAATAGGGCAAAATGCTGCTTGATGGACTGTAGGTGGTGTACAAAATATTTACTAGCATTCCATTTTGCTTTGTTTTAAAATGGTCATCTTCTGCTGTAAATAAAATGTATCACCTATATTTTTTCTTTACTAATCAAAACCAGATAATGAAACATTTTCCATTTTTCTAATGTGTTTTCCAAACAGACCCCGACATAGTCAAGGGAATCTGTGTGCAGCCATTTGGTTCTGTCATAAGACTGATCTAATCGGCTAGGAGGTGCTGTTTTCCTGCTCCGCAAATGTAACAGTAAAATAGACCATAGAACCCAGAGTGTTGATGTGCACAAGCCCTTATAGTAAAACATCCTACCTACATTATTTTTATTTACTTTTGTTTATACTTAGTGTTTATACTTGCATTTCCTTCCATTACTGTAATAGTCGCAGGCACCGCTTATGTGAAGGCTGTATCTCTTTAAAAAGCACCCCGCAGCTTGCTTAGTTCAATGCATTTCCAAATAATACCTAAAAAATGAGTTAATTAGCATTCATACATGTATTTAGTCCCTATTTATAAAAGCTATTCTGTTACTCACAAAAAATGAAATGCAGCTGTTTAACAAATTGATCATTTTCATTAGTTTTAAAAAGCCTCAATAGAATTTCAAATTTCTTTCATTATGCCTCAATAATGTTGGGCATATGAACTGAAGGTGACCTTAACTCTCTTTTTTTATTGATGAAAGGGGAAGAAATGCAAAGTAAAGGGAAATGATAATAAGATACAAAGAATAATACAAAATAAAATGAATTGAAAATGAGTGATTAAAAAAATAAAGAGCATGTTGTACTGTAAAAAACCTCAATAAAGACATCTGGAACTAATCTTAGCAAGGGGATTTTGAATCTTAAACGTTAATCATGGTTTAATTACCAATTATCTGGAGTTTTAACATAGCCATATTCTTCACGTCTATCACACACAATGTGACTATAATGTGCTTGGTCTTAAAACTCCCTTGCAAATTTGATTCCTACTATAAATGTGACCACTCATAAAAAGGAAATTCAAAGGAATAAACTAGATTTGCTTCTTTGTGAAATGAATAAAGCTTGATAGTGATCTATTGCCACTGAATGCAATCAGTCTGTTTGTCCTTTGTTTTAAGGTTAAATCATTTTACTTCTTAGCCCATTTCAATCTACAGTACATAAAACTGATAAATTTATGCAAATAGGTAGGAATAAAGCTTTAACCTACAAGATGTGTGACTGTGCAATTCAACTTCTCTGCAGACTTCATGCATATCACTTTGTGATCCACATTGTTTGCGCTTTTCTACTTTTTGTTCCTCTTTAATAGCCTCTTCTGTAAGTATAAATAAACCAGTGACAAGAATAATGATATTTAATTACCTCCATGCCTATCCTCATGATAATATTATTGTCGTCTAATTGTGAAGTGCTCTCTTTTTCACAAAGGTTACTTTGAATGTTTTTAACCTTTCTTTTGTATCTTGTACACTGGAAATGTTTTAAAACTCAATTTACTGCATATAAATGAAAGTTTAAACGGATATAATTTGGTAGATTAATGAGTGTAATGAATTTAAATGATTTGTCCTTATGTATCCTTATCATGGTAAAGGCTATTTTTACAAGAGTAGTTTGTCATTTTGAAGTCAAAGGAACACATTGTGTACAGTTTTGTCACTTTAGATTACCAGCTCAGTGAATTAATGCATAAAAACACTGAAACATATAAGATGATTGACGGCAGAAAAAGACCACATGGTACATTAAGTGTGCCCTTATATAATATTTATCTTAAGATAGATAGATAGATGGTAAATTTCATTACTTTTGATTTTTCAACCACATCTACTGCAAGTTTGCTCTACCACTACTACTACACTTTCAGGAAAATAATATTTTCTGACATTACTTCTGATTTTTCCACCAACTAACCTCAGATTGACAAAACATAATGTACCAATAATATACACAGTGCTCAGGGGGTCGCTATTTTTCTACAAGAGTCTATGTGTTCTAGACTCTGGAAACTATATATCTAATCTATAAAAAGTTTGATGAGATACAGTGCTGTGCAAAAGGTTCATGCAGGTGTGGAAAACATGTTGCAAGGTAAGAATTCTTTGAAAAATAGAAGTGCTAGCAATTTATTTTTGTTAATTAAGAGAATGCAAAGTGAATGAACAACAGAGTAATCTAAATAAAATCAATAAGTGTTGAGGCCACCCTTTGCCTTCAAAATCTTCATCAATTCTTCTAGGTACACTTGCACACAGTTTTTGAAAGAATTCAGCAGATAGGTTGCTCCAAACATCTAGGAGAAATAACAACAGATCTTCTGTGGATGTAGGCTTGCTCTAATCCTTCTGCCTTCCCAGACAGACACAAGGATGTTGGAATCAGGGCTCAGTGGGGGTCATATCAGCACTTTTAGTTCTTAATAACATTGGTTGTATGTTTGGGCCGTTGCCTTGCTGCAGAATAAATTTAGAACCAACCAGACATCTATATAATGGGTCCAGCTTGGGGTCGTCCCTATTAGGATGATTGACCTGCTTGCAGACAGGTTTCCTGGCGTTAATTGAATCGTTAGAGTAGGGACCTGCCAGACAATGAGGACCTTTGTCACAAGCTTTGGTGTTTTGGCAAAAACACAAACAAATACCTCGTACCTAATCTAGTCCACCTGTGTATGTGTGCAGGTATGCTAGGTGAGTGTTTTGGGTCACTTGTCAGTCCAGTTTGCAGTTCACTTGCTTTTGGTGTTCCATGAGTGCAGTTCTCTAGTTAATAGAGGAACTAGATTCAACTGACCTAACAAATTGAGGCTGTTTTGAAGGCAAAGATTGGTCACACCAAATATTGATTTGCTTTAGATTTATTTTTTGTTCCATCACTTTGCATTTTGTTACTTGACAGAAATAACCCATTAACACTTGTATTTTTGAAAACATTCTTACTTTGCAGCATTTTTTCCATACCCACCTTAGATTTTTGTACAGCATTGAATATAGAGTTCAGGAAAGCTGGATGGCCCAAGCAAAGTCTATTTTATTAAATGTTTTTGGGCATGGATTGTGTAGAATGACAAACTGATTGGGTGATGGGTCTTTCATTTTCCTACTGTCTGGTGCAAAGTTTCCCTGTTGCCCACTTTCACTAGAGGTGCCAGCTCATGACTTTACATCTCATTACTGAAATTTAAAGGAGAGCACTTTGCGCACTTGAGGAACCACACAGAGACAGAAATCTTGTACCCATCTGGTGACTCAACATGCTGTGTGAGGTAACACAGGCTTCTTTGATGTTTGTGACTTCGAGTGGTTGGTAATACAGGTATTCCTGTATATTATGACGTTTATGCACTGTGATATTAAGTGCTAGTCTCAGTGGCTTTTTTGCATGTGCCAACTGTCGTATCAGAGAGAAGATGATCCCATTGAACTGAAGTCCCTCCAAATTGTCACAATATATAAATTCTGAGGCCGTAATACTGTGCAAAATGTATATTAGTATTTCTCTGAGTTTATACTGTGGTTTTTCTTGTTATATTCCATATGAATAGAGTAGAAAACATGACATGACATTATATACCATGATTATGGAACTAGTCTCTCCTGGAAACATTACTTTTAATGGGGAGTTCCCCTATAATATGGTGACCCATGAAGTACTATATTACAACACATGAAGTGCTCTGTGTGATGCCATACTGTCTCCTGAACATAATTATACTGTGTGCATGGGCCTAAAGCAGTAAATTGTATAGTATGGGAGTGAATACAAGTTTAGATTTGCCTGAGTGACCTACATCTTATAAAGCATTTGAATAAAATAAGGAACTTGGGAAATGAACAATTATAATACATTGTTAACAATTATATCTATAATCCCTTTTGCTTTAAAATCAAATTATGAGGGATAACAATTGCAATTATCCAGAGATGAACTAATTGATTCTACAAGTTTTGCTATGATTCAATCATTCCTAGGAAGCCAAGGCTTCTCTGTGAGAACTGGAAGAATAAAAAATTCTTATTGAAGGTATTTCTTATTGAAGGTATTTATGTGGCCAGGAAGAGAAGCATTGCATTTTCTAATTAAATAATTAAAATACTGTGGTCTTTTTAAATAAGACAATTATTGAGGCTGAGCATTAACCCAGAACACTTGTTTGCCCAGTAATTAGGCCTTACAAAGGGTCCAATGATTAGCTGACTCTCAGGATTCAAACCTGGGAACTTTCATGCTGTCCCTAAGTGATGTCTCTCCCTAGTAAACTATTCAGCCTGCTGGACAGCTCCCTTGCCTAATATTTCCCAGTTTTTTGCTCTTGTAAACCCAGCTCCTGATTAGCTCCACCCTGCAATGATTAGACACTGTATACAAACCTGGCCTTGTCCCTCCCTCAGTGCATGATAATTGTCAAGCTCTGCTACCAACTGCTCCTCTCACTACTATTGTTTCTGTGTACTGACTTCACCTGACTACTCTACTCGTCCTCTGTACAGCAAACTGATACCTACCCGTGTACCTTCCCTGGCCATGCTACTGATCCACACTGGTTGCAACAAATACTGACACTGACAAATTAGCAAATGCTGATCGTTTAGTTTATGCAAGCAGCAATTGCTCATGGATCAGCGGTACCTTGTTAAAAATCTTGTTATTTGTATAGCGCCAACTTATTACACAGCGCTTTCAGGTAATTTTTATTCATTACCCCCCCCCCCCCCCACCACCACCACCACCACCACCCACTAAGGTTTTACCAACCTTAGAAGGATGGAAGGCTGAGTCGACCTTAAGCCAGCTACCTGAACCAATCGGGGATTGAACTTGCAACCTTCAGGTCATGAGCTTACACTCTGCACCACACGAGGTTCTCTTTGTGAACAGGGAGATGTACATCAGACCTATGGGGACGAATGGTCGCATTATTGCTGATCATGTGACAACTCCCACCCTGATTGCAAGCTTCCCTGAATGAAATGTCACAGGAGGATCGCAACGAATCATAGAATCATAAAATGGTAGAGTTGGAAGGGACCTTCAGGGTCATCTGGTCCAACCTCATGCTTAGTGCAGGATTCACTAAATCATCCCAGACAGATATTTGTCCAGCCTTTATTTGAACACTTCCATTAAAGGAGAACTCACCACCTCCAGTATGAGCCTAATTATAAAAACTAGAGGATTATAGTGGTTTCCTAAATGGTATCCTGCCATTAATTACCAGTATTATTTTTGCTAAATGTTTTTTTTTAATACATTCTAACTAGAGATGAGCGAACGTGTTCTTAACGAACACTTACGCACCCAGACACCGGCTTTACCGAGGACTTCAGTGTCCGCGCGTAAAGATTCGGCCGGCGCCGGGGGGCGGGGAGAGGCGCGGCGGCGCGGGCGGCAGCAGCGGGGAACAGGGGGGAGCCCTCTCTCTCTCCCTCTCCCCCCCACTCCCCGCCGCACCCCCCCCCCGCGCTGCCACGGCGACCCCCGAACTTTTTTCGCCCGAGCACGGAATTGCTCGCAAAGTTCGGTGCTCGGGCGAAAAGGGGCGGAGCCGAACACGTTCGCTCATCTCTAATTCTAACACATTAACAGACGTTTTGTAGTTTGTAGAGTCTTCTGTATGTCTTTTGCTGCTGCTTTTGTTTTTTTCTCACTTCTTTCAGGGCTATCCTTTGAGTTTCTGAAGTGATTTTAACAGGACATTCACTCCACCTATTTCTTTAACGATAGATTGATGTACACTCAGGTTTTTAGCAATACTTTTGCAATCTCTATAACACATCTTCCGCAGTCTTCTGAAAGTTATTTGCATTGAGATATGGTTTACATTAACTAATCTTTCTTGAGAAGGACAGATTTGTAAATCTGTAAATAAGCATTTTATTCCACAGAAAAGGAGTAACACGCGCACATGTGTACTGGCATTTTGAGCGTCTATCAACCCGAGTATTGCGATCTTCAAACCGTGTTCATGTGCTAATGTGCTATGGTGGGGTGAGCGGATTTGCATATACATTCATCTGACGCAGCCCTAGAGCTTACACAGATGGGCATGAATTTGTCCCGTTAATACTATGCGAGAAACAACTAGGGCAGGACTATCGTGTCACTTTTTTTTTTTTCAAGGTCACGCGGAACAGCAAAGAGTTTGAAAGGGGAAATAAAAGTTGTGTAGTTGCTTATACGCCTGTGTGAAGAAGCTCTTTGGGTAAGCTTCTATGCAGCGTTGGTTCCACTACTGCTGTATGGCTGAGTACCGTTTAAAATGGGGCCAAAAGCTAAAAGTTGCTGAAGCTTAGAGATAATTTTTGTAGTAACTCCCTGTTCATTCATGGCACACCACACAGCCATTAAGAATGAATAGGACATGACTGCTAAAGTCATCAGTGAGCTGCAGAGAGCCAGAGCTTTTGGCTGCATTATAATTATGCGGGCAGCTACTGAACTAATACGGTGTAGGACCCTAACTAATACAAACTATTAAAAACTGAATACTCTCCAAATCTGTTGCATCTGTAATAGGCTGGGTTCACACAGGGTGTCTGGAATTTTGCTGCGGCAAATCTGCCTGCGGCCGCTAATCCTGGTGTTAGCCAGCCATGTGGACAAGATTTGTCAAAAATCTCATCCACACGGGACGACCAATCTGTTGTGGCAAAGCTGACAGAAGCCGGGGCGCTGTGCTGCGGATTCCCCGGCCACAGCATGTCTATATTTTTTTTCCCTTACGGCCATGCTCTCCTCTATTGGAGCACCGACCGCAATGGAAAACCGTGCGGCCAAGCTGCTCCAAAACCCGTGGCTAAGTGCCGCAGGTTTTGAAGCAGTGCTTTCCCGGCAGAAATCTCACGTTTTTTGCTGCGGCCAAACTGCGAGGTTTCCAGCGGGATTCCGCCTTGTGTGAACCCAGCCTTATAGTATACTTTCATTTTTACTTTCTGTGTTATGTAAACAATTGATGTCTTTATAGAAATAATGGTTTTCCTTCTAAAACTTAACATGTCAGGTACATTTAGCTTTTTGTAACATTTCAGAAAAGCAAAGTCTAAAAAACATAGCTCAATGAAATGGGCATTACTTACAGAAAACATTTCTAGGAGCTTTGTAATCAAGTTGTTACCTGTTTATTCATATGCTGTGTGCAAATAACTCTTGCTCTTGCCATTCACATTGACATTTCATTGCTCATACATGAATTACCCATAATTTAACCTGTGCCATAAAAACCATGTTTGGAGTGGTTTGTGCCCTTTTTCTTGACATATTTGCAATCTAGCTCTTATTGAGACATTGCAGTGCAGCCTGGAACCCTCCAACATTTTCTCTCTGAGACTTTTGCTGAACATGCCTCATATGTATTTCAGTTTAAAGCTATTAGCTTTTGTTAGATATTATTCAGAGACCCTAAATTGTATATAAATCTACATGGTTATGTAAAACGATTTTATCTGCAGCAGTATTTGTTGCAGAAATTCGACAGATGCAATGAGAAAATTCTGTGTTGAAAATCTGCACCAAAATCTGCATGCAGAATCTGTTATGGATTCAAACACTGATGGCCTATACTGATTATTGTCTATTAATGTTCTAATTGCAGAGGACAAATGTAAGGGGCATTTCTTTTTGGGGAATTCCAATGTGCTGCAAATTGGAAAGGAAAGCACCCGCCAATGCCATATCTGTTGCAAAACTGTCCCGTTTTATTTCAAAACTGTAGTCTTCTTTAAAGTTGTTTATTACTCTATGCAAGGGTAACCAACTACTTCCTCCATGGAGTGAAGGTGGCCGGCAGCGGCTTGTGCACTGCTGACTCCATATGAAGTGATCTGCTGGGTGACCGGGATCTCTGGAGGGCAAGAGATCTCTGGTTCCTGGCCTGTCCACTGGCTACTTCTCATCTTGTCAATTCTTTGCAAAGATGAGCTTCTGAGCTGCGTGAACAAAGAGGACAGCAGAGAGCAGTGGTTGGAGCTGGTGGCCGGGCCAAGAGCTATTGTGCATGGACTCCAGAAATCCTGGCCAGCCAACAGATTACTGCATATGGAGTTAGCAGTGTGCAAGGTGGTCAGTTCCTCTAGCAGTGAGCGATAACCAACTTCAAAGAAGACTACAACTTTGAAAGAAAACAGGGCATTTTTATAACAAACATGGCATTAGTAAGTGTTTTACTTTCCTCTTTGACCCACAAGACAGAAATACCTCTTTAAATTCCCAAGGTGTTGGCCTACATAGTGAAACCAAGCTACCATTGCTTAGCACAGGTCAGAATTTTCCAGTTTCCTGCACATGATACAATTCAGTCCAATTTATGTTGCACTTTCCAATAAATAAGCCACTAATAAATAGCTCAAGATGAAGAACTAGCAGATGCAAGTTATGTCTGCTCATTATCATGAGATTCTGATAACACACATTGCAGATAACATCATTATTCAGGAATACAAGAAGGCATCAACAGCAGTGTGCAATCCGAGTAAAAAGGAAGGAATTGCTGTACATTTACTATATATAGCCTTGGCATTCTCAATTTATTAAGTTAAATCCTTTCTTTTTTACATTATACATTTTTCAAAATGAGATCCCTTGATGACAGCTGTACGTAACAATGATATTTAAAATAATAAGCTTGTTTTGTTCTGCACAGAGGATATTATTGTGCAAAAAGAGATGAATAAACAGAAAGC
This sequence comes from Eleutherodactylus coqui, assembly GCF_035609145.1. NCBI lineage: Eukaryota > Metazoa > Chordata > Amphibia > Anura > Eleutherodactylidae > Eleutherodactylus > Eleutherodactylus coqui. Next base: position 74,931,612 of record NC_089838.1, read on the forward strand.
TTGCCAAATTGTATTATTATGACAAACATGTTTTTTTGAGCGATAAGGATAATGGTTTAGTATATAATGTGACTTTTTTTTACTCAATTTCAAATGTTGGCAGGTTTGCAAATGAAATGGTGGGTTCCTTCCATATGAGTTGACATTAGAATAATGGGTGAGGGTTATATTGTTTTTATAAGAAGCATGAAAGGTTTAGGCTGTGTTTTTAGTTTACACATATAAATCATTAATAATACTGATTTGTTCTGGAATACATAGATCACCATGTGTTTACAGGATCGGTTATGATTATTATAACCAGGTTTTAAGTCAGACATTGTTGTACACGACTTCTGGCATGTGTGACCTTATTATGATTGTAATACAATCCTAAGCTTTACATTGTGATGCAACAGCATTAAAATCATTGCTCTAAAAAAATATATTAAAACTGATGGGTATTGTCTGAAAAAAGGCAGCAAGCCATATAAAACATGCTTGCTAAACAGAAAAAGTGATTTGTAAGAAACAGCAGAAAAAAAATTGTATGGGGGATGAAAATACTAGCTTTGTGTAATCGGGAAAAACTGCATAGATGCTGATGGTTAATTGTATAGCTGCTAATGTTTATTATGCAACTATTTAATCTGTAAAATACACTGTTGTGGCCCATGTGGTCACTGTATGTATGGTCTTGTTGCTAGTTTTTGGCCATTCCAAGGTTTACATATCTGATTAATGTACTAGATATGGGTAAATGCACACGGGTGGAAATTCTGCAGTGGGATTTCCCGCAGAATTTCCGCCCATGTACTCTGCCATAGGATTGCATTAGATAATGACCACGTGAAAACTTACGCGGTAAACAAATAGCGGCATGTCTTATTTCTGTGTCAGCCTCGCAGAGGCCCGCACAGAAACGTCGCCTCTGATGCGTCGGCTCTGCTCTGCGCACGTGCCAGCTGGGGGATAGCCGGCACATAGCAGAGCGGAGGAGACGCCGGAGGAGGTGAGCCGCAGGGGTCACTGCAGGGGCAAGAATTACATCCCGCTGCGAGAATTCTCGCAGCGAGATCTGACCCCGCCGTCTGCATAAGGCGTATGGCATGTGTGTCTGACAAATGATAGGGCATGTCTCACCCCAAATGGTTAAGCCTGCATCTGATGCAAATGGTAGGGTATAGCATGCAAGAGACTTGTTACTGTTGTGATGGTATGTGCAAGCAAATATGAAAGGTCTGCTTAAACGGTTGGGTGCAGCCTGTAATTGTGAGCCACAAAATAGTCCTGGAACTTGCTAAGAAGTTTGGTGCAGCCGAAAGGACTGTGATGTAAGAAAACCTTAGAGCCTAGTGACCGTGGCAGCAGAGTTAGCTCCGATCATCAATCTGTTGTATAAATCAGATATTAGAAGCCTTTGGAACATAGAGACTGTGAGAGCACACCCATTTAAGCAGTGTCCCCCCAGAGTCATGCAAGGTCTGGTGTGTGTTTAAAGACGCTATAACTTGCTCCTGCAAGTACCGAAAAGACATAAGGAGCTGATAAGTTCTGAAACTAGGTTGCAAGTTCTGAAACTGAGTGCCAAGTTAGAATGTACCCATAATTCTGCTGTCTAGTAATGACTGTGACTATTTAAGGTCTGCTTGCACCAAACGATTTATCGTTTGGGCTAGCTAATGAACAAACAATATCAGATTTTGCTTATTTGCTTGGGCAGCCGTTTTATATAGGCAGATAAATCGTTGGCTCATTGAAACGAGAAATCGTTCAGTCATTCACATTCACTTTATAAGTGTATGAGAATGACTGAGTGATCAGTATTTAGTGAACGAGTCAACAATAATAAAATGAATGATGAATGAAAGCTGACGATTAGAGATGAGCGAACGTACTCGTCCGAGCTTGATATTCGTGCGAATATTAGGGTGTTCGGGATGCTCGTTACTCTTAACGAGCACCACGCGGTGTTCGGGTTACTTTCACTTTCCTCTGTGAGACGTTAGCGTGCTTTTCTGGCCAATTGAAAGACAGGGAAGGCATTACAACTTCCCCCTGCAACGTTTAAGCCCTATACCACCCCCCTGCTGTGAGTGGCTGGGGAGATAAGGTGTCACCCGAGTATTGAAATCTGCCCTTCCGCGGCTCGCTACGGATGTATTCTGACATTAGTTCAGGGAAAGTGGTATCGTGTTGGAGCTGCTATAGGGAGAGTGTTAGGTGTATTGTAGGCTTCAAGAACCCCAACGGTCCTTCTAAAGGCCATAAATCGTCTCTATATGTGCTCAGTGGGGCCGGCGGCAGCAGCGCCGACCCCATTGAGAACATATAGAAGACAAATCCTTCTTTTCTGCCACAGCTGTAACAGCTGTAGCAGAGAAGAACGATGTTTGCCCATTGAATTCAATGGAACCAGCAATACAGCAGGTTCCACTGAATGCAATGGGCTGCCGGCGATCGCAGGATGAATGGTCGGGAAGGGGTTAAATATATAACCCCTTCCCTGCAATTCATCCAGAAATGGGATACACTAAAAATATATATCGGCGTATAAGGCGACGGGGCGTATAAGACGCCCCCCCAACTGTCACCTTATACGCCGGCAATACAGTGGAGCAAAGAATAAAAAGCATTACTCACTTCTTCAGACGATCTGCGCCGCTCCTGCAGACTGTCACTCCTTCCTGGTGTTCTGCGGTGCTCCTGCAGGCTCTTGCTCCCTCCTGGTTGCCGGCAGAGCATTGCTTTCTCTACGAAAGGCTTTAAATCCACGCCTCCAGAAACACACGTGCCTTCAGCCAATCACAGCCAATGACAGTGATGTCATTGAATTGCTGTGATTGGCTGTGTTTCTGGAGGCGGGGATTTCAAGCCTTTCATAGAGAAAGCTTTAGTCCGTGGACCAGGAAGGAGTGACAGTCTGCAGGAGCGGCGCAGATCGTCTGAAGAAGTAAGTAATGCTTTTTATTCTTTGCTCCACTGTATTGCCGGCGTATAAGGTGACAGTTGGGGGGTTGTCTTATACGCCCCGTCGCCTTATACGCCGGTATATATTTTTAGTGTATCACATTTCTGGATGAATTGCAGGGAAGGGGTTATATATTTAACCCCTTCCCGACCATTCATCCTGCGATCGCTGGCAGCCCATTGCATTCAGTGGAACCTGTTGTATTGCTGGTTCCATTGAATTCAATGGGCTAACATCGTTCTTCTCTGCCACAGCTGTTACAGCTGTGCCAGAGGAGAACGATCTTTACGCTGACAGTGCGGGGGGGGGGGGGGGGGGTGGCTTAATAGTGGGACCTGGGAACTTGAGATGCAGCCCAACATGTAGCCCCTCGCCTGCTCTGTCCATTGCTGTGTCGTTCCCATCACTTTCTTGAATTGCCCAGATTTTCACACATGAAAACCTTAGCGAGCATCGGCAAAATACAAAAATGCTCCGGTCGCCCATTGACTTCAATGGGGTTCGTTACTCGAAACGAACCCTCGAGCATTGCGAAAATTTCGTGCCGAGTAACGAGCACCCGAGCATTTTGGTGTTCGCTCATCTCTACTGACGATTTATCGTTCGCCGTTTAATCGTTGACTGCATTTATACTGAATGATTATCATTCACTTTTGCTTTTTTCGCTTTACCCCAATGTGTGTGCTGTTTCTTTATCTACCTGCCCATGGGATCCCAAAAGATGTGACCTTAGCCATAGGTGTATTTTAAAGCCCTGCTTTCTCTGTCCATTTCTGAACATTTTATTTCCCTATTGATTTCTATTTGGAAAAAATGCAGAAGAAAAACATACTATGATAGTTTATCTGTTGCTGTGATATAGTTTGCCATAGAAACAGTTCTAAAGTCTAGTATTAACAGCATTGTATCTCTTATAAAATGTCATTACATGTGCTAGATACATTCAATAAGTCATGAATATATACAGTGATGCTTGAAAGTTTGTGATTCCTTCAGAATTTTCCATATTTCTGCTTATATTATATTCGACCTAAAACTATTCAGATTTTCACACAAGTCCTAAAAGTAGATAAAGACAACCAGATTAAATAAATTAGTTGAAAATATTAGACTTGATTTTTTTATTGAGGAAAATGATCCAAAATCGCATGTCTTGTGAGTGGCAAAAGTATGTGAAGCTTTGCTTTTAGTATCTGGTATGACCCCTTTTGTGCATCAATAACTGCATCTAAATGTTTCCAGCAATTGTTGATCAGTCCTGTAAATCAGATTGGAGAAATGTAAGACCATTCCACCATATGAGACGGCTTCAACTCTGTTATATTGGTGGGTTTCTTCTCGTGAACTGATCACTTTAGGTCCTTTCACAACATTTTTATAAGATTATGATCAAGGATTTGACTTGGTCATTCCAAAAGCTTAATTTTATTCTTCTTTAACTGCTCTTTTGTTGAATGACTTATGTGTAGAGATGAGCAAGCATACTCGTCCGAGCTTGATGCTCGTTCGAGTATTAGGGTGCTCGAGATGCTCGTTACTCGAGACGAGCACCATGCGGTACTCGTCTCGATTAAACGAGCACTGACCATTGAATTCAATGGAGCCGGCAATACAGCCGGCTCCATTGAAAGCAATGGGCTGCCGGCGTACGCGGGATGAATTGTCGGGAAGAGCTTAAATATATAAGCCCTTCCCTGCAATTCATCTAGAAATGTGTAAAAATAAAAAATATATATATACTCACCTGGTCCCGGCAGAACGATGTTAGCCCATTGAATTCAATGGAGCCGGCAATATAGCCGACTCCATTGAAAGCAATGGGCTGCCGGCGATCGCGGGATGAATTGTCGGGAAGGGGTTAAATATATAAGCCCTTCCCTGCAATTCATCCAGAAATGTGTAAAAATAAAAAATATATATATACTTACCTGGTCCCGGCAGACGGAGTTCAGCGCGGCAGGCTGCAGTTCTCCTGAACTGCTCTAAACAGCTGTGAGTAGTATTCAGCAGCCGGGGATTTAAAATCCCAGCCTGCTGAATGAGATGCCTCTGATTGGTCACAGCCTGACCAATCAGAGGCATCCCTCACTCACACCCATTCATGAATTCATGAATGGGTGAGTGAGGGCTGCCTCTGATTGGCTCAGCGCAGAATGGGTGAGTGAGGGCTGCCTCTGATTGGCTCAGGGGCAGCTCTCAGCTGTCCCTGCGCTGAGCCAATCAGAGGCAGCCCTCACTCACCCATTCATGAATTCATGAATGGGTGTGAGTGAGGGATGCCTCTGATTGGTCAGGCTGTGACCAATCAGAGGCATCTCATTCAGCAGGCGTGGATTTTAAATCCCCGGCTGCTGAATACTACTCACAGCTGTTCAGAGCAGTTCAAGAGAACTGCAGCCTGCCGCGCTGAACTCCGTCTGCCGGGACCAGGTAAGTATATATATATTTTTTATTTTTACACATTTCTGGATGAATTGCAGGGAAGGGCTTATATATTTAACCCCTTCCCGACAATTCATCCCGCGATCGCCGGCAGCCCATTCCTTTCAATGCAGTCGGCTGTATTGCCGGCTCCATTGAATTCAATGGGCTAACATCGTTCTGCCGGGACCAGGTAAGTATATATATATTTTTTATTTTTACACATTTCTGGATGAATTGTAGGGAAGGGCTTATATATTTAAGCCCTTCCCGACAATTCATCCCGCGTACACTGGCAACCCATTGCTTTCAATAGAGCCGGCTGTATTGCCGGCTCCATTGAATTCAATGGGCTAACATCGTTCTTCTCTGCCACAGCTGTTACAGCTGTGGCAGAGGAGAACGATCTTTACGCTGACAGGGGGGGGGGTCTCACTCTTGCCGCTATTGTGGCTTAATAGTGGGACCTGGGAACTTGAGATGCAGCCCAAAATGTAGCTCCTCGCCTTCCCTATTCGTTTCTGTGTCGTTTCCATCACTTTCTTGTGTTTTGCAGATTTTCACAAATGAAAACCTTAGCGAGCATCGGCGATATACAAAAATGCTCGAGTCACCCATTGACTTCAATGGGGTTCGTTACTCGAAACGAACTCTCGAGCATCACTGAAAGTTCGACTCGAGTAACGAGCACCCGAGCATTTTGGTGCTCGCTCATCTCTACTTATGTGCTATGGGTTATCGTCTTGATTCATAATTCACATTCTCTTGAGATTCAACTCAGGGCAATGTGTTATTACTAGAGATGAGCGAGCACCAAAATGCTCGAGTGCTCGTTACTCGAGTCGAACTTTCAATGATGCTCGAGAGTTCGTTTCGAGTAACAAACCCCATTGAAGTCAATGGGCGACTTGAGCATTTTTGTATATAACTGGTGCTCCGCTAAGGTTTTCATTTGTGAAAATCTTAGCAAATCACCAAAGTCATGTAAAAAACACAGAAATGTATAGGGCAGGCGAGGAGCAACATGCAGGGCTGCATTTCGGGCTCCGAGGTCTCACTATTAAGCCACAATAGTGGCAAGAGTGAGACCCCCCCCCGCACTGTCAGCATAAAGATTGTTCTCCTCTGCCACAGCTGTAACAGCTGTGGCAGAGAAGAATGATGTTAGCCAATTGAATTCAATGGAGCCGGCAATACAGCCGGCTCCATTGAAAGCAATGGGCTGCCGGCAAGCGCGGGATGAATTTTCGGGAAGGGCTTAAAAATATAAGCCCTTACCTGAAAATCATCCTAAAATGTGTAAAAATAATTTAAAAAAATTATGTCAGCATTAAGATCGTTCTCCTCTGCCACAGCTGTAACAGCTGTGGCAGGGAAGAACGATGTTAGCCCATTGAATTCAATGGAGCTGGCAATACAGCCGGCTCCATTGAAAGCAATGGGCTGCCGGCGAGCGCGGGATGAATTTTCGGGAAGGGCTTAAAAATATAAGCCCTTCCCTGAAAAAGAAACATTTTAGTGCAAAACAAAAAAAGAATTAAAAAAAACGTACCTCTCCGCCACTGCTGTGACCCCCGCGGGCATAAAGAACACATCTGCCGCATGCGGCAGATGTATCCTTCACCCCCGCTAGTTAAAAGAATTCCCTGCTGCTACATCTGCCACATCTGTGGCAGATGCAGCAAAAGGAATTCTTCAGTTCTCAACCGCAGCTGTCACACATGACAGCTGCGGTAGAGAATCCTGCTGCCGGCATCCTGTCAATGGCTTTTCAGGGAAGGGCTTCATAAGCCCTTCCCTGAAAAGCCATTTAAATTAGTGCAAAAAAAACCAAAAAAAAACAATTCTCACCTCCCTTCAGTTGCCGGGGCTCAGTCGCGACTTCTAGCGCTGTCCCAGGCTCTGTAGTTCTGAGCTATCAGCAGCCGGGGATTTAAAATTCCCAGCTGCTGATAGCTCAGCTGCGCTACAGAGCCGGGGACAGCGGTAGAAGTCCCCGCTGAGCCCCGGCAGCTGTTAGTGGCCTTGCATGGAAGGGCTTCATAAGCCCTTCCCTGAAAAGCCTTTTAAAATAGTAAAAAAAATTTAAAAAAAATAGGTACTCACCTCCCTTCAGCTCCCGGGGCACAGCCGCATCTTCTCCTGCTGTCCCCTGCACTGTGTTGCTGAACTGCTGATCTATCACCAGCCGGGGATTTAAAATCCCCGCCTGCTGAAAGAGCTGAATGTAATTGGCTGAGGTGCTCAGCCAATCACAGGCAGCTCTCACCTGTCATTCATTCGGGGAGAGCTGCCTGTGATTGGCTGAGCACCTCAGCCAATCACATTCAGCTCTTTCAGCAGGTGGGGATTTTAAATCCCGGGCTGGTGATAGATCAGCAGTTCAGCACCACAGTGCAGGGGACAGCAAGAGAAGACGAGGCTGTGCCCCGGCAGCTGAAGGGAGGTGAGTATCTATTTTTTTTGTTTTTTAAATCACTTCTAATTCATTTCCAGGGAATGGCTTACATGTAAAGCCCTTCCCTGAAAAAGAATTCAGGTGTGCCAGCAGACCATTGTCTTCAATGGAGTCGCCGGCAGCAGCAGCAGCTCAATTGAAGAGAATGCCTGCATTTTTATTCTTTTTTACACTAAAATCTTTCTTTTTCAGGGAAGGGCTTATATGTAAAGTCCTTCCCTGAAAAGGAATGCAGGGAGCCAGCTGGCCATTGTTTTCAATTGAGCCACCGGCAGCAGCCGCGGCTCCATTGAAAACAATGCGTGCATTCCCTATAGTGCATGCATGTCCTATCTTTGCAGGCACGCACCTGCAAAATACGGACATGTGCACACACCATAGGGAATGCAGTGTTGTAAATATAAACGTGTTTTGGTGCGTGCGTATGCACGCACCAAAACACGCTCGTCTGAACGCACCGTTAAGGAGGATTTTCAGGTAAGGGCTTATATTTTTAAGCCCTTCCCGAAAATTCATCCCGCGCTCGCCGGCAGCCCATTGCTTTCAATGGAGCTGGCTGTATTGCCGGCTCCATTGAATTCAATGGGCTAACATCGTTCTTCTCTGCCACAGCTGTTACAGCTGTGGCAAAGGAGAACGATCTTTATGCTGACATAATTTTTATTTTTTATTTTTACATATCTTAGGATGATTTTCAGGTAAGGGCTTATATTTTTAAGCCCTTCCCGAAAATTCATCCGGCGCTTGCCGGCAGCCCATTGCTTTCAATGGAGCCGGCTGTATTGCCGGCTCCATTGAATTCAATAGTCAGTGCTCGTTTAATCGAGACAAGTACCGCATGGTGCTTGTCTCGAGTAACGAGCATCTCGAGCACCCTCATACTCAAACGAGCAGCAAGCTCGGACGAGTATGCTCGCTCATCTCTAGTTATTACATTTTCCTTTACAATTTGCTGATGTAATTTAAAATGCATTGTTCCATTAATTTGGCAAGCTGTCCTGGCCCAGATGGAGCAACACAGGCTTAAACCATGATACTACCATGTTTCAAAGATGGTATAAGGTTTGTATGCTGTTATGCAGTGTTTTTCTTTCTTCAAATAAAACATTTCTCATTTAAGCCAAAAAGTTCTCTTTTGCTTTCATTAACATTGTTCCAATAGCCTTATGGCTTGTCCAGGTTTAGCAAATTGCAAATGGGCATCAATGTTCTTTTTGGAGAGCAGCAACTTTCTCCTTACAATCCTGCCATGTACACCATTGTTGTTCAGTGTCCTCCTGATGGTGAACTCATGAGCATTAACATTAGCTAATGTGAGAAAGGCCTTTAGTTGCTTAGAGGTTACCTTGGGTTCTTTTGTGACCTCGTGGACTGTTATATACACTTTGCTTTTCTCGTGATCTTTGTTGGTTGACCACTCCTGGGGAAGGTAATTGTGGTCTTGAATCTACTCCATGTGTACACAATCTGTCTGGCACTGGATTGATGAAGTCAAAACTCTCTAGAGGGGATTTTGTAATCTTTTCCAGCCTGATTAGCATCAACAACTCTTCTTATAGCCTCAGAAATCTCCTTTGTTCTTGCATGACACACTTTCACAAATGTTTTGTAAAGATCAGACTTTGATAGATCCATGTTCTTTAAATAAAACCACTGGCCTTCTCACAACTGATTGTCATCCCATTGATAGAAAACGGCTGAATTTAATTTCACCTTCAAATTATCTGCTTATCCTAAGGGTTCATATATGTTTCCCACTAACAGACATGTGATATTGGATACTTTCACTCAATAAATAAAAACCAAGTCTAATACTTTTCACTCATTTGTTTGATTTGATTCATTTTATCTATTTTTAGAACTAGTGAAAAGGTGATATAGTTTTAAGTCAAATACTGTATAAGCAGAAATATGGAAAATTCTGAAGGGTTCACAAACTTTCAAAAAGCACTCTATATATGTAAATCCGACACTGAGCAATGATTCAGCAAAGTTCATGTGAACATATTTTATTTGTGTTATGGTCTCTTAACCTGCAAATTTAAAACAATCCTAAAATATATCCTGACAGCCAAGACACATTTCCAGGTAAGACAAGAAAAATAGTATTAACCAGATCTAGTATAAACCTGACATGAGAGTCATAAGCATATAGCCAAGGGAAAACACCATGCACATTTCAGGCAATCTCCTATTCTCTCAAACTTTACTGTACAATATTTCACCTAAGATTCATCACTTTTGGCTTTTGCTCTAGGTGTCTATATTAACCTCTTATTGACTAGACTATTTTGTGCCTTAATGATCAAGAAATTCTCTTTTTATTTTTTCTCTGTTGAACTGCAAGAGCCATAATTTTTTTTTTTTATTTTATTTTCAGCTGGGGACTTGTTTTTTTTTTTAGAGGGGGGGGGTAGTTTTTTTTTTATTGGCACCACTTAAGGTACATATAATATATTTAATGCTTTTTTTCCCTTCACTAAATAAAGACCTTTCACAATTGTTTTTGGCATTTTGTTTTATGATGCTCACTGTGTGGTAAAAAAATACCATGGTAATTGTATTTTCTAGATCAGCATGGTGATACAAAGTTTTTTAACATTTTTTTTTTGTTACTATTTTTGCACACTAAAAATACTTACAAAAAATATTTTCTCTATTGCCACATTACAAGACCAATAACATTTTTATTTTTTAATTGACAGAGCAGAATATGGGTTTATTTTTTTCCTCTGATAATAGATAGCTTTTATTGGTACCCTTTTGGGGTACAGATGACTTTGTGATCACTTTTAGAGATAAGCAAGCATGCTCGTTCGAGCCTGCTCAATGCACTAGTTACTTGAGCCGAGCACCATGCGGTGCTCGAGAAAATTTCATTTCCCTTCCCCACATATTTAGGGCTATTTTTTAGACAATAAACATGCAGGGAAGGCTTTACCACTTCCTGCTGTGACGTGCTAACCCTGTGCACGTCCATAACAGTGACTGGCTGGGCTGATCAGGTGACCCCCGAGTATAAACACTCTGGTCACCTGAGGCTCGCCTCACACGCATGCTGCATGAGCTGAGGGATAGAGCTGCTGCTATAGAGAAAGCGTTAGTGTAGGGAATAGGTTGTAGTTAGGCAGGGATCCTTGCTCCAAGAACCCAACAGTCCTTTCTAGGACTACTACCCCTCTCATTGTGTGCATCAGCATTTTTGCTGTCTGGGACCAGTAGTGCACACAAATTTTTTCTCAAGCATCCCAGCTGTATACTGCACACTGTTACCAGTTTTATGCAGTATACTGCTAGTGGTGCACACTTTGTAGATAGGAAGTAACAAAACTCCTATAATTTCTCATTTTTTTAGTTTTTTTGCCTGCTGAAAGCGTACGCTATATACCCGTGTGTTGGTGCTGTGAATCAATGCTATGTAACAGTATACACATTTTAAATTTTATTTTTGCCTTCTGAAAGCGGACGGTATATACCCGTGTCTGGGTGCTGTGAATCTACGCTATCTAACAACAATATACACACTTTAAATTATTTTTGGCCTGCTGGTAGTGTACAGTATATAACCGAGTCTGCCTGCGGTCAATCTCTACAATCTAACAGCAGTATACACTCTTTAAATTATTTTTGGCCTGCTGGTAGTGTACAGTATATAACCACGCCTGGCTGCGGTCAATCTCTGCAATTTAACAACAGTATACACTCTTTAAAATTATTTTGTGCCTGCTGGTAGTGTACAGTATATAACCGCGCCTGCCTACGGTCAATCTCTGCAATCTAACAACAGTATACACTGTTTATTGTGTCTATTTTGGCCTATAAGCGTACGCAAAATAAATTGCATTTTGCGTAGCATTTAGTCCACGTGCATTATCCAACATGATGAAGACTAGCGGTAAGGGTCGAGGTCAAGGAAGTGGGCGCCCGAATGAGGGTGTGGGCAGAGGCCGGGGTCCTGGGCGGAACAAAACTGTGCCTGCTGCTGAGGGATTAGTAGAGCGCCGCATATCTCCGCTCCCCAGCTTCATCTCACATTTTGCAGGTCCGCGTGGTAGACCATTATTAAAAGCACAACAGTGCGATCAGGTGCTGACGTGGATAGCGAATAATGCGTCCAGTACTTTATCCAACACCTAGTCTTCCACGCAGTCCACTCAAACTAGCCAAGGGACTGCATCTCTGAATCCTCAGGATGCTCTTCCTTCCTCCCAGCCTGGTCACTCTAGGAAAAGGAGAGATTCAGAACAGGCATACTCCCAAGAACTCTAATTGGGTCCCTGCTCTGAGTCGGAAAAAATATTTCATCAGCCACGTGAGGAGTTTGGCGAGACCGATGCCCAAAATTTGGACCTTTCACACACTCAGGGTGATGAGGGTGGGGACTTCCAAGTAGTGTCTCAAGAGCTATTTGTGAATGATGATGAGACACAGTTGTCTGTCAATGAGGTTGTTGTTAGGGCAGTAAGTCTGAGGGAGGAGCAGAGTGAGGAGTCAGAGGAAGAGCTGGTGGATGATGAGGTGACTGACCCCACCTGGGTTGCTAAGCCTACTGAAGACAGGGCTTCAGATGGGGAGGCAAGTGCTACAGCAGAACAGGTTGGAAGAGGCAAAGAGGTGGCCAGGGGGAGAAGCAGGGCCACAGCAAATAATCCCCTAACTGTTCCCCACAGCACCTCCCCGCGGCAAGCTCCCGTGCAGAGAGCTAGGTGTTCGAAGGTCTGGAGGTTTTTCAATGAGAGTGCAGCCGACTGACAAACAGTGGTGTGCAACCTGTGCCGCACCAAGATCAGCAGGGAAGCCACCACTACCAGCCTGACCACCACCAGCATGCACAGGCATATGATGGCTAAGCACCCGACGACGTGGAACCAAGGCCATTCACCACCTGCGGGTCACACCACTGCCTCTTCCCGTGTCACATCCTGTCACTGAGATTCAATCCCCCTCCCAGGACGCAGGCACGAGCATCTCCTGGCCTGCACCCACACCCTCACCTCCACGGTCCTCCACTGCCTCCACCAATGTGTCCCAGCGCAACGTTCAGCTGTCGATAACCCAAGCAGAAATATTCTGCCACCCACCCCCATGAACAATTGCTAAACGTGCATATTTCAAAATTACTCAGCCTGTAGATGCTGCCATATGGACTAGTAGAAACGGAGGCTTTCGGTCCCCAGCCGCCACTGTTTTTCCCTCTGCGCTGTCCCCGCCCTATACCAGCACGTCTCACGGAACATAAACCATGCCCTCACCAACGCGGTTACTGGGAAGGTCCACTTAGCCACCGACACGTGGACAAGTGCTGGCAGGCAGGGACACTACATCTCCCTGACGGCACATTGGGTTAAGCTGGTGGAGGCTGCGACTGAGTCAGACCCTGGGTCCGCTCTTGTGCTACCCACACCGAGGATTGCGGGTCCTACCTCAGTCACGGTTTGTCCGGCTTAATATGCCACCTCCTCCTCCTGCTCCTCCACTTCTCAATTACCATCTGTGAGCACGTTGCCTTAGTCGGTAGCTCGAGGCGCTGCAGCACTGTGGTGAGAAAGCATCAACAGGCCGTGCTAAAACTCCTGAGCTTGGATGACGAGCGGCACACCACCCTACAGCTGTTACAGGGTTTGATGGAGCAGACCGATCAGTGGCTTTCACTGCTGAACCTCCAACCAGGCATGGTCGTGTGTGACAATAGGCGTAACCTGGTGGCGACTCTGCAGCTTGGCAGACTAACACATGTGCCCTGCCTGGCCTACATGTTCAATCTGGTGGTTCAGCGCTTTCTTAAAAACGACCCCAATTTTTCTGGGCTGCTCAGCAAGGTGCGTCGCATCTGCATACATTTCAGAAAGTCCACCACAGATGCTGCCACCCTCAGGACACTGCAATAGCGCTCCCAGCTGCCAGTTTGCCGACTGTTGTGCGACGTGCTGACTCGCTGGGATTCAACTTTGAACATGCTGGCCAGGGTTTACGAGCAACATAGAGCCATTGTCAAATACCAGCTGCAACATGCCCGTCGAAGTGGTAGTCTGCCTCCGCACTTCACAGAAGAGTGGGCATGGATGTCTGACATCTGTCAGGTGTTAGAAAACTTTCAGGAGTCAACACAAATGGTGAGCGGCGATGCGTTCATTATCAGTGTGACCATCCCGCTGCTTTGCCTGCTGAGAAGGTCACTGCTAAGCATTAAGTCCAATGGTTTGCGGATGGAACAGGAGATGGGGGCTGACAATATGTCGCTTGATAGCCACACCACCCTCAGGTCTCTTTCTCTGCGCAAATTGGAGGAAAATGAGCAGAAGGAGGGGGTAAAGGGGGTGGAAGAGACTGCTGCCCACACTGCAGAGGGTACCCATGCTCTTTCCTTCACATCTGTTCAGCGTGTATGGGCTGAAGAGAAGGAGGAGGGGAGTGAGAGTCATTCTTCTAGTGAGGACAGCGATGTGTCGCGTACTGGGACTCTGGCACACATAGCTGACTTCGTGTTAAGCTGCCTTTCCCGTGACCCTCACGTTAGATGCATTCTGGCCAGCACGGATTACTGGGTGTTCACCCTTCTTGACCCACGGTATCAGGAGAACCTTTCCACTCTCATTCCCGAAGAGGAAAGGGTACAAGAGTGATGCAATACCACAAGGCTCTGGTGGAAAAGCTGATGCTAATGTTCCCATCTGACAATGCTTGCGGTAGAGGACATACTTCAGTGGGCCAACTAGCAGGGGAGATGCGGGGAACAGGCAGCATGTCCAGCACAGGCAGGGGAACATTCTCCAAGGTTTTTGCCAGTTTTATGGCTCCCCAGCCAGACTGTGTCACCACTCCCCAGTCTAGGCTGAGTCGGAGGGAACAGTGTAAAAAGATGGTGAGGGAGTACATAGCCAACCGTACCAACGTCCATACAACTATTGGGTGTTGAAGCTGGAAATGTGGCATGAACTTGAGCTGCACGCCTTGGAGGTGCTGGCCTGCCCTGCCGCTAGCGTGTTATTAGAGAGGGTGTTTAGTGCTGCTGGGGGGATTATTACAGATAAGCGTACAGGCCTGTCAATGACAGAGCCAACAGGCTTACACTCATTAAGATGAACAAATCCTGGATTTCCCCTGACATCTCTTCTCCACCGGTGGAAAGCAGCGGAACATAAAGATTCTTTAAGTTGGAACAGGAGAACCATGCACCCTCTATCACCCCAAAAAAAGGTAAGGAGTAGCTTGGTCTATCCTTAGCAAATGTTAGCAAATTAAGCAAGTACAAGCTCTATGTCAAAAAAATTTTTCTATGTTTCACCTGCACTCTGGGTAAACAAATTTTTCAGGGGTACACCTATACTGTTGGTACACAAATTTTTGCAAGCTTCGCCTATACTCTTAGCAAACAAATTTTTCCAGGCTTCGGCTATACTCTTAGTAAACAAATTTTTCATGGGTTTGCCTATACTCTTGGTCATCAACTCTATCCGTGGTTCGCCTATACTCTTGGAACTCCAATGTTTCAGGGGTTCGCCTATACACTTGGTAAACAAATGTTTCAGGGCTTCGCCTATACTCATTGTACACAAATGTTTCAGGGGTTTGCCTATACTCTTGGTACACAAATGTTTCAGGGGTTAGCCTATGCTCTTGCTAAAGCAATTGTTTAAGGGGTTTGCCTATACTCTTGGTCAACAAATCTATCAGGGGTTCGCCTATACTCTTGGTACACAAAAGTTTCCCAGCGTGGTATTCAGCTATCTGACACATAGACAGAATGAATTGTTCTGCTTTGGCCACTCAAATTTATTCATGGTTTATGCTGTTCATGTAGCGATCAAAGGAAGCATAACTGATTTCATGAGACATTGAAAGTTTCACTGTAGAGCTATGGTGGCATCTTTTGTGACACCTCCTTAAAAGAAATCTTTTGTTTTAGACTGTGCTGCTGAATTGTGCAGATGGTTAGAAGTACTAGCATCCGAGTCTGCTTTATGGTTATGTTTGTGGCTCCTGACAATTTTGTGACGGAGGTGGCATGGTATTGCAATACTGATCAGCACTGTATAACAACACAGAACTCATTGTACACTGTGTATTTTGGGATTTAAGTGGGCGTAAAATACCCAGAGTCGTAAACAGCCGGATAGGTTTAGGCCTGAGAAATGCACGCATCCCTGGGGGTCAGCGCTCGTCGGTATGTACAATCTGCTACAGATCTGTTTTGCAGCACGGGGTCCTACTTTGGCCACTCAAATTTTTTCATGGATCACACTGTCCTCGTAGCGATCAAAGGAAGTGTAACTGATTTCATGAGACATTGACAGTTTCATATCTGTGGTGGCTACTTTTGCGACACCTCCTGCTTACAACAAATCTTTGGTTTTAGAATGTGTTGCTGAATTGTGGAGATGGGTAAAAGTACTGGCATCTGAGTCCCCTTTTGGCTCCTGACAATATTGTTACGAAGGTGGCACAGGATTGTACTTCTTATCATACATTAATTTATCATCAATTCTCATCAGCATAGTGGGATATCGCCCACAATTTCAAAGGTGGTCGCTGCCAGGCCCTGCCAACCCTCTGCAGTGTGTGTCTTCGGTTCCTCCTCATCAAATACGCACTTATAACTAGACATGAGGGTAGTATGGCCATCAAGCGAGCGTGTGGCATGAGGATAGCTGAACGCTGCGCTGGGAAAAATTTGAGTATGCTGTGGACGCAGGCTCGTGCCTGCATCCTGGGGGGGATTGGACAGCAATGCCAGCATGTAACACAGGAGAAGAGGCAGTGGTGTCACCCACAGGTGGTGATTGTCCTCCGTTGCACCTATTGTTGTGCTTAGCTAAGATGTGCCAGTGGGTGTGCCTTGCTGATTATGGTCTGTTTCAACTAAATTGTTAGGGGTGTGACCACCAAGCTCTTGCCCACAATTTGGCTTAAAAGTGCAACCTGGGAGCCTCAGATGCATGCTACCCCTGCTGTTCCCTATGAGTTTTTGTGGTGTTTTCATCACTTTCTGATGTTTTCAGGTGATTCACACAACCTCCCCTATGCGGAGCATGGGTCACCTTGAAAAATGCTTGAGTCTCCCATTGACTTCAATGGAGTTCGTTACTTGAAACAAACTCTAGAGCATTACGAAAAGCTTGACTCGAGCAACGAACACCCAAGCATTTTGGTGCTCGCTCATCTCTAATCACTTTATATTCTATTTTTGGGAGGTAGGATTAGTGTCACGTCAGCTTCAAATGTGCTATAAATGTAAAACAAAATACTCGGCAGTGTTCACACCATACTACTAGCAACCCCAAAGCAAAACAAATCTTACCACATGAGCAATAAATAATTTCGCCAATGTCATAGCATTTGGGAGACTGGATAGTGCCATTTACTATCCCAGATAAATGATGAAGTAGAACCACCATTCAAGTAAACAAAAGCCTTCAAAGAATAAATCTCTGTACTTATCTGAGGAGCTTCTGGAAGATCCACTGAAACCACATCCACATTTATTGTATGGGTCAATACAATTGTGGTAATACCAAATTTATATAGGTTCTTTTTATTTTTTAGTTCTTTTGCACAGTAAGCACTTTTTTAAAGAAAAAATAATAATTTGCATTGCTGCATTGTTAGACCCACAACTTTTTTATTCTGGCAATGGAGCTATATGAGATTTTTTGTAATAATTGTAGTTTTTATAGGTACGTGCGACTTTTGGGTCGCATTTTTATTGTATTTTTTTGGGAAGCAAATGTACAAAAAGATGAAGCTTACCAGTAATTGGATTCTCCAGTAACCTCCATGAGAGCACTACCAGAAGGATATGCTTGCCTACTTCAGAAAAGGAAAAAATGTAAAAGTCCTTAATCACCATCTCCATCCACTAAAGTAAATCTGAAAATATACTTTCCTAAAATAAACATAAAAGGGGCTAACTAAAAGTATGCCCAATCTGTGCAGAGAAAATTATACTGTTCTGTTTTGGAGGTTGCTGGAAAATCTGATTACTGGTAAAAGTAATCAACATCTTTTCCCTATACCTCCACAACAGCACAATAAAGACTAATATACAGTAGGAATTAAAGTTAGAGTGGGAGTACTGTGGATAAAATGTTGAGGCCAAATTTTAAGTCTTGGCTTGAGTTGGTTGGGGAAAGGGGAAATATTTAACCTTGTGGAGAGCTTTGCAGGAGATAACCCACAAGGGTGCAGAAATTCTTAGAGCTCATGCATTACTCCCTGAGAAAAAGCCATGCAAACCAGTGAAGAAATTATCCTTCCACAGCATTACATATTGGAATAGTAGTTTCCTCCCCTCCCCCCAACTGACATTGATGGCTTCTCACCTAGCCAGTCATAATCCTACTGTGCACTAATGATGGGCCATAACTCAAAAACAGCTGTATGTATATGGATATCCAGTCTTGAAGAATGGGCTGAAACTTCTGTCCTTGTTTTGGTAAAACTTCTGGGGGTGGCCAAGAGAACAAATGGAAGTGCCGCAAACTGTGATCAAATTCTTCTCTTTACTCCAAGGCTATTCATAAGAGCTCTTGGTCCTGCAGATCAATGGGGATGTGAAAATATGCTATGTGTAAGTCTATTGAAGCCATGAAACAACCTTTTCTCAGGAGGTTGGCAGTCAAGTCTATTGATTCTATTTAGAATTTTTGTTTTTTTATAAAATGTTGAGACTTTTCAAATTTATAATAGCTCTGAATTTCCCGTTTGTTTCTTTTATTTGAACAACCGTTCTTTACTACATCGAGAATGTAACGACTGCTGGATGTTCTTAGCCAAACATTTCAGACAACACTTGACTGCAAACATGTGTCACTGCTTGGACAATTCTTTTAACGTACTTTTGAGGTTAAATGGAAACCCTTTGTCCCAAACTTTTGAATACTCCCACTCATCTGATTGTTTCCTCTTTTTTTGAATCATGCTTGGTTCTATTTTGACCACAAAAAAATCTCCTTTTTTGGAAAAATCTTTTCTTCATTGGAAAACCTTTTTCCTGTCTGATGCTTTATCTAAAATGTCATCTAATCCTGTATCACATTACTTAAGTGCTGGAAGCAGAGTCTAATAGGCTTGGATACATAGTAGACACAGAGGCCTTTGTAAAGTCTTCGGCTGACATGTGAACCCATCTAATGATTGAATCGAGGAGAGACAATGGTTGACAGGGAAGAGCTCTCTTTTCATGTCAACTGCTTACATTATATGATTGCATGTAAGGGGTTAAATGACTCAGAACAGATCTGTCACGGCTTGTTGGTCGTGACAACATTGTAGCATGATGGCTTTTACACAAGCCAAGACCGGTTGCCTGGTTAAGTAGGTAAAGGGTTAATGCATTATGTGCAGAATCGGCTATTGCTGTCTGCCTTGCTGCATGACTGCATGTTGGATTAGCCATGCCTGAGAGTAGGGCGGAGGTGTGGTTCTCTATTCACTCTGCCATTGTGTTAGGTGTAGAATAGCTATTTATTCTTTGCCCTCCTGGTTATCAGTGCTGCTTATTTTCATACACAGTGGAGTAAGTAGAGTTGGAGCTTTACTGTGCTGGGTGTTCTGCAACTTGCAGATAAGTAGCAGCTGGTTCTTTGCCAGTTGTTTTTCTGTTCTGTTTTTGCTTTGCGTGTCGGTGCATCTCTCCAGGGGTTTGTTATAGGGACATTTAGGCCCCAGAAATAAGACCGCTGGGCTGTCTTTATTGAGACGATATCCCCACTTTAGGTAGGGACGCGTCACCCATCCAGCTAGGTTAGGGCCAGTCTCCTTCCTGGAGTTGGTGTTATTGTCACGCATAGCGCTGTTTATGGTTTTTTGCTACCGTATTTACGTTTCCTGTCACCGTGCAGAGTGGTGTACTCTGGTGCCGCACAGTCCTAACTATCATGATTTTCATCACCCCACGTCCGTGCTGAGCATGTTGCTCAGGCTCTGCACGGACGCGACAAGATCTTCTCTACTCCTTGGTGTTAGATGCAAAGCATATAACTGCTATTTGTGCTTTGATTATTTACATGAAGTACTAATCTTACGTCCACAATTACTAAAAATGCTGCAGATTTTCCATGCTGATTTCTGAACAGAATAAACACAGCAGATTACAGAGTTGAATAAATCTTGTTGTTTAGAAGAGCAAGTGGAGGCTGGGGAGCCAATGGCCCACTTCCCCTCAGCTTCACTGGACCTGGTGTATTAAAACTATCTCAGAAGAGTAACTCATGGCAGCCAATAAAACTTCTCCACTAGAGATGAGCGAACGTACTCGTCCGAGCTTGATACTCGTTCGAGTATTAGCGTGTTCGAGATGCTCGTTACTAGAGGCGAGTACCACGCGATGTTCGAGTTACTTTCACTTTCATCTCTGAGACGTTAGCGCGCTTTTCTGGCCAATAGAAAGACAGGGAAGGCATTACAACTTCCCCTGCGACGTTCAAGCCCTATACCACCCCCCTGCAGTGAGTGGCTGACGAGATCAGGTGTCACCCGAGTATATAAATCGGCCCCTCCCTTGGCTCGCCACAAATGCATTCTGACATAGCTCAGGGAAAGTGCTGCTGCTGGTGCTGCTGCTATAGGGAGAGCGTTAGGAGTTATTTTAGGCTTCAAGAACCCCAACGGTCCTTCTTAGGGCCACGTCTGACCGTGTGCAGTACTGTTGAGGCTGCTTTTAGCAGTGTTGCACAATTTTTTTTTTTGTATATCGGCCGTGCAGAGCATTGCGTCCGCAGTCTGCAGTCATTGTACAGAGAATAGGGGCAGTACTGGTGAGGCAGGGAAAGAGATATTCAGGCTATATACGCAGTGGACTTTTTCACAAAAATTGATCGCCGTCATCCCGCCAGAGGGAAACAGTATACATAATATTATACGCTGCCTACAGTATCTATCTGCTGGGGGTTGTAGTCCTAATTAATACGCAGCTAAGCGTTACAGCAGGCTTGCGCAAAATTGTTTCCTGGATCTGCTGTCTCTGTTACATCAGCGCTGTCATCCCGCCAGAGGGAAACAGTATACATAATATTATACGTTGCCTACAGTATCTATCTGCTGGGGGTTGTAGTCCTAATTAATACGCAGCTAAGCGTTACAGCAGGCTTGCACAAAATTGTTTCCTGGATCTGCTGTCTCTGTTACATCAGCGCTGTCATCCCGCCAGAGGGAAACAGTATACATAATATTATACGCTGCCTACAGTATCTATTTGCTGGGGGTTGTAGTCCTAAATAATACGCAGCTAAGAGTTACAGTAGGCTTGCGCACAATTGTTTCCTGGATCTGCTGTCTCTGTTACATCAGCGCTGTCATCCCGCCAGAGGATAGATAAAGTATAGATAATATTATACGCTGCCTAGAGTATCTGTCTGCTGTATCAGCTCAGCATTTTAAAAAAATAGAAGCAAAATACTTAAGGCCTACTACTGGCCTTTGGCCACTTCACTGCTTCTGCGCTGTGAATTCCACTAGCTCAGTCATACGCACCTACGTCTCACTACAGGCGTGCGCAAAATTGTTTCCTGGCTCTGCTGTGCGTTCCGTAAGGGAAGTCAGCCTCCAACCACAGGCTAATAAGCGGCACATTTAATTACAGCGTTCTGTTTCTGCACTACTGGTAATACAGCATGCTGAGGGGTAGGGGTAGGCCTAGAGGACGTGGACGCGGGCGAGGACGCGGAGGCCCAAGTCAGGGTGTGGGCACAGGCCGAGCTCCTGATCCAGGTGTATTGCAGCTGACTGCTGGGGGATTAGGAGAGAGGCACGTTTCTGGCGTCCCCACATTCATCTCACAATTAATGGGTCCACGCGGTAGACCTTTATTAGAAAATGAGCAGTGTGAGCAGGTCCTGTCGTGGATGGCAGAAAGTGCATCCAGCAATCTATCGACCACCCAGAGTTCTGCGCCGTCCACTGCTGCAACTCTGAATCCTCTGGCTGCTGCTCCTCCTTCCTCCCAGCCTCCTCACTCCAATACAATGACACATTCTGAGGAGCAGGCAGACTCCCAGGAACTGTTCCCAGGCCCCTGCCCAGAATGGCCAGCAATGGTTCCTCTCCCACCGGAGGAGTTTGTCGTGACCGATGCCCAACCTTTGGAAAGTTCCCGGGGTCCGGGGGATGAGGCTGGGGACATCTGGCAACTGTCTCAAGAGCTTTCAGTGGGTGAGGAGGACGATGACGATGAGACACAGTTGTCTATCACTCAGGTAGTAGTAATTGGAGTAAGTCCGAGGGAGGAGCGCACAGAGGATTCGGAGGAAGAGCAGCAGGACGATGAGGTGACTGACCCCACCTGGTTTGCTATGCCTACTGAGGACAGGTCTTTAGAGGGGGAGGCAAGTGCAGCAGCAGGGCAGGTTGGAAGAGGCAGTGCGGTGGCCAGGGGTAGAGGCAGGGCCAGACCGAATAATCCACCAACTGTTTCCCAAAGCGCCCCCTCGCTTTGCCACCCTGCAGAGGCCGAGGTGCTCAAAGGTCTGGCAGTTTTTCACTGAGAGTGCAGACGACCGACGAACAGTGGTGTGCAACCTTTGTCGCGCCAAGATCAGCCGGGGAGCCACCACCACCAGCATGCACAGACATATGATGGCCAAGCACCCCACAAGGTGGGACGAAGGCCGTTCGCCGCCTCTGGTTTGCACCGCTGCCTCTCCCCCTGTGCCCCAACCTGCCACTGAGATCCAACCGCCCTCTCAGGACACAGGCACTACCGTCTCCTGGCCTGCACCCACACCCTTACCTCCGCTGTGCTCGGCCCCATCCACCAATGTCTCTCAGTGCACCGTCCAGCCGTCGCTAGCGCAAGTACGCCGCCACACACCCGCACGCTCAAGCGTTAAACGTGCACATAGCCAAATTTATCAGCCTGCAGATGCTGCCGTATAGGGTTGTGGAAACGGAGGCTTTCAAAGGTATGATGGCGGCGGCGGCCCCGCGCTACTCAGTTCCCAGTCGCCACTACTTTTCCCGATGTGCCGTCCCAGCCCTGCACGAACACGTCTCCCGCAACATTGTACGCGCCCTCACCAACGCGGTTACTGCCAAGGTCCACTTAACAACGGACACGTGGACAAGCACAGGCGGGCAGGGCCACTATATCTCCCTGACGGCACATTGGGTGAATTTAGTGGAGCCTGGGACAGAGTCAGAGCCTGGGACCGCTCACGTCCTACCCACCCCCAGAATTGCGGGCCCCAGCTCGGTGGTGGTATCTGCGGCGGTGTATGCTTCCTCCACTAGACCACCCTCCTCCTCCTACGCAACCTCTGTCTCGCAATCAAGATGTGTCAGCAGCAGCACGTCGCCAGCAGTCGGTGTCGCGCGGTGTGGCAGCACAGCGGTGGGCAAGCGTCAGCAGGCCGTGCTGACACTACTCAGCTTAGGAGAGAAGAGGCACACGGCCCACGAACTGCTGCAGGGTCTGACAGAGCAGACCGACCGCTGGCTTTCGCCACTGAGCCTCCAACCGGGCATGGTCGTGTGTGACAATGGCCGTAACCTGGTGGCGGCTCTGCAGCTCGGCAGCCTCACGCACGTGCAATGCCTGGCCCATGTCTTTAATTTGGTGGTTCAGCGCTTTCTGAAAAGCTACCCACACTTGTCAGACCTGATCGGAAAGGTGCGCCGGGTCAACACACATTTCCGCAAGTCCAAGACGGACGCTGCCACCCTGCGGACTCTGCAACATCGGTTTAATCTGCCAGTGCACCGACTGCTGTGCGACGTGCCCACACGGTGGATCTCTACGCTCCACATGTTGGCCAGACTCTATGAGCAGCGTAGAGCTATAGTGGAATACCAACTCCATCATGGGCGGCGTAGTGGGAGTCAGACTCCTAAATTCTTTACAGAAGAGTGGGCCTGGTTGGCAGCCATCTGCCAGGTCCTTGGAAACTTTGAGGAGCCTACTCAGATGGTGAGCGGGGATGCTGCAATCATTAGCGTCACCATTCCTCTGCTATGCCTCTTGAGAAGTTCCCTGCAAAGCATAAAGGCAGACGCTTTGCGCTCGGAAACGGAGGCGGGGGAAGACAGTATGTCGCTGAATAGTCAGAGCATCCTCATGTCTATATCTCAACGCGTTGAGGAGGAGGAGGAGGAGCATGAGGAGGACTAGGAGGAGGGGGAAGAGACAGCTTGGCCCACTGCTGAGGGTACCCATGCTGCTTGCCTGTCATCCTTTCAGCGTGTATGGCCTGAGGAGGAGGAGGAGGAGGACGATCCTGAAAGTGATCTTCCTAGTGAGGACAGCCATGTGTTGCGTACAGGTACCCTGGCACACATGGCTGACTTCATGTTAGGATGCCTTTCTCGTGACCCTCGCGTTACACGCATTCTGGCCACTACGGATTACTGGGTGTACACACTGCTCGACCCACAGTATAAGGAGAACCTTTCCACTCTCATACCCGAAGAGGAAAGGGGTTCGAGAGTGATGCTATACCACAGGACCCTGGCGGACAAACTGATGGTAACATTCCCATCCGACAGCGCTAGTGGCAGAAGGCGCAGTTCCGAGGGCCAGGTAGCAGGGGAGGCGCAGAGAACAGGCAGCATGTACAGCACAGGCAGGGGAACACTCTCCAAGTCTTTTGCCAGCTTTATGGCTCCCCAGCAAGACTGTGTCACCGCTCCCCAGTCAAGGCTGAGTCGACGGGAGCACTGTAAAAGGAGGGTGAGGGAGTACGCAGCCGATCACACGACCATCCTCGGTGACGCCTCTGCCCCCTACAACTACTGGGTGTCGAAGCTGGACACATGGCCTGAACTCGCGCTGTATGCCCTGGAGGTGCTTGCTTGTCCTGCGGCTAGCGTCTTGTCACAGAGGGTGTTTAGTGCGGCTAGGGGAATCATCACGGATAAGCGTACCCGCCTGTCAACCGACAGTGCCGACAGGCTTACACTCATCAAGATGAATAAAGCCTAGATTTCCCCAGACTTCTCTTCTCCACCAGCGGACAGCAGCGATACCTAAGCAATACGTAGGCTGCACCCGCGGATGGAAGCATCGTTCTCTATCACCATCAAAAACGGGGACCTTTTAGCTTCATCAATCTGTGTATAATATTCATCCTGCTCCTCCTCCTGAAACCTGACGTAATCACGCCGAACGGGCATTTTTTCTTAGGCCCACAAGGCTCAGTCATATAATTTTTGTAAACAATTTTTATACGTTTCAATGCTCATTAAAGCGTTGAAACTTTCACCTGAACCAATTTTTATTTTAACTGGGCTGCCTCCAGGCCTAGTTACAAATTAAGCCACATTAACCAAAGCGATTAATGGGTTTCACCTGCCCTCTTGGTTGGGATTGGGCAATTTTTCTGAGGTACATTAGTACTGTTGGTACACCAATGTTTTGGGGCCCGGTGGGTTCCAGGGAGCCACCCATGCTGTTCGTCCACGCGAACTTCACAATAGGAAGTTGTACCTGCCTGTGTCTACTTATAAAAAACCCCAGTCTGACTGGGGCATGCAGTGTGGGCCGAAGCCCACCTGCATTTAATCTGACGTTAGCTCTGCTGTCCAGGGCACTGCAATGGGATACATTTATGTACAGCCGGTGGGTTCCAGGGAGCCACCCATGCTGTGGGTGCACACGGAATTCCCATTGCGGAGTTGTACCTGCCTGTGACTATTTATAAAAAACTGCGGTCTGACTGGGGCATGCAGACACCTTGACAGAATGAATAGTGTGTGGCACATAGGTTCCCCATTGCTATGCCCACGTGTGCAGCTCCTGATGGCGGTAGCACAGGATTATATTTCTCACTGCTTCTGTACAGCATTGTGGGCTATCGTCCTGCCCCTTTTAAAGAGGGCCGCTGCCTAGCCATGCCAACCCTCTGCAGTGTGTGCTTGCGGTTCCTCCTCATGGCAGACGCACTTATAAATAGACATGAGGGTGGCGTGGCATGAGGGCAGCTGAAGGCTGCGCAGGGACATTTTGGTGTGTGCTGTGGACACTGGGTCGTGCGGGGGGGAAGGGGGGCTGCATGTAACCCAGGAGAAGTGGCAGCGGAGTGTCATGCAGGCAGTGATTGTGCTTTGTTGGAGGTAGTGTGGTGCTTAGCTAAGGTATGCATTGCTAATGAGGGCTTTTCAGAAGTAAAAATTGTTGGGGGGGGGCACTCTTACCGCTATTGTGGCTTAATAGTGGGACCTGGGAAATTGAGATGCAGCCCAACATGTAGCCCCTCGCATGCCCTATCCGTTGCTGTGTCGTTCCCATCACTTTCTTGAATTGCCCAGATTTTCACAAATGGAAACCTTAGCGAGCATTGGCGATATACAAAAATGCTCAGGTCGCCCATTGACTTCAATGGGGTTCGGTATTCGAAATGAACCCTCGAGCATCGCGAAAATTTCGTCCCAAGTAACGAGCACCCGAGCATTTTGGTGCTCGCTCATCTCTATTCTCCTCTGATTTTTTGATCTTTACGGGCGGAATTAAGCATGAACTCTGATTAGCAACTATAGGCAAAATGAGCCCTTTTATATGAATTAGCTGTGATACAAGGCATACTTTACAATCATTTCTTATCTTCTTGAAACCCGCATTTTATTCTACAGACATTAGAGCTAACACTGTAGTTTAATGACGATGCTTTAAGACATGTAAGGCATATTCCATGCCAGTCTTCAGCTACTTTGATGTTCTGGCAGGTCTACAGTCTGGTTAAGCATGTCTCTGAGGACTAGATACAGCTGCTCCACCTTTGGCAAGTATACTTCATCTGCCGTTCAGCTTCACAATCATGTGAAGCTTACCTTTCTTTTCAACCTCATAGTGATTATTTTCCTGTACAACTATTTCTAAGCAACATGCTGCCTTTTTGGAACTGATTTGCTTCTAGTTCTAAATGTTATTTCTCAATGCTTCAAAAGCCATCTTCCTCATTCTCTCAAGTTTTTACACTGGACTTTTCGATTTGTCAGAAATGTATAGCTGAGTACCATGTGAAAAAAAAGCTATTATTGTACTGGCAAGATGTATGTAAGGTTGAATATATATTGTATGCATGGCTTTATTTATTACTAAGCTCATGTAGGAAAAAATATTACAGAAGTCAGTAATGAAATGAAAATCTTACATGGAGTGGGTGTCCTTTTAAAAATCATAAAAACGAATTACGGATGTAATACAGCTAACACACCTTGCGATAGCAGGTTACTGCAGTGATGAGTCGTGGCTTGCAGGTGGTCTGCGATGCAGATGTAGCATGCTATACTACATCTGTATCTCAAGCTGAGGTGTATGAATTTACTTCTCCGTTAAAAGACCACATTGCAAACAATTTGTGCAGTAAAAATATGACATTGTATATGTTTAAATTCTATAAGAATTGCTCTTTCTCTCTGCAGAAATATCTCCTTTTTCACGCTTCCCATGTGGTATGCTTATTGCTGTTAAACCATCTGATGGATGGTTTATTCCCCAAAAGGGTTTGGCTCTCTACCCCTTTTTTATTCAACACAAGTCCATTATGATGACATCTCTAGCTTCCTGCTTGAGCGGCTATATGTTTTAGATAGCCTGCTTCATACTTGGGAATTAGGCACCGGTGCAGTCACATGCTTTTACCTTTTATGACATCATGTACATGTATTAAATCCACAAATTGCAGCACAGGCACAGTCTTTCTGAAATGCATGTTTTATGCTCCATTGAAGAAGGAGACATCACATAGCCACCACACCGGAACATTCCCTTAGCTTGGAAAGAATCTATGTTGGAACTTTTAGGGGAGCTAGCAGACACTACTTCACCAGCCTATCCTTCATATTCTCCCCCCCCCCAACTATATGTCACAGATGGACGATCTGCAATAGAGTCCTTTTATATAGGGATCCAGATTTAACACAAATGTATCCAGGATAGACCTTATTTCCCTATTCTTTTCATCAAACACCTGTCTGGTGATCTGTATATCCTCCTTCTCCCAGCTCCTAACTCAGGCTACAATATCTTATTGTGATTTTTCTTCTGCATTAACATAGGACTCCTTCAGTATCCTCTCTGGAAAGTGATATTTTTTAAAGGGTACTTCACATGCGGCGATTGTTGCCTGAATTCTTGCTGGTGACCTCAACGCAGGTCCTATAGGATATATAAAACACAGAGTTTGACCGATTGAAGAACAGTACAGTTAGGGCTCTTGCAAGGAGAAGCACCACAGAGAACCGGTGAGCTAAAGTACCTGCAGTGACACCACTGCTGTGTGTGGAGCAGGCTGTTTGTCTTGTGCGGGAATCAAGATGCATGTAGTGGAGCACTGTGTGATATGTCGGGATCATAATGGATGTACCATGTAGCAGAACTGTATGTGTGTGTGAATCAGGATGTAGCAGAGCTGTGTGTGTCATGTGATGTGTGATGTGTAGGGTCAGGATGGATGTAGTAGAGCTATGTGTGTGATGTGTGGGGATCATAATGGATGTACCATGTAGTAGAGCCGTGTGTGTAATGTGCTGTGTGTGTAATGTGTGGGAATCAGGATGGATGTAGTAGAGCTGTTTGTTGTGTGGGGTCAGGATGGATGTAGCATGTAGCACAGCTGTGTGACGCATTGCACCACAAGAAACATTGGTTCTATAATTATCTAATAATTACTAGTCCGTTTAAAAAAAGAAGGGGTATTATGCCATCTCGTTAAAGGTTTGTATGAGCTCTGGTAGATGCATACGCACCTCGAAAACCCATGGCATCTAATCAAAATGTATCTCATGCACTTAAAACTTTTTCTGATATCTGCTTCCCACTGTCAAACAATAGCTAAAGTATCAGAGGCATTCAGGGTCATAATATAGTTATAGAACAGAGAAATAATTTTTGGATGAGCCCCATTTTTAGACATAATATCTAACCACGTAGGAGTTTTGGCAGTCTGGAATTGGGTCATAAAGGTTTTATATGTATCCTTAAGATCAGCTAATTGAAGGAAGTTGAGAGAATTTGTTTCAAAGGATGGCAGCAGTGGTACATAATTTTTATGGGCCAGATTCGCTAGCAGCATTTAGACTAGACTCAGATTTATAAAGCTTTATATTGGTTTGTCTTCCCCAATCTGAAAGTGTGTCAAGTCTGTAACATTCATTATTCATTTATTTATCCACGTGTTGCATTTAGTCTATGCACTGGTGTACGGGGAGGGGAAGCAGGGGTCGCAATGGTGACCCGGCCCTTGAGCTGAGGGGGCCCAGGGGATCGGCGCTGTCAGCCACATGGTGACTGAGAAGGGAGAGGAGAGAGACGGGAGGCAGCGCCGCAGGTCGGCAAAAGCAGAGGGGAGGGCTGTTACACGTGGAGTCGGCAGCCAATTACAGGCTACAGACTCCCACGGCGCGCGGCCCTCCCACTGATAGGCTGCAGCGGTGAGTGGTTACTGCTGCAGTCTATCAGTCTCTGCCGGCCAGCGATTACCAGTTGGAGGGGCTAGTTCGGCTCTACTCACCTGGATGACACACATCACATCACATCAACATATTCTCGTGTGATGCAGAGAAAAAACAAAACATCGCTCATGTATGATCACATTCAAAAGAATGAGGTTCATATTCATGTGCGATTTGTATGTCTTGCAATACACAAATCTCGCACACTTTTTGCGGCCGTGTGAAAGCAGCCTAAGGCATTACCAACAGGTTTTTACGTAGTCAAGGAAAGGAGTCCTGATGACAAGGCTTACGCCAAGGGGCTACATCATGTTTGTAAATTAGCACGGTTTAGGTATAGGTAGGGGTACAGATGGAGGGGGGTGGGGGTGGGGGGCAGCTGAACTTTTGCACCTGGGCCCCTTAGCCTTTAGGTACGCCCCTGAGACTATGCATGTATTTTGTGTAACACCAAACTTACCTGAGCTAAGTGAACATGTAGGATCTATGTGGGAAACATATACTAGCGAGCTGAGCCTAGTGATGATAATGAATGGAGAAGACAGTTATACTGGTGAATGTTCAGCATCACTGTCTTCATGAAAGCCTCCCAGCAGTAAGAAACGGATGACCAATAGGGGAAGACCACATTATTACTGATGTTGGTGCTCTGTGATTGGCTGAAAAGCATTGCCCTTACACAGGACAGGGAGGAGGAGTGTCTAGGTATGCATGTGACCAGTCTGCTTTCTAGACATCCAACTGACATGTGACAGCTGAGTACTGGATGTTTGATTTGATAGGAGGTGCAATTTAGCATATTTAATCTTGGTGTCCAAGGGGACGTATCATGGCTGCCATCAGTACCATGTATAATACTACAAAAATGCTACAGTTTATGAGGTGAAAGCATGATAATGCTTACAAATAAAAATAAGCCTCTGATGAAATTTGCATAGCAGAGATGCATAGGGTGCTATAAGGTGGTGGAGGGACTGCTACTTATGCTTCTTGGAACATCTAGAAATTAAGAGTATAAACCTCAGTAAAGTTGGGGTAATAAAAGGGTCAGATTATTAACTATAATAGTAGAGTCCATCTTTTCAATATAATTTTAAAAGTGCTTTCTATTCTTTACTTTTATATTATGTTTAGAGATGAGCGAACGTACTCGTCCGAGCTTGATACTCGTTCGAGTATTAGCGTGTTCGAGATGCTCGTTACTCGTGACGAGTACCACGCGATGTTCGAGTTACTTTCACTTTCATCTCTGAGACGTTAGCGCGCTTTTCTGGCCAATAGAAAGACAGGGAAGGCATTACAACTTCCCCCTGCGACGTTCAAGCCCTATACCACCCCCCTGCAGTGAGTGGCTGGCGAGATCAGGTGTCACCCGAGTATATAAATCGGCCCCTCGCGCGGCTCGCCACAGATGCATTCTGACATAGCTCAGGGAAAGTGCTGCTGCTGGTGCTGCTGCTATAGGGAGAGCGTTAGGAGTTATTTTAGGCTTCAAGAACCCCAACGGTCCTTCTTAGGGCCACATCTGACCGTGTGCAGTACTGTTGAGGCTGCTTTTAGCAGTGTTGCACAATTTTATTTTTTTGTATATCGGCCATGCAGAGCATTGCGTCCGCAGTCTGCAGTCATTGTACAGAGTATAGGGGCAGTACTGGTGAGGCAGGGAAAGAGATATTCAGGCTATATACGCAGTGGGCTTTTTCAAAAAAATTGATCGCCGTCATCCCGCCAGAGGGAAACAGTATACATAATATTATACGCTGCCTACAGTATCTATCTGCTGGGGGTTGTAGTCCTAATTAATACGCAGCTAAGCGTTACAGCAGGCTTGCGCAAAATTGTTTCCTGGATCTGCTGTCTCTGTTACATCAGCGCTGTCATCCCGCCAGAGGGAAACAGTATACATAATATTATACGCTGCCTACAGTATCTATCTGCTGGGGGTTGTAGTCTTAATTAATACGCAGCTAAGCGTTACAGCAGGCTTGCGCAAAATTGTTTCCTGGATCTGCTGTCTCTGTTACATGATCGCTGTCATCCCACCAGAGGGAAACAGTATACATAATATTATACGCTGCCTACACTATCTATCTGCTGGGGGTTGTAGTCCTAATTAATACGCAGCTAAGCGTTACAGCAGGCTTGCGCAAAATTGTTTCCTGGATCTGCTGTCTCTGTTACATCAGCGCTGTCATCCCGCCAGAGGGAAACAGTATACATAATATTATACGCTGCCTACAGTATCTATCTGCTGGGGGTTGTAGTGCTAATTAATACAGAGCAAAGCGTTACAGCAGGCTTGCGCAAAATTGTTTCCTGAATCTGCTTTCTCTGTTACATGATCGCCGTCATCCCGCCAGAGGGAAACAGTATACATAATATTATACGCTGCCTACAGTATCTGTCTGCTGTATCAGCTCAGCATTTAAAAAAAATAGAAGCAAAAAACTTAAGGCCTACTACTGGCCTTTGGCCACTTGACTGCTTCTGCGCTGTGAATTCCACTAGCTCAGTCATACGCACCTACGTCTCACTACAGGCGTGCGCAAAATTGTTTCCAGGCTCTGCTGTGCGTTCCGTAAGGGAAGTCAGCCTCCAACCACAGGCCAATAAACGGCACATTTAATTACAGCATTCTGTTTCTGCACTACTGGTAATACAGCATGCTGAGGGGTAGGGGTAGGCTTAGAGGAAGTGGATGCGGGCGAGGACGCGGAGGTCCAAGTCAGGGGGTGGGCACAGGCCGAGCTCCTGATCCAGGTGTATCGCAGCCGACTGCTGTGGGATTAGGAGAGAGGCACGTTTCTGGCGTCCCCACATTCATCTCACAATTAATGGGTCCACGCGGTAGACCTTTATTAGAAAATGAGCAGTGTGAGCAGGTCCTGTCGTGGATGGCAGAAAGTGCATCCAGCAATCTATCGACCACCCAGAGTTCTGCGCCGTTCACTGCTGCAACTCTGAATCCTCTGGCTGCTTCTCCTCCTTCCTCCCAGCCTCCTCACTCCATTACAATGACACATTCTGAGGAGCAGGCAGACTCCCAGGAACTGTTCCCGGGCCCCTGCCCAGAATGGCCAGCAATGGTTCCTCTCCCACCGGAAGAGTTTGTCGTGACCGATGCCCAACCTTTGGAAAGTTCCCGGGGTCCGGGGGATGAGGCTGGAGACTTCTGGCAACTGTCTCAAGAGCTTTCAGTGGGTGAGGAGGACGATGACGATGAGGCACAGTTGTCTATCACTCAGGTAGTAGTAATTGGAGTAAGTCCGAGGGAGGAGCGCACAGAGGATTCGGAGGAAGAGCAGCAGGACGATGAGGTGACTGACCCCACCTGGT
Organism: Eleutherodactylus coqui; assembly: GCF_035609145.1. Taxonomy (NCBI): domain Eukaryota; kingdom Metazoa; phylum Chordata; class Amphibia; order Anura; family Eleutherodactylidae; genus Eleutherodactylus; species Eleutherodactylus coqui. The sequence continues at coordinate 74,964,158 of NC_089838.1, forward strand.
TTGCTACGCCTACTGAGGACAGGTCTTCAGAGGGGGAGGCAAGTGCAGCAGCAAGGCAGGTTGAAAGAGGCAGTGCGGTGGCCAGGGGTAGAGGCAGGGCCAGACCGAATAATCCACCAACTGTTTCCCAAAGCGCCCCCTCGCGCCATGCCACCCTGCAGAGGCCGAGGTGCTCATAGGTCTGGCAGTTTTTCACTGAGAGTGCAGACGACCGACGAACAGTGGTGTGCAACCTTTGTCGCGCCAAGATCAGCCGGGGAGCCACCACCACCAGCCTCACCACCACCAGCATGCGCAGACATATGATGGCCAAGCACCCCACAAGGTGGGACGAAGGCCGTTCGCCGCCTCCGGTTTGCACCGCTGCCTCTCCCCCTGTGCCCCAACCTGCCACTGAGATCCAGCCCCCCTCTCAGGACACAGGCACTACCGTCTCCTGGCCTGCACCCACACCCTCACCTCCGCTGTGCTCGGCCCCATCCACCAATGTCTCTCAGCGCACCGTACAGCCGTCGTTAGCGCAAGTGTTGGAGCGCAAGCGCAAGTACGCCGCCACGCACCCGCACGCTCAAGCGTTAAACGTGCACATACGCGCCCTCACCAACGCGGTTACTGCCAAGGTCCACTTAACAACGGACACGTGAACAAGCACAGGCGGGCAGGGCCACTATATCTCCCTAACGGCACATTGGGTGAATTTAGTGGAGGCTGGGACAGAGTCAGAGCCTGGGACCGCTCACGTCCTACCCACCCCCAGAATTGCGGGCCCCAGCTCGGTGGTGGTATCTGCAGTGTTGTATGCTTCCTCCACTAAACCACCCTCCCCCTCCTATGCAACCTCTGTCTCGCAATCAAGATGTGTCAGCAGCAGCAGCACGTTGCCAGCAGTCGGTGTGGCGCGGCGTGGCAGCACAGCGGTGGGCAAGCGTCAGCAGGCCGTGCTGAAACTACTCAGCTTAGAAGAGAGGAGGCACACGGCACACGAACTGCTGCAGGGTCTGACAGAGCAGACTGACCGCTGGCTTGCGCCGCTGAGCCTCCAACCGGGCATGGTTGTGTGTGACAACGGCCGTAACCTGGTGGCGGCTCTGCAGCTCGGCAGCCTCACGCACGTGCCATGCCTGGCCCACGTCTTTAATTTGGTGGTTCAGCGCTTTCTGAAAAGCTACCCTTGCTTGTCAGACCTGCTCGGAAAGGTGCGCCGGCTCTGCGCACATTTCCGCAAGTCCCACACGGACGCTGCCACCCTGCGCACCCTGCAACATCGGTTTCATCTGCCAGTGCACCGACTGCTGTGCGACGTGCCCACACGCTCCACATGTTGGCCAGGCTCTATGAGCAGCGTAGAGCTATAGTGGAATACCAACTCCAACATGGGCGGCGCAGTGGGAGTCAGCCTCCTCAATTCTTTACAGAAGAGTGGGCCTGGTTGGCAGACATCTGCCAGGTCCTTGGAAACTTTGAGGAGTCTACCCAGATGGTGAGCGGCGATGCTGCAATCATTAGCGTCACCATTCCTCTGCTATGCCTCTTGAGAAGTTCCCTGCAAAGCATAAAGGCAGACGCTTTGCGCTCGGAAACAGAGGTGGGGGAAGACAGTATGTCGCTGGATAGTCAGAGCACCCTCCTGTCTATATCTCAGCACGTTGAGGAGGAGGAGGAGGAGCATGAGGAGGAGGGGGAAGAGACAGCTTGGCCCACTGCTGGGGGTACCCATGCTGCTTGCCTGTCATCCTTTCAGCGTGTATGGCCTGAGGAGGAGGAGGATCCTGAAAGATATCTTCCTAGTGAGGACAGCCATGTGTTGCGTGCAGGTACCCTGGCACACATGGCTGACTTCATGTTAGGATGCCTTTCTCGTGACCCTCGCGTTACACGCATTCTGGCCACTACGGATTACTGGGTGTACACACTGCTCGACCCACGGTATAAGGAGAACCTTTCCACTCTCATACCCGAAGAGGAAAGGGGTTCGAGAGTGATGCTATACCACAGGACCCTGGCGACAAACTGATGGTAAAATTCCCATCCGACAGCGCTAGTGGCCGAAGGCGCAGTTCCGAGGGCCAGGTAGCAGGGGAGGCGCAGAGATCAGGCAGCATGTACAGCACAGGCAGGGGAACACTCTCTAAGGCCTTTGACAGCTTTCTGGCTCCCCAGCAAGACTGTGTCACCGCTCCCCAGTCAAGGCTGAGTCGGCGGGAGCACTGTAAAAGGATGGAGAGGGAGTACGTAGCCGATCGCACGACCGTCCTCCGTGACGCCTCTGCCCCCTACAACTACTGGGTGTCGAAGCTGGACATGTGGCCTGAACTCGTGCTGTATGCCCTGGAGGTGCTTGCTTGTCCTGCGGCTAGCGTCTTGTCAGAGAGGGTGTTTAGTGCGGCTGGGGGAATCATCACAGATAAGCGTACCTGCCTGTCAACCGACAGTGCCGACATGCTTACACCCATCAAGATGAACAAAGCCTGGATTTCCCCAGACTTCTCTTCTCCACCAGCGGACAGCAGCGATACCTAAGCAATACGTAGGCTGCACCCGCGGATGGAAGCATCGTTCTCTATCACCATCAAAAACGTGGACCTTTTAGCTTCATCAATCTGTGTATAATATTCATCCTCCTCCTCCTCCTGCTCCTCCTCCTGAAACCTCACGTAATCACGCCGAACGGGCAATTTTTCTTAGGCCCACAAGGCTCAGTCATATAATTTTTGTAAACAATTTTTATACGTTTCAATGCGTATTAAAGCGTTGAAACTTTCACCTGAACCAATTTTTATTTTAACTGGGCTGCCTCCAGGCCTAGTTACAAATTAAGCCACATTAACCAAAGCGATTAATGGGTTTCACCTGCCCTCTTGGTTGGGCATGGGCAATTTTTCTGACATACATTAGTACTGTTGGTACACCAATTTTTTGGGGCCCTCGCCTACAGTGTAATCCAATTAATTTTTTGCCCACCTGCATTAAAGCTGACGTTACATCAGCTGTGCTGGGCAATGCAATGGGATACATTTATGTACCGCCGGTGGGTTCCAGGGAGCCACCCATGCTGTGGGTCAACAGGGAGTTGTAACTGCATGTGTCCACTTCTAAAGAACCCCAGTGTGACTGGAGCATGCAGTGTGGGCCGAAGCCCACCTGCATTTAATCGGACGTTACCTCAGCTGTGATGGGCACTGCAATGGGATACATTTATGTACAGCCGGTGGGTTCCAGGGCATGCAGACACCTTGACAGAATCAATAGTGTGTGGCACATAGGTTCCCCATTGCTATGCCCACATGTGCAGCTCCTGATGGCGGTGGCACAGGATTATATTTCTCATTGCTTCTGTACAGCATTGTGGGCTATCGCCCCGCCCCTTTTAAAGAGGGTCGCTGCCTAGCTGTGCCAACCCTCTGCAGTGTGTGCCTGCGGTTCCTCCTCATGGCAGACGCACTTATAAATAGACATGAGGGTGGTGAGGCATTAGGGCAGCTGAAGGCTGCGCAGGGACACTTTGGTGTGCGCTGTGGGGGGGAGGGGGGGCGGTTGGGCAGCATGTAACCCAGGAGAAGTGGCAGTGGAGTGTCATGCAGGCAGTGATTGTGCTTTGTTGGAGGTAGTGTGGTGCTTAGCTAAGGTATGCATTGCTAATGAGGGCTTTTCAGAAGTAAAAGTTGTTGGGAGGGGGGGGGGGTCCACTCTTGCCGCTATTGTGGCTTAATAGTGGGACCTGGGAACTTGAGATGCAGCCCAACATGTAGCCCCTCGCCTGCCCTATCCGTTGCTGTGTCGTTCCCATCACTTTCTTGAATTGCCCAGATTTTCACAAACGAAAACCTTAGCGGAGCATAGGTCCCATACAAAAATGCTCGGGTCGCCCATTGACTTCAATGGGGTTCTTTACTCGAAACGAACCCTCGAGCATCGCGATAATTTCGTCCCGAGTAACGAGCACCCGAGCATTTTGGTGCTCGCTCATCTCTAATTATGTTACTGGAAAGGACTAAGGGAGATATAGACAGGAAGCATGAAAGTAGTATGTAGAGGAGCACCCATCTATATTTAGCATTAAGTATGATAACTATTTTACACTTTATGCTGAAACTACATAGTCTATTTTGAGCCTTATTTTTTTTTTTTATCACCACATTTAGAGAGATAACTTTCTGATTTTGTGTCAGTAGAGTTATTTGAGGGCTTCTTTTTATAGGGTAAGTTGTATTCAGTAATTGCATGATTTTAGCATACATTTTATATATTCAATAACTTGTATTATTTTAAATAGAGAAGAATGAAAAAGGAAAGCTATACTGCAACAGCTTTTTAGGATATATTTTTTACTGCATTCACCGTACAGTGCAATTTACATGTAACCTCAAAATGCTGATGCCTTTACTAACTCTCATTAACTACAGTAGCATAGCTTTATTCTTAGATTGCTTTCTCTATCTACGGTCCATGAAAGATTTCTTCTCCACTGCGCTGGCTGACACTCATGCTGAGGCAAGGATCCAGGCTAATGAAAAACCACTTGGGTGCATTTGGCTTCTATATCTAAAAATTTATGAGACATGTTAGATTTTTTTAGTAGAAAGTCAACATTATTACATGAAAAAAGACATCAGTTACATTAAACTGTGGACTAGCTGACCATGATGTTTACACTGAACTTTCACTCTGAACTGTTTTGACAGACTGAAGAGTTTACAGAAAATAATGTTTTGCTTTTTTGGCTATCTGCAGTTGCCCTTAGGCCGCCTGCAGACAGCCGGGACGGATCCCGCTGTGAGAATTCTTACAGCAGGACCCGACCCGAGCCCCTGCAGGGACCAGTGCGGTGCTCACCTCTCCCACGGCTTCGGCTCTTTGATGTGTCGGCAGCCGGCTCATGCGCAGAGCGGAGTCGTGGCGCCCGGAGAGACATTTCTGTGCAGGCCTCTGCGAGACCTGCACAGAAATAGAGCATGCCGTGATTTGTTTCCCGCGTGAATTTTCACGCGGACAAATCGCGGCCATCTGCATAGGATTACGTTTTGCAATGCAATCCTATGCAGGCGTCCAGGGGCGGAAATTCTGCGGGAAATCCCGCCACAGAATTTACGCCCGTGTGTCGGGGGCCTTAGAGACAGCACTGCTCATTTAACCCTTTCCAATCCAATGTCGGGCCTGCCCCGACATCATCATTTTCCTCCACAGCTCCAATGTCGGGGCAGGCCCGACACTGCAGTGTAGGAGTGCATCTGCACCCGATCGGCAGACACATCGGGTGCAGATACAATCCTGCACTGGTCCCCATCGAGGACCCCCTAGGAGAAGGCAGAAAGGGTTTTTAACCCTTTCTGCCTTCTCCTTTACACATTACATAGCGCTCAATTAGCGCTATGTAATGCATAGAGATTCCGGCCGGCGATCATGTGACCGCCGGTGTTACCTGACCCCCGGCGGTCACATGAACTCCGAGCCGGGAGCCTGCACTGTGGGACCTGCTTACCTGACCGGCGTCTTCCGCGTTCTCCTTCTGTCTCCCGGCCCGGCGATCATGTGACCGCCAGGTGCCACCTGACCCCAGCGGTCACATGATCGCCGAGCCGGGAGGCAGAAGGAGAATGCGGGAGACGCCGGCCAGGTAAGCAGGCCCCCCCCCACGGTGCAGTGAGCATCTGCACCCTCCTGAACTCTGTCAGTTCAGGAGGGTGCAGGGAAAATGTATTTTTTCTCACCCATTTTCCCCAGCTCTAATTTATTTGGAGCTGGGGAGAATGGGTGAGAAAAAATAAATGGATTGGAAAGGGTTAATAATAATACAACATGCAATATTCTCCCATACTCTCCCTCTAGCTGCAACTGTAGCCCGTAGACAGCAAAAATGCTACATTTTAAGCTATATCTACACAACACAGTTTTATGCTAAAAAATATAACTTGGGTGCCTTTGGCTTCCAAGTCTTAAAAGTTAGGAACCAAATAATATTTTTTTGTTATTGCATTGGCACCATTTTAGTCATCATCTGGAGCCCTATGAGGTGTATGATTTTTCCCTCCATTAGTAGGGGTAAATTCTCTGCTTAGGGAGAGCAGCTAGAATGTTTCAGGCATCTGGAACAGCTAGACCTATAAAGCCATCCATGCTCCTCTGGGAAATATTCACATGGGAAGATGGAACAATACCTCTACAGCACTATTAGAAGGAAGCTTTCCTGCAAGTCCATTTCTGACCTTTTATTTCCCAGAGGAGAATGCATGGCATTATTAGTCTCCTCACGCCTTCTAAGTGTTCTCAGTAAGGAGAAACTATACCCCTCCCATACCTACATCATATAGGCCTCGAACTTAGCCAAGTCAGCAATTTACTGTACACTAATGAGAGTCAAGAACCCAAAGCTGCTGTCTGTTCGTGGTCATCTTTTTTCTGAAAAAGACTCAAGCTTTGGCTTATATTTCCAGTCATTGTTATGAGGCCTGTTAAAAGGTCAAACATTGACTTCCAGGATTGCTACCTTCTAATAGGTGGTGCTATACAGGCATTGTTCTATTTTTCCATTTTATTTCCCCCTCCCTTATACTACAGGGTTTGCCACCTTTATTCTCGTACAGTTTTTCACACTATACTGAAACAGAACCTGTGTGATTCACCCACTACACCTGCAGACAAACATATGCGCTATCATCTGTATAAACTCTAATAAAGCTTACATGATCTGCTGTCCTGAAAATATTGCATGCTTCCTCTCTTCTCCACATTTTTATATGCCATGAACAGTCTCCTCACTTTCTCTGCTACTGTCCATAAAACTGAGAGAAAGAAGATCAGAGGTATCTGCAACCAACAAAGACTGGAGCATCGTGCTACTGGAGCTGAGCCAACTGTGTAAAGAAGGTTTTTTTTAAGGGGTTGTCTGGGACTTTTAAAATTTTTTCTTTTGATGACCTGTCTCCAGGACAAGTTATACATGTTTGACAGGGATCCGCTGCTTGGGATCCTGCTGATCACGCAGCTATAGCTCCATGTAGGATGCCAATTGTCTGGTGAAACATGTCGTGGGAGCTCTAGTGCTACGTTTTAGCTTCAGATCTATGCTGTAGGCACTTATCTCCTCACCTTCAGTGATTTTTATTTGTAGCCCTTGAAGCTGCATATCTACTGTGTTTCTCTTGTATTCAGACTCACACTTGTTTTCCAATTGCCTCTTTACCTCATGGGTCAGCTCAGTACACTGGCTTACAAAAGCCTGTTAAGCTCCTACCAAGGTTCCTTTCACCTGTTCGGCTTGCTCTAACCAGTTAGACTGTTCCCCCATAACTAGATGCTGTTTAAGTTCCTGGATTTGAGCTTCATATGCTTCAGCTTCCTTATCCAAGCTCATATGTAGTTCAGCCACCAATTACTCATGGAGCGCTTCCTGGGCTTCCTTGAAGTCCGCTATATATTTTAAGACCTTTGCTTACTTTTCTGCCTGGCTGCAAGCAGCTTTCTCCATTTCCAGATTTTCTTTAAGCTCATCTATCTTCAATTCCCATGCACCAATTCTCTTTGTCAACTGCATTTTCAACGCTGCAACTTGATTTATGCAACTCTGAAGTTTGATTACATGCATCTGTAGAAGCTCTATCTAACTTGCAATATGTCATCTCTAACTCTCGGGCTCTTATTTGCATTTCCGTACAGTCCTGTTTACATTGCACAGATTTCCCCTGTAGACATACTCTGCAATCAAACAGCTACTCCTTTAAAACAGCTGCACTTTCTGCTTTCACCTGAGCGGTGGCTTTGAGAGCATCGTCTCTTTCACTCTGGAGTCTCTCTGTCTCTTTTTTTTTACCAATAGCCTTTGCTTCTTCTCCAAGTAGACACAAGTTGGCAATTATTTTTTTAACTGCATGTCATATCTTCTATTTGCAGCGTGACAGGCTTCCTAAAGAAAATTTGCGTAAGCTCACATCCAGATCACGAGAGGTAATTATCACACTCTACTCTTCCTTAGTCAGACCTCATCTGGAATACTGTGTCCAGTTCAAAAGTTTTGTTCTTGAGACATTCCTCTATTTTTGTCTGTTTTTGGAATGGTTCTATGTTATCTTTGTATTTCTGTAGATGTGTGCTTGAGGATTGAGAACACTATTCCAGATGTGGTTGTACCAGAACTCTATACAGTGGGATTATAATTAGAGATGAGCGAGCACCAAAATGCTCGAGTGCTCGTTACTCTAGTCGAACTTTCAGTGATGCTCGAGAGTTCGTTTCGAGTAACGAACCCCATTGAAGTCAATGGGCGACTCGAGCATTTTTGTATATCGCCGATGCTCGCTAAGGTTTTCATTTGTGAAAACCTGGGAAATTCAAGAAAGTGATGGGAACGACACAGAAACGGATAGGGCAGGCGAGGGGCTACATGTTGGGCTGCATCTCAAGTTCCCAGGTCCCACTATTAAGCCACAATAGTGGCAAGAGTGAGACCCCCCCCCGCACTGTCAGCATAAAGATCGTTCTCCTCTGCCACAGCTGTAACAGCTGTGGCAGAGAAGAACAATGTTAGCCCATTGAATTCAATGGAGGCGGCAATACAGCCGGCTCCATTGAAAGCAATGGGCTGCTGGCGATCGCGGGATGAACTGTCGGGAAGGGCTTAAATATATAAGCCCTTCCCTGCAATTCATCCAGAAATGTGTAAAAATAAAAAAAATATATACTCACCTTGTCCCGGCAGAACGATGTTAGCCCATTGAATTCAATGGAGCCGGCAATACAGCCGGCTCCATTGAAAGCAATGGGCTGCCGGTGATCGTGGGATGAATTGTCGGGAAGGGCTTAAATATACAAGCCCTTCCCTGCAATTCATCCAGAAATGTGTAAAAATAAAAAAATATATATATACTCACCTGGTCCCGGCAGACGGAGTTCAGATTGGTCCCTGCGCTGAGCCAATGAGAGGCAGCAGTCACTCACCCATTCATGAATTCATGAATGGGTGTGTGAGTGAGATCTGCCTCTGATTGGTCAGGCTGTGACCAAGCAGAGGCAGCTCATTCAGCAGACGGGGATTTTAAATCCCCGTATGCTGAATACTACTCCCAGCTGTTCAGAGCAGTTCAGGAGGACTGCCGCCGGCCGTGCTGAACTCCATCTGCTGGGACCTGGTGAGTATATATATTTTTTTTATTTTTACACATTTCTGGATGAATTGCAGGGAAGGGCTTATATATTTAAGCCCTTCCCGACAATTCATCCCGCGATCGCTGGCAGCCCATTGCTTTCAATGGAGCCGTCTGTATTGCCGGCTCCCTTGAATTCAATGGGTTAACATCGCTCTGCCGGGACCAGGTGAGTATATATATTTTTTTTATTTTTACACATTTCTGGATGAATTGCAGGGAAGGGCTTATATATTTAACCCCTTCCCGACAATTCATCCCGCGATCGCCGGCAGACCATTGCTTTCAATGGAGCCGGCTGTATTGCCGGCTCCATTGAATTCAATGGGCTAACATCGTTCTGCCGGGTCAAGGTGAGTATATATCTTTTTTATTTTTACACATTTCTGGATGAATTGCAGGGAAGGGCTTATATATTTAAGCCCTTCCCGACAATTCATCCTGCGATCGCCGGCAGATCATTGTTTTCAATGGAACCGTCTGTATTGCCGGCTCCATTGAATTCAATGGTCAGTGCTCGTTTAATCGAGACAAGTACCGCGTGGTGCTCGTCTCGAGTAACGAGCATCTCGAGCACCCTAATACTCGAAAGAGCATCAAGCTCGGACGAGTATGCTTGCTCATCTCTAATTATAATCTAACTTTTTCTATATCTTACTTGTGTTCCCTGCTACATGATCACACTGTGGACTCATTTTGAAGCTGTTAGAAATCATGACCCTTGAATAAACTTTGAATGACACAAATGGAGACCAGAACACTTGGAGGTAGCCCACATAAGCACATGAAGAACGTTCTCTATGTATAGTAGAGTCTAAATCAGATTGGATCCGAGGATCTTCATACTAAAATGCAACAAGCTGACAAGTGAGCCATGTACACTGTACAGGTGTCAGTAAGCTCTTAGTAGTTTGAACCTAGCCTTAGTTGTTTAGAGATCAAGCTGCAACAGAAAGCTTATCATTCAATTATTAATGTAGATTGATGAACTATACGCTTATGCCTAGACACATGATCATTAGAAACAGACTGCAATACAAATGAACGTTTCTATGTTCATCTTTATATGAACAAACTTCGATATATTTCTGAAAATGAGCAAACAATTAAAATGCTAGGATTGTTACTCATTCTTATATGACCTTTAAAAAAAATGGAATTGGAAATTTAGCACCAAGTTGGATGTAACAAAGTCTGACAGCTGTAAAGTTAAAGATTTTTTCTCTGGCTCTTCACCAAACTCTCAAACAATGTGCATATCCTTTGAGTATTAGACTGGACGTCAGCCAAAGGAAATTCAGAATTTTGATCAGCACTTAACTAAAGAAACAGTATTCATTCTGAATTTTCTAACAATTCGCTGTTCTACAAACTGTGTCCTGTATTTGTCAATGAGTCAATTCACATTATTAAGCTACGCATGATTATAACAGTTCTGTACAGTTGGAAGAATTTCCATTTGAACATAAGAGAAGCAATAAAGAAGTACAGTAGTAGCAGGTCTGAACAGAGACTAAAAAGCAGACAAAGATCACATAGATCTACCACACCAATTCACAAACATAACCACACAAATACACCCTGGTGCAAGAAGAAGTTGAAGATGAAAAATTTGACTAATAGTCATAGCTTAACTTCCACACTAAATTCCATCATCAAGAGTAAATACAACAGTCATAAAGAAACATAAGCCTTTACTCTGGAATTTTTAAAAATATTTAGTGAACTTTTAGTTGAAAATAGACGTGTACAGCTATAATTCAAAAATAAAGCTATATCAGCCCCTCCAAAAAGGAAAAAAAAACTGCTCTACTTCTACCCATAAGCAGTTTCTGATAGTAAATAGAATAGGGTATATAATGCATGAAAATGTGGAGCAAGATCAAAACTGTTTATTTAAGCTAAAGTTTGAGCATAACTACTGATGTATCAACTGAGAAATATTCAGTACTAATTAGAGATGAGCGAGCACCAAAATGCTCGGGTGCTCGTTACTCGGGACGAACTTTTCGCGATGCTCGAGGGTTCGTTTCGAGTAACGAACCCCATTGAAGTCAATGGGCGACCCGAGCATTTTTGTATATCGCCGATGCTCGCTAAGGTTTTCATTTGTGAAAATCTGGGCAATTCAAGAAAGTGATGGGAACGACACAGCAACGGATAGGGCAGGCGAGGGGCTACAGGTTGGGCTGCATCTCAAGTTCACAGGTCCCACTATTAAGCCACAATAGCGGCAAGAGTGAGGCCCCCCCCCTCCGAACAACTTTTACTTCTGAAAAGCCCTCACTAGCAATGCATACCTTAGCTAAGCACCACACTACCTCCAACAAAGCACAATCACTGCCTGCATGACACTCCGCTGCCACTTCTCCTGGGTTACATGCTGCCCAACCCCCCACGACCCAGTGTCCACAGCGCACACCAAACTGTCCCTGCCCAGCCTTCGGCTGCCCTCATGCCACGCCACCCTCATGTCTATTTATAAGTGCGTCTGCCATGACGAGGAACCGCAGGCACACACTGCAGAGGGTTGGCACGGCTAGGCAGCGACCCTCTTTAAAAGGGGCGGGGCAATAGCCCACAATGCTGTACAGAAGCAATGAGAAATCCAATCCTGTGCCACCTCCATCAGGAGCTGCACACGTGGGCATAGCAATGGGGAACCTATGTGCCACACACTATTGATTCTGTCAAGGTGTCTGCATGCCCCAGTCAGACCGCGTTTTTTTATAAATAGTCACAGGCAGGTACAACTCCGCAATGGGAATTCCGTGTGCACCCACAGCATGGGTGGCTCCCTGGAACCCACCGGCTGTACATTAATGTATCCCATTGCAGTGCCCATCACAGCTGAGGTAACATCCGATTAAATGCAGGTGGGCTTCGGCCCACGCTGCATGCCCCAGTCAGACTGGGGTTCTTTAGAAGTAGACACATGCAGTTACAACTCCCTGTGGACCGACAGCATGGGTGGGTGCCAGGAAGCCACCGGCGGTACATAAATATATCCCATTGCAGTGCCCAACACAGCTGAGGTAATGTCGTGCTTAATGCAGGTGGGCTTCGGCCCACACTGCATGCCCCAGTCAGACTGGGGTTCTTTAGAAGTGGACACATGCAGTTACAACTCCCTGTGGACCGACAGCATGGGTGGGTGCCAGGAAGCCACCGGCGGTACATAAATATATCCCATTGCATTGCCCATCACAGCTGAGGTAATGTCATGTTTAATGCAGGTGGGCTTCGGCCCACACTGCATGCCCCAGTCAGACTGGGGTTCTTTAGAAGTGAACACATGCAGTTACAACTCCCTGTGGACCGACAGCATGGGTGGGTGCCAGGAAGCCACCGGCGGTACATAAATATATCCCATTGCAGTGCCCAACACAGCTGATGTAACGTGAGCTGTAATGCAGGTGGGCTAAAAATTCATTTGATTACACTGTAGGCGAGGGCCCCCCAAAATTGGTGTACCAACAGTACTAATGTACCTGAGAAAAATTGCCCATGCCCAACCAAGAGGGCAGGTGAAATCCATTAATCGCTTTGGTTAATGTGGCTTAATTGGTAACTAGGCCTGGAGGCAGCCCAGTTAAAATAAAAATTGGTTCAGGTGCAAGTTTCAACGCTTTAATGAGCATTGAAACGTATAAAAATTGTTTACAAAAATTATATGACTTGGCCTTGTGGGCCTAAGAAAAATTGCCCGTTCGGCGTGATTATGTGAGGTTTCAGGAGGAGGAGCAGGAGGATGAGGAGGAACATTATACACAGATTGATGAAGCAGAAAGGTCCCCGTTTTTGATGGTGATAGAGAACGATGCTTGCATCCGCGGGTGCAGCCTACGTATTGCTTAGGTATCGCTGCTGTCCGCTGGTGGAGAAGAGAAGTCTGGGGAAATCCAGGCTTTGTTCATCTTGATGAGTGTAAGCCTGTCGGCACTGTCGGTTGACAGGCGGGTACGCTTATCCGTGATGATTCCCCCAGCCGAACTAAACACCCTCTCTGACAAGACGCTAGCCGCAGGACAAGCAAGCACCTCCAGGGCATACAGCGCGAGTTCAGGCCACGTGTCCACCTTCGACACCCAGTAGTTGTAGGGGGCAGAGGCGTCACGGAGGACAGTCGTGCGATCGGCTACGTACTCCCTCACCATCCTTTTACAGTGCTCCCGCCGACTCAGCCTTGACTGGGGAGCGGTGACACAGTCTTGCTGGGGAGCCATAGAGCTGTCCAGGGCCTTAGAGAGTGTTCCCCTGCCTGTGCTGTACATGCTGCCTGATCTCCGCGCCTCCCCTGCTACCTGGCCCTCGGAACTGCGCCTTCGGCCACTAGCACTGTCGGATGGGAATTTTACCATCAGTTTGTCCGCCAGGGTCCTGTGGTATAGCATCACTCTCGAACCCCTTTCCTCTTCGGGTATGAGAGTGGAAAGGTTCTCCTTATACCGTGGGTCGAGCAGTGTGTACACCCAGTAATCCGTAGTGGCCAGAATGCGTGTAACGCGAGGGTCACGAGAAAGGCATCCTAACATGAAGTCAGCCATGTGTGCCAGGGTACCTGTACGCAACACATGGCTGTCCTCACTAGGAAGATCACTTTCAGGATCCTCCTCCTCCTCCTCCTCCTCAGGCCATACACGCTGAAAGGATGACAGGCAAGCAGCATGTGTACCCTCAGCAGTGGGCCAAGCTGTCTCTTCCCCCTCCTCCTCATGCTCCTCCTCCTCCTCCTCCTCAACGTGCTGAGATATAGACAGGAGGGTGCTCTGACTATCCAGCGACATACTGTCTTCCCCCGCCTCTGTTTCCGAGCGCAAAGCGTCTGCCTTTATGCTTTGCAGGGAACTTCTCAAGAGGCATGGCAGAGGAATGGTGACGCTAATGATTGCAGCATTGCCGCTCACCACCTGGGTAGACTCCTCAAACTTTCCAAGGACCTGGCAGATGTCTGCCAGCAGGCCCACTCTTCTGAAAAGAATTGAGGAGGCTGACTCTCACTGCGCCGCCCATGTTGGAGTTGGTATTCCACTATAGCTCTACGCTGCTCATAGAACCTGGCCAACATGTGGAGCGTAGAGTTCCACCGTGTGGGCACATCGCACAGCAGTCGGTGCACTGGCAGATTAAACCAATGTTGCAGGGTGCGCAGGGTGGCAGTGTCCGTGTGGGACTAGCGGAAATGTGCGCAGAGCCGGCGCACCTTTCCGAGCAGGTCTGTCAAGCGTGGGTAGCTTTTCAGAAAGCGCTGAACCACCAAATTAAAGACGTGGGCCAGGCATGGCACGTGCGTGAGGCTGCCGAGCTGCAGAGCTACCACCAGGTTACGGCCGTTGTCACACACGACCATGCCCGGTTGGAGGCTCAGCGGCGCAAGCCAGCGGTCGGTCTGCTCTGTCAGACCCTTCAGCAGTTCGTGGGCCGTGTGCCTCTTATCTCCTAAGCTGAGTAGTTTCAGCACGGCCTGCTGACGCTTGCCCACCACTGTGATACCACGCCGCGCGACACCGACTGCTGGCGACGTGCTGCTGCTGACACATCTTGATGTGCACGTTTAATGCTTGAGCGTGCGGGTACGTGGCGGCGTACTTGCGCTTGCGCTCAAACACTTGCGCTAGCGACGGCTGGACGGTGCGCTGACAGACATTGGTGGATGGGGCCGAGGACAGCGGAGGTGAGGGTGTGAGTGCAGGCCAGGAGACGGTAGTGCCTGTGTCCTCAGAGGGGGGCTGGATCTCAGTGGCAGGTCGGGGCACAGGGGGAGAGGCAGTGGTGCAAACAGGAGGCGGTGAACGGCCTTCGTCCCACCTTGTGGGGTGCTTGGCCATCATATGTCTGCGCATGCTGGTGGTGGTGAGGCTGGTGGTGGTGGCTCCCCGGCTGATCTTGGCGCGACAAAGGTTGCACACCACTGTTCATCGGTCGTCTGCACTCTCAGTGAAAAACTGCCAGACCTTTGAGCACCTCGGCCTCTGCAGGGTGGCATGGCGCGAGGGGGCGCTTTGGGAAACAGTTGGTGGATTATTCGGTCTGGCCCTGCCTCTACCCCTGGACACCGCACTGCCTCTTGCAACCTGCCCTGCTGCTGCCCTTGCCTCCCCCTCTGAAGACCTGTCCTCAGTAGGCGTAGCAAACCAGGTGGGATCAGTCACCTCATTGTCCTGCTGCTCTTCCTCCGAATCCTCTGTGCGCTCCTCCCTCGGACTTACTGCCCTTACTACTACCTCACTGATAGACAACTGTGTCTCATCGTCATCGTCCTCCTCACCCACTGAAAGGTCTTGAGACAGTTGCCGGAAGTCCCCAGCCTCATCCCCCGGACCCCGGGAACTTTCCAATGGTTGGGCATCAGTCACGATAAACTCCTCTGGTGGGAGAGGAACCACTGCTGCCCAATCTGAGCAGGGGCCCGAGAACAGTTCCCGGGAGTCTGCCCGCTCCTCAGAATGTGTCATTGTAATGGAGTGAGGAGGCTGGGAGGAAGGAGGAGCAGCAGCCAGAGGATTCTGAGTTGCAGCAGTGGACGGCGCAGAACTGTGGGTGGACGATAGATTGCTGGATGCACTTTCTGCCATCCACGACAGGACCTGCTCACACTGCTCATTTTCTAATAAAGGTCTACCGCGTGGACCCATTAATTGTGCGATGAATGTGGGGACGCCAGAAACGTGCCTCTCTCCTAATCCCGCAGCAGTCAGCTGCGATACACCTGGATCAGGAGCTCGGCCTGTGCCTACACCCTGACTTGGGCCTCCGCGTCCTCGGCCGCGTCCACGTCCTCTAGGCCTACCCCTACCCCTCAGCATGCTGTATTACCAGTAATGCAGAAACAGAACGCTGTAATTAAATGTGCCGCTTATTGGCCTGTGGTTGGAGGCTGACTTCGCTTACGGAACGGCAGGAAATAATTTTGCGCAAGCCTGCTGTAACACTTAGCTGGCTGCGTATGAATTTGGAGAACTAGTACACCCAGCAGAGACCCAGAACACTGAGGACAGTCATAGGCAGCCCAAATAGATTTTTTTCCCCAAATGTTTTTGCAAAGGCCCACTGCCTATATTCAATCAATATGTCTTCTGTCCCTGCCTAAGCGCCTCTGGCCCTGGAGTATGTCAAAGAACTGCAGAGTGTTGCACTGTGGACTGCAATACAGCGGTGATTTAACAGCCCAGACAGAGCCAGGAAATAATTTTGCGCAAGCCTGCTGTAGCACTTAGCTGGCTACGTATGAATTTGGAGAACTACTACACCCAGCAGAGACCCAGAACACTGAGGACAGTCACAGGCAGCCCAAATAGATTTTTTTCCCCAAATGTTTTTGCAAAGGCCCACTGCCTATATTCAATCAATATGTCTTCTGTCCCTGCCTAAGCGCTTCTGGCCCTGGAGTATGTCAAAGAACTGCAGAGTGTTGCACTGTGGACTGCAATACAGCGGTGATTTAACAGCCCAGACAGAGCCAGGAAATAATTTTGCGCAAGCCTGCTGTAACACTTAGCTGGCTGCGTATGAATTTGGAGAACTACTACACCCAGCAGAGACCCAGAACACTGAGGACAGTCACAGGCAGCCCAAATAGATTTTTTTCCCCAAATGTTTTTGCAAAGGCCCACTGCCTATATTCAATCAATATGTCTTCTGTCCCTGCCTAAGCGCTTCTGGCCCTGGAGTATTACTGCAGGGCTCAATGCTCTGCACGGCCGATATACCAAAAAAATAAAATGTGCAACACTGCAAAAAGCAGCCTCCACAGTACTGCACACGGTTAGATGTGGCCCTAAGAAGGACCGTTGGGGTTCTTGAAGCCTAAAATACTCCTAACACTCTCCCTATAGCAGCTCCACCAAGATAGCACTTTCCCTAAAGTATGTCAGAACGCATCCGTAGCGAGCCGCGGGAGGGGCCGATTTTTATACTCGGGTGACACCTGATCTCGCCAGCCACTCACTGCAGGGGGGTGGTATAGGGCTTGAACGTCGCAGGGGGAAGTTGTAATGCCTTCCCTGTCTTTCTATTGGCCAGAAAAGCGCGCTAACGTCTCAGAGATGAAAGTGAAAGTAACCCGAACATCGCGTGGTACTCGTTACGAGTAACGAGCATCTCGAACACGCTAATACTCGAACGAGTATCAAGCTCGTTCGAGTACGTTCGCTCATCTCTAGTACTAATCCATCATCACCTGAGAGCACATGAATATTATCATACATATTGTGCACTGTAATATTGCCAGATAAAGCATATATGAATAAGTTATAAGAACCATATAAATATCAATACCATATATGAAGTATATAACAAGACATATATCTATATGGTAGAATGTAAGATCTAAGATGATGTATGTACACTTCCTGACAAAATCATTTAGCTGTTTGGTATATAATCATTATAGTATAGTATCATTACATATTTAGGTGTTTGGTGTATTATCATTAAACTTGAACTTTACTTCATATCAAAAGTATATGAGGCTATTAAATAGGCAAAGGGTAGATATTTCAGGTAGGTAGTTCTAATATTTGAAGTTATTTCCATATTCTAAGAGTCCTGTTGGAATATTGCAATGCTATTTTTTAGTTCAATAAACATGTAAAACCCAAATCATTGATGAGTTTTACTATTTCTCCCCAATTTTTACATTTTTGAAAACTTTTGAGCCATGGATCATTGCCACAGATTTACACTGGATCTGTTTAGTCATCCTATGTTTAGTTATGTGTCTTTAAAGTTGTTACTGAATGGAGTGGAAAATACTACACCTACAATACTGTGCAAAGGTTTTAGGCAGGTATAGAAAAAAATCTGCAAAGTAAATTTTTATTTAAAAAACAGAAGGCATCTGATTTGGCTCAATTTTTGCAGCAGGACAATGGCCGGAAATATAAAACCATTAACAACTATCTTCATCATAAAAAAGAACAAGAGGTCCTGGAAGGGATGATTTTAACCCCACAGAGCTGTGATCTCAACATCATCAAATATGTCTGGGATTAAAGGGAATCTGTCACCTACTTTTAGCCCTGTAAATTAGGCCCATGGGCTGAAAGTAGGTGACCCGTGAAGTCCGGGGATACAAGTTTTATCTTTACCTTCCTGTTGTGTCAGCGCTGAAAGCCGCTTCTCACATTTATGAAGCATCCATACTGTAAAAGGCTGTCCTGAAGCAGGTTTGCCCAAAAAATATGAAATTTTCCTCCCACAGTGTAGCTATTGAGAAGTGCCTTTTGGACACAATCCAATCTATCCCTGTATGAGAACTAACTAGATTTAGGAAGGTTTGTACAACTGAATCTTTTTTTTTTAAACATTCAGCAGCACTTGTCGCAATGGAGGTACATACCATGGATGATTAATATGACAATGAAACATTTGCAACACATTACTACCCGGAAAATCCTCCCTTCTGACACCCGAGATAGAGTTGACAGGAGTCAGGAGGTAGGTGTGGTATTTGTTTTAGTCCATATAGTAGCAACTTAAAAGACATGAGAAATATATTTTTTGAATATCTCCCTCTAGACACCAAGGATGACAAATGTAAATAGATCATGGATGGGGGAGTGAGAGTGTTGCGAGACATGGCAGAACACTGGGGGATTTGCTATCTCCCAGTATCATGCAGAGAGGACAAGAGTGTTTATATCCAGTGATACCTACAAAACATTTACTATAAGAAATGTTATCAACTGTGACTTACATCATGTTGTGTATGTAATTTCTTGCAAATTGTGCAACCTCAGGTATATAGGTTGCACAATATGTAAGCTTAAAACTAGAATTGTTGAACACCTTATAGGAATTCAAAACAGACATTCACATGACTCAGGTGCTGTAAACAGTTCATAGAATAACACAGTGATTCACAGTGAAGGGTTTTAAAGTTTAAGAAAATGAAATGGTTATCAACTAGCACACAGTGGAGACTGGAGGAAACATGTTTTAAACACAACCGCATTTTGGATTCTGAACTTGGCCGCAAGGTTTTGAGGAGGCATGAATTACAAAGGTAACCACCTTTGTATCTATTAACTCTTTCTAATCCACTGTCTGATGTTTTCCTACATTCTGATTGAAGCTTGTACAGCTCCAGTGTCAGAAGACGTCCAACAGGGTATTATTACTGTCTATTGCCAGCCACCTCACTGTCGGAGCATCTCTGGCACACAGACACTAGAAAGGGTTAAATATTATGTTGTTTTCACCAACTTGTATTCTTGTATTCAGAACACAGGTGTATATTTGTTGAATCTATTTTATTGGAGCTGCCCCTCTATGCACACTTAGTTACTAGAATTGGTCCATTGTTTGAAATGGGATTCAAAAATAGGATTCAGCTTTATTTATACTGTGAACATGGAGTTTTGAAATGAGCAGTAGTATACAGTGTAGTTTGGACTTTTTCCCATACTATTTTTAAATATGGAATAAAGAATGATTCCTTTTAACTGCAGAGGTGCCAGATTTCCTTGCTTCCTGTGAATTCCTCATGCATTGCTGACAGCTGTCTGTTCTCTCCATGCATTCCTATCTAAATGGCTGCGGTACGGGTTTGGAGAGCTCTTATTTCAAGCATTTGTTAGTTGGATTTAGATCACTTTGGAAATCACCTCTTTATATACCCTATGAACACATACCATCACAAATAGTAAATAAGAACATCTTCGTCACATCCCAAAATGAATAGAAATTGAAAATATGTAATTGCAATGGGCAGATGCCAGGCTTCAAATCTATTAGTTACACTTGGGTAGTCTGCTTAGACTCCATGCTGAAACTTTCTTTTATTTCTAGCAACAGCACCAAAACTCAACAGTCTCTCTTTATAATTTCTAGTTCTGCAGGTTACAAATAACAGCTGTGGGTTGGCACTTTTGGCAACTGAGTTCATTTGGGCCTTCTCTCTCAGCTTGTTCTGCAGATCAATACTTTGGTGCTGTATGACTCTTATTCTTGATGTGTATTCTCTCTGGCTTGAACTCTGACTGAAAAGGTTTTGGGCATACCCTACTATATCTATGGACTTTCTGCTATTTGCACTGTCTTGCTGCCACTTTACTGCTGCTCTTGGCTCACTTGTATTTCTGAGGGTCAAGACCTCTAATTTGCAGGTGAAAAGTTGAAAGAATCTTTGTCCCTTCTTTCTTTGGATCATTTAGAGGTCCATGCATTCAAATCCTCACCTTTCTTAATATTGTGGCATAAATCTCTCTAATAATTTGTAACAATGTACCATTCTAGAGCCAAGACTGTTTAGATCACACAGAATTGCATAAAGTGTGTAAAATTGTCTTGTCGTCTTATCTCTAAGCACTATTTAGAGGTATGTACAGATTTTCAGTCTCTGGATGTAGAAAGAAGTTCTCATTTACTGATAACCAACAAATATCTTGAAAATGGAGTAGAATAATACAAAAAGTGTATTGGAAAGGTATTCTACAATTCAGTATACCATGATGAAGCCTCATTACAACATTTCCATCAAACTAGAAAAACTTTACCTTTACAAATTATAGTTACGCATCATGTTGACCTGTTTAGGTTTTTATAATGATTCAAGAGTATGTTTTTTTTATATAAAAAGAAATAATACAACAAAAAACAAAAAACATGATAGAATAAAATGCCTTACATATAACACTAATTTACTATCCATTTCTACATCTATAAGTAACACCAACCCTGATCATCCCACCTGGGATCTATATCCAGACCTAGCATTTCCCTGAGGGGTTACTTTATAAACCAGTGCTGATACCACCCGCACATTATTAAATACAGCTTTACCTGGTCCCACTACAGCCCAACTTGCAGCTAGGCACTTCTACACTGAATTGGGTAGTAGCAACATTTCCATCAAACTAGAAAAACTTTACCCTTACAAATTATATTTACACATCATATTGACCTGTTTAGATTTTCCAAGGATTCAAGAGTATGTTTTGTACATAAAAAGAAATAATACAGCAAAAAAAAGAAAAATATAATAAAATGCCTTACATATAACACTAATTTACTTGACGTTTTTTAGCTAGTATTTGTTTGACGTTTTAACTTATCAGCTGTATTTTTATACAATTTCTACACCCTGCAAAGTACTGTTTTGTCAAAATGTGTTATCAAAACACTTTATTTTAGAAAGACTTTTCACTAAGAGATTATCAAAGAAAATAACTATAATCAACCTCAAATAACTATCTTTAAGGAAAGATGTTAGGTTTGGACTTCAAAAACTGGATAGATTACAATGGTGGATGACTGTAGAGTGGTCAGAACTCTCAGAGCTTTCACCAGAATATGTAGATCAATGTGTTCCAGTACAAAACAAAAGTAAAGCATTTGGATAAACAATATTCATATACTTTCATATAACATCTATTAGTTTTTAATGAACGACCTCAACTATGTATGTGATGATAGATACCTTTGTGTAAAAAATAAGTATAAAAGTAATACATTTCTATTAGAGATGAGCGAGCGCACCCGTCCGAGCTTGATGCTCGTTCGAGTATTAGGGTGTTCGAGATGCTCGTTACTCGAGATGAGCACCGCGCGATGTTCGAGTTACTTTCACTTTCGTCTCTGAGACATTAGCGCGCTTTTCTGGCCAATAGAAAGACATGGAAGGCATTACAACTTCCTCCTGCGATGTTCCAGCCCTATACCACCCCCCTGCAGTGAGTGGCTGGGGAGATCAGGTGACACCCGAGTATTAAAATCTGCCCCGCCCGCGGCTCGCCACAGATGCATTCTGACAGAGATCAGGGACAGTGCTGCTGCTGCTATAGGGAGAGCGTTAGGAGTTATATTAGGCTTCAAGAACCCCAACGGTCCTTCTTAGGGCCACATCTGACCGTGTGCAGTACTGTTGAGGCTGCTGTGAGCAGTGTTGCACATTTTTTATTTTTCTATATCGGGCGTGCAGAGAATTGCGTCCTCAGTCTGCAGTCATTGTACAGAGTATAGGGCCAGTACTGGTAAGGCAGGGACAGTGGTACAGGGAAAGAGATATACAGGCTATATAGGCAGTGGGCTTTTCAAAAAAATTGGGGAAAAATAGTATATTTGGGCTGCCTATGACCGTCTTCAGTGTACTGCGTGTCTGCTGGCGGTAGTAGTCCTAATTAATACGCAGCTAAGCGTTACAGCAGGCTTGAATGCTTCTGCGCTGTGAATTCCACTAGCTGAGTCATACGCACCTACGTCACAGTACAGGCGTGCGCAAAATTGTTTGCTGGCTCTGCTGTCTCCGTTACATCACTGCCGTCATCCCGCCAGAGGGAAACAGTATACATAATATACGCTGCCTACAGTATCTGTCTGCTGTATCAGCTCTGCATTTAAAAAAAATAGAAGCTAAATACTTAGGGCCTACTAGTGGCCTTTGGCCACTTGACTGCTTCTGCGCTGTGAATTCCACTAGCTGAGTCATACGCACCTACGTCACAGTGCAGGCGTGCGCAAAATTGTTTTCTGGCTCTGCTGTGCGTTCCGTTACATCACCGCCGTCATCCCGCCAGAGGGAAACAGTATACATAATATACGCTGCCTACAGTATCTGTATGCTGTACCACCTCTGCATTTACAAAAATAGAAGCTAAATACTTAGGGCCTACTAGTGGCCTTTGGCCACTTGACTGCTTCTGCGCTGTGAATTCCACTAGCTGAGTCATACGCACCTACGTCACAGTGCAGGCGTGCGCAAAATTGTTTCCTGGCTCTGCTGTGCGTTCCGTTACATCACCGCCGTCATCCCGCCAGAGGGAAACAGTATAATAATATACGCTGCCTACAGTATCTGTCTGCTGTACCACCTCTGCATTTTAAAAAATAGAAGCTAAATACTCAGGGCCTACTAGTGGCCTTTGGCCACTTGACTGCTTCTGCGCTGTGAATTCCACTAGCTGAGTCATACGCACCTACGTCACAGTGCAGGCGTGCGCAAAATTGTTTTCTGGCTCTGCTGTGCGTTCCGTTACATCACCGCCGTCATCCTGCCAGAGGGAAACAGTATAATAATATACGCTGCCTACAGTATCTGTCTGCTGTACCACCTCTGCATTTAAAAAAATAGAAGCTAAATACTCAGGGCCTACTAGTGGCCTTTGGCCACTTGACTGCTTCTGCGCTGTGAATTCCACTAGCTGAGTCATACGCACCTACGTCACAGTGCAGGCGTGCGCAAAATTGTTTGCTGGCTCTGCTGTGCGTTCCGTCACATCACCGCCGTCATCCCGCCAGAGGGAAACAGTATACATAATATACGCTGCCTACAGTATCTGTCTGCTGTGCCACCTCTGCATTTTAAAAAATAGAAGCTAAATATTCAGGGCCTACTAGTGGCCTTTGGCCACTTGACTGCTTCTGCGCTGTGAATTCCACTAGCTCAGTCATACGCACCTACGTCTCACTACAGGCGTGCGCAAAATTGTTTCCTGGCTCTGCTGTGCGTTCCGTAAGGGAAGTCAGCCTCCAACCACAGGCCAATAAGCGGCACAGTTAATTACAGCGTTCTGTTTCTCCTCTACTCGTAATACACCATGCTGAGGGGTAGGGGTAGGCCTAAAGGACATGGACGCGGGCGAGGACGCGGAGGCCCAAGTCAGGGTGTGGGCACAGGCCGAGCTCCTGATCCAGGTGTATCACAGCCGACTGCTGCGAGATTAGGAGAGAGGCAAATTTCAGGGGCCCCCAGATTCATCTCACAATTAATGGGTCCCCGCTGTAGACCTTTATTAGGAAATGAGCAGTGTGAGCAGGTCCTGTCGTGGATGGCAGAAAGTGCATCCAGCAATCTATCGACCACACAGACTTCTACGCCGTCCACTGCTGCAACACTGTATCCTCTGGCTGCTGCTCCTCCTTCCTCCCAGCCTCCTCACTCCATTACAATGACACATTCTGAGGAGCAGGCAGACTCCCAGGAACTGTTCTCGGGCTCCTGCCCAGAATGGGCAGCAATGGTTCCTCTCCCACCGCAGGAGTTTGTCGTGACCGATGCCCAACCTTTGGAAAGTTCTCGGGGTCCGGGGGATGAGGCTGGGGACTTCCGGCAACTGTCTCAAGAGCTTTCAGTGGGTGAGGAGGACGATGACGATGAGACACAGTTGTCTGTCACTCAGGTAGTAGTAATTGCAGTAAGTCCGAGGGAGGAGCGCACAGAGGATTCGGAGGAAGAGCAGCTGGACGATGAGGTGACTGATCCCACCTGGTTTGCTAAGCCTACTGAGGACAGGTCTTCAGAGGGGGAGGCAAGTGCAGCAGCAGGGCAGGTTGGAAGAGGCAGTGCGGTGGCCAGGGGTAGAGACAGGGCCAGACCGAATAATCCACCAACTGTTTCCCAAAGCTCCCCCTCGCGCCATGCCACCCTGCAGAGGCCGAGGTGCTCAAAGGTCTGGTAGTTTTTCACTGAGAGTGCAGACGACCGACGAACTGTGGTGCGCAAGGTTTGTCGTGCCGAGATCAGCCGTGGAGCCACCACCACCAGCCTCACCACCACCAGCATGCGCAGACATATGATGGCCAAGCACCCCACAAGGTGGGACGAAGGCCGTTCTCCGCCTCCGGCTTGCACCACTGCCTCTCCCCCTGTGCCCCAACCTGCCACTGAGATCCAACCCCCCTCTCAGGACACAGGCACGACCGTCTCCCGGCCTGCACCCACACCCTCACCTCCGCTGTCCTCGGCCCCATCCAGCAATGTCTCGCAGCGCAGCGTCCAGCCGTCGCTAGCGCAACTGTTTAAGCACAAGCGCAAGTATGCCACCACGCACCCGCACGCTCAAGCGTTAAACGTGCACATAGCCAAATTGATCAGCCTGGAGATGCTGCCATATAGGCTTGTGGAAACGGAGGCTTTCAAAAATATGATTGCGGCGGCGGCCGTGCGCTACTCGGTTCCCAGTCGCCACTACTTTTCCCGATGTGCTATCCCAGCCCTGCACGACCACGTCTCCCGCAACATTGTACGCGCCCTCACCAACGCGGTTACTGCCAAGGTCCACTTAACAACGGACACGTGGACAAGCACAGGCCGGCAGGGCCACTATATCTCCCTGACGGCACATTGGGTGAATTTAGTGGAGGCTGGGACCGAGTCAGAGCCTGGGACCGCTCACGTCCTACCCACCCCCAGAATTGCGGGCCCCAGCTCGGTGCTGGCATCTGTGGCGGTGTATGCTTCCTCCACTAAACCACCCTCCTCCTCCTCCTCCTCCTACGCAACCTCTGTCTCGCAATCAAGATGTGTCAGCAGCAGCACGTCGCCAGCAGTCGGTGTCGCATGGGGTAGCAGCACAGCGGTGGGCAAGCGCCAGCAGGCCGTGCTGAAACTACTCAGCTTAGGAGAGAAGAGGCACATGGCCCACGAACTGCTGCAGGGTCTGACAGAGCAGACCGACCGCTGGCTTTCGCCGCTGAGCCTCCAACCGGGCATGGTCGTGTGTGACAACGGCCGTAACCTGGTGGCGGCTCTGCAGCTCGGCAGCCTCACGCACATGCCATGCCTGGCCCACGTCTTTAATTTGGTGGTTCAGCGCTTTCTGAAAAGCTACCCACGCTTGTCAGACCTGCTCGGAAAGGTGCGCCGGCTCAGTGCACATTTCCGCAAGTCCAAGACGTTCGCTGCCACCCTGCGCACCCTGCAACATCGGTTTAATCTGCCAGTGCACCGACTGCTGTGCGACTTGCCCACTCGGTGGAACTCTACGCTCCACATGTTGGCCAGGCTCAATGAGCAGCGTAGAGCTATAGTGGAATACCAACTCCAACATGGGCGGCGTAGTGGGAGTCAGCCTCCTCAATTCTTTACAGAAGAGTAGGCCTGGTTGGCAGACGTCTGCCAGGTCCTTGGAAACTTTGAGGAGTCTACCCAGATGGTGAGCGGCGATGCTGCAATCATTAGCGTCACCATTCCTCGGCTATGCCTCTTGAGAAGTTCCCTGCAAAGCATAAAGGCAGACGCTTTGCGCTCGGAAACGGAGGCGGGGGAAGACAGTATGTCGCTGGATAGTCAGAGCACCCTCATGTCTATATCTCAACGCGTTGAGGAGGAGGAGGGGGAGGAGCATGAGGAGGAGGGGGAAGAGACAGCTTGGCCCACTGCTGAGGGTACCCATGCTGCTTGACTGTCATCCTTTCAGCGTGTATGGCCTGAGGAGGAGGAGGAGGAGGAGGAGGAGGAGGATCCTGAAAGTGATCTTCCTAGTGAGGATAGTCATGTGTTGCATACAGGTACCCTGGCACACATGGCTGACTTCATGTTAGGATGCCTTTCTCGTGACCCTCGCGTTACACGCATTCTGGCCACTACGGATTACTGGGTGTACACACTGCTCGACCCACGGTATAAGGAGAAGCTTTCCACTCTCATACCCGAAGAGGAAAGGGGTTCGAGAGTGATGCTGTACCACAGAACCCTGGCGGACAAACTGATGGTAAAATTCCCATCCGGCAGTGCTAGTGGCAGAAGGCGCAGTTCCGAGGGCCAGGTAGCAGGGGAGGCGCGGAGATCAGGCAGCATGTACAGCGCAGGCAGGGGAACACTCTCCAAGGCCTTTGCCAGCTTTATGGCTCCCCAGCAAGACTGTGTCTCCGCTCCCCAGTCAAGGCTGAGTCGGCGGGAGCACTGCAAAAGGATGGTGAGGGAGTACGCAGCCGATCGCACAACCAGCCTCCGTGACACCTCTGCCCCCTACAACTACTGGGTGTCGAAGCTGGACACGTGGCCTGAACTCGCGCTGTATGCCTGGGAGGTGCTTGCTTGTCCTGCGGCTAGCATCTTGTCAGAGAGGGTGTTTAGTGCGGCTGGGGCAATCATCACGGATAAGTGTACCCGCCTGTCAACCGACAGTGCCGACAGGCTTGCACTCATAAAGATGAACAAAGCCTGGATTTCCCCAGACTTCTCTTCTCCACCAGCGGACAGCAGCGGTACCTAAACAATACGTAGGCTGCACCCGCGGATGGAAGCATCGTTCTCTATCACCATCAAAAACGGGGACCTTTTAGCTTCATCAATCCGTGTATTATATTCATCCTCCTCCTCCTGCTCCTCCTCCTGAAACCTCACGTAATCACGCTGCACGGGCAATTTTTCTTAGGCCCACAAGGCTCAGTCATATGACTTTAGTAAACAATGTTTATACGTTTCAATTCTCATTAAAGCGTTGAAACTTGCACCTGAACCAATTTTTATTTTAACTGGGCTGCCTCCAAGCCTAGGTACAAATTAAGCCACATTAACCAAAGCGATTAATGGATTTCACCTGCCCTCTTGGTTGGGCATGGGCAATTTTTCTGAGGTACATTAGTACTGTTGGTACACCAATTTTTTGGGGCCCTCGCCTACAGTGTAATCCTAGTAATTTTTATGGGCTTCGCCTGCACTCATGGTACAGCAAGGTGTGTGGGGTTGGCCTACACTTTTGCTACATAAATGTAACTGGGGCCTTGTCTATACTGCAACTACTGAAATGTGCAAGAGACTGTTATCTCCCCAAACTGCTGCAATGGGAATGTTACTGTGGCCTGTCTTGACTGCTACTACTACTGAAATGGAACTAATACTGTGCTCCCCCTATACTGCTGCTTCGGAATTGTTACTGGGGCCTGTCTTGACTGCTACTACTACTGAAATGGAACTAATACTGTGCTCCCCCTATACTGCTGCTTCGGAATTGTTACTGGGGCCTGTCCAGACTGCTACTACTACTGAAATGGAACTAAGACTGTGCTCCCCCTATACTGCTGCTAGTGATATGTTACTGTGGCCTGTCTGGACTGCTACTACTACTGAAATGGAACTAATACTGTGCTCCCCCTATACTGCTGCTAGTGATATGTTACTGGGGCCTGTCCCTAATGCTACCGCTGAAATGTTACTAATTCTGGGCTCTACCTATACCGCTGCTAATGCTATGTCACTGGGGTGTGGAAACGGAGGCTTCCCAAAGACATGATGGTGGCGAGGCCATTTCCCACCAACGCGGTTACTGTTAAGGTGCATATAACCACGGACACGTGGAGAGGACATGTAGTGCCTCAAAAACATCCCCCTCCTCCTCCAACAATGAAAACATTCTTGGCAAATACCTTTGCATAGGTCTGTCTGGTGGCAGTCCAAGAATTTCACCTTTACCAACACACCAAGAGAGCCCCCCCACCATCACCCCGCCACGGCCCACTTAATCCTGGCCGCATTCCGAAAACCAACTAAATAAAACCGCGCTACTAGGTCCGCAGTCGCCACCACATTCCCACCAACGCGGTTACTGTTAAGGTACATATTACCTCTCTGACTGGGGCATGCACTGTGGGCCGAAGCACACCTGTATTATATGTGACGTTAGCTCTGCTGAGTAGGGCACTGCAATGGGATACATTAATGTACCGCCGAAGCCCACCTGCATTTAATCTGACGTTAGCTTTGCTGTCCAGGGCACTGCAATGGGATATATTTATGTACCGCCGGTGGCTTCCTGGGACCCACCCATGCTGTCGGTCCACACGGAGTTGTGACTGCCTGTGCCTACTTATAAAGAACCCCAGTCTGACTGGGGCATGCAGTGTGGGCCGAAGCCCACCTGCATTAAACCTGACGTTACCTCAGCTGTGATGGGCAATGCAATGGGATATATTTATGTACCGCCGGTGGGTTCCAGGGGGCCACCCATGCTGTGGGTCCACAGGGACTTCACGTTAGGGAGTTGTACCTGCCAGTGTCTATGTATTAAAAACCCCGGTCAGACTGGGGCATGCAGTGTGGGCTGAAGACCACCTGCATTTAATTGGACGTTACCTCGGCTGTGATGGGCAATGCAATGGGATATATTTATGTACCGCCAGTGGCTTCCTGGGACCCACCCATGCTGTCGGTCCACACGGAGTTGTAACTGCATGTGTCTACTTCTAAAGAACCCCAGTCTGACTGGGGCATGCAGTGTGGCCCGAAGCCCACCTGCATTAAACCTGACGTTACCTCAGCTGTGATGGGCAATGCAATGGGATATATTTATGTACCACCGGTGGATTCCAGGGAGCCACCCATGCTGTGGGTCCACAGGGACTTCACATTAGGGAGTTGTACCTGCCAGTGTCTATGTATTAAAAACCCCGGTCAGACTGGGGCATGCAGTGTGGGCCGAAGACCACCTGCATTTAATTGGACGTTACCTCAGCTGTGATGGGCAATGCAATGGGATATATTTATGTACCGCCGGTGGCTTCCTGGAACCCACCCATGCTGTCGGTCCACACGGAGTTGTAACTGCATGTGTCCACTTCTAAAGAACCCCAGTCTGACTGGGGCATGCAGTGTGGGCCGAAGCCCACCTGCATTTAACATGACATTACCTCAGCTGTGATGGGCAATGCAATGGGATATATTTATGTACCGCCGTTGGGTTCCAGGGAGCCACCCATGCTGTGGGTGCACACGGAATTCCCATTGCTGAGTTGTACCTGCCTGTGACTATTTATAAAAAACCGCGGTCTGACTGGGGCATGCAGACACCTTGACAGAATGAATAGTGTGTGGCACATGGGTTCCCCATTGCTATGCCCACGTGTGCAGCTCCTGATGGAGGTGGCACAGCATTGGATTTCTCATTGCTTCTGTACAGCATTATGGGCTATCGCCCCGCCCCTTTTAAAGAGGGTCGCTGCCTGGCCGTGCCAACCCTCTGCAGTTTGTGCCTGCGGTTCCTCCTCATGGCAGACGCACTTACAAATAGACATGAGGGTAGTGTGGCTATGAGGCCAGCGTGTGGCATGAGTGCAGCTGAAAGCTGTGCAGGGACATATTGGTGTGCGCTGTGGACACTGGGTCGTGCGGGGGGGGGGGGGGGGGGTTGGGCAGCATGTTAACCCAGGAGAAGTGGCAGCGGAGTGTCATGCAGGCAGTGATTGTGCTTTGTTGGAGGTAGTGTGGTGCTTAGCTAAGGTATGCCTTGCTAATGAGGGTTTTTCAGAAGTTAAAATTGTTGGGAGGGGGGGGGCCCACTCTTGCCGCTATTGAGGCTTAATAGTGGGACCTGGGAACTTGAGATGCAGCCCAACATGTAGCCCCTCGCCTGCCCTATCCATTTCTGTGTCGTTCCTATCACTTTCTTGAATTGCCCAGATTTTCACAAATGAAAACCTTAGCGAGCATCGGCGATATACAAAAATTCTCGAGTCGCCCATTGACTACAATGGGGTTCGTTAGTGGAAACGAACCCTCGAGCATCGCGAAAAGTTCGTCTCGAGGAACGAGCACCCGAGCATTTTGGTGCTCGCTCATCTCTAATTTCTATACATTATATTTAGATTGGTAAATTGAACTGATGGATCGCATAAGGCAGGTTTACACATTACATATTTGTTGCAAAATTTTGGTTGCTGAATTTGCATCAACACTCCATAACAAAGTACTACAGTACTGGAAGGGGTTCAAAAAAGAGCAACTAAACTGATACATGGAATGATGGGACTGGAATACCCAGAGAGGCTATCAAAATTGTGATTATTTGCTCTAGAAAAAAGATGGCTAAGAGGTGATCAAATAACTATGTATAAATACATGAGGGGACAATACAAGGATCTCTCCCATGATCTGTTTATACGCAGGACTACGACGGTAACAAGAGGGCATTCACTACGTTTAGAGGAAAGCAGGTTTCATCACCAACATAGAAAGGGATTCTTTACTGTAAGAGCAGTTAGACTGTGGAACTCTCTGCCTGAGGAAGTGGTGATGGAAAAATCAATAGAGGAGTTTAAAAGAGGACTTGATGTCTTTCTGAAGAGGAAGGATATTATAGGTTATAAATCTTAGGTTAATTGTCAATCCGGGTATATAGGCAGGTAGGAACTATTAGGGGTTGATCCAGGAAACAGTCTGATTGCCATTAGGGAGTCGGGAAGGAATTTTTTCCCCAAAAGGGCTAATTGGCTTCTGCTCTTGGGTTTTTTGGCCTTCCTCTGGATCAAGACAGGAGGATAGAAGGCTGGACTAGATGGACATTGTCTTCATTCGTCCTAACGAACTATGTTACTATGTAATTGAGGTATTAACAAATCCCACTCACTTACAATGGAAACAATATGTATCTGACTATAGAAATTATGTGGATTTCCAAATTTCTTCTGCAAGAATGCCAATGGTTTTTTCTGCAGATTTTGTGCATTGCAATGCAGTAAAATGAGTGAACTCCATGGTTAAGTTCACACTAAATGAAACAATAGCAAAATGAAAAGATAAACATAATATTGACCCCTCTATTTTTTATTCCTTCTTTATCTTTCATTGACTTATCTTTTTTCCTAACTAGTAGGAATGGAGGAAAATGGAGTAGAAGCAACAGCTGATTTGCTTTTAAGGGGTCTGAAGCAATTACCTTTATGATTCCTCCTACCATGCTGAAAATCCACTAGGAAAAAAATGATGGCAGTAGATCATCTGCATGCTAAACTGGGACATGTTAAAGCACTGTTATACCTAGAAGTCCATAAAATTCTGACTTGCAACTTCTTGCGATTGGGAATGGCTAAAAGATAAAATAAATTTCATGGCACTAATGACTTCTCTTGCCATGGTGAAGACTTCCTAGCTCACTAGAATAATTTGTTCATGGGGGTTCGTCTAGTCCCTGCATATTAAACTGGGCTGTGTTTGAACCATTGTTGTAGCCTGTCGATCCAGACGTCAATTGGAATCTGACATGCAACTCTTTGCAAGAGGCAAGTGTCCACGTTGATGCACTTAGCCATATAAGCAGGTGAGAATGCTGGTGGCTGAGGACAGAAAAGTGTTGTGTTGTCGAGTATCCTTACTTTGTATACCCCCCCTCCATAAACTTCCACTACCACTGGTCATTGTCAGCAATAATTGTGAAGATTGGGTTTTAATAATCATGGTTACATTGATAATACTGATACATACTCTTCTTAGTTGAATTGCTAAGTTAGAGGTATATAGCTATCACACTTCCTGTTATAATAATTGTGACTATAATACATATTGTCATATTGAAGCTCTTTTCTAAAAGTTTATTTATATGAAACACGAAAAAGCTTATATTTCATGCGGTAAAAGGTATCTGACCAGAGGTAATGATTCACTATTAGAGATGAGCGAGCATACTCGTCCGAGCTTGATGCTCGTTCGAGTATTAGGGTGTTCGAGATGCTCGTTACTCAAGACGAGCACCACGCGGTACTCGTCTCGATTAAACGAGCACTGACCATTGAATGGGCTGCCGGCGATCGCGGGATGAATTGTCGGGAAGGGCTTAAATATATAAGCCCTTCCCTGCAATTCATACAGAAATGTGTAAAAATAAAAAAAATATATACTCACCTTGTCCTGGCAGAACGATGTTAGCCCATTGAATTCAATGGAGCCGGCAATACAGCCGGCTCCATTGAAAGCAATGGGCTGCCGGCGATTGCGGGATGAATTGTCGGGAAGGGCTTAAATATATAAGCCCTTCCCTGCAATTCATCCAGAAATGTGTAAACATAAAAAAAATATATATACTCACCTAGTCCCGGCAGACGGAGTTCAGCGCGGCCGGCCTGCCGTGGGTGTGAAGGGGGTGTGAGTCAGACATGCCCCTGATTGGCTCAGTGCTGAGCCAATCAGAGGCAGATCTCACTCACACCCATTCATGAATTCATGAATGGGTGAGTGAATGCTGCCTCTGATTGGCTCAGCGCAGCTCTCAGCTGAATGACAGCAGTTCAGCACCACAGTGCAGGGGACAGCAGGAGAACATGCGGCTGTGCCCCGGCAGCTGAAGGGAGGTGAGTATCTATTTTTTTGTTTTTTAAATCACTTTTAATTCATTTCCAGGGAATGGCTTATATGTAAAGTCCTTCCCTGAAAAAGAATTCAGGTGTGCCAGCGGACCATTGTCTTCAATGGAGTCGCCGGCAGCAACAGCGGCTCCATTGAAGAGAATGCCTGCATTTTTATTCTTTTTTACACTAAAATCTTTCTTTTTCAGGAAAGGGCGTATAATTTTAAGCCCTTCCCGAAAATTCATCCCACGCTCGCCGGTAGCCCAGCTGTATTGCCGGCTCCATTGAATTCAATGGGCTAACATCGTTCTTCTCTGCCACAGCTGTTACAGCTATGGCAGAGGAGAACGATCTTTATGCTGACAGTGCGGGGGGGGGGGGGGTCTCACTCTTGCCACTATTGTGGCTTAATAGTGAGACCTCGGAGCCCGAAATGCAGCCCTGCATGTTGCTCCTCGCCTGCCCTATCCATTTCTGTGTTTTTTACATGACTTTGGTGATTTGCTAAGATTTTCACAAATGAAAATCTTAGCGGAGCACCAGTCATATACAAAAATGCTCGAGTCGCCCATTGACTTCAATGGGGTTCGTTACTCGAAACGAACTCTCGAGCATCACTGAAAGTTCGACTCGAGTAACGAGCACCCGAGCATTTTGGTACTCGCTCATCTCTATTCACTATCAATCTAGCTCAACATTTATATGGTTTGCATCTGTTTAATTGATTTCTGCCACAGAAACCTTTTTTAGGCTGGGTGATATTTAGAACACTTTTGGATTATGTTTTGTTATATAACACATAGGAGCTTTTATTTTACATGCACAGAATAAACAGAAGGTTGTTGTATACAAAATAGAAAATTATGGTCTTTGCGGTGGTGGAAAACATGTTGATTGTCATTGTAACGCATGAGCATTACACATATGTGTCAAACAAAACTCTACATAGAAAATGAGCTCTGTGTATATAAAAAAAAAGCTGCCATGATTTTTTGGACAGCAGTCATGTGGCAGAGGTGCTGTTGTACACCTAGCACAGCCCTGACTCACAATGCTGCTATGCTAACTCCACTTGTGGAGCAAACAGGATGATAATAATAATAATATGGTGAGACACCTGTGCAGAATGGATAGGGTGCTTATTGTGCCTGTCATCTTTTCCATCTTTACCACATCCACTACACAAAAGTCTAGAAACTTTACATCTAAACAAACAACATTCATGTTGCTGCAGAAAGCAGCCATACTAAATACATGTCAGCCAGTTTCTACACCTGGATAAACAACACACAGGTTTAATTTCTGCATTGCCTTGGTCGCTCTGCCTTGACCGTTGTCAGGCTTAGCACTTAGCTTTAGGCAAGTTAACCATTTAACACACCATAATAATTTTCTTACAGGGCTAAGTCATAAACACACACACACACAAAAACAGAAAACACATCCTAAAAGGCACCACACTAACTAATGGTACGTGCAAAAATTGCCACTTTGTGGCAGAAACAATACAACACATCACCTCCAGTTGCAAGCTCTTGGCACAAACACATTTACACAGACATAATCAAATAGCAAATATAATACACCAAGCGCTATTATTACACAAGCACAAACTGTCAGACACTCATATCCCATACTATAATCACAGACAAAGCAATCCACCACAACAGACCAGACATCACACTCACTGACAAACATAGCAAAATCACATCCATCACAGACATCTCCATCCCAAACACTCACAACAGTCACAATACATACACTGAGAAAATCAATAAATCCACTGAACTCTCACAGAAGGTGAGACGCCTGTGGAGAACGGATGGGGTACTTATTGTGACTGTAATCTTTTCTACCACCAGGGTTGGACCCCATACACTACACAAAAGTCTAGAAACTTTAAATCTATACATCAATATATATTTTTATTAGAGACTTTGCACTTGACATACTTACAGATCAATTGGCATGAGCCTCAAAATTATAATACTGTTATCAATAACAACAACAAAAGAAAAATCCAATTACAAAACAAGAAAACTTTTTAAGTTAGAAGACTGGATTCTGAATAAAATGTTTCACTACCGTCTCTATGTTATGTTGGATCAGTAATTTAATAAGTAAATTAGCGCTCGACGAGCAGACTGAAAGACAGCAGTCAACAGCTTGCGAAAATTAGTCTTCATCAGGGTAAATCTTCTCGAGAGGAACATTTTACAAAAAAAAGGTGGTGGGTGGCAAGGAACAGGATAGGAGATAAGGAGGGATTGGGAGGTGCACACAACACCCTATGAAGTGGGTGTGGTGGGAGGGGGGAAGAGCAACGCATCACAAGTGGGAAGGTAGCAGGGGAGAGGAGGTAAAGCAGAGAGGAAGAAAAAAGAGCAGAGGGAGAAGGAGAAAGGAATAATGACACAAAGGAAGAAAAGACAACACCAAACAAAACAACATAAGACAAGACAAAACAAAGCAAAAACAAAAAGTCCATGCCAACCCAGGCGCCACAGCCTCTATTATTTTTTTTACATTGGCAGAACTCCACCCGCAAGTCTCCATTCAAAGCCTGAGGACATGCGGACTGTCATCGAGACCTCCCATGTTGCATAGAATGCCAGCCATTTCGCATCATCCTTAGCCCTGAGTTCCTCCATGTAGCTGATTTCATCTAAGGCTGTCACCCAGCTCAGGCAAGTTGGTGAGGCCCGGGATTTCCAGAGTCGAGGAATCACTGTCCTCATAGCCAGAAGGAAAAATTGGAGAACGTCCCTTTTGCTATCTGGAATAGCACCTGGTAGAATTGATAACAGGGCGATCTCAGGAGTAAGCACCAGTGTACTCCTCTTCAGGGTGTTATTCAGGGTCGCTATCTCTGACCACATGACTGTGATGTCTGGGCAAGACCACCAGATGTGTGTAATCGGGCCTACCCCCTCCAAATACCTCCAGTATCTGTCCGACAATCCTGGATACATTCTAGCTAAGCTGTATGGTGTACAATACCACCTTGCTAAGAGCTTGTAATTTAGCTCATGGTGTTTGCCCAAAACAGACAATTTGTGGGTCAGGGTTGGGGCTTTACTCCACTTCCTGTCTGACAGGGGGTGACCCAGCTCAATGACGTCTGAACCACACCTCGGAGTACTGTGCCTCCCCGGCAACCAAAATGCCATAGACCGCAGAGACCTCACCCCTCGTTTTCCAAGGAGAACAACTCTTCAAAGCGCAGGGCGGAGTGGTCAATCTCATAAGTGAACCTTGAATCTGTAGGAAGTGGCACACTTGTAGGTATTGGAACCACGCACCTGCCACAGGCACATCTCCCATGAGCTCGGCATCTGCCATCTGTTTATCCAATGTCTTTAATTCTAGAGGTATGTGTCCACAGTCTGTCTCCCAGAGGAAAGTCTTGGTTCCCCACTAATGGGGTCCATGGGCCAGGAGCAGTTATCAAGCCCCTTTGCAAGGCAAAGCCATCCCAGGTCTTCAAAAGAGAGCCCAGGAGGGGCAAGACCCTCACCCCACATTGTCCCAGACTCCCACTGAGCCAAGAGACCTTTTACTCTGCCCGTGGCTGAAGCCTGCTCCAATTCAACCCAGAGTTTGGAGGTCTGCCTGTGTAGTAGACCCGCTACTGTCTTGCCGATTGCAGCTCTATAATAGAGAAGCATGT
The DNA here is from genome assembly GCF_035609145.1 of Eleutherodactylus coqui. Lineage (NCBI taxonomy): Eukaryota > Metazoa > Chordata > Amphibia > Anura > Eleutherodactylidae > Eleutherodactylus > Eleutherodactylus coqui. The sequence continues at coordinate 75,000,743 of NC_089838.1, forward strand.
CTGGTAAACCTGTTACTTCATTTTCCTTCCACTGGGTGAGGAGTTTGTAGCTCAAATGGGGCCTAGACCCACCCCAGACAAAACGTGTGACCGCCCTTCTCATCTTAAGGAAAAAATTTTCGGGGGGTTTGAATGGGTAGGGTTTGGAAAAGGTACAAAAACTTAGGCAGTGAGTTCATTTTAATCGTGTTAATTCTTCCAAAGCATGAAAGAGTTACCAAATACCACTTTTCCAAATCTTTCACTTATGAGGAATACAAAGGTTCATAATTTAGGTCAAATAGTTGTTCGGGATCTGAAGACAGCGTGACCCCTAAATATTTAATATAGTCTTCATGCCAATTCAGTGGAAATAGAGGTTTAAGGTGCGTAATATCTGAAGGTTGTAGTGTTAAGTTCAAGGTTTCAGACTTTTGCATGTTGATTTTAAATTGGTAACTCGGCTGTACTCATCAAACTCTCGTAGGACAGCCGGCAGGGCCCTCTGTCGGTCTGTGATGTATATTAAAAAATTGTCCGCAAACAAGGCTACTTTATGCTTTAAGTGTGCTATTTTGTAACGGGTGAAGGCGTCGTGTCCGTTCGGTGGGTTTTCATGAAAGTCTCGATTGCATGGTGAACCTCCACCAAAAAACAGGAGTCTCCCAGCAAATTGACAAAAATAAATATCAGAAAAAAAGGTTCTGCGCTCAAAAAGTGAGGATAGAAAATATGGAGAGAATCAGTGCAATGCCAAAGAATATATCGTAGGTGGACACTGACTTGGAAGGAGGGGGGTGTGATGGACAGAAGCCCCCTCTTCTAAATGTCAACAGACTATGTAAATCCACATGGAACGTCAAGATGTAGAATGAAGTGAAATTTTATTAGTGTGTTTTATTAACACACCTTTCTCAAGCCGACATAGAAATACACACAGGAATAGCACACATTTATGTAAAAAAATATATGGGGTAATACCTTACACATGTGTCTCCCACTGCTAAGCGGTTCCGGCTCCTTGCTGCAGTAGAGAGCTGAAAAAATAGCGTGCCCAGTCCTCTAATTGGCAGGGGGAAACTTCCTCAGAGAGACTTGGATTATTACGTCAATGGCGATTCTCAAGGTCGTCGATGTGGGACAAGATGATCGCTAGTTGTAGAGCTTGGGCGTTTATAGTCTGACTGTTAGCGTCAAGTACAGAGGGAACCTTGTACTGGGATGCTTCCACTGTATTTAAGCAATTGCCCATATGATTGATTTCCTGCTGTATCAGGGATAACGCTTCTTTATGTGAGGCTTCCAGCAGTTGAAAGTCTCTTTTTGTCGGGAGAGCTCTCAAATGACTTTTCCTGTCCTACTCATCATCAGAGCTGGGACTGCTATAGGATGGGGCACAAGTAACAGCAGCTGCAGCTGCTGCATGTCCTCCCATGGGTGCATGTTGTGCAGTACCACTACTCCCCTCAGGAGATGTGGACTGTCTATATAGTGACCCCTTGTTCAGTGGTGGCTGGTTATTGCAGAGATCCCTCCTGGGACGCTGCTGCAGCCCTGATTCTCTGAGGCAGCCAGCTTCATCACTAGCTGGCTCCTAGGATGCAGCTGCATGTGACACAGTGGGATGACTCATGGGTGCCTGCTAGGGAGAGTTGCTGCCCTGTGGTGTGGGAGCCCTGGATGTGTGGGGAGACTTATCTGACTCCTTGCTGTGAGTTGATCCAGAGTTGTGGTGATGCAGGGGTTGAGCGCATGTGTTTCGTTGTCATCTTGTGACCAGGAGAGGAGGGAGCCACCACACCTCACGCTCCGAAGTAGCGGTGTATAGTCAGCGGTTCCCCCTCCGGTGCTCCCTCAGCCTGCCGGTACCTCTTCTCTTGCCCATGTAGCCTCGGGGTTTGCTTAGAGCCTCTTCTCCTCTCTGGTCAGTTGCAATGATGATGTTGAGAGCTCGGCCAGTATGCTGCCTACTCCGCCATCCACAAACCACACCCCTCAGAAACTTTAAATCTAAACAAAAACATATTCATGTTACTGCAAAAAGTAGCCGTACTAAATACATGTCACATTGTCAGGAAGTCTCCAACCTGGACACACAAACAGCACACAGGTTTCATTTTTGCATTGCATTGGCCACTCTGCCTTGACCCTTCTCTAGCTTAACACTTGTTACTGGTATTACCCAGTTAAACATTTAACTAATATATTACCCCAAAATGTTCCTGCCCATTTGTTAATATGTTGTATTGAATGTAAAATAAAGTTTTTGCACTGATTAGAATTACACCACTTTTACTATAACAGGGTCTGTATGGAAAAGAGATGCTACTGTTTTAGTTAAAAAATAACTAAATTCTAGACAAGTAGTAAGCCAGGTCCCCTATTTAGTGGTAAAATATATCAAAAACAAACAGATACATTGTGGGCTTCATTATGTGAAATGGTAAAATGGAGAAAAATATGTCATAAGGAAAAAATACAGAAATCGCTTTCACAGTATAAAAAAATGAACACGTGGAGGAATACTGAAAATTACACAATCATTAAGGCAAAACATTTTGTTTTATTAATGTGTGGAAACTGTAAAATGCAGATTAAAAAAATTTAAAAATGAAACTGAAAACAATGTATTGCTATAGATAGCAAACAAAAGCAGCATTGTACCACGTTAGAGGAGTGTTAGCATCACAACCACAATCCAGGTCCTTTATATATTCCAAAACCATGTGGCACATTCAAGTCTGGTAAAAATCAATGTATTTATTCACCCATAGATGCAATGTTTCAGACCTTGGGTTCCATTCACACAGGGGAGTTCGGTTGAAATTAAAACCGCACCAAAAAGTTCATTTTTAAAACTGTGTATTTTTGGCCACATTTAACTAGAACTCGGGCAAAAACACAGAAGGTTTTACCAATGCATTTTTTGATGCAATTTTAATTGCAACCGAACTGCCCCGTGTAAATGGAACATTACACTGTTGCCATTTTCAAGCATAGATAGACTATATATTTATTGTATGTAATGACCGAACAATTGCGCTTTGAATAGAAATATTGTCTAAAACACAAAATGTTCTTACTAGAGATGAGCGAACATACTCGTCCGAGCTTGATACTCGTTCGAGTATTAGCGTGTTCGAGATACTCGTTACTCGTAACGAGTACCACGCGATGTTCGAGTTACTTTCACTTTCATCTCTGAGACGTTAGCGCGCTTTTCTGGCCAATAGAAAGACAGGGAGGGCATTACAACTTCCCCTTGTGACGTTCAAGCCCTATACCACCCCCCTGCAGTGAGTGGCTGGCGAGATCAGGTGTCACCCGAGTATATAAATCGGCCCCTCCCGCGGCTCGCCACAGATGCATTCTGACAGAGATCAGGGACAGTGCTGCTGGTGCCGGAGCTGCTATAGGGAGAGCGTTAGGAGTTATTTTAGGCTTCAAGAACCCCAACGGTCCTTCTTAGGGCCACATCTAACCGTGTACAGTAGTGTGGAGGCTGCTTTTTGCAGTGTTGCACTTTTTTTTTTTTTTTGTATATCGGCCGTGCAGAGCATTGCGTCCTGCAGTAATTTTACATTGTCCAGGGCCAGTAGTGGGGAGGCAGGGACAGAAGACATATTTAGTGTATATGGGCAGTGGGCCTTTCCAAAAACATTTGGGAAAAAAAATCTATTTGGGCTGCCTGTGACCGTCCTCAGTGTACTGGGTCTCTGCTGGGGGTAGTTGTCCTAATTCATACGCAGCCAGCTAAGTGTTACAGCAGGCTTGCGCAAAATTCTTTCCTGGCTCTGCGTTGCCTCTTACATCACCGCTGTATTCCTGTCCAGAGTGAAACAGTCTGCAGTAATTTTACATTGTCCAGGGCACTGCAATGGGATACATTTATGTACAGCCGGTGGGTTCCAGGGACCCACCCATGCTGTGGGTGCACACGGAATTCCCATTGCGGAGTTGTACCTGCCTGTGACTATTTATAAAAAACTGCAGTCTGACTGGGGCATGCAGACACCTTGACAGAATGAATAGTGTGTGGCACATAGGTTCCCCATTGCTATGCCCACGTGTGCAGCTCCTGATGGAGGTGGCACAGGATTGGATTTCTCATTGCTTCTGTACAGCATTGTGGGCTATCGCCCCGCCCCTTTTAAAGAGGGTCGCTGCCTAGCCGTGCCAACCCTCTGCAGTGTGTGCCTGCGGTTCCTCCTCATGGCAGACGCACTTATAAATAGACAGCGCAGGGACACTTTGGTGTGCGCTGTGGACACTGCGTCGTGCGGCGGGGGGGGGGGGGTTGGGCAGCATGTAACCCAGGAGAAGTGGCAGCGGAGTGTCATGCAGGCAGTGATTGTGCTTTGTTGGAGGTAGTGTGGTGCTTAGCTAAGGTATGCATTGCTAATGAGGGCTTTTCAGAAGTAAAAGTTGTTGGGAGGGGGCACTCTTGCCGCTATTGTGGCTTAATAGTGGGACCTGGGAACTTGAGATGCAGCCCAACATGTAGCCCCTCGCCTGCCCTATCTGTTGCTGTGTCGTTCCCATCACTTTCTTGAATTGCCCAGATTTTCACAAATGGAAACCTTAGCGAGCATCGGCGATATACAAAAATGCTCGGGTCGCCCATTGACTTCAATGGGGTTCGTTACTCGAAACGAACCCTCGAGCATCGCGATAATTTCGTCCCGAGTAACAAGCACCTGAGCATTTTGGTGCTCGCTCATCTCTAGTTCTTACAAATAACATAGAAAATCTTTTAGAAATATATACAAAACTTGCACATGGCCACAATTCAAAAATATGTTAAACACTGCAGGATAAAGGGGAATTGTAGTGATTTTCCAACTAATTAGTTGCTCTTATTAAAAAGAACAAGATAATTGATTTTAGAATACACTACCTCTCATTATGTCCTCATTAAGCTGTATATCAAAAGTAATTAAATAGCATTATTCTATCTCATTCTTGTTACAGAATTGAATAGATTTGGGTGGTTCTTTTATTACAACAAGCAATACTACCAAAGAGTCCTTAAATTTTAAATGTGTTGATCATTTTATTTACGTAACTAATGAATTTAACAATTTATATTTTACGTATTTAGCAAAGGGGACTTGTTTATGTTTATGTTTTTTTCTGCATAAACCGAACAATCAACAAATTATAATTTATCATACAATCACTGCCTGCATTTATACTGAACAATTACAATGGGGGACACAACTTTTGGTGCCTAAGATGTTTGAACATTTTTTGGATATTTCTGGGTTGTAGATTCTGAAAATGACATTCGTTTTTGCTCATCAGGTCTCTTTTTTCACTACAAACTATTTTATTTAAATATTATACCTTTTCTCTGTCCACCAAAGATCCTGTGTAGAGATGAGCGAACGTACTCGGTAAGGGCGATTTCGCAATCGAGCACCGAGATTTTCGAGTACTTCACTACTCGGGTGAAAAGTACTCGGGTGCGCTGTGGGGCGGGGGGTTGCAGAGGGGAGTGGGGGTAGCAGCGGGGAACAGGGGGGAGCCCTCTCTCTCTCCCTCTCCCCCCCACTCCCCGCTGCAACCTCCCGCTCACCCACAGCGCACCCGAGTACTTTTCACCCGAGTAGTGAAGTACTCGAAAATCGCGGTGCTCGATTGCGAAATCGCCCTTACCGAGTATGTTCGCTCATCTCTAATCCTGTGATATTTCTTCTCCAGGAAACATGTTTTCTCTCAAAGGACACTGTCTTCTTACCCAGTGTTGATCTTTAGCTCTGCTGTCCCACAGACATAGAAAACATGGGTATTGCATGTACCCGCCCTGCTGCCCTAGAAGAAAAGTCACCATTTTTAAATGCACACTGATGATCCATTGTTGATTGCGACAAGCTATCTTCTGTAGGACCATGGCTATTGTTGCTGATCTTACTGCATACTAACTGTGTGACCAATAGGAATTGACCTGAATCTGTTACCGTTATATTGAAGCACACATTTCAGGCTAGATTTGGAGCTATCTAAGAACAAATGGCATTTGCTTGGTGTGTATTAGCTCACATTCAGTCAGATGAGTAACCCTTGCACATTGTTGCAGAAAACAAAATCATTTTCTTTTATGAAGTATGGCAGAAACTCTTCTCTGTTGCGGTTTACTGTGATTTTAGTTCCTGGTAACAATAAACCTTTTTCTGCCAGACGGGAAGCTAACAACTCAGGTGCTTTCTTTGGAAGATTTAGGTCTCTTATGAGGTCGTTCAATTCTATTTGATTGAAACCTGATGCAGTTGATGAAGGTCCTTCAAATCTGTGTGATGTTGCTCAGCATAGCTTTCTTTCTCACCAGCCAGTTCATCTGTGTCTTCAAATATCTCTGGAAGGCTGCTACTTGTTAAGGGAGGGTATATCTTCTGAATATGGTACAGAGCTTTAAACAGAGGCTAAATCCAGATATGTTCACTTACTCCCATTTTTCCAATTGATGCCCTTTATATTCACTAAACAAACGTAACAGTCATCACTATGGTTGCTCTGCTCACGCCATACCATTGGTATACCAAATTTCATGCACTTCCTTTTCTCAATCCACCATTGTTGCAGGTGCTCTGTACATGTTTTGCATACAATGTGTGGTGCCCAAAGTTTGTCCTGGTCCCCCCAGTTGCACTGTGAAGTAAGCTAATAAGCTCTTTTCACAAAGTCCGTTATAGATTGTCTCTGCTGAGGGAAAGTGTATTCCCCGCAAATGAAACAAAAAACATGAAGATGATGGACACATTCTCTTCTTGATGCAGCCATATCTATGGTTATAATGGAAACAAAACACATATGAACATCAGCAAAATCAAGGCTATAATGTACACAAACAGTAAACAAATTCTGCTGCAAAAATAAACTGATTCAAATTAATACCAGCGATATCTCAAAAACTAGAGCTCCTACAAAAAAAGAATAGCATTCTGAAATACCCCAAATCGGGTTGAAAATTCCAGGCACCAGGAGGCGGAGACTGATTCGGTAGATGCAAGATGTGTGAGCTTTGAGCTCCTGGCATTGAACTCCTAACTAGGTAACTAATAATTCAGTCACCAGCAACAGATATCCTTACATCCGATATCAGGAGCATTGAGTGGCGTTCACTGCCTAGAAAAAGGCCAGGAGTGCAAAATGTAGAGCCAAGATGGAGATTGGCTCACACCTCCATAGCATTCACAGCATTGAACTCCTAACTAGCCTAGCTATTACTTGAGCAACACAAGATGGGGAAGCACAATCTGAAGGAGAAGAGCAGGAAGACGTCCCAGCTCCCACCACCATCAAAACAGCAGCCAGAGATGGATAAATTATTTAAAAAGCAGAGAGAGAAACAGCTGCACCTCATGGTCCTAAGTTGGCACCGGCAGAGGAACTGATCAACCACACTTCTGAAGACTCTGAGGAGGACACTGCAACAGAAGGGGCAAAATGTACAGTTTCTTATACCATTTTAAGGGAATTTCCTAAAAAGACTTTGTCTTCTGCCTTAGCCCCTATTTCTAATGATTTAGCAGATATTAAAGCAGATGTACTCCAATTCTGTGCCACGCTAAAAGACCCAAGTCATACTGCAATGCTCTCAAAAAAATCATTCATCACTTCTCCTAAAAGATCAGGAGAATTGGAGCAGAAGGCGAATTAGAGGCCTGCCTGAGGAGTGGATCACTCTGCCCTGCTAACGAATGTGGAAGCCATTTTTGCAGTTCTAGTGGGCCAACAGCATGCTATGGAGATCCATATTGAAAGGGCTCACACAGCTCTGAGACCATAACCAGCCCCGTCTGACCCTCTAAAGGATGTGATTTGTGGCCTCCTGCGCTACACAGACACTGCATTGTTGCTGACAAAAGCATGAGAACTGGGTCAGCTTCAGTGGGAAGGGGCAAATATCCACATTTAATAGGACTTGGCTTCTACCACTTTATTTAAGTGCAAGCTCCTAAAACCAGTCACAGACAAGTTGAGAGAGATGAATATCCCCTATAGATGAGCATTACCTTTTGGCCTCAGCTTCACTAGAAATGGCAAAAGAGTTAAAGGGGTTCTGTCATTAAAAACAAAAAATTATATACTTACCTATTGCTCCCCAGGCAACCTTACCTCTCCTCTTCTCCTCCCAAATCTTCTCCTGAATCGTCTAGCAGCTTGTGTCACGTGACCTGCAGCTGCCTGATTTAGCTGGATTCGGTGATGTAACGTACATTGAGCTACATTCTGCTTCCTGCAGGTCAATGTACGCATACGTCACTAGTGACGTAGCGTTCATTGCCCAGGCAGGGAAGTAGTGGGTGTACACCACTGTTGGGCTGCTTCACAGCCAGGTGACGCCCCCACTTCCTCATTGGCTGGGCGCATTGATAGGAGGGTACCGGAAGGCACAGCAGCGGCAGCGCAGAGGAGCATCAAGGGACAAGGCAGAACAGCGGGCCAGCAGCAAAGGCTCCTGCGACACAGGAGCTTCAGAGTAGGGGTCCTTCAGCGCCAGAGCATCAGGGGAGAAGGCAGAGCAGTGGTACAACAGCGGAGGCTCACAGCAGGGGAACGACACAGCCGGAGCAGTGGACCAATAGTGGAGGCTACAGCACCGCAGGGGAGCATGACAACAGGGGACGGAGAGCAGAGCATCAGCAGGGCAGATCCTTGTCTGCAGGGGGGGGAGGATGGAAGAGCCAGGAGCAGGAACTGAGCGCCCGCCCCCTCTCTGCCTCCTCTCCGCCCCTCTGCACTATTTGCAATAGGAGGGGGTGAGACGGGGGCGGAGCTAAGTCTTGCCGCTTAGCTCCGCCCCCGCTCCTCCCCTCCCATTGCAAATAGTGGTGAGGGGGTGGCAGCTCAGTTCCTGCTCCTCTGGCTCTTCCATTCTCCCCCCCTGCAGACAAGGACAGCATATATGTATGTATGTGTACTCATATATATATATATATATATATATATATATATATATATATATATATATATATATATATAATGTGTGTGTTTTATAAATATCTAGTGTGTGTGTGTATCTCTATCTGCGTCTCTGCGGCTACCCATCTCTCTGCTTGTGTATATACAAGCATATACATACATATATCTATGTGTGTGTTAGTATATGTATGTATGTATTTGTGTTTGTATATATGCACTTGCATATTTGCCTTGTGAAAAGTTGGTCTGAGTTACTTGGACTGAAATAGTGCTCACTTATGTAAAATCAGCCAAAGATTGTAAGGAAGATCTGGAAGCCCTTGGGAAGTGTTGGGTGTTCAGGGACAGAGGCAGGGAGAAACACTATCAGATTTTGGTGGACTGCAGGCAGGACTATTCACTGCACTGGATGGGCGGAAGTAGCTTTGTGAGGGCGGAAGTGGTCAGCACAGCAAGGGGTGCTGGGAGATGACCTAGCAGGAGGGGCTGAACATGTAAACAGACCATGGAGGTGAAAAATGGAGCCTAGGTAAGTACTACTTCTGAAAAAAACGTTTTATATGTGTTATTTACCACAGCGTGTGTCGGCAGGGCAGATTTACTGGAGAAAAAAAATACAGATTGTAATGACAGAACCCCTTTAACATCAGAAATCCAGAGGATTTAACTTCTTGCTGGGAAATACTGGATATCCCCTCCCCCCTGCTTAAAGTGGAATCTCAGCTTCAGATTTCAGAAGTGGAAGAATGTCCACCTTGCCTACATCTTTCTCTTGGACCCAGGTCCAAAGGAACAAGTCACCTAAGTCCAAGAAACATCAGCAGACACGTAAATATTATGTTCAATTATCAGAAATATGTAGTGCTTCACAAGCAGAGAGCGCTTTTTATGCCTTGGATTTGTTCTATTCCCTATGGGACTAAAAAAAACTGTATGCATCATAGTCCTTGTTTGGGACACATTAATTACATTTCGTTCAGAGATCTCTTCTTTTGATTGACCATTCCTTATTTCTCCAGCTTTGTTTTTTATTTTATGCAAAAGGCAAATTGCTCAATTTTTATCTGAATATGCTTAAAATATGGCTATAGGAGTATTTCCGATCAGGAACTCTATTTTTCTTTCCTTTCTCCTCCCCTCCACTCATCTCACACTCATTCCTCTTTCCCCTTCTGTCCTCCCATGTAAACTCAAGGTGAATAAGCTACGTAAAACAAATTTGACTCTCAACCCCAGATAGTAATTTTGAGCTTGTCTGAGTTAGACTGCCCATTGGGCAAGATGTACCTGCATACATGCCTCATTAGTGCAGCAAAACTACTGATAACCATGAAAAGGTTAAATAAAGATGCACCCACAATATCAGAGTAGACATTCAGAGTGTCTCAAATCTGTCACCTAGAAGAAATGTCCAGCAACTTCTTCTGGGTCTAATGGTTCACAAGGGGGAGCTACACATGGCACAGAGTATGGTAGATAGGATGTAAAATGAGCTATGACCATTATTCTTGTTAAAACTTTTTTCTCCTCTCTAAACATCTGTGACGAATGTTCATTGAAGTTTGTAATAGTTTTGTGAAGTCAATTAAGAATTGATACATACATATATCTTATTCTCGGTGTATGCTTTTTATTCAAAGATATTTAAGATTTTGTAACATAAACATTGTTATTAGCGAGTACCAAAATGCTCGGGTGCTCGTTACTCGGGACGAAATTATCGCGATGCTCGAGGGTTCGTTTCGAATAACGAACCCCATTGAAGTCAATGGGCGACTCGAGCATTTTTGTATATCGCCGATGCTCGCTAAGGTTTCCATTTGTGAAAATCTGGGCAATTCAAGAAAGTGATGGGAACGACACAGCAACGGATAGGGCAGGCGAGGGGCTACATGTTGGGCTGCATCTCAAGTTCCCAGGTCCCACTATTAAGCCACAATAGCGGCAAGAGTGCCCCCCCCCCTCCCAACAACCTTTACTTCTGAAAAGCCCTCATTAGTAATGCATAACTTAGCTAAGCACCACACTACCACCAACAAAGCACAATCACTGCCTGCATGACACTCCGCTGCCACTTCTCCTGGGTTACATGCTGCCAAACCCCCCCCCCCCGCCCGACGCAGTATCCACAGCGCACACCAAAGTGTCCCTGCGCAGCCTTCAGCTGCCCTCATGCCACACCACCCTCATGTCTATTTATAAGTGCGTCTGCCATGAGGAGGAACCGCAGGCACACACTGCAGAGGGTTGGCACGGCTAGGCAGCAACCCTCTTTAAAACGGGCGGGGCGATAGCCCACAATGCTGTACAGAAGCAATGAGAAATATAATCCCGTGCCACCACCACCAGGAGCTGCACACGTGGGCATAGCAATGGGGAACCTATGTGCCACACACTATTCATTCTGTCAAGGTGTCTGCATGCCCCAGTCAGACCGCGTTTTTTTATAAATAGTCACAGGCAGGTACAACTCCGCAATGGGAATTCCGTGTGCACCCACAGCATGGGTGGCTCCCTGGAACCCACCGGCGGTACATAAATATATCCCATTGCATTGCCCATCACAGCTGAGGTAATGTCATGTTAAATGCAGGTGGGCTTCGGCCCACACTGCATGCCCCAGTCAGACTGGGGTTCTTTAGAAGTGGACACATGCAGTTACAACTCCGTGTGGACCGACAGCATGGGTGGGTGCCAGGAAGCCACCGGCGGTACATAAATATATCCCATTGCAGTGCCCATCACAGCTGAGGTAACATCCGATTAAATGCAGGTGGGCTTCGGCCCACACTGCATGCCCCAGTCAGACTGGGGTTCTTTAGACGTAGACACATGCAGTTACAACTCCCTGTGGACCCACAGCATGGGTGGCTCCCTGGAACCCACCGGCGGTACATAAATATATCCCATTGCAGTGCCCAGCACAGCTGATGTAATGTCAGCTTTAATGCAGGTGGGCAAAAAATTTATTGGATTACACTGTAGGCGAGGGCCCCAAAAAATTGGTGTACCAACAGTACTAATGTACGTCAGAAAAATTGCCCATGCCCAACTAAGAGGGCAGGTGAAACCCATTAATCGCTTTGGTTAATGTGGCTTAATTTGTAACTAGGCCTGGAGGCAGCCCAGTTAACATAAAAATTGGTTCAGGTGAAAGTTTCAACGCTTTAATGAGCATTGAAACGTATAAAAATTGTTTACAAAAATTATATGACTGAGCCTTGTGGGCCTAAGAAAAATTGCCAGTTCGGCGTGATTACGTCAGGTTTCAGGAGGAGGAGCAGGAGGAGGAGGATGAATATTAGACACAGATTGATGAAGCTAAAAGGTCCACATTTTTGATGGTGATAGAGAACAATGCTTCCATCCGCGGGTGCAGCCTACGTTCTGTTTAGGTATCGCTGCTGTCCGCTGGTGGAGAAGAGAAGTGTGGGGAAATCCAGGCTTTGTTCATCTTGATGAGTGTAAGCCTGTCGGCACTGTCGGTTGACAGGCGGGTACGCATATCTGTGATGATTCCCCCAGCCGCACTAAACACCCTCTCTGACAAGACGCTAGCCGCAGGACAAGCAAGCACCTCCAGGGCATACAGCGCGAGTTCAGGCCACGTGTCCAGCTTCGACACCCAGTAGTTGTAGGGGGCAGAGGCGTCACGGAGGACGGTCGTGCGATCGGCTACGTACTCCCTCACCATCCTTTTACAGTGCTCCCGCCGACTCAGCCTTGACTGGCGAGCGGTGACACAGTCTTGCTTGGGAGCCAGAAAGCTGTCAAAGGCCTTAGAGAGTGTTCCCCTGCCTGTGCTGTACATGCTGCCTGATCTCTGTGCCTCCCTTGCTACCTGGCCCTCGGAACTGCGCCATCGGCCACTAGCGCTGTCGGATGGGAATTTTACCATCAGTTTGTCCGCCAGGGTCCTGTGGTATAGCATCACTCTGGAACCCCTTTCCTCTTCAGGTATGAGAGTGGAAAGGTTCTCCTTATACCGTGGGTCGAGCAGTGTGTACACCCAGTAATCCATAGTGGCCAGAATGCGTGTAACGCGAGGGTCACGAGAAAGGCATCCTAACATGAAGTCAGCCATGTGTGCCAGGGTACCTGTACGCAACACATGGCTGTCCGCACTAGGAAGATCACTTTCAGGATCCTCCTCCTCCTCCTCAGGCCATACACGCTGAAAGGGTGACAGGCAAGCAGCATGGGTACCCTCAGCATTGGGCCAAGCTGTCTCTTCCCCCTCCTCCTCATCTTCCTCATGCTCCTCCTCCTCCTCCTCAACGCGCTGAGATATAGACAGGAGGTTGCTCTGACTATCCAGCGACATACTGTCTTCGCCGCCTCTGTTTCCGAACGCAAAGCGTCTGCCTTTATGCTTTGCAGGGAACTTCTCAAGAGGCATAGCAGAGGAATGGTGATGCTAATGATTGCAGCATCGCCGCTCACCATCTGGGTAGACTCCTCAAAGTTTCCAAGGACCTGGCAGATGTCTGCAACCCAGGTCCACTCTTTTGTAAAGAATTGAGGAGGCTGACTCCCACTACGCCGCCCATGTTGGAGTTGGTATTCCACTATAGCTCTACGCTAGTCATAGAGCCTGGCCAACATGTGGAGCATAGAGTTCCACCGTGTGGGCACGTCGCACAGCAGTCGGTGCACTGGCAGATGAAACCGATGTTGCAGGGTGCGCAGGGTGGCAGCGTCCGTGTGGGACTTGCGGAAATGTGCGCAGAGCCGGCGCACCTTTCCGAGCAGGTCTGACAAGCATGGGTAGCTTTTCAGAAAGCGCTGAACCACCAAATTAAAGACGTGGGCCAGGCATGGCACGTGCGTGAGGCTGCCGAGCTGCAGAGCCGCCACCAGGTTACGGCCGTTGTCACACACGACCATGCCCGGTTGGAGGCTCAGCGGCGCAAGCCAGCGGTCAGTCTGCTCTGTCAGACCCTGCAGCAGTTCGTGTGCCGTGTGCCTCTTCTCTCCTAAGCTGAGTAGTTTCAGCACGGCCTGCTGACGCTTGCCCACCGCTGTGCTGCCACGCCGCGCGACACCGACTGCTGGCGACATGCTGCTGCTGACACATCTTGATTGCGAGACAGAGGTTGCGTAGGAGGAGGAGGGTGGTTTAGTGGAGGAAGCATACACCGCCGCAGATACCACCACCGAGCTGGGGCCTGCAATTCTGGGGGTGGGTAGGACGTGAGCGGTCCCAGGCTCTGACTCTGTCCCAGCCTCCACTAAATTCACCCAATGTGCCGTCAGGGAGATATAGTGGCCCTGCCCGCCTGTACTTGTCCACGTGTCCGTTGTTAAGTGGACCTTGGCAGTAACCGCGTTGGTGAGGGCGCGTACAATGTTGCGGGAGACGTGGTCGTGCAGGGCTGGGACGGCACATCGGGAAAAGTAGTGGCGATTGGGAACTGAGTAGCGCGGGGCCGCCGCCGCCATCATACCTTTGAAAGGTTCCGTTTCCACAACCCTATACGGCAGCATCTCCAGGCTGATAAATTTGGCTATGTGCACGTTTAATGCTTGAGCGTGCGGGTGCGTGGTGGCGTACTTGCGCATGCGCTACAACACTTGCGCTAGCGACGGCTGGACGACATTGGTGGATGGGGCCGAGCACAGCGGAGGTGAGGGTGTGGGTGCAGGCCAGGAGACGGTAGTGCCTGTGTCCTGAGAGGGGGGTTGGATCTGAGTGGCAGGTTGGGGCACAGGGGGAGAGGCAGCGGTGCAAACCGGAGGCGGTGAACGGCCTTCGTCCCACCTTGTGGGGTGCTTGGCCATCATATGTCTGCGCATGCTAGTGGTGGTGAGGCTGGTGGTGGTGGCTCCCCGGCTGATCTGGGCGCGACAAAGGTTGCACACCACTGTTCGTTGGTCGTCTGCACTCTCAGTGAAAAACTGCTAGACCTCTGAGCACCTCGGCCTCTGCAGGGTGGCATGGCGCGAGGGGGCGCTTTGGGAAACAGTTGGTGGATTATTCGGTCTGGCCCTGCCTCTACCCCTGGCCACCGCACTGCCTCTTCCAACCTGCCCTGCTGCTGCACTTGCCTCCCCCTCTGAAGACCTGTCCTCAGTAGGCGTAGCAAACCAGGTGGGGTCAGTCACCTCATCGTCCTGCTGCTCTTCCTCCAAATCCTCTGTGCGCTCCTCCCTCGGACTTACTCCAATTACTACTACCTGAGTGATAGACAACTGTGTCTCATCGTCATCGTCCTCCTCACCCACTGAAAGCTCTTGAGACAGTTGCTGGAAGTCCCCAGCCTCATCCCCCGGACCCCGGGAACTTTCCAAAGGTTGGGCATCGGTCACGACAAACTCCTCCGGTGGGAGAGGAACCATTGCTGGCCATTCTGGGCAGGGGCCCGGGAACAGTTCCTGGAAGTCTGCCTGCTCCTCAGAATGTGTCATTGTAATGGAGTGAGGAGGCTGGGAGGAAGGAGGAGCAGCAGCCAGAGGATTCAGCGTTGCAGCAGTGGACGGCGCAGAACTCTGGGTGGTCGATAGATTGCTGGATGCACTTTCTGCCATCCACGATAGGACCTGCTCACACTGCTCATTTTCTAATAAAGGTCTACCGCGTGGACCCATTAATTGTGAGATAAATGTGCCTCTCTCCTAATCCCGCAGCAGTCGGCTGCGATACACCTGGATCAGGAGCTCGGCCTGTGCCCACACCCTGACTTGGGCCTCCGCGTCCTCGCCCGCGTCCACGTCCTCTAGGCCTACCCCTACCCCTCAGCATGCTGTATTACCAGTAGTGCAGAAACAGAACGCTGTGATTAAATGTGCCGCTTATTGGCCTGTGGTTGGAGGCTGACTTCCCTTACGGAACGCACAGCAGAGCCAGGAAACAATTTTGCGCACGCCTGTAGTGAGACGTAGGTGCGTATGACTGAGCTAGTGGAATTCACAGCGCAGAAGCAGTCAAGTGGCCAAAGGCCAGTAGTAGGCCTTAAGTATTTTGCTTCTATTTTTTTAAAATGCTGAGCTGATACAGCAGACAGATACTGTAGGCAGCGTATAATATTATGTATACTGTTTCCCTCTGGCGGGATGACGGCGATCATGTAAAAGAGACAGCAGATCCAGGAAACAATTTTGCGCAAGCCTGCTGTAACGCTTAGCTGCATATTAATTACGACTACTACCCCCAGCAGATAGATACTGTAGGCAGCGTATAATATTATGTATACTGTTTCCCTCTGGCGGGATGACGGCGATCAATTTTTTGGAAAAAGCCCACTGCCTATATAGCCTGAATATCTCTTTCCCTGCCTCACCAGTACTGGCCCTATACTCTGTACAATGACTGCAGACTGCGGATGCAATGCTCTGCACGGCCGATATACAAAAAAAAAAATTGTGCAACACTGCTAAAAGCAGCCTCAACAGTACTGCACACAGTCAGATGTGGCCCTAAGAAGGACCGTTGGGGTTCTTGAAGCCTAAAATAACTCCTAACTCTCCCCCTATAGCAGCTCCGGCACCAGCAGCACTTTCCCTGATCTCTGTCAGAATGCATCTGTGGCGAGCCGCGGGAGGGGCTGATTTATATACTCGGGTGACACCTGATCTCGCCAGCCACTCACTGCAGGGGGGTGGTATAGGGCTTGAACGTCGCAGGGGGAAGTTGTAATGCCTTCCCTGTCTTTCTATTGGCCAGAAAAGCGCGCTAACGTCTCAGAGATGAAAGTGAAAGTAACTCGAACATCGCGTGGTACTCGCCTCTAGTAACGAGCATCTCGAACACGCTAATACTCGAACGAGTATCAAGCTCGGACGAGTACGTTCGCTCATCTCTAATTATTATCTATAACTGTACAACTTTACTGAACAGTTAGGCCCCCTGTCCACGGCAAATCTCAGCTGTGGGAGCAGGAGCTGGCAGACTGTTCTCCGCAGGTCAGCCTATCTAACAGATACGCTGACCACGGAGAATCGGGGCAATTCGCAGCATGTTGCGTATTGCCGCCCATGAGCAGAGAATCACAATGATTATCTGCTTGTGGACACTGACCGGTGCTTTCCATAGCAACACTATAGAAAGCTTCAGTCGGCGTGATTCGCCGGCAATTTACCATCGGCAAAATCATGGCCGTGGACAGGGCACCTTATGTGATGCACTTTTCTATTATGTATATCTTTTTTGGTCTCTAATAAAATGAGATTTGATAAAAAAGAAAGTTCCAGGCACCAAGAAAAACATTAATTCCCAGCTCATTGACTTCAAAACGTGCTTTATCTCCGATGGCATTGTACCATCTCTGATTTATCTAGAGGCTCTACCATATCTCTTATCAAAATGTCCTTATTGTTTATACTACCTTGCTAATGTTGTTAATGTATGTAGTTTAAAATGGATCTTTATGCTAAGTACTTTATGGTTTTGGACAAATACTAGTTTAGATATTTTTAATTTATTGCATAGATGCAAATGAAACTAGACATTAGAGCATAATGAACCTAAATATATAATTATAGAATATTATAGGAATATATATATATATATATATATATATGTATTCTGCACAACCTGATATATAGAAATGACATTCTCTGTAATCCTCAGCAAGGAATATGATGACATAACTTACTGCACTGGCAGTGGACTACAAAAGCAGACATCTGTTGTAGCTGTACATTGTTACACAGAATCTAAAATCATTTTGCCAAGCAAGAAGCTGTTTCAACAATGTTATTTATGATGCCCATGCTGTCATTCCTTAGGATTACCTTGGAGAAGAGTGTCAGCAGGGGATGCACTCTGTAAACCTCTTACATAGATGTTTTTGGTCTGTAGGTCTTTGTTGAATTTGAAAAGAGAAATCACTGGTTGAAGCCATCAGATTTATGACACTTCCTAGGAACTAGAAAAAATATACGAAAATATCCACACTAAACCTTTACTTTATAAATAGCGAATGCATCAGAAAGAGAGGTAGATTAGTGGATTTATCTGAGTAGTGACAGTTTTCTATACTTCAGAAGTGGCAAGATGGAATGGATTTTTGTAAGGGATTACATTTGAGAAAAGGAACTATATTTATATTCCACTGAGACACAAATGTTTCTGAGATTTTTGCAAAATTTAAATGCATGATTTTGGAACAAATAATTTAAAGAAAAAAAACATTGAAAAAATCCTAACTAAAATCTATATAAACGGAACTAAAGATGTAAATGCAAGCTATTTTGTTATACCATGATCTATATTACTAGTATCAAATGTAAGGTGATTTTATTATAGTATGTTTTCTGTCGGTTGATATTATGTGAATATTTTTCCCATAAACATGCACATAGATAAGGCTTTGCACTGCAAGCTTCTCATTTTATATTCTATTTGATGGCTACATATTCATTTCATTCATCATTCGAAGACAGATAATCAGGAAGTCATTACCTTGCCAAGACTGGGCTTCTTATGAATGAGGTGTAATTCAGCACCTCAATATGCAAATATTACAGATAATAAAGTTTAAAATTGTTTGCAGTATTGGACTTGTCCTTTTACTGCATTGTGGTGTCAGATTCAATTAGTATCAGAAATAGTAAAAGCCTGTTTTGAAGGTCACTTTTTGAAATGCATTTTGGAAGATGTTCTGCATACTGGGAATTAGTGAAGATCTTGATTTTAATCTACATTAAAATAAAAATGATATTAATTAGATTGGTGAATATGACAGTCCTAATTTACTTTCCTTTAAAAATGGCAGTTTTATTTAATTTTTTTTACTTAATAAACAAAATGTTTCAGAATTGCCAAGTTTAATTGATATTCTGCCTTTATCATATTTTATATCTTATATCTAAATATAATTAGGGAATTAAAAAAATATATTTTCACCATTGTCACACACATGCTTGTGTGCCATTTTATTTTATTATTCAGTAGTTTTATTTACTGTATCAAATTTGATTACATACATTTAATTTGATATATTACCCCAAACTACTATCACACATTACAATGGATAAGAATAATGAATTCATTTAAACCAATGTTTAAAACCCCCTTAGCAAACCTGTATATGACTACCCTACCCATACCCTATTACACTAGAAATTTTTGGAGCTTTATAATGGTATATATATCATGAAAAGTAGTAAAATAATTAAAACCATAGTTAGAATCAGAAAAGAAAGCACATGATTTTTACATTAGTAGATAACAAAATCTTCATTTATATTTTAAAATTTTAGTGATTCACAAAAAATAAACAACTTTTTGTTATATTAGCGGGTGTTCACTAAACCATAACCACACAAATAACATTATAATAAGTAATATGCTAATATATCGTAAAATAAATGTCACATAAATGTTAAAATCTGATCATCTGAATATTATATTGTAAATAGATGGGAAAAAGTCTGAAATATTCAAATGTTTTATACATTCGCAATAGAAATAGTAAAAACTATCAGTTGAACAAGAAAAATGTTATACGGCATTATTTAAAAGTTTTTAAAAAAAGTTAGAGGAAATAAGTAGTAAAACAAATAAAATAAAGCAACAGTAAAATAAGGTTAACGTGTTATTTGCAACATGCAATGACTTGCATAAAAAAGGAATGGAATTTATTGCTTGTGTTCTACCCCTCCACCCACACACAAAACAAAAACACTTACTTTAAAATGGTACCATTGAAAAATGCAACTCATCCTTGAAAAAATAAGCCCTCATACAGCTATGGAATTAAAAAATTAAAAAATAAAATTATTATATTTGTCAGAATGCTGTGAGGCAAAGTTGATAAAACTTGTTTTTAATGGCTTTACAGTGCTGTCCTAGGCTAACTACTACCGCAGTGACAGTCACATCTCTAGGATGTTCTGGAAAAACAAGTCTGATTCATGGAAGCTCCACTTTGCTACTTAAAGGACTTTGAGGAACTATTGCTAACGTCATGGTGCCAGATATCACATAACTAGAGATGAGCGAACGCGTTCGTCCGAGCTTGATATTCGTGCGAATATTAGGGTGTTCGGGATGTTCGTTATTCGTAACGAACACCATGCGGTGTTCTGGTTACTTTCACTTCCTTCCCTGAGACGTTTGCGCGCTTTTCTGGCCAATTGAAAGACAGGGAAGGCATTACAACTTCCCCCTGCGTCGTTTAAGCCCTATACCACCCCCCTGCTGTGAGTGGCTGGCGAGATCAGGTGTCCGCCTAATATAAAAGTCGGCCCCTCCCGCGGCTCGCCTCAGATGCCTGGTGAGTTAGATGAGGGACAGTGCTGTTTGTACCGGAGCTGCTGTAGGGAAAGAATTGGTAGTTAGTGTAGGCTTCAAGACCCCCAAAGGTCCTTATTAGGGCCACTGATAGCTGTGTGTTGGCTGCTGTTAGCAGTGGCAATTTTTTTTTTTTCTCAAAATCGCCTCTGCAGAGCGTTGCACCCGGCATTAGGGACAGAATTGTTGCATAGGCAGGGAGAGTGTTAGGAGTGAGTGTAGCCTTCAAGAACCTCAACGGTCCTTTCTAGGGCCATATTTAACCGTGTGCAGTACTGTGCTGGCTGCTGTTAGCTGTGCTGCATATTTTTTTTCTTCTCAAAATCGCCTCTGCAGAGCATTGCACCCTCCATTGATACTGCAGGGAAAGAATTGTATAGGCAGGGCCACAACACAGTTATTATTCATTGAATATACGCAGTGCTGCCTTTTGGTTGAAAAAAACTGAAAACAAATCTATTTGTCCAGCCTCTGTCCGTCCTAAGGGCTGTGGACACGTGTGAGCTGCGTGTACAACGTTAAAAAATCAGACGCACCCAGCTACGCTTTACTGCTGGCTTCGCCATTTGCTTTCCTTAATTGGGAAAAAAATACCTGCTCTGCCAGAGTTATAATAACTCTGCTACCCTCACGTTCTGTGACACATTAGCAGGGACACAGCACAGTTATTAAACTTCTCATGTTCATTGAATATACGCAGTGCTGCCTTTTGGTTGAAAAAAAACTGAAAACAAATCTATTTGTCCAGCCTTTGTCCGTCCTAAGGGCTGTGGCACGTGTGAGCTGCGTGTACAACGTTAAAAAATCAGACGCACCCAGCTACGCTTTACTGCTGGCTTCGCCATTTGCTTTCCTTAATTGGGAAAAAAATACCTGCTCTGCCAGAGTTATAATAACTCTGCTACCCTCACGTTCTGTGACACATTAGCAGGGACACAGCACAGTTATTAAACTTCTCATGTTCATTGAATATACGCAGTGCTGCCTTTTGGTTGAAAAAAACTGAAAACAAATCTATTTGTCCAGCCTTTGTCCGTCCTAAGGGCTGTGGACACGTGTGAGCTGCGTGTACAACGTTAAAAAATCAGACGCACCCAGCTACGCTTTACTGCTGGCTTCGCCATTTGCTTTCCTTAATTGGGAAAAAAATACCTGCTCTGCCAGAGTTATAATAACTCTGCTACCCTCACGTTCTGTGACACATTAGCAGGGACACAGCACAGTTATTAAACTTAGATTATTCATTCACTAGAGGCAGTGGGGCCTTTCGTTTTCCAAAAAGGGAAAAAATTATATTTGGCCTGCAGTCTTGCGCCAATTTATTTCCTGCCTGTGAAATCAAATCACTGGTAATACAGCATGCTGAGGGGTAGGGGTAGGCCTAGAGGACGTGGACGCGGCCGAGGACGCGGATGCCCAAGTCAGGGTGTGGGCACAGGCCGAGCTCCTGATCCAGGTGTGTCGCAGCCGACTGCTGCGCGATTAGGAGAGAGGCACGTTTCTGGCGTCCCCACATTCATCGCCCAATTAATGGGTCCACGCGGGAGACGGTTATTAGAAAATGAGCAGTGTGAGCAGGTCCTGTCCTGGATGGCAGAAAGTGCTTCGAGCAACCTATCGTCAACACGCAGTTCTGCGCCGTCCACTGCTGCAAATCCGAATCCTCTGTCTGCTGCTCCTCCTTCCTCCCAGCCTCCTCACTCCACTACAATGACACCTGCTCAGGAGCGGGAACACTCCCAGGAACTGTTCTCGGGCCCCTGCTTAGATTGGGCAGCAGCGGTTCCTCTCCCACCAGAGGAGTTTATCGTCACTGATGCCCAACCATTCGAAAGTTCCCGGGGTCCGGGGGATGAGGCTGGGGACTTCCGCCAACTGTCTCAACAACTTTCTGTGGGTGAGGAGGACGATGACGATCAGACACAGTTGTCTTGCAGTGAGGTAGTAGTAAGGGCAGTAAGTCCGAGGGAGCAGCGCACAGAGGATTCGGAGGAAGAGCAGCAAGACGATGAGGTGACTGACCCCACCTGGTGTGCAACGCTTACTCAGGAGGACAGGTCTTCAGAGGGGGAGTCAAGGGCATCATCAGGGCAGGTTGCAAGAGGCAGTGCGGTGGCCAGGGGTAGAGGCAGGGCCAGACCGAATAATCCACCAAGTGTTTCCCAAAGCGCCCCCTCGCGCCATGCCACCCTGCAGAGGCCGAGGTGCTCTAAGGTCTGGCAGTTTTTCACAGAGACGCCTGACGACCGACGAACAGTGGTGTGCAACCTTTGTCGCGCAAATCTCAGCCGGGGAGCCAACACCAACAGCCTCACCACCACCACCATGCGCAGAC
Source organism: Eleutherodactylus coqui (assembly GCF_035609145.1). Taxonomy (NCBI): domain Eukaryota; kingdom Metazoa; phylum Chordata; class Amphibia; order Anura; family Eleutherodactylidae; genus Eleutherodactylus; species Eleutherodactylus coqui. Next base: position 75,023,218 of record NC_089838.1, read on the forward strand.
ATATGATGGCCAAGCACCCCACAAGGTGGGACGAAGGCTGTTCAGCGCCTCCGGTTTGCACCCCTGCCTCTCCCCCTGTGCCCCAACCTGCCACTGAGATGCAACCCCCCTCTCAGGACACAGGCACTACCGCCTCATGGCCTGCACCCACACCCTCATCTCCGCTGTCCTCGGCCCCATCCACCAGTGTAGTTCAGCGCACCGTCCAGCCGTCGCTTGCGCAAGTGTTCGAGCGCAAGCGCAAGTACGCCGCCACGCACCCGCACGCTCAAACGTTAACCGTCCGCATAGCAAAATTCATCAGCCTTGAGATGCTGCCGTATAGGGTTGTGGAAACTGAGTCCTTCAAAAGTATCATGGAGGCGGCGGCCCCGCGCTACTCAGTTCCCAGTCGCCACTACTTTTCCCGATGTGCCGTCCCAGCCCTGCACGACCACGTCTCCCGCAACATTGTACGCGCCCTCACCAACGCGGTTACTGCCACGGTCCACTTAACTACGGACACGTGGACAAGCATAGGCGGGCAGGGCCACTACATCTCCCTGACGGCACATTGGGTGAATTTAGTGGAGGCTGGGACAGAGTCAGAGCCTGGGACCGCTCACGTCCTACCCACCCCCAGAATTGCGGGCCCCAGCTCGGTGCTGGTATCTGCGGAGGTGTATGCTTCCTCCACTAAAGCACCCTCCTCCTCCTCTGTCTCGCAATCAAGATGTGTTAGCAGCAGCATGTCGCCAGCAGTCGGTGTCGCGCGGTGTGGCAGCACAGCGGTGGGCAAGCGTCAGCAGGCCGTGCTGAAACTACTCAGCTTAGGCGATAAGAGGCACACGGCCCACGAACTGCTGCAGGGTCTGACACAGCAGACCGACCGCTGGCTTGCGCCGCTGAGCCTCCAACCGGGCATGGTCGTGTGTGACAACGGCCGTAACCTGGTGGCGGCTCTGCAGCTCGGCAGCCTCACGCACGTGCCATGCCTGGCCCACGTCTTTAATTTGGTGGTTCAGCGCTTTCTGAAAAGCTACCCACGCTTGTCAGACCTGCTCGTAAGGCGCGCCGGCTCTGCGCACATTTCCGCAAGTCCCACACGGATGCTGCCACCCTGCGCACCCTGCAACATCACTTTAAGCTGCCAGTGCACCGACTGCTGTGCGACGTGCCCACACGGTGGAACTCTACGCTCCACATGTTGGCCAGGCTCTATGAACAGCGTAGAGCTATAGTCGAATACCAACTCCAACATGGGCGGCGCAGTGGGAGTCAGCCTCCTCAATTCCTTTCAGAAGAGTGGGCCTGGTTGGCAGACATCTGCCATGTCCTTGGTAATTTTGAGGAGTCTACCCAGGTGGTGAGCGGCGATGCTACAATCATTAGCGTCACCATTCCTCTGCTATGCATCTTGAGAAATTCCCTGCAAACCATAAAGGCAGCTGCTTTGCGCTCGGAAACGGGGGCGGGGGAAGACAGTATGCCGCTGGATAGTCAGGGCACCCTCCTGTCTATTTCTCAGCGCGTACAGGAGGAGGAGGAGGAGCATGAGGAGGATGAGGAGGAGGGGGAAGAGACAGCTTGGCCCGCTGCTGACGGTACACCGGCTGATTGCCTGTCATCCTTTCAGCGTGTATGGCCTGAGGAGGAGGAGGAGGAGGAGGAGGATCCTGAAAGTGATCTTCCTAGTGAAGACAGCCATGTGTTGCGTACTGGTACCCTGGCACACATGGCTGACTTCATGTTAGGATGCCTTTCTCGTGACCCTCGCGTTGCACGCATTCTGGCCACAACGGATTACTGGGTGTACACACTGCTCGACCCACGCTATAAGGAGAACCTGCCCACTCTCATTCCCGAAGAGGAAAGGGGTTCGAGAGTGTTGCTATACCACAGGACCCTTGCGGACAAGCTGATGGTAAAATTCCCAGCTGACAGCGCTAGTGGCAGAAGGCGCAGTACCGAGGGCAAGGTAGCAGGGAAGGTGCGGAGATCGAGCAGCATGTACATCCCAGGCAGTGCAACAGTCTTTAAGGGCCTGGCCAGCTTTATGGCTCCCCACCAAGACTGTGTCACCGCTCCCCAGTCAAGGCTGAGTCAGCGGGAGCACTGTAAAAGGATGGTGAGGGAGTACGTAGCCGATCGCACGACCATCCTCGGTGACGCCTCTGCCCCCTACAACTACTGGGTGTCGAAGCTGGACACGTGGCCTGAACTAGCGCTGTATGCCCTGGAGGTGCTTGCTTGTCCTGCGGCTAGCGTCTTGTCGGAGAGGGTGTTTAGTGCGGCTGGGGGAATCATCACAGATAAGCGTAGCCGCTTGTCAACCGACAGTGCCGACAGGCTAACACTCATCAAGATGAACAAAGGCTGGATTTCCCCAGACTTCTGTTCTCCACCAGCGGACAGCAGCGATACGTAAGCAATACGTAGGCTGCACCCGCGGATGGAAGCTACGTTCTCTCTCACCATCCAAAACGGGGACATTTCTGCTTCATCAATCTGTGTCTAATATTCCTCCTCCTCCTCCTGCTCCTCCTCCTGAAACCTCACGTAATCACGCTGAACGGGCAATTTTTCTTAGGGCCACAAGGCTCACTCAAATAATTTTTCTGAACAATTTTTATAAGTTTCAATGCGCTTAAAAGCGTTGGAACTTTAACTTGAACCAATTTTTCGTTACACTGGGCTGCCTCCAGGCCTAGTTACCACTTAAGCCACATTAACCAAAGCGATTCACCTGCCATCTTGGTTGGGCATGGCCAATTTTTACTGAGGTACATTAGTACTGTTGGTACACCAATTTTTTGGGGCCCTCACCTACAGTGTAATCATAGTAATTTCTATGTTCTTCGCCTGCACTCATGGTACAGAAAGGTGTGTGGGGTTGGCCTACACTTTAGCTACATAAATGTAACTTGTGCCTTGGCTATACTAAGGCTACTGAAATGGAACTAAGACTGCGCTCCCACTATACTGCTGCTTCAGAATTGTTACTGGGGCCTGTCTTGAGTGCTACTATTGCTGACATGGAACGAAGACTGCGCTCCCGCTATACTGCTGCTTCGGAATTGTTACTGGGGCCTGTCTTGAGTGCTACTATTGCTGACATGGAACGAAGACTGCGCTCCCGCTATACTGCTGCTTCGGAATTGTTACTGGGACCTGTCTTGAGTGCTACTATTGCTGACATGGAACGAAGACTGCGCTCCCGCTATACTGCTGCTTCGGAATTGTTACTGGGGCCTGTCTTGAGTGCTACTATTGCTGACATGGAACGAAGACTGCGCTCCTCCTATAATGCTGCTACTGATATGTTAGTGGGGCCTGTCCTAATGCTACGGCTGAAATGTTACGAATTCTGGGCTCTGCCTATACCGCTGCTAATGGTATGTCTCTGGGGTGTGGAAACAGAGGCTTCCCAAAGACATGATGGCGGCGAGGCCATTTCCCACCAACGCGGTTACTGTTAAGGTGCATTTAACCACGGACACGTGGAGAGGACACGTAGTGCCTCAAAAACATCCCCCTCCTCCTCCAACAGGGAAAACATTCTTGGCAAATGCCTTTGCATTGGTTCGTCTGGTGGCAGTCCAAGAATTTCACCTTTACCGACACAACAAGAGAGCCCCCACACCATCCCCCCGCCACGGCCCACTTAATCCTGGCCGCATTCCGAAAACCAACAAAATACAACCGTGCTACTAGGTCCGCAGTCACCACCACATTACCACCAACGCGGTTACTGTTAAGGTGCATATAACCACGGACACGTGGAGAGGACACGTAGTGCCTCAAAAACATCCCCCTCCTCCTCCAACAGGGAAAACATTCTTGGCAAATGCCTTTGCATTGGTTCGTCTGGTGGCAGTCCAAGAATTTCACCTTTACCGACACAACAAGAGAGCCCCCACACCATCCCCCCGCCACGGCCCACTTAATCCTGGCCGCATTCTGAAAACCAACAAAATACAACCGTGCTACTAGGTCCGCAGTCACCACCACATTACCACCAACGCGGTTACTGTTAAGGTGCATATTACCAGTCTGACTGGGGCATGCAGACACCTTGACAGAATGAATAGTGTGTGGCACATAGGTTCCCCATTGCTATGCCCACGTGTGCAGCTCCTGATGGCGGTGGCACAGGATTATATTTCTCATTGCTTCTGTACAGCATTGTGGGCTATCGCCCCGCCCCTATTAAAGAGGGTCGCTGCCTAGCCGTGCCAACCCTCTGCAGTGTGTGCCTGCGGTTCCTCCTCATGGCAGACGCACTTCTAAATAGACATGAGTGTGGCGTGGCATGAGGGCAGCTGAAGGCTGCGCAGGGACACTTTGGTGTGCGCTGTGGGGGGGAGGGGGGGCGGTTGGGCAGCATGTAACCCAGGAGAAGTGGCAGCGGAGTGTCATCCAGGCAGTGATTGTGCTTTGTTGTAGCTAGTGTGGTGCTTAGCAAAGGTATGCCATGCTAATGAGGGCTTTTCAGAAGTAAAAGTTTTTGGGAGGGGGGGGGGGGGCCCACTCTTGCCGCTATTGTGGCTTAATAGTGGGACCTGTGAACTTGAGATGCAGCCCAACATGTAGCCCCTCGCCTGCCCTATCCGTTGCTGTGTTGTTCCCATCACTTTCTTGAATTGCCCAGATTTTCACACATGAAAACCTTAGCGAGCATCGGCGAAATACAAAAATGTTCTGGTCGCCCATTGACTTCAATGGGGTTCGTTGTTCGAAACGAACCCTCGAACATCGCGGGAAGTTCGTTCCGAATAACGAACACCCGAACATTTTGGTGTTCGCTCATCTCTACACATAACACATTCAAAGATCTTGGGAAGTACATGCTTAGACAAGTCAGAGATATTTTGGTGCCACACAGGAAACCTACACATTAGGCAGACAGTCTTAATGCTATTGTTGATTAGTGCATTTAATAAATGGAACATGGTGTAACAAACAAAATACACCCTAAATTACATACATTGCAAATTTCTCTATCTGCTGAAAATATTGTCTCAGTGACCATACAATTGTGGACCTGTACTGTGCAGGACCTTTAAAGCTTTTTTGGGGGGAGGGAGGGGTAGCATTGTATTTTTTTTTCTAGAAACTTCAGAATGTATTTTTATAGGAGGTTAAACCTCCATTTGTTCTTAAACTCAACATCAAACTTTCTTTTTTTTTTTTTACAGTTAGAGAGTTGAATACAATTCTGGTTGCATGCACTTTTACTTTTAACTACAGTAAGCTCACAATCATGTGTAAGGGGGTATCACTCATGCTTTCCTCTTAATATTAAATTGTGTAGGCTTCCTTTTAATTGTTGTCATGATGTGTTCATTATGTTATGCCACATTTTTTGCTAACCATTTAACCTTGTAATGGGATGGCAGGCCAATGTAATGGTGTTGGATATAAGTGCAGACTCATCATTAATGTGGTGGTGATAATTTTGGCGCCGAGCATTGTAATAGAATTATGCCAGGTTATGGCTAGGAATTAGAGATGAGCGAACACCAAAATGCTCGGGTGTTCGTTATTCGAAACGAACTTCCCGCGATGTTTGAGGGTTCGTTTCGAATAACGAACCCCATTGAAGTCAATGGGCGACCGGAGCATTTTTGTATTTCGCCGATGCTCGCTAAGGTTTTCATGTGTGAAAATCTGGGCAATTCAAGAAAGTGATGGGAACGACACAGCAACGGATAGGGCAGGCGAGGGGCTACATGTTGGGCTGCATCTCAAGTTCACAGGTCCCACTATTAAGCCACAATACCGGCAAGAGTGGGCCCCCCCCCCCCTCCCAACAACTTTTACTTCTGAAAAGCCCTCATTAGCATGGCATACCTTTGCTAAGCACCACACTACCTCCAACAAAGCACAATCACTGCCTGCATGACACTCCACTGACACTTCTCCTGGGTTACATGCTGCCCAACCGCACCCCCTCCCCCCCACAGCGCACACCAAACTCTCTCTGCGCAGCCTTCAGCTGCCCTCATGCCACACCACCCTCATGTCTATTTAGAAGTGCGTCTGCCATGACGAGGGACCGCAGGCACACACTGCAGAGGTTGGCACGGCTAGGCAGCGACCCTCTTTAAAAGTGGCGGGGCGATAGCCCACAATGCTGTACAGAAGCAATGAGAAATAGAATCCTGTGCCACCGCCATCAGGAGCTGCACACGTGGGCATAGCAATGGGGAACCTATGTGCCACACACTATTCATTCTGTCAAGGTGTCTGCATGCCCCAGTCAGACCGCGGTTTTTAATTCATAGACACAGGCAGGTACAACTCCCTATTGTGAAGTCCCTGTGGACCCACAGCATGGGTGGCTCCCTGGAACCCACCGGCGGTACACAAAAATATCCCATTGCATTGCCCAACACAGCTGAGGTAGTAATGTTGTGCGTAATACAGGTGGGCTTCGGCCCACACTGCATGCCCCAGTCAGACTGGGGTTCTTTACAAGTGGAAACAGATGCATTTATAATTCCCTGTGGACCCACAGCATGGGTGGGTGCCAGGAAGCCACCGGCGGTACACAGAAATATCCCATTGCATTGCCCAACACAGCTGAGGTAGTAATGTCGTGCTTAATGCAGGTGGGCTTCGGCCCACACTGCATGCCCCAGTCAGACTGGGGTTCTTTTCAAGTGTACAGATGTAGTAAAAACTCCGTGTGCACCTACAGCATGGGTGGCTCCCTGGAACCCACCGGCGGTACACAAAAATATCCCATTGCATTGCCCAACACAGCTGAGGTAGTAATGTCGTGCTTAATGCAGGTGGGCTTCGGCCCACACTGCATGCCCCAGTCAGACTGGGGTTCTTTTCAAGTGTACAGATGTAGTAAAAACTCCGTGTGCACCTACAGCATGGGTGGCTCCCTGGAACCCACCGGCGGTACACAAAAATATCCCATTGCATTGCCCAACACAGCTGAGGTAGTAATGTCGTGCTTAATGCAGGTGGGCTTCGGCCCACACTGCATGCCCCAGTCAGACTGGGGTTCTTTTCAAGTGTACAGATGTAGTAAAAACTCCGTGTGCACCTACAGCATGGGTGGCTCCCTGGAACCCACCGGCGGTACACAAAAATATCCCATTGCATTGCCCAACACAGCTGAGGTAGTAATGTCGTGCTTAATGCAGGTGGGCTTCGGCCCACACTGCATGCCCCAGTCAGACTGGGGTTCTTTTCAAATGTACAGATGTAGTAAAAACTCCGTGTGCACCTACAGCATGGGTGGCTCCCTGGAACCCACCGGCGGTACACAAAAATATCCCATTGCATTGCCCAACACAGCTGAGGTAGTAATGTCGTGCTTAATGCAGGTGGGCTTCGGCCCACACTGCATGCCCCAGTCAGACTGGGGTTCTTTACAAGTGGAAACAGATGCATTTATAATTCCCTGTGGACCCACAGCATGGGTGGGTGCCAGGAAGCCACCGGCGGTACATAGAAATATCCCATTGCATTGCCCAACACAGCTGAGGTAACGTCAGCTGTAATGCAGGTGGGCTAAAAATTAATTTGATTACACTGTAGGCGAGGGCCCACAAAAATTGCTGTATCAACAGTACTAATGTACATCCAAAAAATTGGCCATGGCCAGCCAAGAGGGCAGGTGAAACCCATTAATCGCTTTGGTTAATGTGGCTTAAGTGGTAACTAGGCCTGGAGGCAGCCCAGTGTAACGAAAAATTGGTTCAAGTTAAAGTTCCAACGCTTTTAAGCGCATTGAAACTTTTAAAAATTGTTCAGAAAAATTATTTGAGTGAGCCTTGTGGCCCTAAGAAAAATTGCCCGTTCAGCGTGATTACGTGAGGTTTCAGGAGGAGGAGCAGGAGGAGGAGGAGGAATATTAGACACAGATTGATGAAGCAGAAATGTCCCCGTTTTGGATGGTGAGAGAGAACGATGCTTCCATCCGCGGGTGCAGCCTACGTATTGCTTACGTATCGCTGCTGTCCGCTGGTGGAGAACAGAAGTCTGGCGAAATCCAGGCTTTGTTCATCTTGATGAGTGTTAGCCTGTCGGCACTGTCGGTTGACAAGCGGGTACGCTTATCTGTGATGATTCCCCCAGCCGCACTAAACACCCTCTCCGACAAGACGCTAGCCGCAGGACAAGCAAGCACCTCCAGGGCATACAGCGCTAGTTCAGGTCACGTGTCCAGCTTCGACACCCAGTAGTTGTAGGTGGCAGAGGCGTCACGGAGGACGGTCGTGAGATCGGCTACGTACTCCCTCACCATCCTTTTACAGTGCTCCCGCCGACTCAGCTTTGACTGGGGAGCGGTGACACAGTCTTGGTGGGGAGCCATAAAGCTGTCCAGGCCCTTAAAGACTGTTGCACTGCCTGGGATGTACATGCTGCTCGATCTCCGCACCTCCCCTGCTACCTTGCCCTCGGTACTGCGCCTTCTGCCACTAGCGCTGTCAGCTGGGAATTTTACCATCAGCTTGTCCGCAAGGGTCCTGTGGTATAGCAACACTCTCGAACCCCTTTCCTCTTCGGGAATGAGAGTGGGCAGGTTCTCCTTATAGCGTGGGTCGAGCAGTGTGTACACCCAGTAATCCGTTGTGGCCAGAATGCGTGCAACGCGAGGGTCACGAGAAAGGCATCCTAACATGAAGTCAGCCATGTGTGCCAGGGTACCTGTACGCAACACATGGCTGTCTTCACTAGGAAGATCACTTTCAGGATCCTCCTCCTCCTCCTCCTCCTCCTCCTCCTCCTCAGGCCATACACGCTGAAAGGATGACAGGCAATCAGACGGTGTACCGTCAGCAGCGGGCCAAGCTGTCTCTTCCCCCTCCTCCTCATCCTCCTCATGCTCCTCCTCCTCCTCCTGTACGCGCTGAGAAATAGACAGGAGGGTGCTCTGACTATCCAGCGACATACTGTCTTCCACCGCCCCCATTTCCGAGCGCAAAGCAGCGGCCTTTATGCTTTGCAGGGAATTTCTCAAGATGCATAGCAGAGGAATGGTGATGCTAATGATTGCAGCATCGCCGCTCACCACCTGGGTAGAGTCCTCAAAATTACCAAGGACATGGCAGATGTCTGCCAACCAGGCCCACTCTTCTGAAAAGAATTGAGGAGGCTGACTCCCACTGCGCCGCCCATGTTGGAGTTGGAATTCGACTATAGCTCTACGCTGTTCATAGAGCCTGGCCAACATGTGGAGCGTAGAGTTCCACCGTGTGGGCACGTCGCACAGCAGTCGGTGCACTGGCAGCTTAAAGCGATGTTGCAGGGTGCGCAGGGTGGCAGCGTCCGTGTGGGACTTGCGGAAATGTGCGCAGAGCCGGCGCGCCTTTACGAGCAGGTCTGACAAGCGTGGGTAGCTTTTCAGAAAGCGCTGAACCACCAAATTAAAGACGTGGGCCAGGCATGGCACGTGCGTGAGGCTGCCGAGCTGCAGAGCCGCCACCAGGTTACGGCCGTTGTCACACACGACCATGCCCGGTTGGAGGCTCAGCGGCGCAAGCCAGCGGTCGGTCTGCTGTGTCAGACCCTGCAGCAGTTCGTGGGCCGTGTGCCTCTTATCTCCTAAGCTGAGTAGTTTCAGCACGGCCTGCTGACGCTTGCCCACCGCTGTGCTGCCACACCGCGCGACACCGACTGCTGGCGACGTGCTGCTGCTAACACATCTTGATTGCGAGACAGAGGTTGCGGAGGAGGAGGAGGAGGAGGGTGCTTTAGTGGAGGAAGCATACACCTCCGCAGATACCACCACCGAGCTGGAGCCCGCAATTCTGGGGGTGGGTAGGACGTGAGCGGTCCCAGGCTCTGACTCTGTCCCAGCCTCCACTAAATTCACCCAATGTGCCGTCAGGGAGATGTAGTGGCCCTGCCCGCCTGTGCTTGTCCACGTGTCCGTTGTTAAGTGGACCGTGGCAGTAACCGCGTTGGTGAGGGCGCGTACAATGTTGCGGGAGACGTGGTCGTGCAGGGCTGGGACGGCACATCGGGAAAAGTAGTGGCGACTGGGAACTGAGTAGCGCGGGGCCGCCGCCTCCATGATACTTTTGAAGGACTCCGTTTCCACAACCCTATACGGCAGCATCTCAAGGCTGATGAATTTTGCTATGCGGACAGTTAACGTTTGAGCGTGCGGGTGCGTGGCGGCGTACTTGCGCTCCAACAGTTGCGCAAGCGACGGCTGGACGGTGCGCTGAACTACACTGGTGGATGGGGCCGAGGACAGCGGAGGAGAGGGTGTGGGTGCAGGCCATGAGGCGGTAGTGCCCGTGTCCTGAGAGGGGAGTTGCATCTCAGTGGCAGGTTGGGGCACAGGGGGAGAGGCAGGGGTGCAAACCGGAGGCGGTGAACGGCCTTCGTCCCACCTTGTGGGGTGCTTGGCCATCATATGTCTGCGCATGCTGGTGGTGGTGAGGCTGTTGGTGTTGGCTCCCCGGCTGAGCTTTGCGCGACAAAGGTTGCACACCACTGTTCGTTGGTCGTCAGGCGTCTCTGTGAAAAACTGCCGGACCTTAGAGCACCTCGGCCTCTGCAGGGTGGCATGGCGCGAGGGTGCGCTTTGGGAAACAGTTGGTGGATTATTCGGTCTGGCCCTGCCTCTACCCCTGGACACCGCACTGCCTCTTGCAACCTGCCCTGCTGCTGCCCCTGCCTCCCCCTCTGAAGAACTGTCCTGAGTAGGCGTTGCAAACCAGGTGGGGTCAGTCACCTCATCGTCCTGCTGCTCTTCCTCAGAATCCTCTGTGCGCTCCTCCCTCGCACTTACTGCCCTCACTACTGACTACCTGACTGCAAGACAACTGTGTCTCATCGTCATCGTCCTCCTCACCCACAGAAAGTTCTTGAGACAGTTTGCGGAATTCCCCAGCCTCATCCCCCGGACCCCGGGAACTTTGCAATGGTTGGGCATCAGTGACGATAAACTCCTCTGGTGGGAGAGGAACCACTGCTGCCCAATCTGAGCAGGGGCCAGAGAACAGTTCCTGGGAGTCTTCACGCAGCTGAGCAGGTGTCATTGTAGTGGAGTGAGGAGGCTGGGAGGAAGGAGGAGCAGCAGACAGAGGATTCTGATTTGCAGCAGTGGACGGCGCAGAACTGCGGGTGGACGATAGGTTGCTTGAAGCACTTTCTGCCATCCAGGACAGGACCTGCTCACACTGCTCATTTTCTAATAACCGTCTCCCGCGTGGACCCATTAATTGGGCGATGAATGTGGGGACGCCAGAAACGTGCCTCTCTCCTAATCGCGCAGCAGTCGGCTGCGACACACCTGGATCAGGAGCTCGGCCTGTGCCCACACCCTGACTTGGCCCTCCGCGTCCTCGGCCGCGTCCACGTCCTCTAGGCCTACCCCTACCCCTCAGCATGCTGTATTACCAGTGATTTGATTTCACAGGCAGGAAATAAATTGGCGCAAGACTGCAGGCCAAATATAATTTTTTCCCTTTTTTGAAAACGAAAGGCCCCACTGCCTCTAGTGAATGAATAATCTAAGTTTAATAACTGTGCTGTGTCCCTGCTAATGTGTCACAGAACTTGAGGGTAGCAGAGTTATTAACTCTGGCAGAGCAGGTATTTTTTTCCCAATTAAGGAAAGCAAATGGCGAAGCCAGCAGTAAACCGTAGCTGGGTGCGTCTGATTTTTTAACGTTGTACACGCAGCTCACACGTGTCCACAGCCCTTAGGACGGACAGAGGCAGGACAAATAGATTTCGTTTCCCTTTTTTTAACACCAAAAGGACCCACTGCGTATATTTAATGAACATGAGAAGTTTAATAACTGTGCTGTGTCCCTGCTAATGTGTCACAGAACTTGAGGGTAGCAGAGTTATTAACTCTGGCAGAGCAGGTATTTTTTTCCCAATTAAGGAAAGCAAATGGCGAAGCCAGCAGTAAACCGTAGCTGGGTGCGTCTGATTTTTTAACGTTGTACACGCAGCTCACACGTGTCCACAGCCCTTAGGACGGACAGAGGCAGGACAAATAGATTTTGTTTCCCTTTTTTTACACCAAAAGGACCCACTGCGTATATTCAATGAACATGAGAAGTTTAATAACTGTGCTGTGTCCCTGCTAATGTGTCACAGAACTTGAGGGTAGCAGAGTTATTAACTCTGGCAGAGCAGGTATTTTTTTCCCAATTAAGGAAAGCAAATGGCGAAGCCAGCAGTAAACCGTAGCTGGGTGCGTCTGATTTTTTAACGTTGTACACGCAGCTCACACGTGTCCACAGCCCTTAGGACGGACAGAGGCAGGACAAATAGATTTCGTTTCCCTTTTTTTAACACCAAAAGGACCCACTGCGTATATTCAATGAACATGAGAAGTTTAATAACTGTGCTGTGTCCCTGCTAATGTGTCACAGAACTTGAGGGTAGCAGAGTTATTAACTCTGGCAGAGCAGGTATTTTTTTCCCAATTAAGGAAAGCAAATGGCGAAGCCAGCAGTAAACCGTAGCTGGGTGCGTCTGATTTTTTAACGTTGTACACGCAGCTCACACGTGTCCACAGCCCTTAGGACGGACAGAGGCAGGACAAATAGATTTCGTTTCCCTTTTTTTACACCAAAAGGACCCACTGCGTATATTCAATGAACATGAGAAGTTTAATAACTGTGCTGTGTCCCTGCTAATGTGTCACAGAACTTGACGGTAGCAGAGTTATTAACTCTGGCAGAGCAGGTATTTTTTTCCCAATTAAGGAAAGCAAATGGCGAAGCCAGCAGTAAACCGTAGCTGGGTGCGTCTGATTTTTTAACGTTGTACACGCAGCTCACACGTGTCCACAGCCCTTAGGACGGACAGAGGCAGGACAAATAGATTTCGTTTCCCTTTTTTTACACCAAAAGGACCCACTGCGTATATTCAATGAACATGAGAAGTTTAATAACTGTGCTGTGTCCCTGCTAATGTGTCACAGAACTTGAGGGTAGCAGAGTTATTAACTCTGGCAGAGCAGGTATTTTTTTCCCAATTAAGGAAAGCAAATGGCGAAGCCAGCAGTAAACCGTAGCTGGGTGCGTCTGATTTTTTAACGTTGTACACGCAGCTCACACGTGTCCACAGCCCTTAGGATGGACAGAGGCAGGACAAATAGATTTCGTTTCCCTTTTTTTACACCAAAAGGACCCACTGCGTATATTCAATGAATAATAACTGTGTTGTGGCCCTGCCTACACAATTCTTTCCCTGTAGTATCAATGGAGGGTGCAATGCTCTGCAGAGGCGATTTTGAGAAAAAAAAAAATATGCAGCACAGCTAACAGCAGCCAGCACAGTACTGCACACGGTTAAATATGGCCCTAGAAAGGACCGTTGAGGTTCTTGAAGGCTACACTCACTCCTAACACTCTCCCTGCCTATCCAACACTTCTGTCCCTAATGCCGGGTGCAACGCTCTGCAGAGGCGATTTTGAGAAAAAAAAAAAAAAGGCACTGCTAACAGCAGCCAACACACAGGTATTACTGGCCCTAATAAGGACCTTTGGGGTTCTTGAAGCCTACACTAACTGCTATTTCTCTCCCTACAGCAGCTCCGGTACCAGCAGCACTGTCCCTCATCTAACTCACAAGGCATCTGAGGCGAGCCGCGGGAGGGGCCGACTTTTATATTCGGGTGACATCTGATCTTCCCAGCCACTCACAGCAGGGGGGTGGTATAGGGCTTGAACGTCACAGGGGGAAGTTGTAATGCCTTCCCTGTCTTTCAATTGGCCAGAAAAGCGCGCTAACGTCTCAGGGAAGGAAGTGAAAGTAACCGGAACACCGCATGGTGTTCGTTACGAATAACGAACATCCCGAACACCCTAATATTCGCACGAATATCAAGCTCGGACGAATACGTTCGCTCATCTCTACTAGGAATGATAATTGCAAGTAAAGTTTAGCACCAGTAGGAGAGTTGTGCGTTTAAATCATGTGAGGTGCCAGAGGAGCCCTGTGGGAGTGCGAGAGTTGTGCTCAAAATCTGTGAGCAGAGTAGCCCTGAGCACTGTTATAAGTATATCCGTGGACTGTATGCTGAAACAGAGCAATGGCAAACATGAGTGGAGAGGTACAACATGGTCTAATGGAACCACCACTAGACTACTGGTTGTGCAATGGAAGAGCCACAGTTCATAAGTGGATTTGAATGATTGAGTATAGGAGTGTTGTTATTAAAAGAAGCCAGAGAGTGGTGAAAGTGGAACATATACTATTACTGTTTGGAAGCTTTTGCTGCATTAGTGTCAGCTATAAAAACATCAGGCCCAAGTTAAGAGACACCAGCAGATAGTAAAGATTGGTTATTCTGAGGTCCAGTTATTGTAGAAGTCCGTTCAGCCAAGTCCAACAGAGTGTACTAGTAGAGTTAATAAGGAATGTAGCAAACCTGACAGTTTCTTTTAAGATAAGTCAAATGATAGATTTGCAGTCTATAAAGAGTAGTGGCGTAGTGGCCAGGAGGATCCATATAGGTGCAGAATAACATACATACTCAATAACTGATACAACCCTTATGACCTGCATCTAAGCAGTGCAGGATGTGTTAGGTAGTAGCCTCCTAGACACCCACAGTGGGATGGACAGAGGCTATCAGTCACTTTGGCACAACCTGATTCTGCTGGGAAGTTGCCTGCCAATGTAAGAAAATTAAAAAAAAATTAAAGTTAAACCACAAAAGATCTATGTTAATCCACAGGAAAGGCTCCATTACAAGTGCCAGCCATTACAAGTGTCAGCCAATATTTGTGCCCTTAATCAATACCCCCAAATGTTCAATCTTCCTCTGGGTCTTAATGCTATATGTGAAAATAATTACATCATTCAGATTGCTTTTGTGATTTATCACATATCTAATTACACTTCAGTAAATATTTCATGACAGCACATAAAATGCTTGTTATTAAATAAGTAAAAACAGAACAAATGAGTAGGCAAAATGGTATATAGCCAAAGTCGATTAGAATCTCTTCTATATTCTAGACATTATGACAGACTGAAATTTGGTGGAAGAATGGGAGTAGCAGAAAAAGATACAACAAAAACATTAAAAAAAAGAACTTGAAGCTGGTAAAGCAACTGAAAACAAAACATAACCTGTGTATAGGTTGCCAGAGAGGTAAAAAGAAACTAACCCGGTATAATTAAAAAAAAAGAATGGCCAATTAGGATACTGGCATCTTTAAAATTAAAATTAAAAAATCAGTTTGGGGATTGAATTCATCCTGAAGAGAGTCATACTAATGGACAAAGGTATCCAGGCAAGTTCAAAGAAGTCATATCTGGAATGTCTATTGGCATATAAGCATTCCATATCATATGAGCTGTTTACACAGTGGTTTTCCGTGATAGATGGGGTGTGGGGAAGTTCCCACATTTTAGCAAGATTAAAGTATGCAGCAATTATTATATGGCTTATCACAGTGTTGGCAAGTTGAGGAATATCATTAATAACAAAGAAGCTTAAGGCCAAGCTGGGTTAGGGAGAATGTGGTTTGACAACATATTGGAAATAATATCAATGGTATTACACTAGAAGGTAGAGCCGCCTTATAAGGCCTCATGTCCACGGGGAAAATCGGGCCCGCTACGGATTCTACATGTAGAATCTGCAGCGGGTCCCTCCTGCCCCGCGGACGTGAGGGCTGAAAAGAAGAATTAATGAGAATAAACTTACCTCCCATCCGCTCCGTTTCTTCTCTTCGCGGCGGCGTCATCTTCTCTCGTCGTGGCCGGATCTTCATTCTTTGGCTCGGCGGATGTGCACGATGACGTCGGTGACGTGCCCCGCGCATGCGCCGGCCGAAGCAAAATGATCCGGCCGCGACTGAGAGAAGATGGCGCCGCCGCGAAGAGAAGAAACGGAGCGGGTGAGTAAAATATGATTTTTGTCTCCCGCGGATCCGGACGGCTTCCATAGGCTTCAATAGAAGCCCGCGGGAGCCGTCCCCACGGGAGACCCGCATGAAAATGGAGCATGGTCCAGATTTTTTCATGCTCCATTTTTTTTAAAATCACTTTTATTGACGATCCGCGGGTATTTATGTACCCGCGGGTGGTCAATGCATCCCTATGGGGTGCGGATCCGCGTGCGGGAGATCCGCTGCGGATCCTAAATCATATTTTGCCCGTGGACATGAGCCCTTAGGGTGACTACCCACTAGCGTTTTTTTTTCTGCTGCGAATTTGCCCCTATTTTTTCTTCCAATTGTCAATGGGACTTCCTAATGTTAAAACCGGAACGCGACGCAACGCAACTTTGTGTTTTTAACATTAGAAAGTCCCATTGACAATTGGAAGAAAAAATAGGAGCAGAAAAAGAAACGCTAGCGGGTAGTCACCCTAAGAAGATACATAGGCCAAATGCTCTCCAACAAAGATTAAAGCAATTTCCATCAATTTTGACAAAATGGGTTGGGGTCAGATATAGAGATGAGCGAGCACCAAAATGCTCGGGTGCTCATTACTCGAGTCGAACTTTCAGTGATGTTCGAGAGTTTGTTTCGAGTAATGAACCCCATTGAAGTCAATGGGCGACTCGAGCATTTTTGTATATCGCCGCTGCTCGCTAAGGTTTTCATTTGTGAAAACCTGGGAAATTCAAGACAGTGATGGGAACGACACAGAAACGGATAGGGCAGGCGAGGGGCTACATGTTGGGCTGCATCTCAAGTTCCCAGGTCCCACTATTAAGCCACAATAGCGGCAAGAGTGGGCCCCCCCCCCCCCCCGCACTGTCAGCATAAAGATCGTTCTCCTCTGCCATAGCTGTAACAGCTGTGGCAGAGAAGAACTATGTTAGCCCATTGAATTCAATGGAGCCGGCAATACAGCCGGCTCCATTGAAAGCAATGGGCTGCCGGCGAGCGCGGGATGAATTGTCGGGAAGGGCTTAAATATATAAGCCCTTCCCTGCAATTCATCCAGAAATGTGTAAAAATAAAAAAAAATATACTCACCTTGTCCCGGCAGAACGATGTTAGCCCATTGCTTTCAATGGAGCCGGCAATACAGGTGGTAACTTCTGTGAAATGAATATATTTTTAAGCCATTTCTGCACTGTGATGTTAATTTAACTACAGTGATAACTAGAACTCGGGAACTGTGTCCAGGCCACCACTCACAGAAGTTAGCTGTTATTTAGAGCCCATTTACTTGGAACAATTCTCAGACGCTAAAACGCCAGAGAATCATCTCATTGATAATCGCTCCTGTTCTTTCACACAGGAGAGATGATTGTTCAGTGAATAAGAGAGGAGCTAGATAGAGGTCTCTTCCGCTTGCAAATTCACAGTAAATAGGCCAATTGTTGTTTGATTTTTATGCTTGCAGAAACTAAACAATAGGAAAAAAATTTCATTGTTCAGTTGCTAGCAGCATTTACACTGAATAAATGTCAATTAGATTCCCACAATCCTACAAGAATCTGGATGATAATCATTTATGTGACATGATTGTTGGGTGCTGTTAAGATACCCTGCCAACCAGGTGATCCATAAAAGCCGCCAAACCTGTTGTAGCTTTATAACTTGAAGCAGATCACAAATTGAAGCCATAAGGGGTCAGTCAGATGAGCGTTTTTTTTACGCATGTATAGGTGTGTTTAAAAAATGCTCTATTAGAATCAATGCTTTCCAATAAAAACGGTTATATGTCCATCTTTTACAAGCGCAAAAAATTCACACCCGCAAAATGCAGTTTTCGTGCGAAGCGATGCAAATTGACCTACTGTCAAAGCCCTTAAATAAGCCCTAGCTGCAGGAAAATAAAATCCCCTAGAAGCGCTGCCCGGTTCCGGCAGGTCTTCTTCCCAAGTCCGCGGCATTCTTTTTCTTTATTTTCTTCTGGCCAAGGATTGAAAAAAAAAAAAAAACGCTTACTGGAAGTGCTACCTCTGATTGGCTGAGTGCTATGATGAATCATAGTGGTCACAGCACTCAACCAATCAGAGGCAGCGCTTCCAAGAGGAAGGAATTTTTCAATCCCTGACCAGAAGAAATAAAGGAGAACAGCGGAGAAGACTTGCCTGAGCTGGGCAGCGCTTCTAGGTAATGTGTTTTTTTTTCTGAAGCTAGGGGTTATTTTGGGGGTAGGGCTTATATTTCAAGCCCCACTACCCCCAAAAAATCCCTGTGGGGGGGTTGCCTTTATCCCATTGCTTTCAATGGGGCGGCAGCAGCACTGACCCCATTGAAAGCAATGGGATAGCATTGTGCTCTTCTGCTGCAGCTGTGAAAGCTGTGCCAGGGGATTCCTTCATCCTCACAGGGAGTAAGTACCCTTATCACTGAACACTGTGACAGTGCTGTCTCAGTGATCAGTGATGAGGGGACTCCCTGCAGGAGATGAATGAATCCTCTGCACTAAATCTATTAATAATGGAAAATGGCTAATAAATTTTTTATTACATTTTTTTTACTTGAAATAATATCAAATTTTATTGTAAAGGACCTTAGCCATTTTCTTCTCTGGTACATTTGTATAATATTTGGTTCAGTTCTCCAAACTCTAATAAGAAATATATTGTACATATGGTCATCATTTGATAACCAGATGGCAATAAAGTCTACTATTTGAAAATGCCATATCATAGTTTAAACAATTCAGAAAGCTGATATTAACTACAAGATATACTGTATTTTACCATTTAGTAAATAAACATGCATTCTAATCCGCCATTCATCCATCTATCTGCATTATGTTGTTGATTAATCAGCGTGATTTTTCCATACACATACAGTGCTGGGTAGAGATGAGCGAGTGTACTCGCTAAGGTACTCGAGCGAGTATTGCCTTTTGCGAGTACCTGCCTGCTCGTCTCAAAAGATTCGGGTGCTGGCGGGGTGAGCGGTCAGTTGCGGGAGTGAGCAGGTGGGAGCGGGGGGGGGGGAGAGAGAGATCCCCCCCCCCAGTTCCTCCCCGCTCTCCCCCGCCTCTCCCCGCCCCCCGCCGGCACCCGAATCTTTTGAGACGAGCGGGCAGGTACTCGCAAAAGGCAACACTCGCTTGAGTATTTGCCCTGAGCATGCTCGCTCATCTCTAGTGCTGGGCAAAAGTTTCCGGCAGGTGTAGGTCAAATGCTGCCAAGTAAAAATTCTTTCAAAAATGGTGTCAAAATATATTTAAAAAATGTTAATAGTTTTTTTTGTCAATTAGCAAGATGCAAAGGGAATGAACAAAAAAGAAGTTTAACCCCTTAGCGACTGCCACATGTCTTTTGATGGTGGTCATTAAGGGGCTTTATTCTGCAGCAGGTTTACCGGGGGAAAGCTGGTGCTCAGCTGTCGGATGACAGCCGGGCACTTGCTCTAACATTGAGGACCAATGAAACTTTGGATCCATGGCATGTAAAAGGCTGACAGGAGAGAGGGAGAGGGGACTCTGTTTCTCACCCATGAGATCTCAAATGTGGCACCCGGAGGCTTGGATAGAGCCTCCAGGTTTTCCAGCTACAGTGGCGTATGAGGCTCAGCCTCTAGATGAGATACAAGATACAAATGGATACAATATACAATATTTATTGCCGTAACATCTTCTTTATTTATAGGTTAACAGAACCTCTTGTTCAAGTGTTTGAGTGTGCAGGCTAAGACTAAGGTGAGTGATGGTAACCTCTGTAAAACGCTAAAAAGGTTGATGCTATATAAGCAATATAAACAATAATGTAAATACTGGATTACTGATCCAGTGTAAAGAGAACAAGATAAAAAATGAAACATTGTGTGTCAATCATAGCTCATTAAATTGGGCCAAGAACTGCGTCCTTGTAAAAGAGCCATAAAACGTACATCCTCTCACTAAAGTCAATGGTTGTGAAACACATTCCTTCCTTTATCTGCAGAGATGTGCCTAAAAGAGTAAAAGCCTGCAGATGTTCTCTTGTGAGGATCTCAGGACTATGTGCTATCAGTACTATCCTTTTTAATGACAACATGTCATAATTTTTTATAATACAAGTACCACAAAAATGAAATAAGCCTCACAGCCGCCAGGAATCAATTATATAAATTATGTATTTATTTCCCATTTCAATTTAATTCTGTGCTGTGTAGATAGGAAAGTTTTTGTTGAGTGTCTGAAGCAAACCAGATACTGTAGTAATTGCTCACCATTCACAGCAGTTTCAAATGATGTCCTAGACAGCAGTTCACCAAAGTGTTCCAGTCACTATCTCTTGTACATGGGAATTTGAAATCCACTGCAAAAGTAGGAAAGACAACTAACATTGGATTACCTTTACCTAGTTAATGTTGCATTTTATGGTACATTAGTCAGCATTGAGAATTTGCAAATAATCTGCTACTTAATCCCTTCAAGACTGGAGATTTTTCCCTATTTTATTTTTATTTTTTGTCCAGTCCTTCCACAAGCCATAACTTTTAATTTTTTTTCTGTTAACACAAGTATATGAGGGCTTGTTTTTGCTCGACAAATTGTATGTTTTTAATGCCATGTAGCATATAATCTGCTGAAAAACTTTACAAAATTTAAATGGGGCAAAATGAAAAAAAATTGTGCTATTTTTCGGAGTTCTATTTTTATGGCGTACGAGGTACAGTAAAAATGACATTCATGATTTATTCTTTGGGTGAAAATGATTACAATGATATTGACATTTATACTTTTTTTTACATTTTAAAGCAAAAACAGTTTTTAAAGATGGCTCTTATTGTAAATCATAGGTAACCTGCCATTGCTAAATTCAGTTTTCACTTGTAATTATTGATTATACTTATTTCATACCCCTGTCCATTACAGTCATTTTAGCATGTGTAAAATATACTTTGAACCCTGGTATTGTTAAACCAAGGAAAAAGGAAGAAATTGGCATCTGGTTTGGTTGGGCGGTTTGGCCTTCTTCCTGACAAAAAAAATGCTGGGTTTTAGGGTAAACTTCAGGTACTTCTGCTCTGCTCCAACCTTAGTATGTTACTATGTAATTATGGATTACAATTTTAATCCAGCAATGATGTTTCAGAGGTTTAAACCTGTCACTGTTATTTACAGTATACCCATGTCATTATGGACTACCATTTATCCTTATAAATTCATTACAATTGCAACATTTTCTTACAATTATATTTTCTGTTAAATTTGTCTAATACAAATACTGTATCATACAGACTGATCATGTAATGGACTAGAATTGGCCCTCACATGAGGATTTCAATACTATTTCTTATACTATATTATGTCTGATATCACGTGGGGTATAAGAGAGTAAAGACTGACTTACACACAATGATTATCGCTCAAAATTCGTTCAAACAATGGCTTTTGAGCGATAACACTGGCCAACACGTATTTTGGTGCAGAGCGTTTGACAGCTGTTATAAGGTATATTTTGTGCCCTGATTTCAAATATGCCATCCATTTTCCCCTATCAGCTCTAGTTTCTGTGATATAGGCACCGACTGAATTTTGTTACCCTATTCCATATTAGACATATGATTGATATAATTAAACAAATACCGTACAAATTAGTGTTTTTTTCTACAATATTGTGATACAAAGAACAAAACAAAGTGGACTATGTAACAATTTATTTTATCGAATCAAATTATTTTCAACGACAACCATGTTCTCCCTCACAGGCCACTGTCATTTCACCCAGTGCTCTTGTTTGGCCCTAGTGTCCCAGAGGCACATAAAACATGGATATTTTGTGTACCCGCTTTGTTGGCCTAATGGGAAATTGATAGAGATGAGCGAGCATACTCGTTAAGGGAAAATACTCGAGCGAGTATCGTCCTTTTCGAGTACCTGTCTGCTCAGCAGAAAAGACTCGGGTGCCGGCGGGGGTGAGCAGTGGGTATGCTGAGTGCTTGGCTGGCTGGTCATAGACCCCCACTGACAAAGCGGACAGCAGCTTCCAGGACCTGTCGTGATGTCACCAGTGTCGGAGGAGTCAGCAATCACATAGTACCCTAGTGTGTGTGTATTCTAGTACTCTAGCGTGTGTATAAGAGTGGCCAAAGGGGCTACAAATAAATTTTCACGTAGCGCAGGAAATGTGTTATATTTGGAAAGATTACACCAAGGGGCTAGTTCATGTAGGGAAATGTGTTTTGCAGCTGTATGCAGCACGATTTAAGAAGAAGGGAGGGGTCCAAGCTGAACTTTTGCACCTGGGCCCCTAAGCCTTTAGGTACGCCCCTGAACACAATGATTGTATAGCTACAACACCCCACAACACCTCGGGCGACAAATGTACACAACCATTCCTCACTACTGGTCGGGACAAACTAAATGTACGAATAAGATTGGCTATGTGACGCAGCATGGCTGGCAATGCGCATGCGCCGAAACTATAGCTGATGGAGAGAAACTGTTTGCATATTTGCAAATAAAAGGTCAAATATACACTAAATCAGTTGTAACATTCCCGGCACCAAACAATTTTTTTCAATTTTGTTGGCCAGTGTAATCATTGCGTGTAAATCCTACCATTGTTTGCTTTTCTGCGAAGTGATGGATTTCATGTAAGCATGAAATCCATCATTTATGATAGCAGGGACCACACGCTGAGTTCTCCATGGCAGCACTGATAACATTGCTTTCAGCTGCAGTTCTATGGCAGGACGAGGGGCGGTATGCAGATATAAGACCACCTGCTGTTATCCACATACAGGAAAGGGAGCGTCATTTACCTGCAAATGAAGCTAATAAGCTACTAAAATGTGTACCTGTGATAGAAGGCTTAATTACTGTGTACACAGAGCCATAAACACTCAAATCTGACTTTTAAAATGTATGAATGTAACGATGCAGTAACAAGCTCATTCAAAATAGCTATTTTACCCTATTAGTACAGAGTTAACAATTTTTCTGTGCAAGACGCATGTGCCTGCAG
This sequence comes from Eleutherodactylus coqui, assembly GCF_035609145.1. Taxonomy (NCBI): domain Eukaryota; kingdom Metazoa; phylum Chordata; class Amphibia; order Anura; family Eleutherodactylidae; genus Eleutherodactylus; species Eleutherodactylus coqui. The sequence continues at coordinate 75,046,034 of NC_089838.1, forward strand.
CATGCACCTATTATTATGTCTGACAAATGAATTTTGCTCATGATTATTTCAGATTACTCAGACACCTAAAGCTTTTTGCCCCATATCTTGTTTTAAGAGTTGATTCATAAATAACATATTTTTCCATGGCATACACAGCATACAGCACTCAGAATAAATAAAAAATAAACTTTATATTAATCATCTTCAAGGAGGTGTTTAATCCTCCATTGTTTTCAGTTGCCATAAGCCTTTCTGTCCGTTGCAAATGATTATAGTTTTTATTTCTTGTATAACTGTTTAAGTGTGTCATAAACGCCACTGTGGGGATTTACATTAAGGTTCCCTCAAGAAGTGATTTGTCCACTTTGCTCTATAGTACATCAATGTTTAACTTACATTATTTACAGAAAATTACTCTATAAAGTGCTAGCTTCCTTTCTGCTCACATTTATGGATCTTTTTAAGACTGTAGGAAACAAATAAATAGAAACGTACCATAAAACAGGAAAAATATTGCAATTTTTGTTTTCAAACCTTTATTAAAAAAGCAAGATAAATGCTTAGATATAATGGTTGACAGCAAGCTAATATGTAGCACTCAATCCCATTCGGCAGCTGCAAAAGCAAATCCAATTTTCTAGTGTTTAGAAAGATACACTTTGTTTACAGGATAGTCAAAAAGACTGATCCAGTGCTATATATCCAGAGTGGTGTCCAATAGTGAAATAATAGCGTACTTGAATAGGAAGGCATGGATGTGCTAGATTGTAGTATGGCACACAGATCCCTCGGGACCCAGTGACATAGATTTCAAGCTTGTGCTATGGCTAGAGATGAGCGAGCGTACTCGTCCAAGCTTGATGCTCGTTCGAGTATTAGGGTACTTGAGATGCTTGTTACTCGAGGCAAGCACCACGCGATGTTCGAGTCAATTCCATTTCCTTCCCTGAAAGTTTTGCGCCATTTTCTGGCCAATAGAAATGCAGGGAAGGCATTACAACTTCCTCCTGTGACGTTCCAGCCCTATCCCAGCCTCCTGCAGTGAGTGGCTGGCAAGATCAAGTGACCCCCGAGTATTTAAAGTGGGGCCGCCCGCGGCTCGCCACAGTCACACACTGGGAGAGATCAGGGACAGTGCTGGTCCTGCTATAGGGAAAGTGTTAGTGTAGGATCCTGTGTACAAGAACCCCAACGGTCCTTCTTAGGGTCACATCTGACCGTGTGCATTACTGTTATGGCTGCAGTTTTGCAATTTTTTTTTTTTTTTTTTTGTATATCGGGCGTGCAGCCTCATTACAGCTATAGCGTTCTCAGGCTGCAGTCTGTACTACATAGTATAGGGACAGCGTTGCTGAGATAGGGAGAGTGGTAGTGTAGGATCCTGTGTACAAGAACCCCAACGGTCCTTCGGGCTACCTGTGACCGTGTGCATTTTACAGGTTGTCTGATGGGAGTTGCAGTCCATCACTATTGCACAGCTAGGCCTGTTTGCAGCCTTCCGTATAATTTTTTTCTGGCTGCAGTTAGCGTTACATAACCGCTGTCAGCCTCTAACTGTACGCTAATAATTCCCAAATTTTTTACACCACTCTGTGTCTGCCGTCAACTTCACGCACAGTGTACGGCGATAGCCCCTGATAGAGTGAAAGTCATATACACGCTATATAGCTGGTATTCTTTTTCAAAAATTTTTTAAAATAAAAGCTTCTTCTTACGGCTACCTGTGACCGTGTGCATTTTACATGTTGTCTGATGGGAGTTGTAGTCCATCACTATTGCACTTAGGCCTGTTCGCGGCCTTCCTGACTATTTTTTTCTGCCTGGAGTTTGCCTTACTATACTGCTCTCAGCGACAAAGTCTACACACATAATTCCAAGATTATTTACACCGGCCTGTGTCTGCAGTGAATTAGAGACGCACAGCATATGGCCACAGCGACTGATAGAGGAAAAGTGATATACACACTATATAGCCTTTTATTCTTTGACCAAAAAAAACAAAAAGCTCCTTCTTAGGGCTACCGCTGACCGTTTAAATTTTACTGGGTGTCTGATGGGAGTTGTAGCCCGTCACTATTGCACTTAGGCCTGTTCGCGGCCTTCCTGACTATTTTTTTCTGCCTGGAGTTTGCCTTACTATACTGCTCTCAGCGAAAAAGTCTACGCACATAATTCCAAGATTATTTTCACCGGCCTGTGTCTGCAGTGAACTAGAGACGCACAGCGTATGGCCAACGCAGCCACTTATAGAGGGAATGTGATATACACACTATACAGCCTGTATTCTTTAAAAAAAAAAAAAAAAAAAAGCTCCTTGGTTGCGCTACCTTTGACCGTTTAAATTTTACTGGGTGTCTGGTGCGAGTTTAAGTCCATCACTAATGCACTTAGGCCTGTTTGCTGCCTTCCTGACTATTTTTTTCTGCCTGGAGTTTGCCTTGCTATAACGCTCTCAGCGACAAAGTCTACGCACATAATTCCAAGATTATTTACACCGGCCTGTGTCTGTGGTGAATTTGACGCTCAGTGTACGGCGAACACAGGTACTTATAGAGGAAAAGTGATATACACAGTATATAGCCTGTCTTCTTTTTTTAAAAAAAACCAAAAAGCTCCTTCGTTGGGCTACCTCTGAATGTCTGCATTTTACTGCTTGCCTGATGGGAGTTTTGGTGCATCACTATTGCATTGCTAGGCCTGTTTGCGGCCTTCCTTCCATTTTTTTCTGCCTGGAGTTAGCATTACGATTCCGCTCTCTGCGTGAAAGTGTATGCATATAATTCCATCATTATTTACAGCGGTCTGTGTCTGCTCTATTCGTAATCCACCATGCTGAGGGGTAGGGATAGGGGTCGAAGATGTGGTCGAGGATGCGGAGTTCCAAGTGAGGGTGTGGGCACAGGCCGAGTACCTGGTCCAGGTGTATCCCAGCTGGCTGCTGCAGGATTAGGAGAGAGGCAAGTTTCTGGGGTCCCCAGCTTCATATCACAATTTATGGTCCACGTGGTAGACCTTTATTGCAAACAGAGCAGTGTGAGCAGGTCCTGTCGTGGATGGCAGAAAATGCATCCAGCAATGTATCGGGCACCCAGTCTTCTACGCAGTCCACTGCTGAAACTCTGAATCCTCTGGCTAATGCTCCTCCTTCCTCACAGCCTATACTGCTGCTACAAAAATGGTACTGGGGTCTGCATATGCTTCTGCTACATAAATGTTACAGGGGTCTGCTGATACTGCTGCTACAGAAATGTTACAGGGGTCTGCGTATACTGCTGCTAGAGAAATGTTACTGGGGTCTGCCTATACTTCCACTACAGAAATGGCACTGGGGTCAGCCTATACTGCAGCTACAAAAATGTTACAGGGGTCTGCCTATACTGCTGCTACAGAAATGTTCCTGGGGTCTGTTTATACCTTTGCTACAGGAATGTTACAGCGGTCTGTCTATACTATGTGTCCACTAAGTCTTCCCATCGCAGTGTTTTACCTATGTGGCACAAATAATACAGTGACTGACTAGGCCAGAATATCTGGCCGAGGCCAAGTTGCTTGGCGGGGCAAAACTCTCCCATGGTTGGGCACTCCGAGTTCTTCCTGTGTATTACCATCTTTGTGCACTTACAACATAGGCTAGGCCAAGGAACTCAAAGACTGCCCCTTCCAGTGTTGAGCTATCAATGTTGCGACACATAGATTTCCCGTTGCTATGTAACTCAGGGCACCTTGGGTCACAAAGGTGGAGGCTTGGAACCGAGCCTGACCCTGGGCCCACTAACGTGCTTCCCACACAGACTATAGCGGGTCCTAGTCATGGTGTCTTGGGCTTGTAATGCCACCTCCTCCTCCTGCTTGGGGTCAGGGGATCAGCACTGGGCATCATGTATTTTCTCCCGTGTTACCACAGTTATCTGAGACACTGGTTTGGGCCAAAGAAGAGGAGCGTTACTGCATTGATGAGACCTTCACAGCTGTACTAGCATCGGAGTCTGCTCAATGCCCACGATTGCTGAGGGTGTGTGCAGAGGCCTATGTACTCGGCACAGTGAAAGTCTGGCATGTTTGGGCACTATCATTTCTTCGTGTTTATTACTGTCTTTGCGTTCCTTCGGCTCGCCAATGCTGTGGGTGCACAAAGACTTCCTATAGCCATGATTTACCTGTCCGGCACAAAATCACTGACTGACTTGGGTAGGGTGCATAGTGCAGATGGAGCTATCCGACACCTAGACAGAATGAATACTGTGTGGGCACATGGATTTCCTATTGCTATGTCAGTTGCGGCACCTTGGGTCTCACAAAGTGCTTGCTGGGACCGAGCCTGGCCAAGGGCCCGCTGACATCCTTCCCACACAGGCTACAGCGGGTCCTGGTCATGGTTTCTTGGCCTTGTAAGGCCACCTCCTCCTCCTGCTTGGGATCAGGGGATCAGCAATGCGCATCATGAATTTTCTCTCATGTTACCACAGTTATCTGAGAAACTCGTTTGGGCCAAAGGAGAGGAGCGTAACTGCATTAATGAGAACTTCACTGCTGTACTAGCATCGGAGTCCGCTTTATGCCCGTGATTGCTAAGGGTGTGGGCAAAGGCCTATGGCCTCGGCGCACTTTAAGTCTGCCATGTTTGGGCAGTCTGATTCCTTCATATTTAATGCAGTCTTTGCGTTCCTTCGACTCGCCTATGCTGTGGGTGCACACAGACTTCCCATAGCGGTGATTTCAATGTCCTGCACAAAGTGACTGACTGACTGATTGAGTTGGGTAGGGTGCATAATGCAGATGCCTTTCCCCTTACGGTGTCGCTAGAGCTATCCGACACCTAGACAGAATGAATACTGTGTGGGCACATGGACTGCCCATTGCTATGTCAGTCGCAGCACCTTGGGTCTCACAAGGTATTTGCTGGGATTGAGCCTGGCTAAGGGCCCACTCACATCCTTTCAACACAGGCTACAGCGGGTCCTGGTCATGGTTTCTTGGCCTTGTAAGGCCACCTCCTCCTCCTGCTTTGGGCCAGGTGATCAGCAATGCACATCATGTATTTTCTCTCGTGTTACCACAGTTATCTGAGAAACTTGTTTGGGCCAAAGGAGAGGAGCGTAACTGCATTAATGTTAGAGGGGTCTGCCTATACTTCAGCTGCAGAAATGTTACAGGGGTCTGCCTATACTTCAGCTGCAGAAATGTTACAGGGGTCTGCCTATACTGCTGCTACACAAATGTTACAGGGGTCTGCATATACTGCTGCTACACAAATGTAACTGGGGTCTCCCTAGACTTCTGCAACATAACTGTTACTGGGGTCAGCTTATACCTTTGCTACAGGAATATTACAGGGGTCTGTGCATACTATGGGTGCACTAAGTTTTCCCATCGCGGTGTTCTACCTATCTGGCCCCCAAAAAAACACTGACTGACTCGGGCATGGAGTGTGGGCCGAAGCCAACATGTATTTTCTCTCACGTTACCACAGCTATCCGGAGCACTGCAATGGGATTTCTTTATGTACCTTCTCTGGGTTCCTGGGACCCACCCATGCTGTGGGTGCACACAGACTTCCAATAGCGGAGTTGTACCTGCCTGGCACTTTAAAAAAAACCCAGACTGACTAGGGCATAGAGTGTGGGCCGAAGCCAACATGCATTTTCTCTCACGTTACCACAGCTATCCGGGGCACTGCATTGGGACAAACAAGAAGAGCGATACAGCGCTAATGAGACGTTCACAGCTACGCTAGCATCGGAGTCCGCTCAATGCCCGCGATTGCTGAGGGTTTGTGCAGAGGCCTATGTCCTGGGCGCAGTGAAAGTCTGTCATGTTGGGGCACTCTGATTTCTTTGTGTACTGTCTTTAAGTTCCTTGGGCCCACCCATGCTGTGGGTGCACACAAACTTCCCATAGAGGTGTTTTACCTGTCTGTCCTCAAAAGACTGACAGACTTGGGTAGGGTGCAGAGTGCAGATGGTTTACCCCTTGCGTTGTCGATGAGGTATCCGACACCCAAACAGAATAAGTAGTGTGTGGACACATAGATTCCCCATTGCTATGTCACTCGAGGTGTTTGCCGGGACCGAGCCTGGCCAAGGGCCCGCTCACATCCTTCAGCACAGGCTACAGCGGGTCCTGGTCATGATTTCTTGGCCTTGTGAGGCCACCTCCTCCTCTTGCTTGGGGTCAGGGGGTCAGCATTGAGCATCATGTATTTTCTCTTGTGTTACCACAGTTATCTGAGAAACTCGTTTGGGCCACAGGATAGGAGCATAACTGCATTAATGAGACCTACACAGGTGTACTAGCATCGAAGTCCGCTTCCTGCATACGATTGCTGAAGCTGTTGGCCAAGGCCTATGTCCCGGGAGAACTGCAACGGTGCCAGGTTGGGCCTGTGGAACTTTTTCCTGGCTAATGCAGTCTTTGGAGCGGTGAAATAAAAATGTAACGGATTTACTGAGACCTTCACAGGTGTACTAGCATCGAAGTTCGCTTCCTGCCTACGATTGCTGAAGATGTTGGCCGAGGCCTATGTCCTGGGAAAACTGCAATGGCGCCAGGTTGGGCCTGGGGAACTTTTTCCTGGCTAATCCAGTCTTTGGAGCGGTGAAAGAAAACGTAATGGATTTACTGAGACCTTTACATGTGTACTAGCATTGAAGTCCGCTTCCTGCCTACGATTGCTGAAGATGTTGGCCGAGGCTTATATCCCGGGGAAACTGCAACGGCGCCAGTTTAGGCCTGTGGAACTTTTTCCTGGCTAATCCAGTCTTTAGAACGGTGAAAGAAAACATAAGTGATTTAATGAGACCTTCACAGGTGTACTAGCATTGAAGTCCGCTTCATGCCTACGATTGCTGAAGCTGTGGCCCGAGGCCTATGTCGTCGGCGCAGTGTAAGTCTGCCATGTTTTGCCACTCTGATTTCTTTATTGTTCATGTCTTGGGTTGCGTTGGACCCACCTATGCTGTTGGTGCACACAGACTTCCCATCGTGGTGTTTGACCTGTCTGGCACAAAGACACTGACTGACTTGGGTAGGGGGCAGAGTGCAGATGGTTTTCCCCTTGCCGTGTCGATTGAGCTATCTGACACCTAGACAGAATGAATACTGTGTGGGCACATGGATTCCCCATAGCTATGTAACTCATGCCCACGTTTGCAGGTCCTGACGGAGGTTGGCACTTTATTGGAATGAAGATCGAACGTCAATTTCGCATTGCTTCACAACTGCATTCTGGGCTATCGCCCCCCCCCCCCCCCTTTTAAAGAGGGTCACTACCTGGCCCTGACAACCCTATGCAGTGTGTGCCTCCGGTTCCTCCTTATCGCACATGCACTTATAAATAGACATGAGGGTGGTGTGGTTATGAAGTGAGCGTGTAGCATGAGGGCAGCTGAAGGCTGCGCACGGACACTTTGGTGTGCGCTGCGGACGCAGGGTTATTCGGGGGGGGGGGGAGGGAGGGGTTGGGCAGCATCTAACCCAGGAGAAGAGGCAGCGGTGTGTCCCGCAGGCAGTGATTGTGCTTGGTTGGAGGCAGTGTGGTGCTTAGCAAAGGTGTGCCTTGCTAATGAGGGTTTGTCCGAAGTAAAAACTGTTAGGGGGGGGGGGGCACTCTTGCCGCTATTGTGGCTTAATAGTGGGACCTGGGAACCTGAGATGCAGCCCAGCATGTTGCCCCTCGCCTGCCCTATCTGTTTCTGTGTCGTTTCCATCACTTTCTTGGGTTTTCCAGATTTTCACAAATGAAAACCTTAGCGAAGCATGGGTCATATACAAAAATGCTCGAGTCGCCCATTGACTTCAATGGGGTTTGTTACTCGAAACGAACTCTCGAGCATCGCGAAATGTTCGACTCGAGCATTTTGATGCTCGCTCATCTCTCTCTGTGGCCCCTGTAAGTGATAGAAAGTAGAACACTATTATAAAGTTGAAGAGCAGCATGTAAGAAGCAGAAATCCACTTTCTGAATGGATCTGCTGCTATGACTGAAGTAAAGAAAGCATATTTGAAGTTACCTCCTTCTGCTATGATAGGATCTGAAGAACAGATTGTCCAAACTCTAGAATGTTACACTGCATTAATGTAGTGCATTATACTAAGCCTATGACAGCAGCCTATTAGACTCCTTAGGAAGGGGAACTAATAAGCTAAGTTACCTGGCAACTTCCACAGGAACCCATTGGTACTTTACTATTGCATTTTGGGGTGCTAATAGGTGTCAAAGGAGCCCCCTCCCCCTGTCAACTGCTTACATGCTTTAGTTGTTCTTGATTGTGGAATTTAAGGGGTTAAACTGCGAGGATCTGAGGCTTCTCTGCTACTGGCTGTTAGAGCAGGAGCCTGGCTGTCAGTAGTCAACTAAGCCACTGCCTTAAAAATTTGTATGTGCAGTAAAAAGGTGTATTGTGGTCTCTAACGGATTAAACACATTGTTAGTTCAGCAAAGGATTTTTTTGCCATGAAAGAAGGAAAGCTTAGCTAAAGCTCTGCCTACTTCTTTCTTTTTCCTTCCCCTGGAATAAAAAAAAGTAAAGCTGCTTTATGAACACATTTTATCATGTGTATTGCAAGGCCCAAAACTCCCAAGTTCTACTGACTCAGACTTCCAATTGATCACCATATGATCTTTTTTTTATCAAAATCCAGTTCATTGGAATTTGTGGAGGTCTGTGGCAATAATACTTACACTAAAATGCACTTGTATTATAGGCAAGTTAAAACAGCTTAAGTTAAGAGCTCATTCAGATGGTCATTATACAGCTGCATTATAACATCTGTATAATGGCTCCAACGTCTAGCCCAATGACAGGTCTAATGACCTGAGACAACAGCATTATAGATTCCTAATACAGACTATATGCCTGTATTGCGGCCATCTGAATGAGCTTATAGTTAAACTTGTTTTTAATCATGTTACTATAAAAGATGGGAATTCAGATTCCCCACAATTCCTCTCCTGCATTGTCTACTGAATACTGCATGATGCTGTAATGATGCACCCTTGGGAGATATCAGGGCCCTCCACCAGGTCCGGGAATAGGGGTCTGTCTTCACCCTGGTCAACAACTTGTCTATCAGCTAGAAGCATTAGCTGTGGAGAGGGGCTTTTCCCCTGACAGGGAGCAAACTTAGGTATAAGCACTCAAATTTTATTACCAGGGTCCAAAAGATGGAAATACGCTCTTTCACACACAATCATAGGGGCTCGACATGCTGCGACAACAATGTTTCTTGGCTTTGAAACTGAAAGCAACACAGTTCTGTTAACCCCTTAGTGACCAGGCTTTTTTGCTTTTTTCCATTTTTGTTTTTTCCTACTCCCTTTTAAAAAATCGTAGCTCCTTTATTTATCCATCGACGTCGCTGTATGAGGGCTTGTTTTTTGCAGGACGAGTTGTATTTTTCAATGGCACTATTTATTGTACCATATAATGTACTGAAAAACTTTTAAAAAATTCTTAGCGGAGAGAAATGGGAAAAAAAACGACATTCCACATCTTTCGGTGCGTCCTGTTTCTACGGCGCACAAACTGCAACAAAAAAGACCTGATATTTTTATTCTATGGGTCAGTATGATTACTACGATACCAAACTTATAGAGTTTTTATTTTGCCGTAGTACTTGTATTTTTTTTTTAAGATATTTAATTTTTTTCAATTATTTTTTGCGGTCATTTTGTGCGCGCAATAACTTTTTTATTTTTCTGTTGACGTAGTTGTGCAAGGGCTCAATTTTTGCGGGATGTCCTGTAGTTTCCGATAGTATCAATTTGGAATACATACAACTTTCTGATCGCTTTTTATTGCATTTTTTCTGAAAGACAGGGTAACTAAAAAAGTGTATTTCTGGCATTCTTTTTTTTTTTTTTCGGACGACGTTCACCGTGCAGGAAAAATAATGCACTACTTTGATAGATCGGACTTTTACGGACGCGGGGATACCAAATACATATTTTTATTTTAGGATTTAGATTTTTTAGTAATTGATATGGCAAAAGGGGGGTGATTTAAACTTTTATACCTTTTTTTTTTTTTTACAATTTAAAAAACTTTATTGATTTTTTTTTAACTTTACTTTGAAGTACCCCTGGGGGACTTTAACATGCGATGCTTTGATCGCTCCTGCAGTATGACGTAATGCTATAGCATTACGTCATACTGCTTTTTTACAGGCAGTCTATCAAGCCACCCTGTGTGGATAGCTTGATAGGCAGTCTGCTAAGGCAGCCCTGGGGCCATTCATTAGGCCCCCGGCTGCCATGACACCTGCACGGATCCCCCGATCTCACCGTGGGGGGGCCGTGCGGGACCCCCAAACAGCGTTCGGGGGATTTAAATGCCGCTGTCAGAATTGACAGCGGCCTTTAAAGGGTTAATAGCCGCGTTCAGCCGAACGGCCGAGCGCGGCTATTGCCTGCGGGTGTCAGCTGTAATAAACAGCTGACGCCCGCGCTGTATGGAGGGAGATAGTGGCGCTACCTCCCTCCATACACGTCCTGCAGCTGCAGGACGTAAAAACACTATAGCATGGTCACTAAGGGGTTAAATAACTTGTCTGAATAATCGGAGGCTCGGAGCTGGAACATTTGTAACAAACAAGCCCCTGTTTAATGAGGGTAGCAGTCTGATATAAAAAATTTGCATAAAGTCCTGTTCCATAGTAGTCACCTCAGCTGGTGAAGAAGTCTGTAAAGTCCAAATGCCTTTCTAGTGTTCAAAGCTGAGATAGAGTGTGGTTTCCACCGTGGAACAAGAAGTCGAACAAGTTAGGCCGCATCAGAGCATGGTTCAGCACATACTCTGGATATGTAGTACAGGCACCTCCACACATACAGGGTATTTCCCAGTAGAGCTGTTCACTCATGTCTGCTTGGTAGCTGGGTTTCAGCATTTGGAATAAGGCCGTACTGGAAGGTCTGGACAGGACTCCAACTGGTAGCCAAAGATATCCTTCTACTTTAGCCTAGTAGAAACCGCCTGAAAGCCAGGGAAGAGTGTTTATCCTGTGTCTGGCCAATCACGTGCTCTTCTGCAGCCAATGAGTATCACAAAATAATAATGCTGTCCCTCCAATGTGTCTTAACTGTAAATCCCCTACAATACAGAAACTTGGACTGATAATTTTCAAACTGCATTTGCATTGTACCAAATTATTAACAAATCAAATTCTGACCTTAATATGTTAAAATAAGACACTTGGCAAAAATAATAAACGATTTAAACTCCCCAAAAATCATCTACAATAATCTGAGAAATGCATACACGCATTTTTCTACAAAGGGGATCAGGCAGCCCATCCAAAATTAAACAAATATAGGTGTATGGCTCAAAGCAAATAGCAAAGATTTACCTGGTCTAACAGTATTTTAATAGTACCTTGAAATATACATAAAATTGAACGGCTATACTTCTAAATGTACTATGTAAATTGGAGTTCTTACTGCACATTTTGATTAAATTGTGAGAGCCCATCTGCCAGTGCCAAGGCAACTTCATCAAACAGAACTCTAACATTCAGACTAACCTTTCTTTGGGCCAGTGGGTTTCAAACAAACTAGGACATTTAGAATCCAAGATAATTAGAAGGCCTTGGACAGATGGGGGCAGAGTGCACATCCAATATGGAGGCAGCAAGACCTCCAAATATTCAATGCAAAGGCAATCAGACAGCACTTCCAAAATGAAACAAATATAGATGCATGTCACTGTGAGAGAATGAAAATAGCAAACATATACATGGTGTAACAGCACACTAATAAGTATGTTTTAGCGGATTTGCAGTTTTATTTCATGTATTCACTATTAGCATATTTCATGGCACTATTAGGGTTCGGTCAGATGAGGGTTTTATTTTTTGCGCACCAATAGGTGCACAAAAAAGATTGCTGCTCCCATGTGTAAAGATCATGGGAACGAGCAATGTTTCATGTGCAGAAGACCCGAGCTTCACGCGGATGAAAATCGCCCATTCACTGGAGCAGCTGCTCTCCATGACGAGAGAGAAAAGAAGCGCTGCAGGGTTTCTTCCTTAACCCATAGCAGGGTTAATGGGTTACATATAGAGCTGTATGGGTTAATCCCCCATAGCTCCACTGTCTCTCCCTGCTCTTGGGGAAATCCCCCATAGCTCCGCTCTGTCTCCCTGCTTTGGGGATTAATCTATAGTCCCGATATCTCTCTCCCTGCAATGGGGACCCAGAGAGACATCCCCATAGCGCAGAGAGAGTCCGTGGGGCTAGAGAAAGTTGGCGGGGCTATAGGGATTCTCACAGAGATTCCCCACAGCAAATATAAAGGGGGTGGGACTAGAGGGTGGATCTCTCTAGCCCGCTCCTCCTCCCACGCTCTCTTGGAAGCCCTAGGGGGAAAGCCCACCTTGCCCCCTCTCTCTCCCTGCTATAGGGAAATCCCTTGAGGAGAGAGGTGGAGGGAGTTCCCTACTGCCTCCTGCTGCTGGGGAATTGCCCAGCAACGGGGCTGGAGGAATACCCCTCTGTCTATAGCAGGACATTTAAAACATGTTGCCCAGAAGCACATTTTATATGCCCTGTTGTAAATTTCTGTTAGTCCCCGTGGGGATTAAGGGAACCCTCAGGGAGTTCCCTCATCCCGCGGGGACTAACAGGAGTTTACAGCGGGACATTTAAAATGTGCTTCTGGGCAGCACATTTTAAATGTCCTGCTGTAAGCAGTCGGGAATCTTCTTTTCCTGTCCAGGTGTTTCCATAAACTCCTGCTCCCATAAGAGTCAATAGAAACTCCATAACATCACGCACCAAAGATAGGACAAGCCCTATCTTTTGTGTGCACCACTGAGCTACATGAGACCTGCAGTATGTCCTATCTTAGGTGCACGCTGTTTCATGCGCCAAACTTTTACTCATGTGAGCACTTCTATAGGAACATATCAATTTCCTATTGGAAGCGCCTGCACGTCTGAACGAGCCCTTACTTTCACATGGGAGAGTGTGAATCATGCCCGACAGTCTCAGGCTCGACTTGCATCGCACAGGACACAGACACTCTGTTCATGTGCTGTGTGATGTGGGAGAGATCACACATCTGCATGTTCTATTTTCATGTATAACGCAAATGAAAATAGAACATGCTGTGATTTTTCCTTCAAGCAAAGCACAAAACTTGCACGATTGTATGTGTGAATGCATGCTTACTAGAGATGAGCGAACGTACTCGTCCGAGCTTGATATTCGTGCGAATATTAGGGTGTTCGGGATGCTCGTTACTCTTAACGAGCACCACGCGGTGTTCGGGTTACTTTCACTTTCCTCTGTGAGACGTTAGCGCGCTTTTCTGGCCAATTGAAAGACAGGGAAGGCATTACAACTTCCCCCTGCAACGTTTAAGCCCTATACCACCCCCCTGCTGTGATTGGCTGGGGAGATAAGGTGTCACCCGAGTATTGAAATCTGCCCTTCCCGCGGCTCGCTACGGATGTATTCTGACATTAGTTCAGGGAAAGTGGTATCGTGTTGGAGCTGCTATAGGGAGAGTGTTAGGTGTATTGTAGGCTTCAAGAACCCCAACGGTCCTTCTAAAGGCCATAAATCGTCTCTATATGCGCTCAGTGGGGCCGGCGGCAGCAGCGCCGACCCCATTGAGAACATATAGAAGACAAATCCTTCTTTTCTGCCACAGCTGTAACAGCTGTAGCAGAGAAGAACGATGTTTGCCCATTGAATTCAATGGAACCAGCAATACAGCAGGTTCCACTGAATGCAATGGTCTGCCAGCGATCGCAGGATGAATGGTCGGGAAGGGGTTAAATATATAACCCCTTCCCTGCAATTCATCCAGAAATGTGATACACTAAAAATATATACCGGCATATAAGGCGACGGGGCGTTTAAGACGACCCCCCAACTGTCACCTTATACGCCGGCAATACAGTGGAGCAAAGAATAAAAAGCATTACTCACTTCTTCAGACGATCTGCGCCGCTCCTGTAGACTGTCACTCCTTCCTGGTGTTCTGCGGTGCTCCTGCAGGCTCTTGCTCCCTCCTGGTTCCCGGCAGAGCATTGCTTTCTCTACGAAAGGCTTTAAATCCACGCCTCCAGAAACACACGTGCCTTCAGCCAATCACAGCCAATGACAGTGATGTCATTGAATTGCTGTGATTGGCTGTGTTTCTGGAGGCGGGGATTTCAAGCCTTTCATAGAGAAAGCTTTAGTCCGTGGACCAGGAAGGAGTGACAGTCTGCAGGAGCGGCGCAGATCGTCTGAAGAAGTAAGTAATGCTTTTTATTCTTTGCTCCGCTGTATTCCCGGCGTATAAGGTGACAGTTGGGGGGTCGTCTTATACGCCCCGTCGCCTTATACGCCGGTATATATTTTTAGTGTATCACATTTCTGGATGAATTGCAGGGAAGGGGTTATATATTTAACCCCTTCCCGACCATTCATCCTGCGATCGCCGGCAGCCCATTGCATTCAGTGGAACCTGCTGTATTGCTGGTTCCATTGAATTCAATGGGCTAACATCGTTCTTCTCTGCTACAGCTGTTACAGCTGTGCCAGAGGAGAACGATCTTTACGCTGACAGTGCGGGGGGGGGGGAACTCTTGCCGCTATTGTGGCTTAATAGTGGGACCTGTGAACTTGAGATGCAGCCCAACATGTAGCCCCTCGCCTGCCCTATCCGCTTCTGTGTCGTTCCCATCACTTTCTTGAATTGCCCAGATTTTCACACATGAAAACCTTAGCGAGCATCGGCGAAATACAAAAATGCTCCGGTCGCCCATTGACTTCAATGGGGTTCGTTACTCGAAAATTTCGTGCCGAGTAACGAGCACCCGAGCATTTTGGTGTTCGCTCATCTCTAATGCTTACTGTACTATTACACCATGTATATGTAAAACATATTATCACAAAAACAGATTTGTGACTGAAGCGTTTATCCACCTTTTGAAAATTTGATAGTAAGTACTCATCTGACCCTCACATGATTGTGTTCAGCATGATGAGCCCTGAAACACTGTGCATAGAAGTTCATTTATACTTCTTCAAAGACATAAATGTGCTGAATATGAACTTGTCAATGTTGCATACTTTGTGACATTGCCACCTTGCTATTTTGCATTTGATGGGTATTCGCTATTCCCAAAGCTATTGCTTCCTTAGATTGCTGATTTATTTCTGTAGACAATGGATAAAGAATTCCCTTAACCAGTTTATGTAGCATCAGCACCTTATGTTATCTAACCTTAGAACTCCTGCCAAAAATTGGTGAACATTCACCCAGAGAAGATAATAGTTTATTATTTTAGTCACTGAAGAATATAATGTGGAATGGGACACTGCTTTATATATTATTTATAAATTGCTGTAATTACTCGGAAATTAAGTCCAGCCAGATATTTATGAAGATTCTTCCACCTGTTATGGTCTATATTCTTGTCTGTAGGTTAAAGCTAATATTGTAGATAATAATCCTCTTATTATATCAGCAGTTGACAATATCATGATAATAGGTCTGAAAAGTGAGTAACCTTATTGTCATTTACATTTCCTTATTCTGTTTATATATGGTGGGCTTACTAGTGGGTAATTATGATTGCTTTGGTTCGAGACACCAGTGCCTTTGGGCACAATTTGTAGTATTCAGTAGTGAGGTGCTGAATAACACACAGAGCCAGATATTCTGCTTAACTTGTAGTAAACACGGCGTTATTATTAAGTTAGACAGGAAGATAAGGTAATTCACACACAGTGAGCAACATGATTTCTCCATCGAATTGCCAGTGAATTATATAAAATTTGCAACAATGAAGATACTTGTGTATAACACGTTCATAAACTGGGAGCTTACTCTGAATTTCTTTTCTCCATCCCTCTTCATATCTACATCTCTTTATCTCTTTATCTTCCTCTTATCATCTCAGCTCTCTCACTCTTATCTCTCCTGTCCTCTACATCTCAGCATCTCCTCTTCTCCTCACTGTGACAGCTCACTCTCCCTGTGACAGCAGACTCCCCTTTACTCACTGTCCCAGCTGACTCTCCTCTGCTTCTATCTGTTTCTCCGCTTCTCTCCTGCTTCCCTCTTTCTTCTCTGCTTCTCTCCTACTTCTTCCTTTCTTCTCCACTGCTTCTTTTTCCGCGACCATTGTGTCCCCCTATATATCATCTGAGTCAGCTGACCAGTCTGTCTGCAGCCAATTACAACCTATTTGGTTGCTAGGCTACCTGCATCACCTGAGTCCGTAGGCATTTTCTTTATCCTGTGCAGCTGAATAAAAACGGTCTAACTGGTTGCTAGGTTACCTCCATCCCCTGTGCAAAATGACTCAGATTAAACCCCTAGGGTCGGGTATTATATTACCGCTCCCCACAGATAAGCAGCGCTATGTAGTGCCCTTTTTTAGGCCACTACATATATTTAAAAACATACATTTTTCTCATCTTGTCATTTTTTTCTTTAAGGGCTGATGGCACCAAACATGCTGTTGATTCTGGATTAGTTAAACTGCAATAAGCTGTTGAAGTTGGTTTAAGGAAAAAGTTTTGCACCAACACTTCTTGATGTAAGATTAACAAAACCAAGCTTCTGTCATGTTTGCCCGAAGCGTAAGACTCACTATGTCCAGGCCAAATGCAAATAAAAGGCTGGTCATTATGCTACATCAATGCAGGTCATTGGAACAGCGACCTACATGGGTGCAACCCAAACAAGGGTGGGGGGGTAAAGGAAGGAGAGAGGGGTTGGATGTGCATACATGCAGGACACCAAATACAATATAAACTGAACATGCATGCAAACAACCAACAACAAAAGAACTGTAATGCTATGACAAATAAACGGATGTGTGAGCAGACATCCAACAACAGCTCACAAATGCCAAAAAACTTATCAAGAACACCAACGCACATCAACAGATGGAATAACTAATACTAACCAAGGTGCTTTGGCAAAAGTACAGAAGCTCATCAAGGGTCCTCATTGCCTTGAGAGTCCCCACTCTAATAAGACAACTAACCCAAAGGGATTCCTACTTTCAAGCGGGGTGATCACCCCAATCGGAACCTAAGGGCCTGGCGCACCCCAGATGGTAAACAGCAGTAACACAAAATTACAACATACAAACTGAACACATCCCTGTTCACACCAACAAACAGATGAGCGAAATACACCATACCAACTGAACATCTTGCTGTTCACATCTAATGTCTGGTCACCTACAACAGCCATTGAACAGGACAGTTCACACCTAATGTCAGGTTATCTACAACAGACACTGAACATGTCACAGTTCGCACCAAAAAACAGACAAGGGAATTACAACATGTCAATGGAACACATTGCTGTTTAAACCAACAAACAAATGATGAGATCCCACCCAGAACATCATGCATGCAAGCAACATTAAAGCAGAACATGCATGACTCCAAGCACCAGGGTGATGAGAGGAAATAAGGTAAATGGCTAAATGAGCAGCACCTTCCAGCCAGAGGGGCTGGCATTTATATCCCACAGACAGATGGTGATTGGCTGGCTGGAGAGTTCCACACCATCAGCCAGACAAATCAACCAGACCTGCAGTAGTGTGCTCCTAGAAAGCCACAGAACCACATGTCCCAGGAGCACAACGTGACTGCTTCTTTCTGGACAAAAAGTTTAACTTAGATCAATGAGTTTGATCCACCAAAATCAAGGGATCAAATTGACCTGAGATTTGAACCACGATCACCGACTAAACCGTGTTGGTGTTATAGTTATCTACTTAATCTCAGATCAAAACTTTAGTTTAACAGACCCTAAAAAGGACCGATTGTCTAATAGCTTTTCTCTTAGACTGTCAGTTGAAGCATAGAGAAATATTAAGTAGTGAAATCCTAAGCAGATTTACAACTCAGGATCTTGTAGGTACAGAATATCTGGTACCATAGACTGCATCTTTCAAATAAGTGACATCTTAAGTCACGTAAGACTGCTAAAAACTAAAATATGTGTTTTTTTTTGTCTGCAATACACATGCCTAGCTATGATCTTTAATTTCATAATTAAAATACTTAACCCTTCCTTGTTGTTTTAAACATAAAAAAGAACATTTAAGACTAAAAGGAATTCAAATCATTGCATCAGGCTGTATTTACACTGGCAAGAAAAACATGACGCACAGACCTTGCACATTATAGTAAGCCATTATTTCCAATAGACTATTTAACATAGGCGTTTTTTCTTTCACACTGAAGTGAAAGATGGAAAAACTGAAGCAGGTCTAATAGTTGTGCAATTCTCACGGGAGAATAAGACTTAAAATGAGCAATGTCTCGCTCATTGCACAGAACACATACAGGGTTATGGACCTAAATAAAATATAGTTGTACGGATTAAACAAGATTGTTTGTATTAACATTTAGTGTTTAGGCCCAGTATATATTGTGCTTATTGGCCTAAACAAACTGGAGCAAGTTCAGAGAAGACTTACCAAGATGGTGAGCGGTCTGCAAATCAGGTCCTATGAGGAACTGTTAAAGGATCTGGGAATGTTTAGCTTGCAAAAAAGAAGGCTGAGAGGAGACTTAATAGCTGTCTACAAATATCTAAAGGGCTGTCACAGTGCAGAGGGATCAGCCCTAGTCTCATTTCTACAAGGAAAGACTAGAAGCAATAGGATAACACTGAAAGGGAGGAGACACAAATTAGATATAAAAAAAATGTTCTGACAGTGAGGGTGATCAATTAGTGGAACAGGTTACCATGGGAGGTGGTGAGTTCTCCTTCAATGCAAGTGTTCAGATCAAAGGCTGGACGATTAGCTGTTTGGGATGATTTAGTGAATTCAGCACTGAGCAGGGGGTTGGACCAGATGACCTTAAATGTCCCTTCCAACTCCACCATTCTATGATTCTATAATTCTATGGTCTTTATCTGATGCATGGGAGAAGCTCCTGGCTTATTTTCTGATAAAGGCCTCTAATGGATGGACCAACCCAGTGGTCAGAACCCACCGATCAGCTACTTATCCCTTATTCTGTGGGTAGGGGATAACTTGTAGAAACCAGAAAACCCCTCAAGAATTTTGCAGGTTTACAATAGTAGTTCAAAAAGAACCTTAAAGGGGTTGTCCCGCGAAAGCAAGTGGGTCTATACACTTCTGTATGGCCATATTAATGCACTTTGTAATGTACATTGTGCATTAATTATGAGCCATACAGAAGTTATCAGAAATTATTCACTTACCTGTTCCGTTGCTAGCGTCCTCGTCTCCATGGTGCCGTCTAATTTTCAGCGTCTAATCGCCGGATTAGACGCGCTTGCGCAGTCCGGTCTTCTTCTTTTCTCAATGGGGCTGCTCATGCCGGAGAGCGGCTCCGTGTAGCTCCGCCCCGTCACATGCCGATTCCAGCCAATCAGGAGGCTGGAATCGGCAATGGACCGCACAGAAGCCCTGCGGTCCACCGAGGGAGAAGATCCCGGCGGCCATCTTCACCGGGTAAGTAAGAAGTCACCGGAGCGTGGGGATTCAGGTAAGCGCTGTGCGTTTTTTTTTTAAAGTCCCTGCATCGGGTTTGTCTCGCGCCGAACGGGGGGGCTGTTGAAAAAAAAAAAAAAAACGTTTCGGCGCTGGATAACCCCTTTAATGGTTGGCTTCATTCCATACCTAAGAGATAGAGAAAGCAGACTCATGAGCCTGGGGTTGGAGCAGTCTGTTCTAATGTTCCTAAATATTTTTTTGTTATACATCTCTGTACATTTTGTTTTGAGAAGCCTATTATGCATGGTGCCACTCTGCTTTACAGAAGTCTGCCTGGTGACTAAGATGTTAATACTTATGTTTAGTTTTACGAATCAATGATAATAAATGGATTATAAAATATTATATTTATTACAAGTGAAGCATACTCTAGCCTCATTGCAAATCATGAATAGAAGTTCATCAACAATTTTCTAATTTTTCCAAAGTACAGGTTCTTCCTGGAAAGTAAATCTCTGGAACGGCTGTTGCAGCAGCTCAGGTAATATGATTTCCCTTATAATCATGCATCATAAAGAAAAGTAGTTATATTTTCAAATACATTTTTAATTGATGTTTTTTAATATGTTCTATTAATACATGTAAAAGTAGAAAGAAGAAAAAAGACACCTGCATTTACTTCTGTGAATTTTACTTATGATCCAAAAACTTCTGTTGCATGCCTCATTTTATTAGTACAGTAAATATGCAATATAATTGCATTTCTACACTGTAATTCAGTACCACTGTCTGTATAATTTCTAAACTTCTCTAAAATGCACCAATTATCTAAAAGAACAAGGATTTTGTGATTTAAGAAAATCTATACATATAGCATTTTATATATATCCGGAAGTTTGAAAAATTCCCATAAATGAGCACAACATTTATCTATCCATCATTAAATTGCAATTCATTTTTTGGTGTTGTTTTATCAAAAGTAGTTAAAGAGTTAAGACAGATTCCAGTTAAGCAATATAAAAATTAGTCAGGAGTCCGGGGAAATACTTTAAACTGACTTGCTCCTATGTGGCCATATGCTGTTCATCTAACCGTGTTCTACATTGTTTAACTAAATCACTTGTTAAATTTGACAGGAGTCAATGTTTACATGGAGTCAAAGCCCAATGCTGTATTATAAAGAACTCTTCAGAGAAATCTTAGCAAAAACTCAATTTCTTCAAAACAAGACTGGAAAGCAAATGCAAGACAATTCTTTCATTTAAATGAGAGCAATACATAGTAACAGGCATGTTTGTTTTTATTAAAATTTTAGGTTTCAGCTCTTTCCAATCATTCTGGAAATAAAGCAGATTGGGAAAAAAATACAAATTGAGGCAACATCAAATATCGTTTTAGAAGGAATCTAGGCAAGATACAACTAAAATAAACCTGGATTATTATAATTGCTTTTAAGGATTATAAAAATTGAATCTAAAGGTATTGTCCAACTCTCTATTGTCTGTACTCCCTCAAGCTACGGTACTACCAAATATGTACTTTGTAAATGGCTTACTCTTAAATGCAGAGCGCTTGGTCCTGGACTTTAATTCTGTGCCATAGCATAAAAATTACACAAGATTTAAGCTTTTGCAATCTAGCAGAAGCAGGTCAGGTAATCAGCTATCAGAGACAGCTGAGGACCCGAAGGAGTTGACGAAAGCAGATTAATCGCTCAATGAGCACTATGTAGAGAATAAAGAAAGCAGTATTGCAGTTTTTTGCATAGGACCCAGTAATCATATAATCTCTGGTGTCCCCCAGTATATCATAGTTGCAGGGTCTTAGCAGACCACAGAGCAGGTCTCACAGACACTACTGTCACTATAGGGGAATGTTGTCCCCTGTAACTCGATGCTGCTCCCATGGATGCCCTAGTAAGGGCGCCCACCCACTGGCGATTTTTTTCCCTGCGAAATTCGCAGCATTTTTTTCTCTGCAGGGGTCTATGGGACTTGTAATGTTAAAATCGCGATCGCGCAAAATCGTGATTTCGCGGTAAATTTTTACATTACAAGTCCCATAGACCCCCTACAGAAAAAAAAAACCTGCGAATTTCGCAGTGAAAAAAAACGCCAGTGGGTGGGCACCCTTATAGTGGAAAATTGTGAAATTAAAAAAGGCAGTCTGAATGTCCCGCAGAAATCTAATATGATATCATAGGGGACATAGATGTTAAAAAAGTTACAAAAATAAGTAAAATAAAATTACAGAATAAAATAAAAATATATATATTAAAAGAAAAATGACCCATCAGAGACGCTATCCTAAACTTTGGCCATATTTGCTCTGTAATTTGAGACTATACAAATTATATCTCAAAACATCCAAAATAAAATGGGGAACCTATCCCTTTATTTTATTTTAATGTAAATAGAATAATTTTGAAAATAACTATAATTGTATTTCATTTTTTTTTTACTTTTTGTACACATTACCCCTAATAAAGCAAAGAAGATGGAAAAAAAATCACTAAAACGGTACTAAATGCAACCCTAAATGTCAGGAAGAAAAATAACAAAAATGATTTTGGGAGGCTAGGAAAAAAATATGCCTACAAAACCACCACATGCGTAAAATCACGAAAAAGTATCTGGTCCTTTACGGCTCTGGTTTATAAGTGGTGTTCTTTACTTGGCCAGGATATGTCTTACTGAACATATGACTGTGCTGGCCAATCACTGACTATTGTGATAATGTAAGGATTGATAATATGCATGAGGATCCTTTCTTTTAGCACACTAGCATAATTGTTATACACTGTACGGCAAAAAGTATATGGACACCTTGCATTACACTTATGACATCCAATTTCAAACCCATAGATGTTAATATAGAGTTGAGCCCCCTCTTTTGGAAAGGCTTTCCACCATATTTTCGGAAATGTCTTTGGGAATTTGTATTCACTCAGCCAAAAGAGCAATGTGAAGGCATGTGCTCTCAGACAACAAGGTCTGGCTTGTGGTTTCAGTGTAGGCTCCTTCGCACAAAACTCAACTACTCATGTCTTTTGTGGACCTCTATAGACTTTGTACATAGTGGCACAGCCACTTCCCAAACTGATGTCCCAAAGATAAAAGCATGCAATTGTCTAAAATGTTTTGTGTGCTGTAGAATTAACATTACATATCACTGCAATTAAGGGGGGTAACCCAAATTGTGAGAAACAACTTTATCATTATTCCTTCTTCAACAAATATTAAAGTGGGTAATATGCATTTTGGTAAGTAGCTTTCTCTGTGCATTAGTCCCACCCACATTTGTCCATCAGACTTCCAGTGGTGGCGTGCTTTACAAAACTTTAGATTATGCTTACCATTATATATGATGATTTTCATTTTAGGATTGTATGTAGGTGTTTGATCATGCAAACCCATTTCACGAAGCTTCCAACAAACATACCCAGAGGCAGCGTGAAACTCTCTAGGGAATGATAAAGGAGAAAATAGGTGATCTTCAGTATTCGCAGCTCTCAACTCAAATAACATGATGTGTTTTTCATCTTTTGCACTACGTTTCCTTGGTTAATCCCTGCATCTATGGTCCTCAACATTGTCCATTTCTTTGTGCTTCTTCGGAAGAGCTTAAATAGCACATTCTGAATCCCCGGCCCCGGGAAAGACTTTGCTGATGCAACATAACTACTCTCTGTCTATTGCTGTGCTCAGTCTTGCCATGATGTATTATCTGTGACATGAAACTATCTTCCCCACCTCATCTTTGTATCATAGTTTGGCTGCTCTTCACCCAGTTTTAAACCTCTTACACAGCAAAGTGTAGGACTCGAACCCAGAATCTCCTGTGCTCTAGGCAGTGGCTCTTCCTGCTGAGCTATTCAAAAAGTTGGATAGCTTCCCTGCATTACTTTGTCAATTCTTCCTTGTTCTTAGTCCTGTTCCCTTTTTTGGCTCCACCCTGTTCCTGATTTGACACTCTAAAAAAGCCTGGCCCTTCACTTCCTCATTGCAAGATTATTGTGCTCTCAGGCCTTAGTCAAGCTTTCCTCCCAACTACTCCCCTCACTACAATTGCTGCATATGTGTACCGACCTCTGGCTTCACCCTGAATATGCTACCTGCCTGCTCCTTTTGTACTCCAACCAATACTACCTGTGTATCAACCTTTGACTTTCCCTGATCACACTATGGATCCACACCAGTCATGCCAAAGGGACTCCAACCCTGAACCGGATCATTACAGAGTGAGTAGGTAGAGGTAGTTTGGAAGTTTGTAAAAGTTAGGGAATCTCTTATCTAGATCATTCTGTACAGTTGACTGTGGAAGAGTAAGAGTACCGGTCATTTATCACTGCTATTGAATAGGAGGACCAACCATTACAAGGACTGTATGCAATGATAAAAAAATATATATATATTTTTTTTTTAATTTGTAAAAAAATTGCAAATAAACCCCACAAAATCCATATAAATTTGGTATTGGCATAATTATTTTTGCCTTCAGATTTAATCTCACATATTATTTATACTGCACGGTGAACACTGTTAAAAAAAACAAAAACAAAACATATTAATATGGAATCGATACACTGCAACAGACCATTTTTATGGCTTATTTTCAGCTTGTGCATTATTAATATCTATACTATCATTGTTGCTGGATTTTTCTTTTCTCAAAATGCTCTAGGTTTAATGTCTTCACAGTTCTTTTTACATAGATTTAGGGAAAAAAGCCCGAAAGATGCATGTCAAAAATGTGTGAGGAAAAAAGAGCCACACAATAAAGCTTGCAAAAATGCATGAAATTCATGGCTTTTTTTTTCCTTTCAAACCCCGCAAAAAATGCCACAAATTTTAATTTCAATTACAAAGCTATGCAAGTTTGGAAAGCCAAAAAAGAGAGCAACTGCAACTTTTTATTTTTAGTGCAAGAGGGTTAATATCTAGAGATGAGCGAACGTACTCGTCCGAGCTTGATGCTCGGGCGAATATTAGGGTGTTCGGGATGTTCGTTATTCGTAACGAACACCACACGATGTTCGGATGTTCGGGTTACTTTAATTTCTTCCCTGAGAAATCTTTTCTATATGCGCTCAATGGGGCCGGCGGCAGCAGCGCCAACCCCATTGAGAACATATAGAAGACAAATCGTTCTTCTCTGCCACAGCTGTAACAGCTGTGACAGAGAAGAACGATGTTTGCCCATTGAATTCAATGGAACCGGCAATACAGCCGACTCCACTGAATGCAATGGGCTGCCGGCGATCGCGGGATGAATTGTCGGAAAGGGGTTAAATATATAAGCCCTTTCCTGCAATTCATCCAGAAATGTGTAAAAATAAAAAATATATATATACTCACCTGGTGCCCGCAGACGGAGTTCAGCGCGGCAGGCTGCAGTTCTCCTGAACTGCTCTGAACAGCTGTGAGTAGTATTCAGCAGCCGGGGATTTAAAATCCCCGCCTGCTGAATAAGATGCCTCTGATTGGTCACAGCCTGACCAATCAGAGGCCAGCCCTCACTCACACCCATTCATGAATTCAAGCCCTATACCACCCCCCTGCAGTGAGTGGCTGGCGAGATTAGGTGTCACCCGAGTATTAAAATCTGCCCCTCCCGCGGCTCGCCACAGATGCATTCTGACATTAGTTCAGGGAAAGTGGTATCTTGGTGGAGCTGCTATAGGGAGAGTGTTAGGAGTATTTTAGGCTTCAAGAACCCCAACGGTCCTTCTTAAGGCCATAAATCTTCTCTATATGCGCTCAATGGGGCCGGCGGCAGCAGCGCCGACCCCATTGAGAACATATAGAAGACAAATCCTTCTTCTCTGCCACAGCTGTAACAGCTGTGGCAGAGAAGAACGATGTTTGCCCATTGAATTCAATGGAACCAGCAATACAGCAGGTTCCACTGAAAGCAATGGGCTGCCGGCGAGCGCGGGGATGAATTGTCGGGAAGGGGTTAAATATATAAGCCCTTCCCTGCAATTCATCCAGAAATGTGTTACAATAAAAATATATACCGGCGTATAAGGCGACGGGGCGTATAAGACGACCCCCCAACTGTCACCTTATACGCCGGCAATACAGTGGAGCAAAGAATAAAAATCATTACTTACTTCTTCTGACGTTCTGTGGCGCTGCTGCAGGCTGTCGCTCCCTCCTGGTTCCCGGCAGAGCATTGATTTCTCTACGAAGGGCTTTAAATCCCCGCCTCCAGAAACACACGTGCCTTCAGCCAATCACAGCCAATGACAATGATGTTATTGAATGGCTGTGATTGGCTGTGTTTCTGGAGGCGGGGATTTCAAGCCCTGCGTCCAGAAAGCAATGTTCTGCCTTGGACCAGGAGGGAGCGACAGCCTGCAGGAGCGGCGCAGAACGTCAGAAGAAGTGAGTAATGATTTTTATTCTTTGCTCCGCTGTATTCAAGGCGTATAAGGTGACAGTTGGGGGGTCGTCTTATACGCCCCGTTGCCTTGTACGCTGGTATATATTTTTATTGTAACACATTTCTGGATGAATTGCAGGGAAGGGTTTATATATTTAACCCCTTCCCGACAATTCATCCTGCGATCGCCGGCAGCCCATTGCTTTCAGTGGAACCTGCTGTATTGCTGGCTCCATTGAATTCAATAGGCAAACATCGTTCTTCTCTGCCACAGCTGTTACAGCTATGGCAGAGGAGAATGATCTTTACGCTGACAGTGCGGGGGGGGGGCACTCTTGCCGCTATTGTGGCTTAATAGTGGGACCTGGGAACTTGAGATGCAGCCCAACATGTAGCCCCTCGCCTGCCCTATCCGTTGCTGTGTCGTTCCCATCACTTTCTTGAATTGCCCAGATTTTCACAAACGAAAACCTTAGCGAGCATTGGCGATATACAAAAATGCTCGGGTCGCCCATTGACTTCAATGGGGTTCGTTACTCGAAACGAACCCTCGAGCATTGCGAAAATTTCATCCCGAGTAACGAGTACCCGAGCATTTTGGTGCTCGCTCATCTCTATTGCTTTCCCTTTTGAATGAATCCATCACTGAAACAAGGGATGTAGACAAATATAATACTACTGTTTGCTCTTTTTTTGTTCTGATACTTAAAGGCGGACGCACTGTGAGTTGCAGTCTTCCTTGTAAAAAAAATACTGTTTTTATTTTGCTTTTAACTTTTCTAGGAAGATATTTCACATATGTTGAATTTTTATTATATGCATTATCATCAAATATTCTAATTACTTCAACTTAATTTGTTATTAACACTGTATTCTATTGATTCTCCTAGGAAAATGGTAGGTCTTTATATCTTCCCCCTTGAATCAGTAAATTCTGTGAATTTTTAAGATTGTATGTTAGTATATTTTCTGCCAAGAGATTTTCCATTAACCCCTTGAGTGGCACGCCCGGAAATTTTCCGGGACGAGCTCCACTGCCGATAGTGATATAGCCCGGAAGATTTCCAGGCTATGTTTCACTATGGGAGCTGAAGAGCACAATGCCACAAGCTGTGGCATTGTGCTCTGCCTGCACAGACCCAGAGAGAACACTGTAGGACTTTGAAAAACAGAAGCAGGAAGATATTGCCGATCTGCCGGCAACCTCCTGCTTCTAAATTCAAAGTCCTGCTTTGTTTACAGGTTGCCATAGAGATCATCGGCTTGTCAGAAGCAAGCCGATGGTCTCTGTGGCAGGGAGAGCTGGTGCTTGGCTGTCAGAGGACAGCCAGGCATCAGCTCTTACAGCAGAAATTAGAGAAAACCTCCGATCTCTGCTGTGTTAACCCTTTACATGCTGCAGTGTATGTGACTGCAGCATGTAAAGGGCTGTCACCATCGGACCCCCAGAATGTTATCAGGGGGTCCTGATGGGTCTCTGTGGAAGTCCCCTAAAGGGACAAAAATTTTTAAAAAAAGTAAAAAAAAAACAAAAGTAAAAAAATTATAAAAAAAAATAAATAAATAAAAACACTTGTCTCCCTTTACTTTGTAAAAAATTAAAAACAAAATTACACATGCAGTATCCCTGCATTGTAATGACACAGAGAAGAAAGTTAGTACATTATTTAACCCCTTGGTAACACGGATCCTTTTTTTCTTTTTTCCCCATTTCATTTTTTCCTTCCCCTGTTTAAAAAATCATAACTCCTTTATTTATCCATCGACGTAGCTGTATGAGAGCTTGTTTTTTGCGGGCCGAGTTGTATTTTTCAATGGTGCTATTTAAAGTACCATATAATGTACTAAGGCAGTAGACAATAAGTTAGAAAAAAAAACCCGTGCTCCCAAGCCTTGTGAATAAAGAACCTTTTCTTGTCATAACTCAGACAAGATTTATTTCTACGAGCTGACCTGGATTTTCAGGGGTGTCATTTGCACTGACACCCCTGCTAAGTAAGTTCTTTCTGCCTTCTCATTCCACCTATCCGGTTACTGGAGCACGTTTTTTTTCTTCTAACTTATTGTCTACTGCCTTTGCTGCCTCTGGTATACATTCTACCTAGAGTCACCCTGCGATGCTCTCCCCCATTGGGATGTCATTCTGACCAGTGATCAGGATTCCTTGATGACACCACAACTTCCACCGTGAATACTATTGCCTTCCAGGATCATTAGTCGCACAATGACCTTACACAGGGTCCGGTACGTCTGGGATGAGTCCAATTGGATTTCCCTTTTTTTCTCTTTTCTTTTTCTACTTCTCTCCACCCTGCCATTTCCTCCACCTCACATTGGAGCGCTAATCTCATTTTTTTACTTATATAATGTACTAAAAACTTTACAAAATTCTAAGTGGAGTAAAATGAAAAGAAAAAGGACATTCCGCCATATTTCAGTGCATTTTGTTTCTACGGCGCACAGACTGCAACAAAAATGACATGATAACTTTATTCTATGGGTCAGTATGATTACTACGATACCAAACTTGTATAGGTTTTTCTTTTGCTGTAGTACTTGTATTTTTTTTCAAAGACAATTAATTTTTTAAAAATTTTTTCTGCTGCTGCTTCTGCGCGGAATAACATTTTTATTTTTCCTTGAGCAAGGGCTCATTTTTTGCGGAATATCCTGTAGTTTACGTTAGTACAAATCCAGAAAATATACGACTTTTTGTTCGCTTTTTATTGCATTTTTTTCTGGGAAACAGGGTGACTGAAAAAGTGCATTTGTGGTGTACTTTTTTTTTTTTCGGACTACATTACACCGTGCAAGGTAAATAATGCACTACTTTGATAGAGCGGACTTTTACGGATGCAGTGATACAAAATATGCATTTTTATTTTATGATTTAGATTTTTTTATTATAGATATGGCAAAAGGAGGGTGATTTAAAATTTTATTACTTTTTTTTTTTTTAAAGTGTGAAAAAGTCGTGAAATAGAAAAAAAACTATTACAATTCGGTATTGGCATAATCATACTGGCCTGTAGAATTACTTTAATATATTTTTTATACTGCTCAGAGAATGCAGTGAAAAATAAAAATAAAAAACATGCCAGAATTACAGATTTTGTTAATCTTGCCACTAGAAAAAATGGAATAAAAAGCAATCAAAATTTTACATGTTCCAAAAAAATAGATAATTGAAGACTAGAGTTCCTCCCACAAAAAACAAGGCCTTCTAGGGCTCTGGCAATGGAAAAATAAAATTAATACGGCTCTTGGAATGTGGCGACAAACCTTTTAAGAAAAAAAAAAGGTTTTAAATGTACAAAAATAGCAAAACATTAAAAAAAACTGTATAAACTTGGTATCGCCGGAATTGTGTTGGCTCAGAGAATAATGTTATCACATTATCTATTCTTCATGCTGAGCGCCGTAAAAATGAAATCCAAAAAACAAATGGCAGAATTTCTTTTTTTCCCCAACCTCCCTACAAATGTTTTACAAACGTTATGCAATACATTATATATACCCAAAAATGATGTCATCAAAAAGTACAACTTGTCCCGCAAAAAAACAAGCCTTCATATGGCTGTATCAATGGAAAAATGAAAAGGTTATGGCTCTTGGAACGCAACTGCAAAATTAGTTGAAATTAAATGATTAGAGCATTTAAAAAACCTGCCCTGGTGGGTACGACAGGGTGGTAAGAAACCCGCCGCTCAAGGGGTTAAAGTAACTTATGACTAAAAGTGCCCATACACATTAGACTAAAGTTGGTAGAATTAGATGATTTCAACTAAAGCAATCATTTGTTGGGTAAAATTTAGTAAGGAATGATTGGTTTAGTTGACCGATGTTACGCCATCATCTGGAAAGAAGTCAGCCACCTTTGAAATTTTGGCCAGCAGCTAAATGAAAGATTTTTCATTTTTCCGAAATGCTTGTAAGGGCTTACATGCATTTCTATACTGTGATAGTTCCAATTTCAGCTGCTTAGAATTCTGACCACTTCATTAGTATCCTGTTTCCCCAGAAAAAAGACCGAACCCAAAAATAAGCCCTAGCCTGATTTTTCATGATTTTTGGGGTGGCTGGAAATATAAGCCCTACCTAAAAAAATAAGCCCAAGCCGCATTACATAAAAAAAATGCAGTGCTTGATGAATGAATCACAGCCATAGCATTGTGGAGACAGGATTTATGAATTGACTGAGCCACTGCGTTGATTGGCCAATTCATAAGTTTCGCCTCCACAAAAGGATGGCTGCGATTAGTTTTCGGAACGCTGCTCAGACAATTAATGCAGCGCTGGATGAACCAATCACAGCCATCGCATTGGTTCACTGAGCGCTGCACTGATTGGCTGAGCAGCGCTCGAAAACCAATCAGAGCCATCGCTTCCTGGAGGCAGCATTTATGAATCCCGTAACCAGGAAGGGATCTTCTGTGGGCGGCCGAGAACTGCAGGATTCGCTGGAGCTCTGGAGAGCAGTGGGAAGACACAGATGCAGACTGAGCCTCCTAGGTAAGTAAGAGCTACCCTGAAAATAGAACCTAGTGACTCTCTTGGGGCCAAAATTAATATAAGATAGGGTCTTATTTTCAAGGATTCGGGAATATTTGGATTTCCTATGAGGGTGCCTTCATTTTTAGTGAAATTGATGCAGGCATTCAATAATGGAAAACCTGCAGCAATTCCACTAGAAATCCATCATGGCCAAATTTGCACCTAAATGATGCAGGTTTGGACTCATTTTAGATTGTGAATCAGCTGCAGAATTTAGCCCTTGTATTTCAAGGGTTAAATTCCGCAGCATAAATAGACATGCTGTAGATTTACAATCCTCACTACTTTTCAAAAATGCTTCAGATTCATTGTGAAAAATGTTTGCACCGTATGAAAAAGAATTTTGATATCCCCTCCACACGGTTGGAATGTAAATGCTGCAAAATTTCTGCAGCAATTCCGCTATTGGAAACAGCATTTCTGGCCCCATTTGAAGGCAGCCTTAACAGCAAGGATTGGAAGTTATCAAAACCAAGATGCTGAGTCTGAAGAGCCCTCCTATGGTAGTGCAGTAGCTGGCAGCAATTTCAGTACTCTGGCTGGTGGCAGCATCTAGAGAATTAGAAGTCAGAGTATGAAGTGGTTGATTTATAATGAAAAACACATTCCACTATAAATCAACTGTTTGGTTACATTATTTGAAAATAATATTTTATTACAAATTATTCTGAAATTAAAAATAAGAATAAAAAGATATGTTTAAAATGTTAATTACTACACAAAATATCATTTTAGTTGAAGTTAGAAATGTGATAAGCTGCAGTTTCATTTCTGAGCCTAATATGTTCTGCAATATTAAATCACATTTCCAAAACCTCAAAAGGAGTGGTTTGTATTGTAGTCTGATTTAGGTCACTTATTCTTATTCCAAATGTACCCTAACATCCTGTTTTGTGTCTCCAAAATCCCAAAGCAAATTACTTTTTTGATCTTTAATCTATGGAAGATGATAAATGCAATAGGCACAGCAGGATGTTCTGTGTTGTACGTTATTATCTTGTTACTCTATGGGCAGATGATCCTGTAACTGTAAGAAATGCTGATCATTGACATTGTAAAGTGGTTTAGAACTTTTCAAATGGGCTGTGTTGAACATTGCTTCTCTATATTGAGCTTAGTACTTGAATTAATTTGCTTTTCAGTGGACTTTAATATACAATTATTTTATATTCTTGTGTTCTGTATAGTTCCTACTGTAAGAATAAGAAAAGTATGTTTTGTTTCACTCTGCATGAATTGTTCCTTTTCAAACTATTTTATTTTATGGATTTTATGTGGGCTGATATAATTTACATGTTTTTTATTAGATCACTAAAATGTATGAATATGTTTAAACACTTTAAATTCTTTTTTTCTTTTAGCAAATTCAGCTGCTATATACTGTACTAGTGAATAAAAAGATTGGTATGGTAGAAGCAGACTTCTGTGTATTACTGTAATTAAAGTGTACTAATGGTTTTATTATTTTTTTATTAAATTTAAAAACGTCTCAATTTCTGCACTTATTAACTTCATACTGTACTTTCCATAATATATCTATATGTTGAAATTAAGCTTTTCAAAGTTGAATGATACAATTCTGGCTACCTACTGCAACCACTAGGGTTGCTATACTACAAATGTGTATTTAGAGAGCTGCCATGAACCATGTAAAAATGGCATTTCGACAGGGCAAGAGACAGGTATGCCGCAAAAAAAGTCTAAAAAAACCTTGCACTTCCTGACCATCATTACATCTGTAGTCTCTTTTCTTATCTTTACTGTTTTCTTTCAAACTTCCCTCCAATGTCCTCCTCTGGTGAATTCTATCCATATAAGCCCCTCTCTCCTCTCTTCACCCATGCACAGCATACACACACTCTTTACTTTCCTAAGACACCTCAATCCCCCTGAAGCCACAGTGAAATATAACTATCACCTTCATGAATCCCCTACCCATCTGCTCTCCCTCATTATCCTGCTGTTATTAGCAGCAGGCAATTTTTTTTCCCAATCCTGGCCCACCCTCTAGTGCCTCTAACTGTTGCCTCCAACTTGCCCCAATGAGACACCCTTCTAGCCCAACCGCTAGTCCATGCATACCCTTCCTGATTTCCTTTCAATATGCACTCTGCAATTGCCAATTGGCATGCAAAAAACTCCCCATCATTCATGACTTTTTCACTGCTAAATCTCTTAACCCGCTAGCTCTCACAGAAATGTGTATGTAGCAGTCTGACACTGCCTCCCCTGCTGCATTGTCTTACAATGGCTTGCAATTCTCCCATACTCCAAGACCGGAAACAGGTGTGGTGGAGGAGTAGGTGCTCTTCTTTCCCCGCAATGCACCTTCTGGGTCATCCCCCTAGTACACTCACTCACTTTCCCATCATTTGAGGTACATGACCTATGACTTTACCATCCACTGTCCATGCAAATAGCAGTTATCTACTGCCACCCAGGTCCTCCTCGCCTGTTTCTGGATCACTTTGCCACCTGACTTCCCCACTTCCTCTCCTGAGAAATCCCAACCAGGAGACTTTAACATCGCCACCAATGACCCCATCTTTCTACCAGCCTTTCAGCTTATATCACTCACCTCCTCCCTTGGTCTCTCTCAACTCACTGCCTCTCCCACTCATATGGATGGGAATACTCTGGATATGGTCTTCCTCAGTCTTTGCTCTGCTTCCAACTTCACTAACTTCCCTCTCCCACTCTCAGACCACAACCTCCTCTCTTTCTCTGTCAAGCTCCCAAGCATCTCTCCAGACCCTCCTACCTACTGTTGATACAGGAACCTTCAGGCTTTTAACTCCTACAACTTTGCTCAGTCACTAAGTCCTCTCTGTCCCCTATCTCTTTCCTCTCCTGCCACAACCTGGCTGCCGCACACCACAACATTACTAACAAACATGCCCTGGATGAGCGGCGCCCCCCATGACCCAAGCCATCTGATGCAGATCTCGACAACCATAACTCACACCTCAAATGTGCTTTATCTGGCAGTGCTCTAGATGTGCTAAATATCTGTTGAGAAAGTCCCAAAAGTCTGCAGACTTTTTCCATTTCAAATTCATGCTCAGAACATACAACCTAGCCCTCCACCATGCCAAACAAGTCTACTTCACCTCTCTCATCTCCTCACTATCTCACAACCCTAAACAACTCTTTGCCACTTTTCACTTGCTTCTCAGCCCAAAATTGCAGCCCCCAGTGATGGATCTCAGTGCTGAAGAGCTGGCTGCTTACTTCAAAAAGAAAATCAACGACATCCAGCAGTAAAAAACCTTCCAATCCCAGTCTAGCCCTGACCCTAGTCTAGTCAGTGCTGCATATAGCTCCTGCTCACTGTTAGTACTCAGACCAATGACAAAGGAAGAAGTCTCCAGATTGCTTTTCTCTGCTCGCCCAACCACCTGCTCTAGCAAACCTTTTCCCTCACACCTCCTCCAGTCCCTCTCCCCAGTGGTCATTTCCCTCCTCACCATTCTATTCAACCTCTCCCTGACCTCTGGCATCTTCCCCTCCTCATTCAAACATACTATCATTTCCCCATTGCTAAAGAAACTGACTCTTAACTCGACTGATGCTGCCAACTACCGATGCAGCTCAAATCACCCCTTCATCTCCAAACTATTAAAATGTTTGGTTTACTCCCGCCTTATAAGCTATTTATCAGAAAATTCTCCTGACCTCTTGCAGTCCAGCTTCTGCCCTCTATAATCAACAGAAACCACCCTGACTAAAGTGTCAAATGACCTTCTAAAGGCTAAATCAAGGGGTGACTACTCTCTACTGATCCTCCTCGATCTCTCTGCAGCATAACACTGTGGACCACAAACTCTTCCTCAGTATGCTTTACTCCATTGGACTAAAGGACACTGTCCACTCCTGGTTCTCCTCCTACCTATCTGACCGGTCTTTCAGTGTCTCCTTTTCTGGCTCCACCTCCTCCCTCTTCTCCTTGCTGTTGGGGTCCCCCAGGGCTCAGTCCTCAGCCCCCTCCTCTTCTCCATCTACATAGCTCCTATTGGACAAACCATCAGGAGATTTGGCTTTCAGTATAATCTCTAGTTACACACCTCTTCCCATGACATCACAGCAACATTCCTCCAGAATGCCACCGACTGTCTGTCTGCTGTCTCTAACACTATGTCCTCTCTCTACCTAAAACTGAACCTCTCAAAAACTGACCTACTCCTGTTTCCACCCTCTACTAACTGACCTCATCCTGACATTTCCATCTCAGTATGTGGCATGACCCATAACTCCCAGACAGCACTCCCGCTGTCTTGGGGTTATATTCAATTCCAATCTCTCCTTCACCCTCTATATCCAATCTCTGGAACATGTCACCTGCACCTCAAGAACATCGCAAGAATCTGCCCTTTTCTTACCGTGGACACGCTAAAAATGCTCACTGTTGCGCTCATCCACTCTCGGCTCAATTACTGCAACTCACTGCTTATTGGTCTTCCCGGTGCCAAACTTTCCCCTCTCCAATCCATCCTGAATGTGGCAGCCAGGCTCATCTTCCTGTCCAACTGCTACTCGCATGCTTCTGCCCTGTGCCAGTCACTACACTGTCTGCCTGTCAAATATAGAATTCAATTTAAACTCACCACCCTCATCCACAAAACTCCCCATAGCACCCAGGGCCCAGCTATGATCCGTACATCAGGTGGAGTGAGCCTGGATTAAAGAATCAATAACTAATGGGAATCTAATACAGAAATTGATTTCTCACAGACTAGCATCTTACTTGCCATCATAGCTGGGCCCTTTATTTTGCACATCAGGTAGAGGGGCCCAGGAGTATATCTCGTGCGTGGGTTTATTTCACGTATCAAACAGTGTGCTCTGTTTGATAGCTAAGTTGGCATCATCTGTTTCTCCCTAATAATAAGGGCTCGTACCCTATTTGAGCTGGTTGGGTTACTTGGGTCCCTGTTCTAGTTGGTTGTAACAATAACCGGTATTTTAATATTTCCGACAAGGGATCTTTAAGACTAACCGACTATTGGGCAGGCTTTTAGCCTTGTCTACAACGCTGAAAATACACAACGGGGCATTGTACCCATAAATTCATATATGAATAGCAGATATCCGCCTGTTATTTTTTCGTTAAAAGGGCACAGTAAGCCTCAATTTAACATTGATACCAATTATTCTTTGGTGGCCCTTGATACTATCTGGCATTACCATAAATCGGCTGAGGAGCTACGACCTTCGTTTTGGTTCCGGTTCAGTGTGGAACTTGTTGTTCCATTGTTCGTCTTTCGTTGTTTGTTTTTGTGTGTTGCGAGGCACAAAACGTTTTTAATAAGTCATTTAATAAAAGTTATTTTTTAGAGGATACACCCAGTGAATATTTATTAAAGATTATTTTCTTCGTGTCCCCCTGCCTCAGTGAATTATAAATGTTATTGGGGTCAGCCTATACTCTTGCTACAGACATGTTACAGGGGTTTGCCTATATTCTTGCTACATAAATGTTATTGGGGTCCGCCTATACTCTTGCTACATAAATGTAATTGGGGTCTGGCTATACTCTTGCTTTAGAAATGTTACAGGGGTCTGCCTATATTTTTGCTACAGAAATGTTACAGGGGTTCGCCTATACTCTTGCTACATAAATGTTGTTGGGGTCTGCCTATACGCTTGCAACATAAGTGTTATTGGGGTCCGCCTACACTCTTGCTACAACCATGTTACAGGGGTCCGCCTATATTCTTGCTACATAAATGTTATTGGGGTCCGCCTATACTCTTGTCACAGACATGTTACTGGGGTCCACCTATACACTTGCTACTGAAAGGTTTGAGGGGCTCGCCTATACTCTTGCTACAGAAATGTTACAGGGGTCTGCCTATACTCTTGCTACAGAAATGTTACAGGGGTTTGCCTATACTCTTGCTACATAAATGTTATTGGGGTCCACCTAATACTCTTGCTACATAAATGTGATTGGGGTCTGGCTATACTCTTGCTTTAGAAATGTTACAGGGGTCTGCCTATATTTTTGCTACAGAAATGTTACAGGGGTTCGCCTATACTCTTGCTACATAAATGTTGTTGGGGTCTGCCTATACGCTTGCAACATAAATGTTATTGGGGTCCGCCTACACTCTTGCTACAGCCATGTTACAGGGGTACGCCTATATTCTTGCTACATAAATGTTATTGGGGTCCGCCTATACTCTTGTCACAGACATGTTACAGGGGTCCGCCTATACACTTGCTACTGAAAGGTTTGAGGGGCTCGCCTATACTCTTGCTACAGAAATGTTACAGTGGTATGCCTATACTCTTGCTACAGAAATGTTACAGGGGTTCGCCTATACTCTTGCTACATAAAAGTTATTGGGGTCCGCCTAATACTCTTGCTACATAAATATGATTGGGGTCTGGCTATACTCTTGCTTTAGAAATGTTACAGGGGTCTGCCTATATTTTTGCTACAGAAATGTTACAGGGGTTCGCCTATACTCTTGCTACATAAATGTTGTTGGTGTCTGCCTATACGCTTGCAACATAAATGTTATTGGGGTCTGCCTACACTCTTGCTACAGCCATGTTACAGGGGTCCGCCTATATTCTTGCTACATAAATGTTATTGGCTTCCGCCTATACTCTTGTCACAGACATGTTACTGGGGTGCGCCTATACACTTGCTACCGAAAGGTTTGAGGGGCTCGCCTATACTCTTGCTACAGAAATGTTACAGGGCTCTGCCTTTACTCTTGCTACAGAAATGTTACAGGGGTTCGCCTATACTCTTGCTACATAAATGTTATTGGGGTCCGCCTATACTCTTGCTACATAAATGTTATTGGGGTCCGCCTATACTCTTGCGACATAAATGTTGTTGGGGTCTGCCTATACGCTTGCAACATAAGTGTTATTGGGGTCCGCCTACACTCTTGCTACAGCCATGTTACAGGGGTCCGCCTATATTCTTGCTACATAAATGTTATTGGGGTCCGCCTATACTCTTGTCACAGACATGTTACTGGGGTCCGCCTATACACTTGCTACTGAAAGGTTTGAGGGGCTCGCCTATACTCTTGCTACAGAAATGTTAGGTCCGCCTATACACTTGCTACCGAAAGGTTTGAGGGGCTCGCCTATACTCTTGCTACAGAAATGTTACAGGGCTCTGCCTATACTCTTGCTACAGAAATGTTACAGGGGTTCGCCTATACTCTTGCTACATAAATGTTATTGGGGTCCGCCTATACTCTTGCTACATAAATGTTATTGGGGTCCGCCTATACACTTGGTAATGAAAGGTTTGAAGGGGTCGCCTATACTATTGCTACAGAAATGTTACTGGGGTCCGCCTATACACTTGGTACTGAAAAGTTTGAGGGGTTCGCCTATACTCTTGCTACAGAAATGTTACATGGGTTCACCTATACTCTTGCTACATAAATGTTATTGGGGTCCGCCTATACACTTGGTAATGAAAGGTTTGAAGGGGTCGCCTATACTATTGCTACAGAAATGTTACTGGGGTCCGCCTATACGCTTGCTACTGAAAGATTTGAGGGGTTCGTCTATACTCTTGCTACAGAAATGTTACAGGGGTTCGCCTATACTCTTGCTACATAAATGTTATTGGGGTCCACCTATACACTTGGTAATGAAAGGTTTGAGGGGCTCGCCTATACTATTGCTACAGAAATGTTACTGGGGTCTGCTTATACACTTGCTACTGAAAGGTTTGAGGGGTTCGCCTATACTCTTGCTACAGAAATGTTATTGGGGTCCGCCTATACTGTGGGTGCACAAAGGTTTCCTATTGCGGTGTTCAGCTGCCTGACACATACACAGAATGAAGTGTGTGGGGACACATGGATTTCCTATAGCTATTTAACTCACAGCACCTTGGGTCACATAAGCTGGAGGCGGGGACCGAGCCTGACCCAGGGCCCGCTTAGATACTTCCTTCACAGAGTATTGCGGGTCCTATCTCAGTTATGGCTTTTTGGCCTTATTATGCCACCTCCTCCTCATGCTTGGGGTCTGGGGATCAGCGGTGGGCAACATGTATTTTCTCTTATGTTACCACAGTTATCTGAGACAGTGGTTTGGCTAAGCAAAAGGAGCGTTACTGCATTAATGAAACGTTGACAGCTGCACTAGCATTCGAGTTCGCTTGAGGCCCACGATTACTGAGGGTTTGGGCAGAGGCCAAGGTCCTGGGCGGGAAGAATCAACTGTGCCAGGTATGGCCTGTGGAACTTATTTGTGGTTCATCAAGTCTTTGGAGCGATGAAGGCAACCGTTACTGATTTAAAGATACGTTCACAGCTGTACTAGCATCCGTGTCCGCTTTATGCCCACGATTACTGAGGGTGTGAACCGAGGCCGAGGTCCTTGGCGGGGTGAAACTGCCTTGTTTGGGCGCTCTGATTTCTTTATGTGTAATACTGTCTTTGAGTTTCATGGGCTCGCCTATGCTGTGGTTGCACAAAAACTTCCCATTGCGATGCTTCACCTGTCTGGCAGAAATATACTGACTAACATGGCTAGGGTGCAGACGGCTTTCCCATTGCGGTGTTTTACTATCTGCCACAAATACATTGGATGACTAGGGCAGAAGTGTGGGCCGAGGTCCTGGGCGGGATGAAACTCTGCCATGTTTGGGCACTCTCTTTTTTTCCTGTTTAATTTTGTCCGTGGGTTCCTGGGGCTCATCTATACTGTGGGTGCACAAATGCTTCCCCATTGCGTTGTTCAGCTATCTGACACATACAAAGCATAAATTGGGCAGAAATGTAGGCTGAGGCAGAGGTCCTTGGCAGGATGAAACTCTGCCATGTTTGGGCACTCTGATTTCTTCATGTGTAATACTTTCCTTGGGTTCCAGGGGCTCGCCTATGCTGTGGATGCACAAAGACTTCCCATTGCGTTGTTTTACTTGTCTGGCACAAATACACTGACTGACTAGAGTAGAAATGTGGGCCGAGGGACTTGGCGGGGTGAAACTCTGCCAAGTTTGGGAACTCTGATTTCCTCATGTGTAATACCATGTTTGAGTTCCTTGGGCTTGCCTATGCTCTGGGTGCACAAAGACTTCCCATTGCAGTGTTTTACCTGTCTGGCACAAATACACTGACTAACTAGGGTAGACATTTGGGCCGAGGCCCTTGGTGGGGTGAAACTCTGCCATGTTGGTACTCTGTTTTCCTCCTGTGTAATACCATCTTTCGCTGTCGCTAGCCCCATTGAAACCACTTGCGATATGCCGGTTCTATACCGGCCTCTTTCTTGCGCTGCGATGCGAGATTTTTCTCGTGCTCTTGCAGCGCAAGAAAGAAAATATCGCCAGTGGGTGGGAGCCCTAAATAAAAGAAGATTACAAATTTTACTCTGCAAGCAAGCGTGGATTACACTTTTTCCTGCATGGAATTTTTTGCGGTCGCTGCCTAGCCCTGCCAACCCTCTGCAGTGTGTGCCTCCGGTTCCTCCTCATCCATTACGCAATTATAAATAGACATGAGGGTGGTGTGGCTATGAAGTGAGCGTGTGGCAAGAGGCCAGCTGAATGCTGCGCAGGGAAAATTTTGAGTGCAGGGTCGTGCGGAAGG
The DNA here is from genome assembly GCF_035609145.1 of Eleutherodactylus coqui. Classification (NCBI taxonomy): domain Eukaryota; kingdom Metazoa; phylum Chordata; class Amphibia; order Anura; family Eleutherodactylidae; genus Eleutherodactylus; species Eleutherodactylus coqui. Next base: position 75,085,966 of record NC_089838.1, read on the forward strand.
TTGGACAGCAATGCCAGCATGTAACCCAGGAAAAGAGGCAGCGGTGTCACTTGCAGGCAGTGATTATCCTTGGTTGCAGGTAGTGTGGTGCTTAGCTAAGATGTGCCAGCGCGTGTGCCTTGCTAATGAGGGTTTGTCCCAAGTAAATTGTTAGGGGGGTGACCGCCAGGCTCTTGCCCCCATTTTGGATTAATAGTGGGATCTGGGAGTCTCAGATGCAGCCATGCATGCTGCCCCTTCCCTTCCCTATCTGTTTCTGTTTCCATGACTTTCTGATGTTTTCTGGTGTTTCAGAAGTCATCACAAGTCCCATACAAAAATGCTTGAGTCCCCCATTGACTTCAATGGGGTTTGTTTCTCGAAACAAGCTCTCAAGCATTACGAAAAGTTTGACTCGAGTACCGAGCACCCGAATATTTCGGTGCTCGCTCATCTCTAATTACAGCCCAATTCCTGTGCTAAACAATCATTCAGAGGAGGTTTGGGCCCAATAACAGAGCCATGTAAAAGGAGCTTAAGTATTATCCTTAGCAGAACTTTCAAAATCCAAAATAGGTGCTATTCAGATACAGATAATACATGGATAATAATAATAGCTTAATCAATATTTTTCTTTCAAGATTTCAGCTTTTTTTTAGCAAACCAGTTTATTTTTCTAGATTTGAAAAAAAACAAAACACAAAACTTGTTTTACACTAAAGCAAATAACATATCTGTCAAGACAGTGGATTTTGACCCACGATGTCACAAACTGATTAGGCTTTCAGCTGAATACAGGAGAAACAATGGGTATACCCTGGTATTCTTTGTTGAACATCACCAAGTAGGATCTGTACTTTACTGCAAGGACCCCCAGGACAACATTTTAAAATTATTTTTCAATATTGTGCCAGTTGATGTAAAGAGGTCAGGATAACCTTAATGCAATTCTGGAGAAGCAGGCAAAGAGCTGATGTCAGGATAGATGGATTTATTGTGCAATAATGGACAAGGACAAAGGTCTGGGCAGGCAGGAGCCAAATGCGGCGTGGTCCATTAACAAGTTGAAGTTAAGAGTTGAGAAAACAGGAAGGCTGAGTAAAACAGGTATTGGTCAAACCAGGAATTAGTCAAAACAAGAAAGCACCTTTGCATACCAGATGTACTAATTGCTCATCCATTCTTCAGTGGCGGAGAGTGCCAAAAATAGTCAGATTTTGTCCAGATCGGCGGGTGATTGGACCTTTAAGGCCTCATGTCCACTAGAAAAATACAATTTGCGCAGATTTCTGCAAGATTCCACGCGGATTTGCTTTAAATGGTTTTTTTTTTTTTCATGCGGATACCCGCACCTATTGATAGCAAAGTGATAGCAATGTGGCCGATCTGCACGGAATCCGCACTAAAATGGAGCATGCTGCGTTTTTTTTTCCGCGTGTGAAAAACTCAAATCAATTAAAATGCCATTTGCAGGTGCAAAATTCAATTTAATTGACTGCAGATGGCCAATGATATTCCTATGGACAAAATTTCACCCGCGGAATCCGCATGCTGAATCCGCAATTCAATTTTGCTAGTCGACATGAGGCCTTAGAGGTAGTCTGGCCACATGCATAAACCCTTGGGCAGGCAGAAAACTGATAGATTGTGTCGTATCTGTACAAGGAACATGCAGCATTTGGCGCTGGGGAGATAGGGAACACTGCCAACTGCAACTGACTGCCTAAAAAAACAACTCAGTTCATTCCTACATTCCAACCCTTTGATGTAAGGAAGAATCGGCAAAGTGCAATGTAGTATATCAGGCGAACAAACTCATGTACTGTACTTGGCCAAGTCAAAATATTTTTTGTTATATATAATGTTATACATTAGGATTAGAGATGAGCGAACGTACTCATCCGAGCTTGATACTCGTTCGAGTATTAGCGTGTTCGAGATGCTCGTTACTCGAGACGAGTACCACGCGATGTTCGAGTTACTTTCACTTTCATCTCTGAGACGTTAGCGCGCTTTTCTGGCCAATAGAAAGACAGGGAAGGCATTACAACTTCCCCCTGCGACGTTCAAGCCCTATACCACCCCCCTGCAGTGAGTGGCTGGCGAGATCAGGTGTCACCCGAGTATATAAATCGGCCCCTCCCGCAGCTCGCCACAGATGCATTCTGACAGAGATCAGGGAAAGTGCTGCTGGTGCCGGAGCTGCTATAGGGAGAACGTTAGGAGTTATTTTAGGCTTCAAGAACACCAACGGTCCTTCTTAGGGCCACATCTGACCGTGTGCAGTACTGTTGAGGCTGCTTTTAGCAGTGTTGCACAATTTTTTTTTTTGTATATCGGGCATGCAGAGCATTGCGTCCGCAGTCTGCAGTCATTGTACAGAGTATAGGGCCAGTACTGGTGAGGCAGGGAAAGAGATATTCAGGCTATATAGGCTGTGGGCTTTTTCCAAAAAATTGGGGAAAAATACTATATTTGGGCTGCCTGTGACCGTCTTCAGTTTACTGCGTGTCTGCTGGGGGTAGTAGTCCTAATTAATACGCAGCTAAGCGTTACAGCAGGCTTGCGCAAAATTGTTTCCTGGATCTGCTGTCTCTGTTACATGATCGTCGTCATCCCGCCAGAGGGAAACAGTATACATAATATTATACGCTGCCTACAGTATCTATCTGCTGGGGGTAGTAGTCCTAATTAATACGCAGCTAAGCGTTACAGCAGGCTTGCGCAAAATTGTTTCCTGGATCTGCTCTCTCTGTTACATGATCACCGTCATCCCGCCAGAGGGAAAGAGTATACATAATATTATACGCTGCCTACAGTATCTCTCTGCTGGGGGGTAGTAGTCCTAATTAATACGCAGCTAAGCGTTACAGCAGGCTTGCGCAAAATTGTTTCCTGGATCTGCTGTCTCTGTTACATGATCGCCGTCATCCCACCAGAGGGAAAGAGTATACATAATATTATACGCTGCCTACAGTATCTATCTGCTGGGGGGGGTAGTAGTCCTAGTTAATACGCAGCTAAGCGTTACAGCAGGCTTGCGCAAAATTGTTTCCTGGATCTGCTGTCTCTGTTATATCAGCGCCGTCATCCCGCCAGAGGGAAAGAGTATACATAATATTATACGCTGCCTACAGTATCTATCTGCTGGGGGTAGTAGTCCTATTTAATACGCAGCTAAGCGTTACAGCAGGCTTGCGCAAAATTGTTTCCTGGATCTGCTGTCTCTGTTACATCAGCGCCGTCATCCCGCCAGAGGGAAACAGCATACATAATATTATACGCTGCCTACAGTATCTATCTGCTGGGGGTAGTAGTCCTATTTAATACGCAGCTAAGCGTTACAGCTGGCTTGCGCAAAATTGTTTCCTAGATCTGCTGTCTCTGTTACATCAGCGCCGTCATCCCGCCAGAGGGAAAGAGTATACATAATATTATACGCTGCCTACAGTATTTATCTGCTGGGGGTAGTAGTCCTAATTAATACGCAGCTAAGCGTTACAGCAGGCTTGCGCAAAATTGTTTCCTGGATCTGCTGTCTCTGTTACATCAGCGCCGTCATCCCGCCAGAGGGAAAGAGTATACATAATATTATATGCTGCCTACAGTATCTATCTGCTGGGGGTAGTAGTCCTAATTAATACGCAGCTAAGAGTTACAGCAGGCTTGCGCAAAATTGTTTCCTGGATCTGCTGTCTCTGTTACATCAGCGCTGTCATCCCACCAGAGGGAAAGAGTATACATAATATTATACGCTGCCTACAGTATCTATCTGCTGGGGGTAGTAGTCCTAATTAATACGCAGCTAAGCGTTACAGCAGGCTTGCGCAAAATTGTTTCCTGGATCTGCTGTCTCTGTTACATCAGCTCCGTCATCCCGCCAGAAGGAAAGAGTATACATAATATTATACGCTGCCTACAGTATGTATCTGCTGGGGGTAGTAGTCCTAATTAATACGCAGCTAAGCGTTACAGCAGGCTTGCGCAAAATTGTTTCCTGGATCTGCTGTCTCTGTTACATCAGCGCCGTCATCCCGCCAGAGGGGAAGAGTATACATAATATTATACGCTGCCTACAGTATCTGTCTGCTGTATCAGCTCAGCATTTTAAAAAAATAGAAGCAAAATACTTAAGGCCTACTACTGGCCTTTGGCCACTTGACTGCTTCTGCGCTGTGAATTCCACTAACTCAGTCATACGCACCTACGTCTCACTACAGGCGTGCGCAAAATTGTTTCCTGGCTCTGCTGTGCGTTCCATAAGGGAAGTCAGCCTCCAACCACAGGCCAATAAGCGGCACATTTAATTACAGCGTTCTGTTTCTGCACTACTGGTAATACAGCATGCTGAGGGGTAGGGGTAGGCCTAGAGGACGTGGACGCGGGCAAGGATGCAGAGGCCCAAGTCAGGGTGTGGGCACAGGCCGAGCTCCTGATCCAGGTGCATCGCAGCCGACTGCTGTGGGATTAGGAGAGAGGCACGTTTCTGGCGTCCCCACATTCATCTCACAATTAATGGGTCCACGCGGTAGACCTTTATTAGAAAATGAGCAGTGTGAGCAGGTCCTGTTGTGGATGGCAGAAAGTGCATCCAGCAATCTATCGACCACCCAGAATTCTGCGCCGTCCACTGCTGCAACTCTGAATCCTCTGGCTGCTGTTCCTCCTTCCTCCCAGCCTCCTCACTCCATTACAATGACACATTCTGAGGAGCAGGCAGACTCCCAGGAACTGTTCTTGGGCCCCTGCCAAGAATGGGCAGCAATGGTTCCGAATCCTCTCCCACTGGAGGAGTTTGTCGTGACCGATGCCCAACCTTTGGAAAGTTCCCGGGGTCCGGGGGATGAGGCTGGGGACTTCCGGCAACTGTCTTAAGAGCTTTCAGTGGGTGAGGAGGACGATGACGATGAGACACAGTAGTCTATCACTCAGGTAGTAGTAATTGGAGTAAGTCCGAGGGAGGAGCGCACAGAAGATTCGGAGGAAGAGCAGCAGGACGATGAGGTGACTGACCCCACCTGGTTTGCTACGTCTACTGAGGACAGGTCTTCAGAGGGGGAGGCAAGTGCAGCAGCAGGGAAGGTTGGAAGAGGCAGTGCGGTGGCCAGGGGTAGAGGCAGGGCCAGACCGAAAAATCCACCAACTGTTTCCCAAAGCGCCCCCTCGCGCCATGCCACCCTGCAGAGGCCGAGGTGCTCAAAGGTCTGGCAGTTTTTCACTGAGAGTGCAGACGACCGACGAACAGTGGTGTGCAACCTTTGTCACGCCAAGATCAGCCGGGGAGCCACCACCACCAGCCTCACCACCACCAGCATGCGCAGACATATGATGGCCAAGCACCCCACAAGGTGGGACGAAGGCCGTTCACCGCCTCCGGTTTGCACCGCTGCCTCTCCCCCTGTGCCCCAACCTGCCGCTGAGATCCAACCCCCCTCTCAGGACACAGGCACTACCGTCTCCTGGCCTGCACCCACACACTCACCTCCGCTGTGCTCGGCCCCATCCACCAATGTCTCTCAGCGCACCGTCCAGCCGTCGCTAGTGCAAGTGTTGGAGCGCAAGCGCAAGTACGCCGCCACGCACCCGCATGCTCAAGCGTTAAACGTGCACATTGCCAAATTTATCAGCCTGGAGATGCTGCCGTATAGGGTTGTGGAAACGGAGGCTTTCAAAGGTATGATGGCGGCGGCGGCCCCACGCTACTCAGTTCCCAGTCGCCACTACTTTTCCCGATGTGCCGTCCCAGCCCTGCACGACCACGTCTCCCGCAACATTGTACGCGCCCTCACCAACGCAGTTACTGGCAAGGTCCACTTAACAACGGGCACGTGGACAAGCACAAGCGGGCAGGGCCACTATATCTCCCTGACGGCACATTGGGTGAATTTAGTGGAGGCTGGGACAGAGTCAGAGCCTGGGACCGCTCACGTCCTACCCACCCCCAGAAATGCGGCCCCAGCTCGGTGGTGGTATCTGCGGCGGTGTATGTTTCCTCCACTCAACCACCCTCCTCCTCCTATGCAACCTCTGTCTCGCAATCAAGATGTGTCAGCAGCAGCACGTCGCCAGCAGTCGGTGTCGCGCGGCGTGGCAGCACAGCGGTGGGCAAGCGTCAGCAGGCTGTGCTGAAACTACTCAGCTTAGGAGAGAAGAGGCACACGGCCCATGAACTGCTGCAGGGTCTGAAAGAGCAGACCGACCGCTGGCTTGCGCCGCTGAGCCTCCAACCGGGCATGGTCGTGTGTGACAACGGCCGTAACCTGGGGGCGGCTCTGCAGCTCGGCAGCCTCACGCACGTGCCATGCCTGGCCCACGTCTTTAATTTGGTGGTTCAGCGCTTTCTGAAAAGCTACCCACGCTTGTCAGACCTGCTCGGAAAGGTGCGCCGGCTCTGTGCACATTTCCGCAAGTCCCACACGGACGCTGCCACCCTACGCACCCTGCAACATCGGTTTCATCTGCCAGGAGGAGGAGGAGGACGATCCTGAAAGTGATCTTCCTAGTGAGGACAGCCATGTGTTGCGTACAGGTACCCTGGCACACATGGCTGACGTCATGTTAGGATGCCTTTCTCGTGACCCTCACATTACACGCATTCTTGCCACTACAGATTACTGGGTGTACACACTGCTCGACCCACGGTATAAGGAGAACCTTTCCACTCTCATACCCGAAGAGGAAAGGGGTTTGAGAGTGATGCTATACCACAGGACCCTGGCGGACAAACTGATGGTAAAATTCCCATCCGACAGCGCTAGTGGCCGAAGGCGCAGTACCGAGGGCCAGGTAGAAGGGGACGCGCAGAGATCAGGCAGCATGTACAGCACAGGCAGGGGAACACTCTCTAAGGCCTTTGACAGCTTTCTGGCTCCCCAGCAAGACTGTGTCACCGCTCCCCAGTCAAGGCTGAGTCGGCGGGAGCACTGTAAAAGGATGGTGAGGGAGTACGTAGCCGATCGCACGACCGTCCTCCGTGACGCCTCTGCCCCCTACAACTACTGGGTGTCGAAGCTGGACACGTGGCCTGAACTCGCGCTGTATGCCCTGGAGGTACTTGCTTGTCCTGCGGCTAGCGTCTTGTCAGAGAGGGTGTTTAGTGCGGCTGGGGGAATCATCACAGATAAGCGTACCTGCCTGTCAACCGACAGTGCCGACAGGCTTACACTCATCAAGATGAACAAAGCCTGGATTTCCCCAGACTTCTCTTCTCCACCAGCGGACAGCAGCGATACCTAAACAATACGTAGGCTGCACCCGCGGATGGAAGCATTGTTCTCTATCACCATCAAAAACGTGGACCTTTTAGCTTCATCAATCTGCGTATAATATTCATCCTCCTCCTCCTGCTCCTCCTCCTGAAACCTCACGTAATCACGCCGAACGGGCAATTTTTCTTCGGCCCACAAGGCTCAGTCATATAATTTTTGTAAACAATTTTTATACGTTTCAATGCTCATTAAAGCGTTGAAACTTCCACCTGAACCAATTTTTATTTTCACTGGGCTGACTCCAGGCCTAGTTACAAATTAAGCCACATTAACCAAAGCGATTAATGGGTTTCACCTGCCCTCTTGGTTGGGCATGGGCAATTTTTCTGACGTACATTAGTACTGTTGGTACACCAATTTTTTGGGGCCCTCACCTACAGTGTAATCCAATTAATTTTTTGCCCACCTGCATTAAAGCTGACGTTACATCAGCTGTGCTGGGCACTGTAATGGGATATATTTATGTACCGCCGGTGGGTTCCAGGGAGCCACCCATGCTGTGGGTCCACAGGGAGTTGTAACTGCATGTGTCCACTTCTAAAGAACCCCAGTCTGACTGGGGCATGCAGTGTGGGCCGAAGCCCACCTGCATTTAATCAGACGTTACCTCAGCTGTGATGGGTACTGCAATGGGATACATTTATGTACAGCCGGTGGGTTCCAGGGAGCCACCAATGCTGTGGGTCCACAGGGAGTTGTATCTGCATGTGTCCACTTCTAAAGAACCCCAGTCTGACTGGGGCATGCAGTGTGGGCCGAAGCCCACCTGCATTAAACATGACATTACCTCAGCTGTGATGGGCAATGCAATGGGATATATTTATGTACCGCCGGTGGCTTCCTGGCACCCACCCATGCTGTCGGTCCACACGGAGTTGTAACTGCATGTGTCCACTTCTAAAGAACCCCAGTCTGACTGGGGCATGCAGTGTGGGCCGAAGCCCACCTGCATTTAAGCGGACGTTACCTCAGCTGTGATGGGCACTGCAATGGGATACATTTATGTACAGCCGGTGCGTTCCAGGGAGCCACCCATGCTGTGGGTCCACAGGGAGTTGTAACTGCATGTGTCCACTTCTAAAGAACCCCAGTCTGACTGGGGCATGCAGTGTGGGCCGAAGCCCACCTGCATTAAACATGACATTACCTCAGCTGTGATGGGCAATGCAATGGGATATATTTATGTACCGCCGGTGGCTTCCTGGCACCCACCCATGCTGTCGGTCCACACTGAGTTGTAACTGCATGTGTCCACTTCTAAAGAACCCCAGTCTGACTGGGGCATGTAGTGTGGGCCGAAGCCCACCTGCATTTAATCGGACGTTACCTCAGCTGTGATGGGCAATGCAATGGGATACATTTATGTACAGCCGGTGGGTTCCAGGGAGCCACCCATGCTGTGGGTGCACACGGAATTCCCATTGCAGAGTTGTACCTGCCTGTGACTATTTATAAAAAACCGCGGTCTGACTGGGGCATGCAGACACCTTGACAGAATGAATAGTGTGTGGCACATAGGTTCCCCATTGCTATGCCCACGTGTGCAGCTCCTGATGGCGGTGGCACAGGATTATATTTCTCATTGCTTCTGTACAGCATTGTGGGCTATCGCCCCGCCCCTTTTAAAGAGGGTCGCTGCCTAGCCGTGCCAACCCTCTGCAGTGTGTGCCTGCGGTTCCTCCTCATGGCAGACGCACTTATAAATAGACATGAGGGTGGTGTGGCATGAGTGCAGCTGAAGGCTGCGCAGGGACACTTTGGTGTGCGCTGTGGACACTGCGTCGTGCGGGGGGGGGGGGTGTTGGGCAGCATGTAACCCAGGAGAAGTGGCGGCGGAGTGTCGTGTAGGCAGTGATTGTGCTTTGTTGGAGGTAGTGTGGTGCTTAGCTAAGGTATGCATTGCTAATGAGGGCTTTTCAGAAGTAAAAGTTGTTGGGAGGGGGGGGCCCACTCTTGCCGCTATTGTGGCTTAATAGTGGGACCAGGGAACTTGAGATGCAGCCCAACATGTAGCCCCTCGCCTGCCCTATCCGTTGCTGTGTCGTTCCCATCACTTTCTTGAATTGCCCAGATTTTCACAAATGGCAACCTTAGCGAGCATCGGCGATATACAAAAATGCTCGAGTCGCCCATTGACTTTAATGGGGTTCGTTACTCGAAACGAACCCTCGAGCATCGCGAAAATTTCGTCCCGAGTAACGAGCACCCGAGCATTTTGGTGCTCGCTCATCTCTAATTAGGATATATACAACTGGCTAAATATCTGTACAAAGAAAGAGGTTTACAGTTAAGATTATGTTCATTCTATGTATTGTCGTGTATACTTTAAGAAATACCTCTGCTGCATGTCATCTTTATATGCCACTATGTAAGAATATAGTGGAATACATCATCAATAGGGTCTCATTATAAAAACAAATACGGAACAGCATAGTAGACTTCACTTTTCCATATAGTCAAAAAATGGTAATCCAATGCATGTCTCCAGGACATAACAACAGGACATTCTTTTAGTACACATAGGATTAATAGAGCTTTAGGGCAGCTTCACACAGGTGTATTTGCATGCATATTTGCATGCGGATAATTTGCGCTTGCAATACGCAGTGAATTGAACCTATTGATTACAATAGGTCAGTAGGGACTTCCTCTGTCTGCACGCGTGAAAAAAACACAGCATACTCTACTTTTGTGCGCAATTGCGCACCAAAGGTTCCCACATAAGTCTATGGGGGGTGCACAAATATTCATGGAATACTGAATGGGATGCACAATACTCTGCAATTTCAGCGGGTAAAAGAACACAGCAGAAACTCATTAGACTAGTCAGTCTTTTAAATCAGGCATGATTGTGTCTCATACGCAAAAAAAAACAATGCCCAGTAAGTGAAAAACATACAGTATAATACACCTATATGCATACAAAAAAGCTTACGCTGAGGTGTGCGCAAAAACGCATACACCCGCCTGAAGCTGCCCTTATGGATTCTTTTAGCATATACACTAGAAGCTTTCTTGGCACATATAGCAGTCATATAGTAGCATATACAGTAGAAGCTTTCTTTGCACACATAGTAGTAATAATCGGGTTCAGAGTAACTGACCTAATTTTTACAAAAATAATCAGGACGACCTAATCCTGATTCCCATTAAAGTAAAAGGGAGTAAAAATCGGGTTCACTAATTTGGCCTCCAGAATGTCCCAAATGCAAGCAAATGGTTGTGGTTCTTTAATTAATGTGGCTCAGTGAATAGCATAGTGCTAGCATCTTAGGATCAAATCTCAACAAGACAGCACCCTCATGGACTATTCCGATGTTGCACTTGGTCAGATTTGAGCCTAAAACCTCCAATACTGAAAACCTACAGTTCTAACAACTGAGCCACCATACTTGTTTTTCCTTCTTTTAAGAAGAAGGAGAAACACAAAAGAAAACATACAAAGTCATGCAGATGTTGTCCTTGGATATACGTGAACCTAGGACCCCAGCAGTGCAAGTCAACAGTGTTAATTACTGAGCCATTGTGCCTTCTCCTATGTCTTCCTTCTTCTTCCTCCTCCTCCTTCGTCTTCCTTCTGTGGAGGAGGAGAATGAATAGAGGACAAAAGTGAAGGAAGAGAGAGAAAAGAAGAATGAGGAGCATAATAATAATATCTTTTCTTTCTTCTTCTTGTTCTGCTTCTTTTTATCTTCGCCTCCAGGGAATAAAGAAGCAGGAGGATCCCGAAGGAAGAAGCTTGATGGTTGAGTACCTCAGTGACTAGCACTATTGCCTGTTAGTGCTGGAGTTCTAGGTTCATATCTGACTTTGGATAACATCTACATGGTGTTTGTATGTTCTCTTTGTGTTTCTTCTTCTTTTCTTTTAAACAAGGGAGAAGGAAGAATGAGCGTAGAAGCTCAATTATTAGCACTGAAGTTGTAGCACTGAAGTTATTGGTTTACATCTGAACGAGAGCAACATTTGTATGGAGTTTTTATTTTCTCTTCGTGTGTATTCTTCTCCTCTTCTCCTGGAGAGAAAAGAACAAGTGTTTTGACCCAGTGGTTAACACTGTTGCCTTACAGTGCTGGAATTTTAGGTTCAAATCTTTCCAAGCGCAACATCTGTATGGAGTTTTTCAAAGATCTTGCAGATATTGTCCTTGATGAGATATGAAGCTCGGACCCAAGCACTGGAAGGCAATGCTGCTAACCACTGAGCTAATTTTTTCTAAAAATCAGGTTGGGCTGACCAGTTCTGCTTCTGCAAAAATTTTCCTGCTTTTATTGCCCAGCAGATCACAATGCACAACACTAATATCTAACATACAGAAGAGAAAAATGTCTGAAAAGCAGAATTGCCTATGTACAATCATGATAATAAATACCACTGCAATTTTTTAATAGGTTAATGAATAGTAATAAAACATCAGACAAAAATGTTGCATAGCAACTTATTAGGAATGCACCGTGAAGGCTGTGACAAATCTTCACAGTCCTATGTATTCTGCTGTGGTCACTGAATCCCCTCTTTAACGCATATTTCACCACAAGATTGACAATATTAGAGAGAGCTTCAATTTATAGTCTCTTCAATCCCTCTACACAACTGTTCAATATTCTCCCATAACGTACTTCATATTTTTGCTGAAAAACTTTCCATCTGATTCTCCAAATTACACCTCACCGCCTGTGAATTTAATCCAAAGCCATTTCATTTCCTTCTAAACTTTACTACTATGTTTATTTCAGCCAGAACCTGTATTTTCAAACTAATACTGACCACTGGTGATTCCCCTCCTTCTTTCAAATATTCACCGATCACACCCATTCATAAATTTCCTTGAACAACCTGTCTACCTTGAACTGTGCTCACTCCCTACCATGTGCAACTTGCTTTGTGACCAGTTACAATGTGGATTCTGGCTGTACCATTCTACTTAAACTTAGAGTCACTAATGAATTGCTCTGCCAAAGCCTCATGACATTACTCCATGCTCCTCAAAGATGTGTCCTACGCCTTTAACACAGTCAAACACCCCACCTGTTACAAACTGTCTCATCAATTTGAAGTCAGGAACTTTTACCTCCCCTAGATCTCTTCATGCCTCAGCAAATTAATACAGTATGTGATGTTTTCTACTGACATACCACCTCCTTATCTCATTCACTCTCTATTGGTGTCTCTGAAGGTTCTGTCTTGGAATCCCTACTCTTCTCCATCTATATTTTTGGACTGGGGCAGCTCATAGAATCTCATGGCTTCTAGGAATTTTACTTATCTGGACCAGGTGTTACATTTCTACTATCCAGAATTGGCAATTGCCTATCAGCTATATCCTCCCTTTTCTCTTTCTAAAACTCAACATGGGTAAAACTACATTGATCATCTTTACTCCATCTCACATCATTCAAGCACCCACTAGTTAATGTCTCCACACATTCTCCAGTCTCACAAGTTCATAAACTTGTTATATCATATTATTCTTCCTGCCCTTCAAGCTGCACATCTAAGCCTTTATCACCTCCTACTGCATTCATCTCAAAAAATATCTCAAATCTGCTCTTTTTTCAACCTTGATTAATTGAAAATGCTAGTGCATTCCCTTAGTATTTCCTGCTTAGGCTACTGTCACTTATTTAGTTCATGTTTATTATACTTGTTTGTTTTTTTATATTATGCACAGTACTTTCACTTTTTCATGCGCACAGTGCCATTGTGCTTAAAATAAAGAAAGATAATTAATAGAGATGAGCGAGCCTACTCGGCCACGCCCCTTTTTCACCCGAGCGCCGCGATTTTCGAGTACTTCCGTACTCAGGTGAAAAGATTCGGGGGGCGCCGTGGGTGAGTGGGGGGTTGCAGCAGGGTGTGGGGGGGGAGAGGGAGAGAGAGAGGGCTCCCCCCTGTTCCCCGCTGCTACCCCCCGCTCCACCACGCCTCCCCCCACCCCCCGGCGCCCCCCGAATCTTTTCACCCGAGTACAGAAGTACTCGAAAATCGTGGTGCTCGATCGAGTAATTACTCGAAACGAGTATACTCGCTCATCTCTAATAATTAAATAAAATACTTTTATTGCTTTACTATTATTTGTCCTCGTTTATCTGTTATACTATTAAATAACACAATATATTTATGCTATGATCAAAAATGTCTGAACCTAAGTAATTTCTATGTATTTATAATCAAAATGGTAGTTGTCAGCTTTAAACTATATAAATATATTAAAATAGATATAATTCTATCATTTTAAATGAGGAATGCATACATAAACATCTTAGAAATATACAAAACATATTCATTTAAAGTATTTATACCTACAACAATTATAAAGTATCTTTGTCTTGCTTTAACTTGCCTATATTTCATTGTTTTATTGAGTTGGTGCTGTATTTTCTTATGCCATTCATCATTTCAGTACAAACAATCAGAAAGTCATTACAATGGCTGACACAAAGCTTTCTTGTTCAATTGTACTGTAATTGAAAACAACTGCATGTATGGCAGGTCTAATGGATAATAAGTATATAATGTGAATGGAAATCTCACAAGAAAAATAATGTCGAGTTCTGCTATGTAGATTTGTAATTCACAAATCAGGGCATAGCACTGCTGCTGTATATTTTACATTGATTTTTGAGCGTAAGTTGATCTAAAGCATCAAAACTGTTGCCAATCAAGTTTTACAATTCAAGCTCAAGTCAATACTACTGTAAGTATTCAAATTCAGTTTTGCATGGGAGAAAATTATTGCTTTCCAGACAATGTCAGTGATATGTGCTAATCTTTTATTATGCTTGCTTCTGCCAATGTATGATGATGAGAGTAATGACAGTAGATGCAGCTTACATATACAGCCAAAGACTATAAAGAAAATTAGTGTGAGGCAAGAAGATTTATGATTCATAAGATTCCTGAAGTACAATGCAAGAAACACATTGGAAATCTAGTCTTTGTGGATGGATTTGCATCCTGCATTTTCACCAGTTTTACTTTTCTTCAGGTTCTATCCCTAATTCTCAATTTTCCCTCTGCTAAAAAGCTGAAATGAGCTGCTATAATGTCTCCCATTCATAGTACACACAGAGAAGGGGAGATTCTACACCCCTATCTCTCTATAGCATCCACTGAGGTGAGACAGTAGATGCAACAGCATCTCTATGTGTCTATGTCTCTCTCTCACTCTGCAAATGTTTCCACCTCCTACACCTCCCCTCTCCATAGACGTCTATTAGCAGCAACTGTTACCTGCTTTCAGTTTATGAGTATGAATTGTATCAATGATTTGAGAGTGAGTGATCAATGTTGAAGGAGGGGGGGGAAAGGAACTTTTCTGTTAAAAAAAAAATCTTATTTTTACTTAAGCTATTGATTTATTGGAGGAAAAAAATGTTTCTTTTTTATTTCCCCTGCAGTCAAGAATAATGTAACAATTAATAGTAACATCCTGTGAGCTCTTGAAAAGTGAAAAGGTTTTTAATCTCATTATCCTACTATCTTTTCATCTTAATGTGCTTAAAGAAATATTATATTAAACCTAGCTCCCATTGCTGTAAAACAAAAAATAGGCATATACTCACCTCTCTACACTCCTTGCTATGTCTGGGGCTGTTTGGCCCTCCCTCCCGTTGTGTTTATAGTCCCGCCTTTTTATGGGATGTCACAGGCTGCTACAGCCAATAACAGAGCCCAGCAGTTTATCGTTGAGGTCTGTTATTGGCTGCAGCAGCCTGAGATGCCCCATAAGCAGGCTGGGGCAGTCTGTAAATGGGACATCACAGGCGAGACCCAGAGTGGTGGTACAAGACACAGGGAGGAGCAAGGAGAGAGATGAGTATCTGTCTATTTTATTTATGGCAGGGGGAGTTGAGTTTTATAGAAAAAAAAAAAACCTTTGACAACCCCTTTAATAAAATACATGAACATTATAACTGTTTGTGTTAATGGTTTAGTTACTGTAAATGTTTGTCTATAATTGAGACTTTGATAACAATTAGGCTGCATTTTATTAGTAATGAATGCAGAAATAGGGGTGATTCTAAAGACTTTACTTTTTTCTTTTAAGTATGCAGTCAGTAAATGTAGTGGAACAATCCCAGTGAGACTAGTTATTTTAGTCACTTTGTTTAAGAGTTGTTTCAGGACTAGAGCTGGCAGACAACTGAATTCATATCTCATTCACCCTATGGATGTGATTTTAAAATTGATTCAGTGTCAAGTAAAGCACCAGGATCTGATGTAATATATGAGGATAATTTGATATCACTGGAATTGCTCTCTAGAGTTTTAACATTCGGGAGCTGAAAATATTCATTGGCAATTCAATGCTCTGGCAGTGTTTTCTGGATTTAAAATCGTATTTCTTCAGCCACCACTTTGTATTTAATGTGTTTACCTTTGCTTAGCAGGCAGACTTCATTTCACATTTTTCATATATTTTACTAAGCCCTGCTGTTTTCAGTGTTCTGTTTCCTGGAATGTATTGCCTAGTACATTTATGTGGAAAATTAGTTCAAACCCAAAAATGCACTCTATTGATTTTACAGTTGATGTGACTTATTATGGGATTTATTCAGGTTGCCAGATTTCTATTAGTCTGAAATATTTAAAAGCAGAGACAATTGTATGCATTCTTATGCAATGATAACAACAATGATAATTAATATGAATAAAGGTGAGTTGGCAAACATAGTTTACCCACAAATCCATAAAGTTGAAATATATTATACTACCAAATTAAGTATACCAATTCAATTATAAAAATATACAGTTCTAGTCAAAATTAGTCCTGCCCCATTAAAAAAATTTGGTTTATTTGCCAAACTTTACAATCTTTTAACTGTTTGTTAAAAAAACAACATTTAAATAATGAAAATTTAAACAGTTCAATGCAAAAAAATAACAAAATGCCACTTTTAATGACTACTGCAGTCAACTCCTTCATGACTCTTCAGTATTTTAGAACATCCTTTTGCTGTTACAATCTGTTGTAAATGTGATGCATAGCCAGACACCAACTTCTGAGAGCATTTCTGAGGAATTTTAGCCCATTTTCTTTTGGGTAATGGCCTGTTGCTCATTAATATTCTTGGAGTTGCATGCTAGAACAGTTTTCTTTAAATCCCACTAAAGATTTTCCAAGGAGTTCAAGTCATGTGACTGTGACTGCCACTCCTGAATCTTCCAGGATTTCTTCTGAAACCAAGTGTTGATGAACTTTGAAGTATGTTTGAAATCCTTGTCCTACGACCAATTATCTCCAGCTACTGCTTCCTCACAGTAGAGATGACGTTTTCTGATACTTGATCGAATCCATTTTGGCTTCAACACGCTTCAGGTTTCCAGTGCCAGAGAAAGCAAGATAAACTCAGAGCAACACGGTGCTAGCTCCATGCTTCAATGAGTAGACAGGGTGTTCTTTTCAGTGCATGCTTCACTCTTCCTCCACCAGACATACCATTGATCCCAAAAGATCCGGTTTTATTGTTCCAGAGAACAAAATCCCAAAACCTATGTGGCTTATTGGAGCTGCATTTTCTTGTGCTCTTGAGTCAGTAGAGGTGTATGTCTTGGAGTTTCAGCATGAAGACTTTCAGCATTTAGTAAACACCTTTATGTGCAGACAAAAACCTGCTGCCACCAATTCTTGCTACATGTCTTTTGCAGTCACTTGTGCATTTCTGATCTTCTGCCTCTTTTAGAATCTGATGGCAGCCAGTAATAGCTTCGGCTTTCTGCCATTTCCAGGTAGTATAGCCATTGTTCCTTTAACTTTGAACTTGCTTCCATCTGTATCTCTAGGAATATTTAGTGTATTGGCTCTCTTTTTGTATGCTTTTACTTGTTTGTGCTAGACAAGGATCTCTTCTCTTAACTTTTTTTTTGGATCACTCTTTTGACTATTTCTAACAAGTAAATATCATACTCAACAAAGCCCTAGGCAGTCCAAGTATTTCATGCTTTGACTCAAGCACACCTGATGCAGCCAATGAAGCTATTGATTAGTTGCATCAGGTGTGCTTGAGACAACACCTGATTTGCAAATTTGTGGTCTTGTGAGCCAAACTATTCAGTGGTTGAATAATCCTGAGACTGCAGTAGTCATTAAAAGTATCATTTTGTATTGCATTTAGAGAAACCTCTTGCATATTAGTTATGTTTAGTTTTTAAATTGTTCTTGTTTGATTGTTTTTTGCAGATCGCTGAAAGTTTGTTAATTGGGAAAAAAAGCCTAATTTGCAATATAGGGAGAATAATTTTGATAGCAAATGTAGTTTAGTAAATATGTTATTTAATAGTGATTTGGATGCACTGTTAGACAGATTATCAAGGATTTTTGCACTATTTATTGATGCTAATTAACTCGTAACTATCAAACTATTACTATTTATTAATCAAACTATTAAGTATTATATAAAGTCTTGTGGCGTCAGGCGTAACTGATATTTTTTTTTCTATTTAAACCAACAATGTGATGACATTGAGAGGAGCTGAATGGCTTGCTGGAGTGCTGCTACCCCTTAAAAGTATTTTTCCTATAATTAATATTTATCTCATTCCTATAGAATAGATCCAAAAATTTAAAAGCAGGATAGCACCCCAACATCAAATACATCAAGTGAAAAAAACAGTGTGAGCAATAATACACTCACCCTGTGTATACAGAGGGGCCAAGGAAAAGGAGCCCATGTACAACTATGGGCCAGTAAAGCAGTAGAAATGTTTCAAATGTGGTTGTTACCTCAACATCACAAGGACATCCAAAAGGAAGAGTGCACTTGCCAAGGGCCCAAGGATCCAATCCAGGCTTAGTTACTTCAGGAACACAAGAAAGTAAAACAGGTGCCACTCAGGGTGGTAGACCAGTAATGGAGTATAGATATAATGAAATAAAGAGAATAATTAACTGCCAAGGCAAAGGCTTACTTTGCCTGGGCAGAATATTAATACCAATATAGTCCCCCCCTAAATCCACAATAATACATGTAAAATAAAATAGCCAATGCACAAGGTAATACAAAGCAAGGTGGCATCCCCAGAGTTTATTCACAGAGGAAAACAAGCAAAAGATGGGTTTGATAAACAACACCATACTTTCTTTATCAAGCTACCACACACATAAAACTGCTAGGTTCAGGTTCATATATGTATTGTAAATTACTTATCATTGTAAATCAAGCTAAGCAAAAAAATATAGTGGCAAATGCCTGAGATAAATGGCTGAAAGCCAGAAGTGATATGCATACACTACTGGTTTGCAACAACAGCGTTCTAATGAATCCCATCTCTCAATAAAAATAGAATAAAAAGTGATCAAAAAGTTATGTGTAGCATAGAAATGGTAACAATAAAAAATACAGCTCGCCCTGCAAAATACAAGAAAATTAGGCCTTATACACAACTACCGACATCAAAGTAAAAATGTTACTGCCCACTAAATATGATAACAAAAAGCATTTTTCTTTTTAATAAAAAGATTTTTATTGTTTGAGTAGTAACACAAATAAAATCCAAAAACAGTAGCAACATAAAATATTGAACCATAGAATAATTTTTTTTTTTTTAATGAAACCCTACGTTTGTAGTTTTTCAATACATTATATGGTACATTAAATGCTAAATACAACTCGGCCAATCAAACACAAGCACTCATATTGCCATTTGACAGAAAAGTGAAAAAAATATTGCTGTTGGAACTTAGCGATGAAATGGAAACAAAAACCTCAAAAATGGATAGTTGTTAAATAGAGATGAGCGAACGTATTCGTCAGAGCTTGATACTAGTTCCCTGCAAAGCATAAAGGCAGACGCTTTGCACTTGGAAACGGAGGAGGGGGAAGACAGTATGTCGCTGGATAGTCAGAGCACCCTCATGTCTATATCTCAGCGCGTTGAGGAGGAGGAGGAGGGGGAGGAGCATGAGGAGGGGGAAGAGACAGCTTGGCCCACTGCTGAGGGTACCCATACTGCTTGCCTGTCATCCTTTCAGCGTGTATGGCCTGAGGAGGAGCAGGAGAAGGAGGAGGAGGATCCTGAAAGTGATCTTCCTAGTGAGGACAGCCATGTGTTGCGTACAGGTACCCTGGCACACATGGCTGACTTCATGTTAGGATGCCTTTCTCGTGACCCTCGCGTTACACGCATTCTGGCCACTACGGATTACTGGGTGTACACACTGCTCGACCCACGGTATAAGGAGAACCTTTCCACTCTCATTCCCGAAGAGGAAAGGGGTTCGAGAATGATGATATACCACAGGGGCCTGGTGGACAAACTGATGGTAAACTTCCCATCCGACAGCGCAAGTGGCAGAAGGCGCAGTTCCGAGGGCCAGGTAGCAGGGGAGGTGCAGAGATCAGGCAGCATGTACAGCGCAGGCAGGGGAACATTCTCCAAGGCCTTTGCCAGCTTTATGGCTCCCCAGCAAGACTGTCACCACTCCCCAGTCAAGGCTGAGTTGGCGGGAGCACTGTAAAAGGATGGTGAGGGAGTACGTAGCTGATCGCATGACCGTCCTCGGTGACGCCTCTGCCCCCTATAACTACTGGGTGTCGAAGCTGGACACGTGGCCTGAACTCGCGCTGTATGCCCTGGAGGTGCTTGCTTGTCCTGCGGCTAGCGTCTTGTCAGAGAGGGTGTTTAGTGCGGCTGGGGGAATCATCACGGATAAGCGTACCCGCCTGTCAACCGACAGTGCCGACAGGCTTACACTCATCAAGATGAACAAAGCCTGGATTTCCCCAGACTTCTCTTCTTCACCAGTGGACAGCAGCGATACCTAAGCAATACGTAGGCTGCACCCGCGGATGGAAGCATCGTTCTCTATCACCATCAAAAACGGGGACATTTTTGCTTCATCAATCTGTGTATAATATTCCTCCTCCTCCTCCTGCTCCTCCTCCTGAAACCTCACGTAATCACGCCGAACGGGCAATTTTTCTTAGGCCCACAAGGCTCAGTCATATAGATTTTGTAAACAATTTTTATACGTTTCAATGCTCATTAAAGCGTTGAAACTTGCACCTGAACCAATTTTTATTTTAACTGGGCTGCCTCCAGGCCTAGTTACCAATTAAACCACATTAACCAAAGCGATTAATGGGTTTCACCTGCCCTCTTGGTTGGGCATGGGCAATTTTTCTGAGGTACATTAGTACTGTTGGTACACCAATTTTTTGGGGCCCTCGCCTACAGTGTAGTGGGACCTGGGAACTTGAGATGCAGCCCAACATGTAGCCCCTCGCCTGCCCTATCCGTTGCTGTGTCGTTCCCATCACTTTCTTGAATTGCCCAGATTTTCATAAATGGAAACCTTAGCGAGCATCGGCGATATACAAAAATGCTCGGGTCGCCCATTGACTTCAATGGGGTTCGTTATTCGAAACGAACCCTTGAGCATCGCGAAATTTTCGTCCCGAGTAACGAGCACCCGAGCATTTTGGTGCTGTTAGTACATTAGTACTGTTGGTACACCAATTTTTTGGGGCCCTCGCCTACAGTGTAATCCAATTAATTTTTTGCCCACCTGCATTACAGCTGACGTTACATCAGCTGTGCTGGGCACTGCAATGGGATATATTTATGTACCGCCGGTGGGTTCCAGGGAGCCACCCATGCTGTCGGTCCACACGGAGTTGTAACTACATGTGTCCACTTCTAAAGAACCCCAGTCTGACTGGGGCATGCAGTGTGGGCCGAAGCCCACCTGCATTAAACATGACATTACCTCAGCTGTGATGGGCAATGCAATGGGATATATTTATGTACCGCTGGTGGCTTCCTGGCACCCACCCATGCTGTCGGTCCACACGGAGTTGTAACTACATGTGTCCACTTCTAAAGAGCCCCAGTCTGACTGGGGCATGCAGTGTGGGCCGAAGCCCACCTGCATTAAACATGACATTACCTCAGCTGTGATGGGCAAATATATTTATGTGCCGCCGGTGGCTTCCTGGCACCCACCCATGCTGTCAGTCCACAGGGACTTCACAATAGGGAGTTGTACCTGCCTGTGTCTATGAATTAAAAAGCCCGGTCAGGTTGGGGCATGCAGTGTGGACCGAAGCCCACCTGCCTTTAATCTGACGTTAGCTCTGCTGTCCAGGGCACTGCAATGGGATACATTTATGTACAGCCGGTGGGTTCTAGGGAGCCACCCATGCTGTGGGTGCACACGGAATTCCCATTGCGGAGTTGGGGATTCCCAGTTGTACCTGCCTGTGACTATTTATAAAAAACCAAGGTCTGACTGGGGCATGCAGACACCTTCACAGAATGAATAGTGTGTGGCACATAGGTTCCCCATTGCTATGCCCACGTGTGCAGCTCCTGATGGCGGTGGCACAGGATTATATTTCTCATTGCTTCTGTACAGCATTGTGGGCTAACGCCCCGCCCCTTTTAAAGAGGGTCGCTGCCTAGCCGTGCCAACCCTCTGCAGTGTGTGCCTACAGTTCCTCCTCATGGCAGACGCACTTATAAATAGACATGAGTGTGGCGTGGCATGAGGGCAGCTGAAGGCTGCGCAGAGACAATTTGGTGTGCGCTGTGGACACTGGGTCATGCGAGGGGGGGGGGGGGGGGTTGGGCAGCATGTAACCAGGGAGAAGTGGCAGCGGAGTGTCATGCAGGCAGTGATTGTGCTTTGTTGGAGGTAGTGTGGTGCTTAGCTAAGGTATGCATTGCTAATGAGGGCTTTTCAGAAGTAAAAATTGTTGGGAGGGGGGGGCCCACTCTTGCCGCTATTGTGGCTTAATAGTGGGACCTGGGAACTTGAGATGCAGCCCAACATGTAGCCCCTCGCCTGCCCTATCCGTTGCTGTGTCGTTCCCATCACTTTCTTGAATTGCCCAGATTTTCATAAATGGAAACCTTAGCGAGCATCGGCGATATACAAAAATGCTCGGGTCGCCCATTGACTTCAATGGGGTTCGTTATTCGAAACGAACCCTTGAGCATCGCGAAATTTTCGTCCCGAGTAACGAGCACCCGAGCATTTTGGTGCTCGCTCATCTCTATTGATAAAGGATTAAAAAAAATATTGATTAAAAATAATAAATGCTAAAACCAAATGGGCATTATAAGGAAGGGTAGAAGTACTACACATGTTCTATTGCCTCATTTAGACCCTCAGGGTAATGCAAACCAGAAGTGTGTCTTGGAACGCATTCACTTATGGTTTCCAACCCTTCATTCCTGGTGCAAGCTGCCACTTTTGGCTCTAAGCCTGATGCAGAGCAGCGAGTTTTCTACAATATACATCAACATTAACCTAGTTTGTTTATACCTATGTGTATTTACTTGACAAAGGGGGTGTGGTGTTGTAAGCTCCCAAAGCACTTTGTCTCTTGTGCATAAAACCAATCTGTCACCTGTTTTCCAGTGTGAAAAAACCCTATGGACTTTACCTTGCTTTGAAGTGGATTATTCATCAGCTATTTTATTGTTATATATTAGCATATAGAGTTGAGCGAACATACTCTGCCGAGCTTGATGCTCATTCAAGTATTAGACTACTCCATGGTGCTCGTTACTCGAACGAGCATCAAATTGTGTCCGACCCCGCCCCAGCTTTTGGCTCCTCCCCGCTGTGATGTGCCTGTTTTGGCTCCTCCCAACGCAACGCAGCGAGCATCATTGGCAAATTTTTCGTCTGGTTGGAAGGAGAAAGAGAGAGACAGAGAGAGAGACAGAAAGAGAACGAACCTAGAAAAAAAAAAAAAAGCTCGGCACCCGGCGTCCCACATACAAAAATGCTCAGGTCTCCCATTGTAGTCAATGGGGTTCGTTATTCGAGTAGGGCCCTCGAATTTTACGAAAAGCTCGACTCGAATAATGCAGACCCGAACATTTGGGTGCTCGCTCATCTCTATTAGCATACCTAGATTGAGGGGCAATATTGGTACTCCTATCCCCGCTGTATTTGTATTCCATTACTGGTCCACCACCTTGAGCACCACCGGCTTTTCATTTTCTAGGTTCCTGATGATAAATATCTGATTATAGGAGCCCCATGCCTGGGACATCTACCAATTACTAGAATGGGAATCCCAAGCACTTCACTGCACAACGAAAGGGAAGAACAATTATGAATGAAGCAATGGTTGAGTATATATGCTGTCGTTCCAATCAAAGTATATGGGACCAATGACAATATATTAACTCTGACATCTTTAGACATTCTGATTGAAGGCTGTACAGCGCCGATGTAGGAATGCATCCGTCAGGGTATTCTTACTGTTTATTTCCGGCCACTCTGTTGTCGGGGCCTCTCCGGCATTTCACATACTGCAGCACTGGCTTTAACCAGCAGATGGTGCCATTGTATAATGGCAGAAAGAGAAAGCCCCCTAGGAAACCCTGAATCCAAAATTGGATTGCAAAGGGTTAATGTATTTTAATCATTTAAGTTGAATGTCTACCTCAATCATCTTATTGCAGTGAAGCTACTTTTGATGTAATTTACTCCTAAAATACTGCTGTATCGTTCGTATTAAATACAGAAAACAAGAAAAAAATCTTTACCCAAATAACAACATAAATGAACCCTCTTTAATTGGTAAAAGTTTAAATTGGTCATTGAGGGACCGTGACATCTGCTTATTTAAAAATTAATATGAGTTTACTATTGCCTGTGGGTTGTACAACAGGTGGGAACATAATAGGAATACCTAGCCTGCAATAAATTGTATATATTTAATATAATTTGCTGATCATATTTCAC
This sequence comes from Eleutherodactylus coqui, assembly GCF_035609145.1. Classification (NCBI taxonomy): domain Eukaryota; kingdom Metazoa; phylum Chordata; class Amphibia; order Anura; family Eleutherodactylidae; genus Eleutherodactylus; species Eleutherodactylus coqui. The sequence continues at coordinate 75,109,921 of NC_089838.1, forward strand.
AATGGTGTCCATAAGGCCGAAAAACTTTTTTTCCCCTGCAACCTTTACTCTTTCTCCACTGTGAAAGGTTAATTAAGAAGTGACAGATCTTCATTTGACAGCTGTGACATAAACTGAATGCCAGGAATCTTATTTGGCTAAATTATCTGTTGCAACCTCAGAATACAAATTAATGCTGAGCAACGGAATCAATTGCTTGTTAAAAAATAAAAATATGAAATTACAACTATTATATGAAGATTTTTGTATAAGTATAGAAGATACTTTAACCTATTACGGTGCATGCACCTTAAATGTATTGCGCATGGTTCTCGGCTTTAAACCTGTGCCATTATCAATGTATGGAATGGGCTTAAAGCTCGTTCAGTGGCAATTTATCAGAAACAGGCCAAGTACTCAAATGGAAAGTTTGATAAGAAGACAAGTTGTTTACTGTTGTCTTCTATATTACAGTACACATAGTATGCAATGATTGCTGTGTAGTAAATAGAGGCAATGGAAATGCCACTGACTCTGCCTGAACTGATGATCATGTGATGGTTGGGTGCCCTGGATTTCTGCTGCACTTCTAGAGGTAGAAAATTCCAATGCATTTTCCGCCATGTGAACATATCCTAAGATTGCAGGCCTCATGTGGAGTATAGTGAATTACATAAAAAACACATGATGTCTAGTATTGTATTTTTATAGCTTGCAATTTCCTTTGTTTTATTTGGTTAGTTACAAGACAGGATCACAATGGGGTGCTTTCATTTTGTAATAATAATTTAGAGCAGTATATCTCTATTCACTAGCTAAAATGGAAATAGATTTTCTGTTTACATACTTTTTAGATCATTCATCTTTGCTATTTTATGAACCTGCTGATGCTGCCCAAGAGGTTATGAACAGAGATGGAAAAATCTTTAAAAATGCACTTCTCATGGAGACTGTCGCATTGTGCTCCTCTGATGTGTGGTTCTATAGCTTTCCAGGAGAGCACTGCTGTAGGTGTGGTTGATTTGATGGTGTGGAGTTGTCCAGCCAGCCAATCACCATCGGTCTTGTGCTCATAAATACCAGCAGCTCTTACTAGAGGGTGCTGGTCATTTTGCCATTTAACTATTTTCCTCTCAGAATTCTGGTGCTCGGAGTCATGTTCTTTTTTGGTGTAACTTGCATGCACGAGGGTCTTGGTGGGATTCCCCTGTCTGTTTGTTGATTTGAAAAGTGACTTGTTGTGTGTCTGTTTGCAGGTGTTCAGATATTAGGTGTGAACAATATCTTGGTCTGTTTCCATAGGTATGCAGACACCTGGTGAGTTTTATGTTCTATGTTGTATTCCCCTGTGTCTGTAGTTGTGCACATGCCTGTTGCACTTGTTACGTGTGCTGCTGGAATCTGTTGTTCTAGGCTTCCTAGCAGCACAGCTCCACAGGAGGTGGAGGGTTTTATTGATTGAGCTGGCTGGGTGTGGTACTTCCTGCTAGCCAATCTCCTGGGTCTGTGCTCACATATAAACCCAGCTCTTGGTCAGTCTGTGTCTAGAGTTCAAGGTGAGCTGTCATGAATCCTTGTCTGTTGAAGTTTGCAGTGTGATCTGGTTCATGTCCGTTTGTACGTTTAAATTCTGTCAGTTTAGTGTTAGCTTGCTGTGTGACCTGCAATCTGTGTTGTGTCCTGTTGCAGCGTGTGGTGTGAATGGTGTCCGGTTCTGCTGGACTCCAGGTTAGTGTAGGGACTAGCAGTATAACCAGGAGCTGTGAAGTGGCCTGCTAGCTTCCACATATTGTACAACATGTCAATTAATACCTGGTATATATATTCAGCTTATCATCTGTTACTAGTGGTTGCATTTTGTATGCCGTGTATCCTGTTGTACAGTCCCTGTTATGTGGCATGTGTATGTATCCTGTACAGTGCGTGGCTCCTAGGATCAGCTAGGGCTCAGATCCGAAGACCGCTGGGCTGCCCTTATTGGGGCAATGTCCCCGCTTAGGTAGGGCCACTGTCATCCCCCCCGTGTAGCACAGGGTCAGTTTGCTTGATACTCGTGTGCATCCACTCCTCTTTGGGTCACGGTCGTGTGGGCCCCGTGGTTAGTTGCCCACACGATCGTAACAGCACTATTTCCCTTGTCTGGTGTTTCTGGCTATTATCCTCTAGGGAGAGCCAGGCCCCTAGGTTCCGTGTGCGGCCATCCATATTGGGACGATTGCCCTGCTTGTAGGCAGGGTTCCCTTTTGTGGTTTAAGTTGTCTTATTAGAGTAGGAACTCAGAAGACACTAAGGACCCTTGGGCTTGTGAGCTTACATATTCTGGCCGAAACACAAACCAATACCACATACATATGTACTTATTAGCATTTTCACCCGTTTGAGTTGCAGTACATTTTGTACATATTTTGGCGTCTGTTGTCTTTGTGGTTGTTTGCATGCACATTTGGTTTATGTTTGTTGTTGGTGTCTGAGTGCATATTATTTCCGTTTCTCTTCCATGCAGCCTTTATGTATGTTGAATTCATGTATGTTTTTGTTCCCATGGCCTCCATGGACATAACAGACACAAGTGGTATTAACATGGGTTATGACTTCCTGAATGTGTAGTTGATGAGAGTCTTTCCAGTGCATAGAGATCACAAACTTAGTCCCCCTTCAGCTCAAAGATTAGTGGTAGCCTCCCTCCTAATATCAAGTATCTAATTCATATCAGAAGTAATGTCATATTGGACTTAAAGTACATGTTCTTTAGTAATGAAGTTCATAATGTGTTTGGTGGCATTTTAAGTAGTTTGAATTTTCCTCCAACTCCAAAATATATCTAATGACGAGCCTATTCCACTACTTTCCCTCCAGCCAGGACACGATGGAGACATCTAGATAAGCCTGGTAGGTGTGTAATACCATCTAAGATCTAATTTTATGGCAGCTTCTTGGTGATAAGTGTAGCAGAATTCTATGAAAAAAGGTAGGATGAATGCTATTTAACAACATGTATACCCATGGGTTTGGAGAATGCAGGAAACTTGGATGAACAGTCACTTAAGAATTTATTTTATAGGAGATAACAAGCAATCATGGACTCTTCATTGTTACCTGGTTAAATGTTATAACTTTTTTTAAAATCTCAAAGTGTAGATCCGCGCCACCATACAGGGATCCGAAATAGAGAAATAAGGGGATTTTTACTCACCTGGTGCAAAGCGGGATCCCCACCTCAGGGAGAAAAACCCGCTTGCACCGATGATCCCCGGTCACCTGTAGAACTATAGATGTTCTTCTTAATGCAAGGTCCCCAAAAATCCTCATAAGAGGAGATGCAGCAGTAGAAAAAACCCCAGTGGGTGTTGTACCACACAAATGGGGAAAGAAACAGATATAACTCAGTAAAAAATTCCTCCTGCGCTCTTAATCGGGGTTTTTTGCAAACCAAAAGGGAAACTAAAAAAGTCTCCACAATGAGGAAAATATATTTAATTGTACAATAAGTACATAAAAAACATATGACTAATAAAAATTCTTGCAAGAATTTTTATTAGTCATATGTTTTTTATGTACTTATTGTACAATTAAATATATTTTCCTCATTGTGGAGACTTTTTTAGTTTCCCTTTTGGTTTGCAAAAAACCCCGATTAAGAGCGCAGGAGGAATTTTTTACTGAGTTACAACTTTTTTTAAAAGGTATTTTACTATTTTTGGTTTGATTTAGCTCAAATGGCAAACTATTTTACAGTACATATTTGTACTCGATTGTTACATCTGCAGACTATACACTGGCGTATAAGATGTAAGGTCCTATGCACTATTTTTCCTTTTAAGACTTTGTAAACTTTCATTTTAAAAAATCCAATTAAATTCTTGGAATGAAAAAAAAAATAATAATAATGCTATCCTTCTAATAATACTGAAAAATTAGAGGTAATCTTTAGGGTGCCTTCACACTGGCAATATAATCATGTGATATTTGTGCGTTGCAAGGCACACAAATGTGAAGCCCATTCTTTGGAATGGGTTCATATATATCTGAGATGTTTTCCTGCATAGCAACGTGTTGCGATGCAGAAAATCACAGCATGTTCATTCTTTTGGCAATATCGCCTATTGTTTTCAATGGGTGAATCACAGCCTGATATTGCTCTTGCCAGTGTGCAGGTGCTCTTACAGCTATTTCAGTGACACTGGCAAGAGAATTTTGCAATCTAATTCTCAGACCCAGTGGAAAGTCTTCAAATGCTGTATACTAAAGACATGTTTCTAGGTCTAGATAGTAGATAGCAGAACACTCTTGCCAGTGCCACTAAAATAGCTAAAAGGATGGTTTGTTCATTGCTGGTATTTTTAAAAGGAAACTTAAAGAAATGTTCCCATCATGGTACATGTAAATAGAGAAAGCCTTAGGTTGGATGTCATCCTGTGCGAAAATTTTTTTTTGCTGCCCTCCCTTCTCTAGGTAAAACAGTGTTGGGCTGTCACTTCAAGCAACAGAAGTGAGTTGCAGTTCTACCAGTTGAGCGGAGCGCTGTATAGCAGCTAGGTGGCAAATTTTAGCACAGCGGAAGCACAAAACATGACTCATGAGTAGTGACCTACTCTTTGGGTTTGTTCATAAGTGGTGAATTTTCTGCAGTGGAAAAAATACACAGCAAATCTGTATCAAAATCTGTAAAATTTTGCATAGACTTTGTCATGTATTTCGGTGCAGATCTATAAATGAGGGGTTGTAATGTGCTCCGGATCCGTGCCAAAATCTGTCTCATAATTTGCACCAAAAGGTGCAGATTTTGACACAGATTTCTTCGTTGATTTGCTGCAGATTATGCTGCTGTGGAAGACACTACATTTGAGCACACCCTTAGGGACTATTCACACAGGTATATTTCTCATCTATGTCCATGTATTTTATAGAGCCATTATAGTCAATTAGGCTATTCAGATGGGCATTTTTTTCATACAAACTAATGGTCTGTGTGAAGAAAATTGCATCATGTGCTATTCTAGTCTGTATTACGGACTAGAATTGGACATGTAATGTTTTCTTCCTGTGGATATCAAGCAAGTTGTGCTTTAGAATCTCTGGAGCAACTCACATAAGCCTGTGTTAATGGGTTCTTAGATCAGTTTCACACACAATGTAAATGCTGTGGAATTTCAGCAGCATTTACAGTATAAGGGCAGTTTCATATGGCTATGTGCGCAACTATGGTTGCTGCTACAGATCATAGTTGCTCATAAGCATTTTTTTTTCTTCTCCAGCCATTCAAACTCCATACCACAGTGCAAGAGTTTGAAGAAAACAGGAAGATAGGTCCTATCTTTTCTCACTCATACTATTAACGGGCGAGAGAATCCCACTAGTGAAAACAAAATTACTGAAATCAATGGTTTGGTTTTGTCCCATTATGTGGCTGTGATTATCACGGCTGCAAAACGAGACAAAAACGCGTCCATGGGTTCAAGTTCTTAAGACCTGTGGAGGAGATAACATAAGTACAGCACCAGAACCAAGAACAATATATAAATACAGCAGCAGATTTAATAACAGGATAAACTGTAAAGTCAAGTTAGCCCCTACTAGTTAGGTTTGTACATACTAAATGACCTGAACAATCATCACTCTACAGACCATACAGTGACTTCAGGACTGATCAGAGGCAGCTAGTGGCAGAACAAATAATGGCATTCTGACATGTGACTCATATATGTTGTCATCTCTAATTAGCATTGTTGTTTTCTTCTGGCTCTTTGCTTTTTCATATCCTTAATCTCTATGTTAAGACAAACTCTAAAGGCCCTTTTACACACAACGATTATCGCTCAAAATTTGCTCAAAAGCCATCTTTTAAGTGATAATAGTTGTGTGTAAATGTGCACCCATCCAACATTTACCGTGCACTTCTTGTCCATCGTTGACTTCAGGTCTGCATGAAATCCTCGACCCTCAGAATGGTAAGATAAGACGGACCGCATGCTGTATTCTCCACTAGCAGTGCTGATAACAGCTGATAACATTCTTTAACAGATGTTAGCCTCTGTCCCACTAGAGAACAATAGCTGTGTATTTAGAGAAAGACCAACCACTGTTCTATAAATACATGCAATGAAGTACAAAAGCGCTGATTAGCCCATTAGTACCTATTCAAAATGATCACTCAAAGCTGTCAGTTTCTGATGAATTTTGAGCGATCATCTGTGCGTGTAAATGCACCTTGAGGCCTTAGTCAGACGGGCGTTTTTTCGCACGATTTGCGGATCACATGACGGATGCGCATCCACAAATCGCGTGACCGGGGCCAAAAAATCGCCCGAAAAATCTGCTCCTAGCCGCGTTTCATTAGAAACGGGCCGGAGCTGTCCAGCGCATTGAAAGCAATGCGCTGCGGGCGAGCGCGGGATGAATTGTCGGGAAGGGCTTAAATATATAAGCCCTTCCCTGCAATTCATCCAGAAAAGTGTAAAAATAAAAAAAATATATATACTCACCTTGTCCCAGCAGATGGAGTTCAGCGCGGCCGGCCTGCAGTGGGTGTGAAGGGGGTGTGAGTCAGACCTGCCCCCTGATTGGCACCGCGCTGAGCCAATCAGGGGGCAGGTCTGACTCACACCCCTTTCACACCCACTGCAGGCCAGCCGCGCGGAACTCCGGCTGCTGGGAGCAGGTGAGTATGTATATTTTTTTTATTTTAACACTTTTCTGGATGAATTGCAGGGAAGGGCTTATATATTTAAGCCCTTCCCGACAATTCATCCCGCGCACGCCGGCAGCCCATTGCTTTCAATGGAGCTAGCTGTATTGCCGGCTCCATTGAATTCAATGGGCAAACGTCGTTCTTCTCTGCCACAGCTGTTACAGCTGTGGCAGAAAAGAATGATTTGTCTTCTATATGTTCTCAATGGGGTCGGTGCTGCTGCCGCCGGCCCCATTGAGAGCATATAGAGAAGAGAACAGGAATCGCAGATCGCAGATAGGTGCGATCTGCGATTTCTGTTCTATAATTTATCGGACGAGCGCATAAAAAGCGCTCATGTGTCCGATACCATTGCAAAGCAATGGTTTTAAAAAAATCGACGGACGCATGTGCAAATCGCCCAAAAAAAACGCCCGTCTGACTAAGGCCTTAATAGTGCCCCTAAATATTATATGATAGTGTAAGTCATAGTGTCACCTGAATAAAAAACAAGTCACACTGTCTCCCTGTAATAATCTGCACTATTCCCCTGTAGTAAATAAGGAGCCATACTGTTCCCCTTTAGTAACAGCCATACTGCTCCCTGTAGTAGCCATAATGTCCCCTGCAGTAGCCATAATGTCCCCATTATTAAAATAATAAACTTACTCATCTCCCCCACAGTCCCACAGCACCTTCTGTCCTTTGCTTGACTTCCTCTGGTTGTCATACTGGGGACTGATGCAGGTGAGTGAAAAGATGAATGAAGGTGAACAGGAAAAATAAACCACAAAAAAAGAAATTGCCTTAAATTACAAAATTATTCATATATATTGTGGGAATGGGTTCTAAGATAAAATAGTTTGCTATCTAACAGACCAATGGTAGCATATAATTAAATGTTTAATATATATATATATTTCAATAATACTGATGTATTGCAGCATACAGAAATTTTAAAAATTAATTCATATGGCTAAAACATAGAGTGACTATATAAACCACAACATCACTCTGCATGATTCCAAATATAAAAAGAACTAAATATACAATAAATTGATATGACAAAAAATAGATTCCACGCTGTGGTATAATACCCATATAGAAATAAATAATCAAACCATTAGATATAAGTGAAAATATAAAATTGATCTTTTAATAGGGTTCATGAAAGATAAACTAAGAGTATTAACAAACAGTATATTGAATTGATAGATATCTATGAAAATGGAGTTGTTAAAAGAAAAGAGTCTGAGAAACGTACATTTAATGACTCTCCTTAGGACAGAAAAGCTTAAGTATATACCTATATGAACACCAATACTAGTGTAAGGGTTAATGACATGATGGGAGAAACTTTTAACGTTATGTAGGTTTAGGATAAACGTTCTACCCTGCTGTAAGAGTAATGCTTACCATGGATATGCAGGAGACAGGACTAGTGGCGCACAAGTGCACAAAACACCACACTTTGTAGGTAATGGAACTGGACACAAACAGATGACGGTCTGTCAAATCAAATTGGTTAGGACAAAGGCCTGGGAACTAAAGCTGAATATATACACTGCAAATGAAAATATAGAATATAAATAATAGTATACAAAAGTAATAATATAAAAAAAACAGATCCAGCAGACAATCAGATGAAATAACACAGTATACTGTTATTTATTCTGGTAAAATGTCAGTGGAATTGGCGAAAGCTGGATGAATCATATAACAGTTCAGCTCTGACATGTGCCGGATTTGTCGTTCCAGTATTTTTTTTTTGTTTGGACCAGAGGACAGAGTCAAACAATATAACTTCCTCCTCCAGTGCCATATCCAGCAGATAAAAAAGGTTCTGTTGCATAGACCACTGAGGGATTAGATTACAATTTTTCATAGGTATTCCTGTCCCTTAATTGTCGAAAGGCCTCCTTTTCATATAAATTAACAGGCCAAATAACCACGTGTCCCTTGTTGGTCAGTTTAACAACAACAACATGTTGAAGCTCTCAGTCAAAACTACATGTTCAGCTTTCATCATATTATCAATATGATTACAGCCGTGAATTGCACAGAACTCTTCCGTAACTAATTTAGTAAAAATTTCCACCTGTGGACAAATCGACAAGGGGAAAAATGGGGTTGACTTAGGTGCAACAGACTCAGGAAAACTACCTAATATAAGGCTCTCAAGGTCAACTAAAACTCATCATTATACAATCCAACTGATGATAAATCTCTATGATGTTTCTGCATAACAAACTTCCTTGAGAACAAATGCAGATCCTTCAAAGTTGTGAAAAAAAAAATCTAAATTATTATTGGGAGAAAAAGTCAAACCCCTCTGCAAGACAGCACATTCAGCATCAGAGACTGAGATGTCAGATTAATTAATTACCTCCAGATTATTCTTGGACCCCTCGCCTTGTCCCTGAGCATAGCCCTTCTCATATTTGGTACTGAAAGGCAATTGATTTCTCACAGGTAAATCATCAGGTCAGTCAGATGGCCCCTTGTTGTCCCATATCCTTCAATCTGCAAGAATTGCCAAATGAGGTCCATGATGGCATGGACTTGATTTTGATTTAGATATGGATTACCTATTAGGGACAGTTCTAATTGTTCTCCATTTATTAATATCTTGTCTATCAGCAATATACATTCGGAATTTCTTTGTTTTTATGGTACAGATATCCTGTTCCCATTTTTGGAAATCTACATCAAGTTTTCCCAGAGCCAATACTGGTATAAATGTCTTTTAATGCTTTGTTTAGATTAACAAGGATAGTGCTATCTATCTATATAAGAAGTTCTATAAATCAATTGAAACAGGTATTACCCAGCTCCTCCCACCTTCTCCTAAAATCTTCATAATCAATCACAAAAGATAGAAATGTATGGACACATAATCCCCTGTCAACACTTTGTATTACATTAATTTATTTAATATTATGCACTCACAAGAAAATAATGTATTTTTTATTAATTTTTTTTCAATAAGTTTTTGATAAAAATTTCACATTTTATAAACTAAACAAAGAAGAATTTGGAAACCGAATCTGGTAATACATATATAAGAACTGGTCATTCATGCCCAGTGGCCCGTTGTGAGACATTCCATCAGTTTCCAAAGCTCTTAAGTAGTGAATGCATGGATCAAGATAATATTCAAGTTTATTGTTTTTCCCCTTTTAGGATTTCATTACTTTCTTTTTTTTCCAGCTGAAAATAGGGGCTTAGTAATACAGATTGTGGATTGATTTATAGGCTATATTAGCTTCTTTTATTTGCAAGAAGGCACTTTGGATTGATGTTAACGTCTTTGCACCAATTATACGTTATCTAACCAGCATTAAAAAATCAATATTTTGTTCTATTGTATTTTTATATTTATAAGTTAAATAATAGCATAGAAAATGAAATGTATATTTGTCAGAACAATTAAAAAAATATTATCTAACAGATCCCCATGACAAGCTATACTTTTTGAACTAGCTATATACTAGCTTGACTTTAAAAACAATTAGTAATGACATTGCTTAATTGAGGTACCCAAGGTTCTGTGGGAAACAGCACAGGCTGGCAGTTTTAAGATTAAAAAAGTAATGATTCTGCCATTAAGCCACATTTGCACCAATCAATAGCAGAAATCATCCAGATTTCATTAGATTCACTTAGTAAGCAGGAATAGAACACTTTGTAATAGGATAAATTGAACCTAGTTTGCATGTTATTAAATAAATATATTACCTAAATAAATTATATATACATTCCACAAAAAATTCCTGCTTGACTAGTTGACATTTATTATATAGTTATCCTTTAAATATATTGTACTGTATCTTAAAGAAAAGTTTTGTACAAATCTTCAAATCTTTAAAGAAAAAAAGCTTTCTTCTTTATTATTCGGGCTTGGGTTGGCCTACCACGGGTCTGAAAAATCCCCCAGTGGGCCTTGAGCTAAGTTTTGGTCCCACCCCCTGTACAAGGGCTATACCGCTGATGGACACATCACTGCTGGTAGTAATGGAGGAAAAGAGGAGGCCATGTCTACCAGCTGCATCCCTTAACAGAGTAGGCTGGCTGCTTTCTTTCCCAGCCACAACTTTGTCTGCTGTGCCTGTTTTTCAAATATGCCAGACACAACTGGGAGCAGAGGCAAGCTGCAGACAGACCCTTTAAAGAGAAGGATCTCTGCTACAGTACAGGACTTCCTGCATGAGGTCCAAACTTCCTCTGCAGAGACAATAAATGTATGTACAGTGTATATGTACAGTACATATGTTCATAATATTTAAGTACCGTACATACTCGAGTACAAGCCGAGTTTTTCAGCACAAAAAAATGTGCTGAAAAAGCTTCTCTCAGCTTATACTTGAGTGAGGTTAAAAAAAAACAAAAACCTCAATATTTGCCTATCAGCCGGCGTCTGTGTCCCCGGCGCGATGCTGTCCCTGGTGGTGCGGCCAGCTGCTGCAGTCTTCTCCCTGGCTTGCTTTTGAAATCCCCGCCATCAGCGCTGTGATTTGTGGTAAAACTTATTGACTCGGCTTATACTCGGGTCGGCTAATACTTCAGTATATACAGTAAAATAACCCAGGTTTTTCTCTTTCAATTAAGAAATGTTGTAGATGAATAAGTAGTTTATTTTGAAGTCAAGTATATTTCACAATGCAATATGTGTTTTACACTAGCAGTTCTAGGAATGAGAAGATGCAGAGCTGTTTCTGTATTGAGTACTGAATTTTTTTTTTTATGCTGATGGGATTGAATATTTTGATTTCTTTGATGCATGTTGTGCAACTATAACAATAAAAACTATTGAACAATAATATTTAAGTGAAATGTATATATGTTTGTAATATGGGTGTTGTGGGTGCGTTCTTTACTACTGCAGAGTTTTTGCCTGTTCGTAGAAAATCGTCTGCGGATCTGCCGTTCGTGGATGTACCCTATGTATCTTTGAAAATGCACTCAGATGTTTAGGTCGTATTTTCTAAACCTGTAAATTAGGCTAGATTTACAAATTAAAAGGACAGAACTGTATGTGGCATCCATATTCTGTTTTGCATGGATTTTTACCCCTATATACTGAAGTGAATATATTTTTCTACTGACAGAGAAATAAGTGAACATATTTTTCTACTGGCAGAGAAATTTAAGATTACTTGTCTTCTTCTATGGACACTGTAAACTTGGTTCTGTTATCATATCTATGTAGTAAATTTGTCTGTTGTGCCGCATCATGCTGTAATCTTGGTTTTGGTGCTGTATCTATGCATTACGGCATTACGATTGGTTTTGTTATGATATTTATGATATAGTCACTGTTTTTATGTCTCAGATGTTATATATATATATAAATATGAATTTGGTTCCAGTGCCATATGTATTTAGTAAGTTTAATTCTGGTACTGTATCAATGCAATAAGCTAGGTTCTATTACCACATCTATGCAGTAAATTTGGTTCTTTTCTTGTATGTATGCCGTAAGCTTGGTTCTGTTATCATATCTACTCACTAAGCTTGGTTTTGTTACACTGTCTATGTATACATATTCTGCCTTTCATCTTCTACTCTCATTTAGCTTTCCTGGGAGAGATATTGATTTGTTAAATATCTGAGTAACTTTGAAAAAAAAACTGCACTAAGATATTGCAAACTCATTCTCTGAAAAAGCCAAAAATACCTGAAAGTCTGCAAAGCAGACACGGTCGCCATAGGCACGATCGCCATAAGGCAGGCACAATCGCCACCGGCACAATCGCCGTAGGGCAGGCGCAATGGCCTTAAGCCCTGAAGATATGTAGTCAGCCAGACAATAATGTGTGGAGGAGCAGCTTGTTCCTGGCAGGCTAATATGCAGTCACCCACTCAACCCAGCCCAGTTTGGGGAGGAGTGACTGCATATACTAATAGCCTGCACATGTGAACGATACCAAAGATGTCAGCCATAGATGGGTGGTGACCCACCATACAGGAATCCTGTAAGGCCATTGCGCCTGCCCTACGGCGATTGTGCCGGTGGCGATTGTGCCTGCCTTATGGCGATCGTGCCTATGGCGACCGTGTCAGCTTTGCAGACTTTCAGGTATTTTTGGCTTTTTCAGTGAATGTGTTTTTTTCTTTTTCCTCACCTCTGTGATTTTATGTAATTTATTGTGAGTTAGCGTAGGTACTGACGGAAGCGGTGTGACCTCGACGCGGTCCGTCAGCCTATGCGTTTTGGCCAAAATGCAGTACTAACACCCGCATTTTATTAGTATGCATTAGTATCTTTGTATGTAGTTTGCTAGTTGGTGGGGGAGCCCAAGATGTCAGCCAGTGTGGCCCACCTTGGAGATACAGGGCAACCCGCTGTCATATCAGCCAGGGTTGATTTCCTGTATGGTGGGTCACCACCCATCTATGGCTGACATCTTTGGTATCGTTCACCTGTGCAGGCTATTAGTATATGCAGTCACTCCTCCCCAAACTGGGCTGGGTTGAGTGGGTGACTGCATATTAGCCTGCCAGGAACAAGCTGCTCCTCCACACATTATTGTCTGGCTGACTACATATCTTCAGGGCTTAAGGCCATTGCGCCTGCCCTACGGCGATTGTGCCGGTGGCGATTGTGCCTGCCTTATGGCGATCGTGCCTATGGCGACCGTGTCTGCTTTGCAGACTTTCAGGTATTTTTGGCTTTTTCAGTGAATGTGTTTTTTTCTTTTTCCTCACCTCTGTGATTTTAAGATATTGCAAACTGCTTTATCAAGTTCAGTAATAATTCAGCCCTAAAACTGAACATGCACAGTTATTGTATATATGGAAGGTAGGCTCTCACAATCATTATTACTGGTGGGCTCTATGTATCCCAGTCCGACGCTATCATTATTCAAAAAGTTTTAAAAAGCTCTCACAAACTCCAACTAACCTATTTAATTTGTATTCTATGCAAAGCGCTAAGCCCCAAAAGAGAAATCTTTAACTAAGAATTCTTCAACATAAAAAATAGTCCTGACCTTAAAGGTTAATAAATTCCTGACCAAGTAATAGGACAGACAATAAAAATAGGACCAGTAAATATGTATCATAAATGCTGGTACTGGACAAATAGCCAATTAGAGCTACAAATAAACTGTGAAAACTTGTCAATCATACAAGAATTCAACAAAAAAAAGAACCAATATCTATTAAGCTGCAGAGTTTGAATCTTTTAGACAGAGAAACCCAAAACCAACGTTGCAACCTCTTTAGGATATTATTTCAGAAATTTTATGGGAAACTATATAAACAAGGAACTAACCTGTAGACTCATATAAATGAGAGAATTAAAAAACACAGCTGAGACATTTCTTGCAAATGCAATTTTTTTTATGTAAGATGGGGCTAGTAAAATAATAATTAATAATTAATCCATGAAAATGCAGCTTTTTCTAGTGACATTTTATTATGTTACAGTAGCCTAAAAGTCAAAACTTTAAACATTTTTATTCAAACGTTAACACTTCCACTCAGGAATTCAGTAAAAGGATAGTCCATACAGAAAATAAGATGAAAGAAATAGTTGAACCCCACAATGAGTTAGTGGATGTCCATTATGCTTTAGGAGAAGTAGTGGTGAAGCTTTAAAATAAATTAACAGACCTGGAGGATAGGAACAGGTGAAATAATATTAAAATACGAGGAGTCCTGGAGAATATAAGCACATTGAAAATCCCAGAATACATAAAGCACCTCATGGATAAAATCCTCCCTGGCATTCCTGAGCACGTTTTGAAAATCAATAGGGCTAACAGACTGCCTCGTCCTAAATTCTTAAATGAGACTAGTCCAAGAGACATTATCGCATGCCTTCATTACTATCACACTCAGGAGGCCTTAATGAATGCAGCTTGGAAAATGCAATCCCTCCCAAGCCCATTTGCAGAGATACGCCTATTTATTGATCTCTTACAGGCTATAAGGGAAACTAAGAGAAGTTTTGCAGGTGTAACAGCAGCATTAAGGCAAGCTATAATCCCATATAGGTGGGATTTTTCCAACAAAAGTGATCGTGATAAAAGATTTCACAAGTCTAGAGTTGAGCGAACATGCTCATCCAAGCTTGATGCTCGTTTGAGTATTAGCATACTCGATGATGCTCGTTACTCTAGCGAGTACCACACCGTGTTCAACCCCTCCCCATTTTGACCCCTCGCCGCATTACCACTTCCTGCTGTGACGTGCCAGCGTCAGCACATCTACAGGAGTATGTGGCTTGCTGAGAGAGAGAGCGAGAGAGAGCAGCTCTCAGCTGAATGACAGCTGAGCTGAGCCAATCAGTGGCAGCACTCACTCACCCATTCATGAATTCATGAATGGGTGTGAGTGAGAGCTGTCTCTGATTGGTCAGGCTGTGACCAATTAGAGGCAGCTCATTCAGCAGGCGGGGATTTTAAATCCCCGGCTGCTGAATACTACAAAGAGCAGTTCAGGAGAACTGCCAGCTGGCCGTGGCTGAACTCCGTCTGCCGGGACCAGGTGAGTATATATATTTTTTTTATTTTTACACATTTCTGGATGAATTGCAGGGAAGGGCTTATATATTTAAGCCCTTCCCGAAAATTCATTGTGCGATCGCCGGCAGCCCATTGCTTTCAATGGAGCTGGCTGTATTTCCGGCTCCATTGAATTCAATGGGCTAACATCGTTCTGCCGGGACCAGGTGAGTATATTTTTTTCTTACTTTTTACACATTTTAGGATGATTTTCAGGTAAGGGCTTATATTTTTAAGCCCTTCCCGAAAATTCATCCCACGCTCGCCGGCAGCCCATTGCTTTCAATGGAGCCGGCTGTATTGCCGGCTCCATTGAATTCAATGGGCTAACATCGTTCTGCTCTGCCACAGCTGTTATAGCTGTGGCAGAGGAGAACGATTGTTATGCTGACAGTGCGGGGGGGGGGGGGGGGTCGCACTCTTGCCACTATTGTGGCTTAATAGTGAGACCTCGGAGCCCGAAATGCAGCCCTGCATGTTGCTCCTCGCCTGCCCTATCCATTACTGTGTTTTTTACATGACTTTGGTGATTTGCTAAGATTTTCACAAATGAAAACCTTAGCGGAGCACCAGTCATATACAAAAATGCTCGAGTCGCCCATTGACTTCAATGGGGTTCGTTCGAGCATCACTGAAAGTTCGACTAACGAGCACTCGAGCATTTGGGTGCTAGCTCATCTCTAATCCTATTATTTTGGCTTTTACCTTTCTAAATAAAAATAATAAAGAAAATGCTAATGTCCAATGTTTCAAAAACGTTTCAGAAGCATTACTAGAGCACTATCACCTCTACATACAGCCTTCACTATGAATTATCCTGAGTTGATCTTTTCAAAGTACTAACACCTAAAGTTTATAAGATAGCATGCTTATAAGCCTTAAGTATAGTGGAATACATTACTGAAAGATGTCATTTTGCTAGCAGCTTAATCAGCAAAAATGTTGAAATGTGCATTAAGTGTGCAAATATTTTGCAATGGCATTTAGAAATTTGGCACACATGCCACCCTTCAGAGAAACAAAATGAAACTGGTCTGGATAACAGATAGTTATATACACACAAGCAACTGCCTGCCTGTGTGGCCTATTGCAGTGCCAGACATTACCCCATAACAATACCATCTATGTAATTGTGAAAGATGCATGCCACCTTAAAAAGATCATATAAGATTAGAAAAATGTTGGGGGTTTTTGCATCACCCTAGTCTGAGTTTTTTGTCCGAAAGTGGATGTGGACCCACTTTACCACACACTTTATGGCTTTGACTTAGATCTGGAAACAGCACTTGGAAAACCACAGTTTTCACCCTTTGCTCCCTCAATTGGGATTTAATCTTTGCTGCAAGGTCCCCAAGCTGTTACTTGCAGAAGTAGTCTCAGTTGTGTGGCAGTTGATGCTACAAAATGCTGAGGCATGCTACCTGACGGTGTTAATACAGATGTAAAGAGTAGACAAGCTGAGGTTAAGGCAAGCAGCATACTTTTCAATACAAAAATCAGGCAATAGGTCAGGGCTGGCAGAACAGGTTCAATACAATCAACAGTCCGGGTCAGTGCAGGCAAATGGCAGAAAGCATGGTCCAATAAAAGTAGCCAAGGTCAGGAATGGAGAAGTCAGGATTGTCAGAAACAGGATGGAGTCAGGAAAGCAGGAAATCACACTAATCTCTCAAAACAAGCTAAACAAACTGGAGAACCAAATTTCTTAGGCCTCCTCCTTAGGGGGAGTATGTGTAATATAGCTGTTACTGACAGACAAGTGTTTATGCTACCTGAAGCGAAGTGTGAAACGGGCTCCCACAAAAAAACACTAATTTTACAGGTTTTCAAAGTGCCAGTATACCCAAGAAAGCCAACATATATTTTAACTGTTGAGATGTGTTTAAGGTGACAGGGTAATACTTCCCTCAGTAGTGGCCCCTATTGTAAGTGTCCCCATTTGTGGCTCTGATAGTTATAGCATCTGCTTTAATAGTAACCCCACCCTATAGTGACCCCAGTAATAATAGTGACTACCATAATAGACCCAGTAGTAACAGTGACACCCATAGCAGTCTCAGTAGTATTACTGCCCCCATAGTGGCCACAATAATAATAGTGCCACTGTTAGTGGACCCAGTAGTAATAGTGACCCCCCATAGGGATCCAAGTAACTTTTATCACACAGTATGTAAGGCCGAAAAAAGACACATGCCAGTTTAATTTAGCCTATTACCCCCAATGTTGATGCAGAGGAAGTGCAAAAAACCCCAATGAGGTAGAAACCAATTTTCACAATTTAAGAGAAAAAAAATCTACTTGACTGCAATCTGAATAATCCCTGGATCAGCAACTAGAGATGAGCGAGCATGCTTGTCCGAGCTTGAAGCTCGTTCCAGCATTAGCCTACTCAAGATACTCGTTACTCGAGACGAGTACCACAGGGTGCTTGATGAAAATTTCCCCACATGCTTTCAATGGAGCCGCAGCAATTTTAAATCCCCGGCTGCTGATAGCTGAGAACTACAGCACCAGGGACAGTGGCAGAAGTCACCACTGAGTCCCGTCAGCCGTCAATGGCTTTTAAAATCCCCACCTGCTGGTAGCTCTGTTTGAGATTGGCTGAAGCTCTTGCTGATAGCTCAGAACTACAGAGCCGGGTATAGCGGCAGATGCCGCCGCTGAGCCCCGGCAGGTGAGGTTTTTTTTTTTGGACACAATTTTAAATGGCTTTTCCCTGAAAAGCCATTGGCGGCTGCCAGGGCTCAGCGGCGACTTCAGTCAATCACAATCAGAGCTACCAGCAGGCGGGGATTTTAAATCCCTGCATGCTGATAGCTGAGAATTACAGAGCCTGGGACAGCCAGGAGAAGACACGGCTGAGCCCGGCAGCCGAAAGGAGGTGAGTATGTAATTTTTTTTTCTTTTAACACTTTTCTTTGTTTTTCAGGGAAGGGCTTGTATTTAAATCCCTTCCCTGAAAAACATTTCAGGGGTGCCGGCAGCAGGATCCTCCACCGCAGCTGTCATGTGTGATAGCTGCAGTAGGGTATCCTTTATTTCCCGCAGGGATTTAGAATTCCTCTGCTGCATCTGTCACAGATGTGACAGGTGCAGCAGGGAATTGTTTTTCCTTGCGGCGATGCAGGAAACATCTGGTGCACGTGGCAGATGTATTCTGCATCCCTCAGGACATGGCAGTGGTGGAGAGGTAAGGATTTATTTATTTATTTATTTTGTTTACACTAACATTTTTGCTTTTCCCTGAAAAACATTTCAAGGGTGCCGGCAGACTATTGTTTTCAATGGAGCCACCAGCAGCAGCCGCGGCTCCATTGAAAGTAAGTCAGGCAGCTACCGAGCATCGGTCACCCTAAAAATGCTCGGGTCTCCCGTTGACTTCAATGGGGTTCGTTACTTGAAATGAGCTCTCGAGCATTACAAAAAGCTCGGCTCGAGTAACGAGCACCTGACCATTTTGGAACTCGCTCATCTCTATCAGCAACCCATCTGAAATTATTAGTGATTATAACATGCAATATTGTAATGCTCTTGAAGTCTTTTATTGAGTTCGCCATCACCGTGTCCTCAGGTAGAGAGTCCCATAGTCTCACTGCTCTTACAGTAAAGAACCCCTTTCGATGTCGGCATAGAAATGTTCTTTCATAAAAATGTAAAAATGCCCTCTTGTTACAGTCACAGTCCTGGGTCTAAATAGATTGTGGAAGAGATCTCTGTATTGACCTCTGATATATTTATACATAGTTATCATAGTTATTAGGTTGTCCCTCAGATTTTTTTTCCTAAACTAAATAATCTTAATTTTGATAATCTCTCTGGGTATTGTAGTCCATCCGTTTCCATTATAACTTTAGTTGGCTACCTTTGAACTCTCTCAAGCTCTGATATGTCATTCTTGATTAATGGTGACCAAAACTGTACATAATATTCCATGTGTGGCCTGACCAGTGACTTGTAAAGAGGAAGAACAATGTTCTTGTCATGTTCCCCTATATGTCCTTTGATGCACCCCATGATTCTATTTGTCTTAGCAGCAGCTGCCTGACACTGGTTGTGCCAGTTAACCTAGCATTTAACTAAAATCCCCAAGTCCTTTTCCATGTCCGCTTTGCCCAGTGATTTGCCATTTGGTGTGTAATGGTGACATGTATTTCCCCTGCCCATGTCTATAGCCTTACATTTCTCAGTCTTAAACCTCATTTTCCAATTTTCTGCCTAAGTCCCCAACTTATCCAGATCCACTTGCAACCACATTGTCTCTTCTCCTATGTAATTTCTTTATATAGTTTTATATCAGTAGTAATAGTGGTCCACATAATGGTCCAATAATAATAGTGCCCACATAGTGGCCCCAGTAATAATAGTAACCCCAATAGGGGGTCATCAGTGATAATAGTGACCCCCACAGTAGTCATCAGTAATAATAGTGACCAGTTATAATAATATTCACCATATTGGCCTCCTGCCCAGAAGCAACATGACAAGCAATTTACTCAACCTGCTTGCATCTTCAGTCTGCCAGCAGCCACTGCTGCTGAGACCCCTGACTTCTCCTCCTGGCATCTACATTCCTTCACACAGCACAAATGGTGGGCGTGGAGGTCCGAAGTCACAGCAGCAGTTGCCAGCAGACCAAAGCTGTAGGTTGGGGAAGTGAATTGCTTGTCAGGTTTCTGCATCTCCTGCTCATAGCTGGCAATTATTTTTTACTGGCTATTAATAGCTGGTAAACAAATTATTTCTTGCTGAATGGCAACCCAGGCCTCCCTCTGAGTTCCTGCAGACTGCCACCTGAGGTTGCCTAATGGCAGGAATGCCCATAATGACAGATGATTGATTGGGACAATTTAGTAGAGTGGATGCTGGCCCTTTAAGTATGGTGTGAGAGTGCACTTGCAAGGACACAGAGTGCGCTAGGAGACTGCAGATGGCGCCAACAACAGCAGCAAATGAGCAAAGATGGTGGTTGTGGCGGCACCCGGAGACAGCTTTGTATGTTGTTACAGCTCAGTCTCATTAAAATGAATATTGTCACTATTTCTGCAGAAAAAGGATTTTCTAATCTCATAAAAAAAATGTTAATAGCAACAGTCACATGTTCCCACAACAATGCTTAACATTGTTTTGTAAAAACACATCAACATGCAGGCTTGAAGAGAACCTGTCATCACCTTTGAGCCAAATTAACTACATTATGGGGCTCAAAAGTGAGGGGAAAGGGATTCTGGGGAGATGTATTTCTTTCTCACCAGGTACCCCATTCCAATTCTGTTGATCCGCAAAGATGTGGTATGCACACTGTGTGACTCTTTTTACAAGGCTGTGTGTGTGTATGAAACTACTAACGACTAGTTGTCAGTTAGTATGTGAATGGTTCTGATGCTCCCCCCTGGTGATGTCATCACTCCAACCCCAGTTGACATCATCGAAGGTCCTACAACATATATAAAACACAGAGCCTGACCGACAGCTGTGTTTGTCTTGTGTGAGGATCAAGATGGATGTAGTAGAGCGGTGTGTGTGATGTGTGGGGATTAGAGATGAGCGAGCATACTCGTCCGAGCTTGATGCTCGTTCGAGTATTAGGGTGCTCGAGATGCTCGTTACTCGAGACGAGCACCACGCGGTACCCGTCTCGATTAAACGAGCACTGACCATTGAATTCAATGGAGCCGGCAATACAGCCGGCTCCATTGAAAGCAATGGGCTTCCGGCAATCTCAGGATGAATTTTCAGGAAGGGCTTAAAAATATAACCCCTCCCTGAAAATCATCCTAAAATGTGTAAAAATAAAAAAATAAAAAAATGTTAGCATAAAGATCGTTCTCCTCTGCCATAGCTGTGACAGCTGTGGCAGAGAAGAACGATGTTAGCCCATTGAATTCAATGGAGCCGGCAATACAGCCGGCTCCATTGAAAGCAATGGGCTGCCGGCGAGCGCAGGATGAATTTTCGGAAAGGACTTAAAAATATAAGCTTACCTGAAAATCCTCCAGAAATATGTAAAAATAAAAATGCAGGCATTCTCTTCAATGGAGCCGCTGCTGCTGCCGGCGACTCCATTGAAGACAATGGTCTGCTGGCACACCTGAATTCTTTTTCAGGGAAGGGCTTTACATATAAGCCATGCCCTGGAAATGAATTAAAAGTGATTTAAAAAACAAAAAAAATAGATACTCACCTCCCTTCAGCTGCCGGGGCACAGCCCTGTCTTCTCCTGCTGTCCCCTGCACTGTGGTGCTGAACTGCTGATTTATCACCATCCGGGGAGCACCTCAGCCAATTACATTCAGCTCTTTCAGCAGGCGGGGATTTTAAATCCCCGGCTGGTGATAGATCAGCAGTTCAGCAACACAGTGCAGGTGACAGCAGGAGAAGATGCGGCTGTGCCCCGGCAGCTGAAGGGAGGTGAGTACCTATTTTTTTAACTATTTTAAAAGGCTTTTCAGGGAAGGGCTTATGAAGCCCTTCCCTGCAAAGCCACTAACAGCTGCCGGGGCTCAGCGGGGACTTCTGCCGCTGTCCCCGGCTCTGTAGCGCTGCTGAGCTATCGGCAGCTGGGGATTTTAAATCCCGGCTGCTGATAGCTCAGAACTACAGAGCCTGGGACAGCGCTAGAAGTCGCGGCTGAGCCCCGGCAACTGAAGGGAGGTGAGAATTGTTTTTTTTTTTTTTTCTTGCACTAATTTAAATGGCTTTTCAGGGAAGGGCTTATGAAGCCCTTCCCTGAAAAGCCATTGAAAGGATGCCGGCAGCAGGATTCTCTACCGCAGCTGTCATGTGTGACAGCTGCGGTTGAGAACTGAAGAATTCCTTTTGCTGCATCTGCCACAGATGTGGCAGATGTAGCAGCAGGGAATTCTTTTAACTAGCGGGGGTGAAGGATACATCTGCATATGCGGCAGATGTGTTCTTCATGCCCGCGGGGGTCACAGCAGTGGCGGAGAGGTACGTTTTTTTAAATTCTTTTTTTGTTTTGCACTAAAATGTTTCTTTTTCAGGGAAGGGCATATATTTTTAAGCCCTTCCCAAAAATTCATCCAGCGCTCGCCGGCAGCCCATTGCTTTCAATGGAGCCGGCTGTATTGCCGGCTCCATTGAATTCAATGGGCTAACATCATTCTTCTCTGCCACAGCTGTTACAGCTGTGGCAGAGGAGAACGATCTTAATGCTGACATAAATTTTTTTTTTTTACACATTTTAGGATGATTTTCAGGTAAGGGCTTATATTTTTAAGCCCTTCCCGAAAATTCATCCCGCGCTCGCAGGCAGCCCATTGCAGCCCTGCATGTTGCTCCTCACCTGTCCTATCCATTTCTGTGTTTTTTACATGACTTTGGTGATTTGCTAAGATTTTCACAAATGAAAACTTTAGCGGAGCACCAGTCATATACAAAAATGCTCGAGTTGCCCATTGACTTCAATGGGGTTCGTTACTCGAAACGAACTCTTGAGCATCCCTGAAAGTTCGACTCGAGTAACAAGCACTCGAGCATTTTGGTGCTCGCTCATCTCTAGTGGGGATCATAATAGATGTGCCATGTAGCAGAGCTGTGTGTGAGTTAATCAGGATGTAGCAGAGATGTATGTCATATGTGGTATCAGGATGGATGTAGTAGAGCTGTGTATGTGATGTGTGGGGACCGTGATGGATGTACCATGTAGCAGAGCTGTGTGTGTAATTTGTAGGAATCAGGTTGGATGTAGTAGAGCTGTGTGATGTGTTGGGTCAGGATGGATGTAGTAGAGCTGTGTGTGGGATGTGTAAAGATTATAATTGGTGTACCATGTAGTACAGCTGTGTGGTGCATTGCGCCACCAGAAACACTGGTACAATAATTTCCTAATAATTACTAGTTCTCCCATACAGATGAAAGGGAGAGGATGCACGCCCAGCCTTCTCAAAACAGTCATATTGTGTATGTGCTCCAGTTTCTCAGAGACACAACGCTGGAACGTGAAACCCAATGTGTATGAAACTAAGCTCCCCAAACATTCGTTCCCTTACCTTTGAGTCCCATAACGTATCATTTGGGGCTCAAAGGACATCACAAGCTCCCTTTAAAACGAGCTTGTACCAAGAGCACAACCCTTCTTCATATGATCTACTAGCGCATATAAATTTTAGAGTGGCTCCCATTCCTGCAAACCTTTTTACCATAGGCTACTGCTTTTTCAATAGTTTAGTATGAGGACTGTCAATTAAATGTATACTTTACATGATTTGTCTTAAATGAATTTCTCTTCCACCTCAGTATTCATATTCCACTTAACTTAATAAAGAACATTATATGCTAGGATTGATGCAAATGTCTAGTTGAAAATAAGTCATAAGTGAAGAATAAAACCTACATTGAATGTAAAGTTCTACAGTATCATGTTCTTCTCTAAGGATTAACTTTATAGCA
Organism: Eleutherodactylus coqui; assembly: GCF_035609145.1. Taxonomy (NCBI): domain Eukaryota; kingdom Metazoa; phylum Chordata; class Amphibia; order Anura; family Eleutherodactylidae; genus Eleutherodactylus; species Eleutherodactylus coqui. The sequence goes on from NC_089838.1 coordinate 75,133,486, forward strand.
TTACGCTTTATCTTATCTATTGCCTTTGCACTTATTATTCTCGGCTTAAACTTTAAATACTTTGAAGGTTTAAAAAAATGTACAGTATAATGTACTATTACCATAATCATCAAGTCATTCTTCTTGTAAATGTTGCTTGATAAGAAAGAAAGGGATTAAAATTGGAATTTATTTTCATTAAACATGATACGCTATAAAGTGTTATAGTGATTTTCTTCATAATTCCTACTAGCAATGAAAATATCTTACTATTCAGGCTCCTAAATGCACAAAAGAAAATATTATGGTACATTTTAAAAATACACTATATAAAATGTAACTACAATGCTTCACTATAATAGTTGACAAAATAAATAATATAGTATGCGCGATAAGCTAGTTTTCAGTCATTTTATTACAATTATAACCACATTCCAACTCATTAAATCAAGGATTAACCTTTTACATGGAACAAATTCTAAGCCTGATGTTACTAGTGCCGATTGACACGCATGTCGATTGGTGCTCATTTCACTTTATTTTTATACAAGCCAAGAATTAGCTTATGGGGACTATAAATTACTAACATAATTGTGTATCTCCATAGGCCAGCTGTACATCTACCTGTTTATAAGATTAAAATGAGATGCGCTGTTAATCAATGAGCATTTTTATAAATAAGCCAATGATCAAGTTAGCTTGTTAGTCAGCTGGTCAATGTACACTGCCCAATTGTCAATCAAATGAGCATTCAGAGAAATGCTCAGCCCTGATAATCGGCCCATGTACAAAGGACCTATGGATTTCATCTTTTCTTTTTTAAATTATCATTACAGTACAGAAATGTAAATGTTAAGTGTAAAATTATGTACATAGATAAAAAGTAACGACTCAGGTCAGTTAAGATGCCAATAAATATTAAACATAAGTTGATCAAGCCTGACAATTTCGGTAGGACCAACCAGTGTCCATGGTATGTCCCAACATTCTTAATATCAAATGTTAGGGGAAAGAAGAATGGTCATGCTAAACTTAAACATGCTAAATTATTTGGAGTGAGAGGGGACGAGGTTTCAGGGCTTCCCCCAAGAGTGTGGGAGGAGGGGTTGGGGCTAGAGGGACTGCCCCTTAACTGCACCCCTAGCCACGTCCCTCCATGGTTTGCTCACAGAGAATCCCCGTAGCAAACCATGTAGGGGGTATGGCTAAGGGTTGAATTAAGGGGGAAGGTCCCTTTAGCCCCACCCCATCATCCCACAATCTTGGAGGAAGCCTTTGGGATTTCTCCATAGCAGAGAAAGACAGCACTGCTATGGTAGATTTTCCCCGAGCAGGGACAGTGAGCAGAGCTATGGGGTGTTTCCCCATAGCCCTGCTCTAGGGAAACCCCCCACAGGTCTGCTCACTGTCCAAGCTCTGGGGACATCCCAAAGCCCTGCCGGGCTTCTTCTCTCTCATTTTGGAGCAGCTGCACTTCTCCAAGTGCAGCTGCTTCAGTGAACAGACAAAGTTTTATGCACTGTGCATAATGCACATTTTCACCATATGCAGAGAGCACATTTTTTAGCGTGCACATAGACGCACAAACAATATATATATATATATATATATATATATATATATATATATATATATATATATATATATATATTGTTTGTGCGTCTATGTGCACGCTAAAAAATGTGCTCTCTGCATATGGTGAATATATATATATATATATATATATATTGTGTTTGTGTATGTAATGAGATTTTCTTTTTCAGAATAATCCAAGCATAAGTTCATTTTTGTCAGGCCTCGTTGGTCTAAGATACTAGTTCTAAGTAAAGATAATTACTTGTTGAACTTATTTAACTTAAAGGGGTTGTCCCGCGGCAGCAAGTGGGTCTATACACTTCTGTATGGCCATATTAATGCACTTTGTAATGTACATTGTGCATTAATTATGAGCCATACAGAAGTTATAAAAAGTTTTATACTTACCTGCTCCGTTGCTGGCGTCCTCGTCTCCATGGTGCCGACTAGAGATGAGCGAACACCAAAATGTTCGGGTGTTCGTTATTCGTAACGAACTTCCCGTGATGCTCGAGGGTTCGTTTCGAACAACGAACCCCATTGAAGTCAATGGGCGACCAGAACATTTTTGTATTTCGCCGATGCTCGCTAAGGTTTTCATGTGTGAAAATCTGGGCAATTCAGGAAAGTGATGGGAATGACACAGTGACGGATAGGGCAGGCGAGGGGCTACATGTTGGGCTGCATCCTAAGTTCACAGGTCCCACTATTAAGCCACAATAGCGGCAAGAGTGGGCCCCCCCCCTCCCAACAACTTTTACTTCTGAAAAGCGCTCATTAGCATGGCATACCTTTGCTAAGCACCACACTACCTCCAACAAAGCACAATCACTGCCTGCATGACACTCCACTGACACTTCTCCTGGGTTACATGCTGACCAACCGCCCCCCCTCCCCCCCACAGCGCACACCAAAGTGTCCCTGGGCAGCCTTCAGCTGCCCTCATGCCACACCACGCTCATGTCTATTTAGAATTGCGTCTGCCATGACGAGGGACCGCAGGCACACACTGCAGAGGTTGGCACGGCTAGGCAGCGACCCTCTTTAAAAGTGGCGGAGCGATAGCCCACAATGCTGTACAGAAGCAATGAGAAATAGAATCCTGTGCCACCGCCATCAGGAGCTGCACACGTGGGCATAGCAATGGGGAACCTATGTGCCACACACTATTCATTCTGTCAAGGTGTCTGCATGCCCCAGTCAGACCGGGCTTTTTAATTCATAGACACAGGCAGGTACAACTCCCTATTGTGAAGTCCCTGTCGACCCACAGCATGGGTGGCTCCCTGGAACCCACCGGTGGTACACAGAAATATCCCATTGCATTGCCCAACACAGCTGAGGTAGTAATGTCGTGCTTAATGCAGGTGGGCTTCGGCCCACACTGCATGCCCCAGTCTGACTGGGGTTCTTTATAAGTGTACAGATGTAGTAAAAACTCCGTGTGCACCTACAGCATGGGTGGGTGCCAGGAAGCCACCGGCGGTACATAGAAATATCCCATTGCATTGCCCAACACAGCTGAGGTAGTAATGTTGTGCTTAACCCTTTCCAATCCAATTTGTATATGGTTTTCCTAGGGGGCTTACTCTTTTTCTGCCGTTATACAACGGCGCTATATGCTGGCTAAAGCCAGTACTGCATGAGCTGACACGTAGGATAGGCTCCGACAGCAGAGAGGCTGGCAATATACAGTAAGAGAACCCCGACGGACGTCTACCAACAACGGAGCTGTACAGCCTTAAACCCTAATGTCTTCACAGGTCACACAGTGGACTGGAAAGGGTTAATGCAGGTGGGTTTCGGCCCACACTGCATGCCCCAGTCAGACTGGGTTTCTTTATAAGTGGAAACAGATGCATTTATAATTCCCTGTGGACCCACTGCCTGGGTGGGTGCCAGGAAGCCACCGGCGGTACATAGAAATATCCCATTGCATTGCCCAACACAGCTGAGGTAGTAATGTTGTGCGTAATACAGGTGGGCTTCGGCCCACACTGCATGCCCCAGTCAGACTGGGGTTCTTTAGAAGTGTACAGATGTATTAAAAACTCCGTGTGCACCTACAGCATGGGTGGCTCCCTGGAACCCACCGGCGGTACACAAAAATATCCCATTGCATTGCCCAACACAGCTGAGGTAGTAATGTCGTGCTTAATGCAGGTGGGCTTCGGCCCACACTGCATGCCCCAGTCAGACTGGGGTTCTTTACAAGTGGACACATGTAGGTTAAACTCCCTGTGGACCCACTGCCTGGGTGGGTGCCAGGAAGCCACCGGCGGTACATAGAAATATCCCATTGCATTGCCCAACACAGCTGAGGTAGTAATGTTGTGCGTAATACAGGTGGGCTTCGGCCCACACTGCATGCCCCAGTCAGACTGGGGTTCTTTAGAAGTGTACAGATGTATTAAAAACTCCGTGTGCACCTACAGCATGGGTGGCTCCCTGGAACCCACCGGCGGTACACAAAAATATCCCATTGCATTGCCCAACACAGCTGAGGTTACGTCAGCTGTAATGCAGGTGGGCTAAAAATTAATTTGATTACACTGTAGGCGAGGGCCCACAAAAATTGCTGTATCAACAGTACTAATGTACATCCCAAAAATTGGCCATGGCCAGCCAAGAGGGCAGGTGAAACACATTAATCGCTTTGGTTAATGTGGCTTAAGTGGTAACTAGGCCTGGAGGCAGCCCAGTGTAACGAAAAATTGGTTCAAGTTAAAGTTCCAATGCTTTTAAGCGCATTGAAACTTTTAAAAATTGTTCTGAAAAATTATTTGACTGAGCCTTGTGGCCCTAAGAAAAATTGCCCGTTCAGCGTGATTACGTGAGGTTTCAGGAGGAGGAGCAGGAGGAGGAGGAGGAGGAATATTAGACACAGATTGATGAAGCAGAAATGTCCCCGTTTTGGATGGTGAGAGAGAACGTAGCTTCCATCCGCGGGTGCAGCCTACGTATTGCTTACGTATCGCTGCTGTCCGCTGGTGGAGAACAGAAGTCTGGGGAAATCCAGCCTTTGTTCATCTTGATGAGTGTTAGCCTGTCGGCACTGTCGGTTGACAAGCGGCTACGCTTATCTGTGATGATTCCCCCAGCCGCACTAAACACCCTTTCCGACAAGACGCTAGCCGCAGGACAAGCAAGCACCTCCAGGGCATACAGCACGAGTTCAGGCCACGTGTCCAGCTTCGACACCCAGTAGTTGTAGGGGGCAGAGGCGTCACCAAGGATGGTCGTGCGATCCGCTACGTACTCCCTCACCATCCTTTTACAGTGCTCCCGCCGACTCAGCCGTGACTGGGGAGCGGTGACACAGTCTTGGTGGGGAGCCATAAAGCTGGCCAGGCCCTTAAAGACTGTTGCACTGCCTGGGATGTACATGCTGCTCGATCTACGCACATCCCCTGCTACCTTGCCCTCGGTACTGCGCCTTCTGCCACTAGCGCTGTCGGCTGGGAATTTTACCATCAGCTTGTCCGCAAGGGTCCTGTGGTATAGCAACACTCTCGAACCCCTTTCCTCTTCGGGAATCAGAGTGGGCAGGTTCTCCTTATACCGTGGATCGAGCAGTGTGTACACCCAGTAATCCGTCGTGGCCAGAATGCGTGCAACGCGAGGGTCACGAGAAAGGCATCCTAACATGAAGTCAGCCATGTGTGCCAGGGTACCAGTACGCAACACATGTCTGTCCTCACTAGGAAGATCACTTTCAGGATCCTCCTCCTCCTCCTCCTCCTCCTCAGGCCATACACGCTGAAAGGATGACAGGCAATCAGCCGGTGTACCGTCAGCAGCGGCCCAAGCTGTCTCTTCCCCCTCCTCCTCATCCTCCTCATGCTCCTCCTCCTCCTCCTGTACGCGCTGAGAAATAGACAGGAGGGTGCCCTGACTATCCAGCGGCATACTGTCTTCCCCCGCCCCCGTTTCCGAGCGCAAAGCAGCTGCCTTTATGGTTTGCAGGGAATTTCTCAAGATGCATAGCAGAGGAATGGTGACGCTAATGATTGTAGCATCGCCGCTCACCACCTGGGTAGACTCCTCAAAATTACCAAGGACATGGCAGATGTCTGCCAACCAGGCCCACTCTTCTGAAAGGAATTGAGGAGGCTGACTCCCACTGCGCCGCCCATGTTGGAGTTGGTATTCGACTATAGCTCTCCGTTGTTCATAGAGCCTGGCCAACATGTGGAGCGTAGAGTTCCACCGTGTGGGCAAGTCGCACAGCAGTCGGTGCACTGGCAGCTTAAAGTGATGTTGCAGGGTGCGCAGGGTGGCAGCGTCCGTGTGGGACTTGCGGAAATGTGCGCAGAGCCGGCGCGCCTTTACGAGCAGGTCTGACAAGCGTGGGTAGCTTTTCAGAAAGCGCTGAACCACCAAATTAAAGACGTGGGCCAGGCATGGCACGTGCGTGAGGCTGCCGAGCTGCAGAGCCGCCACCAGGTTACGGCCGTTGTCACACACGACCATGCCCGGTTGGAGGCTCAGCGGCGCAAGCCAGCGGTCGGTCTGCTGTGTCAGACCCTGCAGCAGTTCGTGGGCCGTGTGCCTCTTATCGCCTAAGCTGAGTAGTTTCAGCACGGCCTGCTGACGCTTGCCCACCGCTGTGCTGCCACACCGCGCGACACCGACTGCTGGCGACATGCTGCTGCTAACACATCTTGATTGTGAGACAGAGGAGGAGGAGGAGGAGGAGGGTGCTTTAGTGGAGGAAGCATAGACCTCCGCAGATACCAGCACCGAGCTGGGGCCCGCAATTCTGGGGGTGGGTAGGACGTGAGCGGTCCCAGGCTCTGACTCTGTCCCAGCCTCCACTAAATTCACCCAATGTGCCGTCAGGGAGATGTAGTGGCCCTGCCCGCCTGTGCTTGTCCACGTGTCCGTAGTTAAGTGGACCGTGGCAGTAACCGCGTTGGTGAGGGCGCGCACAATGTTGCGGGAGACGTGGTCGTGCAGGGCTGGGACGGCACATCGGGAAAAGTAGTGGCGACTGGGAACTGAGTAGCGCGGGGCCGCCGCCTCCATGATACTTTTGAAGGACTCCGTTTCCACAACCCTATACGGCAGCATCTCAAGGCTGATGAATTTTGCGATGCGGACGGTTAACGTTTGAGCGTGCGGGTGCGTGGCGGCGTACTTGCGCTTGCGCTCGAACACTTGCGCAAGCGACGGCTGAACGGTGCGCTGAACTACACTGCTGGATGGGGCCGAGGACAGCGGAGATGAGGGTGTGGGTGCAGGCCATGAGGCGGTAGTGCCTGTGTCCTGAGAGGGGGGTTGCATCTCAGTGGCAGGTTGGGGCACAGGGGGAGAGGCAGGGGTGCAAACCGGAGGCGGTGAACGGCCTTTGTCCCACCTTGCGGGGTGCTTGGCCATCATATGTCTGCGCATGGTGGTGGTGGTGAGGCTGTTGGTGTTGGCTCCCCGGCTGAGCTTTGCGCGACAAAGGTTGCACACCACTGTTCGTCGGTCGTCAGGCGTCTCTGTGAAAAACTGCCAGACCTTAGAGCACCTCGGCCTCCGCAGGGTGGCATGGCGCGAGGGGGCGCTTTGGGAAACACTTGGTGGATTATTCGGTCTGGACCTGCCTCTACCCCTGGCCACTGCACTGCCTCTTGCAACCTGCCCTGCTGATGCCCTTGACTCCCGCTCTGAAGACCTGTCCTCCTGAGTAAGCGTTGCACACCAGGTGGGGTCAGTCACCTCATCGTCCTGCTGCTCTTCCTCCGAATCCTCTGTGCGCTGCTCCCTGGGACTTACTGCCCTTACTACTACCTCACTGCAAGACAACTGTGTCTGATCGTCATCGTCCTCCTCACCCACAGAAAGTTGTTGAGACAGTTGGCGGAAGTCCCCAGCCTCTTCCCCCGGACCCCGGGAACTTTCGAATGGTTGGGCATCAGTGACGATAAACTCCTCTGGTGGGAGAGGAACCGCTGCTGCCCAATCTAAGCAGGGGCCCGAGAACAGTTCCTGGGAGTGCTCCCGCTCCTGAGCAGGTGTTATTGTAGTGGAGTGAGGAGGCTGGGAGGAAGGAGGAGCAGCAGACAGAGGATTCGGATTGGCAGCAGTGGACGGCGCAGAACTGCGGGTAGACGATAGGTTGCTCGAAGCACTTTCTGCCATCCAGGACAGGACCTGCTCACACTGCTCATTTTCTAATAACCGTCTCCCGCGTGGACCCATTAATTGGGCGATGAATGTGGGGACGCCAGAAACGTGCCTCTCTCCTAATCGCGCAGCAGTCGGCTGCGACACACCTGGATCAGGAGCTTGGCCTGTGCCCACACCCTGACTTGGCCCTCCGCGTCCTCGGCCGCGTCCACGTCCTCTAGGCCTACCCCTACCCCTCAGCATGCTGTATTACCAGTGATTTGATTTCACAGGCAGGAAATAAATTGGCGCAAGACTGCAGGCCAAATATAATTTTTGCCCTTTTTGGAAAACGAAAGGCCCCACTGCCTCTAGTGAATGAATTATCTAAGTTTAATAACTGTGCTGTGTCCCTGCTTATGTGTCACAGAACGTGAGGGTAGCAGAGTTATTATAACTCTGGCAGAGCAGGTATTTTTTTTCCCAATTAAGGAAAGCAAATGGCGAAGCCAGCAGTAAAGCGTAGCTGGGTGCGTATGATTTAGCACTGTTCTTCACGCAGCTCACACGTCTCCACCGCCCGTAAGGACGGACAGAGGCTGGACAAATAGATTTGTTTTCAGTTTTTTCCCACCAAAAGGCAGCACTGCGTATATTCTATGAACATGAGAAGTGTAATAACTGTGCTGTGTCCCTGCTTATGTGTCACAGAACGTGAGGGTAGCAGAGTTATTATAACTCTGGCAGAGCAGGTATTTTTTTTCCCAATTAAGGAAAGCAAATGGCGAAGCCAGCAGTAAAGCGTAGCTGGGTGCGTATGATTTAGCACTGTTCTTCACGCAGCTCACACGTCTCCACCGCCCGTAAGGACGGACAGAGGCTGGACAAATAGATTTGTTTTCAGTTTTTTCCCACCAAAAGGCAGCACTGCGTATATTCTATGAACATGAGAAGTGTAATAACTGTGCTGTGTCCCTGCTTATGTGTCACAGAACGTGAGGGTAGCAGAGTTATTATAACTCTGGCAGAGCAGGTATTTTTTTTCCCAATTAAGGAAAGCAAATGGCGAAGCCAGCAGTAAAGCGTAGCTGGGTGCGTATGATTTAGCACTGTTCTTCACGCAGCTCACACGTCTCCACCGCCCGTAAGGACGGACAGAGGCTGGACAAATAGATTTGTTTACAGTTTTTTCCCACCAAAAGGCAGCACTGCGTATATTCTATGAACATGAGAAGTGTAATAACTGTGCTGTGTTCCTGCTTATGTGTCACAGAACGTGAGGGTAGCAGAGTTATTATAACTCTGGCAGAGCAGGTATTTTTTTTCCCAATTAAGGAAAGCAAATGGCGAAGCCAGCAGTAAAGCGTAGCTGGGTGCGTATGATTTAGCACTGTTCTTCACGCAGCTCACACGTCTCCACCGCCCGTAAGGACGGACAGAGGCTGGACAAATAGATTTGTTTTCAGTTTTTTCCCACCAAAAGGCAGCACTGCGTATATTCTATGAACATGAGAAGTGTAATAACTGTGCTGTGTCCCTGCTTATGTGTCACAGAACGTGAGGGTAGCAGAGTTATTATAACTCTGGCAGAGCAGGTATTTTTTTTCCCAATTAAGGAAAGCAAATGGCGAAGCCAGCAGTAAAGCGTAGCTGGGTGCGTATGATTTAGCACTGTTCTTCACGCAGCTCACACGTCTCCACCGCCCGTAAGGACGGACAGAGGCTGGACAAATAGATTTGTTTTCAGTTTTTTCCCACCAAAAGGCAGCACTGCGTATATTCTATGAACATGAGAAGTGTAATAACTGTGCTGTGTCCCTGCTTATGTGTCACAGAACGTGAGGGTAGCAGAGTTATTATAACTCTGGCAGAGCAGGTATTTTTTTTCCCAATTAAGGAAAGCAAATGGCGAAGCCAGCAGTAAAGCGTAGCTGGGTGCGTATGATTTAGCACTGTTCTTCACACAGCTCACACGTCTCCACCGCCCGTAAGGACGGACAGAGGCTGGACAAATAGATTTGTTTTCAGTTTTTTCCCACCAAAAGGCAGCACTGCGTATATTCTATGAACATGAGAAGTTTAATAACTGTGCTGTGTCCCTGCTTATGTGTCACAGAACGTGAGGGTAGCAGAGTTATTATAACTCTGGCAGAGCAGGTATTTTTTTTCCCAATTAAGGAAAGCAAATGGCGAAGCCAGCAGTAAAGCGTAGCTGGGTGCGTATGATTTAGCACTGTTCTTCACGCAGCTCACACGTCTCCACCGCCCGTAAGGACGGACAGAGGCTGGACAAATAGATTTGTTTTCAGTTTTTTCCCACCAAAAGGCAGCACTGCGTATATTCTATGAACATGAGAAGTTTAATAACTGTGCTGTGTCCCTGCTTATGTGTCACAGCGCGGCTAATTTGGCCATCGGAGGGCGAAAATTAGTCGGCACTAGAGATGAGCGAACGCGTTCGTCCGAGCTTGATATTCGTGCGAATATTAGGGTGTTCGGGATGTTCGTTATTCGTAACGAACACCATGCGGTGTTCTGGTTACTTTCACTTCCTTCCCTGAGACGTTAGCGCGCTTTTCTGGCCAATTGAAAGACAGGGAAGGCATTACAACTTCCCCCTGCAACGTTTAAGCCCTATACCACCCCCCTGCTGTGAGTGGCTGGCGAGATCAGGTGTTCGCCTAATATAAAAGTCGGCCCCTCCCGCGGCTCGCCTCAGATGCGGTGTGAGTTAGATGAGGGACAGTGCTGTTTATACCGGAGCTGCTGTAGGGAAAGAATTGGTAGTTAGTGTAGGCTTCAAGACCCCCCAAAGGTCCTTATTAGGGCCACTGATAGCTGTGTGTTGGCTGCTGTTAGCAGTGGGATTTTTTTTTTTCTCAAAATCGCCTCTGCAGACCGTTGCACCTGGCATTAGGGACAGAAGTGCTGCATAGGCAGGGAGAGTGTTAGGAGTGAGTGTAGCCTTCAAGAACCTCAACGGTCCTTTCTAGGGCCATATTTATCCGTGTGCAGTACTGTGCTGGCTGCTGTTAGCTGTGCTGCATTTTTTTTTGCTTCTCAAAATCGCCTCTGCAGACCATTGCACCCTCCATTGATACTGCAGGGAAAGAATTGTATAGGCAGGGCGACAACACAGTTGTTATTCATTGAATATACGCAGTGCTGCCGTTTGGTGCCAAAAAACTGAAAACAAATCTATTTGTCCAGCCTCTGTCCGTCCTAAGGGCTGTGGACACGTGTGAGCTGCGTGAACAACATTGCTAAATCAGACGCACCCAGCTACGCTTTACTGCTGGCTTCGCCATTTGCTTTCCTTAATTGGGAAAAAAATACCTGCTCTCCAAGAGTTATAATAACTCTGCTACCCTCACGTTCTGTGACACATAAGCAGGGACACAGCACAATTATTAAACTTCTCATGTTCATTGAATATACGCAGTGCTGCCTTTTGGTGGAAAAAAACTGAAAACAAATCTATTTGTCCAGCCTCTGTCCGTCCTAAGGGCGGTGGACACGTGTGAGCTGCGTGAACAACATTGCTAAATCAGACGCACCCAGCTACGCTTTACTGCTGGCTTCGCCATTTGCTTTCCTTAATTGGGAAAAAAATACCTGCTCTCCAAGAGTTATAATAACTCTGCTACCCTCACGTTCTGTGACACATAAGCAGGGACACAGCACAGTTATTAAACTTCTCATGTTCATTGAATATACGCAGTGCTGCCTTTTGGTGGAAAAAAACTGAAAACAAATCTATTTGTCCAGCCTCTGTCCGTCCTAAGGGCGGTGCACACGTGTGAGCTGCGTGAACAACATTGCTAAATCAGACGCACCCAGCTACGCTTTACTGCTGGCTTCGCCATTTGCTTTCCTTAATTGGGAAAAAAATACCTGCTCTCCAAGAGTTATAATAACTCTGCTACCCTCACGTTCTGTGACACATAAGCAGGGACACAGCACAGTTATTAAACTTCTCATGTTCATTGAATATACGCAGTGCTGCCTTTTGGTGGAAAAAAACTGAAAACAAATCTATTTGTCCAGCCTCTGTCCGTCCTAAGGGCGGTGGACACGTGTGAGCTGCGTGAACAACATTGCTAAATCAGACGCACCCAGCTACGCTTTACTGCTGGCTTCGCCATTTGCTTTCCTTAATTGGGAAAAAAATACCTGCTCTCCAAGAGTTATAATAACTCTGCTACCCTCACGTTCTGTGACACATAAGTAGGGACACAGCACAGTTATTAAACTTCTCATGTTCATTGAATATACGCAGTGCTGCCTTTTGGTGGAAAAAAACTGAAAACAAATCTATTTGTCCAGCCTCTGTCCGTCCTAAGGGCGGTGGACACGTGTGAGCTGCGTGAACAACATTGCTAAATCAGACGCACCCAGCTACGCTTTACTGCTGGCTTCGCCATTTGCTTTCCTTAATTGGGAAAAAAATACCTGCTCTCCAAGAGTTATAATAACTCTGCTACCCTCACGTTCTGTGACACATAAGCAGGGACACAGCACAGTTATTAAACTTCTCATGTTCATTGAATATACGCAGTGCTGCCTTTTGGTGGAAAAAAACTGAAAACAAATCTATTTGTCCAGCCTCTGTCCGTCCTAAGGGCGGTGGACACGTGTGAGCTGCGTGAACAACATTGCTAAATCAGACGCACCCAGCTACGCTTTACTGCTGGCTTCGCCATTTGCTTTCCTTAATTGGGAAAAAAATACCTGCTCTCCAAGAGTTATAATAACTCTGCTACCCTCACGTTCTGTGACACATTAGCAGGGACACAGCACAGTTATTAAACTTAGATAATTCATTCACTAGAGGCAGTGGGGCCTTTCGTTTTCCAAAAAGGGCAAAAATTATATTTGGCCTGCAGTCTTGCGCCAATTTATTTCCTGCCTGTGAAATCAAATCACTGGTAATACAGCATGCTGAGGGGTAGGGGTAGGCCTAGAGGACGTGGACGCGGCCGAGGACGCGGAGGGCCAAGTCAGGGTGTGGGCACAGCCCGAGCTCCTGATCCCGGTGTGTCGCAGCCGACTGCTGCGCGATTAGGAGAGAGGCACGTTTCTGGCGTCCCCACATTCATCGCCCAATTAATGGGTCCACGCGGGAGACGGTTATTAGAAAATGAGCAGTGTGAGCAGGTCCTGTCCTGGATGGCAGAAAGTGCTTCGAGCAACCTATCGTCTACCCGCAGTTCTGCGCCGTATACTGCTGCCAATCCGAATCCTCTGTCTGCTGCTCCTCCTTCCTCCCAGCCTCCTCACTCCACTACAATAACACCTGCTCAGGAGCGGGAACACTCCCAGGAACTGTTCTTGGGCCCCTGCTTAGATTGGGCAGCAGCGGTTCCTCTCCCACCAGAGGAGTTTATCGTCACTGATGCCCAACCATTCGAAAGTTCCCGGGGTCCGGGGGAAGAGGCTGGGGACTTCCGCCAACTGTCTCAACAACTTTCTGTGGGTGAGGAGGACGATGACGATCAGACACAGTTGTCTTGCAGTGAGGTAGTAGTAAGGGCAGTAAGTCCGAGGGAGCAGCGCACAGAGGATTCGGAGGAAGAGCAGCAGGACGATGAGGTGACTGACCCCACCTGGTGTGCAACGCTTACTCAGGAGGACAGGTCTTCAGAGGGGGAGTCAAGGGCATCAGCAGGGCAGGTTGCAAGAGGCAGTGCGGTGGCCAGGGGTAGAGGCAGGGCCAGACCGAATAATCCACCAAGTGTTTCCCAAAGCGCCCCCTCGCGCCATGCCACCCTGCAGAGGCCGAGGTGCTCTAAGGTCTGGCAGTTTTTCACAGAGACGCCTGACGACCGACGAACAGTGGTGTGCAACCTTTGTTGCGCAAAGCTCAGCCGGGGAGCCAACACCAACAGCCTCACCACCACCACCATGCGCAGACATATGATGGCCAAGCACCCCACAAGGTGGGACGAAGGCCGTTCACCGCCTCCGGTTTGCACCCCTGCCTCTCCCCCTGTGCCCCAACCTGCCACTGAGATGCAACCCCCCTCTCAGGACACAGGCACTACCGCCTCATGGCCTGCACCCACACCCTCATCTCCGCTGTCCTCGGCCCCATCCAGCAGTGTAGTTCAGCGCACCGTTCAGCCGTCGCTTGCGCAAGTGTTCGAGCGCAAGCGCAAGTACGCCGCCACGCACCCGCACGCTCAAACGTTAACCGTCTGCATAGCAAAATTCATCAGCCTTGAGATGCTGCCGTATAGGGTTGTGGAAACTGAGTCCTTCAAAAGTATCATGGAGGCGGCGGCCCCGCGCTACTCAGTTCCCAGTCGTCACTACTTTTCCCGATGTGCCGTCCCAGCCCTGCACGACCACGTCTCCCGCAACATTGTGCGCGCCCTCACCAACGCGGTTACTGCCACGGTCCACTTAACTACGGACACGTGGACAAGCACAGGCGGGCAGGGCCACTACATCTCCCTGACGGCACATTGGGTGAATTTAGTGGAGGCTGGGACAGAGTCAGAGCCTGGGACCGCTCACGTCCTACCCACCCCCAGAATTGCGGGCCCCAGCTCGGTGCTGGTATCTGCGGAGGTGTATGCTTCCTCCACTAAAGCACCCTCCTCCTCCTCCTCCTCCTCCTCTGTCTCGCAATCAAGATGTGTTAGCAGCAGCATGTCGCCAGCAGTCGGTGTCGCGCGGTGTGGCAGCACAGCGGTGGGCAAGCGTCAGCAGGCCGTGCTGAAACTACTCAGCTTAGGCGATAAGAGGCACACGGCCCACGAACTGCTGCAGGGTCTGACAGAGCAGACCGACCGCTGGCTTGCGCCGCTGAGCCTCCAACCGGGCATGGTCGTGTGTGACAACGGGCGTAACCTGGTGGCGGCTCTGCAGCTCGGCAGCCTCACGCACGTGCCATGCCTGGCCCACGTCTTTAATTTGGTGGTTCAGCGGTTTCTGAAAAGCTACCCACGCTTGTCAGACCTGCTCGTAAAGGCGCGCCGGCTCTGCGCACATTTCCGCAAGTCCCACACGGACGCTGCCACCCTGCGCACCCTGCAACATCACTTTAAGCTGCCAGTGCACCGACTGCTGTGCGACGTGCCCACACGGTGGAACTCTACGCTCCACATGTTGGCCAGGCTCTATGAACAACGTAGAGCTATAGTTGAATACCAACTCCAACATGGGCGGCGCAGTGGGAGTCAGCCTCCTCAATTCCTTTCAGAAGAGTGGGCCTGGTTGGCAGACATCTGCCATGTCCTTGGTAATTTTGAGGAGTCTACCCAGGTGGTGAGCGGCGATGCTACAATCATTAGCGTCACCATTCCTCTGCTATGCATCTTGAGAAATTCCCTGCAAACCATAAAGGCAGCTGCTTTGCGCTCGGAAACGGGGGCAGGGGAAGACAGTATGCCGCTGGATAGTCAGGGCACCCTCCTGTCTATTTCTCAGCGCGTACAGGAGGAGGAGGAGGAGCATGAGGAGGATGAGGAGGAGGGGGAAGAGACAGCTTGGGCCGCTGCTGACGGTACACCGGCTGATTGCCTGTCATCCTTTCAGCGTGTATGGCCTGAGGAGGAGGAGGAGGAGGAGGATCCTGAAAGTGATCTTCCTAGTGAAGACAGCCATGTGTTGCGTACAGGTACCCTGGCACACATGGCTGACTTCATGTTAGGATGCCTTTCTCGTGACCCTCGCATTGCACGCATTCTGGCCACGACGGATTACTGGGTGTACACACTGCTCGATCCACGGTATAAGGAGAACCTGCCCACTCTGATTCCCAAAGAGGAAAGGGGTTCGAGAGTGTTGCTATACCACAGGACCCTTGCGGACAAGCTGATGGTAAAATTCCCAGCCGACAGCGCTAGTGGCAGAAGGCGCAGTGCCGAGGGCAAGGTAGCAGGGGATGTGCGTAGATCGAGCAGCATGTACATCCCAGGCAGTGCAACAGTCTTTAAGGGCCTGGCCAGCTTTATGGCTCCCCACCAAGACTGTGTCACCGCTCCCCAGTCACGGCTGAGTCGGCGGGAGCACTGTAAAAGGATGGTGAGGGAGTACGTAGCGGATCGCACGACCATCCTTGGTGACGCCTCTGCCCCCTACAACTACTGGGTGTCGAAGCTGGACATGTGGCCTGAACTCGCGCTGTATGCCCTGGAGGTGCTTGCTTGTCCTGCGGCTAGCGTCTTGTCGGAGAGGGTGTTTAGTGCGGCTGGGGGAATCATCACAGATAAGCGTAGCCGCTTGTCAACCGACAGAGCCGACAGGCTAACACTCATCAAGATGAACAAAGGCTGGATTTCCCCAGACTTCTGTTCTCCACCAGCGGACAGCAGCGATACGTAAGCAATACGTAGGCTGCACCCGCGGATGGAAGCTACGTTCTCTCTCACCATCCAAAACGGGGACATTTCTGCTTCATCAATCTGTGTCTAATATTCCTCCTCCTCCTCCTCCTGCTCCTCCTCCTGAAGCCTCACGTAATCACGCTGAACGGGCAATTTTTCTTAGGGCCACAAGGCTCACTCAAATAATTTTTCAGAACAATTTTTATAAGTTTCAATGCGCTTAAAAGCATTGGAACTTTAACTTGAACCAATTTTTCGTTACACTGGGCTGCCTCCAGGCCTAGTTACCACTTAAGCCACATTAACCAAAGCGATTAATGGGTTTCACCTGCCCTCTTGGCTGGCCATGGCCAATTTTTGGGATGTACATTAGTACTGTTGATACAGCAATTTTTGTGGGCCCTCGCCTACAGTGTAATCAAATTAATTTTTAGGCCACCTGCATTACAGCTGACGTTACCTCAGCTGTGTTGGGCAATGCAATGGGATATTTTTATGTACCGCCGGTGGGTTCCAGGGAGCCACCCATGCTGTAGGTGCACACTGAGTTTTTAATACATCTGTACACTTCTAAAGAACCCGTCTGACTGGGGCATGCAGTGTGAGCCGAAGCCCACCTGTATTACGCACGACATTACTACCTCAGCTGTGTTGGGCAATGCAATGGGATATTTCTATGTAACGCCGGTGGCTTCCTGGCACCCACCCAGGCAGTGGGTCCACAGGGAGTTTAACCTACATGTGTCCACTTGTAAAGAACCCCAGTCTGACTGGGGCATGCAGTGTGGGCCGAAGCCCACCTGCATTAAGCACGACATTACTACCTCAGCTGTGTTGGGCAATGCAATGGGATATTTTTGTGTACCGCCGGTGGGTTCCAGGGAGCCACCCATGCTGTAGGTGCACACTGAGTTTTTAATACATCTGTACACTTCTAAAGAACCCGTCTGACTGGGGCATGCAGTGTGGGCCGAAGCCCACCTGTATTACGCACGACATTACTACCTCAGCTGTGTTGGGCAATGCAATGGGATATTTCTATGTACCGCCGGTGGCTTCCTGGCACCCACCCAGGCAGTGGGTCCACAGGGAGTTTAACCTACATGTGTCCACTTGTAAAGAACCCCAGTCTGACTGGGGCATGCAGTGTGGGCCGAAACCCACCTGCATTAACCCTTTCCAGTCCACTGTGTGACCTGTGAAGACATTAGGGTTTAAGGCTGTACAGCTCCGTTGTTGGTAGACGTCCGTCGGGGTTCTCTTACTGTATATTGCCAGCCTCTCTGCTGTCGGAGCCTATCCTACGTGTCAGCTCATGCAGTACTGCCTTTAGCCAGCATATAGCGCCGTTGTATAACAGCAGAAAAAGAGTAAGCCCCCTAGGAAAACCATATACAAATTGGATTGGAAAGGGTTAAGCACAACATTACTACCTCAGCTGTGTTGGGCAATGCAATGGGATATTTCTATGTACCGCCGGTGGCTTCCTGGCACCCACCCATGCTGTAGGTGCACACGGAGTTTTTACTACATCTGTACACTTATAAAGAACCCCAGTCAGACTGGGGCATGCAGTGTGGGCCGAAGCCCACCTGCATTAAGCACGACATTACTACCTCAGCTGTGTTGGGCAATGCAATGGGATATTTCTGTGTACCGCCGGTGGGTTCCAGGGAGCCACCCATGCTGTGGGTCGACAGGGACTTCACAATAGGGAGTTGTACCTGCCTGTGTCTATGAATTAAAAAGCCCGGTCTGACTGGGGCATGCAGACACCTTGACAGAATGAATAGTGTGTGGCACATAGGTTCCCCATTGCTATGCCCACGTGTGCAGCTCCTGATGGCGGTGGCACAGGATTCTATTTCTCATTACTTCTGTACAGCATTGTGGGCTATCGCTCCGCCACTTTTAAAGAGGGTCGCTGCCTAGCCGTGCCAACCTCTGCAGTGTGTGCCTGCGGTCCCTCGTCATGGCAGACGCAATTCTAAATAGACATGAGCGTGGTGTGGCATGAGGGCAGCTGAAGGCTGCCCAGGGACACTTTGGTGTGCGCTGTGGGGGGGGGGGGGGGCGGTTGGGCAGCATGTAACCCAGGAGAAGTGTCAGTGGAGTGTCATGCAGGCAGTGATTGTGCTTTGTTGGAGGTAGTGTGGTGCTTAGCAAAGGTATGCCATGCTAATGAGGGCTTTTCAGAAGTAAAAGTTGTTGGGAGGGGGGGGGGGGGGCCCACTCTTGCCGGTATTGTGGCTTAATAGTGGGACCTGGGAACTTGAGATGCAGCCCAACATGTAGCCCCTCGCCTGCCCTATCCGTTTCTGTGTCGTTCCCATCACTTTGTTGAATTGCCCAGATTTTCACACATGAAAACCTTAGCGAGCATCGGCGAAATACAAAAATGCTCTGGTCGCCCATTGACTTCAATGGGGTTCGTTGTTCGAAACGAACCCTCGAGCATCCCGGGAAGTTCGTTCCGAATAACGAACACCCGAACATTTTGGTGTTCGCTCATCTCTAATCATAATCCTTGCATCTGTTGCAAAAAATTCCATTACAACAGCAGTGGGGTTCTGGATTGACATCTGACCAATGGCAATAAGTAAATGTTGTTTCTATGTTTTCCCTGCATTTCCTCTCAAACTCTAAAAACATACTAGCATGTTCAAGTGACTTTAAATGAAACTGGCCAATGTGTGAGATAAGAAATTTTATGAACCCCAAAGAGGACAGGAACAGATATTAAATTATCTGTACGGTGACGCAAAATATGTTGGTGCTATATAAGCAAGAAAAAAATGTATAGTATTTATAATTTGATTTTAGAGAAATTTTGGTATGCTAACCAATTTGGGGGAAGATTTATCACTGTTGCACGTTTTCTCATTTAGAAATAATTGGGGGAAGTAAATTCTCAAGAAGAATAAGGGCAACCTGCTCACGACTCTTGAACATATCCACCTACCCTGAAGCACGGATCCTGCTTAGCCAGACAACAATCACATTGAAAAGGAAAGTTCATCCAGCTCCATAGTAAGTGGAATAAAATGCATTTTTTTGGAGATAATTCCAGCAAGTTGACTCCCCACATGCAAACGTGTTTCAGAAGAAACAAACATCCTTCTTCGTTATACTGTTGCCAAACAACCACCACCATATTTAAAACAATGAATACCCAATCAGAATAACATTAACTGCAATAACTTTAATGTAATTTATGTGATGAAATGTAGAAGATATGACAAAATGTATGTGGGAAGTACCACACGAAAACTGAAAGGTTGTATAGTATCTTGGAACACATCAATGCCACTTTTTCTAGCAGTACTCACAATATTTCGAATATGGTAAAACATTTTTTGATTGAACATAATGGGCTGTATTCATCCATGATTTTTTTATGGAATAAAAAGGATGAAAAGATCTCCCAGAAAGGTAAACTTAAATGTTATCTGTTGTCCAGGGAGGCTTAAGTTTAAAAACTAGGGTTTCTTATGGTCTAATCCTCCAGAGAAACAGTGTGCTATTATTATTAATTATTTTGTATCAAGCACATTCTGTCATTTTTTTTCTGACTCCACTGTAACCAATATGCCTCTAATGTATTTTGGAATTAATACAGTAACTCCAAATATATATGTATATTTGGAAATTGCAATTAATCTTTAGTGTTTTGTATTTTATACTGCAATATCCTCCTTGCTTTTTTTATTTTTTATTTTACCAGTGAAAATCATGTTTGAAGTGCAGCTGCTCTGCAATCCACTGCTTGTTGTTAGGCATTTATCTTCTCTAGCAACTAGGATGCTAGGACATCTTTTTAGCTGTGCAAAAAAAGAGGCTTCACCCATAATACGCTGGGAACACATATAATACCTAGAACATAAAGATAAATGCACATAGTAGGTTAGGTAAATATAATATCAGGAAAGGCAGAAATAGTGTACAAGACGTACAATAATATCCAGGAGCTTGGACTTTATAAAGGTAACTTTCATGCTTTATTAGATAACGTGCTCACAACATAATGGTTATCAGGTGCTTGACAAGATCTTAGTCAAGATCGAAGCACGTACTCTATAAGCACCTAATAACCATGATTTTGTGAGCACGTTATCTAATAAAGCATAAAAGTTACTTTTATAAAGTTCAAGCTCCTGGAAATTATTGTACGTCTTGTATAAGAAGCCGATTGGATCGAGAGGCAGTGGACTAAGAAGCTCTTTCATGAGGAGCTATTTCCACAGTAAGATAAAGGATAGGAAGCATTACCTTGCATGGAGGCGAGCGCCTTTGCATTATATATTGCAGACAAATTGTGTACACACTGACTACAGATCTGAGAGGTGTGTGAATGCATGGAGCAGCTTGTAAAGACAGCCCCTCTCCTCAGCTAAGAAGACATCCAAACGTCTCAACTGATTGGGAAACTGAATATCTAACACACAGTGGATTGCAGGGTCAAGCAATGTAACCTGGATTTACAATAGTAAAACGAATATATATATATATATATATATATATATATATTACAAGGTTGATGAGTTATACATAGGCTATTAGATGGGCATAAATTGTCTGAAAAGTGCCCCTTTAATGAGTTACAGTTGCTTTACTTGCAGAATGTTGCATTTGTTATACCATTATTTATATTAATGTTCAATTAATAAGGCCTTCACTATATAATAAATATTTTAAATGATCTATGCAAAACTAAATTCATGAATAAGCCAAATACATACCTTTTATTTTGTAAATAACTCTCAAATTAAATAGGTAGATAACTGCCTAGGTACTCTTACCCCTTCAAATAAACCAGCCCGAGGCATAACAATAGTGGTTGCAGTTGTACAGAGATACTGATGCATGAGAGTCCAATAATCTCTCTGTCGCAGCAGTATTATGAGTGTCATAGTAGTAAGTGATTATGACCCTTATTATACATTTTGCATTGGGTTCAGGAGCTTTAAGTTACGCCTCTGAAACCAGTTTTGCATATTTTGAAATATGAAAATGATGCACTTTTTTGACTTTCTATATGCATATTACTTATACAGTATTACTACATAATTGGGAATGTGTTTGTGAATATTTCACAGTACATTATGCTAGACATCATCTTTGGTTATGTAAAAATATGTACTGGCTAAGCAAATATTTTTAATAAATCCAAGGTTAAATCTACATTTTTATGCAACATGGATATTTAAAACACTTTTCAAAGGTGCAGGTAAAGGTTGTTAATGTGTAATATAATACCATCAATGCTACTAGAATTATCATTCTAATGTTCTCTGTCCAGAAAAAGCATGACCAATCTGTAGAATATCAAATTAGCAGTGGTAAAAATGTTGACTCTGCTTGTTATTTTCCCATTGGGGCACTGAGCACAACAACAATTTCATGAATTATTTCCTCTCCATGATACTAAAGAGAAGCAAGTAAATAGCTGCATTAGCATTTAGTGGTAAAGCAAATAACTAGAATGGCCATTTCCACTTAGTATGATTTAAATATGACGGCCTTTTGGAATTGCAAATAGCAGATGTTAAACTATACATGAAACATTATTCTGACTTTAATGACTATCATAAACCAGTCATGCAGAACTTTAAGAGGGTTGAATGTGTCATATTTTTAATCAACTGGATGTTTGTATTAGGTTTACTCCAAAATTTCAATGATGAGATGGAAAACAAATATTCTTAAGGTTTCAAATTCTCAGATGTAATGAGAAAATGATATACAAAAATGCAAACTGTTTAAAACTGGACGGACCAAAACATCATTCTGTCCTGTTTCGCTATTGAAGATGTTAGGAAAATAGATAGATAAATGATGGATTAAATTGTCATGGGTGTATTTTAGTGCTTAGGAAACTGAACAGCTCAGAGGAAAATATGTAGATATTGCATGCATGCTGCAGTAAGAATCAAGTAATTATTGATTAAAAGATTGGTACAATGAGTACATGCTGTCCTTTACATTAACTGTAGAGATCTACCTCCCCATATCCCATCCCAACTCACCTCCTCATGCTTGTTACTGAATGGCTGAGTCCTGCAAAAAAAGAGTTGAGCAGACTGTTATATTCTGTTTCTGTAACTCTCATAGAAGTGAATAGGAGATACAGAAACAGCGTAGCAGTGAGCTATGCTGTTTCTGCATCCAGGAAGTTAGGGAGATAGCATAGATATCCCATTTGGTTTTATACCCTTGACTAATCTGCCTGACTATATAGTTTTGTTATTTCAGACCTCTGGTGCCAGGTAATGTTGTTGCTAGTCAGTGTGCTCTGGTGTGATTTATTCTGCTTGTCGACCTGTGTATCT
Source organism: Eleutherodactylus coqui (assembly GCF_035609145.1). Classification (NCBI taxonomy): domain Eukaryota; kingdom Metazoa; phylum Chordata; class Amphibia; order Anura; family Eleutherodactylidae; genus Eleutherodactylus; species Eleutherodactylus coqui. The sequence continues at coordinate 75,155,798 of NC_089838.1, forward strand.
TACCCGGCATGTTTTGGACTGCTTTTACCTGCTGTGCCTTTTTTTAAGGGTTTTCTGTAATTTTAATATTTATGACCTATTATGCATACACCATCAGTGATAGCATTAAAACCATTGACTGTTAAAGTGAAGAATGTGTAGTAGGTCATCTTATGATGATGGCACTTGTCAAAAGGAATCAGATATATTGGACTGCAAGTTGATGTGTTGGAAGCTGGAAAGATGGGCATGCGTAAGGATCTGAGCGGCTATGCAAAGGGCCAAATTGTAATGGTACTAATGACTAAATACCAGAAACACCCTACAAGACCTACTGCTATTGTCTGCTGTTGCTGAGCCAGTCATCTAGTCATTACAATATGCTGTGCCTTTTTGTCCTTCTAGTTCTGACTCTCCTTTGTGCCTTATTTTGTTTCCACTTTATCCTTGGCTTTACGTGGTACAGAGCCCTAGCTTGTTCTCTGGCATTTTTCTGGTGTCGTGAATAGGTGGTATCATGATGCTGATTCAGGATCCGATGCAGCAGAAGGTGTTACTAGCAATGCAAAATGTATTTACAAATAAAGAAGTGAAAATAAGTAATGTTGCAATACCAAGTAAGCTCTTATCTTTTACTGTAGATTTACTTGTTAATCCTAGGATTATTAAATCTTTATGCACAATAGGAAAATAATAATACTTTTCACTCAATATGAATTAACATCAACACCAGCAAAACAGTGTCAGTAATACAGTCCAAGGAGTAATCCTGTAGAACCACATGTTAACCTTCAGTATGTAGCATTTGCCAGCGGCATTTAAAGGGTTAACAGAACTGCCAGTGGCATTTAAAAGGTTAACAGCTCTGATGAGCCGCACAGGTTATCGGAGGGGTTGCCAACGGGTGTCAGCTATAGGAAACAGACAGCACTCATGATGTATGGAGGGAGATTGCCACGCAATCTCTCTTAATACATAGTCTGCCAATACAGGCCGTTAAAAGGTGTATCAGTGGTCACTGAGGGGTTAAGGTCACTGTATTAGTCCACTCCTGAGTATTCTAGCCCCAAACTTATAACAGTTGGTTTGAATAACAAGCACCTAACCACTCACTAAGTCCCTGTCATTGATCGCAACAGCAGCTCACAGCAACACCTCCAGTCACTAAAACAGTCTATGTATTCTGTCTGTGGTACCGCAGAAACTCTGTTTATAGTGCTGACATCTCGCTAGAAATTTTTCAGAGAGAATGCTCAGTTCTGTTTGGTGCTGCCATCCAGGTGCTCCAAATGTCCCAAATTTTTACTGCCTGGGGAACTCCAGATCCTAAGTCAGTCCCACCTAGGCACATAGGTCTATTTGTGTTTGTGACCCAGTCTGTTTTGAACTCTGATTTTCGATTTCTGCCTGCTGTGCTGTACCTTGTTGTCCTCCCAGTTCTGACCCTTTTTTGCGCTTGATTTTCACTCCTGTTTATCCTTGGCTTTAGCATTTTCCACTGGCTACTCGGTACTGACTCCTGGCCTGTTATCTGGCATTCTCCTGGTTTACACTCTTATAGGCTGCTTGGTGGCACAACCAAAAAGCTCCTTGCAGCTAAATCCAACCCCTATGAGGGAGACAAGAATGAAGACCAGGAGCCCCAAAGACTTTACTAAGTTGAGCAACTGGTCAGACCACTGGGCCTATTTAGGCAAAGGGTTAAACCTATATTGCTATGGTAAGTCCTAAGAATCCCAACAGTATGCAATATTGAAGAATAATGAAAAAATAGAGCACCTACTAAAATTACTCACACTCCTTTGAACTTGAATTAAATGAATTTAACAAGGCTTCTTTGCTAATCAAAAACACCTTTTAATTTCAAAGTAAATATATATCTCTTGATAAAACGAACTACAGTATGGTCCTTACAATTATTACAAACATAATTGAATGCATAAATATTAGGGATGAGCGAGTATACTCGCTAAAGCACTACTCGCTCGAGTAATGTGCTTTAGACGAGTATCTCCCGGCTCGTCCCTAAAGATTTGGGGGCCGCCGCGGGGCAGGGAGCTGCGGGGGAGAGCGGGAAGGAATGGAGGGGAGATCTCTCTCTCCCGCCCGATCTCCCCTGCTCCCCGCTGCAACTCACCTGTCAGCTGCGGTGGCTCCCGAATCTTCAGGGACGAGCAGGGAGATACTCGGCTAAGGCACATTACTCGAGCGAGTAGTGCTTTACCGAGTATACTCGCTCATCCCTAATAAATATTCATCTCTCTACTGTATCTCTTAAACTGTCAGAAATTTTGTTGCTGAACTTGCTCAGATACCTTAACCGTTTTTACTATCTACTGTTATTATTTCTCCATTTTTATCTTTCTCAGAATAGATTTAGCTGTTTTTTTGATGTTTGAAATCATATTTTGCATCTAAATTTTCATATACAGTAGATAAAGTATAACAACCACATATCCAACCAATCTGAAATACGTAGTAGGTAAAATACATGGATATCCCTCATATCTAGGTTCATCTAATCTTTAAGGAAAGGCAACAATGGCAACCTTGGGAGTCATGTTTAAATTTGAAATCTGTTACAAATGTATATACTTTGCTAAAACTATATTTAGAGAATCAAACAATTGAGAAATCCCTAAACCTGGAAATACTTTCCTACATTTACCATCTGTATGTTTGCAAATTATGTCCAATAATCACAAGTCTACTTCTCAATTTTCTACACATACCGATACCAGCTGTTTAACCCCTTAACGACCTCCCATACACCTTTTTACAACAATCATCAAGGAGTCCTTTTCTGGTGCATGCACATTTTTACAGCACTGCATCAGAAGGTGGGCACTGGTCTCCTGTGCCAAGGGGAGCAGGAGTTCCAGCTGTAATGGCGAGGACCAAAGAAATTGTCAATCCCAGCCATATACCATTTATAGCTCTCACTACTGAGAAGAGGGGTTCTGTATCCCCTTCTGCTCACCACTTTCCTACTGTGGAATCACTGTACCCCTGCATAGGAAGAAGGAGATTTAATAGAGCTGTGGTTAAGAATGAACAGTACCACTCCATTCATTTTCAGTGGAACTGCTGGAGATAGACAAGTGCTTGTGCTGTTATTTCCGTCAGCCCAATTGAAATTAATGGAGCGGCACCACACATGTGCAATGGCCACTCCATTCAGTCTAAAGTGACTTCCGGTGGGTGCAGTGAGCCCACAATGACAGAAGAAGGGAACATGGGACCCCCTTTCTCTGGATTATTGGGAGTCTCAGTGGTCAGATCTGCACTAATAGGACTTACCACCTATCCTGATTATCCCAATAAACATTTTTTCCATTTCCCCCCCAAAAAACTAAATAAGAAAATCAAATATTAACTCATATCTACCCCAAAATGGTGCTACTAAAAGCTAAAGCTTGCCCATGAAAAACAAGCCCTCATTCAGCTACCATAGCAGAAAATGTAAAAAAATGTTATGTGTTTTTATTGTGCAAAAGTAGTAAATATTAAAAAAAAACCAAAAAAAACCCCATATATTTGGTATTGCTGCAATTGTAATGACAATAAGAGTAAAGTGATCATATTATTTATATCTATATGATGCATATGCTAACCCCTTAAGGACCAGGCTGTTTTATGCCTTAAGGACCAGACACTTTTTAGAGATTTTACCAATGTGGTGGGTTTACTGTGTTATTTTTCTTCCTTTAGCTATCAAAATTATTTGTCCTGCGTTTTTTTTTCCGGGACATATAGGGCTATTTTTTAATATCTTTTTCTAGTACGACCCTGCAGCTCTGCTATAGTAGAGAATCCCGGTGGTCACAAGACCCCCTAGCTCCGGTAGTGAAAGTTACACTTCCACTTTCACTTTTGGAGTACACAGTGCTCTTTAAGCGCTGTGTAATCGGGGAAGGAAAAGGCAAAAAGGGTTAAAAACCCCTTGTACTTTCTCCGGGTTATCAGTTCTTACTAACAGCTGACAACCCATCCTGCCCTCTTATTGATTGCAAAGGCAGGAAACTTAAAGCCCTGCCGTAATTTACATACTGATAGGCTTTAAGCCCACAACCAGGCACCGTAAATTTACTGTGCCCGGTTCTAAATGAGTTAAATGAAAGCCAACAAAAAATAGAATTACTGTTTTTCCTGTTTAGCCCCCACAAAAAAATCCAAAAAGTTAAATTGATAAATGATATATACCCCCAAACTGTGTCATTGACAAACGCATGCCCTCATAAAAAAATAATTAAATGCTGTTAGAAAAATACTCGAAAAATCACTACACCGTGAAGGCTTAAAATGAATAAGTAATATTTGCATGTAACTGTCAGGGGGGCCACCAGTGTCACAACTACTGGTGGGCCCTAGGCACCCCAGTCCAACACTACATAGTACTATGTTCGAGAATTTGCTACCCAAAAATCACCTAGTTTCTGAATATTTTGATATAATAAAGAGTTCATAATGTGTTAGTAAAAAACTAACATTGAGGTTGGCAAGCTTGGTGACAGTTGCCCCTCACCACAGAGATGTGATACTCTGCTAACTCTGTCTGGATTCTGTGATTTCAACATACAAGTCCTTATGAGCAATACATTTATATTAAAACTCAGTATATGTATTTTAAAATAAGTGTGGTGAATTGATGACGTGCCAAAAATTAGTGCATTGTTCTACTCCATAAAAAGTATGGCAAACGATCGGCCCATTGCTTTAACTTTGAAGATCCTACCCCACAAGGCTATTCACAGTGACAGCAGTGGAGGTTTTACCAGGTGCTTTGGAATTCTGTTCATCATCCCTGGATGCAAACATCAAGTGGCAGCAATCTGCAGTTTCATTTTACTTCAAGCAAACTCTTCTAATTATCAACTGATTTACTTACCTTTCAAGTTCTAACTTTGAATTTTGCACTGCAGTGAATATACACAAATGTGTGGCCTTGTCACACAACATCTGGGAATCTTCTTTTAAAAGATTTGTATAGCTGTGATTAAGATGACTTTCATAGTTTCCCCAGGCTTGGTTTCTGATGTAAATTGTTAAACCACCTGGATGCGATGGAGAAAACATAAAATATAGACTGATTATTAATATTAGTAGTTCTATTAGACATACAAGTCCAACCTCCTGCCAAATTAAACAAAGCAAATTCATTCATTTAAAATGTTTTGATGGTTTATTTAGCATTGTGGATTAAACATTATACCGGAGAGTTCGATGCACCATGATCCAAGAGGTTCTCTTTCTGCACAAACGCTAGCACACCCTTTATTCAAATCATATAAAAGGCCAGGTCCTGTTCCTGGTCAGCTGAATAGTCATTATTGGTAAACTGGTCTAGACTGCAAGGTCGCAAGGCTACACAGCGATCTTTGGCCGCTTAACTGCTGTTGCAGGCAAAGTCGCTGAGTAGCCCTAGCCTAATGCAGTTCTAAACATGAGACCTTCCATTGTAACTGGATCTGTAGTATTGTATGGCATTTTTTAATTTGCGTGATTTTGTATAAGTATTTTTTAAGATATCTATATACGAAAAAATAAACACCTGCAAAAATATCCTATTTACAGTATGCTGTGTTTTGATCCCTTGGACCGCAGCAGCTGGTATGTGAGGGGTTTTAATTTATGTTCACTTTACCCATACTGTATGCTGTCTTAGTAAATTCCTTTGATAAACTATGTAATTATTCCTTTAATTTTATATACCCAACATTGATACTGGCTTAACATTACCTCAGCTAATTATTTTCTTTATGAAAATTTTTCTTCTTCATATAAAGATGTAGCAGAGCTGACATTGAATTTACCTGTTTCTTTTGGCATAAAAACATAGTATACAGGCATATACAATATGGGTATACTGCACTTTAAGAGGTATAAAGACCAACATTGGCTGACATCTGCCAGGTTTCTTCTTGGATAACTTAAAATGTTTCAACACTATTAAAAAGCTTAAAGGGGTTTTGTCATTACAACAACACCTCATCCACCTGCTCTGCCCGGCCTAGAATAAAAGAAGAGAACATACTCATCTATCCGCCGGTATCTATGATGACTTCCGGGTTGACAGCTCCGCAGAAGTCAGGTGTTGTCTGCGGCCAATCAGAGGCCACAGCGTCACCGTACATATTTACCAGGAGCATGTATGGTGACGTAAGTACAGTTACGCTGCGGCCTCTGATTGGCCGTAGATGACACATGACTTCTGCCGAGCCATCAACCCAGAAGTCGTCGCAGATACCGGTGGCGCTGTCAGCTGCTTCCCTGGGCTCCAGCACAGGCGAGTATGCCCTCTTTTTTTTATTTTAGGCTGTGCCAAGCAGGAGGGTTGGGTTTTGTTGTAATGACAAAACCCCTTTAGAGAGACTAAGATATTGATTGCTCCTCCTCAGGACAGGTTAGCATTATTCTACTAGTGGGGATTCATCACTTGAGACTCACACAGATAAGCTGATTGAATAAGCCATGGAGCTCTTCTTATACCTGTGACATCATGTTCATCCATCACATAGCCTAAGAGTACCTCAGTCCTGTTCAAATGAATCAGATTGACCTGATATCCCAGGCACAGCTACTGTGAAATGTATGTCACTGTGACTGGTATGCAGGGAAGTGGCCATGGCGCTCACATGAGTGTTATGGCCATTTCAGACAGCTGATCAGCAGGGGTCCTGAGCAGCAGATTCCCACTGATCTGATATTGGAGACCTATCTTGAGGATATGTCATCAATATCTTAATTCCAGCAATAAATTGATAACCTGGAAAGTTCAATTTTTACAGCTCCAACCCCCATTTTATGGTGGCTATATGGTATCTGAGGGACTTCCCAAGTTAAATGGAGTGAATCAAGCCAGACAATTTCTTTTACTGTTATTTAGGTTGCATATTGTTTTAAAGACAAATATTACATTAATATTACTGGTATTACATTTCAATTATTGTATATCAAAATCCAATTCATTTATAAAGACAGAAATGTTGAAGTCTGAATACCCATTTTGTAGCTGACATGAAGTACACAATCTTTATGATGATTATATTTACTGATATTAAATCTGAAGCACGAGTCTGTCCTAATATTAATTATATCTAATTATCATTTGCAAACTTTTTACACAATTGTTTGCTGTCTACCTTTTATAAAAGAAAAAAATCGACTTATTGTACCAGAGACAAATCTACATCCCTGTAATATAGCAGCTGATATCTTGACTTTATGAGCAGTGCATAAATGTAACCATGTCTGACAAATTCTAACCACTTCAATTTTAAAACTCATTATGTCATAAAATAACTGCCACATAAAGAGGATTTTCATAGCAGTTTAAGAAGGTGCCTGGTAATTATTGTCAACCTGACAGACTTAGTTCTCATCACAGTAACTTTACAGTATCCAGGAATATTGATACACAGAGTACGTGTTTTGTAGTTATCACATTTGTTTTTCAAGAACACCAGGATTAAAAGAAGTTTCTGAAAGTGATAAATATATATATTCAAAGAAGAACAAACACACAAGATAAAAAAAACACTTAAAAGAATATTCCCACAATCCAGAGCATTCCTTACTTGAAAAATAAACAAAACAAAAAATGTATTTATCAAAATGTGTGTATCATCTTGAATAAGCCCTGGCATGTGTATGTGCCCTGGCTGGAGTGCTGTCTTCTGCATACTCCTGCTGTGTTCATGGAGCGCTCAGCTTGTATACAGCTGAGCGCTCCGGGCAGGGTATGTAGAATACAGCTGGAGCGCTGTCTTCTGCATACTACTGCTGTGTTCACGGAGTGCTCGACTGGTATACAGCTGAGCGCTCCAAGCGGGTTATACAGAAGACAGCTGGACCGCTTGTCTTCTGCATACTTCTTATGTGTTCTTTGAGCGGGATACTAGCTGAAACAATAGTATCAGTGGTATCCTGCTGAGAACTCAGTTAGACCCAACAATTCTCGCTCAAAAGACTGCTTTGAGCGAATTTTGAGCGAGAATCATTGGGTCTAAATGAGCCTTAAGAGAGGGTATTGCCCTGAGCACAGCTGACTGCAGGAGAGAATGAGCATTCAACAGGAAACGATGCAGAGGTGCAGAGTATTATTGAAACCTAGGGGAGAGGATAATGCTACTGTTTGTCTTTCAGAAGAGTGAGATAAGGAAAAGTTTTAACTCTTAAAAATTCTTGACTGTACCTACACCAGTTAGACTTTATTCTGCTGGACTGTGTGTGGAGTATTAAGATGATGTCACTATACCACTTCTAAGAGTTTATTATTCACACAGAATAAGGGGTTGTTGATTCTGGGATTATTCTGATTGCCAGATTGGAGTCAGGAAGAAAATTTTTCCCTTAAAGGGGTTGTCCCGCGCCGAAACGGGTTTTTTTTTTTTCAAACCCCCCCCCCCCCCCCGTTCGGCGCGAGACAACCCCGATGCAGGGACGTACAGAAAGCTCACCGGAGCGCTTACCTTAATCCCCGCGCTCCGGTGACTTCTATACTTACCTGTGAAGATGGCCGCCGGGATCCTCTGCCTCCGTGGACCGCAGCTCTTCTGTGCGGTCCACTGCCGATTCCAGCCTCCTGATTGGCTGGAATCGGCACGTGACGGGGCGGAGCTACACGGAGCCCCATAGAGCACAGGAGAATACCTGGACTGCGCAAGCGCGGCTAATTTGGCCATCGGAGGGCGAAAATTAGTCGGCACCATGGAGACGAGGACGCTAGCAACGGAGCAGGTAAGTATAAAACTTTTTATAACTTCTGTATGGCTCATAATTAATGCACAATGTATATTACAAAGTGCATTAATATGGCCATACAGAAGTGTATAGACCCACTTGCTGCCGCGGGACAACCCCTTTAAGGCCTCGGTCAAACAAGTGTTTTTTCTGTGCACAAATAGGCGTGTAAAAAGATTGTGTCTATTAGAACCAGTGCTTTCCTATGAAAGTGGTCACATATACGTGTTTTTGAGGCGCAAAATACTCGCATCTGCAAAAGATAGGACAGAGTGGCAATAATGCATGTTTCTAAGGTTCGGGTTGTAAGTAAAGATGGCACCATTCCTATCTTTGGAGCGTGCTTTCCATAGACTCCTATGGGAGCTGGAAAACACGCTCTATGCACCTCCGATCGTGTGAACGGGTTGCTTCAAATAGCTGGAATTCACCAGGTCACAACATTTTTTCAACATGTGAGGGACATGGAAAAACTCTCATCTGACCAAGGCCTTAATGAAGAAACTTGGCTACTACCTCATTGGTTTTTCTTTTTGCCTTCTTCTGGATTAACATTGGGGGTAATAGGCTCAACTGGATGGGCATATGTCTTTTTCATGGCCTTACATATTATGTTACTGATAAAGTGTTATGTCTGTGCCAGGAATAGGAACAACAACTTACATGGATGCAACCCAAATAAGGGCTGGAAAGGAAGAATATGCACTTGAACAGAAACCAACATCAAACAAACTGAACATGCATACAGACAACAGCAGAGACAACAAACGCCAAAATACTAACCAAAAGTACTAAGCACCAAACAAAGGAAATGCAATAGAATAGACACTGAAACAGGAAAGTTCACACCTAGCGTAGTCAATACCTACAGACATACACAGAAGACAACCCTGCTCATATCAAGTAAGGGCAACATAAAGGTAACACTACACAGAACAAGACATTGTCCACACCTTCAGACATACACTGAACATGTCATTGTTCACACCTACAATCTGTTCTCCTCACAGCCAGAAGGAAACTCCACTCAGAATCTCATGCATGCACTGATAAAACAGGAGATAGATGAACTTGAAAGAGTCAGACACCAATCTGACATTAAAGGAACATGTTGTCAGATATCACCCATCTGATAACATACAGGACATCAGATGGCTGCAGGCTGCACCTGTTAAAAGTGAAGGGAACAGGGGCCTGCAAAACATGCAAACAGGGAGATCAGGTGTCCAGACCATCTGCAGAAAAGGTGGGGGAAGCAACTCAAACAACCAAAATACCAAGTTCAGAGAGGGAATGAGATATGGATAAATGACCAGCACCCTCCAGTAAGAGGGGCTGGTATTTATGTGCATCGGACCAAAGGTGATTGACTGGTTGGAGAAATCCACACCCGAAGCCAGCTAAATCAAGCATACCTGCAGCAGTGTGCTCCTGGAAACCAATAGAACTACAGGTCCCAAGAGTACAATGTGACATGTAGTCAATGTAAACTATCAGCAAATGTTGCTTTCAGTATCATCTCTACACTGATGACACCCTATTATACAGTTCTTCTTGTTACATCACTCTTTCACTAAAACACCAGTGATTATCTGTGTACTATCTCTAACAACATGTTTTCTCTTTATCTCTAGCATAGCTATAGAAGCCAAAGGGGTCCAAAATTGTTACTGGGCTCTTAAACCAGGGAAATTAACCGTATGTGGATATATGGAACCAACAGCACAAATGAAATGAACCCTTCTCAAGGGGAAGCTTTAAGGCTGCACAGTCACAAGCAGAAGATGGACTCCTATCTTCCTTAATAAGACACAAATTTAAGATGAAGCGACAGCAGCACAAATCCAGGTGCACTAAAATAGATTTTCTTTATTCCATCAGTAAAACACGCGACGTTTCGGCCATTGCAATTGCCTTTCTCAAGCATGCATTATTACCAAACTACCCCCCGTAAATACTTAAAACATAGGTATTGCCCAATGGTCATTGGTCGCAACACAGCCACTCCTACTCACATAGCTGTATCTTGTTAATCAGTAATTTGTATAACAATACCTTCCTCCTTCTCCACTGCGTGCATACACTTCCCGGTACACATCCTCCATTTTGGCATCTGACAATTTAACTGCATCTGCGCGGATCACTCACCGCGTCAACCTCTCCGACACTTCCTGTTGCGTCACTTCCTGGAGTCACCAAGAATTTCATCCGTGCCCAGCTGCCCACTATACTCAGCGTGAACTACGCCAAGGACAACCTCCAGGGTGGAGCAACTAAAGCGCATCATCGTAACAAGCGTCACCACGTTGGTCAGAGCCACACAGCAGCCACATCATCTCCAAGCGCCACCCCTCCATGTGTAATCTGATCGGGGCAACCTAGAGACTGTGTCGTCATCACATGTGGGCTGAACTCTCATCCTCCATATCCTTACCAAGCGCCGTCGCCTAGCAACACCCAAGCGTTGTCCGCCTAGTATAAGCAAATTGCTGTCCTATTAACGATCTAAGCAGAGAAACTCTCTGCACTGCATACCCCAGCCACATATCAGTCTGTGCAAGCTCCAGGGACTGTGGGCCAATTAGTAATATATCAACCCATATCTGCAATATTGCGGTCATATGGGACCTCTGTCCTGCAATCATTATTGTCAACCAAAACTATCCACCTGTATGTGTCAAAACCCCAAGTTAATAAAAAACTGTTCTGTTTCAACAACTAAGTTAAACACTCAATTTGCACAGTATCCACTTATTGCAATGAAGTTTTATTCATATCCACAATACCACATACAATTTTTATCACATGATCATCAGTTTCATACTAAACACAGATAATGAGGGAAGACGGGTCAAGTCCACATTGATGCCGTGTACCGAGACGTGTACAACCACATAGGGAGGCAGAAGAATCCTGGAAGAAATCACCACAGAACCATACAATATAGTTTACTGGGCCCCACTTGCTCATGAAACTCCAGCATGCACAGAGCGAACTTTGACACCTACTCAGCGCTGGTGTCTGACAGGAAGCAGAGGTTGCACAGCGCGCTAGACTCCTTAGCCTATCTCCTCGCTCTCCATCCACTTAGTGCCATTGACTGACAGGTTGTGCTTGTCTCATTGCTCTTAGAGTATTCCATGAGCATTGGAGTGTGAGGAGATGGTGAAAGGAGTCAGATGTGCGCTGGGCACCTTGCATCACCTGTCAGATGCCTGCATTGAGTAGTCTGTCAAAGTTTCAGGGGTGGGGAAGCAGAGGCAGAAGTTGTGAAAGAAGAGAAAAGCAAAAGGGAGGCAAGAAGAGGCAGAATTGGAAAATGTGTTAAAAGAGAGGCAGAAGTGGCAACATGTGTTCATGTGGAGCAGGACAAGTTTCAAGACATGAGCATGTGGAGGGAAGCAGGACCAGGGGTAGGATTGTGAACATGAGGCAGAGGCAGATTGTGAACATGTGACCAGCGATGTAGCAATAGGGGGTCATAATTGCAACCAGATCCGTAAGCTAGGGGCCCCAGAAGTGCCTTCCATCCACTGAGCAGAAGGAACAGAGGTGTCCAGATTCGTCGAACAGCAGAACTGCACTCACACTGCCTGGTTATGTGGTCAGAGTGGAGAACAGCTCCTCCTCTGTTCTCTTGATGTCCAATGCCTACAGCACACAGTGAACAGGAGATGGGGTAGGAGTCTCTGACTATGATGGTGGTGTCTTAAAATATCACTATATATACTGTTTAAATAATAAGGGTTTAAATGTTATTGTGTTAGGTATGCCCAGATTTGAAGTTGGTGTTTCGAAGAATATAGAGTTTTGTTTAATATGGCATAAAACACTCTTTTCCTCAGCCAATCAGCATTAAACTGATGGGAGAAGCTAAAGCTAAATAAATCATTGTCATGGTCTGAAAATTTCAGAAGAGTGACAGTTGCACAGGCAGCTGTTAAGTCCTAATCAGTTATTCCCTTGATAGGCTGATAAAAGAAGCAAAATGCTGGCTGAAAGCATTCCTGAGCCTTGGTGTTGAAATCTTAATACAGCAGTATGGGAGCAGATAGAAAGGAAATAGCACTATGAGCCACCACCTTCAGAATGGGATGCAGAAGGCTGGAATGTAACAGGACGCTGACCTTTTACGACCTGAAATGTAGAATTAATGTGGATATTAAGTTATGCTACCTGGGGGTCTCTTCTCAAGGGGACCCTACACTATACCACTACTTCACACCAGGGCACAGAAGCCTGCCTGTACCATCAGTCCCCAATCTTTCACTGTGATGTACCCTGGTGGGAGTTATAACTCAATAGAAAAAGTGATCCCAACCTCCGACTCTGGGACAATACATGACCACATAATCCACCGAAGGCAGTGTGAGTGTCATACTGCTGTTTGATTATTCTAAAAACCTCTAGTTTTACTGTTTGGCAAGCAAGGGTGTGGGGGAGACAGGTAACATTTTCTTTGGAGAGTTACAAGGGCACTCAGTGTGGCTTTATTACTTTAAAAGTGTTGTCCAAGTTGAATAATAAAAAAAAAACTAGCTCCCTATTAGAGATGAGCGAGCACCAAAATGCTCGGGTGCTCGTTACTCGGGACGAACTTTTCGCGATGCTCGAGGGTTCGTTTCGAGTAACGAACCCCATTGAAGTCAATGGGCGACCCGAGCATTTTTGTATATCGCCGATGCTCGCTAAGGTTTTCATTTGTGAAAATCTGGGCAATTCAAGAAAGTGATGGGAACGACACAGCAACGGATAGGGCAGGCGAGAGGCTACATGTTGGGCTGCATCTCAAGTTCCCAGGTCCCACTATTAAGCCACAATAGCGGCAAGAGTGCCCCCCCCCCCACTGTCAGCATAAAGATCGTTCTCCTCTTCCATAGCTGTAACAGCTGTGGCAGAGAAGAACGATGTTTGAACCAGGAGGGAGCGACAGCCTGCAGCAGTGGCGCAGAACGCCAGGAAAAGTGAGTAATGATTTTTATTCTTTGCTCCACTGTATTCCCGGCGTATAAGGTGACAGTTGGGGGGTCGTCTTATACGCCCCGTCGCCTTATACGCCGGTATATATTTTTATTGTAACACATTTCTGGATGAATTGCAGGGAAGGGCTTATATATTTAAGCCCTTCCCGACAATTCATCCCGCGATCGCCGGCAGCCCATTGCTTTCAGTGGAACCTGCTGTATTGCTGGCTCCATTGAATTCAATGGCCAAACATCGTTCTTCTCTGCCACAGCTGTTACAGCTGTGGCAGAGAAGAATGATTTGTCTTCTATATGTTCTCAATGGGGTCGGCGCTGCTGCCGCCGGCCCCATTGAGCGCATATAGAGAAGAGAACAGAAATCGCAGATCGCACATAGGTGCGATCTGCGATTTCTATGGCCTAAGAAGGACCGTTGGGGTTCTTGAAGCCTAAAATCACTCCTAACACTCTCCATATAGCAGCTCCGGCATCAACAACACTTTCCCTGAACTATGTCAGAATGCATCTGTGGCGAGCCGCGGGAGGGGCAGATTTTAATACTCGGGTGACACCTAATCTCGCCAGCCACTCACTGCAGGGGGGTCGTATAGGGCTTGAACATTGCAGGGGGAAGTTGTAATGCCTTCCTTGTCTTTCTATTGGCCAGAAAAGCGCGCAAATTTCTCAGGGAAGAAAATGAAAGTAACCCGAACACCGCGTGGTACTCGTTACGAGTAACGAGCATCTCAAACACCCTAATACTCGAACGAGTATCAAGCTCGGACGAGTATGCTCGCTCATCTCTACTCCCTATGTATAATAAGAATGATCATATATTCACCTCTCCTGGTTCCATCACAGCTCCTATGGCACATTCACAAGACTATGTTATGAGGTTCTATTGGCAGAGACTCGAGCATTTTTAAAGGTGACCGATGCTCCGCATGGGGGAGGTTGTGTGAAACACCTGAAAACATAAGAAAGTCATGGAAGCACCACAGAAATTGATAGGGAACGGCAGGGGCAGCATGCATGGGTGCATCTGAGGCTCCCAGGTCGCATTATTAAGCCAAATTAAGGGCAAGAGCCTGGCGGTCACCCCCTTAACAATTTACTTGGGACAGACCATAAGCAGAAAGGCACACGCGCTGGCACACTTTAGCTAAGCACCACACTAGGCGCAACCAAGGACAATCACTGCCTGCGGGTGACACTGCTGCCTCTTCTCCTGGGTTACATGCTGGCATTGCTGTCCAATCACCCTGCACAAGCCTCCATCCACAGCGCACAAAATTTTTTCCCTGCGCAGCGTTCAGCTGCCCTCATGCCACACGCTCGCTTCATAGCCACACCACCCTCATCATACACACTTATAAATGTCTATTTATAAGTGTGTGCGATGAGAAAGAACCGGAGATACACACTGCAGAGGGTTGGCAAAGCCAGGCAGCGACCCTCTTTGAAAGTGTGGTCAATAGCCCACAATGCTGATGAGAATTGATGATAAATTGACATACAATCATAATTCCAATCCTGTGCCACCTCCGTCACAAAATTGTAAGGAGTTGCAAAAGTGGGCATAAAGGGGACTCAGGTGCCAGTACTTCTACACATCTCCACAATGCAGCAGTGCAGACTAACACCAAAGATTAGTTTGAAGCAGGAGGTGTCGCAAAAGTAGCCACCACAGGTATACAGTGACCCTGTGAAAGTCTCATTAAATCAGTTACGCTTCCTGTGAATGCTCCAGTCCAGGATCTCGGATAACTGTGGTAATTTGTAGCATGAGAGATAATACGTGTCGACCAGCGCAGATCCCCAGACCCCCAAGCAGGAGGAGGAGGTGGCATAATAAGTCCCAGAAACCATGACCGAGGTAGGACCCGCAATACTCTGTGTGGGAAGCACATGAGCGGGCCCAGGGTCAGGCTCAGTCCCACCCTACACCTTATGTGACCCAAAGTGCCGTGAGTTACATAACAATGGGAAATCTATGTGTCCCCACACAATTCATTCACAAATGTCAGATAGCTGAACAACGCAATGGGAAAGTCATCTGCACCCTACCCAAGTCATTCAGTGTATTTGTACCAGACAGCTGGACACCGTGCAGGGAAATCTTTGTGCACCCACAGCATAGGTGAGCCCATGAAACCCAAGGAAAGTATTAAACATGAAACAATTACAGTGCCCAAACATGGCAGAGTTTCACCCCGCTCAGGACCTCGGCCTCTGCACACACCCTCAGCAATCGTGGACATAAGGCAGACTCAGATGCTAGTACAGCTGTGAAGTCTCCTTAATTCAGTTATGCTTCTTTCATTTGGTCCAAACCCATGTCTCAGATGACTGTGGTAACACAGAAGCAAACACATGTTGACCAGCGCTGCTCCCCAGACCCCAAGCAGGAGGAGGAAGTGGCATAATAAGCCCGAGAAACAATGACTGAGGTAGGACCCGCAATACTCTGTGTGGGAGGCACGTGAGCGGGCCCAGGGTCAGGCTCGGTACCAGCCCCCACCTTATATGACCCAAGGTGCCGTGACTTACATAGCAATGGGAAATCCATGTATCCCCACATAATTCATTTAGTGTATTTGTGCCAGATAACTGAACACCGCGCTGGGAAACCTTTGTGCACCCACAGCATAGGCGAGCCCATTAAACCCAAAGACAGTATTACACATGAAGAAATTAGAGTGCCCAAACATGGCAGAGTTTCACCGCGCCCTAGACCTTGGCCTTGGCCCACACTTGTGCCCAAGTCATTTAGTGTATTTGTGCCAGACAGCTGAACACTGCTATGGGAAACCTTTGTGCACCCACAGTATAGGGGGCCCCCAGAAACATTTCTGTAGCAAGAGTATAGATGATCCTCTCAAACCTTTCAGTAGCAAGAGTATAGGCGAACCCCTGAAACATTTCTGTAGCAAGAGTATAGGTGGACCCCTGTAACATTTCTGTACCAAGAGTATAGGTGGACCCCTCAAACCTTTCAGTAGCAAGTGTATAGGCAGACCCCTCAAACTTTTCTGTTGCAAGAGTATAGGTGAACCTCTCAAACCTTTCAGTAGCAAGTGTATAGGCGGACCCCTAAAAATTTCTGTTGCAAGTGTATAGGCAGACCCCTGAAACTTTTCTGTAGCAAGAGTATAGGTGAACCCCTCAAACCTTTCAGTAGCAAGAGTATAGGCGATCCCCTCAAACATATCTCTAGCAAGAGTATAGGCGAACCCCTCAAACTTTTCTGTAGCAAGAGTATGGGCGAACCCTTGAAACATTTCTGTAGCAAAAGTATAGGCGAACCCCTCAAACCTTTCTGTAGCAAGTATATAGGCGGACTCCTGAAACATTTCTGTAGCAAGAGTATAGGCAGACCCCTGAAACATTTCTGTAGCAAGAATATAGGTGAGCCCCTCAAACATTGGTGTACCAAGAGTATATGCGAACACCTGAAAAAATTTGTTTGTCAAGAGTATAGGCGAGGGCCTGAAAAATTGGTGTACCAAGAGTACAAGTGTACCCCTGAAAAATTGCTTAACCCCTAGGGCAGGTGAAACCCATGAACATTTTTTAAAGATACAGCTTGTTGTTGCTTAATTTGTAACAGAGCCTGGAGGCAGCCCTACGAAAACATTGGTTTTAACAGACCCTCTTGGCCGGCAAAAAAATTGGTGGTTCAGCGTGATGACATGCTGTTTGAGGAGGAGGAGGAGGAGGAGGAGTAAAATCCGAGAGGGATAGACCAAGCTACTTCTCCCCTTTTTTAGGGTGATAGAGGATGCATATTTCTCCTGTTGCAGCTAAAAGAATCTTTATAATCCGCTGCTTTCCACCGGTGGAGAAGAGAAGTCTGGGGAAATCCAGCCTTTGTTCATTTTTCTGAGTGTAAGCATGTCAGCGCTGGCAGTTGACAGGCGGATATGTTTATCCGTGATGATCCCCCCAGCTGCACTAAACACCCTCTCTGACAAGATGCTAGCGGCAGGGCAGGCCAGCACCTCCAGGGCATACAGCGCAAGTTCATGCCACGTGTCCAGCAATAGTGGTATGGAGCAGAGGCATCAAAGAGGACTGTGGTACGATCGGCTATGTAATCCCTCACCATCTTTTTACAGTGCTCCTTCCGACACAGTCTTGCTGGGGAGCCATAAAACTGGCAAAGGTCTTGGAGAGTGTTCCTCTGCCTGCGCTGGACATGGTGCCTGATCTCCACACCTCCCTGCTACTTGACTCTCTGAACTGCTTCTTCTGCCACCAGCGCTGTCAGATGGGAAATTTAGCATTACTTTTTCCACCAGGGCCCTGTAGTATTGCATCCCTCTCGTGCCCCTTTCCTCTTCGGGAATGAGAGTGGAAAGGTTCTCCTTGTATCGTGGGTCTAGATGGGTGTACACCCAGCAATCCGGGTTGGCCAGAATGCATCTAACATGAGGGTCACAGGAAATGTAGCCTAACATGAAGTCAGCTATGTGTGCCAGGGTACCAGTACATAACACATCGCTGTCCTCATTAGGAAGATGACTTTCAGGATCCTCCTTCTCCTCCCCATCTTCAGCCCATAAACGCTGAACAGAAGAGAGGCAAGCAACATGGGTACCCTCTGCAGTGTGGCCAGCAGTCTCTTCCCCCTCCTTCGCCTCCTCCTTCTCTCCCTCCTCCACCGCTCCTCCTCCTAAATGTGCTGAGATATAGACGTGAGGGTGGTCTGGCTATCAAGCAACATACTGTTATCCCCCATCTCCTGTTCTAACCGCAAAGCCTTTATGCTTTGCAGCAAAGTTCTCTGCAGGCAAAGCAGCCGGATGATGGCTGCATCGCCGCTCACCATTTGGGTAGACTTCTCAAAGTTTCCAAGGACCTGGCAGATATCTGCCATCCATGCCGACTCCTCTGTAAAGAACTGCAGAGCCTGACTACCACTCTGCAGCCCATGTTGCAACTGGTATTCCACAATTGCTCTACGCTGCTTGTACAGCCTGGCCAACATGTGCAGCGTAGTATTCCAGCGCGTGGGTACGTCGCACAGCAGTCGGTGCTCTGGCAGCTGAAACCGACGTTGCAGTGTCCTGAGGGTGGCAGCATCTGTGGTAGACTTGTGGAAATGTGCGCAGACGCGGCGCAACTTGCCGAGCAGGTCAGACAAGTGGGGGTAGTTTTTCAGAAACCGCTGAGCCACCAGATTGAAGACGTGGGCCAGGCATGGCACGTGTGTGAGGCTGCTAAGCTGCAGGGTCGCCATCAAGTTATGGCCATTGTCACACACGACCATGCCCGGTTGGAGGCTCAGCGGCGAAAGCCAGAGGTCGGTCTGCTCAGTCACACCCTGTAACAGCTTGGGAGCCATGTGCCTCTTGAGACATTGCTGGATGGAGTGGAGGACTGTGGAGGTGAGGGTGTGGGTGCAGGCCGGGAGGCGCTCGTGCCTGCATCGTGGGAAGAGGATTGGATCTGTGTGGCAGGTTGTGGCACACGGGAAGAGGCAGTCGTGTGACCCGGAGGCAGTGAGTGGCCTTCGTCCCACCTTGGGGGTGCTTGGCCATCATATGCCTGTGCATGCTGTTGGTGGTGACGTTTTATCTGCCATCCACAGGGGCAGAAAGCTATACAGTCAGTGGACAGTGCTAATAACTGTGGCTACTTCACCCAACACAGAGAATGGTATCTGTGAAATGCTGTTCTGCAGTGGCCCAGGAAATATTTGCGTACAATTTAGTAATGAGACCTCTGCCTAAGGCACTGCACACATAGAACGGTATAGATGAAATGATCTGCAGTGGCCCAGGAAATATTTGCATACTATTTAGCGATGAGACCTCTGCCTAAGGCAATGCACACATGGAACAGTATAGCAGAAATGATCTGCAGTGGCCCAGGAAATATTTGCGTACTGTTTAGCGTTGAGACCTCTGCCTAATGCACTGCACACACAGAACAGTATAGCTGTAATGGCCTGCACAGGCCTAGATGCATCAGCACTTTCCCTAACCTCTTCCAGCATGTGTCTGAGGCGAGCCGCGGGCGGGACAAGTTTAAGTACTCGGCAGTCACCTGATCCCACCAGCCACTCACTGCTGTTGGCGGGCAGAGGGCTGGCACATCATAGCAGGAAGTGGTAATGCCTTTCACCGCATGTTTATTGGCTAGAAAATGGTGCTAAACATGCAGGGAAGGGAAATGAAATTGACTTGAGTACTGCGTGGTGTTCGTCTCGGGTAATGAGCATCTGGAGTACCCTAATACTCGAACGAGTATCAAGCTCGGACGAGTGTGTTCGCTCATCTCTAATCCTATGCGAGCTTCGAGCTGGAGTATGTTTCAGCTATAATTTACACCAGTTTCTGGCATAAAGTGTAGTAAATCTGAAGGGGATATGTGTAGAGATAGCCCCTAATATTAATCCTTCTCCACTTTTTAAACAAGTGCCAGGGTGTAAAACTCCAGGAAGTGGCAAATTTTGTAGGCCATGTATCTGGTGTATAAATAGTAATATATGTTCTGAACACTCCTTGACAAGATGGGGCTATTGGCAAAAAGCACATTTTTACCATTGCTTTTTTTTTGGATACAATTTATTATTTTGGACTATTTTAATCAACACTAATTAAATGTTATGTTCTAATCATTTTGCTTCCCTCTCAATTTCTTCATTTGAACTTAACAACCATAAAACACCTCTGCTTTTAATTATGTAAACAAAATATAATACAGTATTTCTGTGCATGATTTTATTATTTGTACTTACTGTTTTTCAGAAAAAAATACGCATTTATATAAATGACTAAACTGAATCAAATGGAATAAAATTATCCACTAAAATCTGACTACAAAAGCATAAAATAAGAGCCCATTACCACGTTTTATTATTTTCTACTGAGTGACAAAATTGAACTTTTGTTTTTCTTTATTAGGAGTCTGTGCTAACCAAAATTAGCTTGCTTAAGGCTATTTCATCTCTGCACTTCAGTATGAAGATATGAAATTTGCTAAGCATATACTAAGCATTGGCAGAATATAGAAAATAAAAAAAAAAATCCATAAGTGGTTTTCACATGGGTATTGGCTATAAACAGAATTATAGTGAGTGATTATCATAGGGATAAATTGTAAAGTATGTTGTATTTTCAGCATAAAGCTCAACAATCATTTTAATATCCTGTGATTTACTACTCTGAGTTTTGTCCTGGCTTTAGCAAATACATTCTGACTATGAAATTTTAATTGATTTTATCAAAATTTGGCATTATGATTGTGCAATTTAACAAAAAGCGTATTTGTTAAACATTTAGACGTGCAGCATGGACTTGGGGAGACTGTAATAAAAATAATTCCTGTTTAACATTATAGCATTTGTACCATAAGGCTACATGCGCCACAATTTTTCTTATTGAAGTTCTGCTGTTTCAGAGATACATTACTGATATGTGACAATGCAAAGATACTGTAAATATGAAACTGAATACATATGAAAACTATGTGACTGTTAATTTGTAATCTCCGACAGGTGTGTTCCTTTAAGTTTATGAAACTAACATGAGAAATTACACAGAGTGTTAAGGACTGGCCAGGGCAGATGGACAGGGAACCCCTAAGCCAGCCCTCTCTCATGTCCCTACCTACGTGCCCCCCTGGGCTAAGCCTCAGGGCGAGAACTGGGTGACGGTCCCTGCGCTATGCTAATGACATGGACTCCCAAGGTAAGAGGGACAGAAAGAACGGATGTGAGTACCAAATAGCTGACAGGAAGCAAAACCACGCTGACCAGAGGGAAGTCGTAACAAGCAGGGTCAAACCGGAGAAACAAAACACTATAGTCAAGTCAGTAACGCGGCTGTAGGCAGAGCAACTCCAAACCAAACACTGGCAACTAAAGTCTGAGCCAGCAGAGCTTATATGCAGACTTCCCTGCCCAGAAGGGTGGGGAGAAATCACATGATGACTGAAGGGAGTGATAAAGCCACTTCCCCCCGTCAGCGTGCACCCACCCGAGCACCGCACGGCCGACCAGCAGATAAGCATGCCCTCGCACGCTGTGGAACGCGCTGCCGGCCGCTGCGACCTACCACCAGAGTGAGGAAACCCTAGACAGAGAGGCCAGCCTGGGCCCCCGCAGCGTCGGTATGATCAGCCAGCAACAACCAGACACCAGAGCCCCCAGTGGTAACCCCATCTCTAACACAGAGAATGAGAAAAACTAGGAAACAATAAAAGTAAATTAAAACTGAAAATATTCAGTTAAACGAGTTGTCTAGCTTTAAACTAATCTCAGAATAGGTCATCAATAGTAGATCATGATAAAGAAGAGACTAAAATGCAAGGACTCTGGTTACACAACCTGTTAGAGATAGGTTATTAATAGAGATGAGCGAACGTACTCGTCCGAGCTTGATATTCGTGCGAATATTAGGGTGTTCGGGATGCTCGTTACTCGTAACGAGTACCACGCGGTGTTCCGGTTACTTTCAGTTTCCTCTCTGAGACGTTAGCGCGCTTTTCTGGCCAATTGAAAGACAGGGAAGGCATTACAACTTCCCCCTGTGACGTTCAAGCCCTATACCACCCCCTGCTGTGAGTGGCTGGGGAGATCAGATGTCACCCGAGTATAAAAGTCGGCCCCTCCCGCGGCTCGCCACACATGCCTTGTGAGTTAGCTGAGGGACAGCGCTGTTCTATTGGAGTTGCTGTAGGGAGAGTGTTTGTAGTGAGTGTAGGCTTCAAGAACCCCAACGGTCCTTCTTAGGGCCACATCTACGTGTGTGCAGGCTGCTGTTAGCAGTGGAGAAATTTTTTTTTTTCCCCAAAATCGGCAGTGCAGAGCATTGCACCCGGTATTAGGGACAGAAGTGGTGCTTAGGCAGGGAGAGTGTTAGGAGTGAGTGTAGGCTTCAAGAACCTCAACGGTCCTTTCTAGGGCCACATTTAACTGTGTGGAGTACTGTGCAGGGTGCTGATAGCTGTGTTGCTTTTTTTTTTTTTCTCAAAAACGGGGGTGCAGAGCATTGCACCCTGCATTGATACTACAGGCACAGAATTGTGTAGGCAGGGCCACAACACAGTTATTAGTCATTGAATAGACGCAGTGGGCCTTTTCTTTTTTAACAAAAGGGAAAAAAGTATATTTGCCCTGCCTCTGTCAGTCCTAAGGGCTCTGGGTACGTGTGTGCTGCGTGGAGAACGTAAAAAAATCAGACGCAACCAGCTACGGTTGAGTGCAGCCTTGCGCCAATTTCTTTCCTGCCTGGGAAATACCTGCTCTGCCACAGGTAATAACTCTGCAACAGTAAAGTTCTGTGACACTTTTGCAGGGCCGCAACACAGTTATATTAGTCATTGAATAGACGCAGTGGGCCTTTTCTTTTTTAACAAAAGGGAAAAAAGTATATTTGCCCTGCCTCTGTCAGTCCTAAGGGCTCTGGGTACGTGTGTGCTGCGTGGAGAACGTAAAAAAATCAGACGCAACCAGCTACGGTTGAGTGCAGCCTTGCGCAAATTTCTTTCCTGCCTGGGAAATACCTGCTCTGCCACAGTTAATAACTCTGCAACAGTAAAGTTCTGTGACACTTTTGCAGGGCCGCAACACAGTGTCAGTTATTAAACTTATTATTCAGTGAATAGACGCAGTGGGCCTATCCTTTTAAACAAAAGGGAAAAAAGTATATTTGCCCTGCCTCTGTCAGTCCTAAGGGCTCTGGGTACGTGTGTGCTGCGTGGAGAACGTAAAAAAATCAGACGCAACCAGCTACGGTTGAGTGCAGCCTTGCGCCAATTTCTTTCCTGCCTGGGAAATACCTGCTCTGCCACAGTTAATAACTCTGCAACAGTAAAGTTCTGTGACACTTTTGCAGGGCCGCAACACAGTTACATTAGTCATTGAATAGACGCAGTGGGCCTTTTCTTTTTTAACAAAAGGGAAAAAAGTATATTTGCCCTGCCTCTGTCAGTCCTAAGGGCTCTGGGTACGTGTGTGCTGCGTGGAGAACGTAAAAAAATCAGACGCAACCAGCTACGGTTGAGTGCAGCCTTGCGCCACTTTCTTTCCTGCCTGGGAAATACCTGCTCTGCCACAGTTAATAACTCTGCAACAGTAAAGTTCTGTGACACTTTTGCAGGGCCGCAACACAGTGTCAGTTATTAAACTTATTATTCAGTGAATAGACGCAGTGGGCCTATCCTTTTAAACAAAAGGGAAAAAAGTATATTTGCCCTGCCTCTGTCAGTCCTAAGGGCTCTGGGTACGTGTGTGCTGCGTGGAGAACGTAAAAAAATCAGACGCAACCAGCTACGGTTGAGTGCAGCCTTGCGCCAATTTCTTTCCTGCCTGGGAAATACCTGCTCTGCCACAGTTAATAACTCTGCAACAGTAAGGTTCTGTGACACTTTTGCAGGGCCGCAACACAGTTATATTAGTCATTGAATAGACGCAGTGGGCCTTTTCTTTTTTAACAAAAGGGAAAAAGTATATTTGCCCTGCCTCTGTCAGTCCTAAGGGCTCTGGGTACGTGTGTGCTGCGCGGAGAACGTAAAAAAATCAGACGCAACCAGCTACGGTTGAGTGCAGCCTTGCGCCAATTTCTTTCCTGCCTGGGAAATCAAATCACTGGTAATACAGCATGCTGAGGGGTAGGACGTGGACGTGGACGCGGCCGAGGACGCGGAGGGCCAAGTGAGGGTGTGGGCACAGGCCGAGCCAGTGCGGTGGCCAGGGGCAGGGCCAGACCGAATAATCCACCAACTGTTTCCCAAAGCGCCCCCTCGCGCCATGCCACCCTGCACAGGTCAAGGTGCTCTACGGTGTGGCAGTTTTTCACAGAGACGCCTGACGACCGACGAACAGTGGTGTGCAACCTTTGTCGCGCCAAGATCAGCTGGGGAGGCACCACCAACAGCATGCGCAGGCATATGATGGCCAAGCACCCCACAAGGTGGGACGATGCCCGTTCACCGCCTCCGGTTTGCACCACTGCCTCTCCCCCTGTGCCCCAACCTGCCACTGAGATCCAACCCCCCTCTGAGGACACAGGCACTACCATCTCCTGGCCTGCACCCACACCCTCACCTCCGCTGTCCTCGGCCCCATCCAGCAATGTCTCTCAGCGCAGCGTCCAGACGTCGCTAGTGCCACAGTTTGAGCGCAAGCGCAAGTACGACGCCACGCACCCGCACGCTCAAGCGTTAAACGTGCACATTGCAAAATTGATCAGCCTAGAGATGCTGCCGTATAGGCTTGTGGAAACGGAGGCTTTCAAAAGCATGATGGCGGCGGCTGCCCCGCGCTACTCGGTTCCCAGTCGCCACTACTTTTCCCGATGTGCCGGCCCAGCCCTGCACGACCACGTCTCCCGCAACATTGTACGCGCCCTCACCAACGCGGTTACTGCCAAGGTCCACTTAACAACGGACACGTGGACAAGCACAGGCGGGCAGGGCCACTATATCTCCCTGACGGCACATTGGGTGAATTTAGTGGAGGCTGGGACAGAGTCAGAGCCTGGGACCGCTCACGTCCTACCCACCCCCAGAATTGCGGGCCACAGCTCGGTGGTGGTATCTGCGGCGGTGTATGCTTCCTCCACTAAAGCACCTTCCTCCTCCTCCTCCTCCAACGCAACCTCTGTCTCGCAATCAAGATGTGTCAGCAGCACGTCGCCAGCAGTCGGTGTCACGCGGCGTGGCAGCACAGTGGTGGGCAAGCGTCAGCAGGCCGTGCTGAAACTACTCAGCTTAGGAGAGAAGAGGCACACGGCCCACGAACTGCTGCAGGGTCTGACAGAGCAGACCGACCACTGGCTTGCGCCGCTGAGCCTCCAACCGGGCATGGTCGTGTGTGACAACGGCCGTAAGCTGGTGGCGGCCCTGCAGCTCGGCAGCCTCACGCACGTGCCATGCCTGGCCCATGTCTTTCATTTGGTGGTTCAGCGCTTTCTGAAAAGCTACCCCCACTTGTCATACCTGCTCGGAAAGGTGCGCCAGCTCTGCGCACATTTCCGCAAATCCCACACGCACGCTGCCACCCTGCGGACACTGCAACATAGGTTTAATCTGCCAGTGCACCGACTGCTGTGCGACGTGCCCACACAGTGGAACTCTACGCTCCACATGTTGGCCAGACTCTATGAGCAGCGTAGAGCTATAGTGGAATACCAACTCCAACTTGCGCGGCGCAGTGGGAGTCAGCCTCCTCAATTATTTACAGAAGAGTGGCCCTGGTTGGCAGCCATCTGCCAGGTCCTTGGAAAATTTGAGGAGTCTACCCAGGTGGTGAGCGGCGATGCTGCAATCATTAGCGTCACCATTCCTCTGCTATGCATCTTGAGAAGTTCCCTGCAAAGCATAAAGGCAGACGCTTTGCGCTCGGAAACAGAGCCGGGGGAAGACAGTATGTCGCTGGATAGTCAGAGCACCCTCCTGTCTATATCTCAGCGCGTTGAGGAGGAGGAGGAGGAGCATGAGGAGGATGAGGAGGAGGGGGAAGAGACAGCTTGGCCCACTGCTGACGGTACCCATGCTGCTTGCCTGTCATCCTTTCAGCGTGTATGGCCTGAGGAGGAGGAAGAGGAGGAGGAGGAGGATCCTGAAAGTGATCTTCCTAGTGAAGACAGCCATGTGTTGCGTACAGGTACCCTGGCACACATGGCTGACTTCATGTTAGGATGCCTTTCTCGTGACCCTCGCGTTACACGCATTCTGGCCACTACGGATTACTGGGTGTACACACTGCTCGATCCACGGTATAAGGAGAGCCTTTGCACTCTCATTCCCGAAGAGGAAAGGGGTTCGAGAATGATGCTATACCACAGGGCGCTGGTGGACAAACTGATGGTAAACTTCCCATCCGACAGCGCTAGTGGCAGAAGGCGCAGTTCCAAGGGCCAGGTAGCAGGGGAGGCGCAGAGATCAGGCAGCATGTACAGCGCAGGCAGGGGAACATTCTCCAAGGCCTTTGCCAGCTTTATGGCTCCCCAGCAAGACTGTGTCACCGCTCCCCAGTCAAGGCTGAGTCGGCGGGAGCACTGTAAAAGGATGGTGAGGGAGTACGTAGCCGATCGCACGACCGTCCTCCGTGACGCCTCTGCCCCCTACAACTACTGGGTGTCGAAGCTGGACACGTGGCCTGAACTAGCACTGTATGCCCTGGAGGTGCTTGCTTGTCCTGCGGCTAGCGTCTTGTCGGAAAGGGTGTTTAGTGCGGCTGGGGGAATCATCACAGATAAGCGTACCCGCCTGTCAACCGACAGTGCCGACAGGCTAACACTCATCAAGATGAACAAAGCCTGGATTTCCCCAGACTTCTCTTCTCCACCAGCGGACAGCAGCGATACCTAAGCAATACGTAGGCTGCACCCGCGGATGGAAGCTACGTTCTCTCTCACCATCCAAAACGGGGACATTTCTGCTTCATCAATCTGTGTCTAATATTCCTCCTCCTCCTCCTGCTCCTCCTCCTGAAACCTCACGTAATCACGCTGAACGGGCAATTTTTCTTAGGGCCACAAGGCTCACTCATATAATTTTTCTAAACAATTTTTATGTTTCAATGCTCTTAAAAGCGTTGAAAGTTTAACTTGAACCAATTTTTCGTTAAACTGGGCTGCCTCCAGGCCTAGTTACCACTTAAGCCACATTAACCAAAGCGATTAATGGGTTTCACCTGCCCTCTTGGTTGGCCATGGCCAATTTTTTGGATGTACATTAGTACTGTTGATACAGCAATTTTTGTGGGCCCTGCTCTGCCACAGTTAATAACTCTGCAACAGTAAAGTTCTGTGACACTTTTGCAGGGCCGCAACACAGTTATATTAGTCATTGAATAGACGCAGTGGGCCTTTTCTTTTTTAACAAAAGGGAAAAAAGTATATTTGCCCTGCCTCTGTCAGTCCTAAGGGCTCTGGGTACGTGTGTGCTGCGTGGAGAACGTAAAAAAATCAGACGCAACCAGCTACGGTTGAGTGCAGCCTTGCGCCAATTTCTTTCCTGCCTGGGAAATCAAATCACTGGTAATACAGCATGCTGAGGGGTAGGACGTGGACGTGGACGCGGCCGAGGACGCGGAGGGCCAAGTGAGGGTGTGGGCACAGGCCGAGCCAGTGCGGTGGCCAGGGGTAGAGGCAGGGCCAGACCGAATAATCCACCAACTGTTTCCCAAAGCGCCCCCTCGCGCCATGCCACCCTACACAGGTCAAGGTGCTCAACGGTGTGGCAGTTTTTCACAGAGACGCCTGACGACCGACGAACAGTGGTGTGCAACCTTTGTCGCGCCAAGATCAGCTGGGGAGGCACCACCAACAGCATGCGCAGGCATATGATGGCCAAGCACCCCACAAGGTGGGACGATGCCCGTTCACCGCCTCCGGTTTGCACCACTGCCTCTCCCCCTGTGCCCCAACCTGCCACTGAGATCCAACCCCCCTCTGAGGACACAGGCACTACCATCTCCTGGCCTGCACCCACACCCTCACCTCCGCTGTCCTCGGCCCCATCCACCAATGTCTCTCAGCGCAGCGTCCAGACGTCGCTAGTGCCACAGTTTGAGCGCAAGCGCAAGTACGACGCCACGCACCCGCACGCTCAAGCGTTAAACGTGCACATTGCAAAATTGATCAGCCTAGAGATGCTGCCGTATAGGCTTGTGGAAACGGAGGCTTTCAAAAGCATGATGGCGGCGGCTGCCCCGCGCTACTCGGTTCCCAGTCGCCACTACTTTTCCCGATGTGCCGGCCCAGCCCTGCACGACCACGTCTCCCGCAACATTGTACGCGCCCTCACCAACGCGGTTACTGCCAAGGTCCACTTAACAACGGACACATGGACAAGCACAGGCGGGCAGGGCCACTATATCTCCCTGACGGCACATTGGGTGAATTTAGTGGAGGCTGGGACAGAGTCAGAGCCTGGGACCGCTCACGTCCTACCCACCCCCAGAATTGCGGGCCACAGCTCGGTGGTGGTATCTGCGGCGGTGTATGCTTCCTCCACTAAAGCACCTTCCTCCTCCTCCTCCTCCTCCAACGCAACCTCTGTCTCGCAATCAAGATGTGTCAGCAGCACGTCGCCAGCAGTCGGTGTCACGCGGCGTGGCAGCACAGTGGTGGGCAAGCGTCAGCAGGCCGTGCTGAAACTACTCAGCTTAGGAGAGAAGAGGCACACGGCCCACGAACTGCTGCAGGGTCTGACAGAGCAGACCGACCACTGGCTTGCGCCGCTGAGCCTCCAACCGGGCATGGTCGTGTGTGACAACGGCCGTAAGCTGGTGGCGGCCCTGCAGCTCGGCAGCCTCACGCACGTGCCATGCCTGGCCCATGTCTTTAATTTGGTGGTTCAGCGCTTTCTGAAAAGCTACCCCCACTTGTCATACCTGCTCGGAAAGGTGCGCCAGCTCTGCGCACATTTCCGCAAATCCCACACGCACGCTGCCACCCTGCGGACACTGCAACATAGGTTTAATCTGCCAGTGCACCGACTGCTGTGCGACGTGCCCACACAGTGGAACTCTACGCTCCACATGTTGGCCAGACTCTATGAGCAGCGTAGAGCTATAGTGGAATACCAACTCCAACTTGCGCGGCGCAGTGGGAGTCAGCCTCCTCAATTATTTACAGAAGAGTGGCCCTGGTTGGCAGCCATCTGCCAGGTCCTTGGAAAATTTGAGGAGTCTACCCAGGTGGTGAGCGGCGATGCTGCAATCATTAGTGTCACCATTCCTCTGCTATGCATCTTGAGAAGTTCCCTGCAAAGCATAAAGGCAGACGCTTTGCGCTCGGAAACAGAGCCGGGGGAAGACAGTATGTCGCTGGATAGTCAGAGCACCCTCCTGTCTATATCTCAGCGCGTTGAGGAGGAGGAGGAGGAGCATGAGGAGGATGAGGAGGAGGGGGAAGAGACAGCTTGGCCCACTGCTGACGGTACCCATGCTGCTTGCCTGTCATCCTTTCAGCGTGTATGGCCTGAGGAGGAGGAAGAGGAGGAGGAGGAGGATCCTGAAAGTGATCTTCCTAGTGAAGACAGCCATGTGTTGCGTACAGGTACCCTGGCACACATGGCTGACTTCATGTTAGGATGCCTTTCTCGTGACCCTCGCGTTACACGCATTCTGGCCACTACGGATTACTGGGTGTACACACTGCTCGATCCACGGTATAAGGAGAGCCTTTGCACTCTCATTCCCGAAGAGGAAAGGGGTTCGAGAATGATGCTATACCACAGGGCGCTGGTGGACAAACTGATGGTAAACTTCCCATCCAACAGCGCTAGTGGCAGAAGGCGTAGTTCCGAGGGCCAGGTAGCAGGGGAGGCGCAGAGATCAGGCAGCATGTACAGCGCAGGCAGGGGAACATTCTCCAAGGCCTTTGCCAGCTTTATGGCTCCCCAGCAAGACTGTGTCACCGCTCCCCAGTCAAGGCTGAGTCGGCGGGAGCACTGTAAAAGGATGGTGAGGGAGTACGTAGCCGATCGCACGACCGTCCTCCGTGACGCCTCTGCCCCCTACAACTACTGGGTGTCGAAGCTGGACACGTGGCCTGAACTAGCACTGTATGCCCTGGAGGTGCTTGCTTGTCCTGCGGCTAGCGTCTTGTCGGAAAGGGTGTTTAGTGCGGCTGGGGGAATCATCACAGATAAGCATACCCGCCTGTCAACCGACAGTGCCGACAGGCTAACACTCATCAAGATGAACAAAGCCTGGATTTCCCCAGACTTCTCTTCTCCACCAGCGGACAGCAGCGATACCTAAGCAATACGTAGGCTGCACCCGCGGATGGAAGCTACGTTCTCTCTCACCATCCAAAACGGGGACATTTCTGCTTCATCAATCTGTGTCTAATATTCCTCCTCCTCCTCCTGCTCCTCCTCCTGAAACCTCACGTAATCACGCTGAACGGGCAATTTTTCTTAGGGCCACAAGGCTCACTCATATAATTTTTCTAAACAATTTTTATATGTTTCAATGCTCTTAAAAGCTTTGAAAGTTTAACTTGAACCAATTTTTCGTTAAACTGGGCTGCCTCCAGGCCTAGTTACCACTTAAGCCACATTAACCAAAGCGATTAATGGGTTTCACCTGCCCTCTTGGTTGGCCATGGCCAATTTTTTGGATGTACATTAGTACTGTTGATACAGCAATTTTTGTGGGCCCTCGCCTACAGTGTAATCAAATTAATTTTTAGCCCACCTGCATTACAGCTGACGTTACATCCGCTGTGTTGGGCAATGCAATGGGATATTTTTGTGTATCGCCGGTGGGTTCCAGGGAGCCACCCATGCTGTAGGTGCACACGGAGTTTAACCTACATGTGTCCACTTGTAAAGAACCCCAGTCTGACTGGGGCATGCAGTGTGGGCCGAAGCCCACCTGCATTAAGCACGACATTACTACCTCAGCTGTGTTGGGCAATGCAATGGGATATTTTTATGTACCGCCGGTGGGTTCCAGGGAGCCACCCATGCTGTAGGTGCACACGGAGTTTAACCTACATATGTCCACTTGTAAAGAACCCCAGTCTGACTGGGGCATGCAGTGTGGGCCGAAGCCCACCTGCATTAAGCACGACATTACTACCTCAGCTGTGTTGGGCAATGCAATGGGGTATTTCTATGTACCGCCGGTGGCTTCCTGGCACCCACCCATGCTGTGGGTCCACAGGGAATTATAAATGCATCTGTTTCCACTTGTAAAGAATCCCAGTCTGACTGGGGCATGCAGTGTGGGCCGAAGCCCACCTGCATTAAGCACGACATTACTACCTCAGCTGTGATGGGCACTGCAATGGGATATTTTTATGTACCGCCGGTGGGTTCCAGGGAGCCACCCATGCTGTCGGTCCACAGGGACTCCACAATAGGGAGTTGTACCTGCCTGTGTCTATGAATTAAAAAGCCCGGTCTGACTGGGGCATGCAGACACCTTGACAGAATGAATAGTGTGTGGCACATAGGTTCCCCATTGCTATGCCCACGTGTACAGCTCCTGATGGCGGTGGCACAGGATTATATTTCTCATTGCTTCTGTACAGCATTGTGGGCTATCACCCCGCCCCTTTTAAAGAGGGTCGCTGCCTAGCCGTGCCAACCCTCTGCAGTGTGTGCCTGCGGTTCCTCCTCATGGCAGACGCACTTATAAATAGACATGAGTGTGGCGTGGCATGAGGGCAGCTGAAGGCTGCGCAGGGACAATTTGGTGTGCGCTGTGGACACTGGGTCGTGCGGGGGGGGTTGGGCAGCATGTAACCCAGGAGAAGTGGCAGCGGAGTGTCATGCAGGCAGTGATTGTGCTTTGTTGGAGGTAGTGTGGTGCTTAGCTAAGGTATGCATTGCTAATGAGGGCTTTTCAGAAGTAAAAGTTGTTGGGAGGGGGGGCCCACTCATGCCGGTATTGTGGCTTAATAGTGGGACCTGTGAACTTGAGATGCAGCCCAACATGTAGCCCCTCACCTGCCCTATCCGTTGCTGTGTCGTTCCCATCACTTTCTTGAATTGCCCAGATTTTCACACATGAAAACCTTAGCGAGCATCGGCGAAATACAAAAATGCTCGGGTCGCCCATTGACTTCAATGGGGTTCGTTATTCGAAACGAACCCTCGAGCATCGCGATAATTTCGTCCCGAGTAACGAGCACCCGAGCATATTGGTGTTCGCTCATCTCTAGTTATTAACTTGATTGAATAATAAACTCAGTGGTTTAGCAATAAAAAATGTTTTGTTTTTTTGTTTTTTTTTTAAACTAGCGAATGTAACACGTTTCAAGGTTCACAGACCTCTTCATCAGACAGCTGGGTAAACACTAATAGTATTTGTAGTGCCAAAAAAGTTGCAATGTGTAAGGACCAAGGAAAACAACAATAAAAAGTGAAATAAAATAAAAGAAACAACCAAACAACTAAACATCAACTAAAATCAACATATGGAGAGTCACTAATAAATAGACAGCGCTGAGCCAATCAGAGGCAGCACTCACTCACCCATTCATGAATTCATGAATGGGTGTGAGTGAGAGCTGCCTCTGATTGGTGAGGCTGTGACCAATCAGAGGCAGCTCATTCAGCAGGCGGGGATTTTAAATCCCTGGCTGCTGAATACTACTAACAGCAGTTCAGGAGAACTGCCGGCAAGACGCGGCTGAACTCCTGCTGCAGCGGAAAGGTGAGTATAAATTTTTTAAATTTTTTTTACACATTTTAGGATGATTTTCAGGTGAGGGCTTATATCCCGAAAATTCATCCCGCGCTCGCCGGCAGCCCATTGCTTTCAATGGGCTAACATCGTTCTTCTCTGCCACAGCTTTTACAGCTGTGGCAGAGGAGAACGATCTTTATGCTGACAGTGGGGGGGGGGGGGGGGTCTCACTCTTGCCACTATTGTGGCTTAATAGTGAGACCTCGGAGCCCGAAATGCAGCCCTGCATGTTGCTCCTCGCCTGCCCTATCCATTTCTGTGTTTTTTACATGACTTTGGTGATTTGCTAAGATTTTCACAAATGAAAACCTTAGCGGAGCACCAGTCATATACAAAAATGCTCGAGTCGCCCATTGACTTCAATGGGGTTCGTTACTCGAAACGAACTCTCGAGCATCACTGAAAGTTCGACTCGAGTAACGAGCACTCGAGCATTTTGGTGTTCGCTCATCTCTAGTACTTATGCATGACTTATGTTCATTCAGTGGTTTTTTGACAGGTATAGACATTGGACGTATGACAGATATGGACATTGGTAACAACATACGCCGTGCCACAAGGGCACATCAACAAGTGGATAACATTTTTGCTATCACAAGTGTAAAAAGAGGTAACTCTTGCTTAAGTGCCCTTTATAGAATGGTGTATGCAATCTGCTTTGATAACAGAGTTACAGTTGCTACAATCCAAACCCAGTCAGAAAATTGGCACCTGGAATGAGTTGTCGTACTCTAATTAAACTTCATATATATGATTGTAACTAGGGATGAGCGAGTATACTCGCTAAGGCACTACTCGCTTGAGTAATGTGCCTTAGCCGAGTATCTCCCCGCTCGTCCCTAAAGATTTCGGGGCCAGCGCGGGGCGGGGAGCTGCGGGGGAGAGCAGGGAGGAACGGAGGGGAGATCTCTCTCTCCCTCTCTCCCGCCCGCTCTCCCCTGCTCCCCGCCGCAACTCACCTGTCAGCTGCGGCGGCCGCCGAATCTTTAGGGACGAGCAGGGAGATACTTGGCTAAGGCACATTACTCGAGCGAGTAGTGCCTTAGCGAGTATACTTGCTCATCCCTAATTGTAACTGTTAGGTTGTGCTGCTGAGATCTGTTGTTCTACATGGGTTTCCAGCAGCAGAGCCCCACAGGTGGGGGATAATTGAGCTGTCAGGGTGTGGATTTATCCATCCAGCCAACCACCACCGGTCTGCTGCTCATATATACCAGCTACTTTGCTAGAGGCTGCTGGGATGTCTTCTGTTTGTTCAGTGTGAACAGTGTCATGTTCTTACATGTCTATGCATGAGCCAGACATGTGGTGTGAACAGTCCTGTTCAGGGTGAATGGAGTTCTGTGTTGTATACAAATCCCTGGTGTGTTGGTGGTAGCTGTGTCTCAGTTGTCATCTAGGTCTAGGTAGGTCCCTAGGTTCTAGCATGGGGCCGTCCCTATTGGGACGATCACCCCGCATGCAGACTGGTTTTTGTCAGAACCAGCAACTCTCGGGGCCACCATGCCCACACTACTGGTCCTGCTACCCGGGTTCCAGGAGTGTGGCGTAGGGGAACCTGGGTTCTAGTGATCTCCCCGGGCCGCTGTAAAACTGGTCGCCGCCGGGTTGCTACGGAGGCAGCAGGTGCTTCTCTACTTCCTTGACTACCTAGCATGCTTCCTTGGTAATTGTCTGTTCAGCAAGGCTGGGGGCGTGTCCCTAGCACCTCCTTGATGGGCCCTGCTGCTGCCAGGCTCCCCGCTCCAATCAGCTGCTGGGGCGGGAGCTCTGACAGCAGTTAAAAGTGTGTGTTTTCCTTCCAGCCCTTGCCAGTGTTAGTTTGGTTCTCCAGCTGCACCCGCGTTTATTTTGACTGCTCTTGTGACCCTGGCTTTTCTGACTCTGCTTTTGGACTTTGACTACGTTTTTGGCTTTCCCTCTGTACTGCGTACCCTCCTGTTGCCGACCCGGATTGTCTGACCATTCTACCGTTTGTTTGTCTTCAGTGTCTGTTTGTCTTCCCATGTCCCGTTTCCCTAGTGAAGGTAGGGACCACCGCCCAGTTGTCGCCCTGGGGGTTAGCCCAGGGGGGGGCAAGTAGGCAGGGACAGGGGTTGTGGGATTTCTCAGGGACCCCCATATCCCGGACACTGTCCTGACAGTTTCATGTGGAAGTTGTCTCATTAGAGTAGAGACCCACAGAGCAACAAGGCCCCTGAAGTGGGCTCACGGGCTTAAGCAACCCCCAGACGGCATGCCCGCTGCCTTGGGGTCACACTGGACTCCGACCTCTTCTTTACCCCCCATATCCAATCTCTGGCCCAAACATGCCACATGCACCTCAGAAATATTGCTAAAATATGGCCGTTCCTCACCACGGACACGCTAAAGACACTCGTGGTCGCCCTCATCTACTCCCTGCTTGACTACTGCAACTTGCTAGTCATCGGCCTCCCCCGCACTAGACTTGCTCCACTCCAATCCATACTAAATGCAGCAGCTAGGCTCATTTTTCTATCCAGCCATTACTCAGATGCCTCTGCACTATGCCAGTCACTGCATTGGCTGCCCATCCACTACAGAACTAAATTTAAACTCCTCTACCTCACCCACAAAGCTCTGCATGGTGCCGCACCAGCATACATCACCTCTCTCCTGTCAGTACACCACCCAGCCCGCTCACTCCGATCCGCTAACACACTCAGACTAAACACCCCTGTAATATGAACCTCACATGCTCGCCTACAGGACTTCACCAGAGCAGCACCCATCCTCTGGACTGCTCTACCCCAAGGCATCCGGACAATTCCAAATGTACGAAATTTCAGACGTGCCTTAAAAATGCACCTCTTCAGGGAAGAATACCAAATCTCCTGACCTCCCTATGGCGCCCCATCCTGTTTGCCTTCTAATAACTGATTTACACATGAAATCTGCTATTGCCTGTGTTCTCCATGCCTTTTCTCCCCCCCTTGCACCTCCTGTATCAACCCCAACCCATTTGTTTCAAACCGAATGTACCTCACATTGTAATTGTTGTATTGTTTTGCATGTATACATGCCTGAAAGCGCTGCGGAATAAGTTGGCGCTACAGAAATAAAGATTATTATTAATATTATTAAAGTATCTTGGCCAAAATACAAACTAATACCTTGTACATTCTATAGTTATTCTATCTGGCTATGTGTGTAGGTATGCAGGAGAGTGTTTTGAGCACTTGTTAGGCCGCCTGCAGACGAGCGGGTCGGATCCGGCAGCTAAAATTCTCGCCGCGGGACCCGACCCGAGAGCCTGCAGGGACGAGCGCGTACTCTCCCGCGCCTGGCGGCCCCGGCTCTTCCATGCGCAGACCGGAGCCGGCGGCCGGGTGAGTGCGAGCCCTGCACAAAAATAGGACATGCCGCGGTTTGTTTGCCGCGCGGCCAAACCGCGGCCATCTGCATAGGAGTGCGTATTGTAATGCACTCCTATGCAAACTTTCAGTGGCGGAAATCCCGCGGGAAATACCGCCGCGGGATTTCCGCCCGTGTGCAGGCGGTCTTAGTCATGATTTATGTCTGTTTCTTAGTTATATGCACTGTTTTCAAGTTCTGCCAGTTTGTGAGTCTGAAAGACGTAACAGAAATGTTGATTTAGGAAGGGACTGTGATATTATAGCAATAGGATAATCTGTTGTGGAAAACTATACATTTGAAGAGACGCTATAATGCCCTCTTGGACCGCCTCTAGCTTAGGTGCAAGATGTGACTCAGGCGAGCATGGAGGCATAAAGGATTCATATGGTATCCTGTGGCATATCGGTCCACATTTGCTTCAATTGAGCCTCTAGATCAGGGGTGGGCAATTAATTTTCCCATGGGGCCACATGAGAAATTGGAATGGTTTTAGAGGGCCAGACCAACATACGAAGGCTCCATGCACATTGCCTTAATGGGGCCGTATTCCAGCCGCCCGATTTGCGGCCAGAATACGGCCGCCATTGAAAATGAATGGCGCTGTAATACGGCTCCTCCAACAGTGCAACAAATTGTCTGTGATTTAGTGCTCTTGCCCTGATGAAATTAACTATCTTTTGCGAATGCTTCTTTTTTCTCAGGACAAATTAGCGCTGCAGAGTCCACCAAACATTCTTTGACAAACTCCCCATCAGAGAATGGCTTACTGTTTCTTGTAATTTTGTAGGATACTACAAAGCAGGTCTTTACGGCTGCATCCCTGGATGAGTGAAGCTTTTTAAAAAATCCTTGCTGACTTTGCAGTTTTGCTAGCAAATCTTCAGATACCCGTGCCCGCTCTGCCTCCGTCAAGTTCTTGTATTTCTCTCCGTGTTT
Organism: Eleutherodactylus coqui; assembly: GCF_035609145.1. NCBI lineage: Eukaryota > Metazoa > Chordata > Amphibia > Anura > Eleutherodactylidae > Eleutherodactylus > Eleutherodactylus coqui. The sequence goes on from NC_089838.1 coordinate 75,192,962, forward strand.
AGTCTCATAATGGCGATGCAAATTGTAATCTTTAAATACAGCTATCTGCTCTCCACAAACTAAACACACAGCTTTACCTTTGGTTTCAGTAAATAGATATTTAGAAGTCCATTCTTTGTTAAAAACTCGGCATTCTGCATCAATTTTTCTTTTTTTAATGTTAGCCGCCATATTTAAGGGTTAACAGCTAACCTCGGAAAATAGATTTTTTTAATACACAGTAGTATGCTCCTAGGAGAGGGCACAGAGAGCTGCCCCAAGAAGAGAGATTAAAAAGTGAATATTATTAGTATTATTATTCTAATTACAATGCAAAGGGAAAAGTCCTGACACTTACCAATGACGAGCGTGGAACGATTGTCCTGGCACTCCCCAAGGTCCGCAACGAGCATCCTGGCACTCAGAAGTTACAGTGGCATCACTTACTCAGCATCGGGAAGCAGTGAAACTACAAACTCCGAAGCCTTGTCCATTTTGTTAACTTATGTGCTGTTTAATAAAGTTATTCAAGCCTACGTCATTGGTAGAGGTGCTTGAATAAGTAAGGCCTGAATAACTATTAGCACAGCACAGAAGTGAACAAAATGGACAAGGCTTCGGAGTGCATAGTTTCGCTGCTTCCCGTTGCTGACACCGGACTCATTGGTGAGTCACCAGGACACTCTTTGCGGGCCGGTCCGAGCTATTCAGCGGGCCGGATGTGGCCCGCGGGCCGTGCTTTGCCCAGGTCTGCTCTAGATCATGAAAACTCATAGACTTTCGAAGTTGGCATGCCTGATGGTCCCATAGAAAGTCTATTGGCGATAAATCTGGCGACCAGGCAGGTCACGGAAGTGTGACAATGTTTTGCAGGCATTCCTATGACACCCTTTACTGTGTGAAGCTGAGCATTATCCTACTGGAAAAGGCCTCTTGAAAGCCCTGCCATGAAAGTAACACATGTGGCTGCAGGAGGTTCTGAACATAAAGCTAAGCTGTCATTGTCCTTTGTAGCACTATTAGGGGTCAGGGACTGTCTAAAGAGACTGGAGGAGGTGTGAGGGGAGAGAGTTGCTGGAGCAGCTGATAGCTAGCCATGTGATAGGTGGTGATTACTAATAATAATTCATATTTGTACAATAGAAAAAAAGCAATATGGAGGCAAAAACATGAAAAATAGGTTATGCTGCATTTGAAAAAAAATTGCCGTGAAAAATTCAGTGATGTGAATAGCTACATAGGTTTAGATTGGATCGGTATTGCAGTCCCACAAAACAAGGAACAAATACAGAGCTAAAATGCTCTTCTCTGAAAGCATCCTTAGACTCGTCAGGGATAAGAGGGCACAATTTTCATACAGCCTCTGGGCTTTAATTTGCCCATGGCTATGCTTCAGACGAATAGGCTGAACACTAACCTAATAATAATCTTTATTTGTATAGCGCCAACTTATTCTGCAACGCTTACAATAGTATACATTACACATTCTGAATAGATATTGTTCCTCTTGATCACACAAGAACAGCTGAAAAAGGTTGTACACACTGTAATATCCAGTATACTACTTTGGCTATATTACTAATATGCTGTTAATCTTATGCCCTGGATTTATTCATATATCTGCAATAAAAATTTAATGAATTCATTTCAAAGATTTAAGGGTGATTTTTGAAGGGGTGTTAGAAACAAGAATTCTATACATTTTATTAAGCGTTAATGTTATTGTGTTCTAAGAACTCATATAAACCTGTTTTGAAGTCGTTAACATTTACTGCTGTGACCATCTCTTGAGCCAGACTGTTTCACAAAGTCAAAGCTCTTATGGTAAAGACGCTTTGTCTCCTTTGTTATAATGAAAAACCTTTTTTTCCTATAATGGAAAACCGCTGGTAGAACTGTTTTCCCCCATAATTCTTGTAAAGGACCACTTATATACTTATTAATGCTAGTCATGCCTCCTTGACTATGTTAATTTATTATTTTTACATTTCCTCATAGCTAAGATTTTCCATGCCCATTTACATTTTAGTTGCTCTTTTTCATATATTCTAACTCCAGAGCATCCTTTCTATACACTGTTTCTAGAACTAAACTGTTTAGTTTGAATTAAACTATTCCAGAAAGGCTACACCAATGCTTTGTAAACAATTAATATTATGTCCTTGTCCCATAAGGCCATACCTTTTTTGTCTCCATATATTTGTTGTTTTATGAGTACAATATATACAAGCAACTGTTTCTTTGCATGTCAGCGCAACAATCAATTACATTTATATCAAATAAAAATAAACAAAAAAAAACTGATCAAAAATCAAAGAGAGAGGAAAAGCACAAAAACAAAAAAAAACTTTGGAACTTGTCAGACAAGTGAATGTGGATTCACCTCGCCATTGTCAAGTCTGCTGGACGCACCTTGCCGTAGCATGGATGCGGCGTGGTATTGCGTTCAAACCGGACGCACAGGCTGGGAACATCAAAGGGACAATGAATTTCATACTGGGAACTGGACTCATGGACAGACATAACATAAGGACTGACAAATGACCAAAACACTCACCTTGCATACAGTGGGGGAAAAAAAGTATTTAGTCAGATACCAATTGTACAAGTTCTCCCACTTAAAAATATGAGAGAGGCCTGTAATTGACATCATAGGTAGACCTCAACTATGAGAGACAACATGAGAAAACACATCCAGAAAATCACATTGTCTGATTTTTAACAAATTTATTTGCAAATTACGGTGGAAAATAAGTATTTGGTCAATAACAAAAGTTCATCTCAATACTTTGCTTTACATCCTTTATTGGCAATGACAGAGGTCAAACGTTTTCTGTAAGTCCTCACAAGGTTGGCACACACTGTTGCTGGTATGATGGCCCATTACTCCATGCAGATCTCCCCTAAAGCAATGATGTTTTGGGGCTGTCACTGGGCAACACAGACTTTCAACTCCCTCCAAAGGTTATCTATAGGGTTGAGATCCAGAGACTGTCTAAGCCACTCCAGGACCTTGAAATGCTTCTTACAAAGCCACTCCTTTGTTGCCCTGGCGGTGTGCTTGGCATCATTGTCATGCTGAAAGACCCAACCACAATTCATCTTCAGTGCCCTTGCTGATGGAAGGAGGTTTGAACTCAAAATCTCACTATACATGGCCCTATTCATTCTTTCATGTATACGGATCAGTCGTCCTGGTCCCTTTGCAGAGAAACAGCCCCAAAGCATGATGTTGCCACCCCCATGCTTCACAGTAGGTATGATGTTCTTTGGATGCAACTCAGCATTCTTTGTCCTCCAAACACGATGTGTTGTGTTTCTGTCAAACAGTTCTACTTTGTTTTCATCTGACCATATGACATTCTCCCAATACTCTTCTGGATCATCAAAATGCTCTCTAGCAAACTTCAGTCGGCCCCGGACATGTACTGGCTTAAGCAGGGGGACACGTCTGGCACTGCAGGATCTGAGTCCCTGCCGGCGTAGTGTGTTACTGATGGTAGCCTTTGTTACGTTGGTCCCAGCTCTCTGCAGGCCATTCACTTGGTTCCCCCGTGTGGTTCTGGGATTTTTGCTCACCATTCTTGTGATCATTTTGACCCCATGGGGTGAGATCTTGCATGGAGCCCCAGATCGAGGGAGATTATCAGTGGTCTTGTATCTCTTCCATTTTCTAATTATTGCTCCCACAGTTGATTTCTTCACACCAAGCTGCTTGCCTATTGCAGATTTAGTCTTCCCAGTCTGGTGCAGGGCTACAATTTTGTTTCTGCTGTCCTTCGATAGCTCTTTGGTCTTCACCATAGTGGAGTTTGGAGTGTGACTGCTTGAGGTTGTGGACAGGTGTCTTTTATACTGATAACAATGTTCAAACAGGTGCCATTACTACAGGTAATGAGTGGAGGACAGAGCAGCCTCCTTAAGAAGAAGTTACAGGTCTGTGAGACCCAGAAATCTTGCTTGTTTGTAGGTGACCAAATACTTATTTTCCACCATAATTTGCAAATAAATTCGTTGAAAATCAGACAATGTGATTTTCAGGATGTGTTTTCTCATGTTGTCTCCCATAGTTGAGGTCATCTTTTTAAGTGGGAGAACATGTACAATTGATATCTGACTAAATACTTTTTCCCCCACTGTACCTGCACACATAGCAGATGGAATTGCTATAAAAGTACAAGGTATTAGTTTGTGGATTAGCCAAGTAAATTAAGCCCGCAAGCCACTTCAAGGCTCCTCATTGTCTCGCCGGTCCCTACTCGAATGAGACAGCATCCACCAGAACCCTGCCTGCAAGCAGGGTGATTGCCCCAATAAGAGCGGCCCCGCACTGGCCCCCCAGAGACTGTAAACGATCCAGCAGGACAGGACACAGTTCCGATGAACACATTAGGGCTAGCATGCAAGATAGAACAAATACAGAACAAGACTTTCCACAACTAATGCCTGGCTGCCTGCACAGACACTAAACGCAACACTGTTCACACCTAAAGACTGAACACATATAACAAGTATACAAGAAAACCAAACCCCAGAGTGAAGGGATACCAGGGACTGGTGTATATGTGTGTGTGTGTATGTATACATATATGTATATACACAGCAGACCCGTGGGGATGGGCTGGTGGGAGGAACTCCACACCCAGCCAGCTCAATTAACCCACACATGTAAAGCTGTGTTCATGGAAACCTGTGGAGCCATAGGTCCCAGAAGCACACACCCAACTGCCATACAACAATTTGACTTTGGCCTATCAATGGAGGCAGCACCTGGGAGACGACGATTTTCCCCCTTGACCCCTTAGAGTGGGATTTGATGTTTTGCTGTGGGGCCCCCAAGCCCTTACTCCAAGATATATTCTCAGTTTTGTGGCTGCCGACACTTCACAGGGCCAGGGGCCATTACTCCAAGATATATTCTCAGTTTTGTGGCTGCAAAACAGTTTAGCCTGTTTCAATACAATCTATTTTGTAACTAAAATCAAAATCAAAGGGCTAACTCTCAAAATGTTTTACCACTGTTGGATGTTTTCCAGGCTTAGTGGGAATATCCAACTACTGCTGAGGGGAAAATGCACTTTTTCACTGGGCCACTCATGAGCACTGATCTCTACTGCAAATAGATATATTAGCCATATCAATATATTCTTATCTGAAATCCACGATGATTTATAAGTCCTTGATCTGTACTTTTTTAGAAAGTTGAAAAATTCTATTCCATCAGTTCATAATTAGATGTGTTTTTAGGAATGCAGTGTAGCAACTAATATATCAGTCAGTACAGCTACCTATCACTCATTTTTATGGGATGGCAAATATTTCAGATTTTCTAGAATTCAACACATTCCTCATTTATTTTAACTACATAAGTAGGAATGTAGAGAAACGACCATCATACGGCACTCACTTGGATAAGAAATTCAGGTATTATTCATTATAGTGAATAAAATCTGTTTTCTCCTGCATAATTAAGAAGGTTTGCCATTAGGAGCTCTAGAAAAGCAGGATGTAGGCCAATGTAAGAAGCATGCAATGCAGACATAAAGGTTATCACAAAGCCTCCCTAATAAAAAAAGTATGGTTTGATATAAAGTGCTATGTAAAAGTTTTAGACAGGTGTAGAAAAAATGTTGCAAAGTAAGAATGCTTTCAAAAATAGAAGTGCAAATTTTCTTTTTGCAATTAGTAAAAGGCAAAGTGAATGAATAAAATAAATATTCAAATCAATATTTGGTTTGATCACCCTTTGCCTTCAAAACAGCATAAATTCTCCTAGGTTCACTTGCACACACTTTTTGAGAGAACTCGGCAAAGAGGATTTTCTATACATCTTGGAGAATTAATCACAGATCTTCTATGATTGTATGTTTCTTAAATCCTTCTCTCTCTTCCCAGACATGAGGGCTCTACAGGGGCCATATCATCACTTCCAAGACCCTTTGCTCTTCTTTAGCTTCTTTCACACGAGCGCATATCGGCCGGCCTTTTTTTTACTGCGGGCTGATATGCGCTGTGATCTGATGCATTGGATTCCAATGCATCAGATCACATGGGAGTATTACTGAGATGTAAAAGCGCCTGGCAAGGCCAATATAGCGCCAAGCGTTTTTTACATCGGGTCCAAAAGATAGTCCTGGAACTATCTTTTGGGCCAGAATACATCTGCCGCTGCATGGGCTCCTATGGGAGACCATAGCAGTGGCCATAGGTGGATGGGAGTTTAGCAGCATGGCTGTTAAACTCCCTCTGTCTGCTCTCCTCCCCCCCCCTGTTCTCTTCCCCGCTCGTTCTGTACAATGGAAGGGGGTGGGGGCAGAGCTAAGAGCTGGCCCATCCCGCCTCCTCCCATTGATGGCTATGGACCAGGGGCGGGACGTGGGCGGAGCTAAGCTACTGCCCTCTCCCCACCCATTGTCCATAGCCATCAATGGGAGAACGCCGCTTAGCTCTGCCCGCCCCCTCCCATAACAAAGAGCGAGCAGGGAGGAGACAGGAGGTAAGCCTGCAAAGGGGAGGGAGGGGAAATGGACAAAGTCATGGTGAGCTCTGTGCATATGCACCAGGCCCCATGCCGTGTGAACGGGTGCACAAATGTTAGATTTGTGTGTCCATTCACGAGCTTCTACGCCCCAGATGGAAAAGTATATTTGCCGGCCGTGAAAACGTCGGCCAATATGCGCTCGTGTGAAAGAAGCCTTACACTGAGGATAGTTGTTAATGACATTGGCTTTATGTTTTGGTTGTTGTCTTGCCGCAGAAAAAAAATTGGAGTCAGGCTAATTTCACACAAGCGAGGGTGATATTGGGCATATCGCACTTTCCATCATGTAAAAGCCCTGTGGATGCAAGGTGTTTTCATGGGAAAAAAACTTCTTATCACTGCAGGGAATCCCTTCAGCCCATTGCTTTCAATGTGGCGGCAACAGTCCTGGTCCTATCTGCAGAGATTCCCCGCGGGGATGAAGGAATCCCCTGCCGCTGCTGTCACAGAGGGTCATAGAGTTTTCCCATTGCTTTCAATAGGGCCGGGACTGCTGCCGCTGGCCCTATTGTAAAAGCAGGAAGATAGAACATGCTGCAAGGTGTTTCTCGCATAGCATCACATCACCGTGCTATCTCATGTGTATACCCCTATTCAAAAGAATGGGGTTCATATTAGTGCGTTTCACAATGCATAAATCTCGCGCGACTTTGTCGCCTATGTGAAATCAGATACCTTCTTTTTTTTTTTAATTCCTACATTGTAGCATTTTTGTTTCACACCTGCCTAAAAAATCTCCAAAGTACTGTACATGACATGTATTGCAAATCAGTGTAATTTATGGTTTTAATCCTTTTTCCATATGGGTTAATATATGTTCTATGTGAGCATGCTAAATTTAGTGGGTCATGTGACTGTGTATGCCTATTTAAAGGGGCAGGTTGTGTAACCAGCTGAGACTATGAGTGAGAACTGTTCCTCTGAAACATGTCAGCCAGGCATCAAGATTTTTTATCTAAACAGAAGTAAAGTAGGGCACTCTTACTGGATATTCCACTTTGTTGCTGGACCTCTTGTTTTGCTTTTTTTGATATCGACCTGAACTTCTGAACCCTTCACAAGTTTGAGGGTTTGACAAGCGCAGAGTTACAGTCAGCTAACCATGCATTTTATGATATCTATCGTACTTGGAGTTTGAAGTTGCACGCCCTTTCTAATTTAATAAATGCATTTCAGTTGTCTAACGAGAACGCTCTAGAGACGTAAAATCAGACAACATGCATTCTGAATATAGAAAACGTTAGCAATCACTTCAATAAATCTTCTGTTATTTTGCATATAGAACTAAATAGTACAAATGATTAGGCATCCCAAGAGTTAATTACCCTCATGAGACAATTGGAACAATTGCTGACAAAGAAGCAGAGAGTGTGGTGGATTTCAAACACCTTGTAATCTTATATTGCAAAACAAATGTTCCCAGGGGGGATTGAGAATACAGAAAATCTCATCCGCAGTATACTCTCTACAGTTTATTGAAGAGTGGGAAACCATCTTATCCAATTGCTCATGCAAATTGTAACTTACTACTTGACTAAATTAAACACATGTCCATATTAAATCCATCCAGAAATTATTACTTCACTAGTGTGACAGGAGTTCAAATGGGAAGATGGGAGAATGCCCCTATAGCGCCACCTATTGGAAAGCAGCATCCCTGCAAATCAATGTCAGTCTTTTAACATGCCTTGAAACTGTGACTGGGTCCATTACACAGGCAAAATGTCAGCTCCAAGAAAGGCTGACAGTCTTCCCGTGTAATTGGACAATGGCTGAAAATTGGACATCAGTAACAATGGCTGAAAAAATTAGGGAAAAAAAAACAGTAGACAAGAAGTTATAAAAAAAATAAAATTATAATATTTATTTTATGAATCCAACGGTAATGAGGTATTGGTCTATAATATGGCCAAATACAGCAAATGCACATTCACATGCACCAATCAGCCATATTATATCAGCCCGCAACCCGCGTCAAGGGTCCTCATTCTCTTGCGAGTCCCTAACTACAAAAAAAAAAAGAAAAACCCTATCTAAAAAAAATTTGGTCGTCAGCAAACAAGTATCAAAACCCGGTTCAGAAACACCTGCAGCTCAGGCTTCATATATAGCGGCCAGTTGCCACTTCACCTTCAGGAGTAATGAAGTAGTTTGCAAACTGGTCTCTAACACGAAGTCCAGAAAAAGCAGGTGTATCCGTTTGGTTTAGATCGACACCTGAAACTGTAGAGGTCTTTGACAGTGGATCATCCCTAAGCGTCCGAGCCGCGTCATTGATCCGGCAAAAATTATGCAGAATCACGGTGGCTTTAACTACCAAGCACGCAGCTTCGGGTTCCATTTGAATTGTGCCCACAAACACTCACCATTTGCTGGTAAGTATTCTGAACGCACATTTAACGAAACGCTGATCTTGCGTTAATCGGTAATTAAAGACTCGGCATCTGGTATCCAATCCTCTGTGTGTAAACGGCCGCATAACATGGGGGGTCAGACCAAAAGCCTCATCCACGACAATTACGAATGGGGCCATTGGACCTGAAGAACCAGGAAGCAACCGTGGTTTTGGCAGGGCCAGCTGGTTGGCTTGAAGCTGCCAACCCATTCTGGAAGCCCTGAAGATGCTTCCATAGGCCCCGATGTCTACCAGTACAAATCGTTAGTCGCTGTCGGCTAATGCCAATAGGACTACCAAGCAATACTGTTTGTAATTAAAGTATTGGGTCCCTGAGTGCGACTGCTTCTTCACACGGATGTGCTTACCATCTAGAGCCCCGATGAAGTTAGGAAACTGTGCGACTGCTTCAAAACTGGCAACGATCGTCTTCCACTGCTCAACGTTGGGCGGCGCCATGAAGGAGCCCTTTAGACGTACCCAGATTAAGCTGCAGGTCATCCTGCCAATCAGGAATTCAAACATAAGGGATGCGAAAGAGCTCCCAGTAGCAAGGAATCTGGAAAGAAAACACCACTAAAAAAACTAAATTAAACATACAGATAGCACACAAATAGTATTTAGGGCTGACTTTCAAAATGCCGCCGTGGCCATGGGGGGGGGGGGCATTTAAAGAATGGTAGGACAGAACAGGCATATATATATATATATATATATATATATATATATATATATATGGACAAAAATAAAAAAAAAATAAAAGCCATCTAAGCAGCATAGGTAAAGTTAGCGAAGAATTTCTTGATAGGGAAAAGAAGAACACAGGCCACGTACAGTAATAGAAAACCATATTTAGTGGTGGCGGTGAGGGTGTGGGGTGTGGATAGATTATTGGAACACACACAAAGAGATTGTAAAAAAAGATAGCGCATGATACATACAGTATGACAACACGGATAAGAAATGTTAACAATAAACAATCAAAGTTAAAAAGCGAGACAGAAAATGTAAAAACGTGCATGCAAAAAAACAGTTCAAAAATTACCGCAGGGTGACCAGCAGATGCTCCTCTGGTGATATGCAGCGCCTCATGTTGCTATTAGAATACGTGAGTCCGGGCCACAACAAATCCAGCAGTTTGTCAAAGGCTTCTACAGATATGCATGTGAACTCTGTAAATTTTTCTGGGCTGGCACAAAGATCGCCATACAGCATGTGAAAGTGACCCTTTGACCGCCGCTGAGAAATTAGGGGGTGCACCCAGTACCTCCTTCTTTTCTTGGGTGGTTGTTCATCCTCCTCAACAGCTCTTTGCGGCAAATTAGAAAAAAAACGCGGTATATATCAGCCAAGCTAGCATAGCTTCTTCATCTCCAAAAGACATCTTGTGCACAGCAGACAGAAGAACAAAGAGAAGAAAAATGTGCCTTGTTCCTTCTTTTATAAGTTCTGTTCCAGAGGGATTGTCTAGGGGTTGAACTATGAGTATAGGTGTGTGATCGTGTTTTTCCGCGACTTAAAAACGCACTGTAATTGCCATTTTTCGCTGCGGAAAAACGCGATTCCACACTTAATTGCAATTATATTTCTGTTGAAAACGCAGCCAATTCACAGCAGTAAAACGCTAGCGAAAAACGCATTGCCCGTGGACAGGCACCCTAGGACGCTTCAGTGCCTGACAGTTGTCCCATCGACAATCAGTCTTGTGCTTTGACACATGGATGAAGATCAATCAGTGAATGAAGGCAGAATGGGTCAGAGATCGCTACGACCACTCGCCCACGTTCACAGGAGCCAGGCAATCATCATTTCATGTTTATGTCTGCAGAAACTGAATAACAAATGAATCATTTGTTGTTCAGTCACTGCTAGTATTTACATTGAGCAGTTATTCTTCAGATTACTTCAATCCAGTGAGAATCCGAACAATTATCGTTCATTATAAAGGGACCCTAAGGGCTTAAACTGACGTGCGCGATTTTGTCCCAATAAGCGGCCATGAAGATCAGGGCCAAATAACAGGACCAAATGAAACCATTGATTTCAATGGTTTAGTTTTCACTATTGGGATTTTCACATGTAGGACCTATCATCTCACTTTTTTTACAAACCTGTGCGCTACAGCAGCGAGTTTGAATAGTCCGAAACAAAATGAAAAATGGTTTCCTATGGGGACGTTCTGATGAAGGAATTTTAGACACACAAAAAACATCTGAATGTTCCTATAGGAAACCATTGGCTCTAATGGCCGCAGGTTTTTTTACGCCTTAAATGGGTGTATGTACATAGGTGATTTTTCTCTCACAGCAATGTTACAAGACAGGAAAAGCATGGCATGTCCTATCCTATTTTTGAGTGATTCTGTTCAAGAATTGTCAATTATTCACTTTGGGAGCACAGCAAATTGCATCACAGTCATCCGAGTTTCATGTGAATGTGATGTGATTTTTATACTTTTGGTATTGAAAGAACATGCAATTTCGCACACATGAAAAGCGCACATTAAAATTGCATATACAGCAATAAGAGGCATTTTTCTCGCAAAACACATCACAGTCGCATGAAAAATTGATAGTTTACAATAGTGATATTGGTCTGAGTTTCTCATACTGATACTACACTTGCCCCTATGAATGCATCTTAATGTATAGTTGTTTTTACGTGTATCATGTGACCATGGTATATTTTCTGTGGGTCACATGACCCCATATGCCTTTTTAAGGGGGCAGGTTTTGTACCTTGCTGAGCCTATGAGTAAGGACTAATTGCCACATCAGCCAGGCATCAGTATTCTCTGTTTCAATGCAAATAAAATTGAATGTGTTTGCCAGATATTCCTCTTTGCTGTTGCACCTCTTCCTAGCTTGATGTAGACCTACACTACTGGACTAATAATTGTATTTTGGATTGCAAGTGCAAAGGCGTATTTTTTTTACCTTTGCTTAACTATGGAGTAATTTAATCCTAAAGGTAAACCCTTTATAAATGTTCACAGTTAGTAAAGAACTAGGCTAATGGACCTTATATGCTATGTGACCCTAGTAGGTTTATTTTACTACTTAAGAAATGCTACCAAGCCGAATGTTAACAATCTGATACTGTGAAAATAAAGTTTGCAATAAAAGAAAGTCTCTTTGCTGCTATAGTATGGGCTGTAGAGGGGGAAAAGGTAAAAGAAATTGCAGATTAGCTATTTATTAATTTCGGATGCTAACATTTTATTTTTGCATCCTAGAACTTTAAAAAAAGCTATTAATAGTTATGATAATTACTGTGAATCCCCTTCAGTGTCAGTAGGTTTTATAAACAAATACCTCATAATTGTATTATTAGATTCCACAGAAAAAATTACAATAACTTTGCCCAAAGGAACACATTAAACTATTTAGAACTCTAAGCGTTAATCCAGTTATAAACAGAAATTCATGTGGACTCCATTGGTGTAATCACTGTGTATAATGAAAATACTTTATTATGTTCATTGTAAGTGTATTGCACTATAACCTCATAATATTAGCACCAGAACACTGGGGATACATTTTGACTTTAAAAGGCAGCTTGCTATACAAGTATCACACTGAGCTACTGTGCATTCATGTCAATTAATGCAATTAATTAGTAATAACCCTTTCATAACTTTTGGGAATAGAAATTTACAAGAATTTTAATTTAGACATATGTTCAACTGGGCCTTTGAGCCCTTAAAATAATTATCCCCTTCATTAGGGAGGGCAAAGATTAAATCAATGTAGAAACTTAAAAAAGCAAATGTACTAGGGAAATGAGGAGGAATGAATGGAAAACAGTATTGTTTTATTGTCAGTGGCTGGAAAACATGTTTTGATATTTTTGTCCATTTAATCAGGACATATTGATGTGCCATAAGCTATTTGTTAAAGAGGATTATCAAACATATTTAACTTTACGTGACTAAGGTTGGTTTCAGACAAGCATATTGTAACACGTCAATCATAAGGATTCATATGATGGACGTGCTACAAAGACATTACAACTGTATGCCACCAGTATTTCATCAGTATTTAATCTGGTTTTGCCTCCGAATGTTTTATTTTCTACTGGGCAAATACTGATCTGTATTCACCCAACAGAAAATAATAGCAATATGGAGGCAAAACATAGTTCATGCTGCGTTTCTAAAAAACTATGGCAATGTGAATAGAAACATAGATTTACATTAGCTTCTAGAGATGAGCGAACGTACTCGGATAAGCACTACTCGTCCGAGTAATGTGCTTTATCCGAGTATCGCTGTGCTCGGGGCTAAAGATTCGGGTGCCAGCACGGAGCGGGGAGCTGCAGGGGAGAGCGGGAAGGAACGGAGGGGAGATCTTTCTCTCCTTCTCTCCCGCCCGCTCTCCCCTGCTCCCCGCCGCAACTCACCTGTCAGCAGCGGCGCTCCCCGAATCGTTCAAGACGAGCGGGGACGTACTCGGATAAAGCACATTACTCGGACGAGTAGTGCTTTACCGAGTACGTTCGCTCATCTCTATTAGCTTCGTATTACAGTCCCCAAAACATGGACTAAATATTGAGCTAAAAAATACTTGCCTAAAAGCAACCTAAGGCTACTTTTAGAAGGAATGACTGTTGGGCATTTAAAAGCCCAACAGCCACCCAACGACTGTTGCTCCTGTGCTTTCCTCCTTTTAGCATTTTGGATGTTTGCATGTTGGGGGTTATACGGTGCATATGCCTACCCTCTTGTATCAGTAAGTATGACCTCTTTCTGTGATTTTTGTGCTTTTACACAGGAGCGGTAGTCATTTAGTGAATGGAGGTGGAGCATGCATGCTGCAGATCTTTCTCAGTTGCTAGAATTTAGAAACTAGTAGTTGCTCACTAGTCACTTTATTTCAGTAAGCTGAAACAAAAATACTAGTGAATGAGCCATTTCTCACTCAGTACTCTGTTCACTCCCTCATTTACAAGAGACACTCTTCTGAGTGGGGTTGTGTTAACCCCTTAGTGACTGTCCCATTGCCTTTTTATATCCTGGCTGGCTGGGCTTTAATCCTCCGGGCCGTAAAAACATGCTCGCTCTGAAGATTAAAGCCACATGGCCTGTGGACATAACAGCTCCAGGCTGTTAGCTGCCAGAGGTAGCCAACAACCTAGAGCTGTCATGAGGAGCCGTGATGAGCGACTCCCCCCAGTCATAGGTTCACCGCTATCCAATGGATAATGGCAATCGCAGAAAAGTGTAAAAAAAATTAAATAAAGGTAAAGATTCAGCTCCCCTCATGGATCGAATCCATAAGAGGAGCTGAAAGTACTTATCTCCATCCTTTGCGATGTCCTGCAACGTTCTGGTCCTTCCATGACCATAAGTCGCCTTCTGTGCATGCGAGCCAGATGTAAGTGTCGGGCACGTGCACAGAAGGGCTCATAGCCAGGGAAATTTTAAATCTCTCTGCTCCTGGTTAGCATGAGTAGCTGAGGACAGAGAGATATCACCAGTTCCTGGTCACATGATTACAGTTATCTAATTGATATCAGTAATCGTATAAAGTAAAAAAAATAAAAAAAGGTTAGAAAGTTTAAGCTTCATCTCCCCTCATATAGTGTATGTGAAGCCCATGGTTTCCAATGGGTTCTTTCACATGAGAGAGGTTTTGTAGTTTGAAATAACCCACTGGAAACCATGGGCTTCACATACAAGAGCTTTTTAGAAATGATTTTGTAGATAGTTTTTGTAGCTCGTGAGAAAGAGGCCTTGGGGCTTATTCACACGAGCATATATCGGCCGCCATTTTCACGGCCGGTCGATATATGCTACCATCTGATGCATTGGATTCCAGTGCATCAGGTCAGACGGGTGATTTCCGCCACGTAAAGGCGCTTTTACGCCAGCCAGAAAAGATAGTTCAGGAACTATATTTCTCAGCCGGAATATGTCCGCTGCGATAGACTCTCGTGTGACTAAGCCCTTAGGGTGATAACCCCAGACTCTACATAACCATTTCTATGAGCTCTTAGTTTATTTTTTATGGGACCCATAGAAGCTGAAAAAATCTCATTAATTAACTTATTAATTAAATTTCAAATTAGGACATACAATCTTTTAGAAATAAATCTTATTGTTTTAGTGTCACGCTGTCTTGGAAATTATTTTTCCTTGGCTTATTTTTTTTACTTTTTATTTTGTTACAAACCAGAACTTTTCAATCTATTTAATCAAGCATACATTTATTTTATTAGATTACAGAAACAATAATGACCACTTTGTTCCATCAAGTATGCATTCTATGCATTAAATTAGGATGTTGAAAACAGTTGTTTTGGGCTTACATACTGTGCAATGTTTCTCTTTTCCAAATTATTCTAAATCTTCCTCCTACTTAAAAATCTGTGTTTTGTTGAACTCAAGAAGCTTACATGAGGTTTAAGAATATGGGGAATTTTTAGTAAATGTATGCTAAAAACAGCACCTAGTGATGTACAGTACAATTATAACATATCTGAAAAAATATGTGATAAACCAGCAGCATGTATTCCTGAAACAACAGGGGTTATAGAGATATAAATTATGAGCTTACTGTAACTACTACAGAGCTTTTATTTCACACAAGACAAACTGTATTCAAATATATCAAAACTAAAGTTTTTTTTCTGCCTAAGAGCTGTCCCACACGAGCATATTGGTGTAGAATATTCCACACATGGGTTTTTCGCATGGAATACGCTGTACAAATCTCCCATAGGTGACCATGCTGCCGCTCACACGATTTGCACAAAATGTGCGCATACACATCAAGATAAGTATATAGCATTGACGGCAAACAGCAAGTACATAATGTCATTGTATGCTTGTCACGCATGCGTCTTTTGCAGGAGGTACGCTGGGAGATACGTTCATGTGAGCCCGGCTTCACTGCACATCATCGGAGGACCTATAAACCCATCTATATTTGTCCCTCAAAGACTGCTGAATACAGAAAGAAAAAAATCATAACTATTGTCTTTCAAGAGTCAGAAAACTTGTGGAAAACACATTTGAAATTATGGCAAGCAGGTTTTTGGATTTTTCACACTGCAATAAACCTTTCTCTCCTCAAAATTGATTAGGTGGTTGTTGCCTTTTGTATCCTTTGTACATAACTTTTGGCCTATTTAGACACAACGATTATCGCTCAAAATATGTCTTTTGAGCGACTTTTGAGTGATAATCGTTGTGTGCATTTACAGGGCAAGGTGATCGCTCAAACGCTGAGCGATCACCTTGTGCTCCGAGTGGGGTATGCAGAAGACAAGCGAGCTGCTTGTCTTCTGCTTCCAGCTGTTCTCTGCTCATAGCGCTCAGCTGGTATACAGCCGAGCTCTCAGAGCGGGGTATGCAGAACACAGCTGGACCGCTGTGTACTTCATACTCCGGCTGTTCACGGAGCACTCAGCTGGTATACAGCTGTGCGCTCCGAGTGGAGTATGAAGAAAACAGCTGGACCGCTGTGTTCTTCATACCCCACCTCTGTTCACAGAGCGGAATACAGATGAAACAATAGTATATTGTAATGATCAGCGGCTGGTTAACGAAAACTACATGATGTCAGTACAGTTAGACACAAAAATTATCATTCAAAAGATGGCTTTTGAGTGAATTTTGAGTGATAATCATTGTGTCTAAATGGGCCTTTTCTGTAACAATGGGACACACAATCAAAATCTATTGCAAATCTACTTTGAATTTGTCAAGAGCAGGCATGTACCTGGACAAGAAATGAATAGCCTAATTGTGAGTGAGGGATTTGTACCATTGTGTCTGCAGTGCCCTTCCAATTTCGCCATTAACTAACAAAAGAATTATATGAAAAACCTAAGTGGTATTGGGACTGTATCATGGCAAAATTAGATGGCTTCAGAATGAATATTTCCTGGACATACTACAACAGTTTCATGGACTTTTATAACATCCCTGTTCAGTTTGACTTGAGTGTATTACATGTGCATTTATCTAGTGTCCTAGCATTAACTTCAATGAAAGCCGTCAGTATGGGATCTGTACAAAAATGGAGCATGCTGCAAAAATGACATCTGCATGCTTTTAATTATTTTGCTGTTGCTAATGCATCCCTATGGACTGCTTGATTTGCAGATCTCCTGCGCAGGTGCCCCAAATCAAATCTGCCCGTGGACATTGGGCCTTAGATTCATTTAGTGCAGTGATATAACTAATTTTTGCTTTCAAGACTGCCCTGTTACATAAGTAATCATTGTTGCTGACTCCACAACAGAGAAAAGTATTCAATATTTGGATTGAGTTCATGCTTTACAGATTGAAGCTATTGTATGCCATGATTTTGTGGTGTTTTTATTTTTTTTATTATTTTTTTTATTATTAAACAGTGTCTGCACAACTGTAGGCCAAATGCAGAAGGCCAGGTTAGATTACGACTGTGAGATTCTCGCAGCGGAATGTGACCTGTGCCCCTGCAGTGACCCACAGCTTACCTGTCTTGCGTCATCACTCTTTGCTGTGGATGTGCTGGCTGGTGCACAGCCACACATGTGCAGTTCAGAGCTAGTGCGTCAGCGATGACGCGGCAGTGCGAGCCGTGATTGCTGTGGTGCGGCCAACAGTGCGAGCTGTAGAGGAGGCCAAAGCACATGAGGATAGAAGAGAGTGAGAGGAGGGGGGTGGAGGGAGTCAGGCAGGCCTACATACAGCATGGAGCAGAGGGCTTACTCAGCAGGTTGTCATCAACCTGCTGCTCCTGCTAACACACTATACAGCATCTGCATGCTCTGCTGCTCTCCGCGCACAATTGTTCCGGCTGGGGTATGTATGTATGTATGTATCTCTCTCTCTCTCTCTCTCTCTCTCTCTCTTCCTGTATATATTGTATATAATTGAACACTTTACACACAATTAAAAAATGCATCAAAAACACATGCAGATTTTAATAGTGTATGCAGTTTCTTAAAAACATATGTGATTTTTGAACACCGCAACCAGTTTTTTTATGTGTTTTTCTTAATTGTGGTTCAAAAGTGCAACAAAAAGCATTTCACACACACTTTCAAAAAATGCAGCTCAAAATCATGGCATTTTTACTGCAATGAACAAATTGCCCTCACATAATGTGAGTGCAATCTATTTTTAATGCATGAGGACTAGAGATGAGCGAGCCTAAGCGGTAAGGCAGTTAATTGAGCGAGCATCGCTCTTCTCGAGTAACTGCTTAGTGATCCGAGCAGGCTCGGGTGGGCTGTGGGGGTGAGCGGGGGGGAGTGGAGTGGGGGGAAGAGAGAGAGATCTCCGCTCCTCCCTCGCCCCACGCAGCCTACCCGAGCCTGCTTGGATCACTAAGCAGTTACTCAAGAAGAGTGATGCTCGCTCGAGTAACTGCCTTACTGAGTAGGCTCGCTCATCTCTAATGAGGACCATAAAAAGAATCATTTAGGCTACCTTCTGTTTTTTTTTTTACTACATGAAAAAAATGAATGACACTAACATGGAAAAGGGAAAAATACATCAAAATGCATGAAAATCACATTAAAAAGTGGTGAATTTTTCATTGATTGTAATCGAACTTGCAAGTGTGAATAAGTCCTTATGCTGTGAGAGGGGAAGGGGAGCAGCATGGGGAGATATCAAAACCCAGAATCCACATATCTTTATAGAGAAAAAGAAAATTTACAGATACAAATGTAGCAAAGTTTTTATTGATTGTCATAACTTTTTGCATCAAATAATCTTATCCCTGGCCATTGAAAAGCCATTGTCACCACAGCACATCGACGACATTTAAAACTTATTGAAATTGAAATAACTGCGGCACAGAGCATTTTTTATTCTGTTGAGTCCATTTTTTTTAAATCACTTTTTATTTAAGATTTTTCATTAAACCATACAGACAAAGTATTTCATATTCATACAACAATATAAAGGAAATCTTCAATTTTCAGTTTCAAATGTCAGAATTTTAAAAATTTTGGTTTTATTAATGATTTCTAACACAAATATGGTAGCTTATTTTAATACAATTAGATTTTCATGTCAAAGAAAGGATTGTTAGTAGAGATGAGCGAACGTACTCGTAACGAGTACTTACGCACCCGAGTACCACCATTTTCGAGTACTGCAGTACTCGCGCGTAAAGATTCGGGGGGCGCCGGGGGGGCGGGGAGAGGCGCGGCTGTGCGGGGGGAGCAGCGGGGAACAGGGGGGAGCCCTCTCTCTCTCCCTCTCCCCCCCACTCCCCACTGCTACCCCCTGTGCCGCCACGGCGCCCCCCGAATCTTTACGCGCGAGTACTGCAGTACTCGAAAATGGCGGTACTCGGGTGCGTAAGTACTCGTAACGAGTACGTTCGCTCATCTCTAATTGTTAGCAAGATTTTGAGATGCTAAGTCCAAGTATGCCACAAGTTAGTCTTAACTCGCCCACTTGACTTAGCTTCCTCCACACCATCCGACACCATGCAGCCCAAGGGTGGATGCTGCAGAGAGAGGGAGATTACAAAGATGCGGCATCACCTGACAAACAGAGAATGAAAGGAAAAAACTAATAAAGTAGAAATAAGAAAGAAAGTGGGTGGGGGTGAGAGAAAAGGGTAATGGGGGTGGTGGGGGTCCCAAACAAAGACATTTTTTATTTGTTTAAGGGACTGTGGGTTGTGCGTTCGCAAAGACACACCAACAACATTATCCTATTTATCCCTGATTTGCCTTAAGATAGGACCTCACAAAGTGCGTGAAGCGAATTTTGCTGGTAATCCCTGGTTATTTGTTGAGTATTGTTTCCAGTTTTGAGGAATGTTGAATGTGATAGGTTTATCCAACTTAATAATTCTTCAAAGACACTAATTTCATTTATCTTTACCTTCCATTTAATTATTGATGGAGGGTTTGTTTTTCCCCAAAGGAGGGGGATCAATGTTTTCGCTGCTGAAATTAAATATGAGGTTAGCCTGTCTTTTAGCAGGTTAAAAGATGCACTGGATCTGCTGAGGATGATTTGGCCAGGAGACAGCTGTATATTTTTCTTAAGTATTGCTCCCATTTCACTCGCAACCTCTGCCCTGAATTTTTGAATCTTTTGGCAGTTCCACCAGATATGTAGGTATGATCCAGTATGCTCTTGGCACCTCCAACATCTGCCCATCTTGGAGAGTTTGAATGCATATAACCACTCTGGAATTTTGTACCATCTAGTTAAGAATTTGTAATGGTTCTCCTGCAGCCGGACACATGGGGAAATTGCATATGGGATTTTAAAAATTGTTCTGATTTCGGCATCCGTTATTTTGATGCCCAAATCATTTTCCCATGAAGAGATAAAAGTTGGTCTACCTGTGGCATGAGATGAAGTGACATTTTTAGTTAAATGCGAGATCCTTTTGGACGTTTTATTCTGGCTGATAATTAGTTTTTCAAAATCTATTAGTGATCTCGAGGATAAATGTTGAGTTTTAAAATTTGATATAACAGCAGAGAGATGGGCAAGATGAAGGCTATGCATCTTCCTGAGATTTATTATTGTGTTGAGTCTAAAGATGAGCGAACACCAAAATGTTCGGGTTCGCGTTATTCGAAACGAACTTCCCCCGATGTTCGGGTGTTCGTTTCGAATAACGAACCCCATTGAAGTCAATGGGCGACCGGAACATTTTTGTATTTCGCCGATGCTCGCTAAGGTTTTCATGTGTGAAAATCTTGGCAATTCAAGAAAATGATGGGAACGACACAGCAACGGATAGGGCAGGCGAGGGGCTACATGTTGGGCTGCATCTCAAGTTCACAGGTCCCACTATTAAGCCACAATAGTGGCAAGAGTGAGACCCCCCCCCCCCCCCCGCACTGTCAGCATAACGATCGTTCTCCTCTGCCACAGCTGTAACAGCTGTGGCAGAGAAGAACGATGTTAGCCCATTGAATTCAATGGAGCCGTCAATACAGCCGACTCCACTGAATGCAATGGGCTGCCGGCGATCGCGGGATGAATTGTCGGAAAGGGGTTAAATATATAAGCCCTTTCCTGCAATTCATCCAGAAATGTGTAAAAATAAAAAATATATATATACTCACCTGGTGCCGGCAGACGGAGTTCAGCGCGGCAGGCTGCAGTTCTCCTGAACTGCTCTGAACAGCTGTGAGTAGTATTCAGCAGCCGGGGATTTAAAATCCCCGCCTGCTGAATAAGATGCCTCTGATTGGTCACAGCCTGACCAATCAGAGGCAGCCCTCACTCACCCATTCATGAATTCATGAATGGGTGTGAGTGAGGGCTGGCCTCTGATTGGTCAGGCTGTGACCATTCAGAGGCATCTTATTCAGCAGGCAGGGATTTTAAATCCCCGGCTGCTGAATACTACTCACAGCTGTTCAGAGCAGTTCAGGAGAACTGCAGCCTGCCGCGCTGAACTCCGTCTGCCGGCACCAGGTGAGTATATATATATTTTTTATTTTTACACATTTCTGGATGAATTGCAGGGAAGGGCTTATATATTTAACCCCTTTCCGACAATTCATCCCGCGATCGCCGGCAGCCCATTGCATTCAGTGGAGTCGGCTGTATTGCCGGTTCCATTGAATTCAATGGGCAAACATCGTTCTTCTCTGTCACAGCTGTTACAGCTGTGGCAGAGAAGAAGGATTTGTCTTCTATATGTTCTCAATGGGGTTGGCGCTGCTGCCGCCGGCCCCATTGAGCGCATATAGAAAAGATTTCTCAGGGAAGAAAGTTAAAGTAACCCGAACATCCGAACATCGTGTGGTGTTCGTTACGAATAACGAACATCCCGAACACCCTAATATTCGCCCGAGCATCAAGCTCGGACGAGTACGTTCGCTCATCTCTAGTTGAGTCCATTTAAACTGGGTTGCTTCCGTAGGATAGAGAGGGTAAGATAAGACGCAACATATGAAGGTTACAAATGATACATTTTGATTTTCTTTTTTAATTGCCAATGCATCTCTGCATGATTTATCTGTATTTTTTGCACTATTTAACAAAGTACTACAACAACTACAGTTTCCAAAACAAGATTATCTAATGTACTTGCCTCCTTTAGTGCCAAACCCACTTAGTTTAAACCACCAGCATAAAAGAGCAAAATGAATGTCTTCAGTGCTGTTGTCTGTTCTGCCATTTATACTTCTAAACAATGGGACAATGAAATCATTCACTTGAGAGGTTAAAGTTAATTTCTTTGCAGCCATGCAGCCCAAATATTATAATTACATGGACATTTTAAAGCATGCAAATCTGTTGTATTTGCTATGCAGCTCAGTTGAATTGAGATAGGAAGTGTAAGCAATGATGATGAATATCAAAAGGGTATTTTCCACAAAGGTTACATCAAGGTCGGACCTTTGAAAAATTAACAATTTAATACATTTTTTATTATAATGAAGATATATTTATTGCTTTATTAGTTTTAAAATAGTTGATAATTATTGAAATTATACATTGTCATTTACTTTAGTTTGCAAGTCAAAATTGTATGCCTGTTGTCTTTTTCTCTGTTAGTACAAGGATCTCATTGTTAAAATGCTGCAGCCAACTGAAAGTATTTTACACAATACCTACAGAATTTTGTGCTTTGTTCATTATAAGACAGAAGTTTTGGTCACCATAATTTCTTACTATAAAAGCTAAAACTTGCTTTTATCAGTCTACCTCTATAGAGAAGATGATGAAAGGAAATGCAAGTTTGATTACTAGGATGTTCTACAAGTATATTTGAGCTTGATTCATATGATTAATATAAGTCCATATGACCCTCATTGCTAATCAATTTGTAATTTTATCTTTATCAAAGTCATGCGATATTTTACAAAGCAATCTATGAAGTTTTAAAGTGCTTTCATGTATAGTATATGGCTGCTCTTTCTGCAGACTGGAGAGGAAAAAGTACTGTATAATTGGCCCAGGATGTGAATTATAAAACCATGCTCCATATTCAGGAAACCGTGTTCACACATAAGGCCAGGAATTGTGAAATTTACTGCTGTTGTTTTAATAGTTATGAAATATATACTGATCTTACCTAATTTTAGGATTTCTGCTCTTGAATCTTTACAGGTGATAATATACTCTAATTGAATTAGGTGTTTGTTAGTAGAACATGCATTTTCTTTTAATATGATGGCTACATTCTTAGGCCTTAGTCACACAGGCGTTTTTTGCCGTGATTTGCGGATCGCATGACGGATGCGCATCCGCAAATCGCGTGACCGGGGCCGAAAAATCGCCCGAAAAAACTGCTCCTAGCCGCGTTTCAATAGAAACGGGCCGGAGCTGTCCAGCGCATTGAATTTAATGGAGCCGGCAATACAGCTGGCTCCATTGAAAGCAATGCGCTGCGGGCGATCTCACGATGAATTGTCGGGAAGGGCTTAAATATATAAGCCCTTCCCTGCAATTCATCCAGAAATGTGTAAAAATAAAAAAAATATATATACTCACCTTGTCCCGGCAGACGGAGTTCAGCGCTGCCGGCAGGCAGTGGGTGTCAGTGAGAGCTGCCCCTGATTGGTCCCTGCGCTTAAGCCCTTCCCGACAATTCATCCCGCGATCGCCGGCAGCCCATTGCTTTCAATGGAGCCGGCTGTATTGCCGGCTCCATTGAATTCAATGGGGAAACATCGTTCTTCTCTGCCACAGCTGTTTGTTTAGTATATGCTCTCAATGGGGTCGGCGCTGCTGCCGCCGGCCCCATTGGGCGCATATAGAGAAGAGAACAGGAATCGCAGATCGCAGATAGGTGCGATCTGTGATTTCTGTTCTATAATTTATCGGACGAGCGCATAAAAAGTGCTCATGTGTCCGATACCATTGCAAAGCAATGGTTTTATAAAATCGCCGGACACATGCACATGCGCAAATCGCGCGAAAAAACGCCCGTCTGACTAAGGCCTTAGTGTAATTTAGTGATAGATATATGGTCAGTGCTAATTGCTCACTCATGATCATAGGAAAACCAAACAAAATCTTAAACTCTAAGTCCATCTTCACCGCCATTTCAAATTGTTTCAATATAACTAAACAGGCAAATAGTCTTTATTATAGTCTTTATTCTGAATTTCCTTATTTAGCTTTATTACTAGATTTATCAAACAACTGAACAACCAACTGAAAGAAGCAGTGCAAAACCGAAAAACATGGAGAGAGTTTGCTTTTAGGGTCACTGAGGGTCATAAACAACTAAACGGCTAACAACAACTAGATTTATACAGACATGAAAGGAAGTCTAACATCTGCGACTACTCACATCTTTAAAGACCGCATAATACCACATACAACCTCCATAATTCAATTCAGATTTTATAAAATGACATAGATAACCACTATTGAAGTGTGTATACATTTTTGGGACACCCTGTATATGGTACATGAACAAGAAGTAGGGGACATACTGTATAGAAAATAATAGGAACCGAATAGTCAGATTACACATGGTTTGTTGTCTTTTACCACAGTAACATATTGATGATTTTCAAGTGGCTTTATTTTTCATTACTAGATTGACCCGATGTTTGCTAAGCGAACATAAAATGTTTCAAAAGTGGCAGTTGTGAACTTCTAAATCTACTTGGTTAGGTGATTATTTAGAGTGTCACTTTGTATTTGGAGCAGATATCTAATATAAAAAGCCTACAAGTCTTTCTCTCTGCTTGTCTGTACTTCTGCTTGACTGTCTTTCTCTCTCTCTCTCTCTCTCTCTGTCTCTTTCTGTCTCTTTCATTGTCTGTCTCTCTGTCTCTATCTCTCTCTGTCTGTTCCTTTCTCTCTATCTGTGTCTCTCATTGTCCATCTCTCTTTCTCTCTGTCTGCTTTCTCTATCAGTCTCTTTCATTGTCTGTCTCTCTCTCTCTCGCTTTGTGTGTTGGTATCGCTCTGTCTCTTACATTCTCTTTCTGTCACTCTCTGTCTTTCCCTCTCTGTCTCTCACTCTCTCTCTATCACTTGCTCTTTCTCTCTCTCTGTCTCTCTATCGCTCTCTCTATGTCTCTCCATCACTCTCTTTGGGTCTTTCTATTGCTCTAACTGTCTATTACTCTTGTTCAGCCTGTCTATCACTCTCATTCTCTGTCTATCACTCTTGTTCTGTCTGTCTATCGCTCTTGTTCTGTCTGTCTATTGCTCTCTCTCTGTCTGTCTATTGCTATCTCTCTCTGTTTCTCTATCACTCTCTTTCTTTCTGTCTCTCCATCACTCTGTCTGTCTTTCTATCACTCTGTCTCTCTATTGCTCTCTCTGTCTGTCTCACTATCTCTCTCTGTCTCTTTCGCTCTCTCTCTATTGTTCTTGGTTGGGTAGTGTATGGTGCAGCTTAGCAACGCTTCATTCATTCCAGCGCATGCCTGAAGCACAGCAGCGCATGCCCATAGACTTAACATTGTAACTTTCAACCCATCTGATAGGTCCCTGAATGTATTAAACTCACATTTGATGATTTTACGGCACCTGTGAGCATGTGTGTCATCTAATGACACCAACATCATACACCAAAGTTAAAGCAAAGAGGTCAAAATGTGGTGCAAGAAAAAGTATGTAGGCTTATTTATATTAGATGGATAAATTGGAGCAATTGAAAAATTGGTTACCAAATTTTGTTACCTTCAATATTAGAACTCCCCAGCAACACAGGGTCGTTGACAACTTTTTATAAAATTGTAACATTATTGCAACTGACATTGGACCTCAATATTTCAATATGGAGGACATTTTTGAGCATTTGTACTGTTAGCGCAAAATCCGCTATTTCAGATATACTGTGTGTTTCAAATTTAGATAATATGTATAATATGTGCAGGCCTGGAGAGCCTTTCAAAGACCACGAGTCTACATCATGTGTCCCCAAAAGTGTCTGCAACTTTATTCACGGGCGTAAAGTTTAAATAAAATCTCAACACAGGAACTGAAGTAATTTAGGATACAGTTACATTATTTTGTGAGCTGATAGGTCATTCTCAGAGGGAGGTATTTGTGAGGTAGCTTGTGAGGTCATCCATCTGGGAGGAACTTCGGTTAGCACGCTCAGTTCATTCTTGAATTTGGTCTCATGAGAAGAACATCCTGTTTCTCCTCTCTGCTTGTCGAAGACAAAGACATTTCTAGATAGGTTTCTGCCAGTTAGAACCGGTTTGACCAGTTCTTGGACACACAGCACTGCTCCTCCAATTCTTGTGGAGGTGGGGGGGGGGGCGATGTTCCCTTCCCCTAGAGGTTTACATTATAGACAAAATATAGTATCTTAACAGTTGACAACAGAAAATACATACAAAATGGTGAACCTATTGGAAATCTCCCACAATTCCCTCCTTTGTTGTGTGTATTTTCATTCTCCTGGATAGTTTTTTCCTTCCTATTTATGTTCTCGGGCCTTTCCCTACCGCCTACAGGGGACCCTAGCTGTCACCTCCGCCATGTGGCTGCCTCCCGCAAGGGTGACACCACATGCCTGTACCCTTTCCCTGTCTCCTACCTTATCCCTTCCTACTGCTGGGTGATATCCAGGATAAGGAAAATACCTCACAACATGTTACATTTTCCCAACGGTATTCTAGGTAGATGGCTCCTAAAATATTTATCTTTTTTTTTCACGTTTTCTGCATAAGCCACCTTGTTCATAGTTTACATGATATAACATGTCTATTGTGATCGGCTTACCAAGGTGTGATTTCAGGTTATATTGTTTGTTACATGTTAACATTGGTCTGATTACACAATATGGCTGAAACATTGGTACACTTACTGCTACCTTATTGTATCTGTTGACATTTTTCCGATCTTTGGCACATTACCAGGGGCGTAACTATAGAGGATACAGGAGATGCGGTTGCACGCGGGCCCAGGAGCTTCAAGTTACGCCTCTGCACATTACATATGAAACAGTATAACCCTCTTCACAGGATTTACGTCGCCTATTACCCTTATGAGGAAGAAGAGAAACGACGCCCCAATAACCGCAAGGGTCCTACATATAACAAAGGATAAGGGCCACATTTGTCTCCTCCCTTGATAATCTTTATTCAATGTCTGACATGAACCCAAATTAGCTTTTCTTCAAGTTTCACTGTGATCGTAGTGGTTAACAGCACTTGATAGGGTTCATTGTTCTTGAGTCCAAGCTCTTCCTTGGGTCTTTTTAGGACAACCCAACCACCTGAAAGCAAACTATGCGACTCTTGATCTGGAAACAAGGAGAATGCACATTTTTGAGTGACAATTGATATAACTCCTGATATAAGGCACTCACATGGGAGGTGAGGCCCTCCTTTTTGGCCTGAATAAGGATAGGCCTATTACAGGAGCCCTACCAAACAAAACCTTCATAAGGACTCAACTTAGTCTTACAATTAGGCGTGGTTCTAATCGAGTAGATGACTAATAAAATGTTTACCTCTATTATTTACTATGACTTCTGGTGTATCAAAATATTCAAAATTACTTTCATAAAACATATTTTTTTTGTCATATTCTTGGCGCGTTAAAAATTATTATTTTTTTTTATTTCTCAAGCCACGCCTCCAACTAACATGAAAATAGGTCTATGCAAACCAACAACTCCAAACACCTACCTTTGGTAGCTGTATGCTATCATTTTGCAGTCACTGATACAGATTGTTTGGCTCGCACCGAGAAGGTACCTTGACCAATTGGCCTGGATTGTAACGGGTGCATATCATGCATCCTTGTACAATCCATATTGCAGCAGTGTTGAACCCTGGAGTAAGCCAAGCAGAAGACACCATACCACACATTACCTCCTTGGATGAATGGATTAGCTCAGGGATCAGGTGTGACATCATGGAGTACAGCGTGCAGGGGAGGCACAGGCATTTACCTTTCTGCCAGACCCCAGTAGCATTCCGCTCGCTTTTCCACTCCTCCTTTTTCTTCTTTTGAGGCCTGTTCCTGCAATTCAAGCAACAGAGAAATATCTACACCTGTTTCAGGTGCAATCAGGTTACCAGCCATTACCTCATTCAAGGGAAGTCAGGCTGCTGCGATGCCTGCTCTCTGGTTCCTTCCGGCCTCAGTGGTTGTCTCTTTGGCATAAGCCTAGACTCTGATGATAACTCACCTGTGTGGAAAGAGCTAAAACCTGGTAGAACAAAGACACTGCTTCTGCATTCTGGATTGGCTTACTCAAGGACCCCATGAAACTTCCACTGTGCCACAAAGGATGTGAAATCATGTACGATTCCAAATGTGTACCTTAAGTTGGTGCAGACATTAACAGTCTTACCTGCAGCCAGCTTACATATTTCAGTGAGCGCCATCACCTCTATTTCCTGAGTAACTGAGTGTCTCAGGAGGAAAAGAGTGTTTTTTGTATAATTACCTCTTTCTGTCGGATACCACTGCATAGCCTGTTTTGCTTGTCCATTTCCACGATATTTGGAACCATCTATGGGAAAAACTCAAGATTTACATTAATCATGGCAGTTTCAACATTTTTGTTAGGACCCCTAGTTTCTCTTTTCATTCGTGTATCTACAACCATGTGCTTGCTATTTAATGTTATGGTCTGCACCTGCTGCCCCTTCCTCTCAACCTTCTGAATTCAGTAAAAGATATGAAACGGCATTTGGAACTATACCCCACTTGATTGCGATATGTGAGGGTGCTAGCAGGACAGTCTCATACATAGTCTGGAAGCTGAAAGATGTTTAGTTTGCACTCTATGCAGTATTTTATGGCCCCTTGAGGGAGCATGACGTTCTGGGAGCATGACGTTATGGCCCCTGGGAGCATGAGGGAGCACACCATCTCTGGTACCTGCACTAAAACATATTGCAAACAGGAGAGGAAATATTGTTATTACAATCTACAACCATAACAACTGCACAAATGATGGTTAACTATTGGTTTACTAAGGGACTAGTAACCCTGATACCATTTGGGATAAACTCAATTACTGGCATCAAAAAATGTACTTATTTTTTTTCCAAATGTAACGATCTTCACGTAAAATACTGTTGTTAATTGAAAATGAGATACATTATAAAATAGAACTTTTGTTACTAAAGTACTTAACGGGTGTTCCAAGTACACAAATTTCTCATTTTAGTATCTTAATTCAATGATATTTAAATAAACAGAACTCAATATTTTTCAATTCTCCACATACTCCAAGAACCTATATATATATATATATATATATATATACCAACATCCACTTAAATGGAGACACACTTCTCTCCTAGGCTGGTCTGTGTGGAGGGTGGAGCAAGACCTCTTCCTATTGTTCTTCCCTCCCATCTCCTTACATCACCTAACTCCACCCCCTGTGGCCTGGCTCAGCTTTTGGTCTTTTTTGCCTCATTTCATTTCTGGTTACCGGACAGTATACACACCATATAACACAATCTAACTCTCATACGGGCCCTTCCATTTATACACAGAAATTTACACACACTAGGAGTTTCATTCACTCATATACAGACTGATAAGTATCTCATGTGAAGTGGAAAGTGGGATTGTATTTACTGTACATCGGACTCCTCATATTGAACAAAGTATATATATATATATATATATATATATATATATATATATATATACATATATATATATATATATAAGAAAAACTCTTATGTACCGCGGTTTTTACATATTTTGTCCAGCATAGGCTATCCAATGACAAACATAATACAACTTATGCCCATTTCCACCCACATACTTACATTCACCACTCCATATAGCAACCATTATCACCGTTCATTGTTAAACCTTTTACCTTTTCTTAACTCATTGACTTGCTTTTTCCTTCACCCATTTTTGTTTGTCCAGTTGTGTTTACAAACATCATCTCATTGAATTTGCTTGGGAGTCATACTTGATTTTTCCCACACCTCAAGACACAGGTCTGGCTTACCTCACTAATAAGCACTTACAATTTCGTCCCTGCCCATCTTGTCGTAATTGGAAAAATCCTTAATTAATTGAGATTCTCTACTCCCGCACTTCATGGCACAGAACTGTACTTTTGGCACCACATTGTGGAACCTCAACAGCCTGCTTGGCCTGCCATAATCGGAGGATAATCTCTGGCTAGCCCACATCTTTCATCAGGCAGGCCTCTCTGCTGTCTGGTACCAATTACTCCAAGCCAAAATCCTTTGAGTTGATGACTACTAGCATGGCAAATGAAAGCATTCCATGTCCACCTCTCCCGCCACATAACAAAGGGAGACCTCATCAGCGACATGTTGAACAATGGAGACTCTCTCACCGCATGGACACACTACTGTTTTTAACCAGCAACTTTTAAGCACTACTATAACCTTCAGCTAAAATTGCTTACATCAACTTTTCTTTTTACTTTGTTTTAACAAGTTATCCTACACATTCTTTGTTCCTTATTAACCTGCAAACTCTGTTCACACCATTCACTACTACAGAGACAATATAAACCCCCCATAGCTCACACCTTTTTACACTCAGGAAATTACTTCACAGACAACATAAAAACCACACAATATATCTACTTCATAGTTCTTTTGATACAGACATCATATTTCAACTCACTCGGCCTGGGGCGGATCATAGCAGAGAGGGAGAGATGATACAGGTACAAGAATAACTTATTACCTTGTTTGAGCTCATTATCTGTCCGTCTCTGCTTCGAAGTCCCCTTGTGTCCGGATAATGATGAAATATCTTTATATCTCTGTATCTTCATTATCCCAGCGGTGCCTCCAAATTTGTTAGCGCAAAATTCGCTATTTCAGATATACTGTGTGTTTCAAATTTAGATAATATGTATAATATGTGCAGGCCTGGAGAGCCTTTCAAAGACCACAAGTCTACATCATGTGTCCCCAAAAGAGTCTGCAACTTTATTCACGGGCGTAAAGTTTAAATAAAATCTCAACACAGGAACTGAAGTAATTTAGGATACAGTTACATTATTTAGTGAGCTGATAGATCATTCTCAGAGGGAGGTATTTGTGAGGTAGCTTGTGAGGTCATCCATCTGGGAGGAACTTCGGTAAGCACGCTCAGTTCATTCTTGAATTGGGTCTCATGAGAAGAGCAACCTGTTTCTCCTCTCTGCTTGTCGAAGACAAAGACATTTCTAGATAGGTTTCTGCCAGTTAGAACCGGTTTGACCAGTTCTTGGACACACAGCACTGCTCCTCCAATTCTTGTGGAGGTGGGGGGCGATGTTCCCTTCCCCCAGAGGTTTACATTATAGACAAAATATAGTATCTTAACAGTTGACAACAGAAAATACATACAAAATGGTGAACCTATTGGAAATCTCCCACAGTACTGATTGTAATAAGAATTAAGACCAAGTCATCATTATTTTGATTACTGTAGGATCTTTCCCCTCGTAAGGAAACAATAATTGCAAACTAGGGATGAAATTATGTTGGTGTGGAGCCCAAGCCTTAGAAGCATTTTAAAAGATCGACTAGACAAAATCAGCAAGATATTTATAAGCTTGTGGATATGCATACTTTCTTGAATCTTCTGGTAGATCTCAGGTATGCAGTGCTTGTAAATCCAAATGGAAGCCACTTGCACTGTAATGACCACATCTATGAAACGCCTCCCTATAAGATGTGACTGAGGAAGCACAATAAGATTTTCCTACATGATAATTTATGATTCCCGTACTGCTTTACTGCTTTACAGTACGAAATACTGATACATTTTATCTTCGGTACTGTTTTCAACTATACTATACCTTTACCAACTAGGATGGATTTTTCTCAAATTTTAAAAAATAAAGTTAGTATGCAAATTTATGTGTACCTAGAAATTTGTCCATTCTTTCAAATTACAGGATTTCAGTATATAGACTTCAGCAGTAATCTTGAAATGCCACTGAGGATCCTTCTAAAATATAATTTTAACTAAAGTAAAATCTAAAAAAAATAAGGCAAAAAGAAACACTTGCCTATATGAACCCCAGATCATCAACAGACGAAAAATAATGAACACAAATGTAGAGGGGAAAGAAGAATTAATTCTAAAGGCACTTGTGAATGGTCAGCCAAGAGCCTGAAGACCAAGAATACCAAGTTGCCCCCATGGAGTGAATACCCATATATAGATATTTTTGAGAGGATGGTTATTGCAGATCTAAATAAACTATTGAAAAATAAAATGCCATATAATACTCTTACCTCTGAGGAGATGAAAAGGTTAAAATCCCTGGAATCTGATCATAATCTGGTTGTCAAGCCTTCTGATAAAGAAGGTAATATTGTCATTCTTAATTATAAGCAATATGTGACTGAGTATATCCATTTTGGATCATAAAATGGGCTACCAACATTTAGATGTATATCCAACAGATCACTATCTTGCCTTTTTTTAATTATTACTGGAAGGGGAGAAGTTTGATCTCAGTGGATGAATATCAATTTATGACACCCTTCAGTCCTCATGTTGAGAATTTTGATTGTCTCCATAAGGTCTACAAGGGATTGTTACCTTTGAAATGGAGACTGATAGTCTCTGGAATTGACAGTCTAATGCAAAATGCTGGGATTTACGTCAAGAAAGTCCTGTGCCCTTTTACGGAGGCTCTTCCGTTCTATGTGAGGGAGACTATGGACATTTTAAAATATCTGGAGGGCATTGTGGCACAGAGTGATATCAAGTTGGCAACCCTAGATGTGGAAGCTCTATATAGTTTGATACCACATGATAAGGGATGTGAAGTCATTTTATTTTTTCTAATGCAAAATGTTGGGATCTACGTTGAGAAAGTCCTTTGGCCTTTTACAGAGGCCCTTCTGTCCTATATGAGGGACAGTATGGACATTTTAAAACATCTGGAGGACATTGTGGTAGATAGTGATCTCAAGTTGGCAAGCCTAGGCGTGGAAGCTCTATATAGTTAGATACCGCACGATGAGTGATGTGAAGTAATTTCTTTTTTTTTCTCCTACAACAGGGAACATATTATGGGGAGCATAGTTCTTTCATCATTGATCTTGTCTGTTTTGTGTTTAAACACAATGATTTGCTTTTAATGGAAAAAAATCTAGCACCAGCTCACGGGTACGGTCATGGGGAGCTTATTTGCCCCGATGTATGCGAACCTCTTCGTGGACTGGTTGGAGAAGTTTGTGTTCATAGACAGCTCTAAGGACTGGACTGATAGTTTCCTTTTATTACTCTGGTATATTGATAACATCTTTGTCTGGTGGATGGGTACAGTTGACCACTTTTTTGATTATATTGGGCATTTCAATCAGAAAACTCTGGGCCTACACTTCATGGCTGATATACAAGATCTCAGCATTTCCTTTTTGGATTTATTAATAAATAAGGGTATAGACGGTAGACTTGTTACTACGTTACTAGTTATTATACAAAAAACATTACAGCCACCAATAACTTTTTAAGTTAGTATAGTTTACATCCAACCCCTCTTTAAAAGGTATTCCCAAAAGCTAATTCCTTAGACTGAGATGTAATTGCTCAAATGATCATGACTTTGAAAGAGGGGTACTTTCCCCTGGTAATCCTTATTTGGAAAGGGGTTACCCTAGTTAAATTATTAATAAAGAATATAGGTTTGCACGTGATCATTATAGAAGTGGTTTATTGGTACCTAGGGTCTGTCCTTAGGCAGGGACATCATGAGTTATTGGCACCTACGATACTCTATCTAGATATATTTATGAATTCCTGGACAAACACTGGAATCTTTTGGGCTTAGATAAGTATATAATGGGGTTATTACACACACATCCCTCTATCACATATCGAAGAGGTAAGAATTTTAAGGACTGGCTAGTGCATAGCCATATTAATACTATCCCTGCCCTCTGTGAGTTAAATTGAGTGAGAAAATCTGAAGAACAGGTTCCCATGTTCTAAGTGTAAGGCATTTTGCAAAAGATGGGACGATGTAAATAAGAGACATACGAGTAGAGAAACTATGTGGATCTATAGACTTGCCAACCCAAAGGGCTGAATGAACAACTTTCCTTTGCTTTTCCTATCCTTATTTTTCTGTGGTTTTATATATAGCACTGCAGAAAAAGTGGGCGCTATACAAATAATGATTATTATTGTGGGCGGTATCTCTGGCAGGCTCTATTGGGAAGGTATCTGGTGTCCTCAATGCATGCTTCTCCATTAAAACTGTGGCACTTTTTCATCTTTTTTAAAATTTAGAATTTATATTGGATTGCTCTTGATGAATCTCTTGAGAGGAAATGTGTTGAGAAAGGCTTGAGCAAAGATTAGAAGAGCAGAGTCTAGAGGAGCTTAGAACAATATATAGAAGAGATTTTTTTTTAGCTTGGACAGAATTCTATGGGCATAGTTTAGAACCTAGTTTACTAGCAGTTTATTATCTTAGCTACAAGGTGGTTTTAAAATCTATGGGACGGTTACATCTATCCTCTCAGATCTATAACTATTATTGACTCACTCGCTGTTAAGGCCCATTTAGATGGGCAAGTAGCCTCTCACGTGCTTTTGCACAGGAGCGAGTATCCTTTCTTCACAGGGGGGCGGCTGCAGGAGATTTCTCTCCTCGCGCTCCCCTGCCCCTTACATTCACTTAACGTAGTGGTTGTTCAGTACTGAACAGCTGCTATTTACACTGAACTATGAGAGTTCACTATGTTAAAGGGGTTGTCCCGCGCCGAAACGTTTTTTTTTTTTTTCAACACCCCCCCCCGTTCGGCGCGAGACAACCCCGATGCAGGGGTTAAAAAAGAACACCGCACAGGGCTTACCTGAATCCCCACGCTCCGGTGACTTCTTACTTACCTGCTGAAGATGGCCGCCGGGATCTTCTCCCTCGGTGGACCACAGGGCTTCTGTGCGGTCCATTGCTGATTCCAGCCTCCTGATTGGCTGGAATCGGCACGTGACGGGGCGGAGCTACCAGGAGCCGGTCTCAGGCACGAGCGGCCCCATTCAGAAAACAAGAAGACCGGACTGCGCAAGCGCGTCTAATCCGGCGATTAGACGCTGAAAATTAGACGGCTCCATGGAAACGAGGACGCTAGCAATGGAGCAGGTAAGTGAAAAACTTCTGATAACTTCTGTATGGCTCATAATTAATGCACAATGTACATTACAAAGTGCATTAATATGGCCATACAGAAGTGTATAGACCCACTTGCTTTCGCGGGACAACCCCTTTAAGTGAATGTAGAGGGGTGGGGGAGCTTGAGGAGAGAAATCTCCTCCTGCTGCCCCACTCTGAGCCAACAATATTCACTCTCATGCAGCAGCATGGGAGCGAATATGTGCAGAACTGAGTGTCGGGTTTTGTCTGCCCGACATTCGTCCCATCTAAATGGCCCTTTAGACGAGTGAGATAATTTATCCTTTTGATACATAATTAAGCCACACTGGAATGATTATGGCTATTCAACTGTTCTGTGTCTCTTTCCACTATAACATCTGAGTGGAATATCGACGATCAGCCAATATCTTTATTTCAATATCACATTAGTGGCGTGGAGATCTCTCAGAGAGGTTGTTCTCTATTATTAGGGAGTTTATTATCTCTGATATTAGGCATACTTTCACATAAAGATTCAATTGTATGCATGCAGGTGGTTTGAGCAAGCTTTCATCCTCCCCCTTACATGTTCCATGACCCTTTGTGATTTACTGTCTTTAACATCTTGTCATTGGAACCTGCTATTGGGTAAATCCGGTCTATTGACTGACCAGTCACCAGTGCCTTCAGAATTAATTCTCCTTCGCTCTCTACGTTTTTGTTTATTATTTTTCATCTGTTTATGATCTGCGGTTCATATAGTCAAGTGCTTCTTTCTGTCTTCCTTTTTTAGATTTTACTTTAATAAAAGTTATATTTTAGAAGGATCCTCAGTAGAGATGAGCGAACGTGCTCGGCCCCGCCCCTTTTTCGCCCGAGTACCGCGATTTTCGAGTACTTCCGTACTCGGGCGAAAAAATTCGGGGGCGCCGTGGCGGCGCGGGGGGTTGCAGCGGGGAGTGGGGGGGAGAGGGAGAGAGAGAGGGCTCCCCCCTGTTCCCCGCTGCTACCCCCCGCACCGCCGCACCTCTCCCCGCCCCCCGGCGCCCCCCGAATCTTTACGCGCGAGTACTGAAGTACTCGAAAATGGCGGTACTCGGGTGCGTAAGTGCTCATTACGAGTACGTTCGCTCATCTCTAATCCTCAGTAATATTTATACTATTTGATTGATTCTTCACTGTGAATTTGTAATCTGGAAATGCCATGCAATTGTCTATACAATTATGTTAGCAGATAGCGATAAGGAAAATTGTACAGTATATACATAAATATGGGGATCATATTCCTGTACATTAAAACTGCCAAATGGAGAAAATTTCTTAATAGCTTGACCTAAATGGTTCAAAGGATGCTGATTTTTTAAAATGCTACTGTACAGTTTACTTTAATAGCAATGACCAGATACATCAATGGACCAGGATACTTTTCTTAAGTGTAATAATAGTAAAAGTTGTATAACTACTAGATTACTGAACATAGTTTGTTCATTCAACAAATTATTCTGACTGCAAGATTAGGAGTCAAGAAGGATTTTTTTCCCTAAAGGAGGAAAATTAGTTTCTACAGTACCTCATGTTTTTTCCTCTCTAAACCAACACTACAGGATAACAGGATATGTCTTTTTTTTTAGCCTTACAAACTATGTTACTATGTGCAGTATGCATAGAAAAGAGATTCTAAAAATTATACTAGTTTAGTCAAGTTGGTAAAAGCAACCATTGAGAAAAGTCACTTTTGGATATATCTTATGAATGAGTATTATGAATTATTTTAATTTTCCTCTACTATATCTTTATTTTTACATTTTCTAGCCAGAATATTTGTATCATATTTGTTGGGTATTTTCAATCACTATATTCCATCTAGCCATATTTTCCAGAACTCTTTTTCTATTTTTTCCTTTGTGGACATCAGATGAATGCTTTCAATAACAGACAAGTTGACAAGAAGAACATGCTAAGAAATGCTGTGTGCATTTTGGTCTTCCTTTAACAACAATCAATTTGTGGGATAGACGAAAACATGCAATCTGATGTATTTTCAAATACAGAAAGCGTAAAAAGGTTTTTTCTTTTTTTTATTTCTGTTATAAGCAAAGCCATTGTTCCGAAAATAATAAGGGAATCACAGCTATATTTTTAAGCCATTTTTGTTTTATCAAGAGAGACAAATAACTTCTCTGAAATACATGCATTTTTGTTCTGCTTATTTTTTTTTTCATTAAAATCGTTATACATGAAATGCAAAATATGTAGAATATTTTAACAAGGCCTGATTTTGGGCATTAAAGATTGAATTAAAATGATCACTTTAAATGCTTTCATACTGTGCATGTGTTAGATCATAAACAAATTGAGCATGCACAAGATTTCTGTGATTAGGTAGATGTCACAATGAATGTCTTCTGGTTGCAAAAATGCCATTTATGGGAAAGAGGATGTTGCTGGGCAGGACTATGCAGTGAGAACCAGAGCACTTAATGCTCTTGGGAATACTCCCAAAGTACTTACCAATTAATAATATTATCATTAGACAGACTGACAGAGCAATCAGTCACCAAGGTCACCTCAACCAAGTGGCTTTCTGTCTCCCTGGTGCTAGGATTCAGAATGTCCTGGACTGAGTGAATTGGGTACTGAGTAGGAATGGACCTGAACAAGCAATATTAGTCTATAATGGAATCCGTATTGGGAATTGTACTTAGGAAAACTGCCTATGTGCAACACAGGAAGACAAAGGGAGTGTTATGCCTGGCTATAGTTCTTGGAGTAAGGAAGAGAGCTTTGGGGTTCAAAGAACTATGGTGTCGCGTCCAACCGGACGTGCAATATCCAAAACAAACGAAAAGGCACAGCCATGCAACGAAAATACTAAACTACGGGAATACCTCTCCCTACAGACCCCTAAGCCGGGGAGGGGCCCTGCCTACTCGGCGGACCGATCGCTCCAATAGGTGCGGACCCGCACGCATGCCTGGGCCACTGACAATTCCCTATCAGGGAGCCCTAATACAAAAGATAGGAACAGAAAACCAAACAAATGCAGATATAAAGAACTTAGCTTATACAAGCAGGAGCTTCAACCAGGAGGTGTTCCACAGCAGCTGTCCAGCGGCAACTGAAGCATTGACCAGCAACTGGGGTCAATACTAGCACTGCTTAAATAGGAGCAGAGCTACTCCGCACCAGATGATGACTGATATCACTCTTGCAGTCACCACACCCCTCAGCTTCGGGAGAGGTAAGGAAATTGGTAAACCCTGGTCTGGCCTGCAAGCAAGGCGAAAGCCTCAGAATGGCTGCAACAGTACCTCCCCTTCTAGAAGGGACCCCAGGACCCTTAGGACCAGGACGATCAGACGATCCGCATGAACATCCGCTGCAGGAACCCATGACCTCTCTTCTGGGCCATAACCGCGCCAATGTACAAGGTACTGCAAGGAATTGCTGACTCGACGGGAGTCCAAAATGCGACTTATTAAAAACTGCACCTCCCCATCCACTAGCACAGGAGCCGGGGGTGGTGAGTCATTCCCAGAATCGATTAATCTTTTGAGCAGAGATTTGTGGAACACATTGTTAATCTTCATCGCACTGAGAATTTCTAACCGGAAAGCAACCGCGTTAATCTTCTCAATTATTTTAAACAGACCAATAAATCGCGGGCCCAGTTCAGCGGACAGTTGTTTGAGTTTTATATTTCTGGTAGACAACCAAA
This sequence comes from Eleutherodactylus coqui, assembly GCF_035609145.1. Classification (NCBI taxonomy): domain Eukaryota; kingdom Metazoa; phylum Chordata; class Amphibia; order Anura; family Eleutherodactylidae; genus Eleutherodactylus; species Eleutherodactylus coqui. Next base: position 75,231,562 of record NC_089838.1, read on the forward strand.
CCAAGTCTTCAACACAGAATCCCGCCCCCTCAGAGCGGTGACTGTCTGCAACTGGCTTGCTCCGCCGAACGGATCGCTGTAAATTTTTCTGGACCTCCACCCACCCGGCTTCAATATCAGAACAAAACTCATTTGCTCCAGGTACCTCCGAAACCCTCTTGGAAAGGGGGCCAAAACATGGGTGAAAACCGTAGTTACAAAAGAACGGTGATGTCCCCGTAGCCTCCAGTGGTCTATTGTTTAGAGCAAACTCGGCTAGTGGTAAGAACTTTGGCCAGTCTTCCTGGTTTTCCGAGACATAACAACGTAAATATTGTTCCAGGTTCTGATTACACCTCTCAGTTTGCCCATTGGTCTCAGGATGGTATGCCGAGGAAAACGAAAGCTGGACACCCAAACGAGAGCAGACCATTCGCCAAAAGCTGTACAGAATGTCATATTCCAATAGGTAAACTAAATAAACTGGCAACATGTGTAAAAAAACCATGCTATTTATATTCTGAATGTCTAGAATAGAGAAGGCTTTTGAATGTAATTATTCATGAAAAGCTCATGATCATAGTGCAACGCCAACTTGCTACATCAAAAACCTACAAGATTTCTTTTGTGTTAGAAAGGGCATAGCTTTTAGAGAAAAAGGTGACCACATCTTTAATATAATGTCCCGTTTTAGGCATCAATTGATAACAAAAGTTATCAGAGAACTGCAGAGAGCATAAGAGCAGCTAAATTTATGAGTTCAGGATCTGACCTATGTAAATAGTTTAGCAAAATGAAATTTACAGATGTAGCAACAGCAACTTGTTATTAACATAGATCGCCATGTCGCTCTACACTATTTATACAGTGCTACCATACTAATACCGAGTGTATAAATGTTATTGGCATAGAAACCTAGAACATTCAGCTACATCTGAAGTTACCCTAGAGAAAAGAAAGGCTACAGGAAGTTACTGTATGATATATTTATTTATATATGCAGATAGCCCCTATATGAGCCAATGCAATTTTTTTTTATTTTCCTGGGTCGAACAGAAAATGTGATATCAATGCTTATGGCTAGAGGAATTGCAATGTCAACACACAGTTTGAAAGCATTAAGTCCTAGCAATAAAGTTATGCAACATGCTCCCATAGAAGTTGCATTAATGTAGAATGTTGATTCAGGGATTTGTCTAATTATCAAGAGAAGGCAGAACAGAATTATTTTCACTTTATAGCAAATTCAGTTTTTCCCATTTAAGAAGTCCTCTGAATCAGTATGAAAACGTTGAACTTGATGAAAAGATCAAGGTTATAACTCATGAAATATGGTGAGGAAAAAAACTAACAAAAGATTTGCTATGTTCCAAAGGCCAAAATAGGCTGTATCCCTAAGGAGTTACAAGAGTATTCCTATCTTAATGATTATTTTTAAAGGATTAGTTTAAAGGATTGTCTCAAAACAGCCATTTTCTAAATGAAGCTAGCCTGGCACTTAGATAATTTTTGCTGGGCTGACGTCTGAAATCCTTGGTAATTAGTTGCTACACCGTGTGCTGCTGATCGTGGTCCTTTACTACACTACCATAAAGATGAATAGCATGCCTGACCAAAAGGCATATTTCTTCTGTGTTTACTAACCTGTATAACATATGCCACAAATGATGACACAGGGTCATGGAAAGATCCTTGTTAAACCTGATGGCACAGTATCTAGAAAATTGGTAGCATGTGAGTTATGGGAATTAATAGAACATGTTTTCATGTACTGTGACAAAGATTCTAGTCCAGAATCATAATGCATAGTTTTGTATTATGTTTTGACATCTTTATTTGAATAAAGAATACTAGCCCTTCAATTGGTGTGACTTTGAACATGTACTACTGGTCAAAAGTTTTAGAATTTTTCCAGTTTTATTTCTATTTACACAGTTTAATGTCTCAAATGTTCTTTGAAATGAAAATGCAGAGCAAATAAAAAAGTTAGGCGGGTCTCACATGAAGAGGTAAGATTCCACCTGCATGTGGTCAGATTCCACCTGCATGTCCACGCGTATCTGTAAAATCTGTACTGTGGATGGTCAGCACGGCTCGCCATCAGACATGCGCAGTGCAGGTCATTTTTTTTTTTTAAATCCCTGCTTTTCCTGCATCAATTGTGGAAGAGTCGCATGTTGGACAGTTTCCATGGGAAGCTGTACGCGCAGAATTCGTGCAAAAATAGAGTATGCTGTGATTTTTTTTTCCGTGTGCGGACATGTGAATGCTCTATTTGTTTGAATGTGTTCATAATGCCGCGGATCATCCGTGTAGGTGACAATTGTGGATTCCTTAATTCAAACTCGCTCGTGTGAGACCGGCCTTAGGATGAATAAAATTATGGATTAATTTTGTTTCAAGGTAGCTACCTCTAGCTGATATAACAGCTTTACAGAATTCAGGCATCGTTGCAGAAGTTTTCACAGCTGTGCTGCACTTGTAGTTTATATTGATATCACCCTTTCTGTCCAGTTCATCCCAATCTCAATTGGATTTAAAGGGGTTGTCCCGCGAAACAAAGTTGGGGTATACACTTCTGTATGGCCATATTAATGCACTTTGTAATGTACATTGTGCATTAATTATGAGCCATACAGAAGTTATTCACTTACCTGTTCCGTTGCTGGCGTCCCCGTCTCCATGGTGCCGTCTAATCTTCAGCGTCTAATCGCCCGATTAGACGCGCTTGCGCAGTCCGGTCTTCTCCCTTCTGAATGGGGCCGCTCGTGCCAGAGAGCGGCTCCTCGTAGCTCCGCCCCGTCACGTGTGCCGATTCCAGCCAATCAGGAGGCTGGAATCGGCAATGGACCGCACAGAAGACCTGCGGTCCACCGAGGGTGAAGATCCCGGCGGCCATCTTCACAAGGTAAGTAAGAAGTCACGGGGCGCGGGGATTCGGGTAAGTACTACCCGTTTTTTTTTTTTTTTATCCCTGCATCGGGTTTGTCTCGCGCCGAACGGGGGGGGCTATTGAAAAAAAACAAACCCGTTTCGGCGCGGGACAACCCCTTTAAGTTTGGAGACTGTGCAGGCCATTCCATTATTTGAAGCTTACTGGCTTCTTCTTGTCTTAGGTAGTTCTTTTTTTTTTTATAAATCATTTTTATTGAAGTTTGCAGAGTACAGAACATAAAAACATTTCCCAGAGCATGTACATAAAATTTAGCTCTTACAAAAGAAAGACTCACGATCTGAGCTATTAGAGTATAAGAGAGGTCAGAGGAAGCTGGTACATTAACCCTGAGTCAAAGTAAACTTAGCAACCAAGTCACCATCCCACAGGGGGCTCCCTGGGTCGGTGAGGCTACTATTGAACTGTATAACTGAGAATAGGGGGGACAAAGACAATGATAGGGAGAGGGGAGATGGGGGTGGGGGGTAGAGAGGGGCAGGTAATGAGTTAGTGAGGACGGAGGGGAAGTAGCTCGCTTGATCTCTGCACCGTACAGAGATCTATATACCCAAGGGCAATTAGCATAAAACAAAATATTTTGGGGATCCGAAATCTATACTCCTTATCTGGACAGCGCCATCAGGGGGACACTTCAGTTTACCTCTCCCCTAATGGCACTCCAGGGGGACCAGATTTTTTTAAATTTATCATGAGTCCCATTGGACCAACCAGATAGCTCCTCAAGACCCGCGACGAGGTCAATCCTGTCTCTCCAGAGAGTCAGAGTGGGGGGATCTCGTTGTTTCCACCTCAGAGGGACAAGAGCTTTAGCAGTATCAATCAGCTGGGCTATCAGCTTATGTTTAAGAGGATGGAAGGCTGGAGAAGGCCTCCACAGGAGAACCACCTCAGGGGACAAAGACAATTTGGGGGAAAGCCTCCTCGGCACCGTCTCAACATCACTCCAGAAGGGAGATATTAGGGAGCACTCCCACCATATGTGTAAGTAAGTGCCTCTTCCTCTCCCAAGAGACAAGGAAAGCAGGTTTCGTGTCCGGGGAGCAAGATATGAAATTTTTGCGAATAAAAGAAATTTTCCTCGTGGAGGAGGAGCCGGACATAATTACCTTCTCAAAAGAGGTTATTGGCCTCGAGGACTTATGAGATTTAAGAAAGTCCCTGATTACATTTAGGGCGTGGTTGGATACCAGAAATGATAGCGGCTGGTTGGGTAGGAGTTCGTGTATAATGGTGTGGGGGGGTTTGTGGGATAATGAGATAACCTCTTGTAAGCGTCTATTCATGAAGACTCTCCAGACTCCCGCAGAGCAAGTGTCTAGAGGGAGGTCCATCAGTTTATATAGGGTGCATAAGGGAGTGGAGGGGGAAGGTCTGGGCGCAGTGTTTCTCTCAGAGCCCCCCACGTCTCAAGGGGTCCTCTTAAGAGGGGGTTAGTTTTCCAGCTTCTGAGGCTTCTAATGTTAGGGAACCATAGGTCAACAGGTAAGGAGGGGCCGTAGGATCCTATGGCCAAAGCCTGGATTAAGGAATCTCCCATCGGGTGAAAGAGCTCTAGCCAATAGTTTAACTGGGTGACAAGGTAAAAATCTCTCATACAGGGGAGGTCCACTCCCCCCTCCGAGCGCCTTCTGACTAGCAGACAATGTGGTAATCTGGGTCTCCTCCCCATCCAAAGGTACCTGGAGAAAATCGTACAGAGGGTCTTAAAGAAGCTGGTTGGGATGAAGATTGGGAGAAGACAGATTTTGTGTAAAATGATCAGTATGACATAGGATTTTAAAATGTTTTTCCTGCCCAGCCAGGAGATGAACTGCAGATCGTACGAGCGCAGAAGATTTTTAGTCTTAGGTAGTTCTAACATAACCTATAAGTATGTAATGGATCATTGTCTTCCAATATAAACCCCCTGACTAACTAGGTATGTATCAGAGGATATTACATGGCATATTAAAATGCTATGGTAGCCCATTATGTCTAGTATTTCAGTCACCAGCCACTCACCTACTCAATGACATACAAAAACCCTACATGATGTACCAAAGATATCACATTTTGATTCATCAATCCATAAGACCTTCTTCCAATAGAGGTGCTGCTTTGCAATCTTAGCAGTGGATTTCTTACTGGTACTCTATCACACCTGCAGATAGAAGTTTTCTCTTCACAGTTGAAATGAAAACCTTTCAATTTTTTGCTACATTAGGCTGTGCACAAAGCTTTTGGGCTGTGAGGCGCCAATCACACAAACTGTTAGCTCTCAAAAACTTTTCATCTGATTTTGTATTGACTTTTGATCTGCCAGACCTGTTCTTGTCAGAGTTTCCTGCAGTTTCAACTGCTGCCAGCAGCTATACAAAGATGCACGCAGTTGAGTGTGGCAGAAAGGACTGCACATAGCAATTGCATTGCATTGGCGTCACAGTTTCATGAGTTGCTCATATTCATCTCACCTGTCTCCAACATCACGAGGTGTTGCTAGATATTCATTGTAGACAGCTGCCCTAAAGTGATCCCACGGGAAGAAATTCAGAGGGAACAAGTCTGGAAAATCTGGTGACCAAGTATGTTCACATAAATACCTCTCCAGGGTCTAAATAGATATTTCTTTATTCCCTAGTTGCATTAATTCATTTGTGGTCTTCTATTTAATTACCACCAATGAAAAAAATGCATTGTCATGCTAATTTGTCTTAAATGGATTCCCTTTGCTGATTTTAGCACTGGAACAAGCATGTTCCACGCATGTGCTCCTGGATAGATATTTCTGTAGACACCCTGTATATGGAATTTACTCATATGTATCAGAAAACATTGTGTACTGAATCAATTTATTTATTCTATTTTAATATCATTTTTCATTTATTATGGAAGTCATGAAAAAGGATTTTAAGAGGATTTAGTACATATAACGTATCTCTTATTATAAATACTGAAATGCTTCTTTTGTTAAAGCACCTTCAATGCTTAAAGTCGATTGCTTTTGATTGCCTTAACAATGCAGTGCTGTCCATAAAGAAATCAAAAGGAGCCATATCTTAAAGATCATATCTTTCTGACAGCTTTGCCTCCCTCTACTGCTCTGTAATGAAAGCTGGCCAACACCTGACAATTGAACTCCAGATAAATATTTCAAATGTATCATGCAAGAGGTTCTCCAATCAATCCCCATCTCTAGGAAACCATCAGACTGAGACGGAATGCCATTTTGAATCGGTTCAGCTAAGCAGAACACTGCTACAGTATATATCTTACTTTTTTGTGCTTTTAGGAAAGGATAAATAAGTAGATTTTAAGACTTTCATCTGAAAATACTGCTATTTTATTGTCTAGCTTATTACATTCATTGTTCTAGAATATACGTCTTTTGAGAAAACTTAAATTAAAAAATGCTCACGTGTTTGTATGTGGTAATTAGAGAGACATCTTATTGATTTAAGAACAAACAGTTTTTTCATAATGAAGCATTAACTGGCTAGATCATAAATTATATATAGGGAGGACCGTTCATTGTTTTCTCGCCTGCTCTATAAAAGAAATAATACATAATAAACCTTTTATACAGTTAAAAAGTAAGTTTTACAAAAGCACTTTGTCTCACACCTTAAAATAACAATTAAAAAAATGTGCAAAATTTCCCGCATTAACTAATTGGGACTATACTGAAAGAACTGGGTAGGCTTGTTAAGCTGAAAATGCTGACACCCATTGCATATTTGTGATAAGCAGTGAAGATATTATCCTAAATATTATTTAAGAAAAAAAAGTGGTGTTTTTTTAACAGCAAGCAATTCTTCTTATGGTTTTATGAGGCTTTTTTGGTAAGCTACAATATTTTAAGGTATTAGCTCCCATATGTGTACATTAATATTCAAAGTTGTTTTAAATTGAGAGTTTCACTTTGCATAATATAGTGAGGTAGCAGAATTGAATTGGTTTCTTTTATGTGCCATGACTAACTAGAATTACTTGCAGTCTGATAGAAATCCACTAATATTATCATAATCAAAATGTGCCAGATAGCAAACTCAACTTTCCTCCTTGAACAAATTCAGCTCTGCTACTTTGATGCAAATATTTAATCTGCATTTCAGGGCGAGCACCCACTGGCGTTTGCGTTTTCCGCGGGAAAAAAACGCAGCGTTTTCGCCGCGTTTCCCGCGTTTTTTCCGCGCGCTTTTCGCGGCGTTTTTCGCGGCGTTTTCGCGGCGTTTTCGCGGCTTTTCCATTAATTTCAATGGAGAAAAATAAGGACACATATGCAACTGACAGTTCCTATGTTAAAAACGCAAACGCAACGCAAAAAAAACGCCAGTGGACAGGAACACATGTTATCTCTATGCCTGTGCAGGAAAAACGCAAAACGCAAAACGCAAAACGCAGGTAAAAAAACGCCAGTGGGTGCTCGCCCTCAGAGTGGGTTTTAGACAGCATACTCAAGGTTTGCTCCGCAAAGGTTCAGCTAAATGTAAGCATGTGAGGAAGGATAAGGAGGCTATAAAAGCAATAGCTTTTAGATGACATTTAAGTAGATGGGCAGAAGGAAGAATGTGCATAATGGAGAAATAAAAAGGAATTCATTTTGCACCTAAGATGCTGTCATGAAATTTCTTTTCTGGAAGGAAGAATGTGTCAGTCTAATGTACTGAAAATGAAAATCTCTAAACTGCATGATATGATCTTGACATGGAATTGTTTACTACATCTCGTTGTCCTTTAATTTCTATTATGATAACATCTCAAAGAAAATGCATAGTCATTTCTAGTGTAAAATGCCACATTGTCCAATGTATCAATTCGTCATCCATTCTCAGTTAATATCTATCTATCCAAATATATATATATATATATATATATATATATATATATATATATATATATATATATATATATATATATATAAATAGAGAAGTCCTGCAGCACCACTTTCAATACCCAAACATGGGGAAGAATTCTCTGCACAGCCGATCAATAAAGGTGAACCGACCTTTGTATATTGCAAACTTGATAAGTGAAGGAGATCCGCAGCAGACAAGGAGATGATGTAAAAAAGATGTTCTTTTATTCCAAATCCATAAAAGCAAACGGTACAGGCAGCGACGTTTCGACCATTGCTGGTCTTTATCAAGCATATATATATATATATATATATATATATATATATATATATATATATATATATATATATATATATATATATATATATATATATCTTCTGTATTTAATGTTACTTGTGTAATTCTAGTACCGTATATACCGGCGTATAAGACGACTTTTGAACCCCGAAAAATCTGCTCTGCAGTCGGGGGTCGTCTTATGCGCCGGTAATACAAAAAAAAAAAAGTGTAAAAAAAAAAAATTTTATTACTCACCTCCCCCGGCGTCCTGTCGCGCTCCGGCAGGATGTCGCTCGCTCCGGCAGGCTGTCGCTCGCTCCTCGTCCCCGCCGCAGCATAGCTTTCTGAATGTGGGGCTTGAAATCCCCGCTTCCAGAAAGCTAATACACACGCCGGCAGCCATGACAGCATTGAATGGCTGTGATTGGCTAAAGCACACGTGGCTTCAGCCAATCACACTATTCAATGACATCATTGAATGGCTGTGATTGGCTGAAGGCGCACGTGTTAGCAATCACACCCATTCAATGATGTCATTGAATAGTGTGATTGGCTGAAGCCACGTGTGCTTTAGCCAATCACAGCCATTCAATGATGTCATGGCTGCCGGCGTGTGTATTAGCTTTCTGGAAGCGGGGATTTCAAGCCCCACATTCAGAAAGCTATGCTGCGGCGGGGACGAGGAGCGAGCGACAGCCTGCCGGAGCGAGCGACATCCTGCCGGAGCGCGACAGGACGCCGGGGGAGGTGAGTAATAACATTTTTTTTTTTTCTCCACTGAATACCGGCGTATAAGGTGACAGTTGGGGGGTCGTCTTATACGCCCCGTCGCCTTATACGCCGGTATATACGGTATGTGTTTGAGAGGGTTTTTTTGGATAATTAATAGAGATGAGCGAGCACCAAAATGCTCGGGTGCTCGTTGCTCAAGTCGAACTTTCCGCAATGCTCGAGGGTTCGTTTCAAGTAAGGAACCCCATTGAAGTCAATGGGAGACTCGAGCATTTTTGTATATCGCTGATGCTCGCTAAGGTTTTCATTTGTGCAAATCTTCAAAACCCAAGAAAGTGAAGGAAACGACACAGATACGGATAGGGCAGGCGAGGGGCTACATGTTGGGCTGCATCTCAGGTTCCTAGGTCCCACTATTAAGCCACAATAGCGGCAAGAGTGAGGCCACCCCCTAACAATTTTTACTTCGGACAAACCCTCATTAGCAAAGCACACCTTAGCTAAGCACCACACTACCTCCAAGCAAGCACAAGCACTGCCTGCGGGACACACCGCTGCCTCTTCTCCTGGGTTACATGCTGCCCAACCCCCTCGCACGACTCTGCGTCCGCAGCGCACACAAAAGTTTCCCTGCGCAGCCTTCAGCTGCCCTCATGCCACACGCTGGCTGCATAGCTACACCACCCTCATGTCTATTTATAAGTGCATCTGCCATGAGGAGGAACCCGAGGCACACACTGCAGAGGGTTGGCAGGGCCAGGTAGCGACCCTCTTTAAAAGGGGCGGGGCGATTGCCCACAATGCTGTAGAGAATCGATGAGAAATTGACGTTCGATCTTCATTCCAATAAAGTGCAAACCTCCGTCAGGAGCTGCAAACGTGGACATGAGTTACATAGCTATGGGGAATCCATGTGCCCACACAGTATTCATTCTGTCTAGGTGTCAGATAGCTCAATCGACACCGCAAAGGGAAAGCCATCTGCACTCTGCCTCCTACCCAAGTCAGTCAGTGTCTTTGGGCCAGACAGGTCAAACACCGCGATAGGAAGTCTGTGTGCACCAACAGCATAGGTGGGTCCAACGCAACCCAAGACATGAACAATAAAGAAATCAGAGTGGCCAAACATGGCAGACTTACACTGTGCTGACGACATAGGCCTCTGACCACAGCTTCAGCAATCGGAGGCAATGCTAGTACACCTGTGAAGGTCTCATTAAATCACATACGTTTTCTTTCACCGCTCCAAAGACTGGATTAGCCAGGAAAAAGTTCCACAGGCCCAACCTGGCACCATTGCAGTTTCCCCGGGACATAGGCCTCGGCCAACAGCTTCAGCAATCGTAGGCAGGAAGCGGACTTCAATGCTAGTACACCTGTGAAGGTTTCAGTAAATCCGTTACGTTTTCTTTCACCACTCAAAAGACTGCATTAGCCAGGAAAAAGTTCCACAGGCCCAATCTGGCGCCGTTGCAGTTCCCCCGGGACATAGGCCTTGGCCAACAGCTTCAGCAATCGTAGGCAGGAAGCGGACTTCGATGCTAGTACACCTGTGAAGGTCTCATTAATGCAATTATGCTCCTCTCCTGTGGCGTAAATGAGTTTCTCAGATAACTGTGGTAACACGAGAGAAAATACATGATGCGCAATGCTGACCCCCTGACCCCAAGCAGGAGGAGGAGGTGGCCTCACAAGGCCATGAAACCATGACCAGGACCCACTGCAGCCTGTGCTGAAAGGATTTGAGCGGGCCCTTGGCCAGGCTCGGTCCCAGCAAACACCTTGTGGGGCCCAAGGTGCTGCGAGTGACATAGCAATGGGGAATCTATGTGTCCACACACTACTTATTCTGTTTGGGTGTCGGATACCTCATCGACAACGCAAGGGGTAAACCATCTGCACTCTGCACCCTTCTCGAGTCTGTCAGTCTTTTGAGGACAGACAGGTAAAACACCTCTATGGGAAGTCTGTGTGCACCCACAGCATGGGTGGGCCCAAGGAACTTAAAGCGGTTGTCTCGCGAAAGCAAGTGGGGTTAAGCACTTCTGTATGGCCATATTAATGCACTTTGTAATATACATCGTGCATTAAATATGAGCCATACAGAAGTTATTCACTTACCCACTCCGTTGCTGGCGTCCCCGTCTCCATGGCTCCGTCTAATTGCAGCGTCTAATTGCCCGATTAGACGCACTTGTGCAGAAGGGTCTTCTCCCTTCTGGTCGGTCCGGGCACGAGCGGTGTTCTGCCCCCCCCCCCCTTCTACGCATCATGGCGTAGCTCCGCCCCGTCACGTGTGCCGATTCCAGCCAATCAGGAGGCTGGAATCGGCAATGGACCGCACAGAGCCCACGGTGCACCATGGGGTAAGACCCGCGGTGCATCGTGGGTGAAGATCTCGGCGGCCATCTTGGAGGAAAAGAAAGAAGAAGATGCAGAGAGGGGATTCGGGTAAGTAAAATTTTTTTTTTAATTTCACCACATCCCTTGGGTTTGTCCTGCGCTGAACGGGGGGCCTATGCAAAAAAAAAAAAAAAAAACGTTTCGGTGCGGGGCAACCCCTTTAAAGACAGTACACATAAAGAAATCAGAGTGCCCAAACATGGCAGATTTTCACTGTGCACAGGACATAGGCCTCTGCATAAACCCTCAGCAATCGCGGGCATAGAGCGGACTCTGATGCTAGCATAGCTGTGAACGTCTCATTAGCGCTGTATCGCTCCTCTTGTTTGTCTCAATGCAGTGCCTCGGATAGCTGTGGTAACGTGAGAGAAAATGCATGTTGACTTCGGCCCACACTCCATGCCCTAGTCAGTCTGGGTTATTTTTAAAGTGCCAGGCAGGTACAACTCCTCAATGGGAAGTCTGTGTGCACCCACAGCATGGGTGGGTCCCAGGAACCCAGAGAAGGTACATAAAGAAATCCCATTGCAGTGCCCCGGATAGCTGTGGTAGCGTGAGAGAAAATACATGTTGGCTTCGGCCCACACTCCATGCCCTACTCAGTCAGTGTTTTTTTGGGGGCCAGATAGCTAGAACACCACGATGGTAAAACTTAGTGCACCCATAGTATGCACAGACCCTTATAATATTCCTGTAGCAAAGGTATAAGCTGACCCAGTAACAGTTATGTGACAGAAGTCTAGGGAGATCCCAGTAACATTTCAGTAGTAACAGTATAGAAAGACCCCAGTAACATTTCTGTAGCAACAGTATAGGCAGACCCGAGTAACATTTGTGTAGCAGCAGTACAGGCAGACCCCTGTAACATTTCTGTAGCAGCAGTATAAGCAGACCCCTGTAACATTTCTGCAGCTGAAGTATAGGCAGCCCTGGTAATATTTCTGTAGCCGCAGTATCAGCAGACCCTTGTAACATTTATGTAGCAGAAGCATATGCAGACCCCAGTACCATTTTTGTAGCAGCAGTATAGGCTGTGAGGAAGGAGGAGCAGCAGCCAGAGGATTCAGAGTTCCAGCAGTGGACTGTGTAGAAGACTGGGTGCCTGATACATTGCTGGATGCATTTTCTGCCATCCACGACAGGACCTGCTCACACTGCTCTGTTTGCAATAAAGGTCTACCACGTGTACCCATAAATTGTGATATAAAGCTGGGGACCCCAGAAACTTGCCTCTCTCCTAATCCCGCAGCAACTGGCTGGGATACACCTGGACCAGGAATTCAGCCTGTGCCCACACCCTCACTTGGAACTCCGCATCCTTGCCCACGTCCACATCCTCGACCCCTACCCCTACCCCTCAGCATGGTGGATTCCCTGATCTCTCCCAGTGTGTGACTGTGGCGAGCCGCGGGCGGCCCCACTTTAAATACTCGGGGGTCACTTGATCTCACCAGCCACTCACTGCAGGGGGGTGGGTTAGGGCTGGAACGTCACAGGAGGAAGTTGTAATGGCTTCCCTGTGTTTCTATTGGCCAGAAATTGGCGCAAAACTTTCAGGGAAGGAAATGGAATTGACTTGAACATCACGTGGTGCTCGCCTCGAGTAACGAGCATCTCGAGTACCCTAATACTCGAATGAGCATCAAGGTCGGACGAGTACGCTCGCTCATCTCTAATAATTAATCCTTTTTAATTCATCTTCTTTATACTGTACTAGACAGATACATAATAGACTGGATTTAATAAGATTGATGTTTGATACACTGGTCTTAATCTGAACCCACTGTAACAAGATGCACTTGATGTTAAGAGAAGCATGCCTCTGTATCATAAAAATGTTGTATTATTTAAATCAACTTTTTAATGATGAACCTAAAGCTAAAACATGTTAGTCTATTTTTTATTTCATTTCTTGGCTACTTTCCACATAAAAATATCTTGAAGCCCTTGCATTGACTCTGGCTGAACACAAAACAACAGAACTTGACATCACCTACAGTAGTCACCTTTCCCAGGTACTAATGGTGTCTTCCAATACTCATATAAACCAGGACTTATACTAGGGCCACATTGTATGACAACTGGACAGTCGAATGACCAATAATATGAAGCACATATGAACACTGGTAGGTAACAAAAATTCAAGAATAAGAACTTTCCAATAAATGACAGAAACAGAATGGTGATTATACTTGGATGATGAAAATGTCGATATAATGTTAACGGTATCAGATAATGGGGGTGACGGTGATTGTGAATATATAATAACTACCAATAACTGACCCTAACTCTAGCTTTCCTTAATTCCTCTAATCTATCTCTGAAGCTGACCCTAACACCAGACACCACTGTCCAAGTAACCCTAAAGATATCCTTAATGAAAGCCCTATCTGAAACATTGTCCCTGACAAGCAATGAGAGGACACTTCAACCTATAGATAAAAGATCCAACACTTGATCAAAGCTGAACTATGAAGCAAGACAAGACCGATACAAAGAAAAAGAGCAAACAAAGACTACAAGGCTAAGGGCCTTTTTATATGGAACGATTATCATTCAGATTCTCATTGGATAATGGGGATTTGAACATAATCATGCAATGTGAATGCTGCCAGTGACTTAATCACGAATTATTCATTTGCTTATCATTAATCATTTAGTTTCTGCAGGCATAAAAATCAAACAACGATCGGCCAGTGTAAACAGGCAGTTGTTCATCTATAAAAGAATGCATGTTCACTGTAAATGATAGAGGGCAGCCAGGAACTATCTCTGGTCCACTGCACCTCCATTCACTGATTTATCATTGCTCCTGTGTAAAAACACAAGAACGATTATCGCTGAGATAACTAATAGGCACTTAAGTGCCCGAAAATCATCCTGTGTAAAAGGACACTAAGAAACAAGCACTGGGTTAGAAATAACCACAGAAACATTGCAGAGATCTGGATGGAGGCCAGATGGACACCATTATAGTTAGTGTGTAGAGATGAGCGAGCACCAAAATGCTCGGGTGCTCGTTACTCGAGACGAAATTTTCGCGATGCTCGAGGGTTCGTTTCGAGTAACGAACCCAATTGAAGTCAATGGGCGACCTGAGCATTTTTGTATATCGCCGATGCTCGCTAAGGTTTCCATTTGTGAAAATCTGGGCAATTCAAGAAAGTGATGGGAACGACACAGAAACGGATAGGGCAGGCGAGGGGCTACATGTTGGGCTGCATCTCAAGTTCCCAGGTCCCACTATTAAGCCACAATAGTGGCAAGAGTGGGCCCCCCCTCCCAACAATTTTTACTTCTGAAAAGCCCTCATAAGCAATGCATACCTTAGCTAAGCACCACACTACCTCCAACAAAGCACAATCACTGCCTGCATGACACTCCACTGCCACTTCTCCTGGGTTACATGCTGCCCAACCGCTCCCCCTCCCCCCACAGCGCACACCAAAGTGTCCCTGCGCAGCCTTCTGCTGCCCTCATGCCACACCACCTCATGTCTATTTATAAGTGCGTCTGCCATGAGGAGGAACCGCAGGCACACACTGCAGAGGTTGGCACGGCTAGGCAGCGACCCTCTTTAAAAGGGGCGGGGCAATAGCCCACAATGCTGTACAGAAGCAATGAGAAATAGAATCCTGTGCCACCGCCATCAGGAGCTGCACACGTGGGCATAGCAATGGGGAACCTATGTGCCACACACTATTCATTCTGTCAAGGTGTCTGCATGCCCCAGTCAGACTGCGTTTTTTTATAAATAGTCACAGGCAGGTACAACTCCGCAATGGGAATTCCGTGTGCACCCACAGCATGGGTGGCTCCC
The DNA here is from genome assembly GCF_035609145.1 of Eleutherodactylus coqui. Classification (NCBI taxonomy): domain Eukaryota; kingdom Metazoa; phylum Chordata; class Amphibia; order Anura; family Eleutherodactylidae; genus Eleutherodactylus; species Eleutherodactylus coqui. Next base: position 75,246,566 of record NC_089838.1, read on the forward strand.
TGGAACCCACCCGCTGTACACAAATGTATCCTATTGCAGTACCCTGGACAGCAGAGCCAACGTCAGATTAAATGCAGGTGGGCTTCGGCCCAAACTGCATGCCCCAGTCAGGCTCGAGTTTTTTATAAGTATACACAGGCACGTACATCTCCCTAATGGGAAGTCCATGTGGACTGACAGCATGGGTGGGTCCCAGGAAGCCACTGGCGGTACATAAATATATCCCATTGCAGTGCCCAGCACAGCTGATGTAACGTGAGCTTTAATGCAGGTGGGCAAAAAATTAATTGGATTACACTGTAGGCGAGGGCCCAAAAAAATTGGTATACCAACAGTACTAATGTACCTCAGAAAAATTGCCCATGCCCAACCAAGAGGGCAGGTGAAACCCATTAATCGCTTTGGTTAATGTGGCTTAATTGGTAACTAGGCCTGGAGGCAGCCCAGTTAAAATAAAAATTGGTTCAGGTGCACGTTTCAACGCTTTAATGAGCATTGAAACGTATAAGAATTGTTTACAAAAATTATATGACTGAGCCTTGTGGGCCTAAGAAAAATTGCCCGTTCGGCGTGATTACGTCAGGTTTCAGGAGGAGGAGCAGGAGGAGGAGGATGAATAGAATACACAGATTGTTGAAGCAAAAAGGTCCCCGTTTTTGATGGTGATAGAGAACGTTGCTTCCATCCGCGGGTGCAGCCTACGTATTGCTTAGGTATCGCTGCTGTCCGCTGGTGGAGAAGAGAAGTCTGGGGAAATCCAGGCTTTGTTCATCTTGATGAGTGTAAGCCTGTCGGCACTGTCGGTTGACAGGTGGGTACGCTTATCCGTGATGATTCCCCCAGCCGCACTAAACACCCTCTCTGACAAGACGCTAGCCGCAGGACAAGCAAGCACCTCCAGGGCATACAGCGCGAGTTTAGGCCACGTGTCCAGCTTCGACACCCAGTAGTTGTAGAGGGCAGAGGGGTCACCGAGGACGGTCGTGCGATCGGCTACGTACTCCCTCACCATCCTTTTACAGTGCTCCCGCCAACTCATCCTTGACTGGGGAGCAGTGACACAGTCTTGCTGGGGAGCCATAAAGCTGGCAAAGGCCTTGGAGAATGTTCCCCTGCCTGCGCTGTACATGCTGCCTGATCTCTGCGCCTCCCCTGCTACCTGGCCCTCGGAACTACACCTTCTGCCACTAGCGCTGTCGGATGGGAATGTTACCATCAGTTTGTCCGCCAGGGTCCTGTGGTATAGCATCACTCTCGAACCCCTTTCCTCTTCGGGTATGAGAGTGCAAAGGTTCTCCTTATACTGTGGGTCGAGCAGTGTGTACACCCCGTAATCCGTAGTGGCCAGAATGCATGTAACGCGAGGGTCTCGAGAAAGGCATCCTAACATGAAGTCAGCCATGCGTGCCAGGGTACCTATATGCAACACATGGCTGTCCTCACTAGGAAGATCACTTTCAGGATCCTCCTCCTCCTCCTCAGGCCATACACGCTGAAAGGATGACAGGCAAGCAGCATGGGTACCCTCAGCAGTGGGCCAAGCTGTCTCTTCCCCCTCCTCCTCATGCTCCTCCCCCTCCTCCTCAATGCGCTGAGATATAGACATGACGGTGCTCTGACTATCCAGCGACATACTGTCTTCCCCCACCTCCGTTTCCGAGTGCAAAGCGTCTGCCTTTATGCTTTGCAGGCAACTTCTCAAGAGGCATAGCAGAGGAATGGTGATGCTAATGATTACAGCATCCCCGCTCACCATCTGGGTAGGCTCCTCAAAGTTTCCAAGGACCTGGCAGATGGCTGCCAACCAGGCCCACTCTTCTGTAAAGAATTGAGGAGGCTGACTCCCACTACGCCGCCCATGTTGGAGTTGGTATTCCACTATAGCTCTACGCTGCTCATAGAGTCTGGCCAACATGTGGAGCGAAGAATTCCACCGTGTGGGCACGTCGCACAGCAGTCGGTGCACTGGCAGATTAAACCGATGTTGCAGGGTCCGCAGGGTGGCAGCGTCCGTCTTGGACTTGCGGAAATGTGCGCTGACCCGGCGCACCTTTCCGAGCAGGTATGACAAGTGTGGGTAGCTTTTCAGAAAGCGCTGAACCACCAAATTAATGACATAGGCCAGGCATGGCACGTGCGTGAGGCTGCCGAGCTGCAGAGCCGCCACCAGGTTCCGGCCGTTGTCACACAGGACCATGCCCGGTTGGAGGCTCAGCGGCGAAAGCCAGTGGTCAGTCTGCTCTGTCAGACCCTGCAGCAGTTCGTGGGCCGTGTGCCTCTTCTCTCCTAAGCTGAGTAGTTTCAGCACGGCCTGCTGACGCTTGCCCACCGCTGTGCTGCCACGCCGCGCGACACCGACTGCTGGCGACGTGCTGCTGCTGCTGACACATCTTGATTGCGAGACAGAGGTTGCGTTGGAGGAGGAGGAGGGTGCTTTAGTGGAGGAAGCATACACCGCCGCAGATACCAGCACCGAGCTGGGGCCCACAATTCTGAGGGTGGGTAGGACGTGAGCGGTCCCAGTCTCTGACTCTGTCCCAGCCTCCACTAAATTCACCCAATGTGCTGTCAGGGAGATATAGTGGCCCTGCCCGCCTGTGCTTGTCCACGTGTCTGTTGTTGGACCTTGGCAGTAACCGCGTTGGTGAGGGCGCGTACAATGTTGCGGGAGACGTGGTCGTGCAGGGCTGGGATGGCACATCGGGAAAAGTAGTGGCGACTGGGAACCGAGTAGCGCGGGGCCGCCTCCGGCATCATGCTTTTGAAAGCCTCCATTTCCACAAGCCTATACGCAGCATCTACAGGCTGATCAATTTGGCTATGTGCACGTTTAACGCTTGAGCGTGCGGGTGCGTGGCGGCGTACTTGCGCTTGCGCTCAAACAGTTGCGCTAGCGACGTCTGGACGCTGCGCTGAAAGACATTGCTGGATGGGGCCGAGGACAGCGGAGGTGGGGGTGTGGGTGCAGGCCGGTAGGCACTCGTGCCTGTGTCCTCAGAGGGGGGTTGGATCCCAGTGGCAGGTTGGGGCACAGGGGCAGAGGCAGTGGTGCAAATCGGAGGTGAACGGCCTTTGTCCCACCTTGTGGGGTGCTTGGCCATCATATGCCTGCGCATGCTGGTGGTGGTGGCTCCCCAGCTGATCTTGGCGCGACAAAGGTTGCACACCACTGTTCGTCGGTCGTCAGGCGTCTCTGTGAAAAACTGCCACACCTTAGAGCACCTTGGCCTCTGCAGGGTGGCATGGCGCGAGGGGGCGCTTTGGGAAACAGTTGGTGGATTATTCGGTCTGGCCCTGCCTCTACCCCTGGCCACCGCACTGGCTCGGCCTGTGCCCACACCCTGACTTGGGCCTCCGCGTCCTCGCCCACGTCCACATCCTCTAGGCCTACCCCTACCCCTCAGCATGCTGTATTACCAGTAGTGCAGAAACAGAACGCTGTAATTAAATGTGCTGCTTATTGGCCTGTGATTGGAGGCTGACTTCGCTTATGGAACGCACAGCAGAGCCAGGAAAGAATTTTGCGCAAGCCTGCTGTAACACTTAGCTGGCTACGTATGAATTAGGACAACTTCCCCCAGCAGAGACCCAGTACACTGAGGACGGTCACAGGCAGCCCAAATAGATTTTTTTCCCCAAATGTTTTTGGAAAGGCCCACTGCCTATATACACTTAATATGTCTTCTGTCCCTGCCTCACCACTACTGGCCCTGCACTATGTAAAATTACTGCAGACTGTTTCACTGTGGACAGGAATACAGCGGTGATGTAACAGGCAACACAGAGCTAGGAAAGAATTTTGCGCAAGCCTGCTGTAACACTTAGCTGGCTGCGTATGAATTAGGACAACTACCCCAGCAGAGACCCAGTACACTGAGGACAGTCACAGGCAGCCCAAATAGATTTTTTTTCCCAAATGTTTTTGGAAAGGCCCACTTCCTATATACACTAAATATGTCTTCTGTCCCTGCCTCACCACTACTGGCCCTGGACAATGTAAAATTACTGCAGGACGCAATGCTCTGCACGGCCGATATACAAAAAAAAAAAAAAGTGCAACACTGCAAAAAGCAGCCTCCACACTACTGCACACGGTTAAATGTGGCCCTAAGAAGGACCGTTGGGGTTCTTGAAGCCTAAAATAACTCCTAACACTTTCCCTATAGCAACTCCAGCAAGACAGCACTTTCCCTGAACTATGTCAGAATGCATCTGTGGCGAGCCACGGGAGGGGCCGATTTATATACTCGGGTGACACCTGATCTCGCCAGCCACTCACTGCAGGGGGGTGGTATAGGGCTGGAACGTCGCAGGGGGAAGTTGTAATGCCTTCCCTGTCTTTCAATTGGCCAGAAAAGCGCGCTAACGTCGCGTGGTACTCGTCTCGACTAACGAGCATCTCGAACACGCTAATACTCGAACGAGTATCAAGCCGGACGAGTACGTTCGCTCATCTCTATTAGTGTGGTCTTCTTGGTGCCCTTTGCTTCCATCAGAGGATGGATCTATTCAAGTAGGGATTTCATCTTCCTGCTCCAATAACAGATCAGAAAATGTAATCACAAACTGAGCTCTTAGTCCAGGTACAGTATGAAAGTCTCTTTGATCTCCACTTATTGTGTTATGCATTTTTTCTTAATTCTATATTATAGATTTCTATTCATACACTCAGATATATATCCTAATAGGTTATTAAGTGAATCAAGTAGGTTTTTTTGATAAATAAAATAATGAATCCATTGCACTAGTTTAAAGCATAAATAATTTTAAAAAGTCTGCTACAGAAATGGTCGTATTTATTTTTCTTATTTATAATCAGTACAGTATTACTATTTTAAAAAAAACATATTAGGTGATGAAAAAGAAGGTTGAAAACGCAGTTAAATAACCTATAGGTGATGAACAAAGGAGAAATTTTAAACTGCAGAACAATTAACTTTGTAAAACACCTGCGGAATATGGAGTTAATGTTACAGGAGAACAAAACAAAACAAAAAAAGAGAAGAGAAAAAAAAAACATCTCTTGTAGCTGTAGATGAACAATAATTTCAAAGGATTCAGTTCAGAAACAATTTTGCTGTGCAATTGGTCTCACAAAAAAGTGTTCTTTATAGTATGCTTTCTTAGAGAAATGTTTGATTGCAGCACTCACAATGCAAGAAGCACATATTTGCAATCCTTTTTGTAGTGAAGTGCTTTAAGAGCTTTCATAGCAACTGTAGAATTTTTTTTCAGGCATATCATCTACGGCAATATTGTTCTGACCAACAGTTTTCATTATTTTTATTTCCTTAGCGTGGAATGAAAACCTGTTGTGCACATAGCTAAATAAAATTGAGTATGCAAATGAATTAAAGAAAATGTATAAAATCCATTACTTATCCACAAAAAAGAGATACAAGCTTTATAGTGAACTCTAAAAAGCAAGAATAAATAGGTTCACACACAAAGGCTAAGAATTATTAGAATTTACTTAAAGTGATAAAAAAATGTTAACCATGCAAGTTATCAAGACAGACATATAAGATCAAAGGATGCAAGCAGGACATATAAATAGTATATCAACAACATATAGAAAAGCAATACAATATTATATTTAGTATCCCTGATATGCAGGTAGCAACCTGATGTAAGCCCTGTTGATTTTTCCACTAACTCAAAAGTTTGAAAAGTAGACTTTACCTATATAGTTTAATGGTGGGCTCCACCCTTCCTTGATCTAGAACAAACTTGTATACCATGGATGACCAATTGAGAAAGTGAGCTCTTTTAATATTTCTCATATCGCCAGAGAGTGCATCATAGCACATTCTCACGAGGGATCGAGACAGTGTGGTAGAGTTGTTGAGTATCTTTACCAGCTCGTATGGAACATTCACCTTCCAAAACTGAGTGACCTGTAGGAGCGAGCGGATCTGGAGATATTTAAACACGTCTTCTGGTGGAATGTTAAATTGCTTCATTAGGGTCGAGAAGGGAAGGAGGTCCTCGCCCTCTATTAAGTCCTCTAAGTTTGCAATACCTCTCTCCTCCCATGTGTTAAGTCGTAAGTCAGGGATCAGGAATTCCAGGGTTATCAATGGAATTTTGTTGACAACCTTTCCGGGATAATCTCTGATCTTTTGAACGAGACAATTCCATGAATAGAGAGAAGCCCGCATAGGTAGTGACATTAAATGCAAGTTCTGGACCGGGGGAAGTGAGGGAACGAGGGAGCTAAGTAGGGAGGCTAGGAGAAGGGATCCCGCGGGTTTGTTGTCAATTAGATGTTATTCAATTTGAAGCCATCCTGGTCCCATATTTACTCCTGACCATTGTCTGGTTTGGTTAATATGGATCGCGTGGTGATACGACCATAGATTGGGAACTCCCAAGCCCCCCTGTTTTCTGTTGAGGTAAAGGATAGGAGCAGCTACCCTCGGTCTCCTTCCCCCCACACAAAGTCCGATAATTGCTTTTGGAATTTCGAGATCTCTAGTCTAGACACTGGTAGGGGGAAAGTATGGAAGAGGTAGAGAATCTTGGGGAGAATTAACATTTTATACAGGACTACGCGACCTAGCCAGGACAGTTCTTTAGTCGCAAGGGATTTCAGCTCCTCTTGGAGCTCTCCCAACAAGGGAGAAAAGTTAGCTGGCACGATGTTGCTTATTGGAAAGCACAGTTTAATTTCTAGGTATGGAATAGTTTTCCCCTGCCATTGGAAGGGAAACTCTCTTTGTATATTATTTTTTAGGGATTTGTCTATATTGATTCCCAGAATCTGCGACTTGTCTATATTTAATGTATGAATTGTTGAATTGTCTCGCATACCTCCCTTAATGACATTATGGGGTCTGTTAGGAGTAGCAAGACGTTGTCAGCGAACAAGCTGATTTTATGTTGCCTAAGGCCTGCATGAATCCCCTTAATGTTTGGGTTTAATTTGATCGATTCAGGAATGGTTCCATAACAAGTATGAACAATAATGGAGACAGAGGGCGCCCATGATGAGTTTCATTTGTTATTTGGAACGTTTTTGAAAAGACACCATCCACGAGAACTCCTGCGGAAGATGAGCTATATAGCGCCCGTATGGCCCTAAGGATATCCCCCTGAAAGCCAAATTTTTCCAGAGTGGCGAAATCCCAGTGGAGCCTGTCAAAGGCTTTTTCTGCATCTAAAGCCAAAAGTAGGGATGGAAAATGGTTCGCCCCGCCACTGCGATGAGATTGAGGATTCTCCTAGTACCATCGGACGCCTGTCTCCCCTTTGTGAAGCCCACCTGGTCATTGTGTATTATTTGTGGAAGCACACTTAATAACTGCTGAGCTAACAGTTTTGAATAAATCTTTATGTCGCTATTTAATAGGGAGATGGGTCTAAAGTTTGCTGGAGAGCTTAATTTTTTATCTTGCTTAGGGATGGTGACTATAGTGGCTTTAAGCATCTCCTCCAGAAGTTTACAGCAGGAGATGGCTTTATTGAACGTTTCGAAGAGATAAGGAGCCAGGTCCAGAGCGAAATCTTTGTAATATTCATTTGAGAAACCGTCTGGACCTGGAGCCTTGAGGGCTTTTAATGTGTTTTCGCTAGCCTGGCCATCAATCTTGAAGGTTTGTTGAATGACGTATAGTAGTTCATTTTGGAGAATTTAGTAGATTTGTCGTATTCTTCAATTAGCATTCGTCGAAAGGTGAGCCGAAGTGACATTTGTTCTTTGTGGAGCGCAATTGAGGGGGAAGATTGCATGTTTGGTTCTACAATGGATATTTGAGAGAGAGTATTAGTTATAAGAAGTTGTTTTTCCTTCTTATGGTGTGAGTTGATTTTAATTAGGATGCCCCGCATAAACGCTTTATGCGCACACCATGTGGAGAACATGTTTGAGTATGGGTTTGCGTTGATTAAGAAATACTCAGCTAGGGATTTTTTAATGGACAAATTATACTGGGGGATTCTCATGAGTTAGATATTGATTCTCCAGTTTCTAGGAGCTGTTGTAAAGTTGGCGGTTTTAAGAGTGAGGAATACAGGGGAGTGATCTGACCAAGTCGTGTGTCCAATTTCAGCATGTGACACACCAGGAAGCGTCGATCTATTGACCAGAAAAAGGTCGATCCTAGAGAAGGATCTATGCCTGGGAGAGTAATATGTGTATTCCTTGGAGGTTGAGTTAAGACATCTGAATGTGTCATATAGCGCTTCCCTATGGAGCCACGGGGCCAGAATCGGGGACACCCTGTTGGTAGAACTAGTGGAGTCAAGTTGCCTGTCGGGGATGATGTTAAAGTCTCCGCATATTATAAGTTTGCCTGCATGCGCTTTACGGATTTTCCTAGGAGCTTTGTTTAAGAAGGTAATTTGCGAAGAGTTTGGGGCATATATATTCACTAGAGTTATTTGGATATTATTAAAATAACCCACTAGGATTATAAGTCTTCCTTGTGTATCTATTACTTGTTCAGTAAGGACAAAGTTTATAGTGTCTTTGATTGCGATCAAAACTCCCGCCTTCTTCCTTTCGGCGCAGGACAGAAAAATATTTGGGAATTTCTTATGGGAAAACTAAGGTCGAGAGGAGTCCACAAAGTGTGTTTTCTGAAGGCACAATATATCCACTTTGTTCTGAATTGCATCTTTCCAGACTGCTGACCTTTTATAGGGAGAATTTAGCCCTTTGGTGTTAAGTGAGCATATTTTCAAAGACATGATAGGGTTAAAAAGAGTTTGAAGAAGCAAAAACCCTTATATTTTTGCCACTTTTGGAGGGACAAGAGGGAGGGAGGGGGACACATACACATGAAACAAAAACAGCTGGCCAAAAACGCCAAACAAGGTGGTCACGTGAGGAGCTTTTTTCCAGGCTCCAGTCTCAGTGACCAAAAGGACTTGGAAAGAAGCGACAAAAATGAGTCTCTTCTAGCAGGTTCAGGTACCTGCATATTTTCAGGGGGGGGGGGGAGTTCGCCTGACATTAGGGAAACCTCCAATCTAATTGAAAGAAAATGGCGGTTCAGCGGGGAGGGGGGGGCTGCGCTTTCTCACGGGGTGCTCCAGAGGGGTTAGTGACAACTTTGTCTTGAGGGTTGTCTGAGATAAGGATGCCCCAGGACAAGAGAGTCTTTTCCCCCTCTTCTGGTTTGTTGAATGTGAATGCAGATCCCTCTTCATGTAGTATTATTTTTGTGGGATATCCCCATTTGTATGGGATTTTTTCTCTTCTGAGTGAGGCAGTTATGCGCGAAAATGCTTTCCTGGCTTGAATTGTAGCAGAGGATAAGTCCACAAACAACTGAATATTTGAGAATTGTGGCAGGAGATCTGTCGCCTTGCGAGAGGCAAACATAAGAGCCTCTTTGATGTGAAAAAAATGAATCCTTTCTATGACGTTGCGCGGGACATTATCAGGAAGGAATTTTGTTTTTTGTAAGCGATGAGCTCTATCAATAATAAGTTCCTGGTTGGAAGAGGAGGGCAGCAGCTTTTTCATTAATTGTATCAGGAAGTCTTTCAAATCTGCTGACCCAATTTTTTCTGAGATGCCCCTTAATTTAACATTGTTCCGTCTATTACGGTCTTCTAGGTCGACCATCTCGGTTTTTATCTGGGAGACTTCTTCTTCTAGAGAATAGTGAGCGTCAATTAGCGTATTGTGTAAATTAGTCAGTTCCTATATCTTATGCTCAATATGTGAGGTTCTTTCCTCTACTTCGGATAGTGAGGTGCTGATAGATGTAGAAAAGGAGTTGAAATCTTCCCGCATGGAGCTTCTCAGTGCTAACATCATTTCTGTAATAAAAGCTTCCAAAGCGGGCTGGTTTGAGGATGGAAGCATATCAATAAGCTCTGCACTGCCTGATGGGGGTAGTAGTGTATGAACTGCGACCTCCAACCTAGGTCTTCTTTTATCAGGGCTGGCTGTGGGAGAGTGTCTGTCTCCTGTGCAAGACATGAGTCTGGGCACCATTTTGGGAGAATGTGTGCTGCTGAGTGTAATGGATGCCGCTGCATCACTCACCTCTCCCATCACTGAAGAAGAGCGGGCCTCGCTCGGAGCAGTTCCGGGGAAGTCTGGCAACAATCTCTGCCTCCGTGAAGTCTCGGAGGTAGTGCTGGAGGAGCCGTCAGAGGAGGAGGAGAGCGCAGCTGTCGGGCCTCTTCTGCTGCCACGTGCCGAAAAGAAGTCGGCAACTTGTTGCGGAGAGCGTTTTGCCGGCTTTCGTCGAGTCATGTTGGCAGGGCAAGGAGTCGGGATGGTCTCTCGCTTGGTAGGAGATCCCACTGGTGCTTTTTTAGTAGCTGTGGAGGGTTAATCCGGAGCGGAGCTCAAACCACTGCGTCCGTCTCGGTCCTCAGTCAGGTCACGCCCCCTGGTGACTCTTTTTCAAGATCTGCTGGCCACTGTTCTGTCATTTGCTTATATATTATGATTCACTATTTGACTACAATAATTGTAGATCATATACAAATTTAGTATAACCGTATAACTGTCTGAAAAGAACTTTATGGAAATAACCTAACTTTTCCCAATACATAGCGTATCAGTATAATGAGATTTCACAAATTAGTTTAACAGACAAAAATGTTTGCAGAAAATCATGCCTGTAAAATGTAATAAGGCAAAGGCATTGATTTCAATGCGTTTGTTTCTTGTGTGCAATTCCTACGCACAAGAAAAGCTAGGCATTACCCTATGTTTCTCGCATGTATGTTTTATGCATGCAAGAAAAGATATGTCCTGCCCTAGCTTTCTGCTTGTTTTTTTAGCCTAATGACTTGCCGGTGTTGGCGGGTGTGCGCAGTGTTTTCTACATACTCGCATGTACATATGTGCGCATTTGCGCATCCCCATAATCTTCTATATGGACACATTTTTTTTCACAAGATTCACAAAAAAGAACCATATGAATGAATCCATTGAAATCAATGGGTTATATTTGCTGCATGTTGTGAGCGCAATAATTGCCTGCTCAAATCGCACACAAATACGCCTGTGTGCGGTCTAACATCTGCATTTCACATGCATGCCATGTATTAGTGCGTATAACTGTCACGCTTGCAAAATGCGGAGAATAGAACCTATTGATTTGAATGTCTTCTCATTTTTTTCCATGCACGAGTCTCATGAGAGCAAAACAATAAGCCCTGCTCTATGTCGTGCATATATTCGCATCAAAAAGGCCCATAGAGGTTTATGGGAGATGCACATATGTAAGCGCGGCTATGCGCATAATGCTGAAGAAACCCACGTCCACCGGCAACTTGTTTGGCTTAATAACCATCTAAATCAGGGCAGGGTGATTCCACACCCATGTGAACTAGTGGTTCCTACGTAAATATGCACAGTATTGTGCACAGGCAAGCATGCAAAGAACACTTCTTTTATGTGCAAAGGAGCAAGTGTATTTTGCAATACACTAGTGTGATGCCACCCTTACGCATTTATATATACTGGAGGAATTTAACATGCATATTACATGCAAATTTGCTATGTACTGTATATTACATACATCATACACAGTGACAATATGACAGTCTGAGCCCTAAGAATTTTAATTTGGATTGGATATCTGTGCGCTGCCCAGCACATGTGCAGTACAGAGGACACCGTGCAGTCGCCATGGCGATGACACGGCCCCTGCGATCATTCTGCAATGATGATTGCGGAATAGCGGCAGGATGGAAGGTTTCCATTGACTTAATTGGAAGCCAGTCATGCGTAGCCTGCACAAAATCGCAGCATGCTGCAATTTCTCCACCGCGAGCGGAAAATCGCAATCGATTTCCGCTCGTAGGCTGGAAGTCTTGTTTTCTCATAGCATGCTATGGGCTGGAGTTGCTGCAAAATCTGGAGGCGGAATCCCACTCCTATTTCGGAATGCAAATCTGCCTGTGTGCAGGAGCCTTACGTAGCACTTAACCATATATATTATATTTGTTCTTATTGCATAGTCAAAATATATGTTATTTTGTATGCATTATTCTGGAACACTTAAGGCCAAAACTGTGTAAGAAATGTAAGATGAGGCTCCTGAAATATCCAATAATAAATTAATTTATGAATGACATTTCTCATGGTGTACTATTTCAAACTGAAGCACAATTATAAATACTGCTACTAGTAATTAGTTTGGGCCTAGATCCTATTTATGATACTCTGTTTTATTGGTGCTGTATATATAATGCAAAATGATATACTATTTGCATTCTAGATATCAATATGGGATGCATTGGAATACTTCCAATTTCATGATGGAATATGGGGTTTACTGCTGATTACATTGCTTTATAATAACTGTTCTATCTTTGTGTGTCTCGCTATGATATAAAATCTTGATAATCTGAAAATGCTTTTAATTGCTTTTGTAAATCATTAATTTATGTTTCTATATTTAGCAGCTTAATTTTCCAATATTTAATAATTAATCTCATTACCTGGAAAGAGCAAGTATTAAACATGCTTTCCCACTATGTCAACTCGGAATGAAATTTAATTGTTTAGTGATATGGTGGAGTATCCACTGAGAATTACTTTATGACTGTTTTAGGAGCATTTTATGTTCTTCTTGAGAAAGAACTCTCTGCCTCTAGAGATGCATTTTATCTGTGCTACAGCTGGGAAAATGTAATATTTTACTTGATTAGTAGGGTTATTAAAAGAGATTTTTTTTCTGTATGTGCATACATGAAAAATTTGACTATTACACAAATCTTAGCATGTAAAGGGCATATATGCATGTCTATCTATTTACCGTATTTCTTGGAAAATAAGACACTGTCTTATATTAAGTTTTGCTTTAGAAAAGGCACAGTGTCTTATTTTCAGGGGGTGTCTTATAATACTGATCTAGCAGACGGCGTTTGGGTACCTCGTGCTAGGCTCTGTTGCTGCTGCAGACTTCCATGTACTTCGGCACGCCGACAGAGCAGTTCTTCCTGGAAGCGGGGCTTGAATACTCTGCCTCCAGCAAGCTAATGCTCTGACTGGTTAATCAAGCACCACGTCAGCCAATGAGAGCCGGTACTCGATTAACCAATCACAGACGTTCATTGAATGTCCTATTATTCTCGGTGCAATTTTTTTTATACTGCTAAAAATCGCTCTTCTGAATGAATACATTGGAATCCAATGTTTCAGATGGCCACAATTTTTTAAAGCGGCTAACTTAGCCACGTATATATGCTCATGTGAATAAGACCTCAGTGCAATCTCTGCTTCCACCACTGTCAGAAGATCTCACAGCTGCCTATCCCCCCCTTAATGATCATGTGTATCTGGGAGCGTAGATGATCAGGATATGTCAGAAAGTGGGAAAGATTGACTATTCAACATCTGAACATTATTCCTATATGGGCAGTTACAGCAAGTGAAAAAGTAAAGTACAGCTGAAAAAAGACATGTCCATTAAGTTCAACCAAGAGATGGGAGATGAAGTCAATAAATAACAAGGGACGATTCAGAGTAGAAATCATTTACGACCACTTTCTGGAGCCAGTTTTCAATCCAATTACACATTATACTTTCCAAACCGATGAACCATATTTTACCTTTTAGGCATCTATAAAGGACAATGTCAAATAACTTTGCAAAGTCTAAAAACACTATATCCAAAGTTACCCCTTTGTTCAAGCGTCTGCCCACTTCTTCATGAAAATAAATGGTTAGTTTGACAACTTGTGTTATTAGTAAAACCTTTTAATACTATTATAATGGGGTGGATGACACAGGCTGCAGACACCAGTCAACATAAATATAGATTTTTATTATAAGTTGGAATGACAGGTAGATATGCTTGAATGGGATAAATGAAAGATTTATAACAGTAATACAATACTAAAGGTTAATGATAAGGCCTAACTATCCCTGCCTGCTGATTGGAACTTGTAGCAGATATGGTAAACAACGAACAGTTAATGCAGACTTTTGCAGAATATTATCTGTACAATGGTGAAGTCACTTTCCCTTTCTTAATAAGGGATAGTTCAATAAAGATAGTAACTTTCTGCACACAATCAATATTAACTAAAGAGTTGTCTAAAGAGCTGATGCACAGCAAGGCAAAATTTAAGTTTTTTTAATGCACAGCTCAAACAATAGGTAATACTATGCATAAGGTCCCAATTAGACAGGACAAATGTCAAACAAGGCCGGACAGTCACCCCCACACATACTCGCTCTCGTGCTGCTGCATGGGAGCTAGTATTGCTGGCTCACAGCAAGGAGGGTGGAGGAGATTTCTCTCCTCGGGCTCCCCTGCCCCTCTCTATTGATCTAACATAGGGGCCGTTCAGTACTGAACAGCTGCTATTTACACTAAGCGATCATCTATGGTTTATGCTGCATAAATGATGGACAATGAGATGATCGCTCAGTGTAAATAGCAGCAGTTCAGTACTGAATGGCCGCTATGTTAAGTCAATGGAGAGGGGGCGGGGGAACGTGAGGAGAGAAATCTCCTGCAGCCTTCATGCCCCACTGCTGGCCACTCAGTGACCAAGCCAGCGCTGCTAGCTCCTGTGCAATAGCACGGGAGCAAGGACACACAGGAAACAGTGTCGGGCATCATCTGCCCGACATTTGTCCTGTCTAAATGGGGCTTAACAAAGTCTATATCTAGCAGGCCTGCTTACAGTCTATCTATGATTGTTTGTGTGTTCACACTTTACTGACGTAATTTCCTCCTTTGTGACCTCTAGTGTTCTCCATATACTGATAGGGGTAAAGAGTTGTCCAATGTCCATTGACAATCTTCAAATTAATCAACTGTAGAAGAAAGCATCGTGTCTCCACCAGAAGTGGGGACAGCTTCTGTGGAACGCTGGTGGACGTGAGGACAAATTACAGCAAAGAAGGGAGGCGATGGTGGCGGACTCGAGGAGACATTCCAGTTGAGGAGGGAGGCCGCCCAAGATACATTATTGTGGAGAAGGGAGGCTGGCCATGACAGTAACTGGGGGACCCGAGCGGAGGTGATCCGCTGCTTATCTATCTGCAGCTGACTGCTGCATTGGCTTCAGCGGCAGCAGCTCTTAACCAGCCATGGTGAGACTGGGGCCAGCTTCTGCAGCGCAGGAGGAAGGCCAAACTACAGCTTTCCAACACAGATGGCAGTGCAGCTGGGGAGACTGACAGTGCAGGAGCCGGGAGCGGACAAGGGAGAGCGGCAGGGTAGGTGACAGGAGCCGAGAGGGGAGATTGGGAGCACACAAGGGAGAGTGGCAGGGTGAGTGACAGGAGGTGAGAGAGGATAAGTGACAGAGGCCATTAGGGGAGATAAGAAGGTGGACCAGGGCATGCCAGGGTGAGTGATGGGAGCTGGGAAGGGAAATAATGGATGTACACCGGGACAGTGATGGGAGATATAAGAGGGGAGAAGATGGCTGATCCATGGAAAGTTACATCGGGTTCAGGAGTGGACAATGCATTCTGCCTGGGATGCATAAGCCGATCCACTGTTGTGGGCATCATCTGGCTTTCTCCTAAAACTCAACCTGGCCAACCCATGTCTCCACCCATAGTTCTGATGGAGATAAGCTGCACCAGTACCCCCTGTCACTACTGGTCCATCTTGTCTCATGCTGGGGTGAGTGATGGGAGCTGGGAGGGAAAATGATGGAAGTACCCCAGAGACCATGACAGGAGCTGTGAAAGGGAAGAAAATGGCTGACCCGTGGAAAGTTACAGCGGGGTTGGGAGTGGACATTGCATTCCATGTGGGGTGCATACACTAATCCACTGTTGTGGGCATCCCTAAAATTCAACCTGGCCAACCCATGTCTCCACCCATAGTTCCGGTGGAGACAAGGTGCACCAGTTCCAGCTCCCACAACCTCCCTATGGCTATTGCCTTAGAGAATTCACAGTCTAAATTTCTGCAATATTATAGCCCAGCACTGTTCTTGCCACAGCTAGCAGCTCACAGAGTCTCTCAGCTGCCCCTAGTCACGGATATCTACACACATTAAAGAGGCAGTTGGGCAAGTGCAATGAATGGCTAACTACTTAAAATAACAGTCCTTGGTGACTCCACAGTGTCCTCCTCTGGCATGCCTCACTATAACTTCCCCCATCATCTAGCAGTTTGCACCCGCTCCTGGGGTGGGACTTCATTTTGGCTCAAAAATAGTTGTTTGTGTTCACATTTGCAGGGCTCCCTCTTATACTATCATTTTAATCCTACATATACAGTGGTGCCTTAAAAGCCCTTCAAACATTTTTCCCACGGTAGATGTTAAAGGTTTTTTTTTTTACTGTGCCCCACGCCCATGGGAAATCACCCAGTAATATGCACAAAAACATGCTTGAGTCCTGGATCCTAGGGCAGCCTTACATGAGCATATGTGCAAAAATGCTTGTGTAAGCACAGTGAACGTTATCAGAAATAAAAATAATGCCAGAATTGTGTGTGTGTGTGTGTGTGGGGGGGGGGGGGGGGGGGGTTGGTTACCCTGAATCCAAGAATAAATGTAATACAAAGTCATATGTGATCCAAACTTGTACCAAGAGATACTATAGAACATCCCATAAAAACAAGTCCTCATACAACTATGTTGATAGAAAAATAAAAAAGTTACACCTGTCACAAGATGGCAGCAGAATTTATTAATTTTCTTCAAAAGATATTTTAATTTCTAAAAGTAGTACAGAAATAAGAAAACTATATGTATTTGGTATCACTGTAATGGTACTGGCCCATAGAATAAAGTTATTATATCATTTTTGCTGCAGTGTGTACAGCGTAGAAACAAGACTTCCCACCCCCTCCTTCCCCAAGCTGGCAGAATTGTGCTTATTTTCATTTTACTTCATTTATAATTATTTTCAAAATTTTCAGCACATTATATGGTACATTACATAGTATCATTGAAAAACATAACCTATCTTGCAAAAAAAACAAGCCCTCAGATAGCTATGTCGATGTATAAATAAAAGAGTTTTGAAAGTGGGGAGGAAAAAAGAAAAAAGAAAAAAGGGGGCGGTCCTTAGGGGTTAAAGAGGCAGATGGGCCAATGCAGTTAATGGTTTGCTCCTTAAATAACAGCACTTTAGTGCAGGTGTGTAGCTACTATTAATTCCAAGCATGCTTGTTTGCACTCCATGCTATTTTTTATTCAACTGACCTAAATGATAAATGACAATTGTAACACATATGACTGTTTTTGTACCTACTGTACCATAGCTACATCAGATTGTACAACTAATGGACAGAAAGGGGGCAGGATATAAGTGCATAGGATCTTCTTTCTTACCTACTGTCTCTATTCTAATATATTAAAGATTCGTCTACAGGGCTGAAACAAGCTCTCTTAACATATAACCATTTTCACTATCTTCACAGATCTGAGATATACCACCTATGTTACAGCTATACTGTGCGAAAACTAGTGGAAATAATTGAATGAGTGAATTGTTGCAATTTTATTCAAAGTTCTTATCACATACCAAAAAAAATTCAGTTTTTCATCCCTTACGTTGTTCAGTGACCATAATTTCTCATGAACATAGAATAAGGTATAGTAGAACAAAGGCAAAGAAGAGAGTTTCTTATAGGAAGAACGTTTTTTACACTGCCATTTGCAAGTTCTTTTTAATAAGACTGCCTCATTAATTACTATAGTTTTGCATTTAGGATAGCTACAATAAGAAGAACAGGCTTAATCTCTATATGCACTGTTATAACAAAATGAACATGAACTCAAACTATTAACATGATACTTTACTTTACATTATGGTCATGTTTTTATTTTGAGATTAAAATTAACCTGCACAGACTTGTCTAAGATATGAGGCCTTAGGGAAATTAGGAAACAAACTGAAAAGATAACTGACTGAACAAATAAATTGTTCTTATAAAGAAACACATCATTTTGCAGTGCTTAAAGAATACTGTACCTCTAGGGAGAAAATGGTGAGTAAATCTCTCAGTAAGGGTATTTAAATGTTGAGTTAAAGAAATTCATTAGGTATGAAATGAAAGCTCTGCAGAATTGTAATCAGAGGATAAATGCTTGTCTTCAGGACAGTGGAAAGAGCTAAATAAAATGAAAATAAATGAGGCAGATAAAAATGTAGTGTGCAAAATCATTTTCAGATATAATTAAATTGTCACTAGATGGTAATTAAATAGCGGATTTGGGTTCTGCCCTGCATTATTGAGGCCCCCACAAGCCTCTCCCATGTTGCATTAACAATGTAACAACATATTGTATAAACAATCTAACAATAAATTGTATAAACAATGTAACAACATTTTGTATAAACAATGTAACAACACGTTGCTTTTTCACAATATACAGGGTGAAGCAAAAGTCTGGAGACACCTGTTTAACTTGTATAATAATGAGAAAATTGACTTCCAATGTGTTGAAAGTATTAATTGAGAGAGAGGCTGCATTTTTTGATGGGGAAGATGTTTTTGGTGGCCATTGTGGATTACGCCATAATTAATTCAGCTCAGGTTATTCAAATGGGAAAGGGGTCATGTGATATATAAGTCTTAAAAATAATTTACAGTTTTGCTCTATCTCGACTTGTTTTGGAGTAGAAACTCTTTGTTTTAAAATTTGAACACATTTTTACATGGCTTCATATTGAATACAATTTAACAGCTCAATTTGTCCTATTGCATTCTATGGAATGAAGAGTCAGCAAAATCAGGCAAAACTGTTAACTCATCTCTATTTATAATATATCTTTGTAGGCTTTGCAACTTGATTTTATCAGGCATAGAGCTTAGGTCCTATGAACCAAAGTTAAATGATACATTCCTAGCTCCTTGGTGGTCAATATAGTCAATTCAATACTCTATGTATAAATTTGAGTCTGACATGACCAGAGGTGAATAGATTAAGTGGCAGATCTGTGCTGGTGTTCCATCCCAGGCCTTATACAGCAGCTCAAACTAACTATCAGTCTGACAAAACATTCCTCCTTGGCAGAAGTACATACTAACCTCTAGAGCAGTGTTTCTCAACTCAGGTCCTGTTTTCAGGATTTCCTCAGTATTGCACAGGTGATGTAATTCATGTGAATGCCTCAGACATTGCCACAGGTGTTCTTACTTTAGGATATCCTGAAAACATGACCTGTTGGTGGATCCTGAGGACCGGAGTTGGGAAACACTGCTCTAGAGTCATAATCAGGTAGAAAAGGAAGGGTAGCATTGCAAAACCAGCAGAGTATTTACCTGCAATGAACTTGAATATGAAACTAGCGGCTAACAATGGACCATGGAGAAGCTCTGCTGTTCACCCTCTTCCCTTGCAAGCAGCACGGACACTCCACTGTTCAGCAGTTTTCCTACAAATCAAGCTTTTTCCGAGTTTGATCCTCCTTAGAAATTGGATGTAAGTTCACAGGTTAGTGAAGTTTGTCTTTAGGGTGTTATACTTCAAGGGTAAAGCTGAAATCCCCTCTGCAGAGCAAACTACTTCTCTACAAGAGTTTGCAGAACACCAATATTCCTGCACACCTTTATACCCAAGAGCTCTGTATTATGCTTAGCGGCTACTGATAAGCCCTTTACTGAAAATACTCGAAGACCACTACTGGATGAGCTAAGATCATGCATTAAGGCAGACATACACTCTATGTTGCTCTATATTGTTACCCCTGCAAAAATATATTCGCACATCACACTTAGAACAAAAAATGGTCTAATTTAGAAAACCTCCTAACGCCCTAGAGAATAACTCCAATGATAAAGATGATGAAATTTCAGAACCATGGACCAAAACACTTAACTTGGAAGACTACTCCTGCAATAACATTCTACATTTTGAGATATTCCAGAAGGGATTAAGTTGGACCATCTCTGTGATTGGCATTGTTACATTGCTCCTACCTGACACTATACAAACTTATTTATATTTAAGATATTTATAGTCAGGGCCCACTGTATCCCTAAGCCCAAAAGGTTATTGGCTCTTATTACAAGGGACATTCTCATTTGCATTTGTTTCTGCAACGTAAAAAGAGAGACTTGTGCTTATAGCCAAAAATAATTCCATTGTACCAGGCAGATTTTGAAGCATTTCTTTATTTGTGGATTTATCTGCAGCAAACTTGAAAAAAGGACATTTCAAGAAGCTATTGATATCCTATTGGATAATACGGTTGGTTGCCTACCATTGGGGTTTCCATTGAAGCTTCTTATCTCCAGGAATTTAGTAAAAATCAAAGCTTCATATCCAGCTGAAGCACTTTAATTAATAGAAGATAGTCATCTTCCTCAACCACCAAGCTTTTCAAATACCAAGCAGCATTCTCAAAATCATGTGGGGGGGGGGGGGGGGTTTAATTGAATTCATTGAATGGCTGAGCACTGCCTGTGATTGGCTGAGCTCTGTGACCAATCACAGGCAGTGCTCATCTGTTATTCAATGAATGGCTGAGCGCTGCCTGTGATTGGCTGACTGCTCAGCCAATCAGATGCAGCCCTTTCAGCAGGCAGGGATTTTGAATGAAAGAACTTTATTACAGTGATGGGACCCACTGCCGGCAGTGGCGTTCCCATTGAAATCAATCAGACAGCTTCACGATCCTCTGCCACAGCTGTGACAGCTGTGGAGGGGGATTCTTTACTCCCTGCAGAAAGTCCCCATGTCATTGAACACTGTGACAGTGCTGTTACAGTGTTCAGTGATGAGGGGACTCCCCGCGGGGAATTTTGACAAGCACCACGGACCTATGCGGTTCACGCATGTTCTATCTTTTACAGGTGCACACGTTTTCACGCCTGTAAAATACGGACGTGTGGACACACTACAGGGAACCAATGATTTTAAAACATTATGCTGCCCACGTGAGCAGTACTAGCCAGTCAGAGAAGCATGTAGTATCTTAGACTATGGCGAGTAAATCTCTCTGCAAGGGTATTTAAATGTTGAGTTAAAGAAATTCATTAGGTAGGAAATGAAAGCTCTGCAGAGTTGTAATCAGAGGATAAATGCTTGTCTTCAGAACAGTGGAAAGAGCTAATACACAATTTTCATCACCTAGTTGGAAAAGCAATGGAGTCATTTATTTTTGTGCTGCACCAGAGGGTGACTTAAAAGGCTCCTATCCAAAAAATCAAAAGACTGGAAAAAAATTAGTTTTCAACATAATCGCTTCCTTGCCATTTCTAAAGAAAAAGGGTGTCATTATTACAATTAGGATTGCACTACAGGAAGATATATGTGACGGAAATTAACATGGGGAGTCTCTATGGCTACAGATACATGGGATAAAAATAATAATAAAATCCTCATAAGTGTTTTGTTTAGGCCACCAAATATAACATATCTACTACTAAAGCAAATAGATGAAGTGGAAAATTACAATAAGATAACTGTTATCGGGGACTTGAATCATTCAAATTTAAACTGGGAAGCTTAAACCTGCAGATCTCATAACCGTAACAAGTTTCTGTCAATAATGAAAAATAATTACCTTTCACAACTTATACAGGACCCAACTAGAGTGATGGCCATTTTGGACTTAATATTAACCAACAGACGTGACAGAATAACAGGGATGCAATTCAGGGAGCACCTGGGAAATAGTGATCATAAAATAAATTTCCACTTTCAATAGGATATTTTGTTGGAGGGCCAGAGGGTGATGAGACAAAAGCAAAATTGTTAAACAGTTTTTTGCCAAGTGAAATGTAAAATAAACTCTCCATTAAATGTCACCAGTCTAACCCAGGAAGAAGTGCAGAGCTGCCTTAATAAGATTAACCCATTCCCGCTGCAGGGCGTAAGTTTACGTCCTGGCAGCCTGGTACTTCCCGCAACTTACGTCCTAGAGATAGCGCAGGATTACATATGATCCCGCGCTATCCCGCAGCGGGAGCCGGCTGTCAGTCACAGCCGGCGTCCCACTGCAACAGCGGGGGGGGGGGCATCGGAGATACGCCCCCCGCTGTTAACCCCTTCCCTGCCGCGTCCTGTATTGCCTATGCCTATGTTCGCTGTATAAGCGATAAGGCATGGCAGAGCAGTAGCTCTGCCATGCCTTATGACAGAGATCATCAGGGCAGTGGTTAAAGTCCCTCAGAGGGACACAAACAGTGTAAAAAAAAAAATTAAAAAAATGAATAAAAAAAATGTAAAAAAAGAGTAAAAAAACAATTTTTTTATGCTTTTTCTCAGATTAGCATAAAAAAAGGGAAAAAAAAAATAAAATCCCATATATTTGGTATTGTCGCGTCCGTAACAACACGTAAAATAAGTTGCACATGTGTTTGACTGTGCACGGAAAAAACCCCTAAAAAAAACCGCTAAAAAACTGAGGCAAAATGCTAACTTTTAGCATTTTACCTCACTAAAAACGCAATCAAAGTGATCAAAAAAGCTGTATGTACCCCAAAATGGTACCAGTAAAAACTACAGCTCGCCTCGCAAAAAATAAGCCCTCATAGAGCTCCGTACATAAAATAATAAAAAAGTTACAGGACTTTGAATGCAGCAATTTAGAATAGAAAAAAGATTTCCAAAAAAAAGGGTTTTTATTGCAGAAAAGTGAGAAAACCTAAAAAAAATGTAAGAATTTTGGTATCGTTGTACCCGTACCTGTCCGCAGAAAAAATGGAATGTCTCATTTATGCTGCATGATTAACGCTGTAAAAAAAAAAAAAAAATCTATGGCAGAATTGATGCTTTTCCTCTCCTGGCTATCATAAAAAAAAAGTTTTACAATATAGTCAATGTATCCAAAAGTGGCACCATCAAAAACTACAGTTCGCCACGCAAAAAACAAGCCCTTATACGGCCGCGTCAACGTAAAAATCAAAAAGTTATGACTTTTGATAAACGGAGAAGAAAATCCGCCAAAAATTGTTGCGTCCTTAAGCCCAAAATAGGCCGTGTCATGAAGGGGTTAAAAAAGACTAATCGCTGGGTCCCGATGGCAAAGTCCTCCTGGTTCAAAGGGAATTAAGTAATGTGATGGACAGACTGTTTTACATTTAAGTACTCCATAATGGAGTCTGTTCTACTGCATTGGTGCATAGCAAATGTGGTGCCAATATTCAAAAATAGTTCAAAAGGTGAACCTGGAAACTGCAGTCCAGTAACTATTACTTCTATTGTGGGTAAAATGTTTGAAGAGTTTCTAACAAATACTATCCTGGAGTACCTCAAGGAAAATGGCTGTATAACACCATATCAGGCCTTAGTCACACGGGCGTAAATACACGCGTATATACGCGCATAAAAACCCACGGGCGTTTTTACGCGCGTATATACGCGCGTAAAAACGCACCTACAAAAGATAGAACATATTGGTGGCAATGGACATGGTCACGCGTTTTTTTTACGCGCGTATATACGTGCGTATTTACGCCCGTGTGACTAAGGCCTCAGTGAGGGTTTATAAGGGAGTCGGTCCTGTTAAACCAATTTGACCAACTTCCACAAGGTGGTAAAATCCAGACCAATAGTTTCATATGGAAACCTTCAGATGAGGGAATTTTAGGCATGCAAAAAACAAGCACTTAAAAAGATGGGGCATGCGTGACTGAAATGCATTTGAAGTCCCTACTGCGTGCTAAGATAGGAGCTGATCTATGTAGATCGTGGCATGTAAAAGATTTACAGAGGAAGTACCCTCCCTCTCTGATGCCATTGGACCAATGGGATGTAATCCAACAACCTGTGCAATAAATTGAACACACTATTTATCCTGTATGGCAAAAATCGTAACCCCTCCCTAAAGAACAAAGAAAAAATAATTTTGTCTCCCTAAAGACACGATAAAAGTGATCACAAAAGCAGTATGTACCTCAAAATGGTACCAAAAAAACTAAATCATGCAAAATCAAGCTCTCACAGACCTCCAACCATGAAGATTAAAAAAGTTGTGGGATTTTAAATGCAGCAATATAAAAATAATTACAATATTTTGGGTATCCTCTAATCATACAGACCCACAGAGAAAATGTATCATGTCATTAATGCTGTATAAGGGCGCCCACCCACTGGCGATTTTTTTTTTCTTTGCGTTTTGCGTTTTTTCTCAAGAGCAATTAGAATTGAATGTACTCCTGTCCACTGGCGTTTTTTTTGCGTTGCGTTGCGATTTTTAACATAGGAACTGTCAGTTGCATATGTGTCCTTATTTTTCTCCTAATGCACCCATGAAAGTCAATGGAAATTAATGGAAAAGCCGCGAAAATGCCGCGAAAACGCGGCAAAAAACGCCGCGAAAACGTGGCGTTTTTCACGCACGAAAATCGCAAACGCCAGTGGGTGGGCGCCCTGATGTATGTTATGAAAAAACAATAGTAGAATTGATATGTTTTCTCTCCCTGCTTTCAAAATTTATTTTTTAACGTTTAACAATACATTTGGTGCACGCAAAAATAGTACCAATACAAGCTACCCTTTGTCTAGCAAAAAAACAAGACCCCATATGATCATTTCAACAGAAAAATAAAAAAGTCATGGCTGTTTAAAAGTAGAGATGAAAATCCCCCAAAACTTGTTGTATCCTCATGGTCAAAATAGGCCATGACCTTAAGGGGTTAATATAAGTAAGTGCTTATAATATTAGAGCAAAAGGATACTTTATCATGGAAAGCTAAATATTTCTAGGGAAGCTCTAGTACTCAATTGGACTGCCTCTAGATTGGAAGCAAGATGTGATACAGGCAGGCATGGAGGCATATGGGTTCCATATGGTATCCTGCAGCATATCGGTCCACATTTAGAATCATAGAAATCATAGAATAGTAGAGTTGGAAGGGACCTCCAGGGTCATTGGGTCCAACCCCCTTGCTCAGTGCAGGATTTACTAAATCATTCCAGACAGATATTTGTCCAGCCTTTGTTTGAACACGTCCATTGAAGGAGAACTCACCACCTCCCGTGGTAACCTGTTCCACTCATTGATCCCCCTCACAGTCAGAAAGTTTTTTCTAATATCTAATCTGTGTCTCTGCCCTTTCAGTTTCATCCCATTGCTTTTAGTCTTTCCTTGTACAAATGAGAATAGGGCTGATCCCTCTGCAGTGTGACAACCCCTCAGATATTTGTAGACCGCTATTTAGTCTCTTCTCAGCCTTCTTTTTTGCAAGCTAAACATTCCCAGATCCTTTAACCATTCTTCATAGGACATAATTTGCAGACCACTTACCATTTACTGTTAGTGTATGTACAGACTCGTAGACTGTCGAAGTTGACATCCCAATTGGCCCCATGTTCTATTGGTGATAAATCTGGCAGCAGGGCAGGCCACGGCAGTGGGGCAATGTTGTGGAGGCATTCCTGTGACACCCTTGTGTGCAGCCGAGCATTAACCCTGCTGGAAATGCATCTTGGAAGCCCTGCCATGAGAGGTAACACGTGACTGCAGGATGCCTGAACATATCGCTCAGCTGTCATTGTCCTTTGTACCACTAATAGAAGTGATCCACTGTTATATGCGATGGACCACATGACTATCACACCAGCAGTTAGGACAGTTTGCCACTGCACAGCAAAGGCAGGATTGAGACGCTTACCCCTAGGTCTCCAATCACAAACATGGCCATCGTTAGTGCCTAAACTAAACTTGGATTCATTGCTGAAGGCAACCCAGTTTGACTCCATAGCAGTTTAGTTTTGTTGTTTACGACACCACTGCAAATGTAGGAGACTGGGTATCAAAGGTAGTACATATAATAGGTGCCATGAGACCAAATGTCGCTCAGCCAGGGCCCTGGGTATGGTTCAACAAATTCAGGGAGCTGTAACGATAGTGCCACCTGTCTTTGAATGGCTACCAATGAAGCAGTTAAAACTGCTTGCGCATGTCTGACGATTATATAATCCTTTGTACTGGTGGTCTATTAAGGATGCATGTGTCTGTACCCTCATGCATCCACTGGTCCCAATACCTCCCTAACAGTCTGGTCATTGTTGCCCAGGTGGCAGGCAATTTGAAAATAAAACTGTATTCCAATAATGTGCACGCTCTTAAAATCTGTGAACTGGGAAAAATCTCTTTGGTTGTATTGTAGAGGCATATCTATGGTCAATAGCCTCTACAAAAGCAAAAAAAGAGGTCTACACCACACAAAATTGTCTCTGAGAGTCTTTCTATAGGCCAAAGGTTAAACTACTATTAGGGCCTTCGGAGGCAAGACCATTTATCTAATCACACTACAATTCTAATCATTTGCATATCTGCCTGAGATGTAACTGTGTGCCGGGTTTTGTACCAAAAACGACAACTCCTTCTAGGTGTTGAATTTCTTTTTACCAAGTGTATAAATATATCAGAGGTCAAAACAGAGATATTTCTCATGATCTATTTATACCCAGGACGGTGACTGCTACAAGGGGGCGCCCTCTACATCTTGAGGAAAGGTTTCTACACTAACACAGAAGAGGTTGTTTACTGTAAGAGCAGTGAGGCTATGGAACTCTCTGCCTGAGGACATGGTGATGGCGAGCTCACTAAAAGAGTTCAAGAGGTGCCTGAACATCTTTCTTGAGTGTAACAATATTACAGGTTATAGTCACTGATAACTTAAGATGTGTCGGTGATCCAGGGATTATGTTGAAGGCCGGAATGCAGTGAGGGGGGATTTTTTTTCCCTAAAATGAGAAAAGTTTGCTTCTACCTCATAAGTTATTATGCCTTCCTCTAGATCAACATTGGGATAAGGGTTTAGCTAGATGGACATGTGTTTTTTCAGCCTCACACATTATGTTAATATGTTGGCAATCGGGCTAATTATGTAAAAAAAAAAAAAAGCCCATACATCTCTACTTACCTGCTGCCACTCTCCTCCTAAAAAAACCCTGAAAACCCCTTTAAGTATTTTCTGATGTGTTATGTGTAAGACCTTCTGCCATTTTCGTAGCCCATCTTTACACCCATTCTATTTTGTAATTTCTTTTGTAGGTGAGGTCTGAACACAATATAGGACAATATAGGTCTGAAAAAATATAGGACATCAGCGACTGAACTCAAGGAATGCAATTCCCTGCTGTGAAAAAAGATAAGTCTTGACCTACTTTCTGCCCAAAAAATGCAACTAGCTGACAAAGAGTGTGATAGAAATGTATGTGATGGGGGAGGGGGAGTGAGATTAGCAGCATTAGCTAAGCATTGCCATTGTTTAGCTAGCACTGCTAAACAATGGTATTAGCAGTTTGTGAAACCATTCCAGTGAGATTAGCAGCAGGTAGTGTTGGTAAAGAATGTCACATGGGTGTATATAGTGAGTTGAAGGATTTGTGCTGCTGGAACATAATAAAAAATTCTCTCTCTCTCAGAAGCGCATTTTTTCGGCAACATGCCACTTCCAATAATGTGAATGGGTGATTTTAATGCTAATGAGGCTTGGGACTTGCTCCCGGCAAATTATCCATCCGCGTGATTTTCAGGCAATTTTGCCATAAATTTAATTTTTTGGCGTGGCGAACTTCTGTGTGATTTTGACGCCCATGTGAACAAGCTCTCAGGGTGGCTTTACAGGAAGCAACTATTGGCTAAATAAAATCGCTCAATCAATTGAATGTAAGTGAAAGTTGTTCTGTGTAAACACAGTCACCAACAGCGTGACAAGCAATAATTTATTCACTAGTCAATAGTCACTACATTTAAGCTTACCTAGAAATAGCCGCTTGTTAATTAATTAACTATGGGCTGTTGTAAATAAGCAATAGTTTGTCTTTTAATGACTATCTTTAAAGGACCACGGGTTTAAGACCCATTTAGTTAGAACGAGTGTCGGGCAAACGATGCCCGACACTCGTCCCCGCACTTACTAGCTCCCGTGCATGGAGCTAGTATCGCTGGCTCACAGCAGGGAAACAGGAGGAGAATTTCTCTCCTCGCGCCCCCCCCCCACCCCTCTCTATTGCCCTTACATAGCAGCTCTTCAGTACTGAACAGCTGCTATTTACACTGAGCAATCAGCTCATCGTCCATCATTTATGCTGCATAAATAATGAACGATGAGCTGATCGCTCAGTGTAAATAGCAGCCATTCAGTACTGAACGTCCACTATGTTAAGGCAATGGAGAGGGGCGAGGGAGCGCGAGGAGAGAACTCTCCTCCAGCCTCCCTGCTGTGAGCTAGTCTGTGTGGGGACGAGTGTCAGGCATCGTTTACCCGATACTCGTCCAGTCTAAATGGGCCTTTTAGCTGCTCACAAAACAAAGCTATAAGGTCTAAGAAGTGTAGACTATTATCTAAATAGTGTGGTGACTACATTATATTGTGAAAGCAAGTGTTTTGTGCAAATACAGTATGCAGTAACAAAAAAATAACAATATACTATAAAAATGATAATACCATGAGTCAAGTAGTTCTATCTAAAGATGTTCTTTCTCGCAAAAATACACATGGCTTTTTAAAAAATTAATTAGAGAACATTAATAACATTACATAAGCAATGTAATTAGTAAGAATATGGCAACTGATTAGAATCATGTAAAGTTTTTGAGAGTACAAGTGTCAGGAACTAATGTTACTGCAAGTAATAATGTTGGCCTGCAAGGCTAGCTTACAAACATATGGCTGCACAGCATGATCTGGCAATTTTGCTTTCTGGAAAGATATACTCGGAGTGTCACAGTTTCTTCAATGGAATATTAAGCCAAAACAGAACATTTCAGATGCAGACTAAACTATGTAGTATTTTATTTTTACTTCCAAATCGCATGATTTTACAACTTTTGTGTTGGTTGTCATGTAATTCCAATGCTTACTTATCTTTATAGTTCTGTTTTGGGATAATACTACTGTAGATATTTTACTGCTTAACTACATCACTGTACGAGTTTTATTTTATTAAAATCTAAGGAACAACTTTTTGTACATATTTACTGAAGCATAATGTTTAGAGATGAGTGAGCATGCTCTTCTGAGCTTGCTACTCGTTCAAGTATTAGGGTACTCAAGATGCTCATTACTCGAGACGAACACCACGTGGTACTCAAGTCAATTTCATTTCTTTTCCCCGCATGTTTAGCACCATTTTCTAGCCAAGAACCCCAACGGTCCTTCTTAGGGCTACTCCTCATCATGTGCATTACAGTTGTGGCTGGCTGGGAGCAGTAGTGCACCCTTTTTTTTAAAGCATCTAGGCCTGTGCAGAGCATTATAGCTATACTATTCTCAGTCTGCAGTGCGTTACGCAGAGTTTAGGGAAAGAGATGCTGAGATAGTGAAAGTGTTACAGTCGGGATCCTCTCTACAAGAACCCCAACCGTCCTTCTTAGGGCTACTCCTCACCGTGTGCATTATAGTTGTGGCTAGCTGGGAACAGTAGTGTAGCCTTTTTTTTTAAAGCATCTAGCCCTGTGCAGAGCCTTTCAGTTATACTGTTCTCAATATGCAGTGCATTAAACAGAGGTCTCACTGCGAAACAATACTCTAATATTTCCTAGGCCACTAAAAAGACTTTCAGTTATACCGTTTTCAGTCTGCAGTGCATTAGACAGAGGTCTCACTACAAAACAGTACTCTAATATTTCCTAGGCCACTGCAAAGCTTCAGTTATACCATTCTCAGTCTGCAGTGCATTACGCAAAGTTTAGGAAAAGAGCTGCTGAGATAGGGAAAGTTTTACATTCGGGATCCTCTCTACAAGAACCCCAACGGTCCTTCTTAGGGCTACTCCTCACCATGTGCATTATAGTTGTGGCTGGCTGGGAGTAGTATTGCACCCTTTTTTTTTTTTTTAAGCATCTAGCCCTGTGCAGAGCCTTTCAGTTATACTGTGCTCAGTCTGCAATGCATTAGACAGAGTTCTCACCGTGAAACAGTACTCTAATATTTCCTAGGCCACTGTAAAGCCTTTCAGTTATATCGTTCTCAATCTGCAGTGCATTAGACAATGGTCTCACCGCGAAACAGTACTCTAATATTTCCTATTCCACTGCAAAGTATTTCAGCTCTGCCACTGTGCAGAGCATCTAACAATGCCCTTTCTTTGGGGGGGGTTGAGATAGCCACAGTTACTAGCACTATCCACTGGCTTAAGAGTCTTCTCTAGAGAAGAGCGAGCATACTCGTCCGAGCTTGATGTTAGTTCGAGTATTAGGGTGCTCGAGATGCTCGTTACTCGAGACGAGCACCACGCGGTACTCGTCTCGATTAAACGAGCACTGACCATTGAATTCAATGGAGCCGGCAATACAGCCGGCTCCATTAAAAGCAATGGGCTGCCGGCGATCGCAGGATGAATTGCCAGGAAGGGCTTAAATATATAAGCCCTTCCCTGCAATTCATCCAGAAATGTGTAAAAATAAAAAAAATATATATACTCACCTGGTCCCGGAAGACGGAGTTCAGCGCGGCCGGTGGCAGTCCTCCTGAACTGCTCTGAACAGCTGTGAGTAGTATTCAGCAGCCGGAGATTTAAAATCCCCGCCTGCTGAATGAGCTGCCTCTAATTGGTCACAGCCTGACCAATCAGAGGCATATCTCACTCACACACCCATTCATGAAATCAGATTGGTCCCTGCGCTGAGCCAATGAGAGGCAGCAGTCACTCACCCATTCATAAATTCATGAATGGGTGTGTGAGTGAGATCTGCCTCTGATTGGTCAGGCTGTGACCACTCAGAGGCAGCTCATTCAGCAGGCGGGGATTTTAAATCCCCGGCTGCTGAATACTACTCACAGCTGTTCAGAGCAGTTCAGGAGGACTGCCGCCGGCTGCGCTGAACTCCGTCTGCCGGGACCAGGTGAGTATATATTTTTTTTTATTTTTACACATTTCTGGATGAATTGCAGGGAAGGGCTTATATATTTAAGCCCTTCCCGACAATTCATCCCGGGCTCGCCCGCAGCGCATTGCTTTCAATGGAGACGGCTGTATTGCTGGCTCCATTGAATTCAATGGGCTAAGATCGTTCTGCCGGGACAAGGTGAGTATATATTTTTTTTATTTTTACACATTTCTGGATGAATTGCAGGGAAGGGCTTATATATTAAAGCCCTTCCCGAAAATTCATCCCGCAATCGCCGGCAGCCCATTGCTTTCAATGGAGTCGGCTGTATTGCTGGCTCCATTAAATTCAATGGGCTAACATCGTTCTTCTCTGCCACAGCTGTTACAGCTGTGGCAGAGGAGAACGATCTTTATGCTGACAGTGTGTGTGGGGGGTCTCACTCTTGCCACTATTGTGGCTTAATAGTGGGACCTAGGAACTTGAGATGCAGCCCAACATGTAGCCCCTCGCCTGCCCTATCCGTTTCTGCGTCGTTCCCATCACTTTCTTGAATTTCCTAGGTTTTCACAAATGAAAACCTTAGCGAGCATCGGCGATATACAAAAATGCTCGAGTCACCCATTGACTTCAATGGGGTTCGTTACTCAAAACGAACTCTCGAGCATCACTGAAAGTTCGACTCGAGTAACGAGCACTATAGCATTTTGGTGCTCGCTCATCTCTAGTCTTCTCTCACTACATACAGCCTCTCTAATCTACAAGTCTTTGTGAGCGGTAAATGACCCCTAGATATCAGCACAAGACAGCAGGCTAATTTTTTTTAAGTCATAGCATAGAGCCTCCACTATCTACAAGTCTCAGTGTGCAGTGAATTAACCACAGTTGTCAGCGCTGTGCAGTGCGTTAATTTATTTGGGCCCTGCTCTATCCTTAATCCGCCATGATGAGGTGTAGGGCTAAGGGTCGAGGACGTGGACGCGGGCGTCCAAGTGAGGGTGTGGGCACAGGCCGAGTTTCTGGGTGGGGTAAATCCCAGCCAGCTGCTGAGGGATTAGGAGAGAGGCAAGTTTCTAGGCTCCCCAGCTTCATATCACAATTTATGGGTCCGCGTGGTAGACTTCTACTACAAGCAGAGCAGTGGGAGCAGGTCCTGTCATGAATCGCAGCAATGTGTCGAACCCCCAGTCTTCTACGCAGTCCACTACTCCCGGCCTAGGGACTGCACCTCTGAATCCTCTGGCTGCTCCTCCTTCCTCCCAGCCTCCTCACTCTATCAAAATGCCAGATTTGGAGCAGGCAGACTCTCAGGAACTGTTCTCGGGTCCCTGCCCTGAGTGGGAAAAAACTGTTCCTCTCTCACCTGAGTAGTTTGTCATGACCGATGCCCAACCTTTGGAAAGTTCATGGAGTCCCAGAGTCAGAGGGAGCAATTTAAAAAGATGGTGAGTGAGTACATAGCCAATCGTATCACCGTCCTCCGTGATCTCTCTGCTCCATACAACTATTGGGTGTCAAAGCTGGACACGTGGCACAAACTTGCGCTGTATGCCCTGGAGGTGCTGGCCTGTCCTGCCGCTAGCGTCTTGTCAGAGAGGGTGTTTAGTGCAGCTGCGAGAATCATCATGGATAAACGTACCCGCCTGTCAACTGCCAGCACCAACATGCTTACACTCATATAGATGAACAAAGGCTGGATTTTCCCCGACTTCTCTTTTCCACTGGCGGAAAGCAGCAGATCATAAAGATTCTTTTCGCTGCAACCGGAGAAAAACGCATCCTCTATCTCCCCCAAAAAAAGGGGAATTAGCTTTGTCAATCCCTCTCGGATATCATTATTCCTCCTACTCCTCCTCCTAAAACAGCATGTCATCACTGCCAATTTTTCTGCGGCCCAAAAGGCTCTGTTTATTACAATTTTTAAAAGTTTCAAAAGTTTTTATACTTTAACTGAAAGCAATTATTGCGGGGGGGGGGGGTTGCCTTCAGGCTCGGTTACAAATTAAGCAACAACGAGCTGTATCTTATGGGTTTCACCTGCCCTTGCAGTTCGGCAATTTTTCAGGGGTACACTTGTACTGTTGGTACACCAATTTTTCAGGCCCTTCCCTTTGGTAACCACATTTTTTCAGTTGTTCGCCTATACTCTTGGTACACCAATGTTCCAGGGGTTCACCTACACTCTTACTACAGAAATGTTACAGGGTCCGCCTATACTCTTGCTACAGAAATGTAATAGGGGTCCGCCTATACACTTGCTACTGAAAGGTTTGAGGGGTTCGCCTTTACTCTTGCTAGAGAAATGTTCCTAGGGTCCGCCTATACTCTTGCTACATTAATGTTACAGGGGTACGCCTATACACTTGCTACGGAAAGGTTTGAGGGGTTCGCCTATACTCTTGCTACATAAATATTACAGGGGTCCGCCTATACACTTGCTACTGAAAAGTTTGAGGGGTTCGCCTATACTCTTGCTACAGAAATGTAACAGGGGTCCGCCTATACTCTTGCTAGTGAAAGGTTTGAGGGGTTCGCCTATACTCTTGCTACAGAAATTACAGAAATGTTACAGGGGTCCGCCTATACACTTGCTACTGAAAGGTTTGAGGGGTTTGCCTATACTCTTGCTACGGAAATGATACAGGGGTCCACCTATACTGTTGCTAGTGAAAGGTTTGAGGGGTTTGCCTATACTCTTGCTACAGAAATGTTACAGGGGTCCGCCTATACTCTTGCTACTGCAAGGTAGGAGGGGTTCGCCTATACTCTTGCTACAGAAATGTTACAGGGATCTGCCTATACACTTGCTACTGAAAGGTTTGAGAGTAGAGATGAGCGAACGTACTCGTCCGAGCTTGATACTCGTTCGAGTATTAGCGTGTTCGAGATGCTCGTTACTCGAGACGAGTACCACGCGATGTTCGAGTTACTTTCACTTTGATCTCTGAGACAGCGCGCTTTTCTGGCCAATAGAAAGACAGGGAAGGCATTACAACTTCCCCCTGCGACGTTCAAGCCCTATACCACCCCCCTGCAGTGAGTGGCTGGCGAGATCAGGTGTCACCCGAGTATATAAATCGGCCCCTCCCGCGGCTCGCCACAGATGCATTCTGACAGAGATCAGGGAAAGTGCTGCTGGTGCCGGAGCTGCTATAGGGAGAGCGTTAGGAGTTATTTTAGGCTTCAAGAACCCCAACGGTCCTTCTTAGGGCCACATCTGACCGTGTGCAGTACTGTTGAGGCTGCTTTTAGCAGTGTTGCACAATTTTATTTTTTTTTGTATATCAGGCGTGCAGAGCATTGCGTCCGCAGTCTGCAGTCATTGTACAGAGTATAGGGCCAGTACTGGTGAGGCAGGGAAAGAGATATTCAGGCTATATAGGCAGAGGGCTTTTTCCAAAAAATTGGGGAAAAATACAATATTTGGGCTGCCTGTGACCTTCTTCAGTTTACTGCGTGTCTGCTGGGGGTAGTAGTCCTAATTAATACGCAGTTAAGCGTTACAGCAGGCTTGCGCAAAATTGTTTCCTGGATCTGCTGTCTCTGTTACATGATCGCCATCATCCCGCCAGAGGGAAACAGTATACATAATATTATACGCTGCCTACAGTATCTATCTGCTGGGGGTAGTAGTCCTAATTAATACGCAGCTAAGCGTTACAGCAGGCTTGCGCAAAATTGTTTCCTGGATCTGCTGTCTCTGTTACATCAGTGCTGTCATCCCGCCAGAGGGAAAGAGTATACATAATATTATACACTGCCTACAGTATCTATCTGCTGGGGGTAGTAGTCCTAATTAATACGCAGCTAAGCGTTACAGCAGGCTTGCGCAAAATTGTTTCCTGGCTCTGCTGTCTCTGTTACATGATCGCCGTCATCCCGCCAGAGGGAAAGAGAATACATAATATTATACGCTGCCTACAGTATCTGTCTGCTGTATCAGCTCAGCATTTTAAAAAAATAGAAGCAAAATACTTAAGGCCTACTATTGGCCTTTGGCCACTTGACTGCTTCTGCGCTGTGAATTCCACTAGCTCAGTCATACGCACCTACGTCTCACTACAGGCGTGCGCAAAATTGTTTCCTGGCTCTGCTGTGCATTCCGTAAGGGAAGTCAGCCTCCAACCACAGGCCAATAAGCGGCACATTTAATTACAGCGTTCTGTTTCTGCCCTACTGGTAATACAGCATGCTGAGGGGTAGGGGTAGGCCTAGAGGACGTGGACGCGGGCGAGGACGCGGAGGCCCAAGTCAGGGTGTGGGCACAGGCCGAGCTCCTGATCCAGGTGTATCGCAGCCGACTGCTGCGGGATTAGGAGAGAGGCACGTTTCTGGCGTCCCCACATTCATCTCACAATTAATGGGTCTACGCGGTAGACCTTTATTAGAAAATGAGCAGTGTGAGCAGGTCCTGTCGTGGATGGCAGAAAGTGCATCCAGCAATTTATTGACCACCCAGAATTCTGTGCCGTCCACTGCTGCAACTGAATCCTCTGGCTGCTGCTCCTCCTTCCTCCCAGCCTCCTCACTCCATTACAATGACACATTCTGAGGAGCAGGCAGACTCCCAGGAATTGTTCTCGGGCCCCTGCCCAGAATGGGCAGCAATGGTTCCGAATCCTCTCCCACTGGAGGAGTTTGTCGTGACCAATGCCCAACCTTTGGAAAGTTCCCGGGGTCCGGGGGATGAGGCTGGGGACTTCCGGCAACTGTCTCAAGAGCTTTCAGTGGGTGAGGAGGACGATGAGACACAGTTGTCTATCACTCAGGTAGTAGTAATTGGAGTAAGTCCGAGGGAGGAGCGCACAGAGGATTCAGAGGAAGAGCAGCAGGACGATGAGGTGACTGACCCCACCTGGTTTGCTACGCCTACTGAGGACAGGTCTTCAGAGGGGGAGGCAAGAGCAGCAGCAGGGCAGGTTGGAAGAGGCAGTGCGGTGGCCAGGGGTAGAGGCAGGGCCAGACTGAATAATCCACCAACTGTTTCCTAAAGCGCCCCCTCGCGCCATGCCACCCTGCAGAGGCCGAGGTGCTCAAAGGTCTGGCAGTTTTTCACTGAGAGTGCAGATGACCGACGAACAGTGGTGTGCAACCTTTGTCGCGCCAAGATCAGCCGGGGAGCCACCACCACCAGCCTCACCACCACCAGCATACGCAGACATATGATGGCCAAGCACCCCACAAGGTGGGACGAAGGCCGTTCACCGCCTCCGGTTTGCACCGCTGCCTCTCCTCCTGTGCCCCTACCTGCCACTGAGATCCAACCCCCCACTCAGGACACAGGCACTACCGTCTCCTGGCCTGCACCCACACCCTCACCTCCGCTGTGCTCGGCCCCATCCACCAATGTCTCTCAGCGCACCGTCCAGCCGTCGCTAGCGCAAGTGTTGGAGCGCAAGCGCAAGTACGCCGCCACGCACCCGCATGCTCCGGCGTTAAACGTGCACATAGCCAAATTTATCAGCCTGGAGATGCTGCCGTATAGGGTTGTGGAAACGGAGGCTTTCAAAGGTATGATGGCGGCAGCGGCCCCGCGCTACTCAGTTCCAAGTCGCCACTACTTTTCCCTATGTGCCGTCCAAGCCCTGCACGACCACATCTCCCACAACATTGTACGCGCCCTCACCAACGCGGTTACTGGCAAGGTCCACTTAACAACAGACACGTGGACAAGCACAAGCGGGCAGGGCCACTATAGTTCCCTGACGGCACATTGGGTGAATTTAGTGGAGGCTGGAACAGAGTCAGAGCCTGGGACCGCTCACGTCCTACCCACCCCCAGAATTGCGGGCCCCAGCTCGGTGGTGGTATCTGCGGCGGTGTATGCTTCCTCCACTCAACCACCCTCCTCCTCCTCCTCCTCCTACGCAACCTCTGTCTCGCAATCAAGATGTGTCAGCAGCAGCACGTCGCCAGCAGTCGGTGTCGCACGTCGTGGCAGCACAGCGGTGGGCAAGCGTCAGCAGGCCGTGCTGAAACTACTCAGCTTAGGAGAGAAGAGACACACGGCCCACGAACTGCTGCAGGGTCTAACAGAGCAGACCGACCGCTGGCTTGCGCCGCTGAGCCTCCAATCGGGCATGGTCGTGTGTGACAACGGCCGTAACCTGGTGGCGGCTCTGCAGCTCGGCAGCCTCACGCACGTGCCATGCCTGGCCCACGTCTTTAATTTGGTGGTACGGCGCTTTCTGAAAAGCTACCCACGCTTGTCAGACCTGCTCGGAAAGGTGCGCCAGCTCTGCGCACATTTCCGCAAGTCCCAAACGGACGCTGCCACCCTGCGCACCCTGCAACATCGGTTTCATCTGCCAGTGCACCGACTGCTGTGCGACGTGCCCACACGGTGGAACTCTACGCTCCACATGTTGGCCAGGCTCTATGAGCAGCGTAGAGCTATAGTGGAATACCAACTCCAACATGGGCGGCGTAGTGGGAGTCAGCCTCCTCAATTCTTTTCAGAAGAGTGGGCCTGGTTGGCAGACATCTGCCAGGTCCTTGGAAGGTTTGAGGAGTCTACCCAGGTGGTGAGCGGCGATGCTGCAATCATTAGCGTCACCATTCCTCTGCTATGCCTCTTGAGAAGTTCCCTGCAAAGCATAAAGGCAGACGCTTTGCGCTCGGAAACGGAGGCGGGGGAAGACAGTGTGTCGCTCGATAGTCAGAGCACCCTCCTGTATATATCTCAGCGCGTTGAGGAGGAGGAGGAGGAGCATGAGGAGGATGAGAAGGAGGGGGAAGAGACAGCTTGGCCCACTGCTGAGGGTAACCATGCTCCTTGCCTGTCATCCTTTCAGCGTATATGGCCTGAGGAGGAGGAGGATCCTGAAAGTGATCTTCCTAGTGAGGACAGCCATGTGTTGCATACAGGTACCCTGGCACACATGGCTGCCTTCATGTTAGGATGCCTTTCTCGTGACCCTTACGTTACACGCATTCTGGCCACTACGGATTACTGGGTGTACACACTGCTCGACCCACGGTATAAGGAGAACCTTTGCACTCTCATACCCGAAGAGGAAAGGGGTTCGAGAGTGATGCTATACCACAGTGCCCTGGCGGACAAACTGATGGTGAAATTCCCATCCGACAGCGCTAGTGGCCGAAGGCGCAGTTCCGAGGGCCAGGTAGCAGGGGAGGCGCAGAGATCAGGCAGCATGTACAGCACAGGCAGGGGAACACTCTCTTAGGCCTTTGACAGCTTTCTGGCTCCCCAGCAAAACTGTGTCACCACTCCCCGTCAATGCTGAGTCGACGGGAGCACTGTAAAAGGATGGTGAGGGAGTACGTAGCTGATCGCACGACCGTCCTCCGTGACGCCTCTGCCCCCTACAACTACTGGGTGTCGAAGCTGGGCTGCCTCCAGGCCTAGTTACAAATTAAGCCACATTAACCAAAGCGATTAAACCACCTGCATTAAAGCTGACGTTACATTAGCTGTGCTGGGCACTGCAATGGGATATATTTATGTATCGCCGGTGGGTTCCAGGGAGCCACCCATGCTGTGGGTCCACAGGGAGTTGTAACTGCATGTGTCCACTCCTAAAGAACCCCAGTCTGACTGGGGCATGCAGTGTGGGCCGAAGCCCACCTGCATTTAATCGGACGTTACCTCAGCTGTGATGGGCACTGCAATGGGATACATTCATGTACAGCCGGTGGGTTCCAGGGAGCCACCCATGCTGTGGGTCCACAGGGAGTTGTAACTGCATGTGTCCACTTCTAAAGAACCCCAGTCTGACTGGGGCATGCAGTGTGGGCCGAAGCCCACCTGCATTAAACATGACATTACCTCAGCTGTGATGGGCAATGCAATGGGATATATTTATGTACCGCCGGTGGCTTCCTGGCACCCACCCTTGCTGTCGGTCCACATGGAGTTGTAACTGCATGTGTCCACTTCTAAAGAACCCCAGTCTGACTGGGGCATGCAGTGTGGGCCGAAGCCCACCTGCATTTAATCGGACGTTACCTCAGCTGTGATGGGCACTGCAATGGGATACATTTATGTACAGCCGGTGGTTCCAGGGAGCCACCCATGCTGTGGGTGCACACGGAATTCCCATTGCGGAGTTGTACCTGCCTGTGACTATTTATAAAAAACCGCGGTCTGACTGGGGCATGCAGACACCTTGACAGAATGAATAGTGTGTGGCACATAGGTTCCGCATTGCTATGCCCACGTGTGCAGCTCCTGATGGCGGTGGCACAGGATTATATTTCTCATTGCTTCTGTACAGCATTGTGGGCTATCGCCCCGCCCCTTTTAAAGAGGGTCGCTGCCTAGCCGTGCCAACCCTCTGCAGTGTGTGCCTGCGGTTCCTCCTCATGGCAGACGCACTTATAAATAGACATGAGGGTGGTGTGGCATGAGTGCAGCTGAAGGCTGCGCAGGGACACTTTGGTGTGTGCTTTGGACACTGCGTCGTGTGTGTGTGTGTGTGGGGGGGGGGGTTGGGCAGCATGTAACCCAGGAGAAGTGGCAGCGGAGTGTCATGCAGGCAGTGATTGTGCTTTGTTGGAGGTAGTGTGGTGCTTAGCTAAGGTTTGCATTGCTAATAAGCGCTTTTCAGAAGTAATAGTTGTTGGGAGGGGGTGGGGCCACTCTTGCCGCTATTGTGGCTTAATAGTGGGACCTGGGAACTTGAGATGCAACCCAGCATGTAGCCCCTCGCCTGCCCTATCCGTTGCTGTGTCGTTCCCATCACTTTCTTGAATTGCCCAGATTTTCACAATGGGAAACCTTAGCGAGCATCGGCGATATACAAAAATGCTCGAGTCGCCCATTGACTTCAATGGGGTTCGTTACTCGAAACGAACCCTCGAGCATCGCGAAAATTTCATCCCGAGTAACGAGCACCCGAGCATTTTGGTGCTCGCTCATCTCTATTTGAGAGGTTCGCCTATACTCTTGGTACAGAAATGTTACAGTGGTCCGCCTATACAATTGCTACTGAAAGGTTTGAGCGGTTTGCCTATATACTTGCTACTAAAAGGTTTCAGGGGTTCCCCTATGCACTTGCTACTAATGGGGTTGGAGGGGTCTGCCTATACACTTGCTAATAAAAGGTTTGAGGGGTTCACCTATACTCTTGCAACAGAAAAGTTTCAGGGGTCCTTCTATACTGTAGGTGCACATAGGTTTCCTATAGCGGTGTTCAGCTGCCTGACAGATACACAGAATGATGTGTGTGGGGACACATGGATTTTCCATAGCTATGTAACTCAGGGCACCTTGGGTCACACAAGCCTGACCCAGGGCCTGCTCACGTGCTTCCCACACAGAGTATTGCTGTCCTACATTGGTCATGGTTCCTCTGCCTTATTATGCCACCTCCTCCTCCTGCTTGGGGTCTGGGGATCAGCGCTGGGCAACATGTATTTGCTCTCGTGTTACCACAGTTATCTGAGACACTGGTTTGAATTAATGAGACATTCACAGCTGTACTAGCATCCGAGTCTGCTTTAGGCCCACGATTACTGAGGGTGTGGGCAGAGGCCGAGGCCCTGGGGGGGAAGAATCAACTGCTCCAGGTTTGGCCTGTAGAACTTCTTTGTGGTTCATCCAGTCTTTGGAGCAATGAAAGCAACCATAACTGATTTAATGAGATGTTCACAGCTGTACTAGCATCCGAGTCCAATTTATGCCCACGATTCCTGAGGGTGTGAGCCGAGGCCGAGGTCCTTGGTGGGGTGAAACTCTGCCATGTTTCGGCACTCTGATTTCTTTATGTGTAATACTGTCTTTGATTTTCATGGGCTTGCCTATGCTGTGGGTGCACAAAGACTTCCCATTGCGGTGTTTTACCTATCTGGCACAAATACACTGAATGACTAGGGCAGCATTGTGGGCTGAGGTCCTGGGCAGGGTGAAACTCTGCCATGTTTGGTCACTCTCTTTTCTTCCTGTTTAATACTGTCCCTAGGTTCCAGGGGCTCGCCTATGCTGTGGGTGCACAAAGATTTCCCATTGCAGTGTTTTAGCTATCTGGCACAAATACACTGAATGACTTGGGTTGGGCGCAGAAAGCTTCCCCCATTGCGGTGTTCTGCTATCTGACACATACACAGAATAAAGTGTGTGGGGACACATGGATTTCTCATAGCTATGTAACTCACGGCACCTTGGGTCACACAAGGTGGAGGCTGGGACCGAGCCTGACCCTGGGCCTGCTGACATGCTTCCCCCACAGAGTATTGTGGGTCCGACCTTGGTCATGGTTTTTCGGGCTTATGCCACCTCCTCCTGCTTAGGATCTGTGGATTGGCGCTGGGCGACATGTATTATCTCTCGTGCTACAAATTACCACAGTTATCCGAGATACTGAATTTTCCTTTTCTGGAGAAGAAACACAATAAGGCAATTAAAACTCCATTCAGATGTTGTCCTTGGCTGGATTTTGAAGCAAGGACTCCAGTGCTACAAGGCAACAGTCCCAACCACCAAATGGAGGGAGAGGAAGAGAAGGAAAACAAGAAACATAAAGAAAATACTCCATGCAAATGTGGTCTATGGTGAAATTTGAACCTAGGACTCCAGTTCTGCAAAACAACACTTGAAAACTATTATTCTACTTCATTCTTCCTCATTCCACCTACAGAGGAGAAGAAGAACAAAAAAAAAACACAAACACAGGGGGAGCATGCAAACACCATGCAGATGTTGACCAAAGTCAACATCTGCATGGAGTTTTCCAGTTTCTTGCAGATGTTGTCATTGTTCAGATTTGAACCTAGGATCACATCACTGCAAGTTAACCATTGAGCTACATACACTGAAGAACCACCATGGACCACTTGGACAGTGCTCAATACTAGTTTTAGGGGTAGTTATGAATTGTCGGTTCGGCTTAAATGAATTTTGACCAGAGACAACATTCTACTGGTTTGGTTTGCTCATTTCTACTAATTCATATAAGTCATTGTAGAATATTGTCTAATTGTGAGCATTGAGATCCAATAATTTACTTACAAACACAGATAGAACAGAATGCTCTTGTCCTTTGAAAAATTACCATAAAAGGCAGAAAGAAACATTGTCAAACTGTGGAAATTTTCTGTACAGGGCTAAACATTGATCTGATTTTTACTGATTATTACAACATTGGTGTATTATTTTTTTAATTAAAATGTCTTTTTAAGCAATTCATCAGCATGAATAACTTTTCTGAACTGCATATAAATTTACCTAAATTATTTTGTAGAAAAATGTCAGCTTCTAATTTGCATTGGCAGCTTGTCAAGGTACTTAGCTAAGTATTGAGCCATTAAAATAAACACATTGTATACTTTAAAATATATCTAAATTGCATTTTCTCTGCTATAATATCATGCTGTGAATTTGCTGCCAAAAAATTCCCCAAGTTCTCAGACTTTTATTTTTAGTGTTAGTGTGGGCACAACAAAAAGTGATTTAGGTACTCTACTAGCCAAAGAGAAATATAAATGTTGTTTGCTTGTATGTTTATTGTAGCATGCTATTAAAAAATCACATGAATACATTTTAAAAATATTTATTAAAAAGTTGATTAACACACCAGCTTTTCTAGGCATATGTGATTCATTTACTGTATATTTATTGTGCCCTTCATGTAATTTGGCATCATTGTAGCACTTTGATGCTGGTAAAATTTTAAAGTTACAATTTTGGGTTTTATATGGATATCAAGATCTAAGATCTATCTTTAGGCCCCTGTACTATAATTAAGTAATATGGCATGACTATGCTTATTATAAAGGGTTGATATAGGGCTAGATAAAAGGCTCTGATTTTTTTTCCCGACATAGTGCACTTTTGTTCACAATTTGTCTCTATTATTGCATCTCATTCCTATTCAAGAAAATAGAGCTGAACTGCAATTCCAGGCACAGCCCATGGAAAGATGAGGAGCTAAAAATAATAATAATAATAATAAAAAAAATATATATATATATATATATATATATATAATTTTTTACAATTATTTTATAATATAATATATTTATTTTTATTATTTTATTATATATATATATATATATATATATATATATATATATATATATACCGTATATACCGGCGTATAAGACGACTTTTGAAGCCCAAAAAATCTACTCTGAAGTCGGGGGTCGTCTTATACGCCGGTAATACCAAAAAAAAAAGTGTAAAAAAAAAAAATCATTACTCACCTCCCCCGGCGTTCTGTCGGGCTCCGGCAGGATGTCGCTCGCTCCTCGTCCCCGGCGCAGCATTGCTTTCTGAATGCGGGGCTTGAAATCCCCACCTCCAGAAAGCTAATACACACGCCGTCAGCCAGTTACAGCCATTCAATGACAGCATTGAATGGCTGTGATTGGCTGAAGGCGCACGTGGCTTCAGCCAATCACACCCATTCAATGATGTCATTGAATAGTGTGATTGGCTGAAGCCACGTGCGCCTTCAGCCAATCACAGCCATTCAATGATGTCATTGAATAGTGTGATTGGCTGAATCCACGTGCGCCTTCAGCCAATCACAGCCATTCAATGCTGTCATTGAATGGCTGTAACAGGCTGACGGCGTGTGTATTAGCTTTCTGGAGGCGGGGATTTCAAGCCCCGCATTCAGAAAGCAATGCTGCGCCGGGGACGAGGAGCAAGCGACATCCTGCCGGAGCGCGACAGAACGCCGGGGGAGGTGAGTAATGATTTTTTTTTTCTCTACTGTATTACCGGCGTATAAGGTGAAAGTTGGGGGGTCGTCTTATATGCCCTGTCGCCTTATACGCCGGTATATACGGTATATATATTGCATATCATATATACAGAGTGTTGCAGGGGTAGTTAAATATTTTTAAAGCAAAGCAAGTACAAAACCAACTCAATAACAAATTGTAATGAATATAAATTAAATATTCAAAAAGTAAATCTAATATCTGCTTTTAACATAATGCTCAACCATTGCACCCTCAACATCAGTGCAAGCTTGGAGAGGAAAAGCCACAGGATTGGGATATTTTCAACAACATGTGATTGCAGCAGGATGGAGCCTCAGCTTATTATGCACTCTGAGGCCTTAGTCAGACGGGCGTCTTTTTGCGCGATTTGTGTATGCGCATGCGTCCGGCGATTTTTTAAAACCATTGGTATCGGACACATGAGCGCTTCTTATGCGCTCGTCCGATAAATTATAGAACAGAAATCGCAGATCGCACCTATCTGCGATCTGCGATTCCTGTTCTCTTCTCTATATGCGCTCAATGGGGCCAGCAGCAGCAGCGCCGACCCCATTGAGAACATATAGAAGACAAATCAGTCTTCTCTGCCACAGCTGTAACAGCTGTGGAAGAGAAGAACGATGTTTGCCCATTGAATTCAATGGAGCCAGCAATACAGCCGGCTCCATTGAAAGCAATGGGCTGCCGGCGTGCGCGGGAGGAATTGTCGGGAAGGGCTTAAATATATAAGCCCTTCCCTGCAATTCATCCAGAAAAGTATTAAAATAAAAAAAATATACATACTCACCTGCTCCCAGCAGCTGGAGTTCCGCGCGGCCGGCCTGCAGTGGGTGTGAAGGGGGTGTGAGTCAGACCTGCCCCCTGATTGGCTCAGCGCTGAGCAATGCAATGCGCTGGACAGCTCCGGCCCGTTTCTAATGAAACGCGGCTAGGAGCAGATTTTCGGGCGATTTTCGGGCACTGGTCTCGCGATTTGTGGATGCGCATCCATCATGCGATCCGCAAATCGCGCGAAAAAAACGCCCGTCTGACTAAGGCCTGAGGGTGCGTTCACACACGCTTTTATTTGCAACAATGCATTCCCTATGGTGTGTGCACATGTCCGTACTTTGCAGGTGCATGCCTGCAAAGATAGGACATGTGTGCACCC
The DNA here is from genome assembly GCF_035609145.1 of Eleutherodactylus coqui. NCBI lineage: Eukaryota > Metazoa > Chordata > Amphibia > Anura > Eleutherodactylidae > Eleutherodactylus > Eleutherodactylus coqui. Next base: position 75,291,046 of record NC_089838.1, read on the forward strand.
TAGAGAATGCACACATTGTTTTCAATGGAGCCACGGTTGCTGCCGGCGGCTCCATTGAAAACAATGGTCTGCCGGCTCCCTGCATTCTTTTTCAGGGAAGTGCTTTACATATAAGCTCTTCCCTGAAAAAGAAAAATTTTAGTGTAAAAAAAAAATGCAGGCATTCTCTTCAATGGAGCCGCTGCCGCTGCCGGCGGCTCCATAGAAGACAATGGTCTGCTAGCACACCCTGAATTGTTTTTCAGGAAAGAGCTTTACATATAAGCTCTTTCCTGAAAAAGACAAATTTTAGTGTAAAAAAAAAATACTTAGCTGTCCGCCACTGCTGTGTCCCCTGCAGGGATGAAGAACACATCTGCCGCATGCGGCAGATGTTTCCTCCATCCCCACTAGTTAAAAGAATTCCCTGCTGCTACATCTGTCCGAATGAATGACGGGCGAGAGCTGCCTGTGATTGGCTAAGCACCTCAGCCAATCACATTCAGCTCTTTCAGCAGGCGGGGATTTTAAATCCCCACCTGCTGATAGATCAGCACCACAGTGTAGGGGTCAGCAGGAGAAGATGCGTCTGTGCCCCCGCAGCTGAAGGGAGGTGAGTATCTATTTTTTTTGTTTTTTAAACCACTTTTACTTGATTTTCAGGGAAGGGCTTATATTTAAAGCCCTTCCCTGAAATCAATTGCTGGCAGCAGAATCCTCTACCGCAGCTGACATGTGTGACAGCTGCGGTAGAGAATTAAAGAATTCCTCTGCTGCATCTGCCACTGATGTGGCAGATGTATCAGCAGGGAATTGTTTTAACTAGCGGGGATGAAGGAAACAACTGCCACATGCAGATGTGTTCTTCATCCCTGCGGGGGACACAGCAGCGGCTGACAGGTAAGTTTTTTTTTTTTTTACACTACTTTTAATTGGCTTTTCAGGGAAAGGCTTATAAAGCCCTTCCCTAAAAAGCCATTTACAGCTGCTGGGGCTCAGCGGCGACTTCTGCCGTTGTCCCCGACTCTGTAGTACTGAGCTATCAGCAGCCCGGGATTTAAAATCCCTGCCTGCTGGTAGCTCTGATTGTAATTGGCTGAGCCCCGGCAGCTGAAGGAAGGGGAGTATGTTTTTTTTAAATTTTTAACATCACTTTTCTTTGTTTTTTATATTTAAAGCCCTTCCCTGAAAAATAATTACAGGATGCCAGCAGCTGGATCCCCTTTATTCCCTGCAAAGATGAAAAATTCCTTTTCTGCATCTGTCACAGATGTGGCAGGTGCAGCAGGGAATTCTTTTTTCTCGCGGGGATGAAGGAAAAATCTGCCACATATGGCAGATGTGTTCTTCATCCCCACGGGGACACGGCAGTGGCGGACAGGTAATTTTTTTTTTCTAACACTAAAATTCTTGTTTTTCAGGGAAGGGCTTATATGTAAAGCCCTTCTCTGAAAACCAATTCAGGGGTGTCGGCAGACCATTGTCTTCAATGGAGCTGCTGGCAGCAGCCGCGGCTCCATTGAAGGCAATGCGTGCATTCCCTCTTGTGCATACATGTCCTATCTTTACAGGCACGCACCTGTAAAACACGGACATGTGAACACACCATAGGGAATGCATGTGTTGTAATAGATGCGTGTTTTGTGCGCGTATGCACGCACAAAAACACGCTCTTGTGAAGCCACCCTTACTGCTAGGTGACAAATCTACAGAGTCTTAGATAGGCAGATGTGAGAAAGTATACTGTCCAGATCACTCCCCAGATCTTAACCCACTTGTCTTTTCCTTCGAAGCTATCTAAAGGACCAAGTGTACACACTTCCGACTTCAACAGTCAACAAATTGCAGCTTGCTATCACTTAGAAATTCAATAATATTCCAGTTTAAATGTGTAGGGATGCATTCAAACATGTAGCTTATCGTCTTGAGAGTGCAATGTTTGACTATTATGTCGAAAACAGATATAAGATTTATTTTCTGCATGTTTCATTTTAATTTCCATTTATTACAATTTATGTAATTGAACTGGTTTTATACAACCCCAAATCCCCAAAAAGATGGGACGCTGAGTAAAATGTAAATAAAGATAAAGAAAAAAGAATGCAATAATTTGAAAATCTAATATAACCATATTTTATTTAAAATAGAACCTAGAACATCTATCAGAAGGTGAAAGCGAGACATTTCATTTAATTTAAAAGATAACTCATTTAAAAATTGATGCCAGCAACACAGCTCACAAAAGTTGCGCCTGGAAAAACAAAAGGCTGAAAAAGTAGGTTGTACTAATGAAAAAAAAGGAGGGTTAAATTTCTAGTCAAAGTCACATTAGTGTGTATTAAAAGAACACATTAGAGAAACAGAGTCTCTCAGAAGCAAAAATGATCAGAGGTTCACTAATCTGTGGAACAAATTCAGAAAAACGTTCAATGTAAAATTGTGAGGACTTTGAATATCCCACCAACTACAGTACATAATATGAAAAGATTCAGAGAATCTGTAGAAATTCATGTGCACAAAGGAAAAGGTCAACGGTCCGTATTGGATGCTCGAGATCTACGGGCCCTCAGGCATCACTGCATTAAAACCGGGAATGATTCTGCAATGCAAATCACTGCATGGGCTCAGGAATACTTCGAGAAATAATTGTCTGCAAACACAGTTTGCCATGCAATCGACAAATGCAGGTTAAAGCTGTATCATGCAAAGAAGAAGCCATAGTTCAACACAACCCAGAAATGCCAGCGTCTTCTCTGTGCCAAAGCTTATTTAAAATGCATTGAGTCAAAGTGGAAAACTGTTTTGTGGTCAGATGAAGCAAAATCTGAAATTTCTTTGAAAGCTATGGACAGCATATCCTGCAGACTCAAGAGGAGAGGGAACATCCAGCTTGTTATCTGCACAAAGTTCAAAAGCCTTTATCTCTGATAGTATGGGGTTGCATTAGTGACTATGGCAATGAGCAGCTTTCATGTCCTGAAAGGCACTATTAGTGCTGAGCAGTATAAAGAGGTGTTAGAATAACATATGTTCCCATCCAGACAATGTCTCTTTCAGGGAAGGCCTTGCATATTTCAGCAAGACAATGTTATACAACATACTGCATCCATTACAACAGCATGGCTTAACAGAAGAAGAGTCTGGGTGCTGAATTGGCTGTCTGGAGTCCAGACATTCCACCAATAGAAAATATGTGGCGCAATATTAACTAAGGTCTGTTGAGCAGCTGAAATCCTGCATCAGACATAAATGGGACAACATTCCTCTCCAAAAACTCCAGCAATTGGTCTCCTCACTTTCCTGCCATGTACAGACTGTTGTGAAAAGAAGAGGGGATGCTACACAATGGTCCACATGCCCCTTGCCTAACTTCTGTGTGATGTGTTGCTACCATTATTTTTTAAATGAGTTCATTTTTTTAATTAGATGCAAAAATGTCTCTTTCCACTTCAGATATGTGTTTTATGTTTTATTGTGAATAAAATATTTTTAGATGAGATTCCAAATCATTGCATTCTTTTTTATCTTTACATTAATTTATAATTTACACAGCATCCCAACTTTTTGGGAATTGGGATTGTATTTGCATTGCATTAAAATGATATAACTACTTCTGCACCACATGCACATGTATACAAGTTTTAGAAGGCGACATCTCACAAGTAAAGGGGTGCAATACCTTGGCATACCATTTTGTACTTGTTACATAAGTCAATGTTGGTTAGTCATACCACTTTGGGGCTTAAATGCTGTGGACACAATGATATATTTTTTATTGCTCATTTGCATCATAAATGCAAAACTAAGCAACTTTCTAGATAGATTTTATTATAAATGTCATAACATTTTGCTGTTGTGTAGTCTTTATAACCTCTTTGCCTACTTGGCTGCACTGATTTAGACTCCTATGGCAGTATCACTGTACAAAACGCATAAAGTTAGAGCGGGACCTATTTGTTTGCGCGAACAAAATGCATGCGCAAAATTGCTTATGAGAGTGAACCCATTAAAATCATATACTGTGTTTAGTGCGCACAGATTTTGTGTGCGCAAAAACATGCCCAAACATGGCCGTGTGATGCCGCCCTTAGTGCTTATTCACATGAGTATGTTTGAGCGTGAATTTGCAGGCACAAAATATGTGAGCATTGCATAGAGAATAGAACCTAATGTTTCCAATAGTTGCCTACAGGGGTGCACAATTTCACACACAATCTCTGTGAAATTGCCAGTATCCCTCACTCAAGTCTTAAGTCTCACAAGCAGTCACATGTCATCTCACTGTCCACTCTTATGACAGCCAGATCTTTACCATTAAAGCAGCCAAAATGTTTCCCTCCAGTTACTTGCTCCAACACACCAGGCTACCCTCTGCACAGCTCTACCTCACTGTGTTTCTTAGCTTACAACGCACTGCTAACCTATCTAACAGGCAAGTCGCTCCACGCCTGCAACCCACTACTTATGATTCTTAAGTCTATACTGGCTTCTAGCACTTTGCAATTCTCCCAAGAGTAAGCAGCCCCAGGTCTATTTACCAGGCCAATAGGACCTTCCAAAAGCGATACTTCAGGGTATGGAGCGCCATAGTTCTGACAACCTTCAAAGTAAAAGCTATATATATATATATATATATATATATATATATATATATATATATGGTAAATACAATAGCAAATATACATATGTATAGTGGAAAAAACCTGCAGGCCCTCAAAAAGCTACTGAGCAGATTTTAATTGCACTAATCTGTTCTTTAAAAGAAGCAGGTAACCAATAGAGATGAGCGAACGTACTCGTCCGAGCTTGATGCTCGGGCGAATATTAGCGTGTTCGGGATGCTCGTTACTCGTAACGAGCACCACGCGGTGTTCGGGTTACTTTCACTTTCCTCTCTGAGACGTTAGCGCGCTTTTCTGGCCAATTGAAAGACAGGGAAGGCATTACAACTTCCCCCTGTGACGTTCAAGCCCTATACCACCCCCCTGCTGTGAGTGGCTGGGGCGATCAGATGTCACCCGAGTATAAAAGTCGGCCCCTCCCGCGGCTCGCCTCAGATGCCGTGTGAGTTAGCTGAGGGAAAGTGCTGTTCTATTGGAGTTGCTGTAGGGAGAGTATTTGTAGTGAGTGTAGGCTTCAAGAACCCCAACGGTCCTTCTTAGGGCCACATCTACGTGTGTGCAGGCTGCTGTTAGCAGTGGAGAAATTTTTTTTTCTTCTCAAAATCGGCAGTGCAGAGCATTGCACCCGGCATTAGGGACAGAAGTGGTGCTTAGGCAGGGAGAGTGTTAGGAGTGAGTGTAGCCTTCAAGAACCTCAACAGTCCTTTCTAGGGCCACATTTAACTGTGTGGAGTACTGTGCAGGCTGCTGTTAGCTGTGTTGCTTTTTTTTTTTTTTCTCAAAATCGGCGGTGCAGAGCATTGCACCCTGCATTGATACTACAGGCACAGAATTGTGTAGGCAGGGCCACAACACAGTTATTAGTCATTGAATAGGCAGAGTGGGCCCTTCCTTTTAAACAAAAGGGAAAAAAGTATATTTGCCCTGCCTCTGTCAGTCCTAAGGGCTCTGGGTACGTGTGTGCTGTGTGGAGAACGTAAAAAAATCAGACGCAACCAGCTACGGTTGAGTGCAGCCTTGCGCCAATTTCTTTCCTGCCTGGGAAATACCTGCTCTGCCACAGTTAATAACTCTGCAACAGTAAAGTTCTGTGACACTTTTGCAGGGCCGCAACACAGTGTCAGTTATTAAACTTATTATTCAGTGAATAGACGCAGTGGGCCTATCCTTTTAAACAAAAGGGAAAAAAGTATATTTGCCCTGCCTCTGTCAGTCCTAAGGGCTCTGGGTACGTGTGTGCTGCGTGGAGAACGTAAACAAATCAGACACAACCAGCTACGGTTGAGTGCAGCCTTGCGCCAATTTCTTTCCTGCCTGGGAAATCAAATCACTGGTAATACAGCATGCTGAGGGGTAGGGGTAGGCCTAGAGGACGTGGACGCGGCCGAGGACGCGGAGGGCCAAGTGAGGGTGTGGGCACAGGCCGAGCTCCTGATCCAGGTGTGTCGCAGCCGAATGCTGCGCGATTAGGAGAGAGGCACGTTTCTGGCGTCCCCACATTCATCGCCCAATTAATGGGTCCACGCGGGAGACCTTTATTAGAAAATGAGCAGTGTGAGCAGGTCCTGTCGTGGATGGCAGAAAGTGCTTCGAGCAAGCTATCATCCACCCAGAGTTCTGCGCCGTCCAGTGCTGCAAATCCGAATCCTCTGTCTGCTGCTCCTCCTTCCTCCCAGCCTCCTCACTCCACTACAATGACACATGCTCAGGAGCGGGAACACTCCCAGGAACTGTTCTCGGGCCCCTGCTCAGATTGGGCAGCAGTGGTTCCTCTCCCACAAGAGGAGTTTATCGTCACTGATGCACAACCATTGGAAAGTTCCCGGGGTCCGGGGGATGAGGCTGGGGACTTCCGGCAACTGTCTCAAGACCTTTCAGTGGGTGAGGAGGACGATGACAATGAGACACAGTTGTCTTGCAGTGAGGTAGTAGTAAGGGCAGTAAGTCCGAGGGAGGAGCGCACAGAGGATTCGGAGGAAGAGCAGCAGGACGATGAGGTGACTGACCCCACCTGGTGTGCAATGCCTACACAGGACAGGTCTTCAGAGGGGGAGGCACGGGCAGCAGCAGGGCAGGTTGCAAGAGGCAGTGCGGTGGCCAGGGGTAGAGGCAGGGCCAGACCGAATAATCCACCAACTGTTTCCCAAAGCGCACCCTCGCGCCATGCCACCCTGCAGAGGCCGAGGTGCTCTAAGGTCTGGCAGTTTTTCACCGAGACGCCTGACGACCGACGAACAGTGGTGTGCAACCTTTGTCGCGCCAAGATCAGCCGGGGAGCCACCACCAACAGCCTCACCACCACCAGCATGCGCAGACATATGATGGCCAAGCACCCCACAAGGTGGGACGAAGGCCGTTCACCGCCTCCGGTTTGCACCGCTGCCTCTCCCCCTGTGCCCCAACCTGCCACTGAGATCCAACCCCCCTCTCAGGACACAGGCACTACCGTCTCATGGCCTGCACCCACACCCTCACCTCCGCTGTGCTCGGCCCCATCCACCAATGTCTCGCACCGCACAGTCCAGCCGTCGCTAGCGCAAGTGTTGGAGCGCAAGCGCAAGTACGCCGCCACGCACCCGTACGCTCAATCGTTAACCGTCCACATAGCCAAATTTATCAGCCTTGAGATGCTGCCGTATAGGGTTGTGGAAACGGAGGCTTTCAAAGCTATGATGGCGGCGGCGGCCCCGCGCTACTCAGTTCCCAGTCGCCACTACTTTTCCCGATGTGCCGTCCCAGCCCTGCACGACCACGTCTCCCGCAACATTGTACGCGCCCTCACCAATGCGGTTAGTGGCAAGGTCCACTTAACTACGGACACGTGGACAAGCACAGGCGGGCAGGGCCACTACATCTCCCTGACGGCACATTGGGTGAATTTAGTGGAGGCTGGGACAGAGTCAGAGCCTGGGACCGCTCACGTCCTACCCACCCCCAGAATTGCGGGCCCCAGCTCGGTGGTAGTATGTTTGGCGGTGTATGCTTCTTCCACTAAAGCACCCTCCTCCTCCTCCTCCTCCTCCTCAACCTCTGTCTCGCAATCTAGATGTGTCAGCAGCAGCAGGACGTCGCCAGCAGTCGGTGTCGCGCGGCGTGGCAGCACAGCGGTGGGCAAGCGTCAGCAGGCCGTGCTGAAACTACTCAGCTTAGGAGATAGGAGGCACACGGCCCACAAACTGCTGCAGGGTCTGACAGAGCAGACCGACCGTTGGCTTGCGCCGCTGAGCCTCCAACCGGGCATGGTCGTGTGTGACAACGGCCGTAACCTGGTGGCGGCTCTGCAGCTCGGCAGCCTCACGCACGTGCCATGCCTGGCCCACGTCTTTAATTTGGTGGTTCAGCGCTTTCTGAAAAGCTACCCACGCTTGTCAGACCTGCTCGTGAAGGTGCGCCGGCTCTGCGCACATTTCCGCAAGTCCCACACGGACGCTGCCACCCTGCGCACCCTGCAACATCGGTTTAATCTGCCAGTGCACCGACTGCTGTGCGACGTGCCCACACGGTGGAACTCTACGCTCCACATGTTGGCTAGGCTCTATGAGCAGCGTAGAGCTATAGTGGAATACCAACTCCAACATGGGCGGCGCAGTGGGAGTCAGCCTCCTCAATTCTTTACAGAAGAGTGGGCCTGGTTGGCAGACATCTGCCAGGTCCTTCGAAACTTTGAGCAGTCTACCCAGGTGGTGAGCGGCGATGCTGCAATCATTAGCGTCACCATTCCTCTGCTATGCATCTTGAGAAGTTCCCTGCAAACCATAAAGGCAGCCGCTTTGCGCTCGGAAACAGAGCCGGGGGAAGACAGTATGTCGCTGGATAGTCAGAGCACCCTCCTGTCTATATCTCAGCGCGTTCAGGAGGAGGAGGAGGAGCATGAGGAGGATGAGGAGGAGGGGGAAGAGACAGCTTGGCCCACTGCTGACGGTACCCATGCTGCTTGCCTGTCATCATTTCAGCGTGTATGGCCTGAGGAGGAGGAGGAGGAGGAGGATCCTGAAAGTGATCTTCCTAGTGCGGACAGCCATGTGTTGCGTACAGGTACCCTGGCACACATGGCTGACTTCATGTTAGGATGCCTTTCTCGTGACCCTCGCGTTACACGCATTCTGGCCACTACGGATTACTGGGTGTACACACTGCTCGACCCACGCTATAAGGAGAACCTTCCCACTCTCATTCCCGAAGAGGAAAGGGGTTCGAGAGTGTTGCTATACCACAGGACCCTGGCGGACAAGCTGATGGTAAAATTCCCATCCGACAGCGCTAGTGGCAGAAGGCGCAGTTCCGAGGGCCAGGTAGCAGGGGAGGTGCGGAGATCGAGCAGCATGTACAGCCCAGGCAGTGCAACAGTCTTTAAGGGCCTGGACAGCTTTATGGCTCCCCACCAAGACTGTGTCACCGCTCCCCAGTCAAGGCTGAGTCGGTGGGAGCACTGTAAAAGGATGGTGAGGGAGTACGTAGCCGATCGCACGACCGTCCTCCGTGACGCCTCTGCCACCTACAACTACTGGGTGTCGAAGCTGGACACGTGGCCTGAACTCGCGCTGTATGCCCTGGAGGTGCTTGCTTGTCCTGCGGCTAGCGTCTTGTCGGAAAGGGTGTTTAGTGCGGCTGGGGGAATCATCACAGATAAGCGTACCCGCCTGTCAACCGACAGTGCCGACAGGCTAACACTCATCAAGATGAACAAAGCCTGGATTTCCCCAGACTTCTCTTCTCCACCAGCGGACAGCAGCGATACGTAAGCAATACGTAGGCTGCACCCGCGGATGGAAGCTACGTTCTCTCTCACCATCCAAAACGGGGACATTTCTGCTTCATCAATCTGTGTCTAATATTCCTCCTCCTCCTCCTGCTCCTCCTCCTGAAACCTCACGTAATCACGCTGAACGGGCAATTTTTCTTAGGGCCACAAGGCTCACTCATCTAATTTTTCTAAACAATTTTTATATGTTTCAATGCTCTTAAAAGCGTTGAAACTTTAACTTGAGCCAATTTTTAGTTAAACTGGGCTGCCTCCAGGCCTAGTTACCACTTAAGCCACATTAACCAAAGCGATTAATGGGTTTCACCTGCCATCTTGGTTGGGCATGGCCAATTTTTACTGAGGTACATTAGTACTGTTGGTACACCAATGTTTTGGGGCCCTCACCTACAGTGTAATCATAGCAATTTGTATGTTCTTCGCCTGCACTCATGGTACAGAAGTGTGTGCGGGGTTGGCCTACACTTTAGCTACATAAATGTAACTTGGGTCTTGGCTATACTGCAGCTACTGAAATGGAACTAAGACTATGCTCCTCCTATACTGCTGCTTCGGAATTGTTCCTGGGGCCTGTGTAGGCTGCTACAATGACTTAAATGGAACTAAGACTATGCTCCTCCTATACTGCTGCTAAGGAATTGTTCCTGTGGTCCTGTGTAGGCTGCTACAATGACTTAAATGGAACTAAGACTGTGCTCCCCCTATAATGCTGCTAGTGATATGTTAGTGGGGCCTGTCGCTAATGCTACGGCTGAAATGTTACTAATTCTGGGCTCTGCCTATACCGCTGCTAATGGTATGTCTCTGGGGTGTGGAAACAGAGGCTTCCCAAAGACATGATGGCGGCGAGGCCATTTCCCACCAACGCTGTTACTGTTAAGGTGCATATAACCACGGACACGTGGAGAGGACACGTAGTGCCTCCAAAACATCCCCCGCCACGGCCCACTTAATCCTGGCCACATTCCGAAAACCAACAAAATAAAACCGCGCTACTAGGTCCGCAGTCACCACCACATTACCACCAACGCGGTTACTGTTAAGGTACATATTACCAGTCTGACTGGGGCATGCAGTGTTGGCCGGAGCCCACCTGCATTAAGCACGACATTACTACCTCAGCTGTGTTGGGCAATGCAATGGGATATTTTTGTGTATCGCCGGTGGGTTCCAGGGAGCCACCCATGCTGTAGGTGCACACGGAGATTAACCTACATGTGTCCACTTGTAAAGAACCCCGGTCTGACTGGGGCATGCAGTGTGGGCCGGAGCCCACCTGCATTAAGCACGACATTACTACCTCAGCTGTGTTGGGCAATGCAATGGGATATTTCTATGTACCGCCGGTGGCTTCCTGGCACCCACCCATGCTGTCGGTCCACAGGGAGTTGTAAATGCATCTGTTTCCACTTGTAAAGAACCCCAGTCAGACTTGGGCATGCAGTGTGGGCCGAAGCCCACCTGTATTAAGCACGACATTACTACCTCAGCTGTGTTGGGCAATGCAATGGGATATTTTTATGTACCGCCGGTGGGTTCCAGGGAGCCACCCATGCTGTCGGTCGACAGGGACTTCACAATAGGGAGTTGTACCTGCCTGTGTCTATGCATTAAAAAGCCTGGTCTGACTGGGGCATGCAGAGACACCTTGACAGAATGAATAGTGTGTGGCACATAGGTTCCCCATTGCTATGCCCACGTGTGCAGCTCCTGATGGCGGTGGCACAGGATTCTATTTCTCATTGCTTCTGTACAGCATTGTGGGCTATCGCCCCGCCCCTTTTAAAGAGGGTCGCTGCCTAGCCATGCCAACCCTCTGCAGTGTGTGCCTGCGGTTCCTCCTCATGGCAGACGCACTTCTAAATAGACATGAGGGTGGTGTGGCATGAGGGCAGCTGAAGGCTGCGCAGGGACACTTTGGTGTGCGCTGTGGGGGGGAGGGGGGGCGGTTGGGCAGCATGTAAGCCAGGAGAAGTGGCAGTGGAGTGTCATGCAGGCAGTGATTGTGCTTTGTTGGAGGTAGTGTGGTGCTTAGCTAAGGTATGCCATGCTAATGAGGGCTTTTCAGAAGTAAAAGTTTTTGGGAGGGGGGGGCCCCACTCTATTGTGGCTTAATAGTGGGACCTGGGAAATTGAGATGCAGCCCAACATGTAGCCCCTCGCCTGCCCTATCCGTTGCTGTGTCGTTCCCATCACTTTCTTGAATTGCCAAGATTTTCACACAAGGAAACCTTAGCGAGCATCGGCGAAATACAAAAATGCTCGGGTCGCCCATTGACTTCAATGGGGTTCGTTATTCGAAACGAACCCTCGAGCATCGCGAAAAGTTCGTCCCGAGTAACGAGCACCCGAGCATTTTGGTGCTCGCTCATCTCTAGTAACCAATTATTAATTCTCTGTCTTCAGTACATAGGCTGAGATGAAGAATATAAAGTTTACCCTGCTTATAAGATTACTCTATATAATGCCTAAGCTGAAAGTGATTGAATAAATTTAATGGATAAGGTACAGTATTTAATTTAAAAAATTTTTGAACATTGAAAACAGTACTGTTTATATGAATGTTAACTTTAATATCTATTTCCACACTAGAATAATGGAAAACTTTAAAATGAATATTCTTTTCATGTGTCTGTAACCATCCTAACTGTTTTATTTCAATCCTCTATAAAACATTAATTTCAAGCTACATATCCTTTTGCTGTGGCAGAGATCAGGAGTTTGTAGCCCTAATCTAGTAAAATTATTGTACTACTGTTTGTAAATGGATTTCAATTCAAATCAGGAAAGTGATATAAAATGTGGTCCTGCAGAACATAACAATTTTTAAATATATGCTATTGATAAAAAGGCAGTTAGCAGTTTCCATATCAGCCTTAGAAACTTGAGTTCATTTTATTAAGGAATGCATGAAATTGGTAGGACCATGAAGTCAGTGTCAGTATAATGCTCTGTTCACTATCATGGCATTATATAGGTACTTGACCACTTTATGAATTACAAGGCTTCAAATATTTATCTCTCACAGCATTTCTAAAATTTAGTTTTTTGAGTTGAGGATGTCCAGACACTGCTCTGGTTGCGTAATGTATAATGCTCATGTATAAAGATCACATTTTTTTTATGTGTTCCTTTTTTTACATAATTTATGCTATCATTAGAGATGAGCAAGCACACTTGTTTGAGCTTGATGCTTGTTCAAGTATTAGGCTACTTGAGATGCTCGGTACTCGAGTCGAGCACCACGAGGCAGTCGAGTCAATTTCATCCCCCCCCCCCCCCTGCATGTTTAGCACCATTTTTTAGCCACTAAACATGCGGGGAAGGCATTACCACTTCCTGCTGTGATGTGCCAGCCCTGTACATGTCTACAGCAGTGAGTGGCTGGCGGGATCAGGTGACCGCTGAGTACTTAAACTGGTGCCGCCCGCGGTTCGCCTCAGACGTATGCTGGCAGAGGTTAGGGACAAAGCTGCTGCCGAGACAGGGAAAGTGCTAGTGTAGGGTGCAGTTAGGCAGGGATCCTGACTTCAAGAACCTAACAGTCCTTCTTAGGGCTACTCCTCATTGTGTGCATTACTTTTTTGGCTGGCTGGGAGCAGTAATACACTAATTTTTGTTTCAAGCATCTAGGCCTGTGCAGAGCATTTCACATCTACTATTCTCTGTCTGTGGTGAATTAGCCATAGTTTTCATCACTAAACAATCGGTTAATTGTTGGTTGGGCCAGTGCAGAGTATGTCACATCTGCCATTCCCTGTGTGTGCTGAACTAGCCTAAATTCTCCACGCTAAACAGTCCGTTAATTTTTCACGGGGCTCTGCAGAGTATCTCACATCCACCAATCGCTGTGTGTCGTGAACTAGCGTAAATTCTCCCCAGTAAACAGTCCGTTAATTTTTCCTGGGGCTCTGCAGAGTATCTCACATCCGCCAATCACTTTGTGTGGTGAACTAGCCTAAATTCTCCATGCTAAGCAGTGGCTTAATTTTTTCTGCCACTGTGCACAGCATCTCACATCTAGCATTGTCTGTGTGCGATGAAGTAGCCGCAGTTATCAGCACTATCCACTGGGTTACTTTTTTCTGACACTCCATACAGCCTCTCTTATCTACAAGTCTCAGTGAGCGTTAAATTACCCCTAGGTATCAGCGCAAGACAGCGGTTTAATTTTTTCTGTCATAGCATAGAGCCTCTAGTATCTACAAGTCTCTGTGTGTGGTGAATTAGCCACAGTTCTCAGCACTATACAGTGGGTTAATTTATTTGGGCCCTGCTCTATCCTTTATCCGACATGATGAAGAGTAGGGGTAAGGGTCGAGGACGTGGACATGGACACGGGCGTCCAAGTGAGGGTGTGGGCAGAGGCCAAGGTCCTGGGTGGGGTGAATCAGAGCCAGCTGCTGAGGGATTAGGAAAGTGCCACGTCTCTCCACTCCACAGCTTCTTATCACATTTTGTCGGTCCGCGTGGTAGACCTTTATTACAAGCACAGCAGTGCGAGCAGGTACTGTCGTGGACCACGGATAACGCATCCAGCAATGTATTGAACCCCCAGTCTTCCACGCAGTCCACTACTACCGGGCTAGGGACTGTACCTCTGAATCCTCTGGCTGCCCCTCCTTCCTCCCAACCTCGTCACTCCAGGAAAATGACAGATTCTGAGCAGGCAGACTCCCAGAAACTGTTCTTGTGTCCCTGCTCTGAGTGGGAAAAAATGGTTCCTTACCCACCTGAGGAGTTTGTCGTGATCGATGCCCAACATTTGGAAAGTTCCCGGAATCCATTTCGACTGTGCAATATACAGTCTTTGTCAAGCCAATGCATTGGCTTGACAAAGACTGTATATTGCACAGTCGAAATGTTGCTGTAATTTTATGCGGAATGGAATAAAGGTGACGTTTTAAAACTCAAGGAAACCTATACATCTTTTCAAATAACCCCGGATGCTGCTGATGATATATCCGTGTATCCTGACATGCTTTGGACGTAAGGTCTGCGTCCAATTCCAGCTTTGCATCCATTAGCCAGTTAAGCTCTAGTGAGTATACTTCTCCTATTTTTCTGTTGTGCTGCAATTATCTCACTGCATTGGGACCTCTCATCTGTTCAGTGTGTATGGGCTGAAGAGAAGGAGGATCATGAAAGTCATCCTCCTAGTGAGGACAGCGATGTGTTGCATACTGGAACTCTGTCACACATGGCTGACTTAATGTTAGGCTGCCTTTCCCATGACCCTCGCATTAGACGCATTCTGGCCAACATGGATTACTGGGTGTACACCCTTCTCGACCCACGATATAAGGAGAACCTTTCCACTCTCATTCTCGAAGAGGAAAGGGGTATGAGAGTGATGCAATACCAAAGTTTTGTTGGAAAAACTGATGCAAAAGTTCCCATCTGACAGTGCTAGTGGTAGAAGACATAATTCAGAGGGCCAACTGGCAGTGGGGATGTGGGGCAGAGCAGCATATCCAGCGCAGGCAGGGGAAAACTCTCCAAGGCCTTTGCCAGTTTTATGGCTCCCCAGCCTGACTGTGTCACCATTCCCCAGTCAAGGCTGAGTCAGAGGGAGCACTGTAGAAAGATGATGAGGGAGTACATAGCCGATTGTACCACCGTCCTCTGTGATTCCTCTGCTCCATACAACTATTGGGTGTCAAAACTGGACACGTGGTACAAACCTGCGCTATACACCCTGGAGGTGCTGGCCTGCCCTGCCACTAGTGTCTTATCAGAGAGGGTGTTTAGTGCAGCTCGGGGGATCATTACGGATAAGCGTACCCACCTGTCAACTGCCAGCACAGACATGCTTACACTCATTAAGATGAACAAATGCTGGCTTTCCCCAGACTTCTCCACCGGCGGAAAGCAGCGGATCATAAAGATTCTTTTAGCTGCAACAGGAGAAATATGCATTCTCTCTCTAACCCCCAAAAAGGGGAGAAGTAGCTTGGTCTATCCCTCTCAGATCTTACTCTTCCTCCTCCTAAAACAGCATGTCATCATGCTGAACTGCCAATTTTTCTGCGGACCAAAAGGCTCTGTTAAAACCAATTTTTTCGGAGGGCTGCCTCCAGGCTCTGTTACAAATTAAGCAACAACAACCTCTATCTTTAAAAAATGTTTATGGGTTTCACCTGCCCTCGGGGTAAACCAATTTTTCAGGGGTACACTTGTACTCTTGGTACACCAAATTTTCAGGCCTTCACCTATACTCTTAGCAAACTAGTTTTTCTGGCCTTCACCTACACTCTTGATAAACAAATTTTTTCAGGTGTTCACCTATACTCTTGGTACACCAATGTTTCACGGGTCCGCCTATACTCTTGCTACAGAAAGGTTTGAGGTGTTCGCCTATACACTTGCTACAGAAATGTTTCAGGGGTTCGCCTATACTATTGCTACAGAAATGTTTCAGGGGTTCACCTATACACTTGCTACAGAAATGTTTCGGGGGTTTGCCTATACTATCGCTCCCGAAAGGTTTGAGGTGTTCGCCTATACTCTTGCTAGAGAAATGTTGCAGAGATCCGCCGATACTATTGCTAAAGAAAGGTTTGAGGGGTTTGCCTATACTCTTGCTACAGAAATGTTACAGGGGTCCGCCTATACACTTGCTACAGAAATGTTTCAGGGGTTTGACAATACTATTGCTACAGAAAGGTTTGAGGGGTTCGCCTGTACTCTTGCTACAGAAATGTTTCAGGGGTTTGCCTGTACTGTGGGTGCACAAAGGCTTTCCCATTGCGTTATTCAGCTATCTGACACATACACAGAATGAATTGGGCAGAAGTGTGAGCAGAGGCCAAGGTCCTGGGTGGGGTGAAACTCTGCCATGTTTGGGCACTCTCTTTTCTTCGTGTTTAATACTGTCCTTGGGTTTTATGGGCTCGCCTTTGCTGTTGGTGCACAAAGGTTTCCCAGCGCGGTGTCCGGCTGTCTGGCACAAATACACTGTATGACTTGGGTAGAGTGCAGAAGGCTTTCCCATTGCGTTGTTCAGCTATCTGACAAATACACAGAATGAATTGTGTGGGGATGCATGGGTTTGTAACTCACGGCACCTTGGGTCACACAAGGTAGAGGCTGGGACCGAGCCTGACCCTGGGCCCACTCACGTGCTTCCCACACTGAGGATTGCGGTCCTACCTCGCTCAAAGTTTCTCAGGCTTTTTATGCTACCTCACCCTCCTGCTTGGGGTCTGGGGATCAGCCCTGGTCGACATGTATTTACTCTCGTGTTACCACAGTTATCTGAGACACTGGTTTGGACCAATCAAAAGAAGCGTAACTGAATTAATGAGACGTTCACAGCAAAACTAGCATCTGAGTCGGCTCTATGCCCATGATTGCTGAGGGTGTTTGCAGAGGCCGCGGTCCTGGGAAGGGGGGGGGAAGCAAATGTGCCAGGTTTGGCCTGTGAAATTTCTTGGTGGTTCATCCAGTCTTTGGAGTGCTGAAAGGAACCGTAACTGATTTAATGATACGTTCACAGCAGTACTAGCATCCGAGTCCGCTTTATGCTCACGATTGCTGAGGGTGTGGGCAGAGGTTGAAGTCCTGGGGGGGTGGCAGATGTACAAGGTTTGGCCTGTGGAACTTCTTCATGGTTCATCCGGTCTTTGGAGCGATGAAAGGAACCATAACTGATGGCACATTGGGTCAACCAGGTGGAGGCTGGGACCAAGTCTGACCCTGGGCCCGCTCACGTGCTTCCCACACAGGGTCCTACCTCGGTGATGGTTTCTCGGGCTTATTATGCCATCACCTCCCTGGGGTCTGGGGATCAGTGCTGGTCAGCATGTATTATCTCTCGTGTTACAAATTGCCACAGTTATTCGAGATACTGGATTGGAGCGTTCACAGGGAGCGTAACCTATTTAATGAGACTTTCATAGGGTCACTGTATACCTGTGGTGGCTGCTTTGGTGACACCTCCTGTTTCAAACTAATCTCTGGTGTTAATATGCGCTGCTGCATTGTGGAGATGTGTAGAAGTACTGACATCTGAGTCCCCTTTATGTCATGTTTGCGGCTCCTGACAATTTTGTGACGGAGGTGGCACAAGATTGGAATTATGATCGTACGTCAATTTATCATCAATTCTCATCACCATTGTGGGCTATCGCCCACACTTTCAATGAGGGTCGCTGCCAGGCCCTGCCAACACTCTGCAGTGTGTGTCTCCGGTTCCTCCTGATCCAATACGCACTTATAAATAGACATGAGGGTGGTGTGGCAGTGTGTGGCATGAGGGCAGCTGAACGCTGCGCAGGGAAAATTTTGTGTGCGTTGTGGATGCAGGCTCGTGCAGGGGGTTGTACAGCAATGCCAGCATGTAACACAGAAGAAGAGGCAGTGGTGTCACCCGCCGGCAGTGATTGTCCTTGGTTGCAGCTAGTGTGGTGCTTAGCTAGGTTGTGCAAGCGCATGTGCCTTGCTGATTATGGTCTGTCCCAAGTAAATTGTTACGGTGGTGACCGCCAGGCTTTTGCTCCCAATTTGGCTTAATAGTGTGACCTGGGAGCCTTAGATGCACCCATGCATTCTGCCCCTGCCGTTCCCTATCTGTTTCTGTGGTGTTTCTGATGTTTTCAGGTGTTTCACACAACCTCCCCTATGCGGAGCATCGGTCAGCTTGAAAAATGCTTGAGTCTCCCGTTGACTTAAATGGGGTTCATTACTTGAAATGAGCTCTCGAGCATTAGGAAAAGTTCGACTCAAGTATCAAGCACCCGAGTATTTTGGTACTCGCTCATCTCTAGCTATCATATTTTTTAAACAATATTTTCATTCAGTTTTGATAATATTAAATAATAATATAAAATCAAAGCAATATATTTATGTGGACAATGTTATCATATTTTGAAAAGAATTGTGATTAAAAATAAATATCTTTTGATCAACTGTAAAAGGTAACAAATGTCATACTTATTCACTTGATAGAAGTTAAGATATTGTTACCTGGGTTTTCCAGGCACTTCCTATTGATGACCTACCATCAGCATCCTTCTGATCAGCAGGGATCCAGAGTGGTAGATCCCCGACGATCAATTATTGATAACCTATCCTAAGGACATACCTGGAAAAAATATATATGGAAAACCCCTTTAAATAAAGTGATATTGATTATATAATTTAATAAAGTGTAATGTCATTTTAGTTGTGAGCTAGGTATGTAAAGGAGATTCCAGTTGCCTTTTGGAGTCTATAGAAAAATATATGCATGTCTACATACACATCTTATTAGTTTGTGGTGTTTTCTGGGTTTGTTTTTATTCATGCACAGGATCTGAAAGGTATTGAGTTTTTGGCTTTTAAAATATAACTTCTAAAAAGCTTTAAAAATAAATTATACAAAAATATTAATTTAATAACTGCACTAAATTTCCATAAAAATGTGTAGTATCAAAGTCCTAAAGAAAATCCTATGGAGTAGGAAATGCAAGAAAAAAATCACCATACTAAGTATATGCTGCGTTATAAGGCCTTAGTCACACGGGCGTTTTTTCACGCGATTTGCGGATCGCATGACGGATGCGCATCCGCAAATTGAGTGACCGGTGCGCGCAAGTCGCCCGCAAATCGCCCGAAAATCTGCTCCTAGCCGCGTTTCATTAGAAACGGGCCGGAGCTGTCCAGCGCATTGCATTCAATGGAGACGGCAATAGAGCCGGCTCCATTGAAAGCAATGCGCTGCGGGCGAGCCCGGGATGAATTGTCGGGAAGGGCTTAAATATATAAGCCCTTCCCTGCAATTCATCCTAAAATGTGTAAAAATAAAAAATATATATATACTCACCTTCTCCCGGCAGCCGGAGCTCCGCGCGGCCGTCCTGCAGTGGGTGTGAAGGGGGTGTGAGTCAGACCTGCCCCCTGATTGGCTCAGCGCTGAGCCAATCAGAGGCATGTCTCACTCACACCCATTCATGAATTCATGAATGGATGTGAGTCAGACCTGCCCCTGATTGGCTCAGCGCTGAGAGGCAGCAGTCACTCACCCATTCATGAATTCATGAATGGGTGTGTGAGTGAAACCTGCCTCTGATTGGTCAGGGCTGTGACCAATCAGAGGCAGATCATTCAGCAGGCGGGGATTTTAAAGCCCCGCCGGCTGAATAGTGCCGAGAAGCAGTTCAGGAGAACTGACAGCGGCCGCGGCTGGACTCCGGCTGCAGCGGAAAGGTGAGTATACAATTTTTTTTTTATTTTAACACATTTTAGGATGAATTGCAGGGAAGGGCTTATATATTTAAGCCCTTCCCGACAATTCACCCCGCGCACGCCGGCAGCCCATTGCTTTCAATGGAGCGGCTGTATTGCCGGCTCCATTGAATTCAATGGGCAAACATCGTTCTTCTCTGTCACAGCTGTTACAGCTGTGGCAGAGAAGAATGATTTGTCTTCTATATGTTCTCAATGGGGTCGGCGCCGCTGCCGCCGGCCCCATTGAGCGCATATAGAGAAGAGAACAGGAATCGCAGATCGCAGATAGGTGCGATCTGCAATTTCTGTTCTATAATTTATCGGACGAGCGCATAAAAAGCGCTCATGTGTCCGATACCATTGCAAAGCAATGGTTTTATAAAATCGCCGGACGCATGCGCATGCGCAAATCGCGGCTAAAAACGCCCGTCTGACTAAGGCCTAAGACTTATAAGACAATGCAAGCTCCTCTGGCAATATATGCATATAAGGGAGATGGAACAATACTTCTGCAGCTCTACCAATTGGATGGCAGCATTCCTTCAAACCAATGTAAGAACCCTTAACAAGTCTTTAAAAGAATGTTTGGGAGTTGAAAACCAAGCCAGAAATCCATACACAGACATCTGTTTCAGAGTTTTTCACCCTCTTCAATGAGACTGATGAGACTTCTTTGAAGGGTGATTCCCCCTCACATGTGAACTAGTGGTGCCTGTGCGAATATACACAGTATTTGCACAGGCACATGTGCATAGTACACTCATTCTCTGTGCAAAAAAGGTTGTGTAGGAGCGTGTGTATTCCAAAATACTGTGGGAGCCCTGGTATTCCAAGTTAGGGCCCCTTCACATGGACATAGGTGCTTTTGCATGTGCCTAAACGCAACACATTTGCTAATATTAATATTCGTGAATGAGATGCTTTTGAGCGAGTATTGTCACATATTACTATACTTTTTGCATTCACAGGGCCAGTTCACATGGGCAAGGGACACGCCTACCGCAATTTAAATGCCTTTATTAGCCTGATGAGGTCCAGATGTGCTCTTTTTGAGCTTCAAAAAATAAATCTTTATTAATATATGCAAAAGACAAAGACAATAAAAATACAGGAGCAGGCGATCCAAATACACTAAGCCAATACGCCACTTTAAGATGTGTATATTGCAGGTGGTACCATAGTCAAACCAAAATTGCTGAGGGTTTCTTCACGCAGGCATATGCGCAACTACACTCGCCACTATGGAGCATTGTTGGTAAAAAATCTTTTTTTTTCCTTTCAAACTCTGCGCTATTATGTGCGAGTATAATAAATAAAAAGCGTAAAACTAGGTCCTGCCCTATCTTTCTCATACACAGTATTAACTATATGTGAGAAAGATAGCACAAGTCTCGGGCATAGTATTAATGCCCGAGAATACCGTAGCGAAAACGAAACATTTGAAATCAATGGTTTTGTTTCATCCCATTAGGCAGCCATGATTTTCATGGCCACATAATGGACAAAATCACGCCCATCTGTTTAAGCTCTAAAGCTAAGCAAGCCTGCCTGAGTATCTTAGTAACAACAGAGGGGTAAAGGAATCAACCTTCATATAAAGCAGTCTAGCTATCAGAGTAGAATAATATCTTATAGACCAAGAAAAACTCCTGCATTAAAACATGAACATACTGCCTTCCCCGGCAACATGTTTCATCGGGGAAATGATGTGGAGCTATAGACCTCAATGGGGACCTTTGGTGTGCAAATGCGCACAAAAATAGAGCATGATGCGCTTTTTTCTGCATGCGTGAAATACATGCAAAAAGAGAATTGAAATCAATGGGTTTTATTCTCTGTGTTTTGTGCGCACAAATACGTTTGTGAGAAGGGGCCCTTCCAAAAACTGCTTCATGTCTTATATTTGTGCTACTCAGCTTCAAGAATCAGACATCATTTTCTAAGAGAGCATTAAAAGAAACTATTATAATTGCATAATTCCATGCCATGTGATTTGCATGTGATTTTCATGCAAGTGCAATGAGTTTTTAATACAGGTTACTACGGGGAGCAAATAAAAAGAAAAAAAAAAGAAACAACCAGGAAATGCTGAGCAGAGAAAAAAAGCAATAAAAATCTGTAATAAAACAAAAACAGTGTGAAAAGTATATGCAATACAGTTGTTTTTTTCACTAAGGGCAAAAACAGATGGCCGCAGATGCAACTACTCTTGCCGGTAGCGTTGTTGCGCCTGAACAATGGAAATGTCTTCCCCTCCTATGACCATTGAAACTCCGCACTGCAGCGCAGGAGTTTGAAAAAAATGCGGGAAGATAGGTGCTGCCCAAACTTTCACGCACGTAATATTCGCTACGTGCTGGACACACAGGGCATGTCCTATCTTTTCACAGCCGTAGTATTAATGGTAAGATTACTGCTAGAGAAAATGAAGCCACTGAAATCCATTGAAATCAGAAGTTTTGTTTTGTACCATTATGCATGCAGTGCTTTTTCTTCTGTCCAAAAGCCGGGCAACTAGACAGAAAGAGGATGGACCCCTTTATAGTCAATGGAGTCCGTCCAGTGCTGTTTGGTTCTGTGCAGAGATGGATCCATTCGGCCGCTAGGATTTTCCTTTCCTCCTCGCCGAATGGAACAGGAAAGCAGAATCCTTCAGTGCAGGGGTGGAAGCACCCAAAAATGGGAATTTTCTGTATATAATTAAGTGTGTACAGCTATAAATCATACATTTAGTATATAATGATAACAACCATGCGGATATAAACTGGGCCAAGTTATACCAGCATGGTCTATATCGCTATATACAGGCTGTACATATATAATGATATACAGGAGATCTCCAGGTTGCACCAGCATAGTCCACATGACTCTATACAGTAGATGCATATCACCTTGTATATAGTGACATGGAGCATGCTGATGTACCCTGGATATCTGCTGTATATATTTATATATGTACAGCTGGTATAACTCATATTGGCTATACATATTTGAGTATATATAGTACTTACCACCGTATGTACTCCTCTGACGGCCTCATCTGCTCCCTGATACTATTATTGCACCACTGGCTGGACCAATCACTTGGTCGGCAGTGCACTGATAGACTGCAGTTGTGACCAATCACAGCTGCAGTCTCAGTGGGAGCAGCACATGCCCGGGGAGTCTGCAGCCTGTAATTGGTTGTTGGATTCCCCGTTAACGGCCCTAACCTCCTTGAGTGCTGGCCCACGGGCTGTAGTGGTGATACTGTTTCTGGCAGGGGGCCCCCGTTCGGTGACAGAAATGTCAACAACTTTCGATATGCAGATGACACCACCCTGCTTGCGGAAAGTGAAAAGGGCCTGAAATACCTTATCCAAAGAGTGCAAAAACAAAGCAAACGTATGGGACCTCAACAGCAAGAAAAAGAAAGTCATGACCACGGTAGGCAACGGTACAGTGAACATACAAATTAACAACAAAGAAGTCGAGTCAGTCCAGGATTTCATCTTCCTTGGATCCAAAATCAATTGCAACTGGCAATCTGGACCTGAGATTAGGAGACATATTACACTTGGTAGGATTGCAATGCAAGGAATAAAAAAGATCTGGAAAAGCAAGGATATTAGCATTGCAACAAAAACCAGACTGATCAATGCAATCGTCTTTCCCGTAATGACGTATGTTTGTGATAGATGCTCAGGGAAATAGAAAGAAGGAAAATTGATCCATTCAAACTACATTGCTGGAGGAGAATGCTATGGATACCTTGGTTTGTCATGACAACAAACAATTTAGTATTAGATCGCGTCAAACCGAAAATATCAAACAGCAGCTTTTTTTTTGGACAAGTGATGCATGCTAACTTACTGGAAACAGTATGGATGTTTGGCAAAGTCAGTGGAAAGAGGAGATCAGGACGACAAAGAGCAAGATGGCTAGATACTATCAAGGCCACATCGAACATGTCAATGGTGAAACTGAAAGAAGCGGTGAAAGACATGAATGCATGAAGAACATTGATTCATAAAGTGACCGAAAGTCAGATGCAACTGAACAGATATTCATCAGCGGTACACCAGTGCTGCACACCCTACAGTCAGAATGAGACTGAATGGAGCGCTGGTCATGCTAATGCACTAACGCTCAATTCACTTTGGATGGCACTGCTGAGATAGCCAAGCTGCAAACGTTTGGGTATTTTCGTCAGCCCTATTGAAATGAATCTAGGTTGGCATGCTCAGCAAGTGCTCCATTCATTCTGCTATCGTTGAATGAGAAGAAATGACCCCTGCGGTAACAAGCAGAGGGCAACACAGGACCATCATTCTCAGGATTGACATGGGTCTTAGCGGTGAGATTCCACCGATAAGCAAGGTATCCCCTATCCTATGAATAAGGACCAACTTGTAATATTGGTAAAAAAAAACCCTTAAATAAATCTGACTCTGATTGATTGTTTACCAATAGGGAGTGCTGCACTTTTAATACTAAATTCTTTGCATAGCTCCATGGACAGTAGTTGTGAAATAGGTGTGAACTTTTTTGGATACAGTTGAAATTATTTTTAGTATGTGTATGATAGCACACCATTGTTAATGTTGCTTTAAGAATTTTTCTAAGTTGATTTGTCACTTTATAGTGCATTTTATAAACACAAGTGATATGAAAAGAAGGAAACATGCTGTATGAACAAAACAACAATTCATCAGTAATTTAAACAATTCAATTGCTTCTAATTTGCCTGAAAGCCGTCTTGGTCTGAAATAAAATCTTTGTCATGCAGCCAGCAAAGCAATAACTGAATCTATTGTCAAAACCAATTCATTTATTGGCTCATTCACAGGTAAGTGCATAAAGTTCTAACAAGAGACTTGCCTGTGTTGTATCAAAAAGTTGCTCCTGGGTAATTCTGTTGAATTACATTTGTCTTACTGTTGATGTAATTACAAATGATTTAAAGAGGTGTTGATATTTTGTCTCTTTCATGAAAACATACATTTCATAAATATACTGGTTACACTTACTATAAGGATCGAAAGAAATTTATATACCGTCAATTTTTTTTAAACAAGACTGAATGATAGCGTATTTTTATACTAATGTATTGCTGTGCTGTCCTGATGAATTTACAAGCATAGGTGGGTAACTAATTAAGTATTGGATGTTTTAATCCCTTAAAGGGGTTGTCCCGCGGCAGCAAGTGGGTCTATACACTTCTGTATGGCCATAATAATGCACTTTGTAATGTACATTGTGCATTAATTATGAGCCATACAGAAGTTATAAAAAGTTTTATACTTACCTGCTCCGTTGCTGGCGTCCTCGTCTCCATGGTGCCGACTAATTTTCGCCCTCCGATGGCCAAATAAGCCGCGCTTGCGCAGTCCGGGTCTTCTCCTGTTCTCTATGGGGCTCCGTGTAGCTCCGCCCCGTCACGTGCCGATTCCAGCCAATCAGGAGGCTGGAATCGGCAATGGACCGCACAGAAGCCCTGCGGTCCACGGAGACAGAGGATCCCGGCGGCCATCTTCAGCAGGTAAGTATGAAGACGCCGGACCGCCGGGATTCAGGTAAGCGCTGTGCGGGTTGTTTTTTTAACCCCTGCATCGGGGTTGTCTCGCGCCGAACGGGGGGGGGGGGGGGGGTAAAAAAAAACAAAAACCCGTTTCGGCGCGGGACAACCCCTTTAAGGACCGTAAACCTAAAATTAATTTTGTTCTAGGACCAAAAATAATATATGCAGAGTTTTAGTGTTATTTTCACCATAAGCCATTTAATAAATTTGCAAATGTCCTTTGTTTCGTGAACAAGCACTAAAAAAGGAATAGCTATGTAAACATCAAAAACGCAAGTTGGTGGTAGAAAATAAAGTTCTAGATAGAAAAGACAGAATTCTGAGATAAAAATTCAGAGCTCAGAGACAAAAAAGTCTTTTTTAAATTAGGGTGCCCAGAACTGGACACAGTATTCCAGTTGAGGTCTGACTAAGGAAGAGTAGAGGGGAATAATGACCTCATGTGATTTAGACTCTATGCTTCTCTTAATATATCCTAGAATTGTGTTTTCCTTTTTTGCTGCTGCATCACACTGTTGACTTATGTACAGTCTTTGATCTATTAGTATACCCAAGTCTTGTTCACATGTGCTGCTGCTTATCCCAATTCCTCCCATTCTGTATGTGCTTTTTTTTCATTTTTCTTGCCCAGATGTAGGACTTTGCATTTCTCCTTGTTAAATACCAGTTTGTAAGTCACTGCCAACTGTTCGAGTTTTTCAAGATTTTTTTCAATCTTCTCTCTCTTCTCTAGTGTTATCTGTCCATCCTAGCTTTGTGTCATCAGTTGTCTTACCTGCTCATTATTTAGCTAATTTTTCAACCTCATTAACATACCAGTTAAGCACACAGTCTGAGGTAAAACAAATATAAAACACGAGTTTATTCACTCTTTAGTATATGAATGTAAGTGAAACAGTTAATTAACATATAGGCATTGAGATCACATGGGTAACAAAGATAAGCATCAATACATCACCGGATATTGTAGCATCACTCCGCAATCGGGGGATCTCCAGGTACGATTGGTAAGAGGATCCGGGAAAAATGCTGACAGTTGTCAGCCACAAAACGAGTCCCAAAATCCTTCTGAAGATCACCCTTATTTATACTACTGTTTGGTTATGTAACATATTCGCTTCTGCGCAGTATGATAAAACACGTCATTCTTAGGTAAATAAAGCGGTGCACGTGTTTTGGCAATATATATACTACTGCATAGTTTCTCTATGAAGATATCCATATCTGAACAATATTACTGTGCAACATCCCGTAACTATGAGTCACTGTAACTGGTCTTTTTCTAAACCATATTTGTCCAGAGCTTCTGTAGAATACCTCAAGCAAGTTAACCAAGCAAGTTAAAATAGTAGACTAGTAATAGAGATAGGTAAGTGCACACAGCAAGCAGTTATGATTACCTTCTACCTACACCTTTTGACACAATCTCTCAATCAATCATGTCTCAAACGTATCACAATCGGTCCTTAATCATTCACTACTTGCCATATGATACCATTAAAATTTGGGGTTTTCTACAGAATACCTTATATGCCATGAAACAATTCCATAGCGATAAAAGTATTACAACTATGGCCAATGCCAAAACAGGATGTATTAGCCAATTAAGAGTGGTTTGTGCAGATGATGAATATCCCATAAAGATGTCATACCAATGGTGTGACGTGGCATCAGCAATAGCCGATCCCATCTTTACAATTTTGCCAGCTATTACAGTAGTACTTAAAATATGCGTTGCCAAAGATTTATTAAGCAATTTAATATGTTGCTGTACTTCTTCTGTGTCTTCTAACAACTTTTTGAATTTGGTCAAATTTAGATCCCAATTTGACACATTTAAAGGCAGTGGTTGCCAATTGACAGCCACTGTCTTGTCTCGTTCAGGTAATAACACAAAGGTCTCATTTTCCCAAACAAGTGCCGATACGTTTCGCAAGCATCCTGAAAATGGGACAACCATCCCAGGTACAACAGGATAATTACTTGCCAAACATACCTCCTGTGGGGCTATTTCAACCATCATCTTAAAAGTGAGTGGCAGCACAGTCCATTCACATACATTGATCGTATTTTGTAATAAGCATGGTTCATAAACAGCCGATTGGACCTTGCATATGGTCCCCTCTAATGTATCATCACACAATGATAAATCATGAGTTCTATTTTGGTCATCAATGTAAATTCCGTTAAATCTAGGTACCCAGAAATGCATATCTTCCGGAACACCTATAAGTAAGGGGAGAACTACAAACTTACACATCACACTCTTTTTAGTAACGTTGTATATGAATATGGTCCCTTTACATAATGTATCATTGCAAACCATTTTCTGCGCCTCCAACTGTATCCAATCAGTCTCAGTTATAGTCTGATTGAACACGGTCCTCCACACCTGCTCATTGCCAGTCATGAGCATAGTTTGAAGTGTGTTCTTTTGTTGTTGCTGATAAATGGTCTGCAAGGTACATATTGACCAATTAACATAATTAGATATGTTAGAATTTATTTCATATGAAAACTTATTAGATGCATCTTGCAAATCAAGCATTATTGTGTCCACATCCGTTTGCATACTAAAGGGCTGCCATATAGTGGGCATCCAGTTAGCCTGCAATGTGAGCACATCTTTAATACCACTTCCCGCGTTATGCATTCGATTAGCTAAAGTCTCTATATCAAAACCATTAATAGTCCCAGAAAGCGCTCCGTAGCCTCCGAGTAAGGTATCATACCAAGCTCGACGGGAACGCTTGGTAGAACAAGTCCTTGAGGGTGGAAACTGCACGGAGGCTTGTATAACAGTCTTTTGAGCATCTCGTCCCACCAGACGACAGGTGGATGGAACCCTTTTTATATGTCCAGGATCTATTTTAGAAGCATTAATGTTCACGAATACCAGGAACTGGCCCCACATGGCCCGATTCTCGATCTCCGTTGCATTCCCACACGTAATTACTTCTGTCTCATTTAAGGGAAATGAAAACTGCACTCCCGTATTTGTACAATTCTGAACATATTGTATCACCAGGGAGTAATTGAGATATGGCAACTCTTTTGGTCTCTGACAGCAGGACACTTTCACAAGTGACGTAATGTTTATTTGTCCCGTTGCCTTATGCAGAGCATATGAAGGACGGTAGGTCGAACTTATATGCGATAATGGATTTCCACTCCAGATAGTCCCATCAAAGGTAATATTCACGATATAACATTTCTGGTTGGCTTCACAAGTGAAGTTGTCTTGCTTCCTGGTTCGGGTTGAATTCCTCCAGCCCCACGAATAATCATTCCTTCCGGTGTCATTGACGCGGATCCCTGGCGTCCACGCATCACCTACTGCGAACACCGAACACATGACGCCAAGGATTCCAAAAATGATTATGTGATTCTAGAGAAGGCAAGGAAACAAGCATTATTCCCGCAAATAGCACTTTTCTTGTGGGACATATTCCCATTTCTCTACTCCGGGTCGCATAATAAGCAAAGTTCGATCTTTCCCCACAGCAATAACTTCTGCTGGGGAGGGCGGTCCTTGGTGATTCTGAACCCATATTTTGGCCCCTACATTAGTAACATTAGTTGAGCCAAAGCCTTTATCTCCTCTTACTGTAAGTTCAGTGGGAGCCGCCCCTTCTTCCACTTGTGTCAGATACACTGGTATCAATAGCAGCTGTGCCATGCGCTCCTTTTTTCCTATTATCAGAGGATCTGTTCCTAAATTTATCATGATTACTTTAATTTCCCCCTGATAATCTGCATCTATGACTCCCCCTAGGACTACTGCACCTCTCAGAGCAAAACTTGATCTAGTAGCTATCTGCCCGAAGTGATTCTCCGGGATCTTGCATCCTAGCCCTGTGGGAATAGTACTCACCTTTCCTGGGGCTATCACCACCGTATCAAGAGCGTATAGATCCAACCCTGCAGCGGCAGGAGTGGCTCTATAAGGTGCCTGCGCATCTGGATTAATTTTCCAGTACAAGATTGTCTCTACCTTAGCTACATCTATACTGAGATTGGGTGTTAGCATGCGCATTAAGGGTGTCATAGAATCAGTGATGGGCCTGTTGTTGATAATCTGTAAAGCAGCAGTCAGATTATCTCTCCATTGACCATATTTATCGGTCTCAGTGAGCTTCTTCAGGGTAGATTTTAATAACCCATTCATTCGTTCCACCAGGCCCGCGGCCTGTGGATAGTAGGGCATATGATATACCCATTCTATGTTATTTTTACTGGCATACTCTTTTACCTGATTTCCGGTAAAATGCGAACCATTGTCGGTCTGGATCTGCAGGGGAGTCCCATAATACTGGGTAATAACTTCCAGAGTACGTAAAGTACTCCATTGTGTGGCTGTTTTACACGGGAATCCCACCATCAGACCTGAGAATGTATCTACTGCTGTACAAATATACTTACATCCTCTGCTCTCAGGGAGGGGCCCTACAAAATCCATCTGCCAAATCTGCGCTGGCAACTGGCCTCTCCCTATGTGTCCCATTACTGTATGAGGCACTTCTCGTTTTTGAACATGTTGACATACTGGACATTGCGCGATTACTTGTTTGATCATGTCCACTGTCAATGGGATACCTCTTTCTTGTGCCCACCTGTAAGTGGCCTTCTCTCCCAAGTGTCCACTTTTTTGGTGAGCCCAAACAGCTGTACCTTGAAGCCATGCTTCCTTTTCCTTGTCAGGTTCTTGTACGGCAACAGAAATCGATGCTGCCGCATCTGCTTGAGAATTAAATAAACGTTCCAATGAGTCAAGAGGGACATGAGCATCAACATGAAACACAGTACTTTTGGTACTCCTAATGAATTCCTCTATATCTTGCCAAAGCTCCTTCCCCCACAATTCCTTACCATGAATGTTCCAATCGTTCTTCTTCCATCCCATGATCCAAGTGGCCAAACCATTGGCAACTGACCATGAGTCCGTATACAAGTGACATTCTTGCCCTTGTTCCTGCTTCAGAGCTAAGAATACCGCACAAAGTTCTGCATATTGACTACTCTTACCCTCTCCCTCCATGACCAACGTCTTGTCTAATTTTGGATTAAAGGCTACACTTTTCCATCTACGCCTTCCACTGATATACTTGGCCGAACCATCCGTGAACCAAGCATGCTCTTTTTGGGAGTCTGTCAACTCAGAGTAAGGTATTCCCCACTTTACTGGGGATTCCTCCATTTGTGCTACTGGTGTAACCTGACCATCTGGAGGGATATCAGCTATCTTTTCATGCAGGGCAGCTATCCCCCCTTCACCTTTTTTCGCTCTTTCTGAGATGTACCATTTCCACTTAATGATACTCTGCTCCTGGGCATGTCCTATCCGATTGGACTTTGGATTAGATAATACCCAGCTCATGATGGGTATTTGCGGCCTTAGAAGGACTATGTGTCCTGTTGTCAATTGTTCAGCATCCACCAGAGCCCAATAACATGCCAACAGCTGTTGCTCCAGTGGAGTGTATTTTTCTCCTGCATCTGGTAATTTTCGATTCCAGAAGCCCAGTGGCACTCTTTTGCCCCCTTGCTTCTGCCACAATGACCAGTTTGCATACATATGCTGAACTGATACATGAAGTTCTATCTCACCATCTTGTAAGGGCCATAAATCTACGGCCTGTTGTATGGCTTCTTTTACTGCCTCAAATGCAACCTGTTGTTCCTCTCCCCACGTGAACTCGTACTTCTTGCGAGTCACCTTGTAAAGAGGAGCAAGAAGCTGCCCCAGATGCGGAATGTGTTGTCTCCAGAATCCAAACAATCCTATGTAGGATTGTGTTTCCTTCTTGTCTTTTGGAGTGGGAAAATTTAAGATTTTCTGCCTTGCCTTAGGGAGAATCTCCCTATGGCCCTTATTCCATTGAATTCCTAAGAATTTCACCGTCTGAGAGGGGCCTTGCACCTTGCTATCATTTATTTCCCATCCTTTTTCTCACAGATGATGTAACAATCTGTCCAATTGTTTCTTTACAGATTGTTCATCCGGTCCCTGAATCATTATATCATCGATATAATGTGAAAACTGCATTTCTGATGGTAAATCAAACTCATCCAAATGTTCTGCCACCGTCCGGTGACAGATGGTTGGACTATGTATCCAACCTTGTGGCAATCGAGTGAACGTATATTGACGTCCTTGCCACGTAAAGGCAAACTGATCTTGCGCCTTTTCTTCTATTGGAATTGTGAAGAAGGCTTGTGCGATATCAATCACAGCGTACCATTGTCCACTGTGACTTTGGATCTGCTCCACAATTGTAATGGTGTCTGGGACAGCTGCCGTCAAGGGAGGTGTTTGTTTATTCAACTCCCTGTAATCGACAGTCATCCTCCAAGACCCATCACTCTTCTTCACAGGCCATACCGGATTGTTCCATGCTGTGGTTGCAGGCCTCACAACCCCAGCATCGACCAAATCCTTAATGGTTTCTCCTATTTCCTTGTGACCTCCAGGAATTCTGTATTGCTTCATAGCAACCAGCTTTCCTGCAGGAGGGATATGTACGGGAGGCATTTTGACCTTTCCCACCGTAACTGGACAAGCTTTTATCCCTATTTTCCTTACGCCAAAGGCAAACTTACCATCTTCAAGGTGTAGTGTCAATCCTTTCAGAATATCTATGCCAATTATATATTCCGGAATAGGTACTACTAACACCGTGTATTTACGTAAGGGCAAATTGCCCAATTTCAAAGTTACCTGTGTCTGTACTCCTTCGGTAACTTTTCCTCCCAATCCTGAAATATTAACTTTTGGACCTTTAAACTTTTTGGGATTTCCATAAATCAGAGTAGCCTCCGCCCCTGTATCTACTAAAGCTGGGACCCTTTGGACATTACCCCCTTTCCAATGTATGGCTAGCGGGACGTAGGGTCTGTCATCCCGCCTAACCCAGACAGGGGCTTGGCTTGCTACCTATGCGGAATCAGAATCTGATTCCCCCAGGAGCGGAGCAGATGGCTTCAAATGGTCCTGCACTTGGGTAGCTACCATTGCAGCCATCTCCTTCCATGGATAGATCTTTTGAAAGTCCTCCCATTCTAATTTCCTAGGCTCTGAATTAGTGACCTGCTTCTCTCTCTTTTTAGAAGTTTTTGGGGCCACTGAATCTTCCCTTTTATCCACCTTTTTGTTGGATAAAACCTTCTGTTTATAAAGACGCCACAAATCACCTGTATCTTTTCCATCAATGGCGTCCTTGGAGACTCCAGCTTTCAGGAGAGCCTGAAACATATCTCTACGAGATACCCTTGGCACTCCTGAATCACCAGTCCCCTGGGAACTAGGATTCCTAGACCTATCACGATCTGTTCGTTTTTCCTCTCTATCCCAGTTTCCCATATCTTGCAATTCCCGCATTCTAGCCACGACCGCAGACATTGGCTCATTAGTCATGGATAGAAGTAGGGTCATCATCACGGCTTTATAAGTCGGAGGTGCAGTCTTAATTAAACGATTTCTAATTCCTGCTGTCAGCCGAGTCTCCAAATAATCTTCCATATGCTCGATGATAATTAATGAGACCCTCATAGCTTTCTCCTTCAACCTTTCAATGCCATCCCTGATAGTGTACCAAGGTTTGTCATTGATTGGAATGTCTGCCTCTGTTGGGAATTTATTAAGAAACCCATTGGTTACTATATTAAACAGGGAAATAGCACTTTCTCCTTGATGATTAGGAAAATATTCTCTAAAATTTCTACTGATTACTGGATCTCTGGTTAGAGTAACAAATCTCATTGCATCTTTTGGATCCAACATTACCCCAGTCGCCCCGTGCTCAAATAGACGGACCAACCATGGTATGTCAGATTCCCCAGGCTTTTGCCTAAATCTACTCAGTATATCATCAACTTCTGACTGAGAGAAATCCTCTAGGGTAAGCCTGGTGCGCCTATGTGGCACCAATTCTTCTTGCACCAACAGTCTCCCATCGGCATCGTACATATAGTTTCCCTGATCGTCATACCTGGGCAACCTTTGCCCATCATGACCTACGATAGGCTGGGTATCGGGTCCATATTCAGTAGTTTCCTTCCTTCTGCTAATGGGCTGGGCACGTTTTAAAGCAGGTGGATCAATTATTGGATTGGGTGGGTCTTCCCAATCCCCCTTATGCCAGTCCTCCTCCCCCGAAGAAGATGAGGAATCCCATAAGTCTCCATCCCACTTATCTGGGTCCCAGTTCACAGAAGCAGAAGCTATAGCTTTCGATACCTTTCGCTTATCAACTTTACCTTTACGTTTCTTATATTTATTCTGAGCAACTTTTACAACAGCCTTTTCTGCAATATTCTGGTAATGTTCTATTTTTTCCTTTATCAGCCTTTGGTTACATTCCAACACCACTCTCTTTCCTTCAGATTCTGCTAACTTTTGTTCCGCCTGATTAAGTTTTCTTATTAGTTGGGACTTCTTTTTATGGATATTCCTATAGGCTGAGGCCAATACCCAATTTCTCCTACCCAACTGAACTGCATCACCTGCCTTGGCAGGGGTCTCCTCGAGTACCTTAACAACATCGAGGGGCTCTGAATCTTTTAGCTTACTATCCCATGATTCTGCAAGCCCACTATGCATCAACTCCTGAGCTAATATATCATAGGGACCCTCGGACCAGCCGGGGATGTCTATTTTCTGTTCAGATTTAACCTTTTTGGTTCTTTTTGTAAACATATTGTTGTCTTATTGGCAAAGTGCCAATTGGTGAAAATTTTTTTTTTTTTTTTTTTGCACAGAGGTCCCCCTCACCGCGAGAAACCACCCTGCAAATTGGCACCAATTTCCCAAGTCCTGTCTCAAAGTTACAGAACTCCGAAAGTTTTGGCAACGTGCCAATTTGGTGAAATTTTGCACAGAGGTCCCCCTTACGGCGAGGCACCACCCTGCAAACTGGCACCAATTTCCCAAGTCCTGTCTCAAAGTTACAGAACTCCGAAAGTTTTGGCAACGTGCCAATTTGGTGAAACTCTGCACAGAGTTCCCCTTTACAAAATTTTGGCAACGTGCCAATCTGGTGAAACTTTGCACAGAGGTCCCCCTTACGGCGAGGCACCACCCTGCAAACTGGCACCGATTTCCCGAGTCCTGTCTCAAAGTTACAGAACTCCGAAAATTTTGGCAACGTGCCAATTGGTGAAATTTTGCACAAAGGTCCCGCTTATTGCTAGACACAACCGTGCAAACTGGCACCAATCTCCCAAGTCCTGTCTCAAAGTTACAGAACTTATAAAATTTTGGCAGTATGCCAATGGGTTCAACAGGGACTACTTACTGCGACTATCAATGTGTATTTACTATTATTACTCTATCACTTATCAAAGCAAAGTTATAACCATTTGAACCCCTTGGCAATGGGCCAAAAATCTAATATGGTGACAGCAGCCCCCCGTGCACTGAGAAGCACTGTCACAATACCAAATTATACAGTAATATAACCTTACCAAAGACAACAATATATATATATATATATATATATATATATATCCTGCCAGACTACGCCAATTTATGTCTTACCTGCTCATTATTTAGCTAATTTTTCAACCTCATTAACATACCAGTTAAGCACACAGTCTGAGGTAAAACAAATATAAAACACGAGTTTATTCACTCTTTAGTATATGAATGTAAGTGAAACAGTTAATTAACATATAGGCATTGAGATCACATGGGTAACAAAGATAAGCATCAATACATCACCGGATATTGTAGCATCACTCCGCAATCGGGGGATCTCCAGGTACGATTGGTAAGAGGATCCGGGAAAAATGCTGACAGTTGTCAGCCACAAAACGAGTCCCAAAATCCTTCTGAAGATCACCCTTATTTATACTACTGTTTGGTTATGTAACATATTCGCTTCTGCGCAGTATGATAAAACACGTCATTCTTAGGTAAATAAAGCGGTGCACGTGTTTTGGCAATATATATACTACTGCATAGTTTCTCTATGAAGATATCCATATCTGGACAATATTACTGTGCAACATCCCGTAACTATGAGTCACTGTAACTGGTCTTTTTCTAAACCATATTTGTCCAGAGCTTCTGTAGAATACCTCAAGCAAGTTAACCAAGCAAGTTAAAATAGTAGACTAGTAATAGAGATAGGTAAGTGCACACAGCAAGCAGTTATGATTACCTTCTACCTACACCTTTTGACACAATCTCTCAATCAATCATGTCTCAAACGTATCACATCAGTAAATTTCCCCTCAATTCCTTCCTCCAGATTATTTCTAAAATTGTTGAACATAGCCACTGAGGCCAGTGATCAGCTTAAGTGGTCACATAAGCAATCAACAGCACATGACTGCTACAGGAGCTTCTGAAAATGCAGAAGCAAGGAATGAATGGCAGCTCTGGCATGGCAGGACATTTAGGCCTTAGTCAGACGGGCTTTTTTTCGCGCGATTTGTGGATCGCATGACGGATGCGCATCCGCAAATCGCGTGACCGGTGCCCGAAAATCTGCTCCTAGCCCTTCCCTGCAATGTATCCAGAAAAGTGTTGAAATAAAAAATATATACATACTCACCTGCTCCCGGCAGTCGGAGTTCAGAGCGGCCGGCCTGCAGTGGGTGTGAAGGGGGTGTGAGTCAGACCTGCCCCCTGATTGGCTCAGCGCTGAGCCAATCAGGGGGCAGGTCTGACTCACACCCCCTTCACACCCACTGCAGGCCGGCCGCATGGAACTCCGGCTGCCGGGAGCAGGTGAGTATGTATATATTTTTTATTTTAACACATTTCTGGATGAATTGCAGGGAAGGGCTTATATATTTAAGCCCTTCCTGACAATTCATCCCGCGCACGCCGGCAGCCCATTGCTTTTAATGGAGTCGGCTGTATTGCCGGCTCCATTGAATTCAATGGGCAAACATTGTTCTTCTCTGCCACAGCTGTTACAGCTGTGGCAGAGAAGAAGGATTTGTCTTCTATATGTTCTCAATGGGGTCGGCGCTGCTGCCGCCGACCCATTGAGCGCATATAGAGAAGAGAACAGGAATCGCAGATCGCAGATAGGTGTGACCTGCGATTTCTGTTCTATAATTTATCGGGCGAGCGCATAAAAAGCGCTCATGTGTCCGATACCATTGCAAAGCAATGGTTTTATAAAATCGCCGGACGCATGCGCAAATCGCGGCAAAAAACGCCCGTCTGACTAAGGCCTCAAAATGTGAATACTGTTTTCTTTTCCTAATTTCATACCCTTTTCCGCTTGCTGTAATCTTTTTTCCAATTTATTGTGGGATATAGAAAAAAAATCTACTTCATTACGGGACAATAAAAAGTTGCATAATTAAAACATTAATAACAGCTAGCTGACTATAATATTTTAAAATAAGGCTGATGCCATGAAATCTTTGCCATGAATCCTTTCTTATTTAACCTTCTTGCATTTCTGAAAGTGTAGAAGGCTATTTGTTTCTATTTGTCACTATATTAACCCTAACTTTAATAATGAGAGGAAAGAAAGTAGTGATGGAAAATATTCTCATACTGCAGAGAATCTAACACTACATGTTTCTGTTGATAGCAATGTGCCTATGAAAGGTGCAAATGTTTCATCTGCAATTTTCTCTATACTTTCGGATCCATATTCTCACCATTTCCTCATACTTTTGCATTCTCAGTTCTTCTACTGTAATTATTATATAGTCAGTCAATCTAGCTCAAGCTTGGCCACTAATGTATGCATGAAGATATTGTTCTGCAGAGACAGCATGAAAAATCAATATAGGTTACATGTATGTCTCAGCTTCAGTACTAAGGATACTGCTGGAATTGTCATGCAATGAAATATTGATATGGTGGTGTACTTCCAATACATATAGGTTGAAGATAAAATTATCTGTTATTGAAAATGTACATGATTTTTATTTTTATTTCCCTAAATCAGGTCTCACCTTTAAATTAAAAATATTCTTCTTCATTGAATGGTCAGGTAATCTATAAAATGAGCAGTGCTGAATACAAGATGACTGTTTCCTGTTATTGATTATCACTTTGAAAAGCAAGTAATGAGTTGGCAGTACAGTATACATGTTGTTTCATAGTAATTATTGAAATGTTCATTGTAGTAAGAAATATTTAAAAAACATCGCTAGTTCTTGTCATAAAAGAGTAAGAAAGAGCAAGACAATGGAAATACTAGGCAGTCTCATTCTCTGCAATAATGAAAATGTATACTTGTTCTAAACTTACGTGTTGTACACTTACTATTTGTGTACAGAATATTGTTGATATTTTTCTTTCTTTGAGCATTCTAGTGTATGGAATAAGATAACCTTCAATTTTTCTCAATCTTTTTATTCTTAGGTCAACATAGCAGTATAAGGCCTTATTTGTAATGGATAGAGTTGTCTTAAGATGCTATTTTTGTAGATGTACATTAACATTTAGCTTACTACAAAATAAATGTAGCTTAAAAAGGGATATATCCATCTCAGAAATCCTATTTCAATGTGTTTAAAGCTTCAGAAAAATGCATTCAATCATGAGATGGTTATTTCTAAAATGCTTCGTTCTACAGATATTGCAGCTATTGATTTCTCTGCCCTCTGTTGCTTACTTCTTGTTGTCAGGAATAAAAAATACTTCCTCTTGTAGTTAGCGGAAACCACTGTAGTAGTGGCCATAAGGGCGCCCACCCACTGGCGATTTTTTTTCCTTTGCGTTTTGCGTTTTTTCTCAAGAGCAATTAGAATTGAATGTGTTCCTGTCCACTTGCGTTTTTTTTGTTCAGTCCGTTGCAATTTTTAACAAAGGAACTGTCAGTTGCATATGTGTCCTTATTTTTCTCTTAATGCACCCATGAATGTCAATGGAAAGTAACGGAAAAGGCGCGAAAAAGCCGCGAAAATGCCGCGAAAAACGCACGGAAAACGCGCAAAAAACGTGTGGAAAACGCTGCATTTTTCACGCACGAAAATCGCAAACGCCAGTGGGTGGGCGCCCTAAGGATGCAACATTTCTTGAGGAATTCCATCCCCACTTTTCAAAACCATAACTTTTTAATTTTTCCGTTGAATTGGACTCTTTCTTTTTTTCCTTAGCGTAGCAAACTGTAGTTTTTATTGGTATTTTTTGGGTGCATGTAATGCATTGTAATTTTTTTATAATTTTTTTTTAGAGGAGGGAGAGGAAACACCTCAATTCTGCCATTGTATTTTTATTTACAGCGTAAGGGCTCGTTCAGACGAGCATGTTTTGGTGTGTACTTAGGTGCGTACATATGTCCGGACCTAGGTACGAGCAAAAGCACACGTGAACACAGCTGCGTGCTTGTTGTCAATGGAGCCGCGGCTGCTGCCGGCGGCTCCATTGAAAACAATGCTCTGCCAGTCCCCTGCATTCTTTTCCAGGGAAGGGCTTTACATATAAGCCCTTCCCTGAAAAAGAAATATTTTAGTGCAAAACAAAAAAAGAATTAAAAAAAACTTACCTTTCCGCCGCTCCTGTGACCCCCGCAGGTATGAAGAACACATCTGTCGCATGCGGCAGATGTATCCTTCATCCCCGCTAGTTAAAAGAATTCCCTGCTGCTACATCTGACACATCTGTGGCAGATGCAGCAAAAGGAATTCTTCAATTCTCAACCGCAGCTGTCACACATGACAGCTGCGTTAGAGAATCCTGCTGCCGGCATCCTGTCAATGGCTTTTCAGGGAAGGGCTTCATAAGCCCTTCCCTGAAAAGCCATTTAAAATAGTGCAAAAAATTGCAAAGAATTCTCACCTCCCTTCAGCTGCCGGGGCTCAGCCGCGACTTCTAGCG
The DNA here is from genome assembly GCF_035609145.1 of Eleutherodactylus coqui. Taxonomy (NCBI): domain Eukaryota; kingdom Metazoa; phylum Chordata; class Amphibia; order Anura; family Eleutherodactylidae; genus Eleutherodactylus; species Eleutherodactylus coqui. The sequence continues at coordinate 75,329,973 of NC_089838.1, forward strand.
CTGTCCCAGGCTCTGTAGTTCTGAACTATCAGCAGCTGGGGATTTAAAATCCTCACCTGCTGGTAGCTCTGATTGTGATTGGCTGAATTGCTTCAGCCAATCACAATCAGAGCTACCAGCAGGAGGGGATTTTAAATCCCCAGCTGCTGATAGCTCAGCAGCGCTACAGAGCCGGGGACAGCGGCAGAAGTCCCCGCTGAGCCCCGGCAGCTGTTAGTGGCTGTGCAAGGAAGGGCTTCATAAGCCCTTCCCTGAAAAGCCTTTTAAAATAGTAAAAAAAAAGAAAAAAAATAGGTACTCACCTCCCTTCAGCTGCCGGGGCACAGCCGCGTCTTCTCCTGCTGTCCCCTGCACTGTGTTGCTGAACAGTTGATCTATCAGCAGCCGGGGATTTAAAATCCCCGCCTGCTGAAAGAGCTGAATGTAATTGGCTGAGGTGCTCAGCCAATCACAGGCAGCTCTCACCTGTCATTCATTCGGGGAGAGCTGCCTGTGATTGGCTGAGCACCTCAGCCAATCACATTCAGCTCTTTCAGCAGGTGGGGATTTTAAATTCCCGGCTGCTGATAGATCAGTAGTTCAGCACCACAGTGCAGGGGACAGCAGGAGAAGACGCGGCTGTGCCCCGGAAGCTGAAGGGAGGTGAGTATCTATTTTTTTAGTTTTTTAAATCACTTTTAATTGATTTCCAGGGAATGGCTTATATGTAAAGCCCTTCCCTGAAAAAGAATTCAGGTGTGCCACAGACCATTGTCTTCAATGGAGCCGCCGCCAGCAGCAGCTGCTCCATTGAAGTGAATGGCTGCATTTTTTTTTTCCACCAAAATTTTTCCTTTTCAGTTAAGAGCCTATATGTTAAGCTCTTCCCTGAAAAAGAATTCAGGTGTGCCAGCAGACCATTGTCTTCAATGGAGCCGCCGGCAGCAGCAGCGGCTCCATCGAAGTGAATGGCTGCATTTTTATTTTTTTTACACTAAAATCTTTCTTTTTCAGGGAAGGTCTTATATGTAACGTCCTTCCCTGAAAAGGAATGCAGGGAGCCAGCAGGTCATTGTTTTCAATGGAGCCGCCAGCAGCAGCCGCGGCTCCATTGAAAACAATGCGTGCATTCCCTATGGTGCACGCATGTCCTATCTTTGCAGGCACGCACCTGCAAAGTACGGACATGTGCACACACCATAGGGAATGCAGTGTTGTAAATACAAGCGTGTTTTTGTGCGTGCGTATGCTCGCACCAAAACACGCTCGTCTGAACGAGCCCTAAAACATACAGCATAAGTGACACAATACATTTTTTCTTCAGGTCGATACGATTATAATAATACCAAAATAATCATAATTTTTTCTAGGTTTTATCACTTTTGCATTTTTTTTAATTATTATTTTTACATTGCTGCATTCAAAGTCCCATTATGTTTTAATTTTTTTATGGACTGAGTTTTGTGAGGGCTTGATTTTTGTGTGACGAGATGTATTTTTTATTTATATTATTTTGGGGTACATATGGCTTTTTTGTTTACTTTTAGGGCTCAGTCAGTCGAACATTGTTTTTTGTGCACCTATGTTAAAAACGCACGTGACTGAAGTTCCATGTCCATTGCTTTCAGTGGGTCGGCGTTACTGCAGCTGGCCCCATTGAAAGCAATAAAAAGTAGGCAACCTCCACAGTGATTTTCGGGGAAGGGCTTCAAATCATCCCTAGCTGCAGTAAAAAATAAAAATATATATATCCCCTTCTGCCGCTGTCAGGGCTCTGGTGCGTCTTCTCTCTTGCATACCAGTACTGCTCTAAAGCAATTTCTGCTGGCTGGGGATTTTAAAAGTCCCGCCTCCAGAAAGTGCTGATCTGATTGGCTGAGTGCTCAGCCATTCATTGAATGACAGTTGAGTGCTGCCTATGATTCATCACAGCGCTCACCCATTCATTGAATGTGGTGGTTGCCTGCATCCTATTGCTTTCAGCTTTGGCAGGGAATTCCTTTATCCCAGCAGAAAATCCCCTTGACACTGAACACTGTGACAGTGCTGTACAGGGTTCAGTGATGAGGGGACTCCCAGCAGGGATATTTTACATGCAGCACGGACCTTGCTGCTGCATGAATGTTCTATCTTTTACGGGTGCGAGTATTTTGTAGAAGAAAAACAAAATTGGCCACCTCCTTAAGGGGATTATGTGAATATGGAAAATATTACTTTTATTTTGTGTGAGAAAATATGAGTTTTCAATATGAAAATAAATATGTAATGTATGCAATGTTTAGAAAACCAGCTTAAGTATGATTATCTAGACTACATACCAGTACATAAGCATATTGTTTAGATGAAGTGCCTGCAACACATCCACTTAACACTTTTAATGCATATGTGCCCATTCAGATTACTAGATTGACCTGATGTCTGCTACACAAAGAGAAAATGTTTCAAAAGTGGTGGTTGGGAACTTCTAAATCTGTTTGGTTAGGTAATTATTTAGAGGGTCACTTTGTATTTGGAGCAGATATCTAATATAAAATAGCCTACAGGTCTCTCTTTGTTTGTTTGTCTTTCTTTCTGTTTGCCTGTCTTTCTCTCTGTTTGTCTGTCTTTCTCTCTGTGTTCCCGTTCTCTCTGTTTCTCTCTGTCTGTCTCTCTGTCTCTCTGTCTCTTTTGTTGTCTGTCTCTCTCTCTCTGTCTGTTTCTGTCTCTCTCTCTCTCTCTCTTTCTTTCTATCTCTGCCTCTCTGTCTACCCCTTTCAGTCTCTCTCTCTGTCTGTTTCTGTCTCTCTCTCTCTTTCTTTCTATCTATCTCTGTCTCTCTGTCTACCCCTTTCAGTCTCTCTCTGTCTGTCTGTCGCTCTCTTTTTCTGTCTGTATTGCTCTCTCTCTGTCTCACTATCGTTCTCTCTATGTCTCTATCACTTTCTCTGGGTCTCTCTATCACTCTCTTTCTGTCTTTCTATTGTTCTCTCTGTCTGTCTATCACTCTTGTTCTGTCTGTCTATCGCTTTTGTTCTCTGTCTATCACTCTTTCTCTGTCTGTTTCTCTCTGTCTCTCTATTGCTATCTCTCTATTTGTCTCTCTATCACTCTGCCTCTCTCCGCTCTCTCTCTGTTTCTGTGTCTCTCCATCATTCTCTCTTTCTATCTGTCTCTCCATTGCTCTCTCTCTCGATTTCTCTCTTTCTGTTTCTCTATCACTCTCCTTCTGTCTATCTCTCTATTGCTCTCTCTATCTGTCTGTCTCTCTATTGCTCTCTCTATCTGTCTGTCTGTCTCTTTATCACATTCTCTGTCTGTCTCTGTATTGCACTCTATCTGTCACTTTATTATTGTCTCTCTCTCTATTGCTCTCAATCAGTCTTTCTCTCACTGTCTCTCTATCCCTCTCTGTGTCTCTATTGCTCTCTCACTCTGTCTTTCTATTGCTCTCTTTCTGTCTCTCTCACTCTCTCACTCTCTATAGCTCTCTCTTCCTGTCTTTTTATCGTTGTCTCTCTCTATCGCTCTTTCTCTAGTGGTCTCTCTCCATATCATTTTCTCTGTCTTTATCGCTCTCTCACTCTGTCTCTCTCTCTCTGTCTCTGGGTTGGGCAGTCTATGGGGCAGCTTAAGAGTGTTTGCTGCGTTGCTTAGCAACACTTCACTCATTCCTGAAGCACAGCAGCGCACGCCCATAGATTTAAAATGGTAACTTTCAACCAGTCTCACAGGTTCCCTAAATGTATGAAACTTACATTTGATGATTTTACGGCACCGGTGAGTATGTGTGTCATCCAATGACACCAACATCATACACCAAAGTTAAAGCAAAGGGGTCAAAGTGTGATGCAAGAGAAAGCATGTAGGCTTATCTATAGTAGATTGCTGTATTGTGTGGAACTGAACGATAATCGTTCAGCGTAAACACTTTATCTTTCAGTTTAGGCTGGCATAAAAACTAAATGATGATCTGCCTCTGTAAACAGGCAGCCATTCATCTATGAGCAATTGCCCGTTTACTGTGAATAGAAGTGGGTGGCCAAAAAGGATCTCTGGCCCCATTCGTTGAGCAACTGTTGCTTCTCTGTGATAACACAGGAGCAATAATCACTGGGATGATTCTTTGAAGCTTAAATGCTAAATAATATTTCTGTCTAAAAGGACTCTATGGGCTTGTTCACATTGGCTACAAAATCACACAGAAGGTACCTGCGCAAAAAATGCCACTAATTCGCAAGAAAATCGCATCAGTGGCCGATTTCCTGCTATCAAGTCCGGAACTTAATTAGCAATGAGATTGCCCATTAACATGATTGGGAGCTGCGTGTCTCTGAAAAAAAGCACTATTGCTTCAGGAGGAAAGAGAGATGAAGGAAAGCCCCGCTGGGCTTCGCTTCATTGCTGAAGACTCCTTTCATCTCAGCGGGTAGAGGGAGATTCCCCTGCAGGGGAGCTGGAGTGATTCCCTTGCAAGGGGGAAGGAGGAATTTCCGCGTAGATGGGAGAGAGGGGTTCCTCTGCTGCGGAACCCCGTTATACCTGCTGTAGTGAAATCCTACTTCTCTCCTGTAGGGGACTCTCTCTCTCCAAGCTGTGGGGATATTCCTCTAGACTAGAGATGAGCGAACGTACTCGTCCGAGCTTGATACTCGTTCGAGTATTAACGTGTTCGAGATGCTCGTTACTCGAGACGAGTACCACGCGATGTTCGAGTTACTTTCACTTTCATCTCTGAGACGTTAGCGCGCTTTTCTGGCCAATAGAAAGACAGGGAAGGCATTACAACTTCCCCCTGCGACGTTCAAGCCCTATACCACCCCCCTGCAGTGAGTGGCTGGCGAGATCAGGTGTCACCCGAGTATATAAATCGGCCCCTCCCGCGGCTCGCCACAGATGCATTCTGACATAGCTCAGGGAAAGTGCTGCTGCTGCTATAGGGAGAGCGTTAGGAGTTATTTTAGGCTTCAAGAACCCCAACGGTCCTTCTTAGGGCCACATCTGACCGTGTGCAGTACTGTTGAGGCTGCTTTTAGCAGTGTTGCACATTTTTTTTTTGTATATCGGCCGTGCAGAGCATTGCGTCCGCAGTCTGCAGTCATTGTACAGAGTACAGGGCCAGTACTGGTGAGGCAGGGAAAGAGATATTCAGGCTATATAGGCAGTGGGCTTTTTCCAAAAAATTGATCGCCGTCATCCCGCCAGAGGGAAAGAGTATACATAATATTATACGCTGCCTACAGTATCTATCTGCTGGGGGTAGTAGTCCTAATTAATACGCAGCTAAGCGTTACAGCAGGCTTGCGCAAAATTGTTTCCTGGATCTGCTGTCTCTGTTACATGATCGCCGCCATCCCGCTGAGGGAAAGAGTATACATAATATTATACGCTGCCTACAGTATCTATCTGCTGGGGGTAGTAGTCGTAATTAATACGCAGCTAAGCGTTACAGCAGGCTTGCGCAAAATTGTTTCGTGGATCTGCTGTCTCTGTTACATGATCGCCGTCATCCCGCCAGAGGGAAAGAGTATACATAATATTATACGCTGCCTACAGTATCTATCTGCTGGGGGTAGTAGTCGTAATTAATACGCAGCTAAGCGTTACAGCAGGCTTGCGCAAAATTGTTTCCTGGATCTGCTGTCTCTGTTACATGATCGCCGTCATCCCGCCAGAGGGAAAGAGTATACATAATATTATACGCTGCCTACAGTATCTATCTGCTGGGGGTAGTAGTCGTAATTAATACGCAGCTAAGCGTTACAGCAGGCTTGTGCAAAATTGTTTCCTGGATCTCCTGTCTCTGTTACATGATCGCCGTCATCCCGCCAGAGGGAAAGAGTATACATAATATTATACGCTGCCTACAGTATCTATCTGCTGGGGGTAGTAGTCGTAATTAATACGCAGCTAAGCGTTACAGCAGGCTTGTGCAAAATTGTTTCCTGGATCTCCTGTCTCTGTTACATGATCGCCGTCATCCCGCCAGAGGGAAAGAGTATACATAATATTATACGCTGCCTACAGTATCTAGCTGCTGGGGGTAGTAGTCCTAATTAATACGCAGCTAAGCGTTACAGCAGGCTTGCGCAAAATTGTTTCCTGGATCTGCTGTCTCTGTTACATGATCGCCGTCATCCCGCCAGAGGGAAAGAGTATACATAATATTATACGCTGCCTACAGTATCTGTCTGCTGTATCAGCTCAGCATTTTAAAAAAATAGAAGCAAAATACTTAAGGCCTACTACTGGCCTTTGGCCACTTGACTGCTTCTGCGCTGTGAATTCCACTAGCTCAGTCATACGCACCTACGTCTCACTACAGGCGTGTGCAAAATTGTTTCCTGGCTCTGCTGTGCGTTCCGTAAGGGAAGTCAGCCTCCAACCACAGGCCAATAAGCGGCACATTTAATTACAGCGTTCTGTTTCTGCACTACTGGTAATACAGCATGCTGAGGGGTAGGGGTAGGCCTAGAGGACGTGGACGTGGGCGAGGACGCGGAGGCCCAAGTCAGGGTGTGGGCACAGGCCGAGCTCCTGATTCAGGTGTATCGCAGCCGACTGCTGCGGGATTAGGAGAGAGGCACGTTTCTGGCGTCCCCACATTCATCTCACAATTAATGGGTCCACGCGGTAGACCTTTATTAGAAAATGAGCAGTGTGAGCAGGTCCTGTCGTGGATGGCAGAAAGTGCATCCAGCAATCTATTGACCACCCAGAATTCTGCGCCGTCCACTGCTGCAACTCTGAATCCTCTGGCTGCTGCTCCTCCTTCCTCCCAGCCTCCTCACTCCATTACAATGACACATTCTGAGGAGCAGGCAGACTCCCAGGAACTGTTCCCGGGCCCCTGCCCAGAATGGCCAGCAATGGTTCCTCTCCCACCGGAGGAGTTTGTCGTGACCGATGCCCAACCTTTGGAAAGTTCCCGGGGTCCGGCGGATGAGGCTGGGGACTTCCGGCAACTGTCTCAAGAGCTTTCAGTGGGTGAGGAGGATGATGACGATGAGACACAGTTGTCTATCACTCAGGTAGTAGTAATTGGAGTAAGTCCGAGGGAGGAGCGCACAGAGGATTCGGAGGAAGAGCAGCAGGACGATGAGGTGACTGACCCCATCTGGTTTGCTACGCCTACTGAGGACAGGTCTTCATAGGGGGAGGCAAGTGCAGCAGCAGGGCAGGTTGGAAGAGGCAGTGCGGTGGCCAGTGGTAGAGGCAGGGCCAGACCGAATAATCCACCAACTGTTTCCCAAAGCGCCCCCTCGCACCATGCCACCCTGCAGAGGCCGAGGTGCTCAAAGGTCTGGCAGTTTTTCACTGAGAGTGCAGACGACCGACGAACAGTGGTGTGCAACCTTTGTCGCCCAAGATGAGCCGAGGAGCCACCAGCACCAGCCTCACCACCACCAGCATGCGCAGACATATGATGGCCAAGCACCCCACAAGGTGGGACGAAGGCTGTTCACCACCTCCGGTTTGCACCGCTGCCTCTCCCCCTGTGCCCCAACCTGCCACTGAGATCCAACCCCCATCTCAGGACACAGGCACTACCGTCTCCTGGCCTGCACCCACACCCTCACCTCCGCTGTGCTCGGCCCATCCACCAATGTCTCTCAGCGCACCGTCCAGCCGTCGCTAGCGCAAGTGTTGGAGCGCAAGCGCAAGTACGCCGCCACACACCCGCACGCTCAAGCGTTAAACGTGCACATAGCCAAATTTATCAGCCTGGAGATGCTGCCGTATAGGGTTGTGGAAACGGAGCCTTTCAAAGGTATAATGGCGGCGGCGGCCCCACGCTTCTCAGTTCCCAGTCGCCACTACTTTTCCCGATGTGCCGTCCCAGCCCTGCACGACCACGTCTCCCGCAACATTGTACGCGCCCTCACCAACGCGGTTACTGCCAATGTCCACGTAACAATGGACACGTGGACAAGCACAGTCGGGCAGGGCCACTATATCTCCCTGACGGCACATTGGGTGAATTTAGTGGAGGCTGGGACAGAGTCAGAGCCTGGGACCGCTCACGTACTACCCACCCCCAGAATTGCGGGCCCGAGCTCGGTGGTGGTATCTGCGGCGGTGTATGCTTCCTCCACTCAACCACCCTCCTCCTACGCAACCTCTGTCTCACAATCAAGATGTGTCAGCAGCAGCACGTCACCAGCAGTCGGTGTCGCGCGTCGTGGCAGCACAGCGGTGGGCAAGCGTCAGCAGGCCGTGCTGAAACTACTCAGCTTAGGAGAGAAGAGGCACATAGCCCATGAACTGCTGCAGCGTCTGACAGAGCAGACCGACCGCTGGCTTGCGCCGCTGAGCCTCCAACCGGGCATGGTCGTGTGTGACAACGGCCGTAACCTGGTGGCGGCTCTGCAGCTCGGCAGCCTCACGCAAGTGCCATGCCTGGCCCACATCTTTAATTTGGTGGTTCAGCGCTTTCTGAAAAGCTACCCACGCTTGTCAGACCTGCTCGGAAAGGTGCGCCGGCTCCGCGCACATTTCCGCAAGTCCCACACGGACGCTGCCACCCTGTGCACCCTGCAACATCGGTTTAATCTGCCAGTGCACCGACTGCTGTGCGACGTGCCCACACAGTGGAACTCTACGCTCCACATGTTGGCCAGGCTCTATGAGCAGCGTAGAGCTATAGTGGAATACCAACTCCAACATGGGCGGCGCAGTGGGAGTCAGCCTCCTCAATTCTTTACAGAAGAGTCGGCCTGGTTGGCAGACATCTGCCAGGTCCTTGGAAACTTTGAGGAGTCTACCCAGATGGTGAGCGGCGATGCTGCAATCATTAGCGTCACCATTCCTCTGCTATGCCTCTTGAGAAGTTCCCTGCAAAGCATAAAGGCAGACGCTTTGCGCTCGGAAACGGAGGCGGGGGAAGACAGTATGTTGCTGGATAGTAAGAGTACCCTCATGTCTATATTTCAGCGCGTTGAGGAGGAGGAGGAGGGGGAGGAGCATAAGGAGGAGGGGGAAGAGACAGCTTGGCCCACTGCTGAGGGTACCCATGCTGCTTGCCTGTCATCCTTTCAGCGTGTATGGCCTGAGGAGGATCCTGAAAGTGATCTTCCTAGTGAAGACAGCCATGTGTTGCGTACAGGTACCCTGGCACACATGGCTGACTTCATGTTAGGATGCCTTTCTTAAGACCCTCGCGTTACACGCATTCTGGCCACTACGGATTACTGGGTGTACACACTGCTCGACCCTCGGTATAAGGAGAACCTTTCCACTCTCATACCCAAAGAGGAAAGGGGTTGGAGAGTGATGCTATACCACAGGACCCTGGCGGACAAGCTGATGATAATATTCCCATCCGACAGCGCTAGTGGCAGAAGGCGCAGTTCCGAGGGCCAGGTAGCAGGGGAGGCGCAGAGATCAGGCAGCATGTACAGTACAGGCAGGGGAATACTCTCTAAGGCCTTTGACAGCTTTCTGGCTCCCCAGCAAGACTGTGTCACCGCTCCCCAGTCAAGGCTGAGTCGGCGGGAGCACTGTAAAAGGATGGTGAGGGAGTACGTAGCCGATCGCACGACCGTCCTCCGTGACGCCTCTGCCCCCTACAACTACTGGGTGTCGAAGCTGGACACGTGGCCTGAACTCGCGCTGTATGCCCTGGAGGTGCTTGCTTGTCCTGCGGCTAGCGTCTTGTCAGAGAGGGTGTTTAGTGCGGCTGGGGGAATCATCACAGATAAGCGTACCCGCCTGTCAACCGACAGTGCCGACAGGCTTACACTCATCAAGATGAACAAAGCCTGGATTTCCCCAGACTTCTCTTCTCCACCAGCGGACAGCAGCGGTACCTAAACAATACGTAGGCTGCACTCGCGGATGGAAGCATTGTTCTCTATCACCATCAAAAACGTGGACCTTTTAGCTTCATCAATCTGTGTATAAAATTCCTCCTCCTCCTCCTGCTCCTCCTCCTGAAACCTGTTGTAATCACGCCGAACGGGCAATTTTTCTTAGGCCCACAAGGCTCAGTCATATAATTTTTGTAAACAATTTTTATACGTTTCAATGCTCATTAAAGCGTTGAGACTTTCACCTGAACCAATTTTTATTTTAACTGGGCTGCCTCCAGGCCTAGTTACAAATTTAAGCCACATTAACCAAAGCGATTAATGGGTTTCACCTGCCCTCTTGGTTGGGCATGGGCAATTTTTCTGACGTACATTAGTACTGTTGGTACACCAATTTTTTGGGGCCCTCGCATACAGTGTAATCCAATTAATTTTTTGCCCACCTGCATTAAAGCTGACGTTACATCAGCTGTGCTGGGCACTGCAATGGGATATATTTATGTACCGCCGGTGGGTTCCAGGGAGCCACCCATGCTGTGGGTCCACAGGGAGTTGTAACTGCATGTGTCTACTTCTAAAGAACCCCAGTCTGACAGGGGCATGCAGTGTGGGCCGAAGCCCACCTGCATTAAACATGACATTACCTCAGCTGTGATGGGCAATGCAATGGGATATATTTATGTACCGCCGGTGGCTTCCTGGCACCCACCCATGCTGTCGGTCCACACGGAGTTGTAACTGCATGTGTCCACTTCTAAAGAACCCCAGTCTGACTGGGGCATGCAGTGTGGGCCGAAGCCCACCTGCATTTAATCGGACGTTACCTCAGCTGTGATGGGCACTGCAATGGGATACATTTATGTACAGCCGGTGGGTTCCAGGGAGCCACCCATGCTGTGGGTGCACACGGAATTCCCATTGCGGAGTTGTACCTGCCTGTGACTATTTATAAAAAACCGCGGTCTGACTGGGGCATGCAGACACCTTGACAGAATGAATAGTGTGTGGCACATAGGTTCCCCATTGCTATGCCCACGTGTGCAGCTCCTGATGGCGGTGGCACAGTATTATATTTCTCATTGCTTCTGTACAGCATTGTGGGCTATTGCCCCACCCCTTTTAAAGAGGGTCGCTGCCTAGCCTTGCCAACCCTCTGCAGTGTGTGCCTGCCGTTCCTCCTCATGGCAGACGCACTTATAAATAGACATGAGGGTGGTGTGGCATGAGTGCAGCTGAAGGCTGCGCAGGGACACTTAGGTGTGTGCTGTGGACACTGCGTCGTGCGCGCGCGCGGGGGGGGGGGGGGTTGGGCAGCATGTAACCCAGGAGAAGTGGCAGCGGAGTGTCATGCAGGCAGTGATTGTGCTTTGTTGGAGGTAGTGTGGTGCTTAGCTAAGGTATGCATTGCTAATGAGGGCTTTTCAGAAGTAAAAGTTGTTGGGAGGGGGGGGGCCCACTCTTGCCGCTATTGTGGCTTAATAGTGGGACCTGGGAACTTGAGATGCAGCCCTACATGTAGTCCCTCGCCTGCCCTATCTGTTGCTGTGTCGTTCCCATCACTTTCTTGAATTGCCCAGATTTTCACAAATGGAAACCTTAGCGAGCATCGGCGATATACAAAAATCCTTGAGTCGCCCATTGACTTCAATGGGGTTCGTTACTCGAAACAAACCCTCGAGCATCGCGAAAATTTCGTCCCGAGTAATGAGCACCCGAGCATTTTGGTGCTCGCTCATCTCTACTCTAGACCCACTGCTGGGGAATTCCTTCAGACCTACTGCTGGGGAATTCTTGCAGACTCACTGCTGGGGAATTCTTGTAGACGCACTGCTGGGGAATTCCTATCAGGGTTAAAATTCTAAATACAGCACCAATCGGGCCCACCCCACTTGCCCCGCTGCCGGCCGCAAGAAGAGACACCACACAGGGATCTGGTATCATTCCTCACACGGGACATGGCTCTCAGCTGTGCCGACGTCGTGCTTTATTACAGATTACATGAGATCTTATACCCTTTGTCCCATCCCCAAGGGGGTGATGGGCTCATAACCATATATGGGAAGTCCGGATTTGCGGACTGAGACAGTGAAAATCATATAACAGTCATTATCTTGATACTGGCGCCTCTGGCTTGTACAGAAAATCACGTATTCAATTAACTCCAGTGCAAAGAATCACCCACTCAATTCTAAGAAGTCCGGATTTCTGGCCTAAGACAGTGAAAATTATGTACATGGTTGAACATCTTGATATCTTGTTTCTGGGAAAACGGCCAAGTACATGCGTCCTTCATGTCTGGTTCTTCTTTGCTGTGTTTAAGATACATTTTGTTCAAGATACGTTTTTGTCTTCGCCGGGCAAGGCCTCTTGGAATATCTGATGTAAGGCGACATATAAGTTTTTTCTCATTTGGAATTGAATAAAACTTGCATATAGGTATAAAAGTATAAAGAACATATGGCAATATATATATATATACCCTCACAAACCCCCCTAAAAAACTTAATATGGAGATCAAGCATCAGACCTTGCACTCTTCCTCGGTCGTCTCTCCCTTGCGTCAGGGTTTCTCCACTGCCCGTAAGTCCCTACTCCTAAAAGGGTGGGATCCCTACCTCACCTCAGAAGGAGGCCATGGATTCCCTGGGCTTATTTCCGGGCATCCGTACCCTCTATCTGTACAAGTTAACACCCCGCAGGGTGTGCCCTCGCCAGAACCTAAGGTCTTCTGCACTTTCCCTAGGCAAATGGGAAGTCCACTGACAGTCCATCTTATGAGACCGAGGCAGACACAGTACTAGTCCATCTCTCCATTCTTCTGGTAACGTATCTGGTTGTCATTATCGGAACTGGCTCTTCATCTTTTTCAAACAAGGGAAATTTTGGTCACATTAAAGGGATAATACACAAACAGGAAATTACATACCCCACCTCTTTCTGCTAAAATCATTTCCAGGGCCACTCTATTTTGGAACGCCATGGATGCAGTGGGCCCTAATTGGTCAGCTAACCCTTGTAAAGCATGCCTGGTGTAGTTTACAAATCTCTGCTGATTGTAATAGATATAATTCATCCAATCTACATTATTATTAACAGTGACAATAGCAAATAAGGACTCAAAACCTGCTTTAACCTGATCTCTAAAATTAAATTCATCTGGCACCCCCCTTGGCACTCCTATTGCATCTATGTGTACATGTGGATCAAAGTTACCACCTGGAGCGTCAATGTCTCTCTTAGCACGATGCGGTGTTGGATTCTCACCCTCAGTGTAGGCTTCATATTGCACATTTAATTGTATTAATTTGTTCTGAAACAGGGGGCTAGTGTACAGTAGTCAAAGGTGTGTGTTAGAGGAATTGTACCACATTATAGCATGTAAAGGATATGCAGGATCATTAGTTTTTTCAGTGCGAAGTGTGGATCCCAGTGGGCTTTCCTTCGAGCTTGACTGCAGTTGGGGTGGTGAACAACATCTGGTAAGGACCTTTAAACCGGGTTTCTCTCTCAAACTTTTTCACATAGACCCTGTCACCTGGTTTCAGATTGTGACACTCATCTGTAGGACCTGGGAGAAAAGCAGAGACTACAGAATACATTACTAACAATTCCTTGGAGAGACCTATGACAAAATTAACAAGAAAATCATTCCCCAAACTCGGCTACTGTGGCATGTAACCTCCTAAGAAAAAGAAAAACTAATGAAAGACACTCAATTCAAAATTTTACCATTTTCTTCATTGCCTTTTGTATCTACTTTCCCCCTACTCCGCGGATGGTAGGGTGTGTAAAAAGCCTGGAAAATACCCAAAACAGACATGATGTGTTGCATTATTTCACCTGTGAAGTGTTTACCTTTGTTTGACTCAATCACTTCCGGTACCCCGTATCTGCGGATTACCTCATTCATGAGCTTCTGTGTGGTTACCTGCTTATTTACTTTGGTAACAGAGTAGGTCTCCAACCTGAAAAACATTAACAACAACAAGCACATATTCATGCTTCCCAACAAGTAGGAGCTGAATGTAGCCAATTTGCAATCCCTGAAATGGGTAGAGTGGCCTAGGCAAGTGTGATGTGGCAAATTTACTTCTGCCCTGTTGCTTACGGCAAAGATCATGCAAAATTGGACAAATGATGCAGCAGCTACAGAAAACCAAGGAGCCACCCATCCTCGTTCAAGCGTCGACATCATTACTGCTTTGAGAGGTGCGTCTTTTCGTGCGTCAGCTGGGCCATCATTGGGCACAGGGACTATGGTAAGCAAGTTCTGTTGACTGTTCACCATACGCCGTCCCTTTTTAGTCCATTTGTCTTTTTCTTAACTGTAAAGTCTTTAGCATATCAAAGTTCAAATTTTTATCAAAGTCCAAGTTTTTTTTATCAAAGTCCAAGTTTTTTTTTATCAAAGTCCAAGTGTAGTCAAAAGTCCAAGTTCATATCAAAGTAGTCAAAGTCCAAAGTTATTATCAAATTCTTCTTTTCTTCTTTCTTCCACGGCTTAAGGGCCGCTGCTTTTGCTGTGTGGTCTGTGATGGCGTTGCCTTTTGCTTCTCCGGTATAGGAATTGGTGTGAGCTTTCCACCTTGTCAGGTAGAAGTAGAGCCTCCATGAGACTCTGCACCGCTGCAACATTCTTAATTGGCTGTCCTGCTGTGGTAAAAAACTGTCTGGCCTTCCATGTTGGGCCGTAATCATGAGCTATGCCAAATGCATACCGGGAGTCAGTGTAAATGTTTGCCGTCTTACCTTCCTCCACTCTACATGCCTCCGTGAGTGCTTTTAGTTCCGCTTCTTGTACTGCGACATGCGGAGACATTCTGCTTTTACCTTGTCATGTTGTGTTACGACTGCATATCCAGTGTGGAGTCGTCAATCACCCTGGTACCATCTATAAAAAACAACTCAAAATATGCATTATTAACAAGGGCTTTCAGTAACTCTTTAAAACTTAAATTTTCTTGTTGCATCAATGCTAGACAATCAGGCTGATATTCTATTTCAAAAAGATCAGAATCTTGTTGCAAAAAATTTAAAAATTTAAAAATGGCTGATTTGCAATACCTAAAATGGCTGACTTGCAATACCTAGATCACCTAACCCTTCTCCTCCCCCCCTTTAAACCAGGGTACTCAATTGGAACAATAGTAGCCGGGTTTAAGTTAGTACAACATTGTAAAAAGATTTGATGGAAGCAGATAAGGCCTGTAAAATGTTAGCATCAATAACAGAAACATGAGTTACACCGGGGCAGAATAATCTACAAAACATCTACTAATATTTGAAATGTGATATCCCTTTAAGTGAATTCATTATTAGTCTGTTCCTGCATGCAATTTCTTATCAAATTTAAGACAGGAGGAAAAAAAAAACTTTTACTAGCTGTTCAAGATCCTCACCCCCTCCCTCGTGCAAGAGGAGGGATGAAACATTACGTACTATTACATCATATAGCTCCACCCCTTCGATATTGGCTCCGTACGTCCGTCTTCCCAACTTAATTTCAGCGTAACAGTCCAAGCATCCACATCTCAACCAAGCAAAGTCCCATGCATGGGGAGGACTTTTATCCCCAGTCATTACCTGCATCACACATTCCACCACAGCTTGAACACGGGTCACTAACTCTCATCCATCCATGCTCTCAAGTTTGCTCTGTCACCCCCTCATTGAGGTGTACCAGTACATACAGATGCACGGACAAAAAAAGTTTGACAAACATACATACATCAGTTGAAAAACATTGAGGTGAGTGCTATCATTTTATAAAGTACATAATTCTATTGAGATGAGATTGTGAATGAGCGCTATCTTTGACAAATTATGTGAAAAAAAGTTTGCTGATTGACTGAGATATTCTATATTTCTTATCTACTGAAGCTATTATATGCTGTATTAAACGCTGAAGTGTTTTAGAATCTCTGGGTATTTTTCAGCCCCCCTTGTGACCCTGAGCTCAGAGTGAATCTGAAAGCCCCCACCTTTTTAAAACATCTCTTAATATGCATTCACTGACTGAACAGCCCTGCATTTGAACTCATAAATACAGCACAACATGTTCTTCATTTTCAACCCCTGTATAAGTAAGAATATATGTTTTAGAAATTGCTATATTTCCCTGCCTACTAAGACAGTATAACTAATTAAATTCATTTCACTTCATTGTAAGCAAGCCAAGATATTAACCAAGGTTGTTATTGCATTTTCTCTCTCGCTGTTATCTTCCTGACCTTGGAAGGCTACACAGAGACTCGCAGCTACATGTCAACAAGCCTTCTCCCCTAAAAGTAAGCTCAGTTAACTATTTGCACTTACAGTATATACATATATACACATATATATCCATATCTATTATCTATCTTGTATTATACACATTTTCTTTCTTTCTTTGCCAACAAATCACATGCATTGTAACTTCCTTATCGACTTGCTTGCTCCTTCAGCACTTTCTCCCTACCTAACTGCCAATGTAACCTTTAATAGACACTCTCCTGACGCCCTCTTGATCACTTACTGTACTTTTCAACATTTCACTTACGGATAATTTCTTAAACAAATAATGTGTACATACTTTCTCTGACTATCTCTCTCTCTCTCTCTCCAGCACTTTCTAGCAAACCTTGGTCTTCCAAGGCACCTCTCGGTCCTAAAGACCTCCTCCCAGACACCATTTTGTAATCTGCCGTGCGGGTCGGTGTCACACATTTTCATTAGAGTTTTCTTACATTCTACAAATTCATCCACACGGCGGCAGCCCTTGAGGGGCTCTGTCTTCTTTAATAAGATCTTACGCATATTAGAACATCAACAATAATAAAAATAACACGCTCCATAGAATGCATCCCTCTTAATTTTCAAATTGTCAGCCCCTTATATACCGGCAGAACAACCGAGGGTCCCTTCTCCTTATGGAACCAGTCCCATAAAAATGCATCTCTCTGAAATCAAATCGTTAGCCCCATATATAAGGCAAACCGACCGAGAGTCCCTTCTCTTATGAAGCCTAAATGAAAAGAAAGAGAGAAAAAAAACTTCTGCAGATACACCAAACAATCAAACAATCTCCACTATCGCTAAAACGCTACGGACTTCAAAGTACAAATAGACTACAGACTAGTTTCTGGGTGAGCCATTGGTGCGCATATCACGGTCAGTGGTCCATGACGGCAAACCCGGAGCCCACACGAGTTACCGTGTAGAACTCTTAACCCAACCCGTCCGGTCACAAACCACAGATAGTCCGTCCTGCTGCAAGACTCTCAGCGTAAAACACAACATAAATATATGTTTGTCTTACCTGGAGTTCTAAGTGAGTTGATCAGGCTCGGTTTGCAGCAGGACGGCTTCTCAGTAGCGTGGATCCGGGTGGAATGCGTTGTAAGCTCCGGTTTTGTCGCCGCACGTTCGGGCGCCATTTATCAGGGTTAAAATTCTAAATACAGCACCAATCGGGCCCACCCCACTTGCCCCGCTGCCGGCCGCAAGAAGAGACACCACACAGGGATCTGGTATCATTCCTCACACGGGACATGGCTCTCAGCTGTGCCGACGTCGTGCTTTATTACAGATTACATGAGATCTTATACCCTTTGTCCCATCCCCAAGGGGGTGATGGGCTCATAACCATATATGGGAAGTCCGGATTTGCGGACTGAGACAGTGAAAATCATATAACAGTCATTATCTTGATACTGGCGCCTCTGGCTTGTACAGAAAATCACGTATTCAATTAACTCCAGTGCAAAGAATCACCCACTCAATTCTAAGAAGTCCGGATTTCTGGCCTAAGACAGTGAAAATTATGTACATGGTTGAACATCTTGATATCTTGTTTCTGGGAAAACGGCCAAGTACATGCGTCCTTCATGTCTGGTTCTTCTTTGCTGTGTTTAAGATACATTTTGTTCAAGATACGTTTTTGTCTTCGCCGGGCAAGGCCTCTTGGAATATCTGATGTAAGGCGACATATAAGTTTTTTCTCATTTGGAATTGAATAAAACTTGCATATAGGTATAAAAGTATAAAGAACATATGGCAATATATATATATATACCCTCACAAACCCCCCTAAAAAACTTAATATGGAGATCAAGCATCAGACCTTGCACTCTTCCTCGGTCGTCTCTCCCTTGCGTCAGGGTTTCTCCACTGCCCGTAAGTCCCTACTCCTAAAAGGGTGGGATCCCTACCTCACCTCAGAAGGAGGCCATGGATTCCCTGGGCTTATTTCCGGGCATCCGTACCCTCTATCTGTACAAGTTAACACCCCGCAGGGTGTGCCCTCGCCAGAACCTAAGGTCTTCTGCACTTTCCCTAGGCAAATGGGAAGTCCACTGACAGTCCATCTTATGAGACCGAGGCAGACACAGTACTAGTCCATCTCTCCATTCTTCTGGTAACGTATCTGGTTGTCATTATCGGAACTGGCTCTTCATCTTTTTCAAACAAGGGAAATTTTGGTCACATTAAAGGGATAATACACAAACAGGAAATTACATACCCCACCTCTTTCTGCTAAAATCATTTCCAGGGCCACTCTATTTTGGAACGCCATGGATGCAGTGGGCCCTAATTGGTCAGCTAACCCTTGTAAAGCATGCCTGGTGTAGTTTACAAATCTCTGCTGATTGTAATAGATATAATTCATCCAATCTACATTATTATTAACAGTGACAATAGCAAATAAGGACTCAAAACCTGCTTTAACCTGATCTCTAAAATTAAATTCATCTGGCACCCCCCTTGGCACTCCTATTGCATCTATGTGTACATGTGGATCAAAGTTACCACCTGGAGCGTCAATGTCTCTCTTAGCACGATGCGGTGTTGGATTCTCACCCTCAGTGTAGGCTTCATATTGCACATTTAATTGTATTAATTTGTTCTGAAACAGGGGGCTAGTGTACAGTAGTCAAAGGTGTGTGTTAGAGGAATTGTACCACATTATAGCATGTAAAGGATATGCAGGATCATTAGTTTTTTCAGTGCGAAGTGTGGATCCCAGTGGGCTTTCCTTCGAGCTTGACTGCAGTTGGGGTGGTGAACAACATCTGGTAAGGACCTTTAAACCGGGTTTCTCTCTCAAACTTTTTCACATAGACCCTGTCACCTGGTTTCAGATTGTGACACTCATCTGTAGGACCTGGGAGAAAAGCAGAGACTACAGAATACATTACTAACAATTCCTTGGAGAGACCTATGACAAAATTAACAAGAAAATCATTCCCCAAACTCGGCTACTGTGGCATGTAACCTCCTAAGAAAAAGAAAAACTAATGAAAGACACTCAATTCAAAATTTTACCATTTTCTTCATTGCCTTTTGTATCTACTTTCCCCCTACTCCGCGGATGGTAGGGTGTGTAAAAAGCCTGGAAAATACCCAAAACAGACATGATGTGTTGCATTATTTCACCTGTGAAGTGTTTACCTTTGTTTGACTCAATCACTTCCGGTACCCCGTATCTGCGGATTACCTCATTCATGAGCTTCTGTGTGGTTACCTGCTTATTTACTTTGGTAACAGAGTAGGTCTCCAACCTGAAAAACATTAACAACAACAAGCACATATTCATGCTTCCCAACAAGTAGGAGCTGAATGTAGCCAATTTGCAATCCCTGAAATGGGTAGAGTGGCCTAGGCAAGTGTGATGTGGCAAATTTACTTCTGCCCTGTTGCTTACGGCAAAGATCATGCAAAATTGGACAAATGATGCAGCAGCTACAGAAAACCAAGGAGCCACCCATCCTCGTTCAAGCGTCGACATCATTACTGCTTTGAGAGGTGCGTCTTTTCGTGCGTCAGCTGGGCCATCATTGGGCACAGGGACTATGGTAAGCAAGTTCTGTTGACTGTTCACCATACGCCGTCCCTTTTTAGTCCATTTGTCTTTTTCTTAACTGTAAAGTCTTTAGCATATCAAAGTTCAAATTTTTATCAAAGTCCAAGTTTTTTTTATCAAAGTCCAAGTTTTTTTTTATCAAAGTCCAAGTGTAGTCAAAAGTCCAAGTTCATATCAAAGTAGTCAAAGTCCAAAGTTATTATCAAATTCTTCTTTTCTTCTTTCTTCCACGGCTTAAGGGCCGCTGCTTTTGCTGTGTGGTCTGTGATGGCGTTGCCTTTTGCTTCTCCGGTATAGGAATTGGTGTGAGCTTTCCACCTTGTCAGGTAGAAGTAGAGCCTCCATGAGACTCTGCACCGCTGCAACATTCTTAATTGGCTGTCCTGCTGTGGTAAAAAACTGTCTGGCCTTCCATGTTGGGCCGTAATCATGAGCTATGCCAAATGCATACCGGGAGTCAGTGTAAATGTTTGCCGTCTTACCTTCCTCCACTCTACATGCCTCCGTGAGTGCTTTTAGTTCCGCTTCTTGTACTGCGACATGCGGAGACATTCTGCTTTTACCTTGTCATGTTGTGTTACGACTGCATATCCAGTGTGGAGTCGTCAATCACCCTGGTACCATCTATAAAAAACAACTCAAAATATGCATTATTAACAAGGGCTTTCAGTAACTCTTTAAAACTTAAATTTTCTTGTTGCATCAATGCTAGACAATCAGGCTGATATTCTATTTCAAAAAGATCAGAATCTTGTTGCAAAAAATTTAAAAATTTAAAAATGGCTGATTTGCAATACCTAAAATGGCTGACTTGCAATACCTAGATCACCTAACCCTTCTCCTCCCCCCCTTTAAACCAGGGTACTCAATTGGAACAATAGTAGCCGGGTTTAAGTTAGTACAACATTGTAAAAAGATTTGATGGAAGCAGATAAGGCCTGTAAAATGTTAGCATCAATAACAGAAACATGAGTTACACCGGGGCAGAATAATCTACAAAACATCTACTAATATTTGAAATGTGATATCCCTTTAAGTGAATTCATTATTAGTCTGTTCCTGCATGCAATTTCTTATCAAATTTAAGACAGGAGGAAAAAAAAAACTTTTACTAGCTGTTCAAGATCCTCACCCCCTCCCTCGTGCAAGAGGAGGGATGAAACATTACGTACTATTACATCATATAGCTCCACCCCTTCGATATTGGCTCCGTACGTCCGTCTTCCCAACTTAATTTCAGCGTAACAGTCCAAGCATCCACATCTCAACCAAGCAAAGTCCCATGCATGGGGAGGACTTTTATCCCCAGTCATTACCTGCATCACACATTCCACCACAGCTTGAACACGGGTCACTAACTCTCATCCATCCATGCTCTCAAGTTTGCTCTGTCACCCCCTCATTGAGGTGTACCAGTACATACAGATGCACGGACAAAAAAAGTTTGACAAACATACATACATCAGTTGAAAAACATTGAGGTGAGTGCTATCATTTTATAAAGTACATAATTCTATTGAGATGAGATTGTGAATGAGCGCTATCTTTGACAAATTATGTGAAAAAAAGTTTGCTGATTGACTGAGATATTCTATATTTCTTATCTACTGAAGCTATTATATGCTGTATTAAACGCTGAAGTGTTTTAGAATCTCTGGGTATTTTTCAGCCCCCCTTGTGACCCTGAGCTCAGAGTGAATCTGAAAGCCCCCACCTTTTTAAAACATCTCTTAATATGCATTCACTGACTGAACAGCCCTGCATTTGAACTCATAAATACAGCACAACATGTTCTTCATTTTCAACCCCTGTATAAGTAAGAATATATGTTTTAGAAATTGCTATATTTCCCTGCCTACTAAGACAGTATAACTAATTAAATTCATTTCACTTCATTGTAAGCAAGCCAAGATATTAACCAAGGTTGTTATTGCATTTTCTCTCTCGCTGTTATCTTCCTGACCTTGGAAGGCTACACAGAGACTCGCAGCTACATGTCAACAAGCCTTCTCCCCTAAAAGTAAGCTCAGTTAACTATTTGCACTTACAGTATATACATATATACACATATATATCCATATCTATTATCTATCTTGTATTATACACATTTTCTTTCTTTCTTTGCCAACAAATCACATGCATTGTAACTTCCTTATCGACTTGCTTGCTCCTTCAGCACTTTCTCCCTACCTAACTGCCAATGTAACCTTTAATAGACACTCTCCTGACGCCCTCTTGATCACTTACTGTACTTTTCAACATTTCACTTACGGATAATTTCTTAAACAAATAATGTGTACATACTTTCTCTGACTATCTCTCTCTCTCTCTCTCCAGCACTTTCTAGCAAACCTTGGTCTTCCAAGGCACCTCTCGGTCCTAAAGACCTCCTCCCAGACACCATTTTGTAATCTGCCGTGCGGGTCGGTGTCACACATTTTCATTAGAGTTTTCTTACATTCTACAAATTCATCCACACGGCGGCAGCCCTTGAGGGGCTCTGTCTTCTTTAATAAGATCTTACGCATATTAGAACATCAACAATAATAAAAATAACACGCTCCATAGAATGCATCCCTCTTAATTTTCAAATTGTCAGCCCCTTATATACCGGCAGAACAACCGAGGGTCCCTTCTCCTTATGGAACCAGTCCCATAAAAATGCATCTCTCTGAAATCAAATCGTTAGCCCCATATATAAGGCAAACCGACCGAGAGTCCCTTCTCTTATGAAGCCTAAATGAAAAGAAAGAGAGAAAAAAAACTTCTGCAGATACACCAAACAATCAAACAATCTCCACTATCGCTAAAACGCTACGGACTTCAAAGTACAAATAGACTACAGACTAGTTTCTGGGTGAGCCATTGGTGCGCATATCACGGTCAGTGGTCCATGACGGCAAACCCGGAGCCCACACGAGTTACCGTGTAGAACTCTTAACCCAACCCGTCCGGTCACAAACCACAGATAGTCCGTCCTGCTGCAAGACTCTCAGCGTAAAACACAACATAAATATATGTTTGTCTTACCTGGAGTTCTAAGTGAGTTGATCAGGCTCGGTTTGCAGCAGGACGGCTTCTCAGTAGCGTGGATCCGGGTGGAATGCGTTGTAAGCTCCGGTTTTGTCGCCGCACGTTCGGGCGCCATTTATCAGGGTTAAAATTCTAAATACAGCACCAATCGGGCCCACCCCACTTGCCCCGCTGCCGGCCGCAAGAAGAGACACCACACAGGGATCTGGTATCATTCCTCACACGGGACATGGCTCTCAGCTGTGCCGACGTCGTGCTTTATTACAGATTACATGAGATCTTATACCCTTTGTCCCATCCCCAAGGGGGTGATGGGCTCATAACCATATATGGGAAGTCCGGATTTGCGGACTGAGACAGTGAAAATCATATAACAGTCATTATCTTGATACTGGCGCCTCTGGCTTGTACAGAAAATCACGTATTCAATTAACTCCAGTGCAAAGAATCACCCACTCAATTCTAAGAAGTCCGGATTTCTGGCCTAAGACAGTGAAAATTATGTACATGGTTGAACATCTTGATATCTTGTTTCTGGGAAAACGGCCAAGTACATGCGTCCTTCATGTCTGGTTCTTCTTTGCTGTGTTTAAGATACATTTTGTTCAAGATACGTTTTTGTCTTCGCCGGGCAAGGCCTCTTGGAATATCTGATGTAAGGTGACATATAAGTTTTTTCTCATTTGGAATTGAATAAAATTTGCATATAGGTATAAAAGTATAAAGAACATATGGCAATATATATATATATATATACCCTCACATTCCCCCACTGTGTTGGGCAGTGGGGGAATTCCTCCAGCCTCACTGAGATAAAGAGAGTCCCCGGCGATGAAGGGGATCACCCTGGGACTTCCCTTCATTGCTCTCTCTCTCTGCAGTGAAGGAAAGCCCCATGGTGATTAAAGGAGTTCCCCTGGGGCTTCTCTTCATTGCACTCTTTCTCTCCCCACTGTGGGGAAATTCCTTCATCTCCCTTTGCCGGCTGGCTTGCATAGTCTCCCATAGGAGTCTATGGAGGCTTCTACGATTTTCTGCCAAAACATAAGTCAAGACCTATTTTTTGACGCAGCAGAAAATTGCAGTCGCTGAAGTGCGCTGTTGATGTCCTATCTTTTTTGTTGTGATTTTTTAACACCGCTACAAATTGTTTCTCTGAAGGTTTACATAGGAAACCATTTGTTGTATTAGTCATTATTTTTTGATGCATGTAACTTAGCTGCATAAAATCATCCATTAAAAAGAGGCCTAAAACTAATTTCAAACAGGCGATTGTGACATCGGGCTGTGAAACTCGGCCTGATATCGTGCTCGTTTATGTGCAAATTCCCCGCAGATGCGAGGCGTTTTTGTGTTAACTAGTCACATCACTTCACTGAAGTAGTGTTCCTTTGCCGCTGAGTGTTTCTCATTGTTTTCAAAGAGAAACCTTGCATCACATTGCACTCTTGTACTCCTCGTACACCTTGTGATGTTTTGCCAGCCCCATTGAAAACAATTGGTGAGGTGTTCCGAGCGAATGCCCAAATATAGGACAAACCGTGATTTTTCCTCACACCGCAATGCGATGCAGAAGAGAAATCACTAATGTGTATGACCCCGTTCAAAAGAATTCAAACTCATGCATGATTTGTGCATCTTGCTATGCAGAAATCCCATACAATTTTCTTTGCCATGTGAAAGCCACCTTATACTAACTTTTTATGTCACAGTTTGTTTCCCCTTTCAATTACTTCACAAAGACTAGTGTTGTGTTAAGGTAAGTTAACTCTTTGCAACAAGTTATCCCGGGAAAGTTAAGCTCTGCTACATCTTTATATGTCTGAACTAAAATTTAATTGTTGCAGTGAAGTTAAGTGGGACTGTCAATGCAGAATGAAGTTATGTTCTGCACTGTTTGCCATTATGTGCAAAAATCACTATTCTTCACACTTTCTGTGCTTCATTAGCAATTTATTGCTAGTTATGTTATTTGTGCTTAGAGTGAGAGACTGTATGGCTGGCATAGCAAAAGTCCTATGGAATAATGCTTTGTGACCAAAGACTGTACAGTGCCAACCCATGGTGCCTTGTTAAGTTTAGTTTAACTGAGTTCTGTGAGTCCAACTGTATTTTCCAGGTTCGGTGGCTTAAGAGACTCTAACTATAAAGCCAAAGTTAATTTAAGTTTATTGCTCTGTCTGCCACTTCACTTCACCGTCCTTAGCTAATTCTGACAGCAGTATTTAAATGCCTCATTTGGTACTGAGATGTCACAACCAGCCCCCTGCGATTAGATCATGGAGAGCCGCCTGGGTGTCTTTGGCAGCCTGGAGCCTTCTGAAGAGCATGTCATGAATTATCGCCTTTTAATACATGCCTATGGCACAATTTCATAGATAATTGGCCAGTCTACAGTATAATATACTATTGCATTATACTGTATAAGCGATCAAACAATTGCAAGTTCAAGTCCTGTATGGGAACTAAGTAAAATAAAAGTATTTTTTTTTTAATTATTAGAAAAAAATAAATTAAAAATCTAACCCCTCAATTTCACATTAAAATAAAAAATTGGAATTGCAGTATTCTAAAATATTTATTAATCCAGCATGGTGAGTACTGTTTAAGAAAAAAAAGTGCAGTGCCAGAATTGCAATTCTAGGTCTCTCCTATCTCTAAGAAAAACATTTAATAAAAAGTCATATGTACCCCAAAATCGAATCAATAAAGAGTACAGCTCACGCCACAAAAAAGGAGGGCCTTACACAACTCCTTTTAAGGATTAATAAAAAATGTATGAGGGGGCAAATTGTGGTGACAGATAACTTTTTTTTAAAAGTTATTTAATTTTGGGGGCGTGGCCTGACTTCACTCTGGGATGGAGGCTTCTCACTGAACTCTGCTCAGCAACAGCCTTTAAAGCCACTAAATACAGCATTCCAGCGGCTGAATCAAGCAAATATAACCAACAGAGCACCCTAGGTGGAGGAGAATGTCCAAAAGGAGACCTTCCAAGGCTCCTCCACAGCGGGTGGAGGACTTCTTCACAGTGCGGGAGCCGGCCACAGCCATGATGTGAGGAGCCACAAGCATCCATCTCCTGTAGCAGCAGGAGCAAATCTAGCAGGGACAAACCACCTCAACGTTTCAGCACACAGCCATAAGAGGATTGCTGACAGCAGGGACTCACCACAGAGACATAGCCCAGATGAATCTCTGCAAGAAGAGGTGAGTCACTCCATTGCCATATCACAGCACAGCCCTGCCACCTCTGACAAGATGGCACTGGCTCACAGTCAGCAGCTCCCAGCAGCACCTTCTACATCTCCCACTGCAAGCCCTGAAAAGCAGAGACCCAGACTTTCTCCTCAGCCTGCACTGCAAAACTACCCCTGCTAACACCAGCTCTAATTCAGAAGGAGACCTGATTTCTAATGTCCCCACATCAGACCCGTCAGCATCTGAAGAATTTATAAAAAGCATGATTCTAGCACTGAGAGGATCACTACAATCTGACATTAATAACTTGTCAGCCACATTTCACTCCTCCATACAAAATCTAGGGGGAACGTACTGATCACATTGAGAACAAGATGGAGGAAATAACCACCTCTCACAACAGTGTAATTGATGCGCACTGTGCTTTAGAGGAAGAAGTAATGGCTATCAAACGCAAAATGGCCGATCTAGAAGACAGAAGTAGACGCAATAACATAAAGATGAGAGAGCACAAACCAAGCTGAGCTAAAAGAATTTTTAGCAAAATTCATGTCTACATTGCTGCTAAACACTCCTCACCAAGAGCTGGTGATAGACAGGATACACAGATTACCTAAACCCAGCTTTCTTCCAGAAAAAAACCCACGGGACATTATTGCAAGAATCCATTTTTTCCACATAAAGGAGGGATTGATGCACGCTTCCCAGAAAATGGACTCACTACCTGCCCCCTACTCTTCAATCCATGTTTATGCAGATTTATCCCCTGCTACTATGCAAGCTAGAAGAGCTTTTTCGCCAATCACAATGGCACTGAGAGCTGCTAAAATGCCCTATAAATGGGGATTCTCTACGAAATTGCTCATCCCTTACCTCTTGCTTTCTTCACGGAATAAAGCTTTTGTCAACGTGGGGAATGCCAATAGATAAAGGCCAACAATCCACAAATTTGCAGAAATATAAGAAGATCCCAAACACCAGGACTCTTGTCTCTTCCACATAAAAGAAAATGCTTGATTACTCTATTGTATCCAAAATTTAATATGTCGTTTACCGCTGGATACATTAACCAGAGCATTTAAAAAGAAAGGCTGACGCCGTCAGGTGGACTATTGTTGCTTTCGTTATATTTAATTGTTTTATTTTCCAGGATTTCGCTAATTCTGATGAAGGTTTATACCTGGCCATAAACGACGACAGTCCTGATGTTTCTATTGCTGTTTTTGTTATGAAGTTAACTAATCTGTTTACAAGCGCAGTAAGTTATGGAATGTCCACATCAACATGCTTTTATTTCAGGTGTCATGTCACTTAAAATTTTGTCACAAAACGCTAGAGGGTCGAATTCTCCTTTTAAAAGATCACAGATGTGGAGAGATGCTAATAACTATAAAGCTGATATATTATGCATACAAGAGACACATTTTCTACACAATGCTTGCCCAAAATGTACCAATAAACAATATCCCCAGATATATATGGTGAATGCCCAAAAAAAGAAGCATGCTGGAGTTTTTACAGCTTTTAGAGCATCTATTAATTTTAAATTGTCTGAACAGATCACAGACACTAGGGGTAGATATCTGGTGCTGGTGGGGGATCTAGACGGGCACCCTATCACTATTGCAAATATTTACGCCCCTAACCAAGGCCAAATTTCTTTCCTAAATAAAATCATAAAGAAAATAAAAAAACATACAAAAAGGCAACTTAGTCATATGTGGAGATTTCAACCTTATTTCAGATGGAGCTATTGACTCCACAACCAAACATAGAACATTTCCCATTTTACTTCCGTGGCTCAACAAAGAATCACTTTATGATTCCTTTAGATGCCTCAACTCATCTTTCAAAGAATACACCTTTTTCTCTCCCCGCCACAACTCATTTTCACAAAAAGACATGTTTTTGGTGGATAGGTGGACACTTCCTAAGATCACAACCTCAGAGATTGGAATGACTGCCTGGTCAGATCATTCTCCGATCTACCTGAAATTGAACATAGGAGAAAGACGGGGGAATGCACGAGTTTGGCGTAACAATGTTAACCAGCTCAAATCCCCATCGTATAATCCCTCAATTAGTAAATACCTGCAAGAATATTTTGAAATAAATTCAGTACCAGAAACCAATATTTTTTTCAATTTGGAATGCCCATAAATCTGCGCTTAGATTTTTTTCAAATACATTATATGGTACATATAATACTGCTCATCCCAAGTCCTAATGCAGCTATTAAAAAGTTATGAATTTTTGAAAATGTGGGAAATAAGAATTAAAAAAAAAAAGACTGCAACAGGAAGGGGTTAATATCCCAGAGATACTTTATTTTAATTAAAATGAAACTGAACATACATGAAGATTCCACAACAAAAACCAGTGCTAGCTGAGAAGCATTAGTTTCATTTTTATAAATAACTTTGAGTTTATAGCATAGAAAGCTTGACTATGGCTTTTTCAGATGTGACAGACAGCATAATAATATGGAACATTTT
This sequence comes from Eleutherodactylus coqui, assembly GCF_035609145.1. Classification (NCBI taxonomy): domain Eukaryota; kingdom Metazoa; phylum Chordata; class Amphibia; order Anura; family Eleutherodactylidae; genus Eleutherodactylus; species Eleutherodactylus coqui. The sequence continues at coordinate 75,358,307 of NC_089838.1, forward strand.
GTTTTAAACATTATTCTCTATAATCAGTATGTCATAAGAGAGTATGTCATAAGAGGTGGGCAGGAAGTCTCTGAGCTTTTAAGTTTGACAAGGTCATGAGAAGGCATACCAAACTATTGTTTTGAAACTCCATAGCCATTATTAAGTGTATGAGCAAGGAAGCACCTATCATCTGTCAGAGGAAGCCAATTCATTGTACATTTTGTTTCATGAATATAAACTGGCTTCTAACAGATAGATAGATAAATAGATCCTATCTATCTATCTATCTATCTATCTCATATCTATCTATCTATCTATCTATCTATCTATCTATCTATCTATCTATCTATCTCATATCTATCTATCTATCTCATAGCTATCTATCTATCTATCTATCTATCTATCTATCTATCTATCTATCTATCTATCTATCTATCTATCTATCTTATATCTATCTATCTCATATCTATCTATCATCTATCTATCTATCTATCTATCTATCTATCTATCTATCTATCTATCTATCTATCATTAAATTACAATTGTGTGTCAAGACTAAAGAATTCAGATAACCTCTATAGATATAAATATATTTTACCATTTAAAAGTTGGGGATTAATAAGAAATATCTATTTAAAGAAGAAAATAATGTTTTTACTAAAAAAATGTTATTTCTAGAGATGAGCGAGTACCAAAATACTCGGGTGCTTGTTACTCGAATCGAACTTCCCGCGATGCTCGAGGGTTCGTTTCGAGTAACGAACCCCATTGAAGTCAATGGGCGACTCGAGCATTTTTGTATATCGCCGATGCTCGCTAAGGTTTTCATTTGTGAAAATCTGGGAAATTCAAGAAAGTGATGGGAACGACACAGAAACGGATAGGGCAGGCGAGGGGCTACATGTTGGGCTGCATCTCAAGTTCCCAGGTCCCACTATTAAGCCACAATAGTGGCAAGAGTGGGCGCCCCCCCCCCAACAATTTTTACTTCTGAAAAACTCTCATTAGCAAGGCATACCTTAGCTAAGCACCACACTACCTCCAACAAAGCACAATCACTGCCTGCATGACACTCCGCTGCCACTTCTCCTGGTTTACATGCTGCCCAACCCCCCGCGCCCGCACGACCCAGTGTCCACAGCGCACACCAAAGTGTCCCTGCGCAGCCTTCAGCTGCCCTCATGCCACACGCTGGCCTCATAGCCACAGCACCCTCATGTCTATTTATAAGTGCGTCTGCCATGAGGAGGAACCAGAGGCACACACTGCAGAGGGTTGGCAGGGCCAGGCAGCGACCCTCTTTAAAAGGGGCGGGGCGATAGCCCACAATGCTGTACAGAAAGAATGAGAAATCCAATCCTGTGCCACCTCCGTCAGGAGCTGCAAACGTGGGCATAGCAATGGGGAATGCATGTGCCACACAGTATTCATTCTGTCAAGGTGTCGCATAGCTCAATCCACACTGCAAGGGGAAAGCCGTCAGCGCTCTGCCCCGTACCCAAGTCAGTCAGTGCCTTTGTGCCAGACAGGTCAAACACCGCAATGGGAACTAAGTTTGCACCAACAGCATAGGTGGGTCCTAGGAAACCCAAGACATGAACAAAAAATTGATCTGAGCGGCCAAACATGGCAGACTTGCACCGCGCCAACGGCATAGGCCTCGGCCCACAGATTTAGCAATCCTAGGCTGGAAGCGGACTTTCACTGCACCCAGGACATAGGCCTCTGCACAAACTCTCAGCAATCGCGTGCCTACAGCGGACTCCAATGCTAGCGTAGCTGTGCACATCTCATTAGCACTGTATTGCTCCTGTAGTTTGTCCCAATGCAGTGCCCTGGACAGCAGAGCTAATGTCAGATTAAGTACAGGTGGGCTTCGGCCCACACTGCATGCCCCAGTCAGACTGGGGTTCTTTATAAGTAGACACAGGCAGGTACAACTCCATGTGGACCGACAGCATGGGTAGGTCCCAGGAAGCCACCGGCGTTACATAAGTAAATCCCATTGCAGTGCCCAGCACAGCTGAGGTAACGTCAGATTAAATGCAGGTGGGCTTCGGCCCACACTGCATGCCCCAGTCTGACCGGGGTTTTTAATACATAGACACAGGCAGGTACAAATCCCTAATGTGAAGTCCGTGTGGACCCAAAGCATGGGTGGCTCCTTGGAACCCACCGGCGGTACATAAACAAATCCCATTGCAGTGCCCTGGACAGCAGAGCTAACGTCAGATTAAATACAGGTGGGCTTCGGCCCACACTGCATGCCCCAGTCAGACTGGGGTTCTTTATAAGTAGACACAGGCAGGTACAACTCCATGTGGACCAGCAGCATGGGTGGGTCCCAGGAAGCCACCGGCGTTACATAAATAAATCCCATTGCATTGCCCAGCGCAGCTGAGGTAACGTCAGATTAAATGCAGGTGGGCTTCGGCCCACACTGCATGCCCCAGTCTGACTGGGGTTTTTAATACATAGACACTGGCAGGTACAAATCCGTAATGTGAAGTCCCTGAGGACCCACAGCATGGGTGGCTCCCTGGAACCCATTGGCGGTACATAAATGTATCCCATTGCAGTGCCCTGCTCAGCAGAGCTAACGTCAGATACAATACAGGTGGGCTTCGGCCCACAGTGCATGCCCCAGTCAGACTGGTAATATGTACCTTAACAGTAACCGCGTTGGTGGGAATGTGGTCGCGACTGCGGACCTAGTAGCGCGGTTTTATTTATTTGGTTTTTGGAATGTGGCCAGGATTAAGTGGGCCGTGGCGGGGGGATGGCGTGGGGGCTCTCTTGTGTCGTTAAAGGTGAAATTCTTGGACTGCCACCAGACGGACCAATGCAAAGGTATTTGCCAAGAATGTTTTCATTGTTGGAGGAGGAGGCGGATGTTTTTGAGGCACTACGTGTCCTCTCCACGTGTCCGTGGTTATATGCACCTTAACAGTAACCGCGTTGGTGGGAAATGGCCTCGCCGCCATTATGTCTTTGGGAAGCCTCCGTTTCCACACCCCAGTGACATAGCATTAGCAGCGGTATAGGCAGAGCCCAGAATTAGTAACATTTCAGCAGTAGCATTAGGGCAGGCCCCAGTAACATATCACTAGCAGCAGTATAGGGGGAGCACAGTATTAGTTCTATTTCTGTAGTAGTAGCAGTCTGGACAGGCCCCAGTAACATATCACTAGCAGCAGTATAGGGGGAGCACAGTATTAGTTCCATTTCAGTAGTAGTAGCAGTCCAGACAGGCCCCAGTAACATATCCCTGGCAGCAGTATAGGGGGAGCACAGTATTATTTCCATTTCAGTAGTAGTAGCAGTCTGGACAGGCCCCAGTAACATATCACTAGCAGCAGTATAGGGGGAGCACAGTATTAGTTCCATTTCAGTAGTAGTAGCAGTCAAGACAGGCCACAGTAACATATCACTAGCAGCAGTATAGGGGGAGCACAGTATTAGTTCCATTTCAGTAGTAGTAGCAGTCTGGACAGGCCCCAATAACATATCACTAGCAGCAGTATAGGGGGAGCACAGTATTAGTTCCATTTCAGTAGTAGTAGCAGTCAAGACAGGCCACAGTAACATTCCCGTTGCAGCAGTTTAGGGAGATAACAGTCTCTTTTTACATTTCAGTTGTTGCAGTATAGACAAGGCCCCAGTTACATTTATGTAGCAAAAGTGTAGGCCAACCCACACACCTTGCTGTACCATGAGTGCAGGCGAAGCCCATAAAAATTACTAGGATTACACTATAGGCGAGGGCCCAAAAAAATTGGTGTACCAACAGTACTAATGTACCTCAGAAAAATTGACCATGCCCAACCAAGAGGGCAGGTGAAACCCATTAATCGCTTTGGTTACTGTGGCTTAATTTGCAACTAGGTCTGGAGGCAGCCCAGTTAAAATAAAAATTGGTTCAGGTGCAAGTTTCAACGCTTTAATGAGAATTGAAACGTAAAACCATTGTATACAAAAGTAATATGACTGAGCCTTGTGGGCCTAAGAAAAATTGCCCGTTCGGCGTGATTACGTGAGGTTTCAGGAGGAGGAGGATGAATATAATACACAGATTGATGAAGCTAAAAGGTCCCCGTTTTTTATGGTGATAGAGAACGATGCTTCCATCCACGGGTGCAGCCTACGTATTGTTTAGGTACCGCTGCTGTCCGCTGGTGGAGAAGAGAAGTCTGGGGAAATCCAGGCTTTGTTCATCTTTATGAGTGTAAGCCTGTCGGCACTGTCAGTTGACAGGCGGGTACGCTTATCCATGATGATTCCCCCAGCCGCACTAAACACCCTCTCTGACAAGACACTAGCCGCAGGACAAGCAAGCACCTCCAGGGCATACAGCGCGAGTTCAGGCCACGTGTCCAGCTTTGACACCCAGTAGTTGTACAGAGGTGAGCAGAGGTGTCACGGAGTACGGTCGTGTGATTGGCTACATACTCCCTCAGCATCCTTTTACAGTGCTCCCGCCAACTCAGCCTTGACTGGGGAGTGGTGACACAGTCTTGCTGGGGAGCAAGAAAGCTGGCAAAGGCCTTGGAGAGTGTTCCCCTGCCTGCGCTATACATGCTGCCTGATCTCCGCGCCTCCCCTGCTTCCTGGCCCTCGGAACTGCGCCTTCTGCCGCTAGCGCTGTCGGATGGGAATTTTACCATCAGTTTCTCCACCAGGGTCCTGTGGTATAGCATCACTCTCGAACCCCTTTCCTCTTCGGGTATGAGAGTGGAAAGGTTCTCCTTATACCGTGGGTCGAGCAGTGTGTACACCCAGTAATCCGTAGTGGCCAGAATGCGTCTAACGCGAGGCTCACGAGAAAGGCATCCTAACATGAAGTCAGCCATGTGTGCCAGGGTACCTGTACGCAACACATGGCTGTCCTCACTAGGAAGATCACTTTCAGGATCCTCCTCCTCCTGCTCCTCCTCCTCCTCAGGCAATACACGCTGAAAGGATGACAGGCAAGCAGCATGGGTACCGTCAGCAGTGGGCCACGCTGTCTCTTCCCCCTCCTCCTCATGCTCCTCCCCCTCCTCCTACTCCAAAACGCGCTGATATATAGACATGAGGGTGCTCTGACTATCCATCGACATACTGTCTCCCCCCGCCTCCATTTCCGAGCGCAAAGCGTCTGCCTTTATGCTTTGCAGGGAACTTCTCAAGAGGCATAGCAGAGGAATGGTGACGCTAATGATTGCAGCATCGCCGCTCACCATCTGGGTAGACTCCTCAAAGTTTCCAAGGACCTGGCAGATGTCTGCCAAGCAGGCCCACTCTTCTGTAAAGAAGTGAGGAGGCTGACTCCCACTACGCCGCCCATGTTGGAGTTGGTATTCCACTATAGCTCTACGCTGCTCATAGAGCCTGGCCAACATGTGGAGCGTAGAGTTCCACCGTGTGGGCACGTCGCACAGCAGTCGGTGGACTGGCAGATTAAACCGATGTTGCAGGGTCCGCAGGGTGGCAGCATCCGTGCCGGACTTGCGGAAATGTGCGCTGACCCGGCACACCTTTCCGAGCAGGTCTGACAAGCGTGGGTAGCTTTTCAGAAACTGCTGAACCACCAAATTAAAGACGTGGGCCAGGCATGGCATGTGCGTGAGGCTGCCGAGCTGCAGAGCTGCCACCAGGTTACGGCCGTTGTCACACACGACCATGCCCGGTTGGAGGCTGAGCGGCGAAAGCCAGCGGTCGATCTGCTCTGTGAGACCCTGCAGCAGTTCGTGGGCCGTGGGCCTCTTCTCTCCTAAGCTGAGTAGTTTCAGCACGGCCTGCTGACGCTTGCCCACCACTGTGCTGCCATGCCGCGCGACACCGACTGCTGGCGACGTGCTGCTGCTGACACATCTTGATTGCGAGACAGAGGTTGCGTAGGAGGAGGAGGAGGGTGGTTTAGTGGAGGAAGCATACACCGCCGCAGATACCAGCACCGAGCTGGGGCCCACAATTCTGGGGGTGGGTAGGACGTGAGCGGTCCCAGGCTCTGACTCGGTCCCAGCCTCCACTATATTCACCCAATGTGCCGTCAGGGAGATATAGTGGCCTTGCCCGCTTGTGCTTGTCCACGTGTCCGTTGTTAAGTGGACCTTGCCAGTAACCGCGTTGGTGAGGGCGCGTACAATGTTGCGGGAGACGTGGGCGTGCAGGGTTGGGATGGCACATCGGGAAAAGTAGTGGCGACTGGGAACCGAGTAGCGCGGGGCTGCCGCCGCCATCATGTTTTTGAAAGCCTCCATTTCCACAAGCCTATACGGCAGCATCTCCAGGCTGATCAATTTGGCTTTGTGCACGTTTAACGCTTGAGCATGCGGGTGCGTGGCAGCGTACTTGCGCTTACGCTCAAACTGTTGCGCTAGCGACGGCTGGACGGTGCGCTGAGAGACATTGCTGGATGGGGCCGAGGACAGCGGAGGTGAGGGTGTGGGTGCAGGCCGGGAGACGGTCGTGCCTGTGTCCTGAGAGGGGGGTTGGATCTCAGTCGCAGATTGAGGCACAGGGGGAGAGGCAGTGGTGCAAACCGGAGGCGGTGAACAGCCTTCGTCCCACATTGCTCTTGCTTGGCCATCATATGCCTGCGCATGCTGGTGGTGGTGAGGCTGTTGGTGGTGGCTCCCCGGCTGATCTTGGCGCGACAAACCTTGCACACCACAGTTCGTCGGTCGTCTACACTATCAGTGAAAAACTGCCACACCTTTGAGCACCTCGGCCTCTGCAGGGTGGCATGGCGCGAGGGGGCGCTTTGGGAAACAGTTGGTAGATTATTCGGTCTGGCCCTGCCTCTACCCCTGGCCACCGCACTGCCTCTTCCAACCTGCCCTGCTGCTGCACTTGCCTCCCCCTCTGAAGACCTGTCCTCAGTAGGCGTAGCAAACCAGATGGGGTCAGTCACCTCATCATCCAGCTGCTCTTCCTCCGAATCCTATGTGCGCTCCTCCCTCGGACTTACTGTCCTTACTACTACCTCACTGATAGACAACTGTGTCTCATCGTCATCGTCCTCCTCACCCACTGAAAGCTCTTGAGACAGTTGCCGGAAGTCCCCAGCCTCATCCCCCGGCCCCGGGAACTTTCCAAAGGTTTGGCATTGGTCACGAAAAACTCCTCAGGTGAGAGAGGAACCATTTTTTCCCACTCAAGGCAGGAATCCGAGAACAGTTCCTGGGAGTCTGCCTGCTCCTCAGAATATGTCATTTTCATGGAGTGAGGAGGCTGGGAGGAAGGAGGAGCAGCAGCCAGAGAATTTGGAGTTGCAGTCCCTAAGCTGGGATTAGTGGACTGCGTAGAAGACTGGGTGGCCGATACATTGCTGGATGCATTTTCTCCCATCCACGACAGGACCTGCTCACACTGCTCTGTGTGTAATAAAGGTCTACCACGTGGACCCATAAATTGTGATATGAAGCTGGGTACCCCAGAAGCTTTCCTCTCTCCTAATCCCGCAGCAGCCGGCTGTGATTCACCTTGACCGGGAACTAGGCCTGTGCCCACACCCTCACTTTAACGTCCGCGTCCTCGACCCTTACCCCTACTCCTTATCATGGCAGATTACGAACAGATCAGGGGCCAATTTAATTACCCCACTGTACAGCACTGACAACTGAGCCTTAATTCACCGCACACAGAGGCTTGTAAATAGCGGAGGCACTATGCTGTGACTAGGAAAAAAGTAACCCACTGTCTTGCGCTGATACCTTGGGGTAATTTACTGCTTGCAGAGACTTGTAGATTATAGAGGATGTTTGGAGTGGGAGAAGACTGTAAAGCCAGTGGATAGTGCTGGTAACTGCGGCGATCTCAACCCCACTAACGGAAATGTTATTGTGAGACGCTCTGCACAGCTCTAGTGGAAACCCAATATATCTATATTTTGGGCCTATACTGTGGACCTTTGTAGTGGATAATGAACCTGTTTTTATTCTGTATACTAAATGCCAGTACTTTTCCATTGCCGTTACAAATATAGATATGCCTTCTTACATGTATCCAATGTATCTACTTCCTTAATGAAACTTCTGTTCTCAAAACGCTGACAAGATAATATATAGTGTAAACACGTTACATTTTCCACCTGTTTTGTAAATTTAGAAGAAGTAGAAATCAGACAGATAACCGCAGTCTGAAACAGCTACCGCAATAATTACCCAAGCAATTTTACTGGAAACGTATGCAAATAACTTGGGAGATTTAGGCAATTACTAATTCATGATGTAACATCCAATCATATCGAAGGAACCACACGTGGGTCCAAGACAACCCACTCATCTCGTTCATCACCTGATGGCCAATCACAGATGACCGGAGGATGGAAGAATTGCAAGATGCTTATCCAATAATTGAACAATACGTTGTATCTATGTAATCTTTGACCTGCCCAGATGGGCAGATATGTTAAACTCTTTTAAAAGAGGCTGCGCGCCCAACATTAAAGTAGAATTGAAGAAGCTTATACATGCTGAACCTGTGTCAGTGTAAAAACTTCTTATGCGCATTATCAATTCAGAATTAATGTGGAAGGGTGTAAACATTCCAAATTGATTAAGTCGTTGGACGCAAAAGGAAATCCACAACACAGCGGCTGAGCTGAAATACTTTGCAGTGGCCCCGGTGATATTACAGTACTATTTAGCGGTGAGACCACTGTCTAATTCATTGCAGACAGAGAACGGTATAAATAAGTATGGTATTTTTTGCATCCACTTTCACGCTGAGAGCAGTATTTTAACACAAACTCCAGCAAGAAAAAAAAAAAATAACGGAAGGCTGCAAACAGGCCTAGCTGCGCAGTAGTATAATGGAAACACTACAACTCCCAGCAGCCACCCAGTAAAATGCACGCGGTCAGATGTAGCCCAACGAAGGAGCTTTTGTTTTTTTGGACAGAGGATACAGGCTGTATAGTGTATATCACTTTCTTTGTAGAATTGGCTACGGCAGTACGCTGTTGGTCTAATTCACTGCAGACAGAGATTGGTATAAATAAGTATGGAATTATTTGCGTACACTTTCACGCTGAGAGCGGTATTGTAACGCACACTCCAGGCAGAAAAAATTGTTACGGAAGGCTGCAAACAGGCCTAGCTGCGTAATAGTAAAATGCAAGCACTACAACTCCCAGCAGCCACCCAGTAATATGCACACGGTCAGATGTAGCCCAATGAAGGAGCTTTTGTTTTTTTTGGACAGAGGATACAGGCTTTATAGGGTATATCACTTTCCTTCTAAAGGTGGCTGCGGCAGTACGCTGTGCGTCTAATTGACTGCAGACACAGAACTGTATAAATAAGTATGGAATTATTTGCGTACACTTTCACGCTGAGAGAGGTATTTTAATGTGCACTCCAGCCAGAAAAAAATTATTACGGAAGGCTGCAAACAGGCCTAGCTGCGTACAACTAAAATGCAAGCACTACAGCTCCCAGCAGCCACCCAGTAAAATGCACACGGTCAGATGTAGCCCTAAGAAGGACCGTTGGGGTTCTTGTAGACAGGATTCTACACTACCACTTTCCCTATCTCAGCAGCACTTTCCCTCTACTCTGTATTATAGACTGCAGACTGAGAACGCTATAGCTTTAATGGCCTGCACAGCCCGAGATGAAAAGAAAAATTGTGAAAAACTGCTCCCAGCCAGCCACAACAGTAATGCACACGGTCAGAAGGATCGTTGGGGTTCTTGAGGACAGGATCCTACACTAACTCTTTCCCTATAGCAGCAGCAGCACTTTCCCTAATCTCTCCCAGTGTGTGTCTGAGGCGAGCCATGAATTCATGGGTGAGTGAGATCTGCCTCTGATTGGCTGACGGCTGTGACCAATCAGAGGCAGCCCATTCAGCAGGCGGGGATTTTAAATCCCCGCCTGCTGAATACTACAGAGAGCAGTTCAGGAGAACTGCCGGCCGGACGCGGCTGAACTCCGGCTGCAGCAAAAAGGTGAGTATACTTTTTAAAAAAATGTTTACACATTTTCAGGATACTTTTCAGGGAAAGGCTTATATTTAAGCCCTTCCCCAAAAATTCATACAGTGCTCGCCAGCAGCCCATTGCTTTCAATGGAGCCGGCTGTATTGCCGGCTCCATTGAATTCAATGAGCGAACATCGTTCTCCTCTGCCACAGCTGTGGCAGAGGATAGCGGGCAGCGCTCGGCCCTTTCACTGAAAACGCTGCTAGGTGCTCATTTTTCAGCGAATCAGCGATTTGCGGATGAAGGAAACTTCTGCCATATCTTTTCAATGGGGCTAGCGCTGCTGCCGCTGGCCCCATTGAAAAAAACTGTCGCAGCGATATCGCAGCGATTTTCTCGCACTGCTCTGCGAGAGTTTTCACTTACTCTCGCAGCGCAGTGGAGAAAAAAACGCTAGTGGGTGGGAGCCCTTAGTGTTCATGTGAAAAATATGCAGTATGTCCTATTTTGTTGGTTTCTACACACCAAAATAGGCCATAAAAGTGAATTTGGCCAGTGCAAATACACAGTAAATATGCAGGAAACCTGCATGTTCACTGCATATTTATGCATCAAAACAATGGGCCCTTTTGCGTATTTGTTGTGTTCATAGATATACTGCAGGTAGCCGAGAGCCTGGAACAATAACCGAGAGTAGTGGTGAGCGGTCTCCAGTCACGTGATCGCTGTTATCCCATGAATAATGGCTATTACGTAAAAGTTAAAACACAGTTGAAGCTTAATGGTCCTTTTGGTTTGAGCCCCATTAGGCAGGTGGTGCTGCAGAGGTATTGTTCCATCTCCCTTATGTGCAGGTCTGAAGGAGAGATAACACACATCATAAAACTTTTACATTACTTAGCACAGTGGACTTATTAAGTATTTATTTCTCTGTTCAGCTTGTCTGGTATTGATTTAAGTGCAAATCAGTCTCCAATTTCTATGCCCTTTCATATATGAACATTTGTATTTTGGTCAAGAGGGGTGCCGTCTCTGCATTTGTATATATATACATTTCCCATCCAAATCAGTTTCATTAAGCCTGACAAAGGGTCCATAGAAGATCCTAAAGTCTGCTATAACATAATGTAATTTGATTAGCCATTAAAAGGTATTATATCTACAAAATTACTTGGTTTCTCTTACTGAGAACAATCACACTTTGCTCTACTGGCTACCTCAGTACCAAACCTTTTTTGGGGGGGGATTTGGAAAGTCATGATAGCAGCATGTTAAAACCCTGCTTTTTTAGAAAGTGGCACAATGTAATACTTTTGAAAAAGTATTGCATAACTGTGGTGTAAAAAAAGGTTTTGGGACCCCAAACCAAATTAAATTGTTTGCTATAAGCAGATAAACTGTGCATAGAACACGGTTAAAGCTGAATGCATAGCTAGCTACTTCTTTGCCCAGTTTTAAAACTCAGAAAAGGAAAAAACTGCAATGTGCAAACGTTAGGAAGCCCTTCCATTTGACCCACTAGTGTCTCATAACTTAAATGACTCTGTGGAAGACAGACTACTTGATGTATATAGATCTTATCAAAAGACATTTTTCTCTCTAAAAAATAATTCTGCTGTGGTTATGACATCCCACACAAGCCAAGTGAAGAAATAGCTCAAAATATCAGATAAAAAGGTTCATGTACAGAAAAAGGTTTGGGGAAACAGTACTCAATTAAATGCCCCATAGTGAGCAGTAGCAGAAAAACAAAGTGATTTAGAAGGTTGGGAGGGATCTGGGAGTACTAGAGTCAAAAAGCCATATCATGTAATACATTGAAGTAAAATATATTGGCAGCCAGTTTGCCAGTTTCAAAGCAAGTATTTCAGCATTTCATGTCAGGAAAAAAATGAAACAGGATGATCAGATGATCTAGTTTCTAGTTTTAATACATTATTATGTCAGACTACTGTAGAAAGATGTACTGAAGGCAAAAAAGAAACCAGAAAAAAATGTTAGTTGGAGCTGATGAAATAGGCGAAATAAGAGCAAATGCCGATTATAAAATATAATATAAAATAATAATCTAATCTAAAATAATAATAATAAGCACAACATGCAATATTCATACAGTAATCAAATTAATAATTTACCTGCAGGATATTATCTGGCTAGAGGGCTAGTTTCACATGTGAGTTGTATAACAGCTCAAGTGGACCAACCTAGGATCACAATAGGATTCTGCAATGTTCTTAGTTCACTTCGAGTTACTGGCCAAAATTTTTAAACTCTTTAAGACACCATATAAAATAATCTTTCTTTTGGTATATTTAGTTCTGTTAGGTGTAATTAACACTCACAATGACCAAACATGTCTTTTGTGCAGTTCTACCATGTCAGCATGAAGGCCCTTTCACATGGGCTGATGACGGGGTACGGGCATTCATATGAAAGTACATTTATCCCCTCATCAATATGTCAGAATATGCTGGTGATCAGTCAAACAAGCAGATGATTGCTCGTCGTCTGATCAGATCTTTTATGCAGGCATAAAATGCCTCGAAACAGGGGAATGTGCTATCTGTATGGGGATTAATGATCATATTAATTAATGATTGTTCATCACTATGTCACCAATTCTCTACGATAAGTCACTAGTTAGACCACACATTGAATATTGTGTACAGTTTTGGGCACTGGTACTCAAAAAGGACATATCAGAGCATGAGCAGGTACAAAGGTGGGCAACTAAAGTAATAAAGGGAATGGGAATGTGGATAATTTAGTTTTGAAAAAAGACAACTGAGGCATGACCTAATAACTATGTATAAATATATCTGGAAAAAATACGAAGATCTCTCCCTTGATCTGCTTATACCCAAGACACTGACTGTAACAGGGTGGCGCCATCTTCGTCTAGAGGCAAGAATGTTTCTACACTGACATATTGTGGCAAATTTTGATAAAAGAGTTCAAGAGGGGGCTGGACGCCTTTCTTGAGTGATACAATATTATATGTTATAATCATTAATAACTTCAAAAGAGATGTTGATCCAGGGATTATTCTGATTACCAGATTGGAGTCGGGAAGGATTTTTTCCCTTTAAATGGGAAAGATTGGCTTCTACCTTATTGGGGTTGTTTTTGCCTTCCTCTGGATCAACATTGGGGATTAATAGGCTGAACTGCATGGATATATGTCTTTTTTCGGCCTTACATACTATGATACATATGAACAGCAATATTAAGCCCCAATCAGCGTGATATTTGTCAATTAGCACTTGTAAAATATCCCTTAGATTCCCATTAGGGGGAGTCATGGTTTTGCAAACTGTATGAAGAAGATAAAATGCTACCATATTAGAACTGTCTGACACTGGCCTTAAGGGCAATACTTTCATAATTATTGTGACAATATTTTTATTTTTGTGTTTCATTGGTATGTTCATCACTGTTGTCATCAGAGCTTTCTCATGCTCACATGATAAAGGTATTATAAACTGAGATGTAGATAAAGCACACTATTTAAAATAGGAAATTCTCCCTTTAATCCTTCCCTACACAGTGGCCTCAGTCACTCTAAAGTCTTCACTTATGGTGTTTCTTTTAACTTATGTAGTTAATTATGTATTCAAAACAACTGGCATATAGAACTAATGCTCCAAGCAACCTAAAGACTATGATTATTAGCTCTTTTCCTTCATGTAATATTGGTAATGGTCCACAAACCTGGTGATTTGTAATACACTCGCTTTACTAATTGTCTATAGTAATCTATGCACAGTGTATGAGCAGAGACGTATGTGGACACATGCACACTACAGCTATATGAACTTGAAGATTAAATTTAAAAAAAAAATAGGCATTAATATGGAGTTTGGCAAGAAAGGTTTTTCACAAGGTTTGGCAGTGTCTGTGTCTTTTGTGAGGTCAGGCAATAATCATTCTAGTTCATTCAGAAAGTGTTTGATGGGATTAAGATTAGGGTTTTGTGCAGTTTATGCAAATTCCTCCACACTAATCTCATCAAGCCACATCTTTATGGATGTCATTTTGTGCACACAGGCACAGTCATGCTGCAGCAAAAAACTATAATCTCAAAAGTTAGTAAAATGACATAATGGCTAAATATATATATATATATATATATATATATATATATATATATATATATATATATATATATATGTATATCTTTATGCTGTACCACTACCCTTCACTGGAAATAAGGGCCATATACTATATCCATACTATTATCCCTTCTCCACTAAATTCAAGTAGATATCAAGATCATCATCAAAATTATGAAGACATTCACCAAACCCAGATTCATCTATCAGACTGTTGAATAGTAGAATTTGATTCATCACTCTAGAGAACACATTTCCATTGTTCCATGGTCCAGTGGTGGTGTGTTTTACCACACTCCAGCAGACAATTGCCATTGTGCATGTAACTCTTATGTGCAACTGCTAGACCACGGAAATCCATTTAATAAAGTTGCCCAAGGCATAGTTTGAGGGCTAATGGCACTTTTTTTAAAAGTCTATAATGAGTGATACAAAAGGGTATAGGCCATGTTTACAGACTATAAGTGGTCTGCTACGGTACATTTGGCTTAGCTTTTACGCCTGGATGCATCCACTTCTCAAGAATACTCAGAGCTGACCAAAAAAGATCAGATCAGAATATTCCCAAATTGTTTTTTCGCAAAGGTGAAATCCTATGACAGTCCCACATTTAAAGTCACTCACCTCTTCTGTATGACTCTTTACTACTACCAATGTTTATGTATAGAGGTTGTATGACTGCGTGCTTTATTTTATGCACCTGCTCTATTCAGCAACAGATGGTGGCACAGCCCTACCCGGGCACTCTAGCCAACCTCCAAAGTAGGACGTTTGGTGCTAAAAAGGGGGAAGGGGAGAAACACCATCATAGTGCACAGAGCTCTATAGTCATGTGAAGGAGTACTTACATTTAGGACTGACACACAGGTGTATTCAGTTTTGGTCCATGAAATATGCAGCGTTTTCACTGGCTAAAACTGTGCGCATTCACTGCATCTTTGGATCTCTTGCGCTTTTTTGTTTTTTTTCACTCATATTCACTGCATTTTTATATGCGCAAAAATACCTAGGAAGGCCCAATAGACTTCTCCTATCTGTAGGCCAGACCTACCCAGGATTATGCATAAAAATGCATGTAGCAGAGTAATGTATATTTGCACTGTGATAGATGTTTGTTTGCCTGTCTTTTGCACATATTACTGCACTTTTTGTGCTGGTGGGGCAATTTTGCAAGGGTAGGTACACAGCCGCACCCAATTTAAAAGGCTATTTAGCCTAATAAGTTCCGGATCTGTTCTTTTTCCCATGAAAATTAGCAACATTATTCGCAGTCAAGCGGATATTGGGTGCACATTTGACCTCTATGGAGTACCTTTGGTGCATAAATGCATAAATAGACCATACTGCGTTTTATTTTTGCACTCGCAAAAACGAAAAATGAGAATGTACCCATTGAAATCAACTTTTACAACTGCAATTTGGAATTGCAAGATATTGAGCAACTGTTATGGCTGCACTTAGGCCTCAGTCACACGGGCACATCGGCGCCCGTGTTACTGCAGGAAGGAGACGAACGTACCTGAAGACGGTCGTATCTCTCCAGCGCCGGAGGAAAGAACATGTGACCGGCTTCATTGCCGGTCATGTTTTGTTTCCTCCGGCGCTGCAGAGAGACGACCGTCTTCAGGTACGTCCGTCTCCTTCCTGCAGTCACACAGGCGCATCGGCGCCCGTGTGACTGAGCCCTTATGCAGACATAGTGCTGAAGAAGCATACACCTTTTTGTTCCTCCATTGAAAGCAGTTGTGTAGAAAAATCAGGTTGCAAATATCAACCAACTGAAGAATGTAACATATTATCTGCTAGCTCTGGTGAAACAGCAGCAAATTAAGTTAAAGAGTTAAATTGGCTGTAATGAGGAATGCCCATTGAGTGCTTGCATTGATGTGCCAAGGTGATCTATATGCCATGCAGAACAAAGTACTATTTGCAGCAGCTCCAAAAAGAGGGGTGAACGTGTGCATGTATTGTTACATAGTCAGCCCCATGTGTCCCATCTAATATAATACAGTGTATTACTGCTCACATAATATGACTAACAATCCACCTTTTACTGTACAAGCTGGCATGAGCTGCCAGGTAAAATTTATTTCCCAGTTAATTATTTTTAAGCTTTCTATTACAGATGAACTTTTGGAGGAGCCTGTGAATAGCATTACTGTCTTGTAGCACGTAGGTCCTAGGGTCAAGTCTGACAACATCTGTTTGTATGTTTTCCTTATGTTTGTGTGTGTTTCTTATTCATAACAATCACCTTTCCTTATATAGTACATATATTTAGGCCTCCTGCACATAGGCGGGTCGGACCTCGAATGCAAGATTCCCGCAGTGGAGTTCGACCCGATGCCCGGCCGCTAACCCCAGCTTACCTGTCCGGCGGCTTCTGCACATGCTGCAGATGTGTCGGCTGGCACTGCATCACACATGTGCAGTTGCTGCCAGCGCTGGGGGGTGACGTGTGTCCCACGATACATACGCAGTGCTCACTGCAGAAGTGCAGCAGGATGGACGGCTTCCATTAACTTCAATGGAAGCTGTCTGTGCGTATCCCGCACAAAATCGCAGCATGATGTGATTTATTCTCCACGAGCAGAAAATCGCAATCGATTTCTGCTCAGGGAGATGAAATAGCGTTTTGCCATTGAATATTATGGGCTGTATTTGCTGCAGAGTCCGGAGGCGGACGCCCGCTGCAGGAGGCCTTATTGAGGAAATGAAAGAGAAAGAAATGGCATGGAGGCTCAATGGTTTGTACTGTTGCCTTGCAGTGCTGTATCCTAGGTTCAAATTTGTCTAAGGGCAACGTCTGCATGGAGTTGAATAAGGCTGGGTTCACAGGGGGTGAAAATCCAGCAGAATGTCCACAGCGGGATCGTACGGAAATTCCATGAGATTTCCACAGCGGAAAGGCAGCTTCAAAACTTGTGCCATTCAGTGCAAGTTTGAAGTGGCTTGTCCACCTGTATTCCACTGTGGGAATATCTATCTCTCCCCATAGAAACGGCAATACAATTGACATGCCATGGATTTGAATTCAGATTTTTGGAAATTTGGATTTTTTGCTGCAGTTGTGTCATGGTCACATCACATCTTGGGTAGAAATGAATCTACATTCACATAAATTACCAAATTACTATCTTTGTGTTATTCCACAAAAGTCACAGTGTACCCATGGCCTTAAATAAGCACTTCAGCAAAAACATATTTTTCCATTACATCCCCCCTTACCTGATTGTCAGTCACACTCTGCATTTCTTTCATGCATATTGAACTCCCTTCCATGCACTGTAGCCTCTTGTCTGATACTTATCAGATACCAACCTCCTTTTTCTTTCTCTATGCTGTGCTATCAATCCCACAATGCCTCAGCACAACAACACATGGCCAGCTAGAGTGATATTTCTCCAAACTAAACTAAAGATCATGGATGGTGAACTGTTATCTTCCTCATTATCTGTGTATAACAAGAGCCTCTAATCATCATCAGTAATGTGCTAAGAATTTCTGTTCCTACCTGGAAAGAGCCTGTGTGTAACAGTCCATGCAATTTCATCATACAGCAGGTTCTTTTGGCAACACTCTTGGGAAAATAGAAATACAAGTGATTTACAGTGGGTCACTATGAGATTATATGACCCAACTCAAGTGATTTTTTTAGATAGAAAAGAATATTTAAACAGGGTAGTATTGGTTGACTGATATACTGTATATTGAGTGACTAGTTGCACAATGAATTATTTTTTTTCATGAGTGCCACTTTAATATATAATGGAAAAAATTCTATTTAGTACTTTAACAAAGAACAGTTACACTTTTAAAGTAGATTATTTATTAACATCTTCATATTTTATAGAAGCAATAACTCCACATAAGCTTCTAACAAATAGGAGAAAGCATTGAAATTAACAATAGTACTTTTTCTTATCAAGCATATGTATACAGAACAGAAGCACAGAGGTTGCAGCCGTCTGTGCTATTCTAATTAATTACTGCAATCAACCTAATCATGTAGTCCACTAGATGTCATTGTTCCTATTTCTTTCAAGTGAAAACACATTTTCCTATTGCCTTCATAACCTAATAAATCATGAGTCTTTTTTCTTCTTGTTTAGGTCATGTATACATCAGATCATAAAGTTGGATTGTTATATTATTATAGAAAATTAGCATACAAACATTTTCATTACTTTGGCAGAGTTAAAGCAAATAACTTAGAATGTAACTTGGCTTCTTTGGAAGCGATTTTCTCTGGGAGGTTGTTGTGCCACACCACTACACTAGGCTAGGACTGTGTATATAAAAGTTCCCTTATTCATTGTGTCCTTAAAGTTTTCTTTAACTAGCTGTTTAATTTTGCTCAACCTCACCAACCAAACATTACCATGAATACAAGTATACAGCTGTGTCCTTCCTCACCTTTACTCTTGGCTTGATATATCCAAGAAGGAGTGGCACAGAAAGAAAAGGACTAATAGAATCCAATTCATTAGATCAATTTTTCCAGATATCTGCCTTTGGTTAGGAATTAGGATCAGTTATCTAGTTTATGTTATGAAAACATGCCAGTGATCTGTAGCTGGTGGTACCCTCACCTTCACCCACAGATGACTGGACACTAGGTATGAGCATGGCGTAATAGTGACAGAGCTTTTAGAACACACCTGAGTTTTCAGATAATTTTTCAAAATAAGCTGCCATGTGTATACATGAGGAATAACCCTCTTTTTAGCTATTATATGACTAATCTTCTCCATTTTACCCCTATTCAGGGTGTATCGTTTCATTATTTTCTTAGGACTGATGGGAGGAGATACTATTGTGCTGTGTGCTATAGACTGTACACAGAAGTAAAGATAACCTACTTTCTAAATGCCTATTACACACACAGAGACATGGGAATGTGCAAAAAAAGATTTAGCAGTGTACGTGTATAAATAGCAGAAGATTTCCCAGTTAGCTCTACTTGCAGCTCTATGTGCTTGAGCATCTCTTTCTTCCCCTCCTTTGTGAGCATGATGAATCATCACCTACTCTGAGGTCCTAACATCCTCTTGTCAATCAAGAGCTAGCACAGCAAGCTAGAAGGAAGGGGACAGCCAGGGAAAGCGATGAAAAAGAAAGCAGGGTTAGCATGAGGCACAGTAAAGGTCTGCTATAGTGTCTACTATGGAAAATGAAGGATCATGATGCAGCTTGCTTTACAAGAGGTTAGAGCATCAGGCCTAGTTACCAGTGGACATAAGAACAAGGTCCAGAAGATGAAGGGTCAGCCATTGAGTGGGCAGACAGCAGACCACGCCACAGACCATCAGTGCAAAGGGTTGTGCAGTGACCGCTTCACAGGTGAAGGTGGGTAGCCAGTGGCCCTGGATAACCGCACGCTAAATTTCATTGAACAGTCTGGTGGGAAGAAGGACCATCCAACAGCAGAACCATAGGTCAGATGGAGCAAAAAACAGTAAGCCTTCCCAGGTGTTATGGAGACTGCTGACCATAGCACACAGTAGGACCAGTTGTTTGGGACTATGGATGCTTGCAAACTTTAAGTAGTGAGAGTTCTTCTTTAGAGGGAAACTGTAAATATGATGTAGAGAACAAGTTTTGCTTTTGTTGCACTCCCCTTTGGCTCTGCCTAAGCTGAACAGCCTTTAACATCCCTTCAGTGCTAAACAAAATTTATGCTGTCTCCCACCTCTCACTATTGCAACCATCTCCTGCTCTTTCTCTACTGTATGTAATTCATCACAAAAGCTCAGTAGTTGGGACCATGAGGTAGAAGACGGATGTCTGCAGGCACACTTGCAGATCAGCTATGAACCCACCACCCCTTAGTCCCAAGAACTCGTATTGTGGGAAGACCATAGCAGCCACATTTATTAACCATAATTAATGGCACATTTCTAAAAAAAACTGTTCAGGAATATTGGGAAAAGGTCCTAGGAGGCAGCATCACTTATTTAACTTTCGTTGTTCTAGCATCTGACCCAAAGGCCCCAAAAGCAGCCTTACTTATACTTTCTATATCAGCTCTAGCCATAGTATGGTGCATTTTTACCCCACCACCAGCAAACACCAGTGAAAGCTTATTGGTTTTCAGCCCCTTATATCTTAAAAGCTGTAACTAGATATGCATGGAAATGGAAACACTATGTAAGGCCTTGTTCACACAAGCGTGGTTTTCACGCAAAATAGGCGCGTGAAAAGATTGCAGTTAACTGCATGAAAGATAGCATGAACGGGCAATTTCCAGCTATCAAGTCCCGAGCTTAATCAGTGGTGAAATTGACCATTCACATGATCGTGAGCTGCATGTTGCAGGAAAGATGCGCTGCTGTTCAGAATTCCCTTGGTCGGTAGAAACTCTCCTCTTTCTGAGTGTGGTTTACAGCTGAACTCCCTCCCCTTCCCTTTTTGTTCTACTCCCATAGGAGTCTATGGAAACTCCTGCGCATCACACACCAAAGATAGGTCAGGTCCTATCTTTTCTCTCCCCACGGACCTTAGATGCGGGCATTGTAGCCACACATGTTCTATCTTTGTTAGGTGCTAGTTTTTTGCACGTCTAAAATTTCTTCATTTGAACATTTCCATAGGAAACCGTTGGTTTGAATAGACGCAATCAATTCTGTGCTATAACCACATTGGTGTGAATGAGACCTTACATACACACAGGGTTTCCAACCTTGATTTTTCTTTTTTCTGAACAATTAACTAAAAATCACAGACAGCTGACACTGTTTACGGACACACCAGAAAAGCATACAGAATTATAGGTGATACTTGTTTATAGTTCAGATACTGATAGGAACTTGTGACCGTAGCATATGCATTTAGCAGGCCTAGAAGGGTCTCTTTAGAGGCCTAAAGTGTACTTTAATTATATATTGAGACTGGTATAAAGCAGGTAAACCAATTTGTATATCTGCTAGATACGAGAATCCTGCTTGCTTCCATTGTTTGTCTCCGCCATTAATCATTTATCTAAGGTCGCAGCTTTAGGGGAGTAAAGGGATACTCTTCTATGAGACTTGTGTGCTAATGTGACAAAAATATATATTGCCAAAATCTAGTGATGTCCTGGAAATTTAGCATTTTTTTATAACATTCTGATGAAGCATTAACTTTATCACTCATAATATCATTTTCTATATAACAAAGCACTATAAAAACAAACGGGCAGGGCTGGACTTTCAGAATCTGCATATAGAGACAGTGAGGACTCTGTCTACATTCTCTGGCTATCATATATTGCCGATCTAAGGGTTTTTCTGCCAATAAACTAATCACCAGCATTTTCTAAAATGATTGTCAGAATAACCTTCTCAAGTATCAGCAGCCTCAAAAAAAATCATGGATAGATCTTTTTTTTTTTCACAGACAATGGAAAAATGTGCTCTAACTTGATGGACTGTCCAGGAATTCCTGAACGGTTGGCAACCTAGCATACTCATCATGCTATCATGATAAATCTGACCTACTATGGAGCTCTTTTGTACTGCCCAACCAGAGATCTGGGCCCTCTATATGAATTCCTAATTTCACACAAAGTCCCTAGAAGATATCAGAGCCCTATCATGGAGCAGCAATATCTCAGGATGTTGGTCTAGACTGACATAAAAGTCAAAAAGAGAACCGCCAAGGATTACATCAAGGGACCATAGTTCAGTTCCATCTCTTAAGTGTGCAGTGTTTAAATTCCATTACACACATTGTGCTCCTATATCAGGATTAAAGCAAGCCTATGGTTCTGGATAAAGATAAACAAACAGTTTTTCTAACGTCTTGATGGACCTATGCATAGTCTGCATTATTAGTCTATGACATAACACCTGCTTTGATTGACCAGTGCTGCTTCCATGAGAAGCACTGGCCAGTAGAAGCAACATGTGCATCAGGTAATCATAAATAATATTAAATCACACAGCATGTGATGTGATCCAAAGTAATCTGTTTATTGATTGACAAACCACAGCTTTTATAGAGGTACATGATGTACCATGTTTCCCTAAAAATAAGACACTGTCTTAAATTAATTTTTGCCCCAAAAAAGGGCACAGTGTCTTATTTTCGGGTGGAGAGCCTTATACTCATCTGGTCCGCAGCATCCCAATGCCTCCCCATGGTCTTCGGCGGCGCTGCAGTACACTGCATCTCCTCGTCTCAGTGATGTCATTCACTAAATGGCTGTGCTTGGCTCATCGAGCACCAGCTGTGATTGGCTGCTGGCGCTCAATTAGCCAATCACAGCACTCGCCTTGCTGGAGGTGGGGTATTCAAAACCCCGTCACTAGCAGAAACTGAGACAGCAGACGGGGAGGACTCAGCAGTTTGCCGCAGCGCCGCCGGAGATCATCAGGACGCTACGGATCAGGTGAGTATTGATTTTTTTTGGGGGGAGGGGGGGAAGGTAGCATGTTAGCCAGGTTTTATTTTCAGGAAGGTCCTTATATTTCAAGCCTCCCCCAAAAACCCGGTAGGTCTTACTATTGGGGTAGGACCTATTTTCGGGGAATAGTGGTAATTACAATAATTCAAATCTATTATAATTCATTTATTAGCATTGGTCAAAGAAACAAAAGCATGCAAGATAAGGAATTTAACATCTAAAAATCTGAAGAAAAAGCAGCGCAGATGCAATAGAATCCTACATGACAGGAGAACAGAGCGCAATGACCCAAGACATTCAATCTAGCACCTTGGAATGCTCTAGTCATCGAGGTCCCTTCTTATTCTTCAATACATTTTAACAAATCTTTTAAAGAAATAGTAAAAATAATTGACACAGAAGATAGCTACTTGCTCATAAAAATGCTACGCATAGAATAAAACATGCAGTCATATTCATTTCACTAATAGTCTGCCTAAGGCCTCGGTCAGACGACCGTTTTTTGCCGCAATTTGCGGATCGCATGACGGATGCGCATCCACAAATCGCGTGACCGGGCCGATGATTCGCCGAAAAATCTGCAGCTAGCAGCGTTTTCGGCGAAACTGGCCGATCAAAGGAGCGCTGTCCAACCGATTGAAATTCAATGGAGCCGGCAATACAGCCAGCTCCATTGAAAGCAATGGGCTGCCGGCAAGCGCAGCATGAATTTTCGGGAAGGGCTTAAAAATATAAGCCCTTCCCTGAAAAACATCCAAAAATGTGTAAAAATAAAAAAAATATATACTTACCTTGTTCCTGCAGCCGGAGTTCAGCCGCGGCCAGCCGGCAGTTCTCCTGAACTGCTCTGTGTAGTATTCAGCAGGCAGGGATTTTAAATCCCTGCCTGCTGAATGGGCTGCCTCTGATTGGTCACAGCCCTCACCCATCAGAGGCAGCTCTCACTTACCCATTCATGAATTCATGAATGGGTGAGTGAGAGCTGCCTCTGATTGGCTGAGCGCAGGGACCAATCAGGGGCAGCTCTCAGCTGTCATTCAATGTAGGGCCAAGGTGAGTATATATATTTTTTTTTATTTTTACACATTTTTGGATGTTTTTCAGGGAAGGGCTTATATTTTAAAGCCCTTCCTGAAAATTCATCCTGCGCTCGCCGGCAGCTCATTGCTTTCAATGGAGTCGGCTGTATTGCTGGCTCTATTGAATTCAATGGGCGAACATCATTTTTCTCTGCCACAGCTGTTACAGCTGTAAAAAAGGAGAATGATCTTTATAGTATATGTTCTCAATGGAGTCGGCGCTGCTGCCGTCGGCCCCATTGAGCGCATATATAGAACACAAGGAATCGCAGAACGCAGATAGGCGCGATCTGCGATTCCCCGTGCCCTATCATTTATCAGACATCCACATAAAAAGCGGCCATATGACCGATCCCATTGCGAAGCAATGGTTCTATATATGCGCAGATCGCATGCGCATCCGCAAATCACGGCAAAAAACGGTCGTCTGACCGAGGCCTTAGCCATAATTGTATTTGCACATGAAAAAGGTTTGGAGAGGGCAATAATCAGGCTGTTACATGTGTGTCTGTGCATAATACTGTAATTTTTGCGCTTGCAATTCCAGTTCACACGCACCCTTTCCATGCAATAGAATGGCTATATAGAGCCTAATAAGAGCCAGCTGTCTTCTTTTCCCTGCGTTTAACGTAGGGTCACAGCCACATCCCTTAATTTTTCTTTAATATGCTATAGACTTCTATGGCAGCTTCATAAGTAAAATACAAAAAGACAGGGCAAGACCTATCTTTTCTCATGCAGTAATTGTGCGCAAGAAACACGCTCATGAGGACGAATCCAATGAAATCAGTGGGTTTCGATTTGTCACATTTGGCAAGCTCAAAAATGTTCACAAACATGACAAGGTAACATATTGCAGGCAGTTTATACCATATACTCACAATATCAAAGTAGAAAGCACTCAGTAATAAAATCATGTGGCCGATCTTCAGTCGAACCCTGGGTTTTATCATCAAACAGGCATGGTCAAAGTGCACTATCAATTCATTTAAATAGGCATATTCTATTGACATATTACAAACAACCCCATTTGCATAATAAAAAATATTTTGCACAGATACATTTATGTAAATATAAATATCTATGGATTTTTTTAAAAGGTTATAATTATTCTACATATATTCCATGGGCAATTCACACAATGTGCATATACATCAAAGTCTGCAGCGCAGGGCAAGATAGTACAGGCAGCATTATTATATCATCTACTGTTCATAGCTTCAGTTATTTATTCAAGACATCTACAGTTACTCATTGTAAAACTAAGTGGAAATCCCTAATTAAAATCTGCAATGAGAAAGCTGCAATAACTCATTCATAGAATTATAGCCAATGAGCAGACTCTCACAGCATTTGTATCAAAACCTTGTGGTCTCTCTTGCCAACAGATTTATAGATTCCATCAATTTGAGGTGTTTTTTATCTAAAAATAAATGCAGTAAAAAATGTCAATGAAAAGACAATGAAAAATCTGTGTAGCCTATTCTCCGTGTTGTATAGAAGCATCCTGTCTTGTACAAATGTCATTTCCCTAAATTAAAAAAAAAAGTATAAAGTAAGTGACTGTCATAAGATGTCAATATTATTATGAACATATATAATTTTTTTTTCTCTTTGTCAGGTCCTAGTGTTTTATCAGTGACACCTAGATATTGATAAAGGATTTTCCTATTTCACTTCAGGTACAGGTAGATGATTTGCAAATTACCCAAATTATACCTGAATGAGACAATAAAATACTATATATATGTATTATGTATATATATATATATATATATATATATATATATATATATATATATATATATATATATATATTATATATATATAGTATTTTATTGTACTGTGCAAGTATAATTTGCCAGTTTGAAAAACACCGTCTTCTGCACCCGTCTTTTGCACTTTAGTGGTTCACACAGACCATCTTTGTGTTCTCCAGGTAGAGCTACTCCCTATTCTACCTATTCCTTGAGCTGCTCTTAAATATATACCCCTTGGATTATTTACATAACATGTGGACTCTCCCCATTACCTCATATAGAAGAGGAAACTATGGAAAATGCACCTTCTTATAGTAACTACTACTCTAGTTTTACCTATTTTGTTTATCTAGATTTGCTTAGCTTGAGCAGAATGTGATAGGGCAGATATTAATTATTCCCAAATTATACTTGCACAGTACAATCAAATACAAAATTCCTTTAACCCCTTAGTGACGGCCCCATTGTTTTTTTTTCACATCCTGTCCTTTTATCTCGCTGCTATCTCCCGCCATACACCACAGCTGTCAGCTGTTTATTACAGCTGACACCCGTGGGCAACACTCCCGACACGCCACATGGCCAATTGGGGCTATAAACCCTTTAAATGCTGCTGTCGGTTCTGACAGCGGCATTTAAATCCTCCGATGTTCGGGGGTCCTGTATGACCACCCCTGTGGTGAGATCAGGGAAGCCATGTGGGCGTAGGGCTGTCTTGGCAGTATGCCTATCAAACCATCCCCGTGGAGTATCTTGATAGACTGCCTGTCAGAATGCAGAATGATGTAATGCTATAGCATTACATCATACTGCAGGAGTGATCAAAGCATTGCTAGTTGTGGTCCCCCATGGGGACTAAAAGTAACTGTAAAAATAAAAACAATAAAGTTTTACAAATTTTAAAAAAAAATGTATTAAAAGTTTAAGAAAAAAAAAACTTTTGCCATATTTACAATGAAAGAATCTAAATAATGAAGCAATACGTATTTGGTATCGCTGCATCTGTAAAAGTCTGATCTATAAAAGTAATGTATTACCTACCCTGCATGGTGAACGTCGTTTGAAGAAAAAAAAAGGAACCCCAGTATTGTGCTTTTTTGGTCACCCTGTCTCCAAAATGTACTAAAAGTCGATCAAAAAGTTGTATGTATTAAAAAATCACCAATGGAAATGACAGGATGTATCACACAAAATGAGGCCTAAGAACTATATCGATGGAAAAATAAAAAAATTATTCTACGTAGAAAATTGAGACAAAAAATAATTTTAAAAAAATTATATATTTAGAAAAAAATATACAAGTAATACAGCAAAATAACTATATAAGTTTGGTATTGTAGTAATAATACTGACCCATAGAATACATTTATTTTTGTTGCAGTTTGTGCGCCGTAGAAACAAGAGGCAACAAAAGATGGCAGGATGTTGGTTTTTTCGATTTCGTCTCCACTTAGAATTTTTTAAAGGTTTTTCAGTACATTGAATGGTACATTAAATAGTACCATTGAAAAATACAACTTGTCCCGCAAAAAACAAGCCCTCATACAGCTACGTCGACAGATAAATAAAGAAGTTACGATTTTTAAAAAGGGAGGAGGAAAAAACGAAAATGGAAAAAAAAACCAAAAACTCCGTCACTAAGGGTTTAAAGGGAACCTATCACCAACCTTCAGCCCTATAAGTTAAGCTTATGGGCTCAAAGTAGGTGACCTGCTGAGTCCGACGATGCTTTTTTCCCGTGTGACTACTGAAAGTAGACACTGAATGCATTGAATCGCGCTACAAAGTAGTTCACTGGTTCTAATTTTATGATGTGTAGACTACTAATCACACGACTCTAATGCTCACATTGAGAGACCAACAGGGGAGGTAAGTATAACAATTACATCCCAGATTCAGTGTTCACCTACTCTAAGCCCATCAGCTAAGTAGGTGACAGTGTCTCTTTAAGTTTATTTTATTATAATCTAATGTGAACTGGAGTTATAGCTTTGTTACTCTGGGAACAAAAAAAAATGATGTGTCCTTAAAAAGTAGAGTAGGAATTATTTATTGTGATGTGTGAAATTCAGAACAATTGTGATACTGGCATATTTAACATAGCAAAAATGCATATGCTTTGACTTCTAGAAACCAAAAGCCTTGATTGTGTGACAGTTAAGACACTTAAAATGGATAGTAAATGCTGCAATGTCATTTTCCTGTCTTTGAAGTCAAGGCTGAAGCCTGTCTTTTTGTGTTCAGCTTAAAAAGTCTTTTGCAAAAGTCAAATAACCCTAAAAATATCAAAATCTTTAAAGGCTGGATGTCAAAAATAATGAAAAAAAATGTTTTCCTAAAATGGATGACATGAAGTTTGATCCTGCAAGCACCATTATGAAATAATAGTTCTTTAGAATGACACACAAAGGACATATTCAACTTTTCTTTAACTTCCAATTTATTATAAAGAAAAAAGTTTACCCAAAAGAATGTAGTATTGCATTATATTATCATGGAAAAATAAAGCACAGACTTTGTATTAGACAGAAAAAAAATCTTTGTTCATTTTAACATATGCAGTACAAGGCAATGGTTTTTGCAAGTGAAGTCACAAATGTTGAGTTTGGCAGGACCATTAACACAACAAGAGAAGAAAATCACAACGAATAAAGAAATATGACACTGAGCAATGTCACATATCAGCTGCATTCTTTCAGAAAAGCACTTGTAGAGCAAGATTTTAGTATTATAGCCAAATATGCACATTCCATTTATACATTTTATTCTACTAAATATTGCATGTATTCTCTCCATATGCATATTGTATATGTATGGATTGTGGTTTCACTAGGTAGAAAAAGGAAATCTGCATACAGGCTTAAGAAAGATGACTAATACAGTAAATAGCTAAAGAGGACCTTTCATATGTCTATGTCAGTGGGGCTGGCTGCATAGTTTAGTTCACTGCCTGTTTTTATCTTTATACTTACCTTCGTTTGCTCATATGGGCTCTGCTTAAATCCATCTCTCGATGCAGTGAATATGTCAAGTGAGTCTGTCAAGAGCACCCCTGACTATTTGCCCATTGAAGTCCTTCATCTGGGATATACAAAGGAACAGTTACATAAGAGCAACTCTCACTTTAGTGCACTGAGCCCATCAATGTGTTACATGGTCACTAGAGATGAGCAAACGTACTCGTCCGAGCTTGATACTCGGGCGAATATTAGCGTGTTCGGGATGCTCGGTACTCGTAACGAGCACCACGCGATGTTCTGGTTACTTTCAGTTTCCTCTCTGAGACGTTAGCGCGCTTTTCTGGCCAATTGAAAGACAGGGAAGGCATTACAACTTCCCCCTGTGACGTTCAAGCCCTATACCACCCCCTGCTTTGAGTGGCTGGCGAGATCTGATGTCACCCGAGTATAAAAATCGGCCCCTCCCGCGGCTCGGCTCAGATGCCTTGTGAGTTAGCTGAGGGAAAGTGCTATCGTGCTGGAGCTGCTGTAGGAAGAGCGTTAGGAGTTAGTGTAGGCTTCAAGAACCCCAACGGTCCTTCTCAGGGCCACATCTAATAGTGTGCAGTACTGTGTTAGCACTGTATTTATTTATTTTTTTCAAAATTGGATCTGCAGAGCAATGCGCCCTGCAATAGGGACAGAAGTGGTGGTTAGGCAGGGAGAGTGTTAGCAGTGAGTGTAGGCTCCAAGAACCCCAACGGTCCTTTCTAGGGCCACATCTATCCGTGTGCAGTACTGTCCAGGCTGCTGTTAGCAGTGTTGCATATATTTTTTTTTTTTCTCAAAACCGGCTGTGCAGACCATTGCACCCGGCATTAATACTACAGGGATAGAATTGTGTAGGCAGGGCCAGAAGACATACATTATTCATTGAATAGACGCAGTGTGGCTTTTCCTTTGAAAAACAAGGGAAAAAATTCTATTTCGCCTGCCTCTGACAGTCCTCAGGGCTCTGGGTACGCGTGTGCTGCGTGCAGAACGTTTAAAAAAATCAGACGCAGCCAGCTACATTTTACTGCAGGCTTGCGCCAATTTTTTTCCTGCATGGGAAATCCCTGATCTGCTGTAGCGAATAACTTTGCATCACTGCAGTTCTCTGACACATTTGCAGGGCCACAACACAGTTATTAAACTTAGTAGTATTCATTGAATACACGCAGTGTGGCTTGTCCTTTGAAAAACAAGGGAAAAAATTCTATTTTGGCTGCAGGCTTGCGCCAATTTTTTTCCTGCCTGGGAAATCAAATCACTGGTAATACACCATGCTGAGGGGTAGGGGTAGGCCTATAGGACATGGACGCGGGCGAGGACGCGGAAGCCCAAGTCAGGGTGTGGGCACAGGCCGAGCCAGTGTGGTGGCCAGGGGTAGAGGCAGGGCCAGACCGAATAATCCACCAACTGTTTCCCAAAGCGCCCCCTCGCACCATGCCACCCTGCACAGGTCAAGGTGCTCTACGGTGTGGCAGTTTTTCACAGAGACGCCTGACGACCGACGAACAGTGGTGTGCAACCTTTGTCGCGCCAAGATCAGCTGGGGAGGCACCACCAACAGCATGCGCAGGCATATGATGGCCAAGCACCCCACAAGGTGGGACGATGCCCGTTCACCGCCTCCGGTTTGCACCACTGCCTCTCCCCCTGTGCCCCAACCTGCCACTGAGATCCAACCCCCCTCTGAGGACACAGGCACTACCGTCTCCTGGCCTGCACCCACACCCTCACCTCCGCTGTCCTCGGCCCCATCCAGCAATGTCTCTCAGCGTAGCGTCCAGACGTCGCAAGCGCCACAGTTTGAGCGCAAGTACGACGTCACGCACCCGCACGCTCAAGCGTTAAACGTGCACATTGCAAAATTGATCAGCCTAGAGATGCTGCCGTATAGGCTTGTGGAAACGGAGGCTTTCAAAAGCATGATGGCAGCGACGGCCCCGCGCTTCTCGGTTCCCAGTCGCCACTACTTTTCCCGATGTGCCATTCCAGGCCTGCACGACCACGTCTCCCGCAACATTGTATGCGCCCTCACCAACGCGGTTACTGCCAAGGTCCACTTAACAACAGACACGTGGACAAGCACAGGCGGGCAGGGCCACTATATCTCCCTGACGGCACATTGGGTGAATTTAGTGGAGGCTGGGACAGAGTCAGAGCCTGGGACCGCTCACGTCCTACCCACCCCCCGAATTGCGTGCCCCAGCTCGGTGCTGGTATCTGCGGGGGTGTATGCTTCCTCCACTAAACCACCCTCCTCCTCCTACGCAACCTCTGTCTCGCAATCAAGATGTGTCAGCAGCAGCACGTCGCCAGCAGTCGGTGTCACGCGGCGTGGCAGCACAGCGGTGGGCAAGCGTCAGCAGGCCGTGCTGAAACTACTCAGCTTAGGAGAGAAGAGGCACACGGCCCACGAACTGCTGCAGGGTCTGACAGAGCAGACCGACCGCTGGCTTGCGCCGCTGAGCCTCCAACCGGGCATGGTCGTGTGTGACAACGGGCGTAAGCTGGCGGCGTCTCTGCAGCTCGGCAGCCTCACGCACGTGCCATGCCTGGCCCATGTGTTTAATTTGGTGGTTCAGCGCTTTCTGAAAAGCTACCCCCACTTGTCATACCTGCTCGGAAAGGTGCGCCGGATCTGCGCACATTTCCGCAAATCACACACGCACGCTGCCACCCTGCGGACCCTGCAACATCGGTTTCATCTGCCAGTGCACCGACTGCTGTGCGACGTGCCCACACAGTGGAACTCTACGCTCCACATGTTGGCCAGACTCTATGAGCAGCGTAGAGCTATAGTGAAATACCAACTCCAACTTGCGCGGCGCAGTGGGAGTCAGCCTCCTCAATTATTTACAGAAGAGTGGGCCTGGTTGGCAGCCATCTGCCAGGTCCTTGGAAAATTTGAGGAGTCTACCCAGGTGGTGAGCGGCGATGCTGCAATCATTAGCGTCACCATTCCTCTGCTATGCATCTTGAGAAGTTCCCTGCAAAGCATAAAGGCAGACGCTTTGCGCTCGGAAACAGAGCCGGGGGAAGACAGTATGTCGCTGGATAGTCAGAGCACCCTCCTGTCTATATCTCAGCGCGTTCAGGAGGAGGAGGAGGAGCATGAGGAGGATGAGGAGAAGGGGGAAGAGACAGCTTGGCCCACTGCTGACGGTACCCATGCTGCTTGCCTGTCATCCTTTCAGCGTGTATGGCCTGAGGAGGAGGAAGAAGAGGAGGAGGAGGAGGATCCTGAAAGTGATCTTCCTAGTGAAGACAGCCATGTGTTGCGTACAGGTACCCTGGCACACATGGCTGACTTCATGTTTGGATGCCTTTCTCGTGACCCTCGCGTTACACGCATTCTGGCCACTACGGATTACTGGGTGTACACACTGCTCGATCCACGGTATAAGGAGAGCCTTTGCACTCTCATTACCGAAGAGG
Source organism: Eleutherodactylus coqui (assembly GCF_035609145.1). Classification (NCBI taxonomy): domain Eukaryota; kingdom Metazoa; phylum Chordata; class Amphibia; order Anura; family Eleutherodactylidae; genus Eleutherodactylus; species Eleutherodactylus coqui. The sequence goes on from NC_089838.1 coordinate 75,389,961, forward strand.
AAAGGGGTTCGAGAATGATGCTATACCACAGGGCGCTGGTGGACAAACTGATGGTAAACTTCCCATCCGACAGCGCTAGTGGCAGAAGGCGCAGTTCCGAGGGCCAGGTAGCAGGGGAGGCGCAGAGATCAGGCAGCATGTACAGCGCAGGCAGGGCAACATTCTCCAAGACCTTTGCCAGCTTTATGGCTCCCCAGCAAGACTGTGTCACCGCTCCCCAGTCAAGGCTGAGTCAGCGGGAGCACTGTAAAAGGATGGTGAGGGAGTACGTAGTCGATCGCACGACCATCCTCCATGACGCCTCTGCCACCTACAACTACTGGGTGTCGAAGCTGGACACGTGGCCTGAACTCGCGCTGTATGCCCTGGAGGTGCTTGCTTGTCCTGTCTTGTCAGAGAGTGTGTTTAGTGTGGCTGGGGGAATCATCACGGATAAGCGTACCCACCTGTCAACCGACAGTGCCGACAGGCTTACACTCATCAAGATGAACAAAGCCTGGATTTCTTAGACTTCTCTTCTCCACCAGCGGACAGCAGCGATACCTAAGCAATACGTAGGCTGCACCCGCGGATGGAAGCATCGTTCTCTTTCACCATCCAAAACGGGGACATTTCTGCTTCATCAATCTGTGTATAATATTTCTCCTCCTCCTGCTCCTCCTCCTCCTCCTCCTGCTCCTCCTCCTGAAACCTCACGTAATCACGCCGAACGTGCAATTTTTCTTAGGGCCACAAGGCTCACTCATATAATTTTTCTAAACAATTTCTATACGTTTCAATGCTCTTAAAAGCGTTGAAACTTTAACTTGAACCAATTTTTCGTTAAACTGGGCTGCCTCCAGGCCTAGTTACCACTTAAGCCACATTAACCAAAGCAATTAATGGGTTTCACCTGCCCTCTTGGTTGGCCATGGCCAATTTTTCTGATGTACATTAGTACTGTTGATACAGCAATTTTTGTGGGCCCTCGCCTACAGTGTAATCAAATGAATTTTTAGCCCACCTGCATTACTGCTGACGTTACATCCGCTGTGTTGGGCAATGCAATGGGATATATTTATGTACCGCCGGTGGCTTCCTGGCACCCACCCATGCTGTGGGTCCACAGAGAATTATAAATGCATCTGTTTCCACATCTAAAGAACCCCAGTCAGACTGGGGCATGCAGTGTGGGCCGAAGCCCACCTGCATTAAGCACGACATTACTACCTCAGCTGTGTTGGGCAATGCAATGGGATATTTCTATGTACCGCCGGTGGGTTCCAGGGAGCCACCCATGCTGTCGGTCCACAGGGACTTCACAATAGGGAGTTGTACCTGCCTGTGTCTATGAATTAAAAACCGCGGTCTGACTGGGGCATGCAGACACCTTGACAGAATGAATAGTGTGTGGCACATAGGTTCCCCATTGCTATGCCCACGTGTGCAGCTCCTGATGGCGGTGGCACAGGATTCTATTTCTCATTGCTTCTGTACAGCATTGTGGGCTATCGCCCAGCCCCTTTTAAAGAGGGTCGCTGCCTAGCCGTGCCAACCCTCTGCAGTGTGTGCCTGCTTTTCCTCTGGCAGACGCACTTATAAATAGACATGAGTGTGGCGTGGCATGAGGGCAGCTGAAGGCTGGGCAGGGACAGTTTGGTGTGCGCTGTGGACACTGGGTCGTGGGGGGGGGGGTTGGTCAGCATGTAACCCAGGAGAAGTGGCAGCGGAGTGTCATGCAGGCAGTGATTGTGCTTTGTTGGAGGTAGTGTGGTGCTTAGCTAAGGTATGCATTGCTAATGAGGGCTTTTCAGAAGTAAAAGTTGTTGGGGGGGGGCCCACTCTTGCCGCTATTGTGGCTTAATAGTGGGACCTGTGAACTTGAGATGCAGCCCAACATGTAGCCCCTCGCCTGCCCTATCCGTTGCTGTGTCGTTCCCATCACTTTCTTGAATGGCCCAGATTTTCACACATGAAAACCTTAGCGAGCTCGGCGAAATACAAAAATGCTCGGGTCGCCCATTGACTTCAATGGGGTTCGTTACTCGAAACGAACCCTCGAGCATCGCGAAAATTTCGTCCCGAGTAACGAGCACCCGAGCATTTTGGTGCTCGCTCATCTCTAATGGTCACCAATTCATTTGAAATCTGGAAGGAAAATGTAGGTTCAAAACTTCCTCTATTCATATTTGCTGATTACTAGGTAGATAATTAATGAGATAGCCCATTTAATTGTGGCTGTCATCAAATAAAAGGGAATGTATTGTTAGAAAATGACCTAGAGTATAAAGGGGTGTCCAGCTGTAAACTATTTATGCCTCATCCTTAGGACAGGTCAAGTATAGTAGTACGACTTGGGTTGCTCAACTAAGAACTGCAGACAGTACACTCATGTATTGAGCTAATTTTTGCAGGAAGCAGACAGCTAAATTGTTACTGCAATAGCCATGCTTGGTATTGCAGACCAAGTTCCTATTCACTTCAATGGGAATTTAACTTGCAATACCAAGCCTGGTGACTGTAATAGGAATGGAGCTGTTTGCTTGCTACCAAAAGCAGCTCAGTGCATGAGACCACTGGCCCAGTGAACAGCTGATCAGCGGGGATCTTAAATAAATGATCACGTCAATCTACTATTGCTAACTTGAGCTGAAGATAGACCATTAATAGTTTACAAGTGACAACCCCTTTAAATCACAATATTGTATGTTAATGTTTTATTGTGAATTTAATTCTTAAGGTAGGCTGACACGTCCTGTTATGTAGAGATCACTTTTCATACATAAGCTCATTATCATCATCAGACAGGATTGCAATGAAAAACCAGGTGATGTTCACAGTTCACTTTCTCCCCCTCCCTGCACAGTGACCACTGCAAAAGTCATGGAACATGCCAACAACACTACAACATGGGTGGTCTCCAGTTAGCGAACATGTGGATTCTTGCATTGCAGTTTGTAAGATGCATTGGAAAAAGCTAAAGGGTTATCTCCAAGACTCCCACTGATAACCCCTTTCCTGACACTATCTATGTAGATCACGGCATATAAAGGGTTCACAGAGGGGGTTGCTTTTTCTACTATTAGGCCTCGGTCAGACGGACGCTTTTTCGCGCGATTTGCGCATGCGCATGCGTCCGGCGATTTTATAAAACCATTGCTTAGCAATGGTATCGGACACATGAGCGCTTTTTATGCGCTCGTCCGATAAATTAGAGAACAGAAATAGCAGATCGCACCTATCTGCGATTCCTGTTCTCTTCTCTATATGCGCTCAATGGGGCTGGCGGCAGCAGCGCCGACCCCATTGAGGACATATAGTAGACAAATCATTCTCCTCTGCCGCAGCTGTAACAGCTGTGGCAGAGAAGAATGATGTTTGCCCATTGAATTCAATGCAGCCGGCAATACAGCCGGCTCCATTGAAAGCAATGGGCTGCCAGCGATCGCACAATGAATTTTCAGGAAGGGCTTAAAAATATAAGCCCTTCCCTGCAATTCATCCAGAAATGTGTAAAAACAAAAAAAATATATATACTCACCTGGTCCCGGCAGACGGAGTTCAGCCGCGGCCGCCCGGCAGTTCTCCTGAACTGCTCTGAGTAGTATTCAGCAGCTGGGGATTTAAAATCCCCGCCTGCTGAATGAGCTGCCTCTGATTGGTCACAGCCTCACCAATCAGAGGCAGATCTCACTTACCAATTCATGAATTCATGAATGGGTGAGTGAGTGCTGCCTCTGATTGGCTCAGCGCAGGGACCAATCAGGGGCAGCTCTCAGCTGAATGACAGCTGAGAGCAGTTTTTTCGGGCGATTTTTCAGCCCCGGTCACGCGATTTGCAGATGCGCATCCGTTATGCGATCCGCAAATCGCGGGAAAAAACGCCCGTGTGACTGAGGCCTTACTATTCAAATAAAATGAAAATCCCAAATATTTGGTATCATCGTATCCGTAACGTCTCGTGCAACAAATTGAATGCACTTTTTATTCTGCACGGCAAAAAGGGTAAAAAAAAAACTGGGGCAAAATGCTTATTTTAAAAATAAGCATTTTGCATCCCAAAAAAAGCAATAAAAGTGATAAAAAACAGCTGATACCCATAATAACTACAGCTTGTCTAGCAAAAAACAAACTCTCACAGAGCTCCATTCATAAAAAAATAAAAAAGTTATAGGACTTTGAATGCAGTCATTTAGAAAAAAAAATAATTTAAGAAAAAAGGGGTTTTATTGCGGAAAAGTGGAAAAACCTAAAAAAAAAATAAGAATTTTTGTATTGTTGCAGTCGTACCTACACACAGAAAAAATATATTATGTCTAGAGATGAGCGAGCATACTCGTTAAGGCCTTAGTCAGACGGGCGTTTTTTCGCGCGATTTGCGGATCGCATGACGGATGCCCATCCGCAAATCGCGTGACCGGTGCCCGAAAATCTGCTCCTAGCCGCGTTTCATTAGAAACCGGCCGGAGCTGTCCAGCGCATTGCATTCAATGGAGCGGCAATACAGCCCGCTCCATTGAAAGCAATGCGCTGCGGGCGAGTGTGGGATGAATTGTCGGGAAGGGCTTAAATATATAAGCCCTTCCCTGCAATTCATCCAGAAAAGTGTTAAAATAAAGAATATATATATACTTACTTGCTCCCGGCAGCCGGAGTTCCGCGCGGCCGGCCTGCAGTGGGTGTGAAGGGGGTGTGAGCGCTGAGCCAATCAGGGGACAGGTCTGACTCACACCCCCTTCACACCAACTGCAGTACGGCCGCACGGAACTCCGGCTGCCGGGAGCAGGTGAGTATGTATATATTTTTTATTTTAACAGTTTTCTGGATGAATTGCAGGGAAGGGCTTATATATTTAAGCCCTTCCCGACAATTCATCCTGCGCTCGCCGGCAGCCCATTGTTTTCAATGGAGGCGGCTGTATTGCCGGCTCCATTGAATTCAATGCGCTGGACAGCTCCAGCCCGTTTCTAATGAAACGCGGCTAGGAGCAGATTTTTCGGGCGATTTTTTTAGCCCCGGCCACGCGATTTGCGGATGCGCATCCGTCATGCGATCCGCAAATCGCGCGAAAAAACGCCCGTGTGACTAAGGCCTAATACAGAAGCAGCAAATTTTCATTTGATTAAGATGGCATGGCACAGAAAGTTATGTTATCTCAATCCACTAAAATGTATTGCTCTCTGATCTTAACACCACAAAACCCATTGAAAAGTAATTCAAAGTGTAAATAAACCACCATGATAGCAGGGCACACTGATATCATATCACATTAAGGGTCCATTTAAATCTGCAGATTGGTCATTTGAAGGAGCAAACAATAACAAAGTTTGCTTGGGCAGCCCATTTATACAGGCAGATGCATTGTTGTCTTGTTCAACTGAGAAATCCTTCAGTTGTTTACATTCATTGTATAAGTGAATGAGAACCACTAAAAAAATCTATTTTGAAACCGAACGACTAGTGAATGAGCCAACGATGATTTTTATGCCTGCATAAAATGAACAATGAAAAAACAGCGGATGATTTATCGCTCATTTTTGCTTGTTTGAACAATTTTTTGAACGTTGATCATTCTGTGTAAAAGAGACTTAAAAGTCAGGCTAAAGAAAAATATTTCCAACTTTCTTACCAAATGCAACCTCTGCACATACCACTTGCAGGATCAGTTTCTCCTATTTCATTATCCGCACAATTAGTCTCTCCAAGCCAACAATGCTCTGCAGTGTAATCCAAGCTGATGCCATAAATGTTCTGCTCTGCTTGTAAAAATATCCTCTAACTGTATAATATTAAGTTGGTGACAGGATAGACTTAATAACACATCTACAACTTTTCTTGCACCCGAGTCCTATTGTTTTACAGTATATTCAAAAGTGCCCGAACAAATAAGTTTACACAGCATGCCCAAGTATTAATAAAGTTTAAGAAACATGCAAGATATTATCAAAGGAAAAAAAATGAATGATATGCATAAAGCTTACACATTATCAGTAGATATACAGAGTCTCAAAAGTGTTGAAACACTGATATAGAATATAAACCATTTGGCAGATAAGTACAAGCTGCGGGGGAAGCAGGAAACTGCCATCTTGCATGCAGCTCAGATTTTTTTCCAATGGGCATGTAGGTGTGTGATATATCAACCTGGCAGAGAATTTTACCAGGAAAACAACGGTGTGCTTCATTTTCTCATAATTTTAACACAGTGATTTTTTTTCATTACAGCTAATGTGAAAGATGGTTTTATCTTAAGCAGAACTTGTTGAGATGGTCCTTATGTCAGATGAACAAAGCACACCTGTCATTGCCACAGTGAAATTGCCAAACTTCTTTCCAAATTTCAGATTTTGTTGTTGATAAACCAAAATTGGATGACCAAAAATAGGTACTGATGAAGCATCAGCAACTGCTGTTCTGGCTTCATTCAGCAGAAGCCCACAATGTAGCACTTTTCTGTCTCAACAATATGGGATTAGCCATGCCTGAATACAGCAAATTATGTCTATGCATAAATGGCATCCTTACAAATTGCAGATGCTGCAACACCTGACTGAGGATGATTTTAACAGGTTCTGCTTGAGATAATGCCATCATTCACATGTTTAATTAAACAGTTTTCACTGTTTGTCTTATGCAGCTTCTACATATCACTGTATATAGACACTAAAGTCTAAAGGCCCATTTAGACCCAATGATTCTCGTTCAAAATTGCATGAAAGTACTTGGATGAAAATGGAAAAATTAACCAGAGACAGCATGGGTTTGTAACAAACAATTCATGCCAGACTAATCTAATTTCCTTCTATGACAGAATCGCCGACTGCATTGATCAGGGAAATGCAGTGGATATAATATATCTTGACCGTTTAGCTTGCAAAAAAAAAAGGCTGAAAGGAGACTTAATAGCTGTCTACAAATATCTGAAGGGCTGTCACAGTGCAGAGGGATCAGCCCTAGTCTCATTTGCATAAGGAAAGACTAGAAGCAATAGGATGAAACTGAAAGGGAGGAGACACAAATTAGATATTAGAAAATACTTTCTGACAGTGAAGGTGATCAATGAGTGGAACACGTTACACGGGAGGTGGTGAGTTCTCCATTAATGGAAGTGTTCAAACGAAGGCTGGACACATATCTGTCTGTGAGGATTTAGTGAATCCTGCTCTGAGCAGGGGGTTGGACTCGATCAACCTGGATGTGCCTTCCAACTCTACCATTCTATTATTCTTTGAAAATTCGCTCAAAGCTGTCTTTTGCATGAGAATCGTTGGGTCTAAATGCACAGACATGGTGCAGTTTTTATTAACGATTCGCTCATTGTTGTCTTTCAGCAAGCAGAAAGACAACTATGAGTCTTATCAGGACCGCGTGCTGAGTTCTCAGTGGGATACTGCTGATACTATTGTTTCAGCTGGTATCCCTCTTGGAGAACATAGCAGAAGTTTGCAGAAGACAAGTGGTCCAGCTGTCTTCTGTATACCCCGCTCAGAGTGCTCAGCCGTATAGTGTGTATAGTGAGTGCTCACTGAACACAACTGGAGTATGCAGAAGACAGCGCTCCAGCTGTGTTCTGCATACCCCTCTCGGAGCACTCAGCTGTCTGCAGGTACGTCCGTCTCCTTCCTGCAGGCCTTAGACAGCGATTCCATGTCCTAATTCCACAAAATATATAGATTTATGCAATTATTAACAAGACTGATATACCATAATAGAGAGGATCCGTCAGCTCTCTTAACATGGCTGTTTTGGTAAATGCTTGAATTCCCAGTGAAATACTAATTCTGGAGCTCACAGCTCTGCATGGTGTAGTTCCTTTGTAATTCCTCCTAGAAATTTGTAAATAAATCTACCATTAGATTTTACCATTCCCGTTGTCAAAAGGGTGTTTCCATACATAGTCTGTAACTATGAGCAATGATTGGACAATATCAGATTAACACCCAGTTGTATATTAATTCATATATTTTTAGGAGGAATAACAGAGGAAAAGCGCAGTGTAGTGTTCTAAGGAAAGATGATCTGGTATTACTAATACATGGAATACACAGGTATTTACTAAAACAGACATGTTTGGAATGGTGACAGGTCTTCTTTAAAACAACCCTCCAGACCTGGAGAAACAAAGATCGCCATACCCCCTTCCCTGATTGCTGATGCATATTGAGTATTAGTATGCATCATTAGTCAAAGGCTGGTCTCACATGGATGGGTCGGATTCCGCATGCGCAGCCTGCAGCGGAAACCGGCTCTGTCCCCGGGCCAGCAACCCCACGTACCATATTTTCTCTGTGCTGCGGATGACTGTGGATGCTTGCCGTTGGTCATGTACAGTACAGATTTTTTTAATTAAATATTTGTTTTTCATGCGCTGATGCTAGGCAATTACGTGGGTAACTGTGGCCTATACAGAATGTCAATTGCGGAAAGACCACGGTTCGGATGGCTTCCATTAACTTCAATGGAAGCAGTCCATGTGAATTCCGCACAAAACAGATCATGCTGTGATTTATTTTCCACTCGTGGATATCGGATATGTGAATGTTCTATCTTTGTAATTTGTGTGAAATGTCATGGATTGTTCGCTTGGCCGACAATCATGGATTCCGCAATTCAAATCCGGTCATGTAGACCGGCCTAAGACACTATTCCTGCTTTGATTCCACATGAGCAGTACTAGCCAGTCAGCAGCATGTACTGTTCTAGACTACTGATGCATACTAAGGCCTCAGTCACACGGGCGCCCGTACACCGGCGCTGATGCGCCCGTGTGACTGCAGGAAGGAGACAGACGTACCTGTAGACGGCCGTCTCTCTGCAGCGCCGGAGGAAAGAACACATGACCGGCAATGAAGCCGGTCACATGTTCTTTCCTCCAGCGCTGCAGAGAGACGGCCGTCTGCAGGTACGTCCGTCTGCTGATGTCAGTCACACGGGCGCATCGTAAATATAAATATAAAATGGGTAACTTTTATACCTTCCAATAAAACTTTTCTGTGAACAAAAATACATTGAAACTTTAGTAACAAAACTGATGAAGCAGTTTTTACTTCTAAAACTGCATTTGTTTACAATTAGCTTTAGTTTTGGAGCGTATACCTATTAGATCTTGAAGCACTGTTATAGGTTAGACAGAGAAAAAAAATGTTTCATTTATTTTTTTCATTCTGTTGTTTTGTAAGAAATACTCAGGATTGTTTGTGGTTTTATCCTCCTTTTACTTAGTTGACAACTTTTGTTTATCTCTTTTCACTTGTTCATTCCAGTGGAACAAATTGGCTAGATTAGGTGTCCTCATATGACTTTTAGAAGAAATTCATGTTTGCACAGTGCATTTGGGAAATCATTCTACAGTTGCTATACTTTACAGAATGACAACTATTGCTAGCTCTTTAATACTGCAACATCAAAAACTATATTGAGTTTTAGTATTAAAAATGTAATGAGAATGATCATATTCATAGTAACGTAAGATGATGGAACAACATGGAAATATTTAATCAAAACAGAGATATTTTATTTACTTATTTGTGGACAAAAACATTAGTAAGGGCTCATTTACACAGGCGTTAGTCAGTTAATTTATTATATTTCTCTGTTTCCTTAAAGGAGCAGAGAAATAGAAACGGAATTAAATAGTTTAGTTTTGTTTCACATTGATTTCAATGGGTTTACATTTCCAGCGCAAATATTTCCACTTATTTTTGTTTAATTCCACTGTTTCATTTTCGTTTTTCAAATGGAACACATAGTGCAGTCAACTGCGCTATTCGAGTTATATCCCTGTTCAAAAACACTCTGCCTTTGTTGTTTCTCTTGGTCAAAGTATACAAAAATCCTTTTTTTTTGTTGTTTTTTAATCGAGCACTCTTTATTAATTTTCCTTGTAATACAAACTAAAAAAGAAGTAAAGGTTAAAATAAAGAATAAAAAATCCTACCATGTGTCCCACCCTCTCCATACACCCTCGTATCATCTTAACAAAAAAATGCATTTCTATACATAACTGCATCAAAACAAATACATAAATCACAATTACACAACAATAAGGCCGCCTGCAGACAGCCGGGTCGGATCCGGCTGCGAGAATTCACGCAGGGACCAGCGCGGCACTCACTTCTCCCGCAGCTCCGGCTCTTTGATGTGCCGGCTGCCAGCCAGCTGGTGCATGCGCAGAGCGAGGCCCGCACAGAAATAGAGCATGCTGCAATTTGTTTGCCGCACGTGATTTCACACGGACAAATCGCGGCCGTATGCCTAGGATTGTGTTTTCTAACGCTATCCTATGGCAGCTTCCACAGGCGGAAATTCTGCGGGAAATCCCGCCGCGGAATTTCTGCCCTTGTGCAGGGGGCCTAAAAAGGAGGAAAAAAAAGAGCAAAATAAAATTGTAACCATAAACAGTAAACAATCAAAATATAGCTAAACGCATATATGGTTCAACAGCAAGTCAACAGCAAGGCGAACTAATCACCTTAATCAAAGAAAATAAGGAAAGGTCTAGATGATCCAAGCGCAGGGACCAAATATCTTCCAGTTTCTGAACTGATCCACATTTCAGGTATATATAGTGTTCCATAATTGTATTACAGTTCACTTTATCAATAAAGTCTTCCATTATTGAAACAGACTCTTGGAGCCACCTTTGCACAATGAGTTTCCTAGCTATGTAAAGCATACATGGAAGAGCCAATCTGGAGGCTTCCGCCTCAAGCAAATTTATCAAATCTACCACTTATCTCTAAAATAACTCCAATTGTAGACAATGCCATAACATATTTATTATGTCCACATTCTGGATCTTACACCAAATACAGAGGGGAGAGCCCAGCAAGCTTATATTATAGAGAGCATCAAAGATAAAAAAAGGAGGGTGGAGCAAGATCCATTGAGATTTATGAAATGATTCTGGAGTACATAAAATGTGTTTCAAATGATGGAGGTGCTGCCAACCAGATAACACTCCACCATGGTGGGCATGAGTATAGCGAAAGAAAATGTGATGAAATACACTCAGCTAGTTGAAAGTTAAAGGGGTTGTCTCGCGGCAGCAAGTGGGGTTATACACTTCTGTATGGCCATATTAATGCACTTTGTAATGTACATCGTGCATTAAATATGAGCCATACAGAAGTTATTCACTTACCTGCTCCGTTGCTAGCATCCCCGTCGCCATGGCTCTGTCTAATTCTGACGTCTTCTGGCGTTTTTAGACGCGCTTGCGCAGTCCGGTCTTCTGCCTGGTGAATGGGGCCGCTCGTGCCGGAGAGCTGGTCACCGCGTCGTCATCGTAGCTCCGCCCCGTCACGTGTGCCGATTCCAGCCAATCAGGAGGCTGGAATCGGCAATGGACCGCACAGAGCCCGTGGTGCACCATGGGAGAAAACCGCAGTGCATCCCTGGGAAAGGACCGGTGGCCATCTTAGGGAGAAGATTTTTAAAACTTCATATTTCGTCAGATCGGTGAGTAGCAAGCGGTTTAAAAACCGTTTTAAATTGCTATTTTATGCCGGGGGGGGGGTGACAGGGGGAATGGGCTAATGTAAAATTTTGATGTTTGCCGCGAGACAACCCCTTTAAGGTCCAAGATGCAATAGTGAAAGCATTTCCTTTTTATTTAACAACATAGAGAACCAGCAAGTGAATACGCGTTTCGGAGACGAATCCCTACGTCAGTTCGGCTGGATTAAACATGACAGGATGTCTGCGGGTGACACAATTCCAAAGGTTTTTGGATGTGCGAAAAGTCCTGCATGTGACAGGGAGGAAAGAGGTGCTTCAGCAAGAAGTGCAACAAACATACATTATGGTGCCTTTAGTGAGGGCTGCAAAAAGATGGTGTCAGAGTCTTTAAACTATTTTTTTTTGTTTTCATCTTGTTCTAATCCCACATACTCAATCATCTTGATCAATATTTCTAATAAAAATGATATAGGAGTATGGTCAGATATAAATTCACTAATCTTGCTGTCCCTTCGCCCAGGTTATTAGTTCAGTAAACAAAATAATCTGTCCTGGACCCAGTATCATGAACTTTAGACAAATACAATATGTGAATTTTCTTTCCACAGGATTCTGTAATTGCCATGGATTTACTAGAGAAAGTACTTCCATAAACCAGGTTCATGCCATCATTTCTTCTTCGTTGAGTAGTTAACTTGGGGGGGGGGGGGGGGGACTGAAACAGATATTTTGCTACCTTAAAGGGGTTCTGTCACTAAAAAAGAAAAATGCTATACTTATCTATTCCTCCCCATCAGTCTACTTACCAGATCTTTACCTCCCTTATCTTCTCCTGTCTCCTGCAGTCCAGGGGTCACTTCAGCTCCAGCTGCCTGATTCTTCTCCTTCCTGTGAGATTACGTACATTAGGTTGGCAGTCTGCCAATGTACGTTATGTCACAGCTCCCAGGCCAGCAGGAGGACTACCTATCTTCTTCAGAGATTGCTCATGCGGGCTGTCTCGGAAATAGATTACAATTCCTTCCTAGGCAGTGAAGCTGCAGCACAGGGATGTGACCTTAACTGACCCAGCAGGAAGGAGTTTGTGATGAGCAGCCTTCATAACAAGTTGGGCCCAGCCTGCAGTGAGCTGACCTGGGGCACTGGAGAAGCTCAACCAGGAGAAGAGGTGATAAGGAGACCGACAGGGAAGGAATAGGTAAGTTTAGATAATTGTTCTTTTAATGACAAAACCCTTTTAATGAAATCTCCCTAATAAGCTTACACTGTTTTATCTGCATGAACTAAATTTTCAAGAAAAACATAAAATTCTTCATTCTCTTTATAGCATCACTCAGGACATACAGAATAAATAACATGAAATCAAATTTTAGCAACGTCTGTATTCTCTCTATATTCTGTGGAAATAATATCATTATTTCCTTTTTTATTAAAAATGACTTTACCTTTCTTACACCTCACCACATCAAAAAACATGTAACAGAAAGTGATCAGAAAACCAAATGTTCTTCAACATGGTACAAATAGAAATTACAGGGCATCCCACAAAATGTAAGCCCTCATACAACTATGTCAACAGAAAAATAAAAAACTTATGGCTGTCAAAAGATGGTTGGCAGAAAAGAAAATGTTTTTGGAAAAAAAATAATTTTTTTTAGAAGCAGTACAGGAAAAAAAAAACACCCTCATATCTCTTTGAAACCCCAGTAATTCTAAGAATTTTTTAAATATAATTTTTGTATAGATTTATCAATAGTTTCTTTTATGTCCTCTGAAGTGGTTAAAATGTTTTTGCTGGGCTTGCTCCTTTGGGTAGCCTCAGATACAGTATACTTGACACATCTGCTGCTTTTGAGGTGCCAATTTATAGAAACATAGAATGGTAAAGTTGGAAGGGATCTCCAGGATCATCTGGTCCAAACCCCTGCACAGTGCAAGATTCACTAAATCATCCCAGACATTTATTTGTCTAGCCTTTGTTTGAACATTTCCATTGAAGGAGAACTCACCACCTCCCATGGTAAACTGTTCCACCCATTGATCCCCCTCACTGTGAGAAAGTTTTTTTTCTAATATCTAATTTGTGTCACCTTCCTTTCAGTTTCATTGCATTGCTTCTAGTCTTTCCTTTTGCAAATAAGAATAGGGATGATTCCTCTGCACTGTGACAGCCCTTCAGATGTATGTAGACTTCTAAACCTTCCCAGATCCTTTAACCCTTCCTCATAGGGCATGAATCACATGAATGGGGGTGCCCAGAACTGGACACAGTATTCCAGATGAAGTCTGACTAAGGAAGAGTAGAGGGGGATAATTACCTCTCGTGATCTAGACTTTATGCTTCTCTTAATACATCCCAGAATTGTGTTTGCCTTTTTGGCTGCTGCATCAAATTGTTGACTCATGTTCAGTCTATGATCTATTAGTATACCCAAGTCTTTTTCACATGTGCTGCTTAGCCCAATTCCTCCCCTTTTGTATGTGCTTTTTTTCATTTTTCTTGCCCAGATGTAGGACTTTGCATTTCTTCTTGTTAAATACCATTCCGTTAGTCGCCGCCCACTGTTCAAGCTTTTCTAGATCTTTTTGAATTCTTTCTCTCTTTCTTAGTGTTTGCTATCCCTCCTAGCTTTGTGTCATTGGCAACTTTGATCAATTTCCCTAGAATCAATGCCCTTCTCCAGATCATTTATAAAAATATTGAACAACACTGGGCCGAGGACAAAGCGTTGTGGTACCCCACTTGATATATTCTTCCATGGAATGTGCAACCATTTCGGACCACTCTTTGAGTACGATCACTCAGGCAGTTGTGAATAAACCGAACAGTTGCCTTGTCAATCCCGTATTTGGTAATTTTTCCAATAAGTATGGTATGAGATACTTTGTCAAATGCTTTATTAAAGTCAAAATATACTATATCCACTGCATTTCCCTGATCAGTGCAGTCAGTGATTCTGTCATAGAAAGAAATTAGATTTATCTGGCATGACTTATTTACAAACCCATGCTGGATCTGGTTAATTACTCTATTTTTATCCAAGTACTTGCATACATGCTGTTTAATAATTTGCTCATAGATCTTTCCCAGTATAGAAGTTAGGCTCACAGGCATGCAGTTTTCTGGATCCACCTTCTTCCCTTTTTTGAAAATAGGGAAAACATTTGCCCTTTTCCAATCTTCTGGGACTTCTCCTGTTCTCCAGGAATTTTCAAAGTTCACAACGAGTGGTTCAGCAATTTCATCCACTCTTTCCTTTAGTATCCTAGGATGTAAATCATCTGGACCTTGAGACTTGAATTCATTTATATTAGCTAAGTGTTCCCTCATCATCTCTCTGCTTATAGGTAGCCTGCAGTCTTTTATTCCCCCAATATCACAGGGAAGATCAGTTGGTGTTCCATCTACGTTCTGTGGGAAAACAGATGCAAGATAGGAATTTAAAAGTTTGGCCTTCTCAACATCATTCTTAACCAATTCACCATTTTCATGTTGTAAGCATCCAATATAGAGATGAGCGAGCATGCTCAGATAAAGCAGTTACTCGAGCGAGTAAGCGGCGGGCGACATGGGGTAGCGGGGGGAGAGTGAGCACGCTCAGACCAGTAAGCAGTTTCTCGAGAAGAACAATGCTCGCTCGAGTAACTGCTTTATCTGAACGTGCTCGCTCATCTCTAATCCTGTTACTTGTGCTGCTGAGACATGTTGTACTATTGTGATTCCAGCAGCACAGCACTCTCAGGGTTAAGGATTGAGCTGGCTGGGTGTGGTACTTCCTGCTAGCCAATCCCCTGGATCTGTGCCCCCATATAAACCCAGCTCCTGGTCAGTCACTGTATGGCCACTAAGGTGAGCAGTCATGAATGCTTGTCTGGTGAAGTTTGCAGTGTGACTTGGTTTATGTCCGTTTGTACGTTTAAATTCTGTCAGTTTTGTGTTAGGTTGCTGTGTGTCCTGCAATCTGTGTCCTGTCCTGTTGCAGCGTGTGGTGAACTGTGTCGGGTTCGGCTGGACTCCTGGTTAGTGTAGGGACTAGCAGTATAACCAGGAGCCGTGACGTGGCCTGCTAGCTTTCAACGTCTTGTACAAAATGTCAACTAATACCTGGAATTTATATTCAGCTTCCTATCTGTTACTAGTGGTTGCATGCTGTATGCGGTGTATTCTGGGTCTGTCATGTGGCATGTGAATGCATCCTGTTCTGGTGCGTGGCTCCTAGGATCAGCTAGGGCCTAGATCCGAAGACCGCTGGGCTGCCCTTATTGGGGCAATGTCCCCGCTTAGGTAGCGCCAGTTCTACCTCCTTATAGCCAGGGCCAGTTGCATGAAACCCGTGGGTGTCCCCCTTTGGTCACGATCGTGTGGGTCCCGTGCTTTGCCTGCCCACACGATCGTAACAAATCCAATAGTATCTTTGACTTTTCTTTTGCTTTTGACATACCCCCAAAATCCTTTTTATTGCTTTTGGCCACTGTTGCAAACCTCAATTCATTATTAGCTTTAGCTTTTCTGACACTTGCCCTACAGTTTCCGCAGACTGCATTATATTCTTTTTTAGATATTCCCCCCCCCCCCCCCTTTCCATTTGATAAAAATATTTTAATTCCTTTTTACATGTGTGCAATTTCTGTGTTTATCCATCCTGGTCTCTTTAAATGCTTCTCATTCTTCCTTCTTTTAGGGATTGTTAACGATTGTGAATCTCATTTTGCAATATTTCCCAACCTTCTTGGACATTTCTGTCCTTCAGAACATCCAGCCATTTGATTCCTCCTACCCTCTTTCTGAGTTCATTGAAATCTGCCTTTCTGAAATGCAACCTTGAGGTCTGAGTTTTCTCAGATCTTCCTCCCCTTTTTAATCCAAAATTCAAGGATAGCATGATTACTGCCTCCTAAGGTCCCAGCCACCCTTCTTCTGCAACCATTTCCTCCCTGTTGGTAAGAATTAGGTCCAAGATAGCAGATCCCCTTGTTTTCTCTTCTACCTTTTGGAAGCTAAAGTTGTCAGCAAGAGTGGATAAGAATTTGTTGAATCCATTACTTTTACCTGGGAGAGATTCCCAACGAATGTCTGAATAGTTAAAATCTCCCATGATCACTATGTCATGCTTTTTTGAGAGCTTGGCCATTTGATATAGAAAGAGTTCATCAATCTCTTCTGCTTGTCCAGGCGGCCAATAGTATATTCTTACAATGTTATCCTTTCTGTTGTTCTCTCCTTGTATTCTTACCCAAACAGTTTCTACAGAACTACCATGCCCTGAAGCTTGAA
Source organism: Eleutherodactylus coqui (assembly GCF_035609145.1). Classification (NCBI taxonomy): domain Eukaryota; kingdom Metazoa; phylum Chordata; class Amphibia; order Anura; family Eleutherodactylidae; genus Eleutherodactylus; species Eleutherodactylus coqui. The sequence goes on from NC_089838.1 coordinate 75,406,675, forward strand.
TCTCCGTGGAGATGAATTTTTTTCCTAACATACAATGCAGTACTTCCTCCCCTTTTTTTGGGTCTGTTTCTTATAAATAAGTTGTATCCTTCAAGCCTTGTATTCCAATCATGTGTATCATTCCACCAAGTTTCCATGATACCTATGATTCGAACACGCTAATACTCGAACGAGTATCAAGCTCGGACGAGTACGTTCGCTCATCTCTACCTATGACATCATATTTCTCTTCCTGTGTTAGGAGCTCCAATTCTCCTTGCTTTGTTTCACAAGCTTAGTGAATTTGTGTAAAAAAAAATTTAGTTTGTGATCAGTGTGTGTGGACTCTGTGTCTTACTACACAGTTCTTTGTGGCCAAAGTCATTTCTTGCTGTACTGCTTTCTCCTCTGCTCTGTTCTTTGTGGGTAGAGTCATTTCTTGCTTTACCTATTTCTCCTCAGTTCTTTGTGGGTAGAGTCATTTCTTGCTTTACCTTTTTCTACTCAGTTCTTTGTGGGTAGAGTCATTTCTTGCTTTACCTCATTCTCCTCTGCTCTGTTCTTTGTGGGTAGAGTCATTTCTTGCTGTAGCTCTTTCTCCTCTGCTCTGTTTTTTGTGGGTAGAGTCAATTCTTGCTGTAGCTCTTTCTACTGTTCTGTTCTTTGTGGGTCGAGTCATTTCTTGCTGTACCTCTTTCTCCTTCTGATTCCCCTCTTGTTTTGTTTGCCCCAACAGTTTGGTTAGGTTTATTCATTTCTACATTTTATAGCATGTTGCTAGCAAGAGAAGAAAGTAGGGGAGGAAAAAAAACACACAAAAATGCTCTCCTGTATTCGTTACACTGCAATTACATTACCTTCCTCTCCTGCTATCTTTATCCTTGTGCCTTTCATTGTGTGCAATGTTCTCTAAGGTGGCTTTTACATGGGATGACTCATTGGGTACAGACGCCCAACAGGTCATCCTAGTAATAATTATTCCTGTGCTTTTACACAGGAAAGATCATCGTTCAGTGAATGTAGATGAAGCTGGCCAGGGATTGTTCCGACCTAACTGCCTCCATTCACAGTAAGCAGGCTGTCAACTGGCTGGTTGGGTGTGCTGATCCCTTTCTCAGTTTTCTGCATGCAGAAACTAAACAACAAACAAGAGGCAAATTAATTCTTGTTTGTCATTCTGTTGGGGCATTCATTTACACTGAATGATAATAGTTCAGATTCTCACTCGATGTAGGAATCTGAATGATATGTTTGCCCATTTAAAGGGGCACCATTGAACTCACTTCACACGGTTGTGTATGTCCCGCGTATTGCATGTGTATTTTTCATGTGCCTAAAATATGAACTACGCAGCAAATGCGCATCTACATTAGTATTTGCTGCATATGTTAAATCCCCATAGCCTATATTGGTGTGTATTTCATGCCAAAATAGGTAATGTTGCAGTTTTTTTTTAATGTGCAATATGTGTGTGAAAAAATAATGCAGATTTCAGTGGCCAAATAGAAATCAATGGGCTTTTAGCACCATGTATGACTTGCATGAAACAGGCATGTAATATGCAGGAAACATATGCCCTTGTTAGTGAGTCATTTCGTAAACTATATTCATGTTGTTGTGGATATGTATGGTTTTTTCAAAAAGAACAATGTGTAGTACTTTTAGGCCATCTAATTGAAATGTAAACTACAGACAAATGTCCTTCCAAGCCATAAATGGACATTGCTATTTCTCCTACCCTATTTTTTGCACTCCTACCCCTTCATAAATGTTTGTGTTTTGGTGCTTATTTACAGTTTTTTTCCCCCCTTTTCACTATAATACAATGTTCTTCTAACTCCTTTACTCTTTGTGATAGCAACACATAAAAATATATATGTCAGTACTGTTTTCATTTAAGTAGTGCTTTTGCTGTTTGAAATGTTTTTTAACACTCACCTCATCGAACATTCAGTATAGAAACTTCATGCAAAAGAACATAAGGTGACATCTACAGTGAATCAAGCAGCTAGTGAAGTAATGTGATTTTATAGGCAATAATTTAGAAAAAAAAGGTTGATTGCTAAAATGAAAGAAATAGCAAGGTCAATGGTGTTTCAGTGCTGTGAATATAGTTTTTCTAAGGACAAGAAAATCAGTTTTGTTTAGATAGTATATAAGCACAATTGAACTAAATGTGTGAATACAAAACTTTAAAATGGCATAATGTAGAACATCATGAAATATATCAACAGTTACATAACTTTTTCCTCCTTAGTTCTCCATTTTAAGGGAACATATTAGGCAACAGACATTTGTCATGATTAGGCCTCTGCCATCGTGTTACTATGGGAAAGGAATTACAAGTGAATTTTTGTGGCAAATACTTAGTGCAGTTTTTGAGACAAATGCAGCAGTGGATACTTTGCCAGTCTTTGCCTTATAATTTTCCTTTTCTTAGATTCACTCATAAATTTGGCCTAACAAAAAAAACACATCAACAATTGCAACAAAAACTGTGTGTGTGTGATTCCAGCCTCAGATGTGGCTAATGGTTAACCCCTTAACAACCAATTATATACATGTGTGGAATTTGTTGCAGGAGAGTAAGGAGCTGGCATAATATGGAGTGGAGTCTGTTCCATAGTGAGTGGGTGCAGGCTGTATAAAGCAGCTTACACCCATCAGCAATGCTTGTGATCATAGATAGCTACATTTGTATTCACTTGATTACTAAGATGCTGATGTCAGTGCTAAACTTTGCGTCTATGTTGTTTGTGGATGAAGGAGGCCTCAGTCAGCTCCCAGAATATAATTATGGGGTACCAGTGGGTTGCCATGGCAGTATGGAGCTTATTGAAGGCTCCCAAGCCTGTCATGAATTCCAGCCTATTAAAGGGGTTGTCCCACCAAAATAATGTATTCTCTATGGGAATAGAGAATGACTCACTGATCTATGCAGATACAATTGCTGGGGCCCTCACCAATCCTGAGAACGCCTGTCCGCATTGTGTCTGAATGAACCAAAAACTTTAAAAAAGTTTTCAATACATTATATGGTACATTAAATGACACCATCAAAAATATACAACTTGTATCTAGGGGAAAAATACTAACAAGGTTATGAGAATAGAAAAAAAAAGAGGTTGAAGCTTCTGGAAGATGAAAACTAAAGACAAAAGTGAAAAGCTAAAAAATGACAAGCCCTTAAGAGGGTAAATCAGGGATACAGTCTAATGGAGATGCAAATTTGAAGCCAGTATAAGTTCTAGGGGAGTGTAGGCAGTGATCTAAAGGACATAATCATCAAACAGTTTGAGTCAATAAACATATTTTGGCAAATTAACATGAACCATGCAACTTTGTTGCTCCTGCAAGGTTTAGTAAATCTGGGTAGTTTTAATTAAACAATCAGAAATACTTTGATTATCCATTTAATATTTTTCTTGGCGTGCATGCATGTTGCTATGGAGAGTACAATGGTGGTGAGACAAGATGAGAAAAATCAGTCATAGATATAAGCACAGTGGCTGACATTCCGTTATAAGAATCATATTCTGCAATTGCTGAAGACCTAATTTAAAATTAATTAATTTTTCTACAAGCAAGCCAAATCTATGGAGCATATCCATGGGGAATCATAAGTGCCACTGTGCTTACCCAGTGTGTGCATATTAAGGGTGGCTTCACACAAGCGTGCTTTTGTGTGTGCATACATGTGCACAAAAACACGCTTCTATTAGAAACAATGCATTCCCTATGGTGTGTTTACATGTCCGTGTTTTACAGGTGCATGCCTGTAAAGATAGGACATGCATACGCCATAGGGAATGCACGCATTGCCTTCAATAGAGCCACGGCTGCTGCCGGCAGCTCCATTGAAGACAATGGTCTGCCGACACCTCTGAATTGTTTTTCACGGAGGAGCTTTACATATAAGCTCTTCCCTGAAAAAGAAAAATTTTAGTGTATAAAAAAAAATGCATGCATTCTCTTCAATGGAGCCGCATCAATGGTATTCTCCCAATTTTTTCAATGGGGCTAGCGCTGCTGCCACTGGCTAATTGAAAACACTAGCGATATTACAGTGTTTTTCTTGCACTGCCAGGCAAGTGTTTTCACTTGCTCTCACAGAGCAAGAGAGAATAAAACGCCAGTGGGTGTGAGCCCTAAGGAAGAGTAGAGGGGGATAATTACCTCACGTCATCTAGACTCTAGGCTTCTCTTAATAAATCTCAGAATTATGTTTTCCTTTTTGGCTGCTGCATCAAATTGACTTATATTCACTCTATGATCTATTAGACTACCCAAGTCTTTTTCACATGTGCTGCTGCTTAGCCCAATTCCTCCCATTCTGTATGTGCTTTTTTCATTTTTCTTGCCCAGATGTAGGACTTTCAATTTCTCCTTGTAAAATACCATTATGCTGGTTGCCACCCACTGTTCAACCTTTCCTAGATCTTTTTGAATATTATCTCCCTCTTCCCTAGTGCTAGCTATCCCTAACTGAGTCATCAGCAAATTTAATCAGTTTCCCTCAAATCAATTCCCTACTCCAGATCATTTATAAAAATGCTGAATAACACTGGGCTTAGGACAGAGCCTTGTGGTACTCCACTTGATACATTCTTCCACTTGGATGTGCAGCCATCTATGACCACTCTTTCCATATGATCACTCAGTCAGTTGTGAATCCACCTAACAGTTGCCTTGTCAATCCCATATTTGGTTATTCAATAAGTATGGTATGAGATACTTTGTCAAGTGCTTTACTAAAGTCAAGATATACTATATCCACTGCATTTCCCTGTTCAACCCAATCAGTGATTCTGTCGTAGAAGGAAATTAAATTCATCTGGCATGACTTGTTTGTTACAAACCCATGCTGGCTCTGGTTAATTACTCCATTTTTATCCAAGTACTTGCATACATGCTGTTTAATAATTTGTTCAAAGATCTTTCCCAGTATAGAAGTCAGGCTCACAGGCTTGTAGTTTCCTGGATCCACCTTCTTCCCTTTTTTGAAGATAGGGACAACATTTTCCTTTTTCCAATCTTCTGGGACTTCTCCTGTTCTCCAGGAATTTTCAAAGATTATGGCGAGTGGTTCAGCAATTATCTCCACTGCTTCCTTAAGTATCCTAAGATGTAATTCATTTGGACCTTGAGACTTAAATTAATTTAAGTTAGCTAAGTGTTCCCTCACCATTAGAGATGAGCGAGCACCAAAATGCTCGGGTGCTCGTTACTCGGGACGAAATTTTCGCGATGCTCGAGGGCTCGTTTCGAGTAACGAACCCCATTGAAGTCAATGGGTGACCCGAGCATTTTTGTATATCGCTAATGCTTGCTAAGGTTTCCATTTGTGAAAATCTGGGCAATTCAAGAAAGTGATGGGAACGGCACAGCAACGGATAGGGCAGGCGAGGGGCTACATGTTGGGCTGCATCTCAAGTTCCCAGGTCCCACTATTAAGCCACAATAGCGGCAAGAGTGCCCCCCCCTCCCAACAATTTTTACTTCTGAAAAGCCCTCATTAGCAATGCATACCTTAGCTAAGCACCACACTACCTCCAACAAAGCACAATCACTGCCTGCATGACACTCCGCTGCCACTTCTCCTTGGTTACATGCTGCCCAACCACCCCCCCGCACGACCCAGTGTCCACAGCGTACACCAAAGTGTCCCTGCGCAGCCTTCAGCTGCCCTCATGCCACACCACCCTCATGTCTATTTATAAGTGCGTCTGCCATGAGGAGGAACTGCAGGCACACACTGCAGAGGGTTGGCACGGCTAGGCAGCGACCCTCTTTAAAAGGGGCGGGGCGATAGCCCACAATGCTGTACAGAAGCAATGAGAAATATAAATCTTTTCCACCGCCATCAGGAGCTGCACACGTGGGCATAGCAATGGGGAACCTATGTGCCACACACTATTCATTCTGTCAAGGTGTCTGCATTCCCCAGTCAGACCGCGTTTTTTTATAAATAGTCACAGGCAGGTACAACTCCGCAATGGGAATTCCATGTGCACCCACAGCATGGGTGGCTCCCTGGAACCCACCGGCTGTACATAAATGTATCCCATTGCAGTGCCCTGGACAGCAGAGCTAACGTCAGATTAAATGCAGGTGGACTTCGGCCCACAATGCATGCCCCAACCTGACCGGGCTTTTTAATTCATAGACACAGGCAGGTACAACTCCCTATTGTGAAGTCCCAGTGGACCCACAGCATGGGTGGCTCCCTGGAACCCACCGGCGGTACATAAATATATCCCATTGCAGTGCCCATCACAGCTGAGGTAATGTCATGTTTAATGCAGGTGGGCTTCGGCCCACACTGCATGCCCCAGTCAGACTGAGGTTCTTTAGAAGTGGACGCATGCACTTACAACTCCGTGTGGACCGACAGCATGGGTGGGTGCCAGGAAGCCACCGGCGGTACATAAATATATCCCATTGCATTGCCCATCACAGCTGAGGTAATGTCATGTTTAATGCAGGTGGGCTTCGGCCCACACTGCATGCCCCAGTCAGACTGAGGTTCTTTAGAAGTGGACACATGCAGTTACAACTCCGTGTGGACCGACAGCATGGGTGGGTGCCAGGAAGCCACCGGCGGTACATAAATATATCCCATTGCATTGCCCATCACAGCTGAGGTAATGTCATGTTTAATGCAGGTGGGCTTCGGCCCACACTGCATGCCCCAGTCAGACTGGGGTTCTTTAGAAGTGGACACATGCAGTTACAACTCCGTGTGGACCGACAGCATGGGTGGCTCCCTGGAATCCACCGGCGGTACATAAATATATCCCATTGCAGTGCCCAGCACAGCTGATGTAGCGTCAGCTTTAATGCAGGTGGGCAAAAAATTTATTGGATTACACTGTAGGCGAGTGCCCCAAAAAATTGGTGTACCAACAGTACTAATGTACGTCAGAAAAATTGCCCATACCCAACCAAGAGGGCAGGTGAAACCCATTAATCGCTTTGGTTAATGTGGCTTAATTTGTAACTAGGCCAGGAGGCAGCCCAGTTAAAATAAAAATTGGTTCAGGTGCAAGTTTCAATGCTTTAATGAGCATTGAAACGTATAAAAATTGTTTACAAAAATTATATGACTGAGCTTTGTGGGCCTAAGAAAAATTGCCCGTTCGGCGTGATTACGTCAGGTTTCAGGAGGAGGAGCAGGAGGAGAAGGATGAATATTATACACAGATTGATGAAGCTAAAAGGTCCACGTTTTTGATGGTGATAGAGAACAATGCTTCCATCCGCGGGTGCAGCCTACGTATTGTTTAGGTATCGCTGCTGTCCGCTGGTGGAGAAGAGAAGTCTGGGGAAATCCAGGCTTTGTTCATCTTGATGAGTGTAAGCCTGTTGGCACTGTCGGTTGACAGGCGGGTACGCTTATCTGTGATGATTCCCCCAGCCGCACTAAACACACTCTCTGACAAGACGCTAGCCGCAGGACAAGCAAGCACCTCCAGGGCATACAGCGCGAGTTCAGGCCACGTGTCCAGCTTCGACACCCAGTAGTTGTAGGGGGCAGAGGGGTCACGGAGGACGGTCGTGCGATCGGATACGTACTCCCTCACCATCCTTTTACAGTGCTCCCGCCGACTCAGCCTTGACTTGGGAGCGGTGACACAGTCTTGCTGGGGAGCCAGAAAGCTGTCAAAGGCCTTAGAGAGTGTTCCCCTGCCTGTGCTGTACATGCTGCCTGATCTCCGCGCCTCCCCGGCTACCTGGCCCTCGGAACTGCGCCTTCGGCCACTAGCGCTGTCGGATGGGAATTTTACCATCAGTTTGTCCGCCAGGGTCCTGTGGTATAGCATCACTCTCGAACCCCTTTCCTCTTCAGGAATGAGAGTGGAAAGGTTCTCCTTATACCGTGGGTCGAGCAGTGTGTACACCCAGTAATCCGTAGTGGCCAGAATGCGTGTAACGCGAGGGTCACGAGAAAGGCATCCTAACATGAAGTCAGCCATGTGTGCCAGGGTACCTGTACGCAACACATGGCTGTCCTCACTAGTAAGATCACTTTCAGGATCCTCCTCCTCAGGCCATACACGCTGAAAGGATGACAGGCAAGCAGCATGGGTACCCTCAGCAGTGGGCCAAGCTGTCTCTTCCCCCTCCTCCTCATCCTCCTCATGCTCCTCCTCCTCCTCAATGCGCTGAGATATAGACAGGAGGGTGCTCTGACTATCCAGCGACATACTGTCTTCCCCCGCCTCTGTTTTCGAGCGCAAAGCGTCTGCCTTTATGCTTTGCAGGGAACTTCTCAAGAGGCATAGCAGAGGAATGGTGACGCTAATGATTGCAGCATCGCCGCTCACCATCTGGGTAGACTCCTCAAAGTTTCCAAGGACCTGGCAGATGTCTGACAACCAGGCCCACTCTTCTGTAAAGAATTGAGGAGCCTGACTCCCACTGCGCCGCCCATGTTGGAGTTGGTATTCCACTATAGCTCTACGCTGCTCACAGAGCCTGGCCAACATGTGGAGCGTAGAGTTCCACCGTGTGGGCACGTCGCACAGCAGTCGGTGCACTGGCAGATGAAACCGATGTTGCAGGGTCCGCAGGGTGGCAGCGTCCGTGTGGGACTTGCGGAAATGTGCGTAGAGCTGGCGCACCTTTTCGAGCAGGTCTGACAAGCGTGGGTAGCTTTTCAGAAAGCGCTGAACCACCAAATTAAAGACGTGGGCCAGGCATGGCACGTGCGTGAGGCTGCCGAGCTGCAGAGCCGTCACCAGGTTACGGCCGTTGTCACACACAACCATGCCCGGTTGGAGGCTCAGCGGCGCAAGCCAGTGGTCGGTCTGCTCTGTCAGACCCTTCAGCAGTTTGTGGGCCGTGTGCCTCTTCTCTCCTAAGCTGAGTAGTTTCAGCACGGCCTGCTGACGCTTGCCCACCGCCGTGCCGCGTGACATCGACTGCTGGCGACGTGCTGCTGCTGACACATCTTGATTGCGAGACAGAGGTTGCGTAGGAGGAGGAGGGTGGTTTAGTGGAGGAAGCATACACCGCCGCAGATACCACCACCGAGCTGGGGCCCGGAATTCTGGTGGTGGGTAGGACGTGAGCGGTCCCAGGCTCTGACTCTGTCCCAGCCTCCACTAAATTCACCCAATGTGCCGTCAGGGAGATATAGTGGCCCTGCCCGCCTGTGCTTGTCCACGTGTCCGTTGTTAAGTGGACCTTAGCAGTAACCGCGTTGGTGAGGGCGCGTACAATTTTGCGGGAGACGTGGTCGTGCAGGGCTGGGACGGCACACCGGGAAAAGTAGTGGCGACTGGGAACTGAGTAGCGCGGGGCCGCCGCCGCCATCATACATTTGAAAGCCTCCGTTTCCACAACCCTATACGGCAGCATCTCCAGGCTGATAAATTTGGCTATGTGCACGTTTAACGCTTGAGCGTGCGGGTGCGTGGCGGCGTACTTGCGCTTGCGCTCCAACACTTGCGCTAGCGACGGCTGGATGGTGCGCTGAGAGACATTGGTGGATGGGGCCGAGGTCAGCGGAGTTGAGGGTGTGGGTGCAGGCCAGGAGACAATAGTGCCTGTGTCCTGAGAGGGGGGTTGGATCTCAGTGGCAGGTTGGGGCGCAGGGGGAGAGGCAGCGGTGCAAACCGGAGGCGGTGAACGGCCTTCGTCCCACCTTGTGGGGTGCTTGGCCATCATATGTCTGCGCATGCTGGTGGTGGTGAGGCTGTTGGTGGTGGCTCCCCGGCTGATCTTGGCACGACAATGGTTGCACGTCGGTCGTCTGCACTCTCAGTGAAAAACTGCCAGACCTTTGAGCACCTCGGCCTCTGCAAGGTGGCATGGCGCGAGGGGGCGCTTTGGGAAACAGTTGGTGGATTATTCGGTCTGGCCCTGCCTCTACCCCTGGCCACCGCACTGCCTCTTCCAACCTGCCCTGCTGCTGCACTTGCCTCCCCCTCTGAAGGCCTGCCCTCAGTAGGCGTAGCAAACCAGGTGGGGTCAGTCACCTCATCGTCCTGCTGCTCTTCCTCCGAATCCTCTGTGCACTCCTCCCTTCGGACTTACTCCAATTACTACTACCTGAGTGATAGACAACTGTGTCTCATCGTCATCATCCTCCTCACCCACTGAAAGCTCTTGAGACAGTTGCCGGAAGTCCCCAGCCTCATCCCCCAGACCCCGGGAACTTTCCAAAGGTTGGGCATCGGTCACGACAAACTCCTCCAGTGGGAGAGGATTCGGAACCATTGCTGCCCATTCTGGGCAGGGGCCCGAGAACTGTTCCTGGGAGTCTGCCTGCTCCTCAGAATGTGTCATTGTAATGGAGTGAGGAGGCTGGGAGGAAGGAGGAGCAGCAGCCAGAGGATTCAGAGTTGCAGCAGTGGATGGCGCAGAATTCTGGGTGGTCGATAGATTGCTGGATGCACTTTCTGCCATCCACGACAGGACCTGCTAACACTGCTCATTTTCTAATAAAGGTCTACCGCGTGGACCCATTAATTGTGAGATGAATGTGGGGACGCCAGAAACGTGCCTCTCTCCTAATCCCGCAGCAGTCGGCTGCGATACACCTGGATCAGGAGCTCGGCCTTTGCCCACACCCTGACTTGGGCCTCCGCGTCCTCGCCCGCGTCCACGTCCACTAGGCCTACCCCTACCCCTCAGCATGCTGTATTACCAGTAGTGCAGAAACAGAACGCTGTAATTAAATGTGCCGCTTATTGGCCTGTGGTTGGAGGCTGACTTTGTTTATGGAACGCCAGGAAATAATTTGGCGCAAGCCTGCTGTAACACTTAGCTGGCTGCATATGATTTTGTAGAGCTACTACACCCAGCACACACAGACCCAGAACACTGAGCACAGTGACAGGCACGCTTACGGAACGCACAGCAGAGGAAGGAAAGAATTTTGTGCAAGCCTGCTGTAACACTTAGCTGGCTGCGTATGAATTAGGACAACTACCCCCAGCAGAGACGCAGTACAGTCAGGACGGTCACAGGCAGCCCAAATAGATTTTTGTTTCCAAATTTTTTTGGAAAAGCCCACTGCGTATATAGACTGGATATGTCTTTCACTGTCCCTGCCTCACCACCACTACTGGCCGTGGACTATGTAAAATTACTGCAGACTGTTTCACTCTGGACAGGATTACAGCGGTGATGTAAGAGGCAACGCAGAGGCAGGAAAGAATTTTGCGCAAGCCTGCTGTAACACTTAGCTGGCTGCGTATGAATTAGGACAACTACCCCCAGCAGAGACGCAGTACAGTCAGGACGGTCACAGGCAGCCCAAATAGATTTTTTTTCCCAAATTTTTTTGGAAAAGCCCACTGCCTATATAGACTGGATATGTCTTTCACTGTCCCTGCCTCACCACCACTACTGGCCGTGGACTATGTAAAATTACTGCAGTACGCAATGCTCTGGACGCAATGCTCTGCACGGCCGATATACAAAAAAAAAAAAAAAGTGCAACACTGCAAAAAGCAGCCTCAACAGTACTGCACACGGTCAGATGTGGCCCTAAGAAGGACCGTTGGGGTTCTTGAAGCCTAAAATCACTCCTAACGCTCTCCCTATAGCAGCTCCGGCATCAGCAGCACTTTCCCTGATCTCTGTCAGAATGCATCTGTGGCGAGCCGCGGGAGGGGCCGATTTATATACTCGGGTGACACCTGATCTCGCCAGCCACTCACTGCAGGGGGGTGGTATAGGGCTTGAACGTTGCAGGGGGAAGTTGTAATGCCTTCCCTGTCTTTCTATTGGCCAGAAAAGCACGCTAACGTCTCAGAGATGAAAGTGAAAGTAACTCGAACATCGCATGGTGCTCACCTCTAGTAACGAGCATCTCGAACACGCTAATACTCGAACAAGTATCAAGCTCGGACGAGTACGTTCGCTCATCTCTACTCACCATCTCTCTGCTAATAGATAGCCTGCATTCTTTTATTCCCCCAATAGCACAGGGAAGATCAGTTGATGTTCCATCTACTTTCTGAGAGAAAACAGATACAAAATAGGAATTTAAAACTTTCACCTTTTCAACATCATTCTTAACCAATTTACCATTTTCATGTTGTAAGCATCTTATAGCATCTTTGACTTTTATTTTTCTTTTAAGATACCCCCAAAATCCTTTTTTATTGCTTTTGGACGCTGTTGCAAACTTCAATTCATTATTAGCATTATCTTTTCTGACACTTGCCCTACAGTTTATGCAGACCGCATTATATTCTTCTTTAGATATTCCCCCCTCTTTCCACTTTATAAACACATTTTTTTTCCTTTTAAAAATGTGTGCAAATTCTGTGTTCATACATCCTGGTCTCTTTAAATGCTTCCCATTCTTCCTTCCTTTAGAGATTGTTAACAATTGTGCTTGGAGAATCTCATTTTGCAATATTTCCCAACCTTCATGGGCATTTCTGTCCTTAAGAACATGCAGCCATTGGATTCTTCCTACTCTCTTTCTGAGTTCATTGAAATCTGCCTTTCTAAAATGCAACCTTGAGGTCTGAGTTTTCTCAATTCTTCCTCCCTTTTTATCAAAAAGATAGCATGATGACTGCCTACTAAGGTCCCAGCCACCCTTACTTCCGCAACCATTACCTCCCTGTTGGTAAGAATTAGGTCCAAGATAGCAGATCCCCTTGTTTTCTCTTCTACCTTTTGCAAGATAAAGTTGTCAGCAAGAGTGGATAAAAATTTGTTGAATCCATTACTTTTACCTGGGAGAGATTCCCAACAAATGTCTGGATAGTTAAAATCTCCCATGACCACTATGTCATGCTTTTTTGAGAGCTTGGCCATCTGATGTTGAAAGAGTTTATCAATATTTTCTGCTTGTCCAGGTGGCCTATAGTAAATGTCTACAATAGAGTCCTTTCTGTTGTCCTCTCCTTGCTTTCTTATCCTAACAGTTTCTACAGAACTACCATGCTCTGAAGCTTGAATCTCAGTGGAGATGAATGTTTTCCTAACATACAGTGCAATATTTCCTCCCCTTTTTTAGGTATGTTTCTTAAAAATAAGTTGTATCCTTCAAGCCTTGTATTCCAATCATGTGTATCATTCCACCAAGTTTCTGTGATGCCTACGATATTATATTTCTCTTCCTGTGTTAGGAGCTCCAATTCTCCTTGTTTGTTTACCATGCTCTCTGCATTTGTGTAGAAACATTTTAGTTTGTGATTGGTGTCTCTTGCTCCTCTACTTTCCTTCTGATTTTTATGTCTTTTTTCTTCCTTTCCACTTCTAATAGCAAGGGTTCTCAAATGTATTAATTAGCTGGATATTGTTACCTGGCCTTTCACTTCCCTTCCCTTCCCATATTGTTCTAGTTTAAAGCTCTCCTAATGAGTGAAGCAAGGCGCCCACCAAAGATATGCTTACCTGTTTTTGTAAGGTGCAACTCGTCTCTACCAAGCAGCTCATCATATAGGTAATTCAGTCCATGGTCTAGAAATTCAAATCTTTGCTGACAGCACCGGTTTTTTACCTCTAAAATCCTGTTTCATTTTCTTATTCCATGGCCATCCACTGGAGGGATGGATGGGAAGACTACCTGTGTTCCTAGTTCCTTTACCTTCTTTCCGAGGTTTTCAAAGTCTCTGCAGATAGTTGCAAGGTCCTCTTTTCTGCAGTGTCATTTGTCACTAAATCTATTAGTAGGAATGGGTGGTGTTATGTAGAAATGACAATGTCACTGTGAAATATGCAACTAATGGAAAAAATATGAATTACTGTATTTTTCTCTCTCAAAGACGCACCTGATAATAAGATGCACTTGGATTTTAAAGGAGGAAAAAATATATTTTGAATTTAGTGAGGGAGGTATTACAGGAGGAATAAATAGAGCAGTAATTCCTTGGAAAGAAGATCTCATATAATAAGAGATCAGTTTGTCCATTCATTACATGGGGAGATCATTAATTCCAACGGAAACTGTTTAATGCAGACAATCATGGGGGTTGCTAAAAGAACATAAGTCAGACAATCAATAGAAAATTTCTAGGTAAAAAGGTTACCAGTCTTCGAACCTGGCCAGCAGCTGTGTGATAAGGATTGCATGTCCTTATAACTCAGCTACAGGCTGGGTCTGCTTCATAGCAGCAGAGGAGAGCATTTCTTTCTTCTCTGCACTGCCACCTGTACGTACAGCTAATTAGTGGAGGCGGGGGAGCAGCAGCAGTTCCCGCCAGTGCTAACCACCAAACAGCTGTACATATGAACTGCTCTCTTTCCCTGCTATGTAGCGGACTCGGCTGGCAGTTGTGTGATAAGAATGCGCGGTCCTTATCACACAGCTGCTGGCCGGGTCCAAGTTTTGGCATGTTCACTCTTTAAGATGCACTGACTCCACCCCCCTCCCACCTCCCCCACTTTGGGGAAAAACTGTTCTGAACTGTGTCACAGCATATTAAAACTGTGTGTTTAGGTAATGTACCACTTATTAAGTGAATATATGATTGAGTCAGCCACCAAATTAAGCTTATTGTTGTTTATTGGAATCCATGCTTAATCTGTTAATCGACTTGTATGCGTGGGGGTGACCATCACCACCACCTTTAAACTCTCACACATTTTTACCAAAATGGATTAATTAAGACAAAGTAGATGGCAAGAAATGGAATGCTGAGGCCTCTTTGATGATATGACTCTGCCAATTTTAGTCACATTACATCTGGCCCCCAAAATGTTTTGCAACTAAAAAATTGTGCGACTTTTCTGCAACTTCCTGTCACATGACTGTCTTAGATCTCTGATTTGGCTGTTAAAAAATAGTCAAATCGCAGATAGGTCATGCAACTTGCATTGCAGCCTCTGATGACAAAGTTACATGCAACCTGCTATCTACCAAATGACCTCATTGGCAATCATTAGATGTGAAGTTGCAGTGCAATATTGCATTCTGCTTGCTGTGCAACCAAAGTCACCATGTAGCTTCAGCCTTTTTCTACTCTTACTGGAGATTATAATGATGTCACATGTAAGGCATGAAGAATGCAACATACAAATTATATTGCACTTTATTTCATTAACTGCTGGAGACATCGTACCTTATCTAGTAGTTTGAATTAATGTTGCCATTTTAAAAAACACATTCAGTATCTTCTAGGAGAGAAATTGTAATGTTAAAGTATGACACAACATATTAGCAGAGAGTTAAATTTAATCCAAAGCATGCTGTTGCCTAGTAACTCATAATAAAACTTTTTTAAATAATTTGTTTTAACATAAAAATGTGTATTTTATGGTAATGGACATATTTTTACCACTACATGTTCATCATTTTATAAAATACATCATAGCAAATGTACTTTTACACTTTTAAAACTACTTACGGTATTGTATTTTTATGAAAACACTCAATTTAGTCTATTTTATTATTCTATTTTTTGTTGGACAAAAAAAATCATGTGCACTTCAATCACAGATTGGAAATGAGGATATTAGACTTATTAGTGCAAGAGACAATTGTAGTAGTTATAAAACAAAGTTTAGTGGCCAGAATAAGAGAGTAATTTATGCTATACAAATATTTGACGCAAAAGTCATGTCTTGCACTAAATTTTGATGCAGATTTGCATCAAATCTGCTTGTCAACTCATAGAGACCATTTTTAAGAGGGTCCCTGCTCTAAACTGGGTGCAATTGTTAATGAGAATTAATCAGCAGCTCAATTTTTCTTCTTAGCAATTTACTACAAATATCAAAGTTTACTGTCAGTTTCAAGAAAGCATTCCAGATACCTTAATATTTTAATTAGAAAAAATGTCATTTTATATATTTGGTTGCACATTAAACAAACACAAACAAAGTAATTAGTAATATTGCCATACCCTGCAAGAGGAAAGCTATCCCCAATATATTGTATGACTAAAAACTGATCAGCCATATACACGAAATCAAATGTCTGATCTCTATTTGCAGACATAGTATGAGTCTAATTTGATACACATATAAATGGAGCAAAGAAACATTTAGCATAGAATACAGTTCTCATGTATATATATATATATATATATATATATATATATATATATATATATATATATATATATATATGTTTCTAATCTAATCAACACTTCAGGTATTTCAACTTATCCTGGGCAAAGCAGTAACATACATCCTAACTGCTGAATATTATTGTGTCAAAGTAAAGAATTGGTAGCCAGGAGTTGAGGCACAGTGGCAACAGTTAAGCAAAATGTCCCAGCTTAAGGGTGCATTCCCACAAACGTATATCGGCTCGGTTTTCACGCCGAGCCGATATACGTTGTCCTCGTGTGCAGGGGGGGGGAGGATGGAAGAGCCAGGAGCAGGAACTGAGCTCCCGCCCCCTCTCTGCCTCCTCTCCGCCCCTCTGCACTATTTGCAATGTGGAGGGGCGGGGCTAATTCTCGGAACGTAGCCCCGCCCCCGGACCAGCTCTCCCCATTGCGAACCGAGCCGATATACGTTCGTCTGAATGCAGCCTAAAGCTTATCAGTGTTTATAATGCTGGTAATAATATTAACTAACGTTAAGGCCTCGGTCAGACGTTCGGTTTTTCCGCACATGAATAGGCACACAAAAAGATTGCCTCTAAAAGAACCAATGGGTTCCTATAGAAGTGTTCACATGAACGATTTTTAGACGCGGAAAATACTCGCACCTGCCAAAGATAGGACATGTGAGTGAAACTCGTATCTAAGGTCCGTAGTGCACGCAAAGATAGGACCTGTCCTATCATTGGAGCATGCTTTCCATAGACTCCTATGGGAGCTGGAAAACACGCACCTCCAATCGCCTACTTCAAATAGCTAGAATTCAGCCGTTCATGTGATCTTTTCTAAATGCGAAGGGTGATCTTTTTGCATGCCTATTCATGAGGGGGGAAAACTGTTATCTGATCGAGGCCTAAAGAAGACTTAAGACCTGAAAAATGCCCTATTAAAAAGGTAAAGATCTCAGTGGTTATTTTGAGATTTCACAATTCTGTCTATAACACAGTTATTCACTGAACTGAGTGCTGCAGAGGGGGATGTTAGGTAGAACATGGTCATGTAGGGATGCGTGAACAGAAAAATGGTACTTAACTCCTTAGAGAGTTGGGTAATTTGTGTATATCACTGAAAGCACCTACAAAGATTTTTCAACTTTTTTCAAAAATACTTATGTTTTACTGGGCTGTTATCTCTTCCCATAAAAAAGGGCACTTATCACAGGTGATAGGTCCTTTTAAGGCTAGCACACAATTATCTCTATGTCAGTTGTAAGAAATAGGGAGTTTTGTCACATTAAGGAGAAATATCACTACTTCTACATGATAGTATAGATAGTAATAGTGGCAGTAAAATACTGCTAAAAAGTTCTTGTATCGTACCATGTTTTGGCTATTTACCCTAGAAGCCTTCTGAGCTTATCAGAGGTTAATTCACATGCTTCTTACCACCATCTGGAGTTCATACAAGAAGAGAGAACATTCTAGAAAGTCCATATTTTCAACTAAGATTGTTGGAAAGTTGATGGTACTCACATACAAGTTCTATTATATTTAATAGAACCCATGTACAAGACTCACTATGTGTCTTATGGGTTCCTGGGAAATTAAACCATGAAGCATCTCTCTGCACCTGATGTAAGATTTGAACAAATGACGAATAAAATGTACACAAAAAGCAAGCGCAAAACAATTCAATAAAAGCAATCTATCAGCAACTCGATGTATGAGAATTCATGTTAAAAGAATCCGTAACACAGAGCCCATACTGTAGCTATGATTAGGCTCATACTCCACCACCATGAGCCTCCAATTTTATATGGAAACATACAGAGCTTTTGTTCAAAAAGAGAAAAAAACATGACATGTTCCAATAAATGACATAATAGGGGTTATTCATCTCATGTTTTATCTCTGTGTGCTATATATGCCAGGGAAAGCTTTTGATGTATTCATAATAGGTTATAATGGTGTCTTTATTGAAAAGCTCATGACATATACAGTGCAGTTTTACAGATGCCTGTGAAGGAATGCCAAACAGTGTCATTCTTCACCCATAGGCTACCATGTTAAAATAATATATTAAATATACATTTACTATACAGTATATAATTTATTTTTAAAAGATTTCATGAAATGCAATAATGTAGTCTACAGTGCAATTTCATACATTTCTTTTTGTGGTATACTCATGGATACAAACCACACAGAAGCCAAAAAGATATTCTTTTGGCTTACTATAGAGCTGTATGGACATGTTTAATATGTACCTTTGGAGCTTTCCCAGCATAAATGCTAAATGTAAGCAAAAAATGTGCTGTGAGCAGGCGCTTATGCAGGTATTCTACCCTACAGGCACATGTGTGCAAATAATACTATGAGAATACTGTTTCAATTCACAACCACCATCTTGCTTCACCCGTCCTTGCTGATGAACTCTCCTCCTGTCCATGGCAGATGTTCAAGTGCACATTTTTAAAGAGTTTGTGCATCCTGTAATACTGTTCCCTGCCAATCCTGGAACACCTTTGGTTATACCAGGCACCTTACCCTTAAGGAAGGTGCCTAGGATTTTGGTGATCTTGTCCAGCTGATGGCACTTTGTATTTTTTCTGATCTCCTTGGTTACTGATTCTGGCATTTCCCTGACTTCTCTGCATTCTCAGTTCTTCAATTCAGCTTGCTATATTGACCATTCCCCTGTCTGCTGCCTACCTGACTCCTAGCCTGTTTGTACTGTGCTGAACCTGCTGTGTGGGCCCTGACCTCTGGACTGTTTACATTGCCTGCCTTGATCCTGGGCTCCTCCGACTATGCCTCTTTTGACATGCTCTGACAAGTACAGTCGCTCATGGAATCACAATTGGGTCTGTAAGTCTTATCTGTTGGGAACCTATATTCTAATAATACTGCATCTGTGCACACAGTTTAAAGTCTGACAAAAGTATTCCCATTTAAGGCAAACAATGCTAGGATGGAAATGAGAGCATATCTGCTGTGGTCATTGGTGACCAGGAGTGTGGAATTCACTGAACTGGCTGTTCTATATTGTTTTCATAATTCCCATTAGAAGGGAATGAGATTCCCAACACAGTGTAGCATAGTGAGCTATGCTCCTTCCATAACTCTTGTCCACTTCTATCTGGATGTAGAAACAGTGTAGAACACACAATTTAGCTGTTTCCACCAGTGGGCATGTTGGTGAGCCAGGACTAGATGAGGGGATCTTCATTCTGGTAATAGGTGCAAGTCTAAAAAATGGGTCCCCCATCTATCAGAAATTAATAGCCTAAATGTCCGAAGTGGGAATATCCCTTTAATGTGTAAGAGTCCTGTAGTTTAATATACTGTTGTTAGGTATATAACAATAAAAGTCGACAAGCTTTTGCAAGAAGTTGATTTTGATCTGAATTAGTTCAAATTAAACTGGAAGTTCACCACAACCCCTAAAACTGATGTAAAACACTGTCTAAAAGCCCTAAGAGCCTTATATTACACAGGTGTTCAGGGCCAGTGTTGAGTGAACTGAACCAATAGAACCCTGCTTCAGGTAGAACTTTGCTAAAAGCTCAGTTTGGGTTCATGCAGGACTAAGCTTTTAGCAAAGTCTAGCCTGAAACAGGGTTCTACTGGTTAAGTTCACTAAATACTATTAAATTGACATGTGTTTAAGATACTTTAGATGAAAATATGGTGTGTGTAAAATAAAAAAATTAAAAATTAAAAGAAACTTTTTTTGGAAACGAACATTTTTTAATATTAGATTTTTTTATTGAAGTATATTTTGTCTAATACTACAAAGAAAAGGCAAAGGGCATACTATTATAAAATTGTAAGTAGCAGTAGGTTAAGGATTACAATGGAAACTTTATAACTAATCAAACAAGTATGGAACACAGAAAATCAGAGAATCAGAAAATTAGGGCTTAGTCAAAATATGCATGACCTTAATGAAAGAATAACTGGAACATTTTAGTTTTTTGATAATTACTTTGCCATTTTCTGTTTTAGTCTCACTATCATAATATTTCTTATGTACTAGTTGTTTATTGCTCTTGTGTTACATTTACTTTATTCTATACCACTTCCAATGTAACAAGATTAATGTGCACTGATCATTGACAAAACAACAAGTAGCATTTTAAACACCATTTTATGTCTAAATTGTATAAAACATTTTCATTTTAGATTTAAGGGCTGTTTTAAAACCATTTGAAATTGTTTTGAAAGGGTTTTGTGCTTTATTAAATCTGCTTTTCATAACATGAAGATGTTCTGTTGTATTATCGCTCTGTACCCAGTCCTCTTCCAATCATCACAGTTTTTCTGAAAAATAAATCAAGGCTTCAAACTCTAAAAAAAACATACTTTTATGGGAAGTACATAAAGTTACTAAAGGAATATTTTCCAGCTGTGTGTAAACATGTTAACTTAGATGCAGAAAAATGGTATCCTAGGAGAAAAACAAAAAAAATTTCAGATTCGGAGATTAAATTAGGTCTCCAAAGACATGTGAATATTAAATTGCAGCCCTGAGCAGAGCCTTGCAGTCCCTGTAGAATTTAATAAATTGTTTGCTTTAAACAAGGAAGTCAAATAATGCTTGCTCATTCGTAATTTTAAAGAAGCTAATGTGACAATATAAATAACAGAACTGCAATTAGTGTTCCTAAACTCCCACAGATGCCACATTTATTAAACAGGAAGTATAGTGCTTTTATGTTGTAAAGTAGTAAAATTATCTAATTTCACCAATAACTATACCAGTGAAAGGCATGTATGAACTTTTAGGCCTTATTGACACAAGAGGGTTTTTACGTTTGCCCATACGAGACATAAAATCGCATGAATTAATAACTACTGCAATCGAGTCCCAAACTTTAGCATGTATTTTCTGCCATTCACATGGGCCGCTGCTGCATATCAGCAAAAAAAAAATGCAGAAGCACGAAAAGCATTGATCACTGAAAAATGCTCAGAATGATTAATTATGATTCAATTGGGCCAGCTAGTCGTTTTGTTTTTTTTTAACGCAGCTAAGTACCAGCATAAATACATTCATGTGAATAAGGCCTTAGTCTTAAACCACCTTCAGATGTGGTGTAGTCGCTGCAGGCATTCCACAGCGGAAAGCCCACAGCAAGTATGTACGAAATCTGCAGTGACGAAATATGCACCTTAACCCATTAAAGACCAAGCAGTGTAAATATACGGCGCTTGGTCCCGGGCTTAAAGCCAAGTCGTATGTAAAATTACGGCAGGGATTAAAGCTTCCTGCTTCTGCAATCAATCAGAAGCAGGACGAATTGTCAGCTGTTAGTCACAGCTGATAAGCCAGAGGAGGAGGGGGAAGTGAGCTTTAACCCTTTCTGCCTCCTCCTTTATTTAGTACACATCACTCAATGAGCACGATTTTTATTAAAAAAAGTGAAAGTGGAATTCTGTCTTCCACTACGCAATCCGGCAGACAATGACCGCTGGGTGACCTCTGGCACAGCCGAGCTACAGATCCCTGAAAGACCCTTTTCAGCTCTGCAAGTGACTAATGTCACTACAGGGGATGTTCGTTTCTGTAACTGAGGGTCCTATAGATGCCTCAGCTACAGTGGAAAAATGTCAAACAAAAAAAAAACATGTGAATGTCCCTCAAGAGGTCTTATATGATGTCATGGGAGACATAGGTAGTAAAAAGAATAATTGCATAAATAAATAAAACAAAAAAATTACAGAAAAAACAATGTATACATAAAAAGAAAATAACCCAAAGCTGACGCCAACCAAAGCCGTTGCTATATGTGCCATGTAATCCAAAACCATACATATTATATATCAAAACGTCTGAAACAAAAAAGGAACCTGTTCCCATACTTTATTTTAGCATAAATATACTAATTAAAAAAAACTATAAATGTTATCCCCAATAAAACTATCGAAAACTGAAAAAAGTCAGAGAAAAAAATAATACAAAGCTACCCTATATGTCACAGAAAAGAAATGCAGCAAAAATAATTTTGGTAGCTGCAGGAAAAAAAATAAGGAAAAAAAAAATAACTAATGGGTAAAATTCATAAAAAGTGTCTGGCCCTTAAGAACAAAACAGCCTGGTCCTTAAGGGGTTAAAGGAAAAATGAATGTAAAATCATATGTCATGATAAGCCACAAACCTAGTCATGCCTCTTGGTAAAAAAAAAACAACTTTCCCATGGGGTACCTATAATCTGATAAGGTTGGGAAACACTGCTGTACTGTATGCAATCTTGCAAAAAAAAATAAATATTTTGCTGGCTATAAGGGCTCATTCACACTGGGGTAAGCATAGTTCAGTTTGTGAATATGCAGTATTCATAGTTGGAAAATCACCTATATCTTAAGGCTCTTTCACATACATATATCTTTCAAAAGATTGAAAGATCAATGATCATTTTGCATGAAAGTACTGATAGGCATTAATTGCTATTAGTACTTTATTAGCTTAATTTTCATGCAAATGAGCTTCTGGGAGCTGTTACAGAACTCAGCAGGATGTCTAAGCTCTGTAATTAGCTCCATTGTTCAGCCACGGGCTCCCCTTGGAGAATTCAGCACCATGGACAGCAGACACAGCATGCGTCCTGCTTAGCAGCTGTTCTGCTGGCTGGGCTGAGAACAGCTGTAACAATGTAACTGCTGAACCACGATTTTCCGGCAGAACTGAAAACCCTTGTTTGGCTGAACAGTGAAAGATGGGCACATTTAGACACAATGATTATCGCTCAAAACACAGCTTTTGTGCGAATTTTGAGCGATAATAATGCTGTCTAAATGGGCCTTTACATATTTTGGCCCATTGTTTTGATGTGCAATTATGCAGTGAATATTTAGGTTGCTCGTATATTCGCGGCATATTTGTGCTGAGTTACTCACTTCTATGGCCTATTTTGGTGTGTAATATTCACAAAAATAGGGCATGTGCAAATATGTTCACTCAACTGAAAATCACATGGAAAATATGCATATGTAAATGAACCCATTAAACTCAATGGGTTCTTTTCTTCTGCATTAAATGTGTATTGCACAGCGCAAATGTGCCCATGTGTGCAAGCCCTATCGGTGACTTTCCACAGGATGCTGTGGAATATTCTACTATCAAAATCCACGCCAAAATACACAGGTCTAAATGCAGATTTTGATATGGAATCACCAGCAGAATTCTGCCATTTTCAATTCTTTATCACATAAACTTTGGTATGGATTTTTTCAGAAGGAAGAATGTTCTGCAATGTGTTGTAAAATACTCCATCCTGTGTGAAAGTACCCTAATAAGGTAACTATGCAATTGTTCCAGTAGGAACAATCATAAATTAAGTTTTTACAATAGATTAAAGGGGTTTTCCAGGGAGAATACTATTGATGAGTTATTCTCAGGATAGGTCATCAGTAGTTGATCAGCTGGGATCCGTTGCTCGGGACCCTGACCGATGAGTTGAGCGCGCGAATGCTGTCAGCACCGCAAATACACAGAGGTCGGAGCAGAAGCAGCGGAAGTCTCCACGCCGACCTCTGTGTAGTGGCCAGCGCTTGTAACTCCAGGCACGGCTCTCATTGAAATCAGCGCGAGCTATGCCTGCAGTTACAAGCGCTGGCCACTATATGCAGGTCAGTGATGAGACTTCTGCTGCTTCCAGTCCGACTTCTGTGTATTTGCGGCGCTGACAGCATGTGCTTGCTTAGCTGACCTGTCAGGGTCCCGAGCGACGGGCCCCAGCCAATCAACTATTGATGACCTATCATGAGGATAAGTCATCAATAGTATTCTTTCTGGAAAACCCCTTTAACAAGAACTGAGAACATGCATTTGAAATTATGAAATTTATGGCATGTGTAAAGTAAACTAATGGTTGTTTATTTGTGTTTGTTTAACCCATTAAAAAAATCTTAAGGCCTTATCACACTGAACTACATGATGCTGAAACTCTTTTTCATGTAATTCTAATTCACTGCATGCAGAATACTATTGTTTCAACACAATAGTTATATATGCACACTATGTTTGAATATAAATTGGAATTCATATGTAAATGATCCTACTGTATTCATGGTTCAAGGTATTTGCTCTATTTTAGTCTAATATTTCTATACAGAATATGTGTTCTCTCAGGTACAATTGCAGTCAGTTCCTGTTGACTATTCTGACCTTTATTAATTCAAAGTTGTCCAGTAGTGAACACTGATCTGTCAAAGCTGACACTTTGTCACAGTAGGATTTTGCTGGGAGAATTTTGAAAGAGTCGCAAGGAACCACACTGAGTTTTCTTAATATCAGCGGGGAGCTTAAGAACTTGGAACTTTACTCTAAAAACTATGTTTTTATCCTATGGTTTGTCTGTAAGTAAAATAACTGTCACCAGAAGTTCACAGCATGGAGAAAAAACTTCTGTCTTTTCAGTAAAACTCAAATTCTTTTTTTATACTGCATATTTTTTGTACATAGGATTGTTAATTAAATAACAGGACAAAAGAAATGCCAGGTACTGTAACTGCAACAGACTGTTGTGCTCTCCAGAGATGAATTCAACCGCAAATACTCTACATAGAGTAGATTTCACTGTGTGTAGATAATATAACAAAGGGAAACCTAATAATATGGTGTTAAATTTTTGTGAATTAATAATATAATAATAATTAATAATATATCATATAGAATTATATTATTAATAATAATATAATGCTATTATGACCCATCCCAAGGCTGGATTTACATGGCCAAAGGTGTTTTTATGTGCGCCCGCCAGCGTTGTTAAAATGCATGAACAGGCACACAAATCTAACGTTTGTGCGTCTGTTCAGGTGGCACAGGCCTGGTGCATATATGCCGAGGCTGCTATGCCGTTGGGTGGGGAAAACAGTTTAGCTCTGCCCTCGCCGGGTCTCTGTCACTCACCTCCCCTCCGGCTGTTTGCAATGTGAGAGGGCAGGTTGGGGGTGGAGCTAAGCTCTCGCCCACTCCCCACCCTTTGTCCATAGCCAGCAATGGGGGGAGCTGGATGGGGCAGAGCTTAGCTCCACCCCTGTTCCACCCCTTCCATGGCAAACAGCCAGAGGGGACGAGAGAAGAGGGGAGGAAGTTTTGCAGTCAAGCAGCTAAACTCCCTCCCACCTGCGTCTCTGGCCGCTGTCACAGGCTGGGAAGATAGTTCCAGGACTATCTTTCCTGCCTGGCGTAAAAGCGCCCAGTGCTATATTGGCCGGCCGGGTGCTTTTATGCCGCGGGAATACGCCTGTGTGATCTGATGCATTGGAATCCAATGCATCGGATGGTAGCATATATCAGCCATCCGTAAAAACAGTAGCCGATATATGCTCATGTGAATAAGCCCTAAGAATCATACTTTGTTAGACAGGGCGACCTAGAAGTGCGACAAGTGGTTAATACTGAAAAAATTAAGAGAAAAAGAGCCATAGAGCGTATATAAAAGGGTATATTTTCCGTCCATGTCTTGTCATTGTATTTACAGACAGCATATGGAATCATTATAGCCAGTTAGTGAGTAGCCAATTAAACCATTAGCACAGCCCTTTTTTCACATGGACCAATGATCCATGTAAAAAAAAATCACCGCATGCAATGTTTACTGAGAGGCTTGGCCACAACCTAAATATATCCGTGAGGAAGGACCCTTAAAGTACAAATACCACCAGGATGTCTATATCTGTTTAATTTACCTTTCAATTAGTATATCCCAAATACACCTTTTTGGAGCACGTCATTTAAAATGTTCTAAAAATGTATGGCCCATATCTTCATGTACAGTGCTCAGTTCCCTATGAGAGTTGACTTGAATTTCCTGATTTTACAATCATGAAAAGTGCCTCCCCCACAAGCCCCCATGACACAAAATGTTCTCACACATGAGATCTTTAACCATAGGGGATTGTAGACTAATATCTTGTTATCTGTTTCATTAGGCCACATTTTAAATGAGGAAAGCCCATAGAAGTTGTTTGTTTAAAAGGCCACTCCAGCAAAAACACATTTTTCCATTCTGCCCCCTCACCTGATTCCTGGTCACACTCTGGAAGTTTCCTATGTGTACTGCAGCCACTTACATGGGATGCAACCCTGTCTGATGCTTATCAGCTGCTATCTTGATGGTGAGATTTTTTTGTTTCACTTTCACATCAATCCCATTATGCATGAGCACTGCATTAGCTAGAGGCTGTACAATTTCTGGCTTCTACGGGGAACATGTAATTATCATTACTATAAACAGGCTATAGACCATAAGTATATAGTCAGGAGGATGAGCTGTGATATCCTCTATTATAACTGGGTGACAGTAGTCTGTGTGTACTTCTCTAGGAAGTTTCTGTGATATGGTCCATGTAACAGCATAACTCAGACTGAGAAATTGACTAGTTTCAAACAGCATAACTCCAAGTAAATATGAGCTGGTCAGAAATAAGACCATCTGAGGATAAAGAGCCCAGAAGTTTCTGATATAAAGGAATAACTAACCAAGGCAGCACTAACTCACTTATTTTTTAATGTACTGTATATTTCATTTAATTTTCTGTAATATAGCACCTATATTATATAGGTGCCTCATTAGCATTAGTATTCTAAATGGCACATTCATAACTGGAGATTTGTTCAAAATGTTGTATTGGGGCTGATGAGCTTCAAACTATGCCCCTCAATGCTATCTTAGTTTTTAGATTTCACTTTCCTTCCTCTTACTTTTTGCTATGCTACTAATTCCATGATGTCTCAGCTGAACAGCATATGTGCAGGTGGAACCAATCCCATTCCTGCCTGCTGGCACTACCTCGGGAGCACAGTGCAGCTATCCTTCCCTTAATATTCTCCTATACAAAATAAGAAATTGTAAGCGTAAAGTCATTGATCATCTCAATTATATGGGTGTGAAACAAATTTGTCTTTTTGTCATCAATAGTCATTATAGGAATTTGTGTCCTTCTATTTAGAGAGCCTAGACAATCCATGATATTACACCATGCAAAAAGTTACATTGTACTGAAAGATGCTAAATGTCTTTGCTGTTATCCTATTACACCCTAGTGGGGTGTAATAGGTATACTACAAAGGCAGGCCAGCAAGCTTTCATCAGGCCACTGAATGCTGTAAACGCTGTTTGGTTTCCCAGAAATTGCATTGGGAGGGCTGATGCCATTGTCAATAATAAAGTGTTGAATGCTTGATATCAAAGTTATGGAGCAGGCACAAGATGCTGGGAAGGGGTTAAAGGCACCTGCCTATTATTGTATACTATGCAACAATTCAGCCCCATTGACAGCAAGCTATATAAATTGGGTGTTTTTTTGACACCCAGCATTAAAGTGGTTGTCCAGTTGTAAATTATTGAAGGCTCATCATTATAGATCATCATTACTTATCAGCCACCTGGAACTCTCAGTTGTTTGCTGGGTAAGTGTGCTCATAGAATCTGTTGGTTTCTGCAGGAAGCAGACAGCTCTCTTTCCAAAAAGAAAATGCAACCTGAGAGAGAGGATAGAGGGTAACCGAGAGACTGTCGAGCTGCTGTGGTTGATGAATCAACAGAAGGGCATATCCTTTGGGGCAATCAAGCCCGTTGTAGAGACTACTTTGATGCATTAAATCTGTAGTTCCCAAGGTGCTGGTAGTTAGAGAGGATTGATCATTAGATATTATTGCTAAAAAGACAATTGCTGAAGTTACCATTTTTTCCTCTGTTGAGAAATACATAGTTTGGTAAACATTTATTTTGCTGCTTGCACCTTTTGTCAGTCACAACAGCACCATCATACAACATCCAGCTGTATTTCTTACATTTTTGGCATAGTTGGCAGGACGGTGAAACCGATAGCAGGTGGAGTTCAGGAACAAACCTTTCTTTAGGGTAAAATGTTGGCACTTTTTATTGCTTGTGGAGCAAAAATTATTGTTTAAGGAGGGCAGTCAGGGGCATTAATACTTTTTAGAGGGAACTCAGGAGGCAGTATTAACATCAAAGGATCATACCAGATGCATTATCACTTTTAAGGGAGCATTAATACTGTTAAAGGGCAAAATTGGTCATTTTTATAGATTGCACATGGGACATTATCACCTTCTAGGGAACAAAGAGGGAGCATTATTGCTGTGTAAGGGATCCAATGGTGGGCATCACTACTATGTGGGGACCTCAAAAGACCATTCAATAAAAAAAGCAAAACCACCTCTAAAGATGTTATTTTTCTTTCTTTATTGTATGTCTTGTCTTTGTGGATACCAAAAACATCTAGCTGTGCAGTTGATGCATTTTCCTGTGCTTGATTGATTGGTGAAATATGCAACTTTTTGTATTACATTATAAAAAAACACATTATTATTGTGTGGAAGTACAAATGATGCTCTATTACCCCGTGAGACAATAAGAAGATCAGTATTACTCTGATTACTCTGTGGAGTACACAAAATGGCACTTTTACTGTGTGGTGCACTATTACCATGCATGACGCAACATGGGCATTATATGATCGGTACTATTATTTTAAGGTCAGTATGTGTCAGACACTAGTGTTTTCAGGGATGCTGAGTGCCTCTATTTTCAGTATTTACAGCTATGACAATATTATTTCTAATGAAAACAAAGGTTTGGTACGGTGTTAGCCAGTAGAGCAAAATGTGATTGTTCTCGGCAAGAGAAACCAAGTAATCTTGTAGATATGATAGCTTTTAATGGCTAACAAAAATACATGATGTAATAGCGAGCTTGCGAACCTCTCAGGCTCTTAGTCAGGCTTTTTTTTCTTTTTTTTTTAGCCTGACGAAGAGCCCGAGAGGTTCGCAAGCTCGCTATTACATCATGTATTTTTGTTAGCCATTAAAAGGTATCTACAAGATTACTTGGTTTCTCTTGCTGGAAACAATCACAATATTATTTCTGAAACAGTATTTGGGAGCACTGTTCAAAACAGCAGATTTGGCAGAAAAAGACACGGAATTATGAGTACCAGAGGGATTAGGCAGATTGATAAAAGGTTTGTGGGGTTTTGAAAAAACAAGGAGCCAAAGATATCCATGTTGCAAAATTTGCAGAAGAAAGGCGAGGGTGAAGGAAGTTATTATGGTGATCTGGGCCAGATAGAGAAGACAGGAAAAGTGAACGACTCGGAGGTCACTTGCAAGTCACTTGATTTTAACGCACTGTAATCGCTGTAATGTATTGTAGTCTTTAGAGCACCTGTATAGAACTGGCATCTACCACTATTTACTTACTGTATGGTGATAATAATAACTACTGTGATTAGGATGATCTATTTGTAACTATGCATTACTTAGTTTGGGGGCCCACTCAGGTATTTGCTTTGTCTTCCCCCTATGTTATACCTCTAACAACACCTCTGTGAAAAACCTATTCTGGCCCTAGTAAAATTCTAGTTCTCTCTCCTATGTGGAGTGATAACCCTCCACCGAAAGTAGCTACTGTACTGCAGTATTTGGTCTTTTGCTGAATATTCTTGTCTACTTGTCATTCTTTCTATTCAGATGGAAAAAATCATTCAGAGTGATATCTCACATCTGGGACAGATATTGTAAACCTAGGTAAAAGAACACATATCCACATTCATAAGATGCAAGATTTCTTTAGTTCTTGTGAGATCTTGCAGCATTGACTAAACCTCCCTGTCTACTGCATTAATGCTGCTGTAACTAATCATTAATGTTAGTACAGCAGCTATCCAATAGTAACTACAGCGTTAATGTGGCAGACAGTGCTGGACTAGTCAGATCGATGAGATCTTACATCCTCAATCTATGGTGCCATTATGGGTTGTGTGACTGAACTGTGTATGCAGGAAATTTCACAACCTAAAAGTTCTGAATAAATTCCTGCAGGGAGTTCGGTCACTGAGGCCTCCTTCACATGACCAGATGCATTTTTACTTTTGCCTGTACACACCACATAATCGCATGAATGAAGATTTAACACGATCGAGTCTTGATCTTTATTTCTGTATTTCCAGCCATTCACATGGGGCGCTACTGTGTATATGCAAAAAAATATGCAGAAGCCATGAAAACCAGCAATCTCTATAAGATGCTTGGCATGACCAATAATGCTTAATTAGGGCCATCTGTTTTCTTTTCCCAGCGTTGTATTCAGGGTAATTTTCTCCCCCTCCCTTTTTTCCAACTTCAGTAGAAGTCTGCGATAAAGGATCGGTCAAGACCCATCTTTTCCTCGTGGCGTATAAACATGGTGACCGAAATTGGTCGCGTATGTGCTACTTTTCCCAGTGTGTGGCAGGAAATCATTCATCTGAATGAGACCATTGAAAACAAATGCTTTTCATGGTCGCGTATTTTGCAATACCTGTGTAAATACGGTCGTGTAAATAAGTTCTTCCTATGAGGTTTGTGGCATTTTTAAAAAAAATTTTAATGACACCCATTTAGTAAAGTACTTATTTTCGGGGGATTTACAATCTTGAAATAAAAAGGAAAACAAATTCCTTAAATCACACTGAAACTATTTTTATATTCAAATCAAGTATGGATTTAAAAAAAAAACCTCTTTATCAGTCTGCATAATATGATAAAATTGTGGTTTAGCTATGAATCAGAATTCTGAGTCTGTGTGACTGACCATTAAGACCCCAATCAGAAGAAGGTGAAGTCATGTCTTTTAGCACAGTTTATAAACACCATGATCGACGGTCTTGTCTGTTGTTTGATCACAGTGTTATGTTGTCTGATACTTGTTAAAGCCAAAAATAACACATTGTAACTTTCAATTTCTAAAGGGACCCAGAATCTTAACACTTATTACGGTTTACTATGTGGATGCACAATGAAAGTAATATTTTGTCTTTTGTCTTGCTTTTGACAACCTTATGCGAAGAATGTAAAAAAGTGTTCAATGTCTGACCTTCCAGAGGTCATTTGTAAGTATATCTCACTTGACTTATGAAATATTGTCATCTATGAAATAACTCTGATTTAGTGACAGTAATGAGACAACTATGTATTAGCTTCATGTCTGAAGAAAAAAAACTGTAATGCCCCCAGTGAATCCTTGACATTCTAAAACTGTTTGCAATTTCCCTGGGCACTCAAAGCTGTTTAAAAAAGGACATGAATAAGCTGACATTACAGACAGGAGTGAGATGCTGTATTCACTCCTACTTGTTTCTGCATTAACATTTGATTGAATACATAGTTTACATGAATGCAACTATTTTCTTTTTCCTGTGCATTTCTGGTGATTGAGAAACATAGGACTATTATTATTGTTATTTAACTCCTTAGTAACAGGCCTGTTTGCATCTTGTGGTCAAGCAATTTTAATCTTCACATTGCAAGGGCTTTAACCTTTCTTATTTTTTCATCAACATAGCCATATGACAAATTGTTTTTTTGAGATATAGCTTGTATTTTTTAATGGCACCACCATGGAGAAAATGTAAAATACTTATATACCTGGCATTGCCGGGGTATCGCTAAAAGTCTAGCTTTTTTCCCTCACTTTGTAAATTCTAGCCTCATGCTGTCCCAGGGTATCTGCAGCCTTTAATGTATTGGCAATACTTGAAGTCAGCCTTACGCTGTTTTGTGTATTTTGACACCCTTGATGTACTGGCTCTTCTCTTCTCTTTTTGAATTTGGGCCTTATACATTCCCAAGGTCTCTGCAGCCCATGATGTCCTGGCTCTTTCTCCATCATTCTCACATCTTTGGTCATGTTGTTCATTTGTCTCACTTGCTTGTAGTAATTTTACTTCGTTTACTGTTGGCTGAACTTGTCAGATGGGTTTTCATTTTTTTGGAGGCATTCTGGATCCACCATACATCTAAATTATTTACCACAATGAATCCTGAAACACCATATTTTACCATAGATTATAAAACAAGCCTTATTTACTGAAACTGTGAAAAACACTTTTTGTTGCACATAGCAACCACTCATCATTCCTCTGCTCTAGTAAAGTAAAAACTGTGCTATGATTAGTTGCTATGGGCAACAAACAGTTGAACCCTTCTCCCCAAGGTATTTTAGGTAGGATCAAGAAGAGTTTGCCTATCAAGTTTAAGCCCCAATAACATGCACTAATTGAATGAGCGACTTAACGACTTTTTTGCTTTCAAATGCTGAGTGTTTACACATAAAGATTATCATTTGAAATCCTTGCCCTTTCCCTCATTAGCTAAGTAAAGACTGTATATGTTGCTTGCTCACTTGGGTGGGTGTATATGCAATGAATCTGTAGCTGGAAGGTTTTTAATTAGTGTGAAGAAAAGCCATTGTCTACAGCCACAAGAGTCATTGTGTTTAGCTGGATTTCGACAAGCGAAAAAAATTCGACTATTTTTATGCAGGCTGAAACTCAGCGATAAACGACAAGTGAACGAATAGTGCTTGATGGCTTTGCATTACCATGTAACAATTATCGCTAACTTTCGCATGTGTAAATGGGCCTTTAGTTAAAATCAAGCAAGGCATGTAGGACTGAAAGCAAAAAATTAGAATGTACTAAGAAGGAGTTTGTGATATATAGTGCCAAATGCTGCGGAAAAATTAATGCATGTCTCCTGTGTCCCAATAAACAGGATAATCAGTTGGAAGTGGATTCACAATGTTAAGCAATACTGTCATCTATGCAACATGGCAGTGATTCAATGAGTATTTCATTACGAGGCTGTAGAAGACCATTCACCTGATGTCCAATCCTGTCCTGCAGATTCTTGATTGGATAGAGAACTAGGGGTTATGTTAGCCAAAGCAATCACCTGGACACCTTGCAAATCATGCTTGCTGATGTTCTGTGTGGGGCCATGCTTTATTCTGTTGGAATATGGTGTTAGGTGTGCCCTGAAGGTATGGTAGTGTGACGGGCTGCAAGATGATATCAACATAATGGCATGTTGTCAATGTGCCCCTGATAAGTATTTGAGGTGCTAACTAAGCTGTTGATGTTAATAGTATCAAAAACCATGATTCCATGCTGACAAGCTGTGTGGTGCTCCAAAATGGTGGGCAAAATTTTGCCACATCACCTCAAGACCCTTGCTTGATGATCATCATTGCTGAGACCGAATCTTGATTTGTTGGTGAACACCTCACTGTCCTATTTGTTACATCGGGTAGCTCAGTAGCAACACCACTGCAGGCATTACATGATACTGCGGTTTGAGGGACAGTTTTCACAGTAGACCATAATCATGCCTCAGCCATTCTTCAAGAAACTCATCTTCAACATTGGAGCATCCAAATGTGTCCATACACTCTGAAAAAAGTCCCCATTTGTGGACTGTGGAGCTGCTACTGCAAGACGCTGCATGTGTTGATCTCTTATGCTCCAGTCCCACAACGATGATGATCATTTTGCTCTGCTGATTGCCATCTTCAAATTCTACTCACGGTTGTGGCATCATGTTAAG
This sequence comes from Eleutherodactylus coqui, assembly GCF_035609145.1. Classification (NCBI taxonomy): domain Eukaryota; kingdom Metazoa; phylum Chordata; class Amphibia; order Anura; family Eleutherodactylidae; genus Eleutherodactylus; species Eleutherodactylus coqui. Next base: position 75,440,019 of record NC_089838.1, read on the forward strand.
TTTTTGCTTTGAAACAATGCAAAGAACAGTTGGATGTTCATTGCCCTATGATGAAACACTTTGTAAATCCGTTGTGAAATGGTTCTCAATGGTTCTTTAGGGGTATCTTCGCTCCTTAATCTTTATCCAGAAACAAAAAGACAACAATATAAAGAAGTTTCAATGGCATGAAAGCATCTCCAAAATTAGATTTGCAGACCAGTTTTTGCTCTTTGATCACGTGATTGGCCCTAATCAATTTTCATAGCTTGTGTGTCTGAACATACCTGAAAACTGGTGTCACATTTTCTTATTAGGATGTGGTATATTCTCTTTGATTCAGTGTAATTAAAATAAAAAGAATGTGTTGAATTTGTAAATAGTAGATAGACATTTATATGATGAGGAATGTTGGCAGTTTAATGTGTATTATTATAATATTAACTTCGTAAATACTGACAACTATATTCCATTAGTACTCTTATAGCCTAAGTGGGTAGAGGCTCACCTACTTAAATGACTTTGTCATCTTCATTGAGCCCCATAAACTAAAGCACTAGCTCTCTTCATTATATGCAAATGCTCAAGTAGACCCCTTTATGTAGCATATGGCAGCTTTGTTGGCATAGAGCAAAGGAATGGGGGGAATGTAAGTACAGGATAATTCAAAAAGAATGGTGCAAAAGAAAAGCTGATTTATCCATACATGAATTGACATACAACAATCAGTATGACAAGAAATAATTAAATAACTCTTCAAACTTTTAATGTACCTTACAGATGTTCAATGTGGCACGAGAAGACTTAAAGTAGCACTTATGCACTGCAGTGGAATCAATACCAGAGGATATGCTAGGATGCATCTGGGCATAACTGTTCCACCGACTTGTCATGTAACGTGTCACTGGACAATGGATGTAAAAGAGCCCTATTAAATAAATGGAAAGATATAAAGTAGTGATAATATGAAATGGGATTTATTGATCTCAAGATACTATTGGGAGAATATTGCTAAAGGAAACTTTTATGCACCAATTTGTTGTCAAATTCACTGGAACAGACCCTTTATGAGGTATAATAATTTTAAGTGATAGAATTGATAAATCTTTACAACAGTTACTATCTAAAGAGTCATTTTTCGACATAATAAAGTGATATACAATGGATTGTAATAGGGCTTGCACGAGGCTGCACTACCGAACACAGACTGCAAGGTACTGTGAAACCTGCCAAATAAAGCTACACAAACTAAATGAGAGTACCTAAATTTTAGAAGAGTCACCATATAAGTATTATATACTTTCCACAATTACAGATAAAATGATAATTATTCCATATGAGAATTAAATTTACTGTAAAACAATTAATACTTTATTAAAAACAAATGTAAACATTTACAAAATTGTGGTAAAGTTATGTTTAACCCCTTCATGACATGGCCTATTTTGGCGTTGAGGACCAAGCGATTTTTTGGTATTTTTCCATCTCCATTTTTCAAAAGCCATAACTTTTTTATTTTTCCGTGGACGCGGCCGTATAAGGGCTTGTTTTTTGCGTGGCGAACTGTAGTTTTTATCGATGCCAATTTTGGGTACATAGACTATATTGTAAAATTTTTTTTTTTTTTTTAATGATAGCAGAGAGAGAAAACGCATCAATTCTGCCATAGATTTTTTTTTTTTTTTTTTACACCGTTAATCATGCAGCATAAATGAGACTTTCCATTTTTTCTGCAGACCGGTACGGTTACAACAATACCAAAATTCTAACATTTTTTTTAGGTTTTCCCACTTTTCTGCAATAAAAACCCTTTTTTTTGGAAATCTTTTTTCTATTCTAAATTGCTGCATTCAAAGTCACGTAACTTTTTTATTTTTTGATGTACAGAGCTCTATGAGGGCTTATTTTTTGCGAGACAAGCTGTAGATTTTATTGGTACCATTTTGGCGTACATACGACTTTTTTGATCACTTTTATTGCGTTTTTAGTGAGGCAAAATGCTAAAAATGAGCATTTTGCCTCGGTTTTTTAGCTTTTTTTTTAGCGTTTTTTTCGGTGCACAGTCAAAAGCATGTGCAACTTATTGTACGCATCGTTACGGACGCGACAATACCAAATATGTAGGGTTTTATTTTTTTTTTACCTTTTTTTATGCTAATCTGAGAAAAAGCATAAAAAATGGTTTTTTTACTCTTTTTTTTTACATTTTTTTAATTCATTTTTTAAATCTTTCTTTTTTTTACACTGTTTGTGTCCCTCTGAGGGACTTTAATCACTGCCCTGATGATCGCTGTCATAAGGCATGGCAGAGCTACTGCTCTCCCATGCCTTATCGCTCATACAGCGATCTCAGGCATAGGCAATACAGGACGCCAGTGTCTGGCGTCCTGTTGCCATGGTGACAGGCCGGGCTCTCGCGATGACATCGCGAGTTCCGGCCGGAGACACAGAGGGAGCCGCGCTCCCGCTGTGAACTCTTCCCCTGCCGCGATCTACTTAGATCGCGGCAGGGAAGGGGTTAAAAGTGGCGGGCGCATCTCCGATGTCCCCCCGCTGCTGCAGCGAGACGCCGGCTGTGACTGACAGCCGGCTCCCGCTGCGGGATAGCGCGGGATCATATGTGATCCCGCGCTATCTTCAGGACGTAAGTTTACGCCCTGTTGCGGGAAGTACCCCGCTCCCAGGACGTAAACTTACGCCCTGCAGCGGGAAGGGGTTAAACATTTAGCTTCTCTTTAGATTTAGAGAAAAAAAGACTCCACACATCTTTAGTTAAAAGGTAAGATTTAAAATAGATATTTTGACAGGTATCCTTCCAGGGAAAACACAGAGAAGTACAACATCAATTTAACCTGTTTCTTCTTTTCCTAATTTCCCTCAAGGCCCATTAGCTGAAGCAGTGGTACTTATTCTGTTTCCTTTCACAATATAATTTCACAGGTTTATTTACAAGACATTGCAAAAGAGTTTGCTCGACGGGAACATAGAGCATAGAAGAATAATACTACAGTATGTCACACTGCCAGATTTTATATCTGAAACCAACTTTTTCTAAGGAGCTTTGAGAATATTATATAGCTGCTGAGAATAAAATGCTACAGAGTTACAGGATTTCTGGTAAAACAAATGGCAAAGTATTTATAGCACTGAAAATTTATATCTTAACAACGTGGTACTGGAAAACATACACACGCACACACACACACACACACACACACACACACACACACACACACACACACACACACACACATATATATATATATATATAAAATCTGATGAAGATTTTGGGACAGATCCACATTATAATCCACATATTATACATGCAGATTTTGACCTGGTTTTTAGTGTGGATTTGCTGTGGATTTAGCAAACTCATTTGAAGAGGTGAAATACCTAGTGAAACTCTGCAGCCTAAATTGACAAGCTGTGCATTTAAAATACATACTGCAGGTCAATTTACACTGTAAACCTTCTCGGCAGTGTATGCAATGTTTGACTATAATAGGGGCAATTGTGATGGCTGACTCTGGCCCCTGCCAGGCCCACAGCCATCCAAATTGCCCCTATTATCTGTAGGCACTACTATGGGTGCCCCACAGCACCCAGGGCCAGGCTTCCAGCTTCCTAATTATTTTGGATGCCTCTTGGCTCTTCTTAATTCAAACACTTATAAATATCTGTTCTCGCATATAACATTACTTCTACATACATTAACAGTAGCAATAGCAAAAATTGCTAAATAATGGAAATCTGACAAAATTTCAACTATAATTGAAATTATTTCAGGTGCTAATAATTGCTGGTGTGAATCCATGACTGCCTCTTCATTAAATAATATTCAGGGATTCATGAAGAAATTGGGTATTTGGCTACAATATAAGCACAACAAGGTTGAAACCTGATATATATATAATTAGAGAGTCTATTACCATCTCCTATTATATAACAAATGTTATATCATTAACTACTGATTAAGGGCTCATGCTCATGACTGTGTTTTAATCACATATCACGCTGCGTTGCATGGACGCGCGATATGCAGTGAATGAACTCAATGAAAGTCAATCAATGGACTTTCATTGATACATGCACACTGGTGTGGGGACACTGCATATCAATACACATTGGAGCATGCTATATTTCTATGCCTACGTATGCAGTGTGAGCCCTATACACTTGTATGGGCTGCGTATGATACACTGTCCGTATGCAATATGGGCAGTGTTTTCATACGCATCCCTACTCTGAATAGAGCGTGAATTTAAAAAAGTAAATCACACTGCGCATGTGCGTGTGATTCACCAGCATGCGCAGTGCCATACCCCATCTCTTCTGGCAGAGCGTATGGTTGCAGAATGTGTAAAATACTGAAGGGAGATCCATAGCGTTTTTCGAATATGGCAATGGACATGAGCAACAAAATTACTGACTATAACCAAGTGCCCTTTTAGATGGACACATTACAATTTAGATTACTGTTAGATCGTGAGAATGTGAACAATCATTCAATGTAAATGTTGCCAGAGACTGAACAATGAACGCTAATTTCTTTGCTTATCATTTGTAGTACAGTTTATGCAGGCATGAACATTGAGATAATTGGCTTCTGTAAACATCTATGAACGACTACTTTTTTACTTTCTTATTGTGAATGGAGGTGGATGGCTGTAAGTGATCTCTAGCCCGCTCTGCTTTCATTCACTGAGTGATCATTACTCCTGTGTGAAAGCACAAAAGCATTAATCGCTGGGACAATTGCTGGGGCTTCAAGCCTGACAATCACACCGTGTAAAAGGACTCTAACTATTTCAGTTTAATTATGCATCCATTACGTGTGAGTCTTAAGGCCTATTTACATGCAAAGATGATCGCTCAAAATTTGCCAGAAACTGACAGTTTTGAGGGATCATTTTGCATTAGGTACTAATGGGCTAATCAGCCCATAAGTAGCTAACTAGCTTCATTTGCCTGTATTTAGAGAACAGTGGATGTCTGTTCTCTAAATACTTCACTTTTGTTCTCCGCGGGCAGCAGGCTGCATATAATGCTATCAATGCTGCCCGCGGAGAACACAGCTTACCGTCCCTCTTATCAAGGATGACGGATTTTATGCTGAGCTAAACTTGGCGTTGGATGAAGAGTGCAAGGTAAGTGCATGATGGGCACACATTTACATGCAACGGCTATCGCTCAAATACCCGTTGTTTGGATGAATTTTGAGCAATAATTGTTGTGTGTAAATCAACCTTTATCTTTTCTTTTGAGTCTTCTCTTATCAACCTTAGGGTGCATTCACACGAACGTATATCGGCTCGGGTTTTACGCCGAGCCGATATACATTGTCCTCGGGTGCAGGGGGGGGAGGATGGAAGAGCCAGGGCCAGGAACTGTGCTCCCGCCCCCTCTCTGCCTCCTCTCCGCCCCTCTGCACTATTTGCAATGGGGAGAGGTGGGGCGGGGCGGGGCTAATTCCCGGACTTTAGCCCCGCCCCCATCCCGCCTCCTCTCATTGCAAATAGTGCAGAGGGGCGGAGAGGAGGCAGAGAGGGGGCGGGAGCTCAGTTCCTGCACTTGGCTCTTCCATCCTCCCCCCCCTGCACCCGAGGACAACGTATATCGGCTCGGCGTAAAACCCGAGCCGATATACGTTCGTGTGAATGCACCCTAAGGTTGATAAAAGAAGACTCAAACGAAAAGATAAATCCTGCATTATTAGTTCACACTTCTACAGATGTAGCAATACCGTTTTTTATTTCTTTTTTGCTTAGTTTCTTTTAAAGTAAAAATAAAAATGAAAATATTTGTCTTGCACTTTTTCTATATATTTTAAAAAATTTCAAGACCTTTTATTTTACATTTTTTTGTGGTCTCACTAGGGGACTTGAACATGCTATTGCCCATACAAACTTCTCCAAGAACAGATTTCAATCTGGTGGACTGAGCCCATGCATGCATTTCATGGATGGCAATTTATTTGAATGGTCCCCTTGTAATGCTACAGTTCTGCTGCAATGAATATAGACAATCACCAAGGACTGAAGAAACTGAACCTGCTGAAAATGTTCTTTATGAGCCTAGTTAGGGACCTGGGTGCTATTCCTTCTTAATTGGGCAATCCAAAACAATATTTGGCAAAAACATATTTCTGTATAGTTCCAAATCATTTTTATATTAGCTAGGGCAATTTATAGTAACATCCCTGGGGTCTACAGTGGTAAAAGGGTTAATGTCAGTATTCCTAGTGATTTAGGGCATAGAAAGGCTTTATCCGGTATCCAGTAGCTAACTGATTCCTCCAGGAATCATCAATATCCTTGGAACAAGAAAACTTAGAATAGAATGTACAAACATCTTTATTTTTACCCAGATTGCTCTCAGTGGTTCTTCTGCTGTTATGCAAAATTCTCTCCATACCTCCTCCCATAAAGACTGCTCCCTAAGCCTCCCTCTTTCATACTTTGACAAAAACTGCTCCATATGGCCACTCTGTTACACAGACTGCTCCCCAAGCTCATTCTGTTACACATATTGTTCTGTGTGTCCACTTTTGCACACTAACTTTGGGTCCTCTTTTCAGGAAGCTGAGCAATGATAGGAAAAACGTGGCAACTACTATATGACTGCACAGATTTCTCTATGATCAGACAAAGAGATTTACCAGTACTCTGCCCAAACCAATCATTAATGTAAAGAGCTCAAAAAGCCTGTGGGACAGCATATGTAGCAGTTTCGGTCATGAGGCTGAAGCCTCAGGTGTAATGGCCGCTGATCCAGAGAGTAGTTAAGAATGAGCTAGAAGTCAGCAATGAGGGGTCTTGGTTTGCAATATAAATGGATGAGGTGGGTAGCATAGTCAGAGAGGAAGCCAGAAAATCAGTAATGAGAGGTCTCAGTTTGCAGAACAAATGGATGAGGTGGGTGAAAATGCATAAAAGTGCCTATTTGCAGCCTGCCATCTTGTGTCTTAGTAGCCATGAAAATAAACTATAATGATTGTATAATTTGACTTTCTATGAGCATATCATTGGACTATGAACCTCTTTGTAAAATACCAGTTGAGCCTGGTTAATCCTATGATAACATCACCATTTTCTGAAGTCTTGTTTGACCAGACTTTATTACACTCTAAATGTGGACAATTTGGATGTGTGATAACTTCTTTACAATGCAAAATATGCAAACTTAGGGCATGGTAGATGACTAAGTTATTTTATAGCGTATAAAAGATTGGAGACGATGCATTGAGGAAATAAGCCATTGGCCTGTGAGTAGTTCTCTGTCTTCCACTACCTACTACTACTTCTCCAGCTGATGTTTAGACAGATAATGTTAAGGGAGGCTCCTACAGATGGGATTGGTTCTCTGTCTTTCACTGCTTCTTCCTGCAGTTGACGTTTCAAGACAGATAATGTTTTTGTCATGTAATGCGTAATTCATGTGTAATGTGAATGTTCTCATGTATATCCCTTGGCGATATCAGTACTTAACCTTTGCTTAAGAAATATTGTAAAAGTGTATGTCAAATAACCTATTTCATGTAACTTAGTTAAACTATCACTTATTTTATATAAATTTGTTCAATCTTCATCCTATTAATAAAATAGTTGCATCAATCCATCTGTCTTTCTTTGAAGCCATATCCAACCTTGTTGCCTTTCAATTTGGCAAAACAATAGCGTAGTCAGAGAGGAAGTCAAAAGTAACGGGAGGTCACAGTTTGCAGTACTAATAGATGAGGCAGGTAGCATAGTCCGAGAGGAAGCCGGAAGTCAGTATCAGGAGGTCTTGCATAAAAAGTGGAGGAGTAGGCAACATAGAGCTTGATCAAACAGTAGTGTGAAACAGATTAATCATGCGCTGGTGCAGTGGCAGGGTCAGGCTTTTATAATGAGCCTAATTAGGGATAGGATTATGGAACAAGGCTGATAGTAATATAAGAGTACTATCCACAAACTGGATGGCTCAGTAGTGAGGGTCACTGACTGGAGAGCAGGAGGTCTCCAGTTCGATTCCTGACAGCATATTTTTCCTGAGAAGGGTAAATTTCTAAGCCTTTTGGCTGCTTCATAGCACAATTTAATGGTGCATTGCCTGCTGATTATCACAGTGACTTCCATTAAAAGTGTGTTGTCCTCATAAGACACCTGTTCTAATTTTTTCTCAATTAGTAATCATAAAAGCAATTTTGTTTGTTTTGGGGATTTATTTAGAGATACAAATTATGATTAATAACTTGGGTATCCAGTTAATTATCGCATTCTTTGTGTCAACTCTGAACACGTTTTCTCTCTCGTTTTTGAATAAACCTCAGAAACCTGCATTATCCTTTACATTCTAAAACTACTGTAGTGTTTACAGCAAATAGAAAAGTGTAATATATCTATTGTGTTTTGCAGCTAAGCTAATTTATTGATGTGGAAGAAGCTTTATGCTTTGTGACAAACTAGGTAAGCTTCAGGGTACTCGTCAGCGATGGAGCTCATTTCAGATTTCAGTTCTATGAACATGACTTGAAATCCATTCTGCATTGTTGCAAATGCCTCACTCAATTAGAAAAGTTTTAACAGCTTGGAGAGATGGGATGTATGAATAATGACAAAAATTACAGCTCTGTGAATTTAAAGCAAATATTTTTAAAAGTAAATAGAGCTGGAAATTCTATATAGTGTAAGTGGATATATTAAATCAGAAGCGCACAAATTCTATAAAACTTTGTTATTCAAATCACTCATGATAGATCTGTATGACTGTGCAAGTTATTTGCAAAACTGTGAGAATGAAGAACATCCATCTGCATTTGTAAAGTCTAAAACGAGAGACAATTATACTTGTATCTGTGCATGTATAATAAAATGAATTTTGACTGTATCAACTTACAAAATGGTAAGTAGTGATATGAATACATTTACTTTCTTTTTTTCCTCAGAGTAATTTTGAATGTTACTCATATTACCATAGCAGTTTTTTTTATGAAGTACAATAAGTTCTGATTTCTATTTAACTGATTGTAATACCTAGTCTCTTTAATGTTGAGTATGTTATTCATTAAAGAGCCACTCCAGTGATAGTTTTTTCATTCATTATGTAGCTAGTCCCCCAGTATATATATATGTAAGCTAGTGTTACCTTGTTTAGTTATTCCTTTCTATCTGAAACTCCTGGCCTCCTCCTCAAGTCGGTCATGTGATCTCAATTCTGACTAGTTTAGATTTACTTGGGTTCTTGTGTTCTCAAATTAGTCCGTTTTGCTTTAAACATAGTTCTTGTGTGTTGGACCCTACTACATATGATCTTTAGAGGGGGGACACAGACACTTTCATTACAGTTACTGGTGATGATTACACTGCTCCTGTCATACAGTTATAATTAAGGAGACCACAACTCATCCTCCAGACAGTACACTTATAGTCTCTAGTTTAGGTAACTGCAGAATGTAATGGTAGTGTTTTTTCTGCAAGCAGATCTAGTGCTACCCCTAGCTGCTCATGTGATGCTGTGCTGATGCATCATAGGAGTGTTAATAGAACATCGAGAAAGTTGGCAGGGAGAAATCTCAGCATCAAGATGGTGCCTGCTAAGTTTTAGACAGGAGGCCGCACTGCATGAAAGTGCCTGCAATACTCATAGGAAACATCCAGAGTGTGACAGGCAATCAGTGAGGGGTGCAGGGATGGAAAAATGTGTTTTCACTGAAGTGACCTTTTAATAACATTGTTGCTACCATTGTTCTAAATATTAAAGTTACCCACCAACTCTTTACGAGGTATCACTGGTGTGACACCAAAATCCATGAGCAGTGTAGAGCTAGTCGAATATCTATAAGAGCTCTTTCATAAAAGGGTTTTGAATTCTGTTTTAAATAAAACACATTAAAGCACACCTAAAATCAGAAACATACAGTATATGGATACATTGACGTATATGGATACATTGTTCTTTTCTAGGTTGAAAATGTCACATGGAAGATATGCAATACCTGAAGCATGCTGCTGTCGCGTCCAACCTGGCCATGCTGGATCTGTCACTTGCAGATCTCCCACAAATGCAAATGAACAATGACAAAACAAGAATAGAACCAAAATATGGGAAACACTGTCCCTATATAACCAAACACAGAGAAGGACCCTGCCTGAAAACAGGGCAAAAATGTACATCTTTAGAAAAAGTACTGAATTCTATAGCCAGTATGATGTTAAAGGATTAATCCCATCTGAACCAATCGTTGTTGAAATAGTAATACTCTGTATGCAGTGAATAATAATTACAGAAACAGCCAAGCACGTAGTACTACATTGTTTTCGTAACACCCATAGAAGTAAATGGGAGTTTCAGAGCAGTGTAACACAGCGAGCTATGCTGTTTCCATAATTCAGGAGCTGCAATATAAAAACGTATAACTTTCTGTGCTATGCTGTTTAATTTCCTATAATTCATTCTACAGGAAAAAGACATTAGAGTTTTGGATGAACACAGTGGATTCAAGCCCTTTCCGTTCAATTGAGCTGAAATGCAATGCCAGACATAATCCATGGAGAGGTGTGGTGCTGGAAAATAGCAGACATGTTTCGTTAATTATATACAACCCCTTTAAAAGAATACCAGAGATAATAATTTTGTTGTGACTATCCTGAACTATCTTGCAGTAAAGTTTGTAAGGACTTCTATAACTTTTAGAAGTGGTAACACAATTACAATAAAAGTGTTAAAATGCTTCCCAATTAAGAGTTACAGGATGACAGTTACAATTTGGATAACCTATAATGCATATATATTAAAATGATACTACAGTATATCGCGAACATAAATAATGCTACAATACTGCACACATACATAGTACAGCTATACCACACACATACATTGTACATACTGTATATTGTACTGGTTTGGCACTGACATATATACCCTGTCCTTTTGACAGGTTTCGCAAATTTTTACAGCAGATTTATCAAGGACCTCTCAAAGCTCATCTCTCCCATCACGTCCCTCACAAAGATAGCACACACCTTTTTCTGGTCCCCAGAGGTGCAAAGACTCTGTTTACTTCAGTGCCAGTACTGATCCACCCAAACCCGGAATTGCCTTTTGTCGTTGAGGTTGATGCCTCTAACTCCGCTGCGGTAGCCATCCTGTCACAGCGAGTTGGAGATAAGATGCAACTACATCCTTGCACATTTCTGTCCTATACCCTATTACCCACAGAGTAAAACTATGATGTCGGGAAGAAGGAACATTTGACCATCAAAGTGGTTTTCACCAAATGAAGATACCTCTTAGAAGAAGCGCATCATCCAGTAATGGTGCTTACGGATCATAAGAACTTAAAATTCTTCTGTTTTGCCAAGAGGTTATCTGCAAAACAGGCACAATGGGCCCTGTTCTTCTTCAGGTTTAATTTTGTAGTGTCCTACCACCCAGGTTCCCGAAATGGCAAGGCAGATGCATTGTCGAGGATATTTTCAGAGCCCGAAGAGAAGTTAAATACAGACCTCACAATTCTGTCATCATAGACAGAATTCAAAGTTATCCTGCATGCAGAGGACTCCCTAACAAAGTTTAAAGGAGGCTATGAAAATGGGACATGAAGCTCTCTTTTGAGAATGGACTTTGGAGACAGGGACATCAATTGTATGTCCCCGAAGCTGGTCAACTTGAAGTCCTCAAACTAGTCCATGACTCTAAACTTTCCAGTCACCTTAGGGTCACAAAGAGCTTGGAACTTCTACTTGTAGTACTTCTCGCTATATGTACGTTACCTCTTTAAAAGTATGTACTCAGATCAAGACACCATGAGCTCACCCTCTTGCTTTGCTACACCCCCTTCCAGTCCCATCCAGGCTATGGGGGTCTATATCTATAGACTTTATAATGGACCTGCCCCCTCAAAGGGAATGACTACTATTCTTGTGGTTGTGGACCGACTCACAAAGATGGCTCACTTCAGGAAGCCAAAGAGGCCTACAGAGAGGCGGCAGATAAACACCAGGTGGGAGAAAAATTATAGTTATCAAGAACCTGAAGGCCCACGTACCCGCTCGCGAATTGGGGGAAAAAAATTATTGATCCCTTTCTGATTTCCACAAAAGTGGGCCAAGTCACCTTCTGCCTATGACTCCCTGGCAGCATTCGAATCCATCCATTGTTCCACGTATCACTGCTCAAGCCATTAAAAGAGAATACTTTCCCTGGAAGAAGCCCACCACCTCCTTCACCAGTGATGGTTCAAGGTGAAGAGGAATTCCTGGTAGATAAGATCCCGGACTCCAGAAAGAGAGGCTGCAGTACCTATGGCCCAAAGGAGAATTCCTGGGAACTGGACTCCAATGTTTACGCTCCTCAGCTGATGAGGGAATTTCATATCTGGTACCCAGTGGCCATCCTGGAAGAACGAGACTGATGTCAGGACTCAAACCTGGGACCTCTTGCACTCCAGTCAACAGCTCTCTCCCCTGGGCTTTCCAGGATTTGGACAATTTCTTGCTTAAACCCAGACTTTTTCTGTGTTTTCTTGCTCCTGCTAAATCCACTTCCTATCTCCCTGTTTTGGCTCCGCCCTACTACTAATTAGGACTTCTTATAAAAGCCTGACTTTGGCTCTGATCCAGTGCATGATTATTGTGCTCTGCCACCTTGATCAAGCTCCTCTTCCTCTGCGATATTACTGATACCTCCTGCTGCTGACTTCTGGCTTCCATTTGACCATGCCTCCATCTCATCCCATTGTACTGCATACCATGACTTCCCGAAAATGACTCCCGGCTATCTTGACTATTCTTCAGTGACCGGCACAGCTACTACACCTGTAGCTCTAATCCAGCATCGATAAGGCATAACACACATTACACACCTAAACATACACACATATATACTTAATATACAGAGATACAATTTACACTTGCATGCACACAAATATACACAGATGTGTCCAACCTTACATTCATGTGAGTTTCATTAGTTCTGAGTTCTGTCATAAAAAAAAAAATCCTATACTTACCTATTCCTCCCCAAGCAGTCTTCTTACCACAACTTCTCCCCACCGATCTTCTGCTACCTCTTCCAGTCTTACGGGTCATGTCACCTTCAGCTAGCCTACCTGGGGAGGAATAGGTAAGTATTGATTTATTTTTTTAATAACAGAACCCCTTTATTGGCTCCAATCTTTCATGGTACAAATTAATACAATCTCACAATATACAATACAATAAAAATGTTTGACATACAATACCGTACCTCACATCTACACCACTGTGTGGCCATACGTGACTTATGTGTCCTTGCCTAACATTTATTTTACATTTATTTTTTTAAACATTTCTGTGATCCTTAAGATCTTAAAAAACTATAGTCAATTTAACTCAATGCAGTAAGTATTTTGTCTAAGCATAATTGTCATATATCATGCATGAGGTAAAATGAGGTGAAAGTTTCTTCATGATTATACAAGCATATGGTCAATGTAGCTAAGAAGGGAAAACATGCAATTATTTAGCACATTTCTGCCCCTCATGCCCTTGTTTTATTCGGCTACCTACTGTTTTGTGCTTATTAAAGGAATAGTAGTTTATTGTTTTGCTTTCAGATACTAGTTCTGCTTTCACACAGATAAACTAATTTTGCAAGAAAAAGTATTGACTACTAATATAATGTGGTCTGATTGTTATCCAAACCGCAATTCTAGACATAATTTAACCCCTCTTTTTTTTAACTATAACATTTTGTCAGTGGACCTACCCATATGACAGTTTTTTTTGTTTTTTTGCAAGATGAGTTGTATTTTTCAATGGCACTATTTCATGTAGCATAAAATATATTGAAAGACTTAAAAATTTGGGACAAAATAAAAAAACGTAGTTTTAACAGTGTGCATTGTGCAAAATGATATGTAAAGGGTTTTTCTTTCCATGCAAATACTGTTCATGACCTACCCTCAGGATAAGACATTAATCATTGATTAGCTGGGTTCTCCCTCTCGAGACCTCAGCCAATCAGGTGACCCACTTTAAATGTCACAATACACAGGGATCAGAGTGGATACTGCTGCTCTCACCCCTGTGTAGTGGCTTAAGCTCGTAAAGGCGGCTTCAGACAACCGTAAACAGAAATACGCAATGTGTTTGTGAAGTGAACTAGGTTGTTGAGGTACATTTGTACAGTACTATGTGTATTGGCACATAGTACTGTATATTTTGCCCACACAGGGCCTGTAAACATGCGCTCACAAAACACCCCTTTTTGATTCAAAAGGACATTATGCCTAATGAGAGCTAGAGGTGTTTTTTTCATGAAATTGCACATTCGTGCGCATATTGACTTTAGACTTTTATGGGGCACTTAATGCACAAATCCACAGAAAAATAGAGCAGATCCTATTTTTTTCCTGAGTTCTAAGAAATCCTAACTGCAGGCTGGGGTCTCATTAACATCAATAATAACTGTGCCTGCAATTATAAGCTGTAACCACTACACAGGGGTTGGAGCCAACTGCTTCGGCTCTGACTTCTATGTATTGCGGTGCTGACAGTGGGCTACCGATCAGCTGATCAGTTAGGGTCCTAAGTGCCAAACCCCAGCTGATCATTTATTGATGACCTATCCTGAGGATAGGTCATCAACAGTATTTGTGTGGAAAAAAAAAAATTGAAATTACGTTTTTTTTTTTAAAATTGCTTTTTGTCACCATATTCCCACACCTACCTTATTTTTACATTGATAGGCATGTGTGAGGGCTTGTTTTCTGTGAGGTGAGCTATGGTTTCTATTGGTATCAGGTTGGATTCACACGGGCGTAATATATGCTGCCCCTCTTATGCATTGGTTTACATGGGCATCTTTCCTCGATGTAAAAGAGCCTGGCTGGCCAAGATAGTGCACTTCAACTGGGTGCTTTTACACCGGCAGCGGCTGCATAGACTCCTATGTGAGCCTATGACTGCTAAACTCCTACGCCCTTCCCTGCTCCTCCCCACCTTTTGTTGGCTGTTTGCAATAGGAGGGGGCGGGGTGACCCTCCCATTGCTGGCTGTGAGAAGGGGCAGGAGCTTAGCACACTAGCTCCCACCCCATTCAGCCTCCTCCCTTTGCAGAGAGTTAATGAGGGTGGGAGGACAGCTTAGCAGAGATAAACAGTCTCCTACCGCCCAACGGCATTGTGGCCTTGGCTTATATACGCCATGCCAGGGCTGTCTGAATGGGCGCAGAAAGGTTAAATTGGTGTGTCCGTTCACGCGTTTTTACGTTGCCCACGGACAATGTAAAAAAAGCATGCACCCAATGTGAATCCAGCCTCAGTTTGGGTTCTGAATATTTTTAATTACATTTTTTTTTTTAAATGTGGTGATCGAGAAGTACATTTACCATGTAGTATAGGTAGTGCAGTATTTCAATAGCTCAGACTTTTAGAGATGCAGTGGTACAAAATATATGTTTTGTTTTTTTTCTTTTTTTACACATAATATGGGGAAATGGTGGTTTTATTTTAAACTTTTAAATTTCAAAATTTGGGGGTAATTATTAAAAAGTTTTTATTCAATTTATTTTTATTATTTTTTTGTTTCAATAGTATTGCAGTATATTTTTACAGCAGCATGAGTCATCAGCCGGAGAATTTTCTTCATATAGTTTGTTGAAAAAAAAAAGTAGAAATATATTGCATTTCTGTACATAACTAAAGAGGTTTCAAATGAAATGGAAAAGGTAAAACCTTTTTTTGAACAAACCTTCCACTTCAATCCCTTACACACAATCTAGTAGAGAGTAGTAAACTGCTAGATTATTTAAAGGCAGCAGTGGGCCCTCTTGCCTACTGGGTTCCTGTTTACCTATAAATGTTGCATACATGGTAAGACTGTAACTGTATATATCTATATGTCTATAAAGAGATGAATGGTCTCAGAGCACTGGAAGAGTCGGGAGCAGTGCGCTGAGCTCCCGCCCCCTCTCTGCCTCCTCTCCACCCCCTGCACTATTTTCAATGAGGAGAGGCGGAACAGGGGCGGAGCTAATTCCTAGAACTTAGCCCCGCCCCGTCCCACCTCTTCTCATTGCAAATAGTGCAGAGGGGCAGAGAGGAGGCAGAGAGGGGGCGGGAGCTCAGAGCACTGCTCCAGGCTCTTCCAGCCTCCTCCCCCTGTAGAGAGAGACGCTGTATATCGGCCGGCGTCAATACCCGGCCAATATACGGTCGTCTGAATGCACCCTTAAACTGACATGGTGCTGATCTAAATCCTGCACTGCATGTCAATTTCCACACGGGTTTTGTGTGGATTTTTTCTATAGTGTATGGATGGCATTTTGAAAATCTCATACACATTGCTACTGTAAATGCCATGAATTTTCCATGTGGAGGGTTAGAACACAAAGTCCAAGGTAAATCTGCCCCTTGAAATCCAAGAGTTGAATTCTGCAGGTCTTCCGCAGTAAAAATGGAGTCAAATCTGCGCCATATCGGTGGGGATTTGGCCATTATGGAATTCATGAATTAGATGCCAGTTCAGCTGGCAGATTTGTGAGCTTGTCAGGGGGATGGGTGATGAGAGATGTGCAGCCAATCTGCACATCTGGGGGCGTCAGGGGGATGGGCGGTGAGAGGTCTACAGTCAATCCAAAAATCTGGGGGCGTGACCTGTCACTAAGCCCAGCCAACCCATGCCTCCACCCATACATCTGGTGGAGACATAATGCACCAGTACCCCTTCGAGAAATGCCTGCAGCGATTCAGCCACATGAGAAGGAAGCCATAAACCATGTTTTATACTGGGGCATAGTATTGGGGTTTAGGGCACTGCACTGAATTAGAAAAATAAATCCCTGTATATTATTTGTTATGCATTATCTATCTGTGTAATTACATTTTATTTACATTGCATTATTTACTTTTTGACAGGAAAAAAAATAACATCCAACTATGTAACAAATGTGTATGCAACAATATGCAGAAATATTTTAAAATGTCTGCAATGAAAGGATACATCATTCTAAAGCATCAATAAACAATCTTATTACTGTAAAGAGACAAGATAAAATATTCTGCTAATCTGTTGCATACAGATTAAAACATTTATTTCCTCACCTTCCTGATATATTATTTCACTGTACATTTCTATTTGAAGCAGAACTTCTGTTTTCTACTAAGATTTCATTTCCTTGTGCCTCGGACTTTGATGAAATCTATTTCTGAATCCTACAATTCACAGTGAGTGCTGACAAAAAGTATCAAGTGAAATGTTGTTGTCCCAAATGAAGTAATTCATTTCTGTCAAGGATTAGACAGCGATGTTAAACTCTGATAGCAGATGACTGATATTGTTCCATATGATCTAAAACAGAACAATTTGACTACATTAATAGCCTTTTTTGTAGGCATATGCAGTAAACTAGCTGATGCAAGTCTTCTGTATACTGTATGGCAAATAAAATACAATCAACCTAAAAAATAATTGTTGGAAATCTTCTATATTAGAAATATGTGACTTTGTAATTGTGAGGATGGCTAATTCAAGTAGCCATAGACCTGATTCCATAAAACCACAGCCATGTTTTCTACCCAGTCCTGGCTCAACTAACAAAAGAACTGCACTGAAATGAACTCCACACTAATTGCTTAGGTGAGCCTTTATAGCAGTGAAATGCTCCCACAATCCTTTTCAGGAGTCCTATAAAGTCATTCATTTGCTGTTGGTCTGCCTCTATATCATCAGAGCAGACACCCCTCTGCAGCTCCACCAGTGCAGGTAAGTGCAGACAAAACCTAATGCACTTCACTCAGAACATTTACCTTACTTGTATTACATGGTTCCCAGGAAAAGAAAGGAATAGATCAAGCATTAGGTGGCCAGCCTAATTAGAAAAACAAAGAAGCATTCACACCCATTCACATAAAAATGTTGTATAAGTAAAGGAACGCATGCATCACAACTAAGGTTATACATGTAATGCTAAGAACAAAACAAAGAAAACCTTATACATCTTCACAGTAATGCATTATATTTGAAAAATGTGTTTTTATAATAATAATTTTACATATAATAAATAATCTTATATTATATAGTAACATTGTAGTACTGTTTTAAGCTTTTTTTGACTTCTGCACTGTAGGTACCTCCTTACGATACCTTAATATGAGATGGCTGTCAGGCTCATAAGAGCCCGACAACCGTCCCAGCGACTATTGCTCATGTGCTTTTACACAGGAACAGCAGTCTGTTAGAGAATGGAGACAGAGCAACCAGACGTCGTTTCCATCTACCCACCTTTATTCACAGTAAACAGTCGGTCAGTCAAAGATGGAGAAGTTAAAAATCCCAGCAGTTCAGATAGCGCCAGAGGACTAGTGGTGGGTTACCCATCTTAGCATTTTCAAATCCTTCACAGGAAAGAAGAGCTGCAACGATAATATGGGGGGTTCTCACAGGGAGAACAAACCCCAAAGAAAAGCAAACAGAAAGTTTTAAATAAAAAACTTTGCACTCGTGAAAAATGAAAGAAGATAACCCCAAATAAGTCGTCAATCCGGTGAAAAAGAAATTTGGACGGCACTTACTCAAGAGGAGGGGGGTGTATAGAACAAGAAGCCCCCTCCTTGAAGTGTCGACTCCTCAAAGTCCTCCCAGTCGCGAATATTACTGCAACAGGCGGATTAAATCTTCATTTTTATTACTGGATAATGTTGGCAACGCGTTTCGGTGTAGAAAGACACCTTTCTCAAGCCAATACATAAGAAAATCATACAAAACATACTCACATTTATAGGGAAGCATGTATCGCTTTCGATTCCTAATATTAGGATGCAGTGGGCTGATCCTAGCAACCCTGCCCACAAAGATGGCGTCACCCATGGAATCGAGAGTGATACATGCTTCCCTATAAATTTGAGTATGTTTTGTATGATTTTTTAATGTATTGGCTTGAGAAAGGTGTCTTTCTACACCGAAACGCGTTGCCAACATTATCAAGTAATAAAAATGAAGATTTAATCCGCCTGTTGCAGTAATATTCGCAACTGGGAGGACTTTGAGGAGTCGACACTTCAAGGAGGGGGCTTCTTGTTCTATACACCCCCCTCCTCTTGAGTAAGTGCCGTCCTAATTTCTTTTTCACCAGATTGACGACTTATTTGGGGTTATCTTCTTTCATTTTTCATGAGCGCAAACTTTTTTATTGAAAGATGGAGAAGTCGCTCATCAGTCATTCTGTTTCAGTGAGTTAAAAACGGAACGACCACAGACTACTGAGTGACTTTTCGCTCAGTGCCTTGTTAGGGACCATGTGTTAATGAGCCAATAGTCGCTCATGGTCAGTGGTTTAAGTGTTTATTTGGCGACTATCTGCCTGTGTAAATATACCTTTAGTTTGTTTAATAGGTAAAACAATACTGAGTATGGTTTCTCCCATTAACCAACAACCAACAGACTAAATATAATTTTTAAGTAGCTATTTCCTTTTGCCAAGTCAATTTGGACATTTACTATAGTTTCACAAGGTGTTTTTTAGAAACAGGACAGGTGTATCTAAAAGGCCACTCAGGTGTTTTTGTTTAATTCATTCATTATGCAGATATCCATCCAGTATATATGTGGGGTAGTTCTTAGGTTGTGCATCTGGGACCTGTTCTACAGGCTTCCTGGTGCACACCTTCACAGGTGAGGAGTTAATTGAGCTGGCTGGGTGTGGTTGCTCAGGTCAGCCAATTCCCTGGGTCTGGGTGTAGATACATACTCTGGCCCCTCTGCAAGAAGAAGCAGCATTTTTTGTCTCTCTGCAGCTTTCTGTGTGTGTTGTGCCTGGACATCTTGGTTTACAGCTTGCTGCGTGTGTTGTGCTGCCTGATTATGTATCTTGCTAGAGTAAGGACCGCAAGAAACAAGGACCCTTGATCATTGGTCTTGCGGTTTAAGTTCATTGGCCAATGCACAAACTAATCCCTTGCTTTTATATTCAGCTTTATAATCTGCATTAGCATGCAAGGTTGAGTGGTAAGTGTGGTTGCCATCTGTCAGTTTCAAAAAGGTGTGTTTTACGTTCGTGTGGACAAACAAGCATTGGGCCCACACGAACGTGACCCAAAGAGTACAGAATGGGGACCAACAGACAGCTGACCCTGTGCTGAAGGGAAGATGGCGGGGCCCTACCTAACAACGGAGCGATCGCCTCGATAAAGGCGGCCCCACGCTGGAACCTTGGCCTCGGCTCTCCCAGAATAGGTGGTATATGGAACCAGGACAAGTACAGACAATCCAAATGCACAAATAGGAAACTGACAGATGACAAACACACTTACCACTCAACCTCACACGCTAAAGCAGATGATAAAGGTGAATATAAAAACGAGGGATTAGTTCGTGCATTGGCCAATGAACTTAAACTGCAAGCCCAACAATCAAGGGTCCTCATGTCTTGCGGTCCCTACTCTAGCAAGACGCATAATGAGGCAACACAGGGCACAACACGCACAGCAAGCTGCTGTAGTGCTTGCTTCCACTGACAGATACAGAGAGGTGGGACAACTGCTACGAGTGGGTAAAGGTGAGGGAAGCCTCAATGTATGACTCTGTTTGTGTGTGTGTGTACAATGTGCATTTACAATAAAGTGCTTGTGTGTAATTGTCTAATATATGCACCTGCAGATAATGTTGCAATCACAAACAGTGTGTTAGGTTGTGCTGATTGGACATGGTTTCCAGGAGCACACCTTCACAGGTGTGGAATAATTGTGCTGGTTGTGGTGTTCTCCAACCAGCCAATCTCCATTAGTCTTATGCATATGTGTATACCAGTCTCTCTGCAAGAGGGAGCTGGTATTCCTTCACTCTAGGGTATGGGTTTCTTGCATGCCTGTTATGTGTTGTGTGTGTACAGGTGTGAACAGGCATGTTTAGTGTATATGTGTGTTAACAGTGAGGTGTTCTGAGGGTCTGCACAGGTGGCTAGACATTAGGTATGAACAGTCCTATTCTGTGTTGTATGCTTTCTTTAGTGTGTTCTGTGTCCTGTCCTGCTCTGGTTAGTTTTCCACCCTGGGCAGTTAGGTCCATAGACTCCAGTACAGGGTCATCCTTATCGAGACGACTGCCCTGTTTGCTGGCAGGTTTCTTGTGGATGTTCATTAGAATAGGGACCCGTGAGACAACGAGGACCCTTGAAGTGGGCTCGCAGGCTTAAGTGTCTTGACCAAGACACAAACTAATACCTTGTATATTCTATACTTATTTCATGTGGCTATGCGTGCAGGTATGCTTGGTTCGTGTTTTGAGCATTTGTCGGTCATATTTTATGTCTGTCCATGAGTCCCTTTTGCAGTTCAGCAGCTCATGAAAAGGAGACGTGACACAGTGGTTGAGATTACTCACTTTTGTGGAGACTCTGCATGAGTCTACTGACATGGGGCAGAATTTCTACACTGTCTGTCATTTACACACCAGGATATTCAGCTGCATGCATTAAATAGAACATTTAATACATGAGATGCCATCAAAAAAGGAAGGGGCTGTCTTCTTTCCTGGCTAGATGTACATCTAGTCAAAAGGCCAAAATTAGCTACATCCTTCAAAGGAGTGACTCATTTTACTACTAAAACCTTCCAAACCTGTAAAAAAATCACACATGCTGTAAACTATTTACAGTATTTTATTTGATGCAAAAGTACCTTTTTGCAGCTTCAGTTTCATCCTCTAAAATGCATTGAATGGGAGCTAATGCATGAGCGCTGAAGAGGAGACACATGATTTTACTAAGGAAGCTGTTTCCTACAAGTCTTAACCTTGCATGTATCTCTACTTAATTGACCCTCTCCCAGTCTTCTTCTTCTCCTGCTGGCTGCTTTGTAAATATAGATACCGTGTTTTCCTGAAAACAAGACCCTGTCATATTAATTTATGTCCCAAAAGAGGCGCTATGTCTTATTTTAAGGAATCTCTTATTATGCTTACCTAGCAGGCTCGGTGCAGGTCCTTCTTACTGCTCTCCGGAGCTCATACGCGCTGAGCCACCGAATGGATTGGCCAATTCATAAATCTCACCTCCACAATGCGATGGCTGTGATTGGTTCTTCAACCCCTGCTCAGCCAATTAATGCAGCACCCGATGAACCAATCAAAGCCATCACATTGGTACATAGAGCGCTGCATTCATTGATTCTCGAACACTGCTCAGCCAATCAGAGCCAACGCTTCCTGGAGGTGGCATTTATGAATCCCGTAACCAGGAAGTGATGATCTGTGGGTGAACAAGGACTGTGGAAGGCACAGCAGAGCTTCGGACAGCAGCAGGAGGACCCGAACCGAGCCTGCTAGGTAGGTATTTTTTTTAAAAATGTAATGCAGCTAGGGCTTATTCTTGGTGTATGGCTTATATTTCAAGCCTCCCCAAAAATCATGAAAAATCCGAGTAGGGCTTATTTGCAGGGTAGGTCTTATTTTCACAGAAACAGGGTAGTGGACACCTTAACTGGCAAACATTACTGCTACATTGCAGACTACTTTTGAATAATGTTTATTGGCATATATGTAGATATAAATATGAGTACAGTCTTTTATCAGTTCAAAAAACACTAATATTAAACAGCCATTACATACCATGCTAAATAGAGATGAGCGAGCACCAAAATGCTCGGGTGCTCGTTACTCGGGATGAACTTTTCGCGATGCTCGAGGGTTCGTTTTGAGTAACGAACCCCATTGAAGTCAATGGGTGACCCGAGCATTTTTGTATTTCGCCAATGCTCGCTAAGGTTTCCTTGTGTGAAAATCTGGGCAATTCAAGAAAGTGATGGGAACGACACAGCAACGGATAGGGCAGGCGAGGGGCTACATGTTGGGCTGCATCTCAAGTTCACAGGTCCCACTATTAAGCCACAATAGTGGCAAGAGTGGGCCCCCCCCCCTCCCAAAAACTTTTACTTCTGAAAAGCCCTCATTAGCATGGCATACCTTAGCTAAGCACCACACTACCTCCAACAAAGCACAATCACTGCCTGCATGACACTCCACTGCCACTTCTCCTGGCTTACATGCTGCTCAACCGCCCCCCCCCTCCCCCCCACAGCGCACACCAAACTGTCCCTGCGCAGCCTTCAGCTGCCCTCATGCCACACCACCCTCATGTCTATTTAGAAGTGCGTCTGCCATGAGGAAGAACCGCAGGCACACACTGCAGAGGTTGGCATGGCTAGGCAGCGACCCTCTTTAAAAGGGGCAGGGCGATAGCCCACAATGCTGTACAGAATCAATGAGAAATAGAATCCTGTGCCACCGCCATCAGGAGCTGCACACGTGGGCATAGCGATGGGGAACCTGTGTGCCACACACTATTCATTCTGTAAAGGTGTCTCTGCATGCCCCAGTCAGACCGGGCTTTTTAATTCATAGACACAGGCAGGTACAACTCCCTATTGTGAAGTCCCTGTCGACCGACAGCATGGGTGGCTCCCTGGAACCCACCGGCGATACACAAAAATATCCCATTGCATTGCCCAACACAGCTGAGGTAGTAATGTCGTGCTTAATGCAGGTGGGCTTCGGCCCACACTGCATGCCCCAGTCAGACTGGGGTTCTTTACAAGTGGAAACAGATGCATTTATAATTCCCTGTGGACCCACAACATGGGTGGGTGCCAGGAAGCCACCGGCGGTACATAGAAATATCCCATTGCATTGCCCAACACAGCTGAGGTAGTAATGTCGTGCTTAATGCAGGTGGGCTTCGGCCCACACTGCATGCCCCAGTCAGACTGGGGTTCTTTACAAGTGGACACATGTAGGTTAAACTCCGTGTGCACCTACAGCATGGGTGGCTCCCTGGAACCCACCGGCGATACACAAAAATATCCCATTGCATTGCCCAACACAGCTGAGGTAGTAATGTCGTGCTTAATGCAGGTGGGCTTCGGCCCACACTGCATGCCCCAGTCAGACTGGGGTTCTTTACAAGTGGACACATGTAGGTTAAACTCCGTGTGCACCTACAGCATGGGTGGCTCCCTGGAACCCACCGGCGGTACATAAAAATATCCCATTGCATTGCCCAACACAGCGGATGTAACGTCAGCTGTAATGCAGGTGGGCTAAAAATTCATACACTGTAGGCGAGGGCCCACAAAAATTGCTGTATCAACAGCACTAATGTACATCCAAAAAATTGGCCATGGCCAACCAAGAGGGCAGGTGAAACCCATTAATCGCTTTGGTTAATGTGGCTTAAGTGGTAACTAGGCCTGGAGGCAGCCCAGTTTAACTAAAAATTGGTTCAAGTTAAAGTTTCAACGCTTTTAAGAGCATTGAAACATATAAAAATTGTTTAGAAAAATTATTTTAGTGAGCCTTGTGGCCCTAAGAAAAATTGCCCGTTCAGCGTGATTACGTGAGGTTTCAGGAGGAGGAGCAGGAGGAGGAGGAGGAATATTAGACACAGATTGATGAAGCAGAAATGTCCCCGTTTTGGATGGTGAGAGAGAACGTAGCTTCCATCCGCGGGTGCAGCCTACGTATTGCTTACGTATCGCTGCTGTCCGCTGGTGGAGAAGAGAAGTCTGGGGAAATCCAGGCTTTGTTCATCTTGATGAGTGTTAGCCTGTCGGCACTGTCGGTTGACAGGCGGGTACGCTTATCTGTGATGATTCCCCCAGCCGCACTAAACACCCTTTCCGACAAGACGCTAGCCGCAGGACAAGCAAGCACCTCCAGGGCATACAGCGCGAGTTCAGGCCACGTGTCCAGCTTCGACACCCAGTAGTTGTAGGGGGCAGAGGCGTCACGGAGGACGGTCGTGCGATCGGCTACGTACTCCCTCACCATCCTTTTACAGTGCTCCCGCCGACTCAGCCTTGACTGGGGAGCGGTGACACAGTCTTGCTGGGGAGCCATAAATCTGTCCAGGCCCTTAAAGACTGTTGCACTGCCTGGGCTGTACATGCTGCTCGATCTACGCACCTCCCCTGCTACCTGGCCCTCGGAACTGCGCCTTCTGCCACTACCGCTGTCGGATGGGAATTTTACCATCAGCTTGTCCGCCAGGGTCCTGTGGTATAGCAACACTCTCGAACCCCTTTCCTCTTCGGGAATGAGAGTGGGAAGGTTCTCCTTATAGCGTGGGTCGAGCAGTGTGTACACCCAGTAATCCGTAGTGGCCAGAATGCGTGTAATGCGAGGGTCACGAGAAAGGCATCCTAACATGAAGTCAGCCATGTGTGCCAGGGTACCTGTACGCAACACATGGCTGTCCGCACTAGGAAGATCACTTTCAGGATCCTCCTCCTCCTCCTCCTCCTCCTCAGGCCATACACTCTGAAATGATGACAGGCAAGCAGCATGGGTACCGTCAGCAGTGGGCCAAGCTGTCTCTTCCCCCTCCTCCTCATCCTCCTCATGCTCCTCCTCCTCCTCCTGAACGCGCTGAGATATAGACAGGAGGGTGCTCTGACTATCCAGCGACATACTGTCTTCCCCCGGCTCTGTTTCCGAGCGCAAAGCGTCTGCCTTTATGGTTTGCAGGGAACTTCTCAAGATGCATAGCAGAGGAATGGTGATGCTAATGATTGCAGCATCGCCGCTCACCACCTGGGTAGACTGCTCAAAGTTTCGTAGGACCTGGCAGATGTCTGCCAACCAGGCCCACTCTTCTGAAAAGAATTGAGGAGGCTGACTCCCACTGCGCCGCCCATGTTGGAGTTGGTATTCCACTATAGCTCTACGCTGCTCATAGAGCCTAGCCAACATGTGGAGCGTAGAGTTCCACCGTGTGGGCACGTCGCACAGCAGTCGGTGCACTGGCAGATTAAACCGATGTTGCAGGGTGCGCAGGGTGGCAGCGTCCGTGTGGGACTTGCGGAAATGTGCACAGAGCCGGCGCACCTTTACGAGCAGGTCTGACAAGCGTGGGTAGCTTTTCAGAAAGCGCTGAACCACCAAATTAAAGACGTGGGCCAGGCATGGCACGTGCGTGAGGCTGCCGAGCTGCAGAGCCGCCACCAGGTTACGGCCGTTGTCACACACGACCATGCCCGGTTGGAGGCTCAGCGGCGCAAGCCAACGGTCGGTCTGCTCTGTCAGACCCTGCAGCAGTTCGTGGGCCGTGTGCCTCCTATCTCCTAAGCTGAGTAGTTTCAGCACGGCCTGCTGACGCTTGCCCACCGACTGCTGGCGACGTGCTGCTGCTGACACATCTTGATTGCGAGACAGAGGTTGCGTAGGAGGAGGAGGAGGAGGAGGGGGGTTGAGTGAAGGAAGCATACACCGCCGCAGATACCACCAGCGAGCTGGGGCCCGCAATTCTGGGGGTGGGTAGGACGTGAGCGGTCCCAGGCTCTGACTCTGTCCCAGCCTCCACTAAATTCACCCAATGTGCCGTCAGGGAGATGTAGTGGCCCTGTCCGCCTGTG
This sequence comes from Eleutherodactylus coqui, assembly GCF_035609145.1. NCBI lineage: Eukaryota > Metazoa > Chordata > Amphibia > Anura > Eleutherodactylidae > Eleutherodactylus > Eleutherodactylus coqui. The sequence goes on from NC_089838.1 coordinate 75,466,366, forward strand.
CTTGTCCACGTGTCCGTAGTTAAGTGGACCTTGCCACTAACCGCATTGGTGAGGGCGCGTACAATGTTGCGGGAGACGTGGTCGTGCAGGGCTGGGACGGCACATTGGGAAAAGTAGTGGCGACTGGGAACTGAGTAGCGCGGGGCCGCCGCCGCCATCATAGCTTTGAAATCCTCAGTTTCCACAAGCCTATACGGCAGCATCTCAAGGCTGATAAATTTGGCTATGTGGACGGTTAACGATTGAGCGTGCGGGTGCGTGGCGGCGTACTTGCGCTTGCGCTCCAACACTTGCGCTAGCGACGGCTGGACTGTGCGGTGTGAGACATTGCTGGATGGGGCCGAGGACAGCGGAGGTGAGGGTGTGGGTGCAGGCCATGAGACGGTCGTGCCTGTGTCCTGAGAGGGGGGTTGGATCTCAGTGGCAGGTTGGGGCACAGGGGGAGAGGCAGCGGTGCAAACCGGAGGCGGTGAACGGCCTTCGTCCCACCTTGTGGGGTGCTTGGCCATCATATGTCTGCGCATGCTGGTGGTGGTCAGGCTGTTGGTGGTGGCTCCCCGGCTGATCTTGGCGCGACAAAGGTTGCACACCACTGTTCGTCGGTCGTCAGGCGTCTCGGTGAAAAACTGCCAGACCTTAGAGCACCTCGGCCTCTGCAGGGTGGCATGGCGCGAGGGTGCGCTTTGGGAAACACTTGGTGGATTATTCGGTCTGGCCCTGCCTCTACCCCTGGCCACCGCACTGCCTCTTGCAACCTGCCCTGCTGCTGCCCTTGCCTCCCCCTCTGAAGACCTGTCCTGTGTAGGCGTTGCACACCAGGTGGGGTCAGTCACCTCATCGTCCTGCTGCTCTTCCTCCGAATCCTCTGTGCGCTCCTCCCTCGGACTTACTGCCCTTACTACTACCTCACTGCAAGACAACTGTGTCTCATCGTCATCGTCCTCCTCACCCACTGAAAGGTCTTGAGACAGTTGCCGGAAGTCCCCAGCCTCATCCCCCGGACCCCGGGAACTTTCCAATGGTTAAACATCAGTGACGATAAACTCCTCTGGTGGGAGAGGAACCACTGCTGCCCAATCTGAGCAGGGGCCTGAGAACAGTTCCTGGGAGTCTTCCCGCTCCTGAGCATGTGTCATTGTAGTGGAGTGAGGAGGCTGGGAGGAAGGAGGAGCAGCAGACAGAGGATTCGGATTTGCAGCAGTGGACGGCGCAGAACTGTGGCTGGACGATAGGTTGCTCGAAGCACTTTCTGCCATCCAGGACAGGACCTGCTCACACTGCTCATTTTCTAATAAAGGTCTCCCGCGTGGACCCATTAATTGGGCGATGAATGTGGGGACGCCAGAAACGTGCCTCTCTCCTAATCCCGCAGCAGTCGGCTGCGACACACCTGGATCAGGAGCTCGGCCTGTGCCCACACCCTCACTTGGCCCTCCGCGTCCTCGGCCGCATCCACGTCCTCTAGGCCTACCCCTACCCCTCAGCATGCTGTATTACCGGTGATTTGATTTCCCAGGCAGGAAAGAAATTGGCGCAAGGCTGCACTCAACCGTAGCTGGTTGCGTCTGATTTTTTTACGTTCTCCACGCAGCACACACGTACCCAGAGCCCTTAGGACTGACAGAGGCAGGGCAAATATACTTTTTTCCCTTTTGTTTAAAAGGATAGGCCCACTGCGTCTATTCACTGAATAATAAGTTTAATAACTGACACTGTGTTGCGGCCCTGCAAAAGTGTCACAGAACTTTACTGTTGCAGAGTTATTAACTGTGGCAGAGCAGGTATTTCCCAGGCAGGAAAGAAATTGGCGCAAGGCTGCACTCAACCGTAGCTGGTTGCGTCTGATTTTTTTACATTCTCCACGCAGCACACACGTACCCAGAGCCCTTAGGACTGACAGAGGCAGGGCAAATATACTTTTTTCCCTTTTGTTTAAAAGGATAGGCCCACTGCGTCTATTCACTGAATAATAAGTTTAATAACTGACACTGTGTTGCGGCCCTGCAAAAGTGTCACAGAACTTTACTGTTGCAGAGTTATTAACTGTGGCAGAGCAGGTATTTCCCAGGCAGGAAAGAAATTGGCGCAAGGCTGCACTCAACCGTAGCTGGTTGCGTCTGATTTTTTTACGTTCTCCACGCAGCACACACGTACCCAGAGCCCTTAGGACTGACAGAGGCAGGGCAAATATACTTTTTTCCCTTTTGTTAAAAAAGAAAAGGCCCACTGCGTCTATTCAATGACTAATAACTGTGTTGTGGCCCTGCCTACACAATTCTGTGCCTGTAGTATCAATGGAGGGTGCAATGCTCTGCACCGCCGATTTTGAGAAAAAAAAAAAAGCAACACAGCTAACAGCAGCCTGCACAGTACTCCACACAGTTAAATGTGGCCCTAGAAATGACCGTTGAGGTTCTTGAAGGCTACACTCACTCCTAACACTCTCCCTGCCTAAGCACCACTTCTGTCCCTAATACCGGGTGCAATGCTCTGCACTGCCGATTTTGAGGAAAAAAAAATTTCTCCACTGCTAACAGCAGCCTGCACACGTAGATGTAGCCCTAAGAAGGACCGTTGGGGTTCTTGAAGCCTACACTCACTACAAATACTCTCCCTACAGCAACTCCAATAGAACAGCACTTTCCCTGAGCTAACTCACAAGACATCTGAGGCGAGCCGCGGGAGGGGCCGACTTTTATACTCGGGTGACATCTGATCGCCCCAGCCACTCACAGCAGGGGGGTGGTATAGGGCTTGAACGTCACAGGGGGAAGTTGTAATGCCTTCCCTGTCTTTCAATTGGCCAGAAAAGCGCGCTAACGTCTCAGAGAGGAAACTGAAAGTGACCGGAACACCGCGTGGTACTCGTTACGATTAACGAGCATCCCGAACACCGTAATATTCGCACGAATATTAAGCTCGGACGAGTACGTTCGCTCATCTCTAATACTAAACAATCAAATCTTGATACATTTTTCCTACTATTGTTTTATCTAATCTAAAAGCATTGATAGTATATAGCCTTATATGGCATAGACCGATCTAATCATTATATGTCCAGCAAGTGAGCTCACAGACATCCCAATCATTCCCATTTATAGTTATTTTCTGGTGTCACAGCTGTAAGTGGAATCCTCCATGCTGTTTGAAGGCTGAGGGCAAAAACGCATGGGGCATGCGCTAATACACTTGCAACTGCGTAGCTTAGGAACCGGAGTTTGGTTATTCGCGTGAGTTTGAAAAAAAAAAGCGGGAGGATAGGTCCTGCCATGTCTTTCCAGCACATAGTATTACCTGGCGACAAGTGTGTTAGCGCATGCACTCATGTATTTTTGCCCTGATAGTCCTGATCACTTAGTAGTTTTAGGCTATATTCACACAGCATATTGCATATTGGATTCCACATCAAATCTGCTGAGAAATTTACATCCAAAAGTTATCCATTGCTTTTAACCCCTTATACTAATTTAACTCAAAGTTTTATTAAAATGTTTCAAATTTTATTAAATCAATTACAGCCATGAAAGGGTTAAGTAGAATCAGTGCTGTAGTCTATACGCACAATACGCTAGGAGATATGTGATACACTGTGTAATTACGCAGGAAAAGAATACATCTTAAATGTATTAGACTGAGAGTGATCTGACAAGGGCGTAGTCTGCATGCACAATATGCAGAGAATAGAACCCATTGTTTTCAATGGGTTCATTCTCATCTTTCATTTTTGCGCATTCATTTTGCGTGCAAGAAAAGAAACACAGCATGCTCTATTTTAGTGTTTATAGGACACCTTTCTCAATACACTGTGCAATTTTGTGGGAGACTGAATACATCTGGTACTAATTACGCTGCACAGCCTTTTAAATAATAGCACGGGTGTGTATTGTGCACATGTGAACGATCCCCGACAGCGCAAAAAGTACAGTAGAAATCGTAACAGATCTATGTTCATGGCACAGAAACCTCACGCTATTCCATGCGTTTTTGCACTTACTCGTGTAAAGCTGCCCTTATTATCCATTTCAAAGGCTGGGAGTATTAGTACGTGTTTTGGGGCATGTGCAAATATACGCAGACATGCATGCAAAAAACCAAAATTCTTTCTGCAAATACGTGGCACTCATGCGTGCACAAATACACACATGCCTCTGTGAAGCCAGTGTTCTGTGCATTTACTTTCATTATTTTCCCTATGTCAGTCATATATTTGCACTTTTGTTCTCTTTTTCCTTTGTCCACGTTTCTATCTTAGGGCTTCTTCCCACTTGCATTTTTTTTTTTTAACGCAAATGTCAACGGGACTTTCTGATGTTAAGAGCATTGCAAGTTTATGCTTTGCGATTTTAGTCCGATGCGTTTTTAACATTAGAAAGTCCTATTGATAATTGCGTTAAAAAAACGCAAGTGAGAAGGAACCCGGATAGCCATTTTCAGGGCTGTAGCCCTGTTTTTAGGCAGGCCCAGTCATAGACAGAATATGATCAACTTCTCCTATCCTGTCCTGCATTTGTACCCACAGGCCAGTCTGTATGGCAATCCCCTTTCTTTGTTCATAGTACAATATGGCCACATATTTTAAATCCATGTTGCAGAAAAAAGAAATTACATTGTACACCTTAAGGCTGCCTGCACACGGCAGAGCCGTATTCCACATGTGGGAGCCCGCAGCGGAATCTGGCTCTGGCAGCAGCAGTGTCGGCACATACCTGTCATTTGTCCTCTTCATCTGTACTGCGGATGGTGCGCCCGACTTGCCATCGGACATGCGAAGCGTAGATTTTTTTTTAATGTTTACTTTTCTTGTGCCATCGCTAGGTGATGACCTGTCCGCAATGTTAATTGCGGATGGGCTGTCGGTCGGACAGCTACCATTGATTTGAAAATTACGCATTCACTGGAGCAGCGTGTTGCTTAAAAAAAGTGGAGGGAGTGCTCTGCTGCCCCTGGCTGCTAGGGTATTGCCCAGCAGCGAGGCTAGAGGAATACCCCGCTGCTTACAGCGGGACATTTAAAACGTGTTGCCCAGAAGCAAATTTGAAAAGGCTTGCTGTAAACTCCTGTTAGAGACCACTGGGATTAAGGGTATCCCTGGGGAGATGAACGGAATCCTCTGGGCTTCCCTTCATCCCCGCTGGGACTAACAAGAGTTTACAGTGGGACATTTAAAATGTGCTTCTTGGTGTAGCAGCGCCGCTGTTTGGAATTCCCTCAATCGGCAGTAATCCTCCTAATGACTTGTCATCTTCTTTTCCGAGCATCGGATACAGCTAAACTCACGAGTTTTTGCAGACTCCTGCACGTCACACACCAAAGATAGGTCAGGTCCTATCTTTTCACACAGCACAGCTCTTAGATGCATATGTAGCAGTCATGCATGTCCTATCTTTTTAAGGGTGTGAGTTTTCTGTGTGTCTAAAAATGTCTTCATCTGAACGTTTCTATAGGAAATAGAGATGAGCGAGGGTACTCGTTAAGGCAAATTACTCGAGCGAGTATCGCCATTTTCGAGTACATGCCTGCTCGTCTGAAAAAATGTGGGGGCTGGCGGGGGTGAGCGGTGAGTTGCGGGAGTGAGCAGGGTGGAGCGGGGGGAAAAGAGAGAGAGATCTCCCCCCGCCGGCCCCCGAATCTTTTCAGGGAAGCAGGCATGTACTCGAAAATGCCCATACTAGCACGAGTAATTTCCGTTAAGGAGTACGCTCGCTCATCTCTAATAGGAAACCATTGGTTTTAATAGACACATTTTTTTTTACATCATCTCTTTCACATGGGAACCTACGTGTGCAAGAATCATGCATGTAAAGAACCCGGGGCTATTAGAACCAGTGGTTTCTATGGGAATGTTCAGATGTTTTTTGCGTGCCTAAAATTCTGTCATCTAAACATTCCAATGGGAAACCATTGGCTCAAATAGCCGTGAGTTTTTTACGAGCATGATTTTTGCACGCGTAGATCCCCATGTGAAAGAGGCTTAAAGGTACCTTTACATGGACTCTCATTCCAAAAAGTCATTGAAGCATACCAACAACAGTAATGATTATTCATTAGCTGTTTGCAGAGATATCATTCAAAGAGGAGCTCTCCATGCAAATTAATTTGCAAGTCATTCAAATACAAAAAACTGTGACTTTAAAGTAGACAACTTTTGATCAACCAGCAACTGTTTCTTTTGTTAAATTGAAACAAAATGACTAGCAACTTATCTCTTGTCATCTTTTTGGTTGCCAAGTTTCCACTGAATTACTACTGTTTGAATTTGCTGTTTTGAGCAATTATTCAGCCGATAGCCGTACCGTGAAAATATACCTTGACTTGTTATGGCTACTCTATTTTATGTGATTGTAACATGTTTAAACCAGACATACTATATACTAATACCACACCATTTGTATAGTAATCTGTCTTTCTTGGAGAAGACTTCTTCATAATTGTTCTTAAATCAACATTACTTGTACTCACCATACGCTTTGCATTGCATTTCTATAAGATATAAATTACAATTATTTAAAGGATGCGGTTGAAAGCTCCTGACACTTTTACATTCACTAAGTGCATGAGGCAGAATTGATACACATTTGCCATTTAAATTATTTAAAACTGTGATCTGACTGATTCAGCTGTTCCATCTATCTCCTGAATCTTTCAATGCACATAATATTTCAGTTAGAATGTGTCGTCTAGCAATCTCTCCTCAAAATTTAAATGCTATTAATATGCTAATAAATCTATTTTACACATTTTATTTTTAACTTAAATTGGTAATATTTTTTGCTGCTAGAAGGTGTCATAGTAAGAGCAATGGGAAACTCCAGCTCATCATTAACTTATAGATCAGGTAAACAACCATGATTCACCTCTTAGCCTTTCCTGTAACTGCCAACGTGAATTAACATAGTAATTGATGGTCTGCTTTGATGAGAAATGGGATTTTTAATTCACTATACCGCCTTCCATGTCCATCATTGCAACAGTTGTCATTGTAGCCTTCAGTGGAACTAATTCATGTTAAATTGAAAATGAACCAGTATCTTAATATATCCTTATATAAACTTTGTTCTGCAATTACAATGATTTCAGCAGCTTGCAACTTATAAGATCACAAGCTGGTTTATCTGAGTCACTGAACTAAGTTGGTTATCCAGGAGAGCCAAATAAAATAATTCATTTTAACCCTTTTTGAATCATTCATAGTATAATGTAGAGTGCTGGTTTGGTAGTTCCTGCACCATACTGTACTATTACGATGCAAGGGTTTTACTAAGGAAGGGGGCTGATCATGGGGTGCTAGTTGGTTACCAGGGTATTTGGGATCCTATAAGATGTCTGCCATGTACTGAAGCCTACTAAGACTTGCATAGAGAGGTCTTTCAACTTTTGTAACATTGTTCGCAGTGGGGGAAGTGGGGGCTTCTAGAAAAATAAATATATACTCCCCTCTCTGCCGCTGCACTGCTCCCCTGCCATGTGCTCCCAGTCCTCCGGTCTTCTGTTTACTTCAGCTGCAGTGGTCAGATGGGTTTTACATTCCGTTAACCTGTCAGGAGCTTATACATAACCCCTTAGTGACCAAGCCTGTTTGTGCCTTAATGACCAGGCCAAATTTAGCAAATCTGACATGTGTCATTTTAACATGGAAAAACAGCAGAAAGGTTTTGCATATCCAAGCGATTCTGACATTGTTTTTTCGCCACATGTTGTACTTCATTTAGGTGGAAAAAATAGACCGATAGAATTTGTGTTTATTTATTAAAAGCGCCAAAATTGGGAAAATTTTGAAAACAATCATCATTTTTTCACATTTCCAACTGCAATATCTTAAATATGTGCAAACATAATATAGAAATTTTTGCTAAGATTTATATTTCCACCCGTTTACTTTATTTTGGGCGCACATTGGAAAACTTTCGTTTTTTTTTTTAACCATTTAGGAGACGTAAAAATTTAACATTACTTTTTAGCATTTTGAGGAACACTTTGTTTTCCTACACCAAGCCAAGATTGGAAAGGCTCATGAGTGTCAGAATAATAGATACCCCCACAAATGACCCCATTTTAAAAACTACACCCCTTAGTGTATTCACTGAGGGGTGTCCTGAGTATTTTGACTACACAGTTTTTTTCAGGAATTAATTCAATTTAGAGTAGAAAAAGTAAAATTTCATATTTTTGCAAATCTATCATTTTAAAGACATATTTTTTTCCTATAGTTTACATGAAAATGAGAATTTACACCCCAAAATGGATACTCCTGTTTCTCCCGTGTTCAGAAATATACCCAATGTGGCCCTAATGTTATATCTGAGTCCACAACGGGGCCCAAAATGAAAGGAGTAGTCAGTGTCTTTCAAAACAGAAATTTCGCTTGAAGTCCCTTTTGGCCCCATAGCACACATGTAGAGTTCTTGAGCGCCCAAAACCATAGAAAACCCCCACAAATGGCCCCATTTTGAAAACTAGACCGTTTAACGAATTTATCTAGGGGTGTACTGCCCATTTTGACCCCACAGTTTTTGAATGAATTCAAGCCAAGCAAAAGGAAAAAATTGTGATTTTCGTTTTTTTGGCAATTCTGTCATTTTAAAAACAGCTTTTTTTGTACAGCACACATATGAATGAAGACTTGCACCCAAAAATGGATACCCCTGTTTGTCCCGTGTTCAGAGACATACCCATTGTGGCCCTAATCTTATGTCTGGATGCACAACAGGGCCCAAAATGAAAGGAGTAGTCAGTGGCTTTTAGAACATAGATTTTGCTTGAAGTCCTTTTAGGCCCCATTGCCCACTTGTAGAGTTCTTGAGCGCCCAAAACCATATAGAACCCCCACAAATGATGCCATATTGAAAACTAGACCCCTTAACGAATTTATCTAGGGGTGTACTGTGTATTTTGACCCCACAGTTTTTGAATAAATTTAAGCAAAGCAAAAGGAAAAAATTGTGATTTTCGTTTTTTTGGCAATTCTGTCATTTTAAAAATAGCTTTTTTTTCTACAGAACACATATGAAGGAAGACTTGCACCCCAAAATGGATACCCCTCTTTGTACTGTTTTCAGAAAAATACCCATTGTGGCCCTAATATTATGTCCGCATGCACAACGGGGCCCAAAATGAAAGGAGTAATCGGTAGCTTTCAGAACATAGATTTTGCTTGAAGTCCTTTTAGGCCCCATTGGCCACTTGTAGAGTTCTTGAGCGCCCAAAACCATAGAGAACCACCACAAATTACCCCATTTTGAAAACTAGACCCCTTAACGAAGTTATCTAGGGGTGTACTGTGTATTTTAACTCTACAATTTTTGAATAGATCTAAGCGAAGCAGTAAGAAAAAATTACGATTTTCATTTTTTGGGCTATTGCGTCAATTTAAAAACATTTTTTTTTTGTACAGCACACATATGAATGAAGACTTTCACCCCAAAATGGATACCCTGTTTGTCCCGTGTTCAGAAACATACCCATTGTGGCCCTAATAGACTTACAGGACACATGGCTAGGCCTACAATGAAAGGAATACCCGTTGGATTTCAGGGTACAACTGAATACATTCCAGGCCCCACTGCCCACTTATAGAGCCATTGAGCGGCCAAAACTATAAAGAACCCCCTCAAATGACCCCATTTTGAGAACTAGACCCCTTAGCAAATTCATCTAGGGGTGTACTGCGTATTTTGACCCCACAGTATTTGAATGAATCTAAGCAAAGCAGAAGGAAAAAGTTACGATTTTCATTTTTTTGGCAATTTTTAAAATTTAAAAACAGGTTTTTTTGTACAGTGTACATAGGAATAAAGACATTCACCACCAATTGGATACCCCCGTTTTTCCCGAGTTCAGAAACATACTCCTTGTGGCCCTAATCTACTTACAGGGCCCATGGCAAGGCCTATAATGGAGGGAACACCCGTTGGATTTCAGGGCACAACTGAATAAATTCCAGGCCCCATTGCTTATTTGTACAAAATAAAAATTGACTCCCTAAAAATCCCCCCCCCCCACACACTCCACGCCCTTTTTGGCGCTCGCAAATCTTAGATAAAAGTAATAATGTGAACTGTGTGGTATTTCCGAAGACAGGGGTAATTATGGAGGCTGGTTGGAATGGGGCAATAAAACCGGGTATCCCCCCTCCTCTCATGCTTTTTGGGGGTCATTTCTTGACCTCAGTGGTGGGTATGGGGTGTAAAAAGTGGCATTCCGTGAGTCTCCGTAAGCTTGATGAGGTGCGGCGGTCTCACACAGAAGGCGCTCAACAAGCTGCTCCTGGAACTGCATGAAGGCGAGCGTTCCCAGGGCTTCTTGTAAATTGCGTATTACAGGTAGCAGTCTGAATAATGCCGGGCTCACGCAGCCGTAGGCGGAATCTGCTTGCGGAGGCCCACAGCGGATCCCGGCTGTGACCCTGCGTACGGCCGCGTAATGTACTGCACATGACTGCGTACTTACACGGGCGGTCATGCGCAGTACACCTTTTTTTGTTTATATTTCCCACACCGTCATTTAGCGATGAAATGGGTACCCGCAGCCCGTATACAATGTATTAGCGGATGGGCAGCGGGTATATCCGCGACCATGGAGCACAATAGGCTCTATGCTGCAGTAGCTGCGGTAAAATTGTGAGCGGAATTGTGTAATCCAATGCGATTGATCTGCGTAATACCGCGGATCAGACACATGCGGAATCCGTAATTCCTATCCAGTCATGTGAGACCGACCTATGAGACTTTTTTATTACGTGACCAGGGACCGCTCAACGAGGCCACCCGTCACTGCTCCATGCTCTCGGCGTTGGTCGCCGAGAGCAAGGAGATTTTACGTTTCCTGGGCTCCCCGACTCCTGCGCATGTGTCCGCTGTTCTGCCGGCCGTCGCATGTGCAGAATCCGGGTAAGTTCACGGATGAGGATTGCGACGGCGTGCAAATACGCAGGCCTCCGGTAAAAAGTTTCATCTCCTCTCACTGATCGCATCGGTGAGGGGAGATGAAACTTCAATTTTTAGAAAAAAACTTTTACGTGATCGCCATTATCCATTGTATAACGGTGAACACGTGATCAGGAACCGCTCACCGCGGCCCCCCAAGAAATCTCGAGGCTCTTGGCTCAGTTTTGTAGCCAGGAGCAGGGAGAATTTCAATTATTCTGGCAATCCACAGTTTTTGCGCATGCGTCCGCCATTTTGGTGACGGGCGTGTGCGCAGAAGCTGGGGTAAGGTCCGTGGATAAATCTGGGGGCCTTATGTACGTACTTTCATCCTGCCTCACGGATATGATCAGTGAGTGTAGATGAAACGTACGCTTTTTAAACTTTTTAAAAACTTTTTAAAACTTTTTTTTAACTTTTTTTTTTTACTTTCTTACACTTTTTTTTACTTTACATGATCACTGTCATCCATTGGATGACAGTGATCATGTCCCCAGTGACATCCTTCTGCTCCTGGCTACACATGGCAGCCAGGAGCAGAGGGATTTTAAATTTCCCCGGGGTTCGAGCCCCTCTGTGCACGCGCCCGATGTCAATCATCGGGCGCGCATGCGCAGAGGGGGACTTTGGGTCCTGGAACACCGGGGACATCGGCGGACCTGAGGTGAGTATTTTCACCTCCCCTCATGGATCCGATCCATGAGGGGAGGTGAAACTAGTACTTTTTTTTTACTTTTTAGAACTTTTTCGTGATTGCCGTTATCCATTGGATAGCGGCGATCACGGGGCCAGGGACCACTCACTGCGGTCCCCAGTAACACCTCCTGGTTCCCGGCTACCTTCAGGAGTCGGGAGCCAGGAGATTTTGAATTTGCCGGGGGCTTCCGGGCTTCTGCGCATGCGCATAAGGTCATCGTCTGGCGCGCATGCGCAGAAGAGCGGCGGCGGGTCCGGGAGGACCAGATCTTCAGCGGGCAGCGCGGAGAAGGCGGGTGAGTATTTTCAGCTGTCCTGATGGATCCTTTAAACTTTAACTTTTTAAGCACTTTTATTTACTTTATTGCGATCGGCGCTATCCTTTGGATAGCGCCGATCGCAATGCTGGGGGGGGGGGGGGGGTCCCCGCAGCCCGAGATGACAGCTCCATGCTCTCGGCTACCCACGGGCACCGACAGCATGGAGCTGTCACGTCCATAGCCCACGGGGCTTTATTCTCTGTAGGACGCATGTTTTTACGTCCTCAGAGAATAAAGCCCACTTGGGCAGGACGTAAAAAGACTATGGCCCGGTCGTTAAGGGGATAAGAAGCCCATGTGGCAGGTTTACGGGATGTCAGATGCTGTGCCGATGGAGTGCCAAAATGGCTCTCTGGCATAACATTGAGTTTATTGTTTTTGTATAGTTTAGGGCAAAGGGGGACAACCCCTTTGAGTTAAGACTTCATAGGCTGCTTGTCAATGGAAAACTTACAGCAGACCCATATTTGCCACTAGTCACTAGAGGTCCGGTGCCTAGGGCATCCAGACTGATGAGGGGGAAGCCACAAGAACAGTTAGCATTTTTTTTAGTCAGCTGACCTCCTTCAAACCTTGGGGGGTATTCTCCGTCCACGCACTGTCACTATCCAAATTGTTTTCATTTCACCGCACTTATTCAGAACAGTCAGGGTAGAAGGACAAATTCTTCAGGAAACAAGTCTCCTTCTCCATCCAGCATCTGCTTTTGTTGATTGGTGGGCCAGCAGTCAGTCTGCTGCTCCACACCAAGGATTGCTCATAAGGACACTGGGACAAATGATGTCATGTACTCCATAGAAGAAGCAATCGGATATCACCAGGCCACTACAGTGCTCACTGTCTGGAAGGGGACACACTGCCACTGATGAAATCCTGAAAGCACACCTGCTGCACACCTGCTAAGATTAAAGGGGTACTGTCAAAAAGTCTCATTACCAGATCTTCACCTCACCGATCTTCTCCTGGCTCCTCCAGTCCCCTGTTTCACCTCACCTCCAGCGGGCTAGATCCTGTTCTTCCTGTGACGAGGCATACCTTCTCCTTCCTGCAGGACAGTGTGCCAGTCAGTAGTAACGTAGCATTCACTGCCTAGCAGGAAATGTCGAATACTTGTCAGCCTGCTTTAGTGGGACTGCGCATGCATGAAGTCTTGCCACTAGTGTTTCATATACTATGTGAAACACTAGCGACGAGATGTCACGCATGCACGCTAAAGCAGACTGCTGAGAATCGGCATTCCCTGCTAGTTTGTGAACGCTATGTCACTAATAGCCTTCACTGCACTAAGTAAACTGCAGTTAATGGATGCTCCAGAACAGGAAGAAGAGGATCCGGCCAGCAGGAGATGACGTGACCCGGGGGACTGGAGAAGCAAGGAGAAGATCGGCGAGTATAGGATGCAGTAAGAAGGCTGCTTGGGGAGGAATATGTAAGTATAATTTTTTTTTTTAATGACAAAACCCCATTAAGTATACAATACAGAGGATGCCAATATGATTGGAGGTGTTTGGGGTGGACACAGAACTGCCAGGTCTATGAGAAGGGGAACATCAGGCAACATACAATCCAGGCACAATCCTGGTGGGACTTTTAGAATTCTTATATTGTAGCCAGGTTCTCTATGATGCTGCTTGTGCCTCCAGGAATAGAAAAAGCAAGGCAGCTGAGAGGGTGTAGTGCAGCTGGCAATTCTGTGGCATCCTCAAGATATTCTGCAGTAGCTGCCAGCTGCATTACACCATTTCAGCTCCTCCGCTTGGTCTATTATATTGGAGGCAAAAACAGCAGCATTTAAACTCTTGCCTCTCCGGCCATTTGTCATTGTTTTTTCTCTCCTTGCCTTTCAAGATCTACTACAACTTTTTGTTTTTCCTTTTACACAGACTTATGAGAGCATGTATTTTGCAAAATGACTTCTATTTTTTAATGGTACCATATAATGTATTGAAGGGCCATTGTTTTTTATGACAGTTGGAGTGTTTTAAAAATGACTTGTTCACTTTATTCTGGTGGTCAGTATGATTATTGCAATTCCAAAATTGTACAGCTGAAGGACTCATTCAAATGGCGTTGTTGTTTTTTTTACGTGCGCCTGCTGGCGCTGTAAGAACTCGGCACATATACACCAAGGCCGCAATGTCATTGGGCGGGGGCAGACAGTTTAGCAGAGCTAAAGTTCTTCCCCCTTCCCTTTCATTCATTGGCTTTCTGCAAGTGGAGGAGGCAGGACAGGGTGGGAGCTAGTGTACTAAGCTCCCGCCCCCTCTCCATCCCTTGTTGAAGCCAGCAATGGAATGGGGAGAGTGAAGGGACGTCCCCTCCCATTACAAACAGCCGGCAAGGGCCGGAGAGGAGCTGGTAAAGGGATAAGGGTTTAGCAGTCATGCTGCTAAACTCCCTCGCACCTCCCTTCTCCGGCAGCTGTCATAGGCTCCCATAGGAGTCTATGCAGCCACCACCGGCATAAAAGCGCCCGGTTGAAATGCACCTTGGCCGGCTGAGTGCTTTTACGCCGTGAAAATATGCCCATGTGCACTAATGCATTGTAAACCAATGCATCAGTGGGGTAGCGTATATCGGCCGGTCCTGAAAACCCGGCCGATATACGCCCGTGTGAATACAGAGTTATTATGTCTTACTAATTTTAAAAAACTAAAATTTTTAGTGCCTTTCTGTTATCAGATTTTTCCATCAATAGACTTGCGTGAAGGCTTGTATTTTTTGCAGTCTGATATGTAGTATTTATTTACACCATTTTGGGGCACATACCACTTTTATTGTTTTATTAGAAAAAGATTTAAGAGACCAGGTAATCAAAAAACACATTTCTGGCTCTAAGCTGCTGGGTTTATAATGGGTGTCGGCTGCGTGGGAAAAATGGGAAGTATAAAGTTTGAGTTCTGAGGGCAGCGTGAGTTGTAAATATGGCCTAGAAGTATTGCAGTGTATTATATCAGCAATCAAATGAATATGTGGTCAAGTTTACTAGTAGAACTAAGGGCTTAAACAGATGAGCTTGTTTTACTGTGATTTCGCTCACAGGCAAAATCCCACCCACAAAACGCAGAGAATAAAACCCATTCATTTCAATTGCCTTACTTTTTTGCACCTGCTGCTTTCATGGGCACAAAAAATAGGACCTGCTTTATCTTGTGTGTGTTTATGCACCAAAGAGCTCCATAGAGGTCTGTGGGAAGTACGCAAACACACACATCTATGCGCTAAACGCTGTACATACCCACGATCAACAGCACCTCATTAGGCTAATAATCATTTAAATCAGAGCAGCTTGAATCGCCGGCTCATGTGAATGAGCAGAGCCTGAGCAAATAAGCTCAGTATTTGTGCAGGTACACACACAAAATACCCTTGTTCACTGTGCAAAACGTGCAGTAGCAAACGTATTGCAATATACATTTGTCTGTTAAAGCCGTAAGGCCTCATTCTCATGGGCACTTGCAATTTTGATCTGTAGAAAAGGCATTGTTTTTATATCCCCCACGGCCCTGGTGAACATGGAGCTTAGTTATTAATGGTTATAGGTTGGCTGTCGGTCAGGGCCTTGGCACCCCGGAGGCGAAACAGAGCTCCTTCTAGTCTGGGTTTTGTTGCCAAAATCTTCGGCAAGTCCACACCTCTGGACCATTATAAGGGTGCGGGGCCGTTGGACATTTGGGTTTGGCACTACTGAGGGTAATAGGCATTTTTATTATATCCCATACTTCAAAGCCAGTCCCCCTTTCTGTATTTCTAGTCATGTGTATAGTCAAGGCAATACCTTAGGCCACTTTATACCCCGTTGTCGCGTGGTTATACTTATTATGGTCTTCTAGCCATCCTTTAAAATTGGTCAGGAAATTCTGCCATACGTGTTTTATCCAATTTTCCATTCACACATTTTCCCAGCTTTCTTAGCATTTGCCTACAGCCTTTGGTTGCTTCTGTGCCTTTTGTTCATTGCACAATATCAATTCCAGAGACCCATGTCTCTGACTCCTTTTTGGAGGAAAGTTTACTCATTAAACGTTCTTGTCTTGGCCTCTAATCCAATACCTAGTATTGGACTACTAGTAGTGCTTGTTTAAGTGCAAAACTTTCCAAACAGTTCTACTTTATAGAAGAGTTCTATTTTTGACAACACTACTGCAAGGTATGCCTTAACCACAGAGTAATTTACATGTTCTCCAGAGTGTTCTACGCTGGAAGACCCCCTAAAACCTTCAATATTCCTTCTACGGCATAGGAAGCACACAAATACTGTCTGCAGAATTATCATAACAGCAACTAGCCAGTCAAGATCAATATCATCCAATCCACACATTCAAGCAGTTGTTCCGAAAGGGCTAATATTTTTTTTTCACACAAGACTAAAGAACATTCATTACAGGAGAAATCGCACACACTCATGAATACACAAACTCATGCATTACACAAATCAGACATTCTTCTTGATATATCCCTGCCTAAATTAACATATGTATCTTGTCTCATACAGGTCAAGCTCATAGGGTAGCCCTATTATAAGACATTTGATACACATACCGTGCTCTGTCATGTTGCGCCTCAAATGGGTCCCAACGAGGAACCGCAGAGCTCCCTATCCAAACAAATTGGACAGCTTTTTACAGCTGTCCCGTCTCGCAGCCTTCTCTGTTGGAGGTTTATCAAGTACTCACAGAATCATACACCTTAAAAGACAAGTTGAGCACATGTAAAGCAGCCACATTCACTGTTACACTGCAGATTGCATCATGTCACAAACCAAACCACAAAACAGTGGAGCAGAGCTCAGGAGACAAGCAGTAACACAATGTGTTACTTACTGTGTCCTGGTCTCTGTCTCTGGAGTGTCTGTGGCTAGGGGTACTGTTGCAATGCCCGCATTGTCCACCAAAAACTGTTGCAGAAAAATGCAACTAGGGGGAAAGCATGATGTAACCAGCAAATGACATCCTATGACTGGGAAATAAAATAAATGAGCCCACACAAGTATGGCTTCAGCAAAATATTCCTACCTGACTAAAATCAGACAGCTTTATTTATAGCCCCTATACATTGGGGTGTCACATCATTAGACAGCTTTCAATCCAACATCTGATTGGTTCCTTTAGACATTAAATTTAATTCATTGGATACATTCTGACTTTCTTGACAGAGTTCCAAGTGGCGCAGTAAGGCCCCCTGTCCACGGACGTGATTTAGCCGGTGGTAAATCGCCGGCGAATCACACCGTCTAAAGCTTTCCATAGCTTTCTTTTTTTTTTTAAGCACCCAAAAATCACTAATCTGAATGAATACATTGGAATCCATTGCTTCAGATGGTCACAACTTTTAGACGCAGCTACAATAGCTGTGTATATACGGTCGAGTAAATAAGGCCTAAGGTATTTACACAGACAATTTAGTCATGCAAGTTGTGCATTGCGAGGCACACAAAATGCAATAGAAAATAGAATTCATTATTTTAAATGGGTCCACTTACATGTGCAATTTTTCTCTCGCAACTATGCTATGAGCATAGTTCTATTCTACTGCAATTCCACTGAAAACTCGTACATTATTTTCAATAGGAGAGTTAAAAATTCCATCGCATTTGCATGCACATATGAGTTTCATGCAAATGTAATGCAATTTATACATTTTCCTATTAAACCACATGACTAAAAATCACATGTAATGTGATGCAATGCGCTTTTCTCGCAGAACACATCGCACTTGCAGGCAAAATTGTGGTTTCAATAGTGCAATATCGTTCTGAGTTTCTCAGGTCAATATCGCACTCACCAATGTACATATGGCCTCAGGCTAAAAATGATTGGGTCTTTAGGGTATTGCATTCCCTTTATGTCATTGAATTGCAGTGGATTTAGTCACTGATTTCACTTTTTATAGGAAATGCAATTTTTACTGTGGATTTATTGCAGATTTCACAGAAAAATCTCCTTTGTCCTAACTTACATAATGCTGTACTTTTTTCACATTCTGTTTTAATACAAGTGTATTACTTAACACATGATTATGTAATAAAGATCTTCAATAATTACTCTACACATGAACATTTTGTTTAATGAGTCTTGTTTTCGCTCTATGTGTGAGAGTGATATGTGTTCAATTAATTTGATTTTTCTGCATACAACTCTTATAACAACGATACTCCTTGTAAGATTCAATTATGCATCCCAAACAGCCATATAATTTGAATTTACTGTATAGTACAGTTATGCTGACCCTTAAAGTCAAAACGCCTTTGAACAAAAAGAGACGGGCATACACTGAGTTCGAAACTAAAAATTGAAATATTTTATAGATAATCTTTCTGTAATAAAAATTGGCAAGCTTGAAAGATAGAGGATATTCTGTAACACAAAAATCTTTGATGTTAGCTCATCTTTACATCATAGAAGGAGCTCAAAGGGTTAATTAAAATTTAATGATTTAGCCAGTACTTTGAAAAAGTTATAAACTTAGACGAGATCAATCACTTTCTTGGACTGCCTGACTTCAAAGTAGACATTATGCAAAAAGAGGAGAAAAAAGGAGGAAAAATCCATTCTGTACTGAATACATAAGTAAATATTTTCTCATTAGTCCACAGCACACAGTTTGAAACCTCATAGTAGAATTTTTGCATTAAATGCTTTTACTATGGTTCTATATAAATGTATGCGCAAATTATAAACTATTTATCCAAACAAAGGCTATATCATCAGTTTACCAGATACTACTGTACATTAAAGAGTAGAGTCTGGGAGTGAGGCCTAACCTCGGACTGAAGCATTTATGTTTCTGAAGAGCTTTTTTTTGGCTGAGAGTAATCCAGCTTATTTGGCTGCAAATTGGCCACATCCAAGCTCTACTCTTTACCTCTTTATGCCTTGAGGATCAATATGAATGGTCACATTCCTGAATCTGTGCTCCCCAACACTTGCACCTGGTTGCAGCTTACATCATGGCTGAACTCCTCAGCCTCTCCTGAGGCCTTTACCCAACATGTATTCTGATCAGCTGAACCACCCCAAATCCATCCCCGGCAAACCAGGGTGCCCATTACCTCTCCTAGAATACCCAATGATCTATCTTCAGCTGTCCTGTAGCACTCGATGAGCCAGAATTAGTGGGGCCTTACCACTTGTGCCATTGTGAATCTAGAGCTATGTTTACAAAAGCCGGCAGCTCAATTCTAAAACTAGAAGTGATCACAATACAGTGACAGTTCCCACCTGGAACTCAACATGAGAACTCTGCGTTAAGCTGCTTCTGTTTCTCCACATTATAGGGCTTTTCCATCATTATTGGCTGACTTCGACTCTTGAACTGAGAACCAGTTTGAGACCATTGTGACCTAGTGGTCCTTTAGGAGGAAGGATAACACTCCATTTTTTTGTTCACTCACATCACATCACACTCACATGCATCTAGCACATGGTGCAATGCTGCTGCCGGACCCATTGAAAACAATGGGCAATGTGAGAGCACAACCAAAAGTAGGTTGTGCCATATTTTTTTCCCATGAGGTGATGCGTGAAAAAAATCTCTTATGTGTATGGCCCCATTCAAAAGACTGGGGTTCATTTTCTTAAAAGAGTTTTGTCTCATAACACACACACATCTTGCACAATTTACTTGGCCATGTAAAAACAGCCTTAGAGTTGCCTTTATGTCATTTGCCATTATTGTTATTTTTTATTCCTCACTATTCAATACCCTGCTTACCTTCATATTATTATTCATGAGGTAGTTGCTACACTGCCTGTATTAATTCTTACTGTCATTGACAACCACTCCTGCCACACACATACACACATCAACTTAGAATAGCTGTTGACTAACTTTTCTATTCCTAATTTTCCTATTAATTCTAACTTTTGTTTACAGGTACCCTCTGTTCCCTCCGTTTTTGCCAGATAATTGTACATCAGGTTTAATTCTCCCATACTTCTCCACAGAGTGTAATCCATACTACTGGTTATCTTTTATACCTAAAGTAATATTATGAAGACAGATAATTCCTTAGCCATAAAAATTGTGTTTTTTAATGCTAAAAGTTGAAACTCCCTCAATAAGTGAAACTTGGTCATGACGTTGATAAAAGCTGATCTGGTTGTTATTTTAACTAAAAAAAACTCATTTTAGAAAATGTCAGACTTAAGCCGTATAGTGGCTGAATCGTTATGACTGCAAGGGCCGTTTAATGGCGGCTAGCTGGGACTGCGGTCAGAAGGACAAGGATCATGTTATCAGGCAGAGTAAAGAGGGGTTTGGGTTAAGGGACATGGTATGCCTCCCTAAAGAGGTGCGTTTTTAGAGCACGCCTGAAGTTTTGTGTGTCAGGGATTGCCCGAATAGTCTTGGTAGTTCGTTTCAGAGGACTGGAACGCACTTTTATATAGGGTTCTCCAGTTCATTCATCAACTCCCTTACAGACCGCAATGGAAGGTACAGTGTATCTTTCTTAAGAGAAATATTACTAAGGTCACGTGGTCACACACAAGTGTTTTTTACAGCACAACACGCGGGAGCATACAGCAGTGCACAATGGATAGCGCAAAATACATGAATGAATACTCTCCTGTGAGAACACTAATACTACATTTACTTTGTATAACTAAAGCATGTAGCAAAGTTGAAGTTGACTATAATAACTTGTCACAGAAAATTATGTGCAGCCATTCAAAACCTACTATTCTCTTATCTTAAAACAAATAAACCTATTGTAAAGCAATTGAAAGGCAAATAAACTGTGTCAAAGAAAGTTATTATAATGCACTAAAAGTCAAGTCAAACTCCTTCTTTACATGTTCCAAATCAAGGGCAAATGATTTAGTTATCTGCAAACTCCTAAGCTATTCACTGCAGGACTGATGATAGTGAGGAGAGAGATAAATGCAACAGTAATCCTTCTATTAGATTCCTCCTCTGTGAAATCTATTCTTTCTTTCATGACTCTCATTAGAATTAAATGGGATTTAAGTCCTATTTACACAGGATGAAAGTCGGGCAAACGATGCCTGGCACTCGTCCCTGTGTGTACTCTCTCCCGTGCTGTCACACAGGAGCAAGTACCGCTGGCTCTCTGACAAAGCGGCCAGTAGTGGGCCAGTACAGCAGGAGAAGATTTGACTTCTCGCTCTCCCCCACCCCAACAGCTGTTCAGTATTGAACGGCTGCAGTTTACACTGAATGATCATCGTTCAGGATCATCATTCCAGCCTAAACGATGGACAATGATCTGCATGATGATCATTCAGTACTAAACAGCAGCTGTTCAATACTGAATGGCCGCTGTGTTAAGTGAATGTAGAGTGGCGGGAGAAAGCGAGGAGTGAAATTTCCTCCAGCCTCTCCACTGCGAGCCAATGATACTCGCTCCTATGCAACAGCACGGAAGCAAGTACATAGGGGAATGAGTGGCGGGCACCATTTTCCTGGCAGTCATCCCAGGTAAATGGGGCTTTATAGGAATTAAAAACCTCATAGGGGGAAGTTTATCAATCTTTTTTTTGTCGTAAAAAAGATGCGTAATTTGGCACAAGTCCCACTTGTGCAAAAACTCTTGTGAACTTTTAAATGGTCCACCGCTCGGCACAACTTTCCCATAAGGTGGTATGGCTGCTCACTACTGACACATTTATGTATAATGTATGTCAGAAACTGGTGCAAATTATACCAGAAATCTACTCCAGCTCCCAAGTGCCAAAGATTTTTGAGTAGGGGCACAGAGGACCCGAGATGCACCTAATGGCCTTTTTACATGGGATGAATAATCATTCCATGTAAATGCATGCAGCAGCTGAACAAGAATCATTCAATCATTCAGTTTCTGCATGGAGAAAACTGAACGATGTGTCATTCAGTGTAAACAGCAGTTCACTTTGCAATGACTGTCTGCTTACTGTGAATGGAAGTGGGTGGGGTAAAATGCTTCCTGGCATGCTCCGCCTCCATTCTGGCAGCACTGTCAGTGATGTCAACGATACTCGCTTCTTTGCAACAGGACAGGAGTGGGCATCGCTGGGACAAGCTACCAGGCATCGTTTGCCTGACAGATCATCCTGTGGAAAAGGACCATAATATTTGAATATGCATGCCTCTCTTCATATATTAGGCACATCGTGCAGTCATGTCAAGGGTCATATCAAGGGTGTAGGAAATTTCAACCATTGATTTTTGAAAATTCTAAAATCCCTCTGATAAAGACTTGTACTTTTCCTTAGTGCATTCCACCTATCAAAAGTTAGATTATATATTTTTATAAGGGAAGATACAGTAGGTGCAAAAAGTTTTCAGACCTTTTCACTCTTTTTTTAATTTTATGTTGTGGCCTTGTGCAAATGAAAAAATAAAGTTTTTCCCCGTTATTCGGCACTCAATAATGACAAAGTGAAAAAAAAATATGTTAGAAATCTTTTCCGTTTTTTAAAATGAAAACTAACATTTTTTATTAATATAAATATTCCTACCCCGTGGTATGACACTTTCAAATTTAGCTCCCATTTCTTTTGATCATCTTTGAGATGTTTCTACCTTAAGATCTTCCTACCTTGATTGAAGCCCACCTGTGGTAAATTCAGTTGATTAGACATAATTTTAAAATGCACACCTCTGTCTTTATGCATATCAGAGCCCAAGACCAAGCCACAAAGATGAAAGAACTGCTCAAAGACAGAATTGTGTGGAGAAACAGATGTAAAGAAATGAAAAATTTCTTCTACACTGAAAATTTCCATGAGCACAGTGGGTTCCATAATTCTTAAATGGAAGACTTTTGGAACAACCAAGATTCTTCCTAGAGCTGGCCAACCCATCAAACCAAGTAATTAGGGGGAAAAGGACCTTGCTAAAGGGCCTTGCTATGAGGTGACCAAGAATACAATGGCCATTCTTGCTCCAAAAATCCTGTGTACTGATGGGAGAAACTTCCAAAAGGTTATCTATCACTGCAACACTCTGCCAATCTAGACTTTATGGCAGAGTGACCAGAAAGAAGCCTTTCCTCTATAAAAGACACATCAAATCTGACTGGAATTAGATAAAAAACATATAAAGAATTCTCAGACTAAAAAACAAGGTTCTCTTGTCTGATGATTCCAAGATTGAAGTTTTTGGCTTTGATTCTAAGCATTATGTCTGGAGGAAACCAGGCACTGCTGATCACCCGCCTCATATTATTTCTATAGTGAATCATGGTGTTGGCAGCAGCATGCTATGGGGGTGTTTTTCAGTGACTACAACAGTGAAACTGGTCAGGGTTGATTGAAAGCTGAATGGAGCAAAATGCAGAGATATTCTTAATGAAAACCTGATCCAAAGCACAAGGGTTGCTCAGACAGGGCAGAAAGTTTGCCTTCCAACAAAACAATTACCCTAAACATACAGCCAAGACAACACCAGAGTGGTTTAGGGCCAATTCTGTGAATGTCCTTAAGTGGCCCTGACTTGAACTTAATCAAACATCTCTGGAGAGATCTGAAAATGGCTGTCCATAGACGGTCTCCTTCCAAACTGACAGAGCTTAAGAGGAACTGAAGAGAAGAATGGCAGAAAATCCCCAAATCTATGCGTGTAAACCTTGTGGCATCTTACCCAAGAAGATTGAAGGCTGTAATAGCTGCTAGAGGGGCTTCTACTGAGTACAGTGCAAATTGTTAGTTTTTGATTTAAAAAATGATGAGGCAAAACTAGACCCGGAGGGCCTGCAAAGTAGTCAAAAAAGAGTGAATAAGTTCCTGGGACCTCACTATGAGCCTCTGAGGGGCATAGGAGGTGCCCCACCGGAGATAGACATTGGTATTGGTGCGATATCTACCCCAGCAACAGCTTAGTGATTGGTGCTTTGGTTCTTAGCAACACCAGAGCCCACATGGGAAAACAATTTTAAGCGTGCATACATTGTCAGTTGAGAGTTGGAGATTTCAACACCAGATCCCCGCATGGGAAAAGGTAATTTAAGTGTGCGTACATTGTCAGTTGGGATTTAGAGATTGGGAGCAAAATAGAAAAGCAGGAGAGGGATATAGTGCAGTGAGACAGCGAGTGTGTCATCAGAAGATAACGAGCAGTGAAAAATATTCTACCATGCACGAGCCCTTCTAACCTGTCAATGTGGATACAAATGCAACTGTTGTTGCTGTTATCATTGCTCCCAAATCCACAAGTGTGAAACTGTCTCTATGACCTGACATTACATAGTAAACTGCATGACTTCAGTGTACGTGCATACAATTGGACTGGTCTCATTATTTTATTACCATAAGTTAGGTTTTTCTCATATAAATCCACTGGTGTCACATACAGATATCAGCAGTCAGTACCAAAACTATGCGGAGACTAGTATCAGCCACCTGCTGTGCGAGTCGCCATATCTGTCAGAGTAGCTGCCACTGTGACAAAGTGTAAACTGACACCACTCACTCGAGCTACCTCTGGCTCTCGCTGCACAATGATTGATTTGTAAATTTCATACAAACATATTTTATTCACAATTGATCACATTTCAGAAGTTGAAATTGAGACACACTTTTTGCATTTTATTTTTAAAAATTACCTTATTTAGAAATTTGTAGCAACACCTCTTAAAAATGTTTGGGAACTGGTTAACAAAAGGCTTGAAAATTAAGTAGTACACATGACTTTCTATAAAAAGGGCATTTTAGAAAGGTAGTCTTTCAGAAGCAAAACTGGTCAGAGGTTCACCAATCTGTGAAAAACTGTCTAAAAATTGTGGAACAACTTCAGAAAAATGTTCAGCATGAAAGGACTTTGAATATCCCACCATCGACAGTAAACAATATCCTCACAAAATTCAAAGAACCTAGAGAAATTCATTTGCACCAGGGACAAGGCCAAAAGTTAATATTGAATGCTCAAGATCTATGGGCCCTCAGGCATCAATGCATTAACTCCTTAAAGGAGATGTCTCACGCCGAAACGGGTTTTTTGTTTTTTTCAATAGCCCCCCCGTTCGGCGCGAGACAAACCCGATGCAGGGATCAAAAAAAAAAACCGCATAGTACTTACCCGAATCCCCGCGGTCCGGCGTCTTCATACTTACCTTGTGAAGATGGCCGCCGGCATCTTCACCCTCGGTGGACCGCAGGGCTTCTGTGCGGTCCATTGCCGATTCCAGCCTCCTGATTGGCTGGAATCGGCACGTGACGGGGCGGAGCTACACGGAAGCGCTCTCCTGCACGAGCGGCTCCATTGAGGAAAGAAGAAGACCCGGACTGCGCAAGCGCGTCTAAAATCGCCAGAAGAGGCGATTTTAGACGGAACCATGGAGACCAGGACGCTAGCAACGGAGCAGGTAAGTGAAATAACTTCTGTATGGCTCATAATTAATGCACAATGTATATTACAAAGTGCATTAATATGGCCATACAGAAGTATATAACCCCACTTGCTTTCATGAGACATCTCCTTTAAGGACCAAGCGCGGTAAATATATGGCACTTGGTCACGGCCTTAATACTGGCGGATAGTATAAGTTAAAGCCTCTGCTGCTGCAATCAAGAAGAGACTGCAGAAGCTGCAGACCCTGATCACCTCTGTTAGTGACAATTGTCACTACAGGGGGGATGTTTTCATCTGTAACTGGGGCTCCTATGGATGCCCCAGCTACAGTAGAAAAGCATGAAATTAAAAAAAAAAAGAAATAAAATGTGGATGACCCCCAAAGGTCTTATATGATATCATGGGGGTTATAGATGATGGTAAAAAAAATAGTTACAAACATAAGTTTATAAAAATTACAGAATAAAATAAAAATGGATACATAAAAGAGAAACTCTAAAACTATACAAATATATATCAAAGCGTCCGAAACAAAATGAGGAACCCATTCTCATACTTTATTTTAGCGTGAATATACTAATTTTAAAAATAAACTATCACTTTTTTAAATTCTTTTTTTTAATGTTTTTACCCACCATACAAAACTAAACAGAAAAAAGTCAATGAAAAAAGATGTAAAAAAATAGCCCTATATGTCATGGGAAAAAAACTGCAAAAATAATTTTGGCAGCTAAAGAAAAAAACATAGGGCAGTAAAACTGCCACATGGGTAAAATCTAGAGATGAGCGAACGTACTCGTCCGAGCTTGATACTCGTTCGAGTATTAGCGTGTTCGAGATGCTCGTTACTAGAGGCGAGTACCACGCGATGTTCGAGTTACTTTCACTTTCATCTCTGAGACGTTAGCGCGCTTTTCTGGCCAATAGAAAGACAGGGAAGGCATTACAACTTCCCCCTGCGACGTTCAAGCCCTATACCACCCCCCTGAAGTGAGTGGCTGGCGAGATCAGGTGTCACCCGAGTATAAAAATCGGCCCCTCCCGCGGCTCGCCACAGATGCATTCTGACATAGCTCAGGGAAAGTGCTGCTGATGCTGGAGCTGCTATAGGGAGAGCGTTAGCAGTTATTTTAGGCTTCAAGAACCCCAACGGTCCTTCTTAGGGCCACATCTGACCGTGTGCAGTAGTGTGGAGGCTGCTTTTAGCAGTGTTGCACACTTTTTATTTTGTATATCGGCCGTGCAGAGCATTGCGTCCGCAGTCTGCAGTCATTGTACAGAGTATAAGGGCAGTACTGGTGAGGCAGGGAAAGAGATATTCAGGCTATATACGCAGTGGGCTTTTTCCAAAAAATTGATCGCCGTCATCCCGCCAGAGGGAAACAGTATACATAATATTATACGCTGCCTACAGTATCTATCTGCTGGGGGTTGTAGTCCTAATTAATACGCAGCTAAGCGTTAAAGCAGGCTTGCGCAAAATTGTTTCCTGGATCTGCTGTCTCTGTTACATCAGCGCTGTCATCCCGCCAGAGGGAAACAGTATACATAATATTATACGCTGCCTACAGTATCCATCTGCTGGGGGTTGTAGTCCTAATTAATACGCAGCTAAGCGTTACAGCAGGCTTGCGCAAAATTGTTTCCTGGATCTGCTGTCCCTGTTACATGATCGCCGTCATCCCACCAGAGGAAAACAGTATACATAATATTATACGCTGCCTACAGTATCTATCTGCTGGGGGTTGTAGTCCTACTTAATACGCAGCTAAGCGTTACAGCAGGCTTGCGCAAAATTGTTTCCTGGATCTGCTGTCTCTGTTACACGATCGCCGTCATCCCGCCAGAGGAAAACAGTATACATAATATTATACGCTGCCTACAGTATCTATCTGCTGGGGGTTGTAGTCCTAATTAATACGCAGCTAAGCGTTACAGCAGGCTTGCGCAAAATTGTTTCCTGGATCTGCTGTCTCTGTTACATCAGCGCTGTCATCCCGCCAGAGGGAAACAGTATACATAATATTATACGCTGCCTACAGTATCCATCTGCTGGGGGTTGTAGTCCTAATTAATACGCAGCTAAGCGTTACAGCAGGCTTGCGCAAAATTGTTTCCTGGATCTGCTGTCTCTGTTACATGATCGCCGTCATCCCGCCAGAGGGAAAAAGTATACATAATATTATACGCTGCCTACAGTATCTATCTGCTGGAGGTTGTAGTCCTAATTAATACGCACCTAAGCGTTACAGCAGGCTTGCGCAAAATTGTTTCCTGGATCTGCTGTCTCTGTTACATCAGCGCTGTCATCCCGCTAGAGGGAAACAGTATACATAATATTATACGCTGCCTACAGTATCTATCTGCTGGAGGTTGTAGTTCTAATTAATACGCAGCTAAGCATTACAGCAGGCTTGCGCAAAATTGTTTCCTGGATCTGCTGTCTCTGTTACATGATCGCCATCATCCCGCGAGAGGGAAAGAGAATACATAATATTATACGCTGCCTACAGTATCTATCTGCTGGGGGTTGTAGTCCTAATTAATACGCAGCTAAGCGTTACAGCAGGCTTGCGCAAAATTGTTTCCTGGATCTGCTGTCTCTGTTACATCAGCGCTGTCATCCCGCCAGAGGGAAACAGTATACATAATATTATACGCTGCCTACAGTATCCATCTGCTGGGGGTTGTAGTCCTAATTAATACGCAGCTAAGCGTTACAGCAGGCTTGCGCAAAATTGTTTCCTGGATCTGCTGTCTCTGTTACATGATCGCCGTCATCCCGCCAGAGGGAAACAGTATACATAATATTATACGCTGCCTACAGTATCTATCTGCTGGGGGTTGTAGTCCTAATTAATACGCAGCTAAGCGTTACAGCAGGCTTGCGCAAAATTGTTTCCTGGATCTGCTGTCTCTGTTACATGATCGCCGTCATCCCGCCAGAGGGAAACAGTATACATAATATTATACGCTGCCTACAGTATCTGTCTGCTGTATCAGCTCAGCATTTTAAAAAAATAGAAGCAAAATACTTAAGGCCTACTACTGGCCTTTGGCCACTTGACTGCTTCTGCGCTGTGAATTCCACTAGCTCAGTCCTACGCACCTACGTCTCACTACAGGCGTGCGCAAAATTGTTTCCTGGCTCTGCTGTGCGTTCCGTAAGGGAAGTCAGCCTCCAACCACAGGCCAATAAGCGGCACATTTAATTACAGCGTTCTGTTTCTGCACTACTGGTAATACAGCATGCTGAGGGGTAGGGGTAGGCCTAGAGGACATGGACGCGTGCGAGGACGCGGAGGCCCAAGTCAGGGTGTGGGCACAGGCCGAGCTCCTGATCCAGGTGTATCGCAGCTGACTGCTGCGGGATTAGGAGAGAGGCACGTTTCTGGCGTCCCCACATTCATCTCACAATTAATGGGTCCACGCGGTAGACCTTTATTAGAAAATGAGCAGTGTGAGCAGGTCCTGTCGTGGATGGCAGAAAGTGCATCCAGCAATCTATCGACCACCCAGAGTTCTGCACCGTCCACTGCTGCAACTCTGAATCCTCTGGCTGCTGCTCCTCCTTCCTCACAGCCTGCTCACTCTATTACAATGACACATTCTGAGGAGCAGGCAGACTCCCAGGAACTGTTCCCGGGCCCCTGCCCAGAATGGCCAGCAATGGTTCCTCTCCCACCGGAGGAGTTTGTCGTGACCGATGCCCAACCTTTGGAAAGTTCCCAGGGTCCGGGGGATGAGGTTGGGGACTTCCGGCAACTGTCTCAAGAGCTTTCAGTGGGTGAGGAGGACGATGACGATGAGACACAGTTGTCTATCACTCAGGTAGTAGTAATTGGAGTAAGTCCGAGGGAGGAGCGCACAGAGGATTCGGAGGAAGAGCAGCAGGACGATGAGGTGACTGACCCCACCTGGTTTGCTACGCCTACTGAGGACAGGTCTTCAGAGAGGGAGGCAAGTGCAGCAGCAGGGCAGGTTGGAAGAGGCAGTGCGGTGGCCAGGGGTAGAGGCAGGGCCAGACCGAATAATACACCAACTGTTTCCCAAAGCGCCCCCTCGCGCCATGCCACCCTGCAGAGGCCGAGGTGCTCAAAGGTCAGGCAGTTTTTCACTGAGAGTGCAGACGACCGACGAACAGTGGTGTGCAACCTTTGTCGCGCCAGGATCAGCCGGGGAGCCACCACCACCAGCCTCACCACCACCAGCATGCGCAGACATATGATGGCCAAGCACCCCACAAGGTGGGACGAAGGCCGTTCGCCGCCTCCGGTTTGCACCGCTGCCTCTCCCCCTGTGCCCCAACCTGCCACTGAGATCCACCCCCCCTCTCAGGACACAGGCACTACCGTCTCTTGGCCTGCACCCACACCCTTACCTCCGCTGTGTTCGGCCCCATCCACCAATGTCTCTCATCGCACCGTCCAGCCGTCGCTAGCGCAAGTGTTGGAGCGCAAGCGCAAGTACGCCGCCACGCACCCGCACGCTCAAACGTTAAACGTGCACATAACCAAATTTATCAGCCTGGAGATGCTGCCGTATAGGGTTGTGGAAACGGAGGCTTTCAAAGGTATGATGGCGGCGGCGGCCCCGCGCTACTCAGTTCCCAGTCGCCACTACTTTTCCCGATGTGCCGTCCCAGCCCTGCACAATCACGTCTCCCGCAACATTGTACGCGCCCTCACCAACGCGGTTACTGCCAAGGTCCACTTAACAACGGACACGTGGACAAGCACAGGCGGGCAGGGCCACTATATCTCCCTGACGGTACATTGGGTGAATTTAGTGGAGGCTGGGACAGAGTCAGAGCCTGGGACCGCTCACGTCCTACCCACCCCCAGAATTGCGGGCCCCAGCTCGGTGGTGGTATCTGCGGCGGTGTATGCTTCCTCCACTAAACCACCCTCCTGCTCCTCCTCCTACGCAACCTCTGTCTCGCAATCAAGATGTGTCAGCAGCAGCACGTCGCCAGCAGTCGGTGTCGCGCGGCACGGCAGCACAGCGGTGGGCAAGCGTCAGCAGGCCGTGCTGGAACTACTCAGCTTAGGAGAGAAGAGGCACACGGCCCACAAATTGCTGCAGGGTCTGACAGTGCAGACCGACCGCTGGCTTGCGCCGCTGAGCCTCCAACCGGGCATGGTCGTGTGTGACAACGGCCGTAACCTGGTGGCGGCTCTGCAGCTCGGCAGCCTCATGCACGTGCCATGCCTGGCCCACGTCTTTAATTTGGTGGTTCAGCGTTTTCTGAAAAGCTACCCACGCTTGTCAGACCTGCTCGGAAAGGTGCGCCGGCTCTGCGCACATTTCCGCAAGTCCCACACGAACGCTGCCACCCTGCGCACCCTGCAACATCGGTTTCATCTGCCAGTGCACCGACTGCTGTGCGACGTGCCCACACGGTGGAACTCTACGCTCCACATGTTGGCCAGGCTCTATGAGCAGCGTAGAGCTATAGTGGAATACCAACTCCAACATGGGCGGCGTAGTGGGAGTCAGCCTCCTCAATTCTTTACAGAAGAGTGGGCCTGGTTGGCAGACATCTGCCAGGTCCTTGGAAACTTTGAGGAGTCTACCCAGATGGTGAGCGGCAATGCTGCAATATTTAGCGTCACCATTCCTCTGCTATGCCTCTTGAGAAGTTCCCTGCAAAGGATAAAGGCAGACGCTTTGCGCTCGGAAACAGAGGCGGGGAAGACAGTATGTCGCTGGATAGTCAGAGCATCCTCCTGTCTATATCTCAGTGCGTTGAGGAGGAGGAGGAGGAGGTGGAGGAGGATGAGGAGGAGGGGGAAGAGACAGCTTGGCCCACTGCTGAGGGTACCCATGCTGCTTGCCTGTTATCCTTTCAGCGTGTATGGCCTGAGGAGGAGGAAGAGGAGGAGGTGGAGGAGGAGGATCCTGAAAGTGATATTCCTAGTGAGGACAGCCATGTGTTGCGTACAGGTACCCTGGCACACATGGCTGACTTCATGTTAGGATGCCTTTCTCGTGACCCTCGCGTTACACGCATTCTGGCCACTACGGATTACTGGGTGTACACACTGCTCGACCCACGGTATAAAGAGAACCTTTCCACTCTCATACCCGAAGAGGATAGGGGTTCGAGAGTGATGCTATACCACAGGACCCTGGCGGACAAACTGATGGTAAAATTCCCATCCGACAGCGCTAGTGGCCGAAGGCGCAGTTCCGAGGGCCAGGTAGCAGGGAAGGCGCAGAGATCAGGCAGCATGTACAGCACAGGCAGGGGAACACTCTCTAAGGCCTTTGACAGCTTTCTGGCTCCCCAGCAAGACTGTGTCACCGCTCCCCAGTCAAGGCTGAGTCGGCGGGAGCACTGTAAAAGGATGGTGAGGGAGTACGTAGCCGATCGCACGACCGTCCTCCGTGACGCCTCTGCCCCCTACAACTACTGGGTGTCGAAGCTGGACACGTGGCCTGAACTCGCGCTGTATGCCCTGGAGGTGCTTGCTTGTCCTGCGGCTAGCGTCTTGTCAGAGAGGGTGTTTAGTGCGGCTGGGGGAATCATCACGGATAAGCGTACCCGCCTGTCATCCGACAGTGCCGAAAGGCTTACACTCATCAAGATGAACAAAGCCTGGATTTCACCAGACTTCTCTTCTCCACCAGCGGACAGCAGCGATACCTAAACAATACTTTGGCTGCACCCACGAATGGAAGCATTGTTCTCTATCACCATCAAAAACGTGGACCTTTTAGCTTCATCAATCTGTGTATTCTATTCATCCTCCTCCTCCTGCTCCTCCTCCTGAAACCTGACGTAATCACGCCGAACAGGCAATTTTTCTTAGGCCCACAAGGCTCAGTCATATAATTTTTGTAAACAATTTTTATACGTTTCAATGATCATTAAAGCGTTGAAACTTTCACCTGAACCAATTTTTATTTTAACTGGGCTGCCTCCAAGCCTAGTTGCAAATTAAGCAAGATTAACCAAAGCGATTAATGGGTTTCACCTGCCCTCTTGGTTGGGCATGGGCAGTTTTTCTGACGTACATTAGTACTGTTGGTACACCAATTTTTTGGGGCCCTCGCCTACAGTGTAATCCAATTAATTTTTTGCCCACCTGCATTAAAGCTGACGTTACATCAGCTGTGCTGGGCACTGCAATGGGATATATTTATGTACCGCCGGTGGGTTCCAGGGAGCCACCCATGCTGTGGGTCCACAGGGAGTTGTAACTGCATGTGTCTACTTCTAAAGAACCCCAGTCTGACTGGGGCATGCAGTGTGGGCCGAAGCCCACCTGCATTTAACATGACATTACCTCAGCTGTGATGGGCAATGCAATGGGATGTATTTATGTACCGCCAGTGGCTTCCTGGCACCCACCCATGCTGTGGGTCCACAGGGAGTTGTAACTGCATGTGTCCACTTCTAAAGAACCCCAGTCTGACTGGGGCATGCAGTGTGGGCCGAAGCCCACCTGCATTAAACATGACATTACCTCAGCTGTGATGGGCAATGCAATGGGATATATTTATGTACCGCCGGTGGCTTCCTGGCACCCACCCATGCTGTGGGTCCACAGGGAGTTGTAACTACATGTGTCCACTTCTAAAGAACCCCAGTTTGACTGTGGCATGCAGTGTGGGCCGAAGCCCACCTGCATTTAATCGGACGTTACCTCAGCTGTGATGGGCACTGCAATGGGAAACATTTATGTACAGCCGGTGGGTTTCAGGGAGCCACCCATGCTGTGGGTGCACACGGAATTCCCATTGCGGAGTTGTACCTGCCTGTGACTATTTATAAAAAACCGCGGTCTGACTGGGGCATGCAGACACCTTGACAGAATGAATAGTGTGTGGCACATAGGTTCCCCATTGCTATGCCCACGTGTGCAGCTCCTGATGGCGGTGGCACAGGATTATATTTCTCATTGCTTCTGTACAGCATTGTGGGCTATCGCCCCGCCCCTTTTAAAGAGGGTCGCTGCCTAGCCGTGCTAACCCTCTGCAGTGTGTGCCTGCGGTTCCTCCTCATGGCAGACACACTTATAAATAGACATGAGGGTGGTGTGGCATGAGTGCAGCTGAAGGCTGCGCAGGGACACTTTGGTGTGCGCTGGGGACACTGCGTCGTGCGGGGGGGGGGGGGGGGGGTTGGCAGCATGTAACCCAGGAGAAGTGGCAGCGGAGTGTCATGCAGGCAGTGATTGTGCTTTGTTGGAGGTAGTGTGGTGCTTAGCTAAGGTATGCATTGCTAATGAGGGCTTTTCAGAAGTAATAGTTGTTGGGAGGGGGGGCCCACTCTTGCCGCTATTGTGGCTTAATAGTGGGACCTGTGAACTTGAGATGCAGCCCAACATGTAGCCCCTCGCCTGCCCTATCCGTTGCTGTGTCGTTCCCATCACTTTCTTGAATTGCCCAGATTTTCACAAATGAAAACCTTAGCGGAGCATAGGTCCCATACAAAAATGCTCGGGTCGCCCATTGACTTCAATGGGGTTCGTTACTCGAAACGAACCCTCGAGCATCGCGATAATTTCGTCCCGAGTAACGAGCACCCGAGCATTTTGGTGCTCGCTCATCTCTAGTAAAATCCCTAAAAACAGACATGATTCTGTAATGCAAACCATTGCATGTGCTCAGGAATACTTCCAAAAATCATTGTCTGTGAACACAGCATGGCCCTAATAAAATGTCAATACATACAGTACATGTATCACAAAATGGTGCCATTAAAAACTACAACTAGTCTTACTTAAAAAAAAGTCCGTATAGAACTGAATTAACAGAAAATTGAATAGTCATGGCTAAAAATGTTTCATTTAGTTCTTTTTCAGACAAGCGTATTATACATTGTTCAGTATGTATGCATCCATAATACAGATCTGTAATACAGACATATTACAGATGTAATTGTATCAGTATGTCATCCGTATTTTATCTTTATTTGCCTCCATATTTGCCTTCATTATTTCTATTTTCTACTGTGCAAAAATTAATTCTTTCTTTGCCCCAAAGAAAATAATACCAATGAATGCACACAGATGAAATTTGGATGCATCCATATTTAAAACACTTTCCATAGACTATAAGGCTGAAAACACAGTGCAGTGTGCGCAACTACGCTTGGTAGTACGAAGCGTAGCTGCGCCCGCACAAAGGAGATTTCTTTATCCTTGCTGGGAGTAGAAACTCCACGCCAGAACACGGGAATTTGAAAAAAGAGGTGGTAAGATAACAGCTGTCCGATCCTCCCCGCACAATGTGTTCACTATGTTCGGGAACCATAGGGCATGTCCTAACTTTCTCAGCCATACAAATCACATTCAAGAAATCCCCACAGTGAAAACAAAACCACTGAACTCCTATTGCGATCAGTGGTTTTGTTTTGTCCCGTTATGCGGCTGTGATTATCACGGCTGTATAGGGGGAGAAATTCATGCTCATGTGTTTAAAGGGGTTGTCTCGCGAAATCAAGTGGGGTTATACACTTCTGTATGGCCATATTAATGCACTTTGTAATGTACATCGTGCATTAAATATGAGCCATACAGAAGTTATTCACTTACCTGCTCCGTTGCTAGCGTCCTCGTCTCCATGGTTCCGTCTAAATTCGCCGGCGGCTTGCTTTTTTAGACGCGCTTGCGCAGTCCGGTCTTCTGCTCTCAGCACGAGCCGCTTCAGTGTGCTCGCCGCTACAGCTCTTCTGCGCATGCGCAGACGAGCTGTATCCTCACGGGAGCGCGCTGGAGCCGCCATTCTGCTACCATCCTCTCTTAGAGAAAGGTGCAGAGCCGCCCAGCTGCCCAGCAGAGCCGCGCCGCCCAGCCCAGCCCAGCCCAGCCGCCCAGGTAAGTGATGGGTGACGGACTGACGGGGGTGACGCGTGACGGACTGCCGCTGTGGCCCCGGAGCCTACCGCTGGGCCCGGGGCCTACCGCTGGGCCCCGGGTCCTACCGCTGTGGCCCCGGAGCCTACCGCTGGGCCCCGGGGCCTACCGCTGTAGCCCCGGGGCCTACCGCTGGGCCCCGGAGCCTACCGCTGGGGAGCCGGGGCGTAGCGCTGGGGAGCCGGGGCGTAGCGCTGGGGAGCCGGGGGCTAGTGCGGAGGAGCCGGGGGCTAGCGCCGGTTACCTGCTGCCTGGCGGTGGGTGACTGGTCGGCGGCGTTCAATCCCGGGGTCCGGTCGGCGGCTGCGGGGCGTCTGGTTGTCAGGGAGACACAGCTGGTAGTGTCTCGGGAGCGCGCACGTCGGGCTGCAGCAAGCAAAGGGAAAAGAGCCGGCGGCCATCTTGGGAAAATTTTTATAAGTTGCTGAAACGCTGGAACTGTAAGTAGAAACCAGCTAGAAAAGTCATTTACAGGGGGGCTTAGTAATGAATGGTTAATTAGGGGGACTGGGCAAAAAAAAAATTCACTGCTTCCTCGAGACAACCCCTTTAAGCCCTTATGAGCGTATTTTTCATCAAATATAGACAAATGTGGCTTATACTATGTATTTTAAACGCAGCTATGAAAAACACGCACATATGAATACACTATAGATTTTCATTAGCTCTCTATTATGGTCTGCAGAGCATGGATTAAATACAGATTTGAAGTATGCTCCTCCGAAGCGGCCTTAAAAGGATATCAAAATTAAAATGGAAATCTATGAAACATCTGAAGACCAATCAATGACTGTTTTTAGTTTAAGGTGCCATTAAAAAGCTTTATTTTATAGCACCATATAAACATTGGCACTCCAGAATAGGAACTGCAGAATTCTCCATCAGAGACAGAGATGAATAGAAATGTTTCTGCCTTCTTGATCTTTATGCACTCAATGGAGGAAGCAGCAGTATCACTCTTTTTGTTCCTGCCATCAGGCGATTGTTGGGATAGCTGTTATATGACAATGCTGCTGGATAAAGCTGGAACCAGCACACTTTTTGCTGTTATAGTTGCCATTTGTCATAGTTGTTTTCTCTGTAACTGAGGCTGACATAGCAGCTAAAGCTACAATAGAAATATGTAGGCTAAATTATAGCTATTGCTAAAAATGGTGGGGATTTATTAATATTGGTATTCCAAATACTAGTCTTAATATAATCCCTGCTGGCACACAATGTCATGCCATCTCCCGACAAGCCATGCTTCTTTTTCTAAAAAGTGGTCTGAGTTGCTGCTCATTGCAAAAAGTCACAATTTGTTTTGCACAAGAAAGAATTGTGCCAAAATTTGTGACTTTTGTATATCGGTCTCGACTTCATAAATTCCCTCCATTTTTTCCAAATGTCTTGATATCTTTTGAGAAACTAGTTTTAATTAAAAAAAAAAATGTAAAAATAAAAAATGTGCTACTTTTAATTTGTTGATTGTTTCAGTGTGTGATATATTTCAATCCAATTCACTTGCATTGTACTGTATTTTCATTCCTCAGGTTAGTCCTTGTCTCCAAAGGAACTCAGAATCCTACTTTGCTAA
Source organism: Eleutherodactylus coqui (assembly GCF_035609145.1). NCBI lineage: Eukaryota > Metazoa > Chordata > Amphibia > Anura > Eleutherodactylidae > Eleutherodactylus > Eleutherodactylus coqui. Next base: position 75,503,036 of record NC_089838.1, read on the forward strand.
CAGTTAACCAATAAATGAAAGATAGACTGATGACCATTTTAATCTATATTGGCCATTACACTTTGTCAAACTGGCCACATATGTTCAGTTTCATTGGGTGGAAGACAAATGATCTTTCACTGGAAGAATGATCTAGCATTGTGGAAGGGGGCATGGCTAGTATGCTAAGGTGAATGGCTGGCTGAGTGCATAGCTCCTGTACCACCAGGGCCTAACAGCGACTCCACAGGATGCCACGGAGAGGGAAGCAAGCATTCGCCAAGCCATAAAAGCTCATCAATTTATATTTTTCCCAATCCCCAAAATGATGGTGTGAGAAACAGAAACATTGGATACATATTAAGAATTGTTTAGCATTATAGCATCAAATCCTAACTTGTAATCCCCTTATGGAATTTTGGACTGCCTCTCTGTTTTTTTCCCCGCTAACCTATATATTTCTACAAAAGATTCCATGATCACACATAGCCCCAGGGGACCCTCCCAAAGGAATATGTTTTCCTTGATTCGCTCCAGCATGCTTTCCCCTATCTGAACATGTCTAGATGGACCTCATCAGGTATTTCCAATCTAAAAGTAATTACTACAAGGAGAATTTTTTGTACCATATGAATAGCTATCATCTCAATACCATTTGACTATGGGAGAGTACTATTAATACCTACAATTTCATTATTTCTTAGGCACGCACAAACCCTCAACTTTTTGCGATAACCTGAATATATTTAAGATGTTTTCAAGGGAAACTAAGAAGTTGAAACCTGTATATACTTTGGTGCATGACCGTGGAAATTTCCAGAACATGTATCCATTATAAGAATGGGAGAGGAAGTTAGCAAAAGAATTTAGCAATAAGGAGTAGAGGCAAGCTTTACACTTGACACATAAAGCTCTCAAATGTAGTACATATTTTAAGACAATAATGAAAATAACCTTGCAATGGCATTACACACCAGTTTGTTTTGCCCAAATGTACCCTAATTGTGCAACTGACTGTTGGAGGAATTGCAGTAGCAGGAGTTCATTGCCCCTTATATTGTGGAGCTGCTTTGTTCTCCAGCATTACTGAGACTTTGAGTATTGGGATGTAAAGTGCTAGCTTTATCAAATCTTGTTATATCTAATATTGAAACACTGGAATAGTGTCAATAAAATATAAAAAAAGGGTGGAGTGATTTCTACTGGAAGGGTTTTTCTTTTCGTGTAGGGAACAAGCATAATTTGCTGCCTGCCCGTTGTTTGTCAACTGTATAAATGGGGTGATAGATTCGCTTAAAGAAATAAATAATGCAGGCTTAGGGCGCAACACTATTAACCAAGAAAGGTATTAGCATGAAGGAAATACCCGATGATTCTTTATTCATTTTGCTAAAAACAGCCATTCACGCAGTCCCTTCTACAGATACAGCTGTTGAATGTGGGGGATGTGAAAGACAGTTTTCCACTGCAGAGTGAAGAAGAAACCCATGTTTTTATTGTTTTTACTTCTTTAACTTTAATATAGGAGAAATGATAACACTGCTAAATCAAACTTAAACATATGAGAAAATTTTTGCATGTAATGCCTTTACTCTTTTTAAATGTAACCATACACGGTCAGCTTGGGCGTCTTGCAGCCACTGCATATTTCGATGATTGTACATTCCTGTTTTCCCTGTAATATCTCTATGCTACCTCTATTCAATTGATAATTACCTGATGCTTTGACTGTTTCAACTTTTCTGAATACTTGGTAATTACTTACCACTACTTTTTTTCTCTGTTTTAAAGTTTAATGTTAATGTACATTTTATTGCATTGTTCAATCATATTAATGCCAGTTAATGCGCTATAATGGTTTAATCTATGTAAATGATTGATAAGCACTCACGCTACTGTATCTTGTTTTGAAAATGAAATAAAAATTCCAATAAAAATATGAAAACAAATCTATTATTGTGGTAAGATTCTTCCATAGAACAATTGTTCATGTTACAGCCAAAGAGGCAAACAAAGGGTTTTGAAAGGGGAGTTTCCAAATTGATGGCCAGAGCTCAGGGTCACAATTCATCAACTTCCGACTTCTCTAACATCATGGGGGAGTAAGAGAATATTCAAATATTCCAAATGCACTATAGATTAATGTGGGATCTAAATAAATAGTATACTATATGACTGTAAATTCCTACAAATTATCCAAACTTGTGTACTTCCTCTAGGACTAGAATAATAAACTAGTTTGCCACACTACAATACCTCTAGAATACATATTTTCCTAGCTACACCCACTGAATAAAGCCCCATTTAGATGGGATGAATGTTGGGCAATCGATGCCTGACACTCGTCCGTACACATGCTAGCTCCTGTGCTGTTGCACGGGAGCTAGTATCGTTAGCTCACAGCGTGGTAACAGGTGGAGAGTTCTCTCCTCGAGCTCCCCCGCCACTCTCCATTGACTTAACCTAATGGCCGTTCAATGCTGAACGGACGCTATTTACAAGGAACGATGAGCAATCATCTCATTGTCCATCATTTATGCTGCGTTGGGGGAGCGCAAGGAGAGAAATCTCCTGTAGATATCCCTCCCCCCTACTGGCCTCTCTGTGAGTGAGCCATCAATACTAGCTCTCATGTGGCAGCACAGGAGCGAGGACATGCGGGAACGATGGCGGGCATTGTTTGCCCAACACTCCTGTCTAGATTGACCCTAAGGCTTATCCTTGACATATAGACCTATGTATGCACATTCAGTGCACATTCAAATGTGTGCAACACAATCAGAAAATCTCTCATCTTTCTGCCACCTTCCTATAATAATCCAGCACTATCATGGAATGTATTACATAAATACAGCTCCAGAACCAAGCTCGTTTCATAAACCCAGCAAAAAAACCAAGCTTGTAACAAAAATGTAGCACCAAAATTAGTACGCACAGTAAATGCAACATCAAAACCAAGCTGATTAGATAAACACAGCAGTAGAGCCAAGATCAATACATGCTAAATCGCAAAGTAAGGGTAAATCCTGCTATATTTGTACAATGTGAAGTAACAGCAACCTGTATGACCTGAATGATTATAAAAAATATGCTGGGATTTGTTATTTCACAAACAAGAATACCGCGATCCATTATCACATTACAGAGCATGATATGAATACAATACTGATTGGACACAGTTAGTGGTAGAGTAAATAGCATTTATTGACATACAGGTGATGCCATTGCTAATTCCCTTTTTTGTCCATCTGGTGGAGACTATCATGATAACATCTCCTGGCATCAGCTCATCTCTGCAGAGTTTCATTACAAAAGACCTCCACTAATCTCAGGAACAGGGGTTCTGTTCCCTCCATCCTCCTCACTGTGGGCTTATTGTACCCTTTGCAATTAAGAGGCGGCTGAATGGAGCATTGGTTGCACAAGCACACTGGTGCTCCATTATTTGGATAGATCTGAAAAAGTATATATATGTAGATAGACAAACAGACATCTGCACGTAAAACAATAACAAAACAGGATGAGCAGAGGAATACTATTTAATTAGTCTACTGATAGGGATGTGAAAGTTTTATGGTTTCTAAATTGGTGTTACAGGATCACAATGCCGGTATGTTTAAGCATTTATATCATCTTAAAAGTACATTTTTAAATCAGGGCTACCATCTCACCTCAATTGATGTTACAGGCAACATCAAAATTGAAGGAATTTTGAGGGGCGTTTTTTGGCCGATGGAGAGTTAGAATGTGCTGTGCTTGTGCTCCCTCCTCCCCACGGCTTAAAACTCTGATAAAAAGGCATCCAAAGTCCAAAAATCATCTATTACCTACCATGGTGAAGAAGAGGGGCACAAGCCTCAGCAGGACCAGGGAGGAGGATTCCAGTCCCCTGGATCGTTATATCACCCCTAGTGGAGACCTCCACGGGCAGGAAGGTGAGGGCGGGAAACGGCCGCCAGCAGAACTGACGGAGGAGAGAAGGCGCCGAGCCAAGGAATCCGAAGACTCGGACTGCGGAGATAGATCTCCGGACGGAGCCTGTCCCCCGTACACACAGCGCCCGCGCCTGAGTGAACAGAAGAACCATGCGGAGACAAGATGGTGCCAGAAGAAACTGTGCCGCAGCACCAGAGCGCCGTGCCCATGGACGGCCCCTACATCCTGACGCTGGTGTGCATTGACCCTCCACCACAAAAGGAACCCCACTCACCGCCATCAGAGACCAGCTGGACACCTGTCCTATCTACCTAATTCTGGCTAACTAAGACTCCCAGCTATTGAGCCCCTCAACCAAGGGGAGCTCTTTGTGCCCTTCACTAATGCCTCCTGCTGCTGCTCCTGCCGCCCTCACTCCTCATCCCTTCTCCTTCTTTTCTCTTTTTTCTCTTTTCCCTTCTTCCCATCTTTTCTTATACAGTTTAAAGGTTTGGATGCCCACCATATAGTTTTTTTCCAGTTGCCGTGGGGGGGAGGAGCCACGACCAGGAGACTCGACCAGACTCAGCCACTCCTCCACTAGGGATTGCAGCAATGCTTTACTGTGAAGACGTCAGTCGTTTGCAAGTTATTGTGTGAACCCACCTACGGTTCAAAGACTGCAATGTTCATGTTAATAGGTGGATCTGTATTACCCTGTCTTTCCCTCCCCCACTTTCCCTTGTGTCTGTCCCTCCCCTCCTCTCACCCTCAACTCCAGGTATTGTCTATGAAAAGGATCTCATCCCAGGACACTCACTGGCCATCATCCCAACTTCCTAACAAGCCCAAATGGCCCGATTAACGTTATGCTCTTTTAACACAAAAGGGCTCAACTGTCCCAACAAACGCAATAAGGTGCTGTACAGACTCCACAAGAACCGGGTCATGGTCGCAATGCTTCAAGAGACACATTTTCCACGGACCTCCTCCGGACTGTGGTAGGAACAAATTTTACCCCCTATGGTTTCATTCCACTCACCCAGAGAGTAAAACTTGTGGAGTCTCTATAGCATTTCAGAAATCAGTAACTCCTGTGGTGCTATCACAGGAAAGGGACGAGGATGGGAGGTACATGTTCTTAAAAGTATCCATTTGCAATAAAATATACATGTTTGCTAACTTGTACTTCCCTAATCAAGGACAAGTGGACTTCGCCTCCAGGGCTCTCCGGGGACTGTCGGACTTTGCGGACGAAACTCCGGTCATATTGGGCGGTGACTTTAATATGTGCATGGACCCCCGACTAGATTCTTCTACAGGACGCTCCGCGCTCACAAGAACAGCCATTTGCAATGTCCAGAAAATTCTTTTGAGTATGGACCTGATAGACCTCTGGCGCATCCTCCACCTGGGTAAGCGAGACTACAGTTTTCATTCCATGGCACATAACTCCTATAGTAGAATTGACTATATTTTTATATCACATAGCTTACTCGATGGGGCTCCTCAATGTTCCTTAGACATACTACTATGGTCTGACCACTCCCCAACGTTTGCGTCCCTGGGCTCGGGGGTCCCGGAGTCGAGGACGCCCACATGGCACCTCAACGACAATTTGCTGAAAGATGCCGTCTGTATGAATGACGTTATAAAATCGATAGAAAATTTCAAGCTAGATCATGAATCGGACCCCACGTCCGCCCCGCTAAAATGTAAAACGCTAAAATGTGTCCTGAGGGGTGTGTTCATCTCACATGGCACGAGGATCAAAAAAGGGCAAACTGCCCGACTCACCCAATTGATAAAAGACCTTAACCAAATAGAAATGTCAAACAAGGCCCAACCGACCACCACCCTCCAAACGGAAATCTCAGAAACCCGACACTAAATCTTAGATATCCTCGACCAAAAAGCCCTCTGCAGAAGGGACAAGCTCAAAGCTGGTTATTATGAGTATGGAGATAAAAGCGGTAGATGGTTGGCCAGAGCTCTACATCCCAATACGTCCCACCCGCATATACACTCCATCAACTCCTCAGAGGGTAAACGTATCCACGCCCCAAAAGGAATATTAGAGGAATTCCGTCTGTTCTACTCCAAACTATATAACATTCCCGAAACACCACGGACACCCACCACACACTATCACTTGGGGACTACCTTGATCTCCACATCCCGAGACGACTTACGTCAGAAGAATCCCTGGACTTAGACAGGGCCTTTGAACCAGAGGATCTTACACAGGTTCTAGTGGACATCAAACCAGGGAAGAGCCCAGGCCCGGACAGGTACTCCCTGAGATTTTATAAGATGTGCGGGGATCTAGTCTCGGATCTACTCCTACAGGCCCTTAACACTGTCTCCCGGGGGTGCCCATTCCCTCCACAAGCCCTCCAGGCACATATAGTACTGATACCTAAACCAGGAAAGGATCTCCTGTCGTGCGCCAGCTACCGCCCAATATCACTTATTACCTGCGACCTAAAAATCTTCTCAAAAATATTAGCAAACAGACTGAACCCCTCAATCCCACGTCTCATACACGGCGATCAAGTAGGATTTGTCCCAGGGAGGGAGACAAGAGACAATTCCATCAAAACCCTGTCCTTGATTGACCGGGCAAGGAAAAGGGGACTTCCCCTTTGCCTGCTATCTGTCGACGCTGAAAGTGTTCAACAGAATCAGCTGGAGATATCTGGAAGCGACCCTCCAGAAGTTGGGACTGGGGCCTAGAGCTCTATCTTGGATATTGGCATTATATCATATCCCCTCAGCCCAGGTCAGGGTCAACGGTAATTTGTCCGCTCCCTTTGAGATCAAAAATGGCACACAACAGGGGTGTCCCCTATCTCTATTAGAAACAACCCCTCAATACGAGAGATGCAGGTTGGGAAGGATGAACATAAAATCTCACTCTTCGCAGATGACCTCCTGGTGTATGTCACTGAACCCCGAATAGGTCTCCCCAACATCATACAAGAATTTCCTTTTTTAGGAAAACTCAGCAATTACAAAGTCAACGCACAAAAATCTGTGATCCTTAATGTCTCCATACCTCAACGTGCTGTCGACGACCTGACCACGGCCTTCCCCTTCCTCTGGAAGCATGACTCAATCAAATATCTAGGGATCCAGATTCCAACAGACCTGACCATGATCTACAAATTAAATTATAAATCTCTACTACTAACACTTAAAAAAGATCTGGAGAAGTGGGAAGGAATCCCACTATCATGGTTCGGAAGGATGAGCGCGATTAAGATGGACATCCTCCCTAGGATCCTATATGCTTTCCAGACCGACCCATGTAGCCCTCCAAAAGCCTTCTTCAATAGACTGCATAGTCAAATTGTCCAATTTGTATGGAAGGGAGGCTCCAGGAGACTCAGCCATAAAAGCCTAACTAAACAGAAAGAAAAAGGGGGAGTGGGACTCCCTGACTTGCGCCTGTACCATAAAGCGACAATAGGGACTCTTATACTAGACCTTTTCCACCACAAGTCAGATAAATTATGGGTACAAATAGAGAATGAAAATAACGCCTTCGAGACACGGGGGGCGTTTTGGGTCCCTGCATGGGCAAAAGGAGAAAAGACAGAGGCCTCGACCTTAATGAGCACACTCATGAAGGCCTGGCAGGGGGGGATGCAGGATGTCGGTACCGGGGTTTCTCACCCCACTTGCCAGAAATCCACAACTCCCAGCAACACAGTCCACACGCAGTCTAGGGTTCTTACCACAAGGAGCAGAGGCTAGGGTAGGGGAGGTGTTGGAGTCGGGACGTGGTGGGTATGAGTGGGACACGGGAACTACCCACAGGCTCATGGATGCAATTTCTTGAGGTCTGTAGTTATCTGGGGAAGATAAAACCCGCCCAAGGTTGAAACATGAACCTTACCCCTTTCGAGAAGCTATGCTGTGCCTCGGAGATACCCCAACACACTGTCTCGTTGCTCTATAACCAATTACTTGAGGAATGACTAGATGGTCACCGTTCCAGGTGGTTGGGGGCATGGGAGGAGGCCCTGGGCCGACCAGTCCCCGGGGAGCTCTGGACCAGAGCATTCCAGCTCACCCATAAGATGTCCATAGCGAGAAAACTCCAGGAGTTAAATTTCAAAATCTTATCAAGATAGTACATGACCCCGGAGAGACTACACGCCTTCTTTCCCTCGACCCGGAACACCTGTTGGCGCTGCCAGGTGGGAGTGGGCTCGATGCTCCACATTTGGTGGGACTGCCACCATGGTAGCGTCCATCTGGCAAGACATGAAAAGCTTATATGAGCATACATGCAGAAAATCTTTGACCTTAACACCTGAGTTGGCACTCTTGTCCATCTCCCCCAACTCCACATTACTCAAAAAAGGCCTCCTAAAACTCTTTATTATGGCAACGCAACTGGTGATACCTAAGTTCTGGAAGCAGAGCCAGGAGATACCCAGGCATACCCACGCATGGGTGGGGGGCGATGGATGATATAGCTCGGATGGAGAGGCTAAGGCTATCCGACGACCCGCAGGGCTATGACAGTTACTACCATACCTGGGCGGCATGGATAGACATACGTTACACCTTCCCATTCTCCAGATGGCTGCAAACCGACTCATGTGTATAAGCCGTGCAGACTCCAGTCAGTGTTAACAAAATTGACCCCCCCCCCCAATCCCTCTCCCCACTGTTCTTTCCCCTCTACCCTACCCCCCTCATCCCCCAATGTTCGTGTATGTAACAAAGCACAACTTAAGGGCTCCAACCCACTTGCGTTTTTTTCACGCATTATAGCTTGCTTTTTTTTCATGCCACATGGGCTCCTGCACACTTGCGTTTTTCTTACGCATTATAGCTTGCCTTTTTTTATGCTATATTGCTGCTTTTTATTCACGCGATTGTCAATGGGACTTTCTAATGTTAAAAACGCACCAACTTGCAATGCGTTTTGAACATTAGAAAGTCCCATTGACAATCGCGTGAAAAAAAAGCAGCAATATAGCATGACAAAAAGACAAGCTATAACGCGTAAAAAAAACGCAAGTGGGTTGGAGCCCTTAGCAAGATTTCTTTATCTATCAGAGAGGTTTATTAGTACATATAGCAAGTCATTTTCGTCCAATTCTGTGACAACAAGGACATCTCCTCATTGTAATTGCTTTGCACAAAATGTTAAAACTCAATAAAAATGTATTGAACGAAAATTTAAGGAATTTTACCATCAGGTTTACATCGCCTTATAATACAAAAAAGGAACTTATCCCTGCAATCTAAGGAGTTGCAAAACCTGCTCTTATGTACAGACCACAGCCAAAATACAAATCCCAACACACGACAGGACTATAAGATACCTGGGACATTCATATGTTCCACTTCCAATGTTGTGTACCTGATCCTGTGCTTTAAATGTCCTACTGGGGGGGGGGGGGGGGGGGGGGGGCTCTATGTTGAGAAACAGGACAAAAACTTAAAGCAAAGATGAAGTCTCATCTCCATATAATTAAAAAAAGATGGTCTCCACAACACTGGCACACTGTAGCCTCCATGCCCTCCCCTATCACATCTATTATCCAAGCTACAGGCAGTACAACAGCCTCCCTTGAAGCATTCAGTTTTATGTAATTTATTATCCTTTTGCTCTGGTATTGTAACCACTTACTTTTATCAACGTTACAATCACACAAATAAGGTTTTGTTAAATTCTGACAACTCTTCCTAGGTGCCTGTTTTTTTTTTTTTACAATGACTGTGCATTGAAGCATTAGCGACTATGAGCTGAATATTTAAAACACAGCTGACTTTTTCCAGGGAATTGGCATTGAATATATTTTCCTAGGGAGTAGTGCATGACTTATATAAGATCCCCTACTTCAACTTGACACTGTCCTCAGACAGATGCTTAATTTCCCTAGACTCACATTAAAGGCCTCTCACCCTACTAATTAGTACCCTGCTTTGCACTGACTAGAAGCAAACACTCTGAAACAGCCTATTGGTGGATGGGGGTCCTTTCCTTCTAGAGAACACTCTGGTCTGGCTTATATTCTTAGTCATGTTGTCAAGGTCTGTCAAAAGGTTAAACATTGACTTATAGTGAAATCACCTTCCAATACTTGGTGCTTTGAAAATACTTTTGCATAAACTGAATTTGGTTTCCTAGCTTTAAAATCTGCAGATAGTTCACTTACACACTTTTTTAAGGCTTTGGCTACGCAGCAACTTTTGACCACTTTTGACCACAACGATCGCTGCATAGCACTATTACCTCTTTAAAGTGTCTAGGGCTGTGGTTAGAGTCAAAGGTTGATACAACTGTGACCTACAAGTTGTAATCGTGGCAATATGTGACTTGCACAGTAGCCCCACTGGTTTCAATGACAAAATGAAGTTGCAAGCCTACATAGTAATGTTTGGTCCAGTGGCCCTTGTCACAGCCTTATTTATTGTGTAGTCTTAACCTCACTGCAAACAACTTATGTTAAGTTAATATAGGCTTCTATTATGTACATGAAAAGTAGAACACAAAATGTAAAGCAAAATAAATAAAAATAAATAAATAAATAACAAGAGTAACCAGAGAAAAAAGTAATCAAAATGTTACTATATATCTGGCTGTTGAGCAAGAAATGATACAATATGATCAAAGACAAAGACAAACAACAGGAGGTCTAGCATATTTTCCTGTTTGGAAGTTTAATCAATGTGTATAGTCAAATATATAAGATAGCTTAAAATAATTGTGTTGACAAACCAATTTTAAGTTAACAAGCAAACATCTTTTCTAGAGATGAGCGAACGTACTCGTCCGAGCTTGATACTCGTTCGAGTATTAGTGTGTTCGAGATGCTTGTTACTCGAGACGAGTACCACGCGATGTTCGAGTTACTTTCACTTTAATCTCTGAGACGTTAGCGCACTTTTCTGGCCAATAGAAAGACAGGGAAGGCATTACAACTTCCCCCTGCGACGTTCAAGCCCTATACCACCCCCCTGCAGTGAGTGGCTGGCGAGATCAGGTGTCACCCGAGTATATAAATCGGCCCCTCCCGCGGCTCGCCACAGATGCATTCTGACATAGCTCAGGGAAAGTGCTATCTTGGTGGAGTTGCTATAGGGAGAGTGTTAGGAGTATTTTAGGCTTCAAGAACCCCAACGGTCCTTCTTAGGGCCACATCTAACCGTGTGCAGCACATTTTTTTTTGTATATCGGCCGTGCAGAGCATTGCGTCCTGCAGTAATTTTACATTGTCCAGGGCCAGTCGTGGTGAGGCAGGGACAGAAGACATATTTAGTGTATATAGGCAGTGGGCCTTTGCAAAAACATTTGGGAAAAAAAATCTATTTGGGCTGCCTGTGACCGTCCTCAGTGTACTGGGTCTCTGCTGGGGGTAGTTGTCCTAATTCATACGCAGCCAGCAAAGTGTTACAGCAGGCTTGCGCAAAATTCTTTCCTGGCTCTGTGTTGCCTGTTACATCACCGCTGTATTCCTGTCCACAGTGAAACAGTCTGCAGTAATTTTACAATGTCCAGGGCCAGTAGTGGTGAGGCAGGGACAGAAGACATATTTAGTGTATATAGGTAGTGGGCCTTTCCAAAAACATTTGGGAAAAAAAATCTATTTGGGCTGCCTGTGACGGTCCTCAGTGTACTGGGTCTCTGCTGGGGGTAGTTGTCCTAATTCATACGCAGCCAGCTAAGTGTTACAACAGGCTTGCGCAAAATTCTTTCCTGGCTCTGTGTTGCCTGTTACATCACCGCTGTATTCCTGTCCACAGTGAAACAGTCTGCAGTAATTTTACATTGTCCAGGGCCAGTAGTGGTGAGGCAGGGACAGAAGACATATTTAGTGTATATAGGCAGTGGGCCTTTCCAAAAACATTTGGGAAAGAAAATCTATTTGGGCTGCCTGTGACCGTCCTCAGTGTACTGGGTCTCTGCTGGGGGTAGTTGTCCTAATTCATACGCAGCCAGCTAAGTGAACAGCAGGCTTGCGCAAAATTCTTTCCTGGCTCGACTGTGCGTTCCGTAAGCGAAGTCAGCCTCCAACCACAGGCCAATAAGCGGCACATTTAATTACAGCGTTCTGTTTCTGCACTACTGGTAATACACTATGCTGAGGGGTAGGGGTAGGCCTAGAGGACGTGGACGCGGCCGAGAACGCGGAGGCCCAAGTCAGGGTGTTGGCACAGGCCGAGCTCCTGATCCAGGTGTATTGCCGCCGACTGCTGCGGGATTAGGAGAGAGGCACGTTTCTGGCGTCCCAACATTCATCTCAGAATTAATGGGTCCACGCGGTAGACCTTTATTAGAAAATGAGCAGTGTGAGCAGGTCCTGTCGTGGATGGCAGAAAGTGCATCCAGCAATCTATCGACCACCCAGACTTCTGCGCCGTCCACTGCTGCAACTCTGAATCCTCTGGCTGCTGCGCCTCCTTCCTCCCAGCCTCCTCACTCCATTACAATGACACATTCTGAGGAGCAGGCAGACTCCCAGGAACAGTTCTCGGGCCCCTGCCCAGAATGGGCAGCGATGGTTCTGAATCCTCTCCCACTGGAGGAGTTTGTCGTGACCGATGCCCAACCTTTGGAAGGTTCCCGGGGTCCGGGGGATGAGGCTGGGGACTTCCGGCAACTGTCTCAAGAGCTTTCAGTGGTTGACGAGGACGATGACAATGAGACACAGTTGTCTATCAGTGAGGTAGTAGTAAGGGCAGTAAGTCCGAGGGAGGAGCGCACAGAGGATTCGGAGGAAGAGCAGCAGGACGATGAGGTGACTGACCCCACCTGGTTTGCTACGCCTACTGAGGACAGGTCTTCAGAGGGGGAGGCAAGGGCAGCAGCAGGGCAGGTTGGAAGAGGCAGTGCGGTGGCCAGGGGTAGAGGCAGGGCCAGACCGAATAATCCACCAACTGTTTCCCAAAGCGCCCCCTCGCGCCATGCCACCCTGCAGAGGCCGACGTGCTCAAAGGTCTGGCAGTTTTTCACTGAGAGTGCAGACGACCGACGAACAGTGGTGTGCAACCTGTGTCGCGCCAAGATCAGCCGGGGAGCAACTACCACCAGCCTCACCACCACCAGCATGCGCAGACATATGATGGCCAAGCACCCCACAAGGTGGGACGAAGGCCGTTCACCGCCTCCGGTTTGCACCGCTGCCTCTCCCCCTGTGCCCCAACCTGCCACTGAGATCCAACCCCCCTCTCAGGACACAGGCACTACCGTCTCCTGGCCTGCACCCACACCCTCACCTCCGCAGTGCTCGGCCCCATCCACCAATGTCCGTCAGCGCACCGTCCAGCCGTCGCTAGCGCAAGTGTTGGAGCGCAAGCGCAAGTACGCCGCCACGCACCCGCACGCTCAAGCGTTAAACGTGCACATAGCCAAATTTATCAGCCTGGAGATGCTGCCGTATAGGGTTGTGGAAACGGAGGCTTTCAAAGGTGTGATGGCGGCGGCGGCCCCACGCTACTCGGTTCCCAGTCGCCACTACTTTTCCCGATGTGCCGTCCCAGCCCTGCACGACCACGTCTCCCGCAACATTGTACGCGCCCTCACCAACGCGGTTACTGCCAAGGTCGACTTAACAACGGACACGTGGACAAGCACAGGCGGGCAGGGCCACTATATCTCCCTGACGGCACATTGGGTGAATTTAGTGGAGGCTGGGACAGAGTCAGAGCCTGGGACCGCTCACGTTCTACTCACCCCCAGAATTGCGGGCCCCAGCTCGGTGGTGGTATCTGCGGCGGTGTATGCTTCCTCCACTAAACCACCCTCCTCCTCCTACGCAACCTCTGTCTCGCAATCAAGATGTGTCAGCAGCAGCACGTCGGCAGCAGTCGGTGGGCAAGCGTCAGCAGGCCGTGCTGAAACTACTCAGCTTAGGAGATAAGAGGCACACGGCCCACGAACTGCTACAGGGTCTGACAGAGCAGAACGACCGCTGGCTTGCGCCGCTGAGCCTCCAACCAGGCATGGTCGTGTGTGACAACGGCCGTAACCTGGTGGCGGCTCTGCAGCTCGGCAGCCTCACGCACGTGCCATGCCTGGCCCACATCTTTAATTTGGTGGTTCAGCGCTTTCTGAAAAGCTACCCACGCTTGTCATACCTGCTCGGAAAGGTGCACCGGCTCTGCGCACATTTCCGCAAGTCCCACACGGACGCTGCCACCCTGTGCACCCTGCAACATCGGTTTCATCTGCCAGTGCACCGACTGCTGTGCGACGTGCCCACACGGTGGAACTCTACGCTCCACATGTTGGCCAGGCTCTATGAGCAGCGTAGAGCTATAGTGGAATACCAACTCCAACATGGGCGGCGCAGTGGGAGTCAGCCTCCCCAATTCTTTACAGAAGAGTGGACCTGGTTGGCAGCCATCTGCCAGGTCCTTGGAAACTTTAAGGAGTCTACCCAGATGGTGAGCGGGGATGCTGCAATCATTAGCGTCACCATTCCTCTGCTATGCCTCTTGAGAAGTTCCCTGCAAAGCATAAAGGCAGACGCTTTGCGCTCGGAAACAGAGCCGGGGGAAGACAGTATGTCGCTGGATAGTCAGAGCACCCTCTTGTCTATATCTCAGCGCGTTGAGGAGGAGGAGCATGAAGAGGATGAGGAGTAGGGGGAAGAGACAGCTTGGCCCACTGCTGAGGGTACCCATGCTGCTTGCCTGTAATCCTTTCAGCGTGTATGGCCTGAGGAGGAGGAGGAGGATCCTGAAAGTGATCGTCCTAGTGAGGACAGCCATGTGTTGCGTACAGGTACCCTGGCACACATGGCGGACTACATGTTAGGATGCCTTTCTCGTGACCCTCGCGTTACACGCATTTTGGCCACTACGGATTACTGGGTGTACACACTGCTCGACCTACGGTATAAGGAGAACCTTTCCACTCTGATACCCGAAGAGGAAAGGGGTTCGAGAGTGATGCTATACCACAGGACCCTGGCGGACAAGCTGATGGTAAAATTCCCATCCGACAGCGCTAGTGGCAGAAGGCGGAGTTCCGAGGGCCAGGTAGCAGGGGAGGCGCGGAGATCAGGCAGCATGTACAGCACAGGCAGGGGAACACTCTCTAAGGCCTTTAACAGCTTTCTGGCTCCCCAGCAAGACTGTGTCACCGCTCCCCAGTCAAGGCTGAGTCAGCGGGAGCACTGTAAAAGGATGGTGAGGTAGTACGTAGCCGATCGCACGACCGTGCTCCGTGACGCCTCTGCCCCCTACAACTACTGGGTGTCGAAGCTGGACACGTGGCCTGAACTCGCGCTGTATGCCCTGGAGGTGCTTGCTTGTCCTGCGGCTAGCGTCTTGTCAGAGAGGGTGTTTAGTGCGGCTGGGGGAATCATCATCACAGATAAGCGTACCCGCCTGTCAACCGACAGTGCCGACAGGCTTACACTCATCAAGATGAACAAAGCCTGGATTTCCCCAGACTTCTCTTCTCTACCAGCGGACAGCAGCGATACCTAAGCAATACGTAGGCTGCACCCGCGGATGGAAGCATCGTTCTCTATCACCATCAAAAACGGGGACATTTTTGCTTCATCAATCTGTGTATTATATTCATCCTCCTCCTCCTGCTCCTCCTCCTGAAACCTCACGTAATCACGCCGAACGGGCAATTTTTCTTAGGCCCACAAGGCTCAGTCATATAATATTTGTAAACAATTTTTATATGTTTCAATGCTCATTAAAGCGTTGAAACTTGCACCTGAACCAATTTTTATTTTATCTGGGCTGCCTCCAGGCCTAGTTACAAATTAAGCCACATTAACCAAAGCGATTAATGGGTTTCACCTGCCCTCTTGGTTGGGCATGGGCAATTTTTCTGAGGTACATTAGTACTGTTGGTACACCAATTTTTGGGGGCCCTCGCCTACAGTGTAATCCAATTAATTTTTGGCCCACCTGCATTAAAGCTGACGTTACCTCAGCTGTGCTGGGCACTGCAATGGGATATACTTATGTACCGCCGGTGGGTTCCAGGGAGCCACCCATGCTGTGGGTGCACACGGAATTCCCATTGCGGAGTTGTACCTGCCTGTGACTATTTATAAAAAAACGCAGTCTGACTGGGGCATGCAGACACCTTGACAGAATGAATAGTGTGTGGCACATAGGTTCCCCATTGCTATGCCCACGTGTGCAGCTCCTGATGGCGGTGGCACAGGATTATATTTCTCAATGCTTCTGTACAGCATTGTGGGCTATCGCCCGCCCCTTTTAAAGAGGGTCGCTGCCTAGCCGTGCCAACCCTCTGCAGTGTGTGCCTGCGGTTCCTCCTCATGGCAGACGCACTTATAAATAGACATGAGGGTGGTGTGGCATGAGTGCAGCTGAAGGCTGCACAGGGACACTTTGGTGTGCGCTGTGGACACTGGGTCATGCGGGGGGGGGGGGGGGGGCGCATGTAACCCAGGAGAAGTGGCAGCGGAGTGTCATGCAGGCAGTGATTGTGCTTTGTTGGAGGTAGTGTGGTGCTTAGCTAAGATATGCATTGCTAATGAGGGCTTTTCAGAAGTAAAAGTTGTTGGGAAGGGGGGGGGGGCACTCTTGCCGCTATTGTGGCTTAATAGTGGGACCTGGGAACTTGAGATGCAGCCCAACATGTAGCCCCTCGCCTGCCCTATCCGTTGCTGTGTCGTTCCCATTACTTTCTTGAATTGCCCAGATTTTCACAAATGGAAACCTTAGCGCCCATTGACTTCAATGGGGTTCGTTACTCGAAACGAACCCTCGAGCATCGCGATAATTTCGTCCCGAGTAACGAGCACCCGAGCATTTTGGTGCTCGCTCATCTCTAAGCTTTTCCCATTGCAATAAAAACGTGGTAAAATATGTAAATTGTGTAGAAAAGCTTCAATGTAAAAATAATCAAAACTACATGTTTGAGATATGAGGTATAAAAAATCTTGTATTTAAAGAAAAAATTATCTTTTACTACTTTTATAAATAAGAAATATGATCAGAGATTTTTTCACTTCCCTTCTGCCACTCATGTACAGATGTAGCAAATGTTACTTTGACACTAAACATGCTCCATATCATCAGATTGAATGGTATGTGACGCGTTAAGTGTCAGGTTAAAATTTTCTATATTTATATCTAGGAGGCATTACAGATACTGTGATTTGGAATGTGAGAAGTTTTCAGTGCAAACAAATTTTAAAGAAAATGTTTACAGGAGCTGGAGGAGAGGGTCAAGTCCAACTGCAGTACAGGTATTAGTGGTATTTGGGTAAATGAATATATCTATATATATAAAGCTGAAAGCTCTCACTGACTGACTCACTGACTCACTGACTCACTGACTGACTCACTGACTCACTCACTGACTGACTCGCCAAAAGTTCTCCAACTTCCCGATATTGTAGAAACATGAATTTTGGCACGAGCATAGATTATCTCCAAACTAGGAAAAGTAATTGGGTCCCAACTCGATTATTCAATTCTAGCGCAAAAGAATTGGCGTCGAAATTTTACGTACATAATCTAAATCTGTCACTTCCCACTGCCTTAGAAACTTAAAATTTGGCACGAGCATTGATTATGTCAAAAATCGGAAAAGCTTATGGGTCCCAACTCGATTATTTAATTCTATGCGCAAAAGAATTAGCGTCCAAATTTTACGTACGAAATCTAATTTTCTCACTTTCCGGTGTCATAGAAACATGAAATTTGGCATGAACATTGAATATGTCATAAATAGGAAAAGTTCATAGGTCCCAACTCGATTATTCAATTCTATGCGCAAAAGAATTGGCGTCAAAATTTTACGTGCGGAATGTAATTTCTCCCCTTTCCGGTGTCATAGAAACAGGAAATTTGGCACGAGCATTGATTATGTCAAAAATAGGAAAAGCTAATGGGTCCCAACTCGATTATTTAATTCTATGCGCAAAAGAATTAGGGTCCAAATTTTACGTGCGGAATGTAATTTTCTCACTTTCCGGTGTCATAGAAACGGGAAATTTGGCACAAGCATTGATTATGTCATAAATAGGGAAAGCTAATGGGTCCCAACTCCATTATTCAATTCTATGCGCAAAAGAATTAGCGTCCAAATTTTACGTACATTATCCAAATCTCTCACTTCCCAATGTCATAGAAACATGAAATTTGGCACAAGCATTGATTGTGTCATAAATATGAAAAGTTAATGGGTCCCAACTCGATTATTCAATTCTAAGCGCAAAAGAATTAGTGTCCAAATTTTATGTACGTAATCTATTTCTCTCACTTCCTGATGTCATTTTATATGAAGGAAACGTCGCATGGTTACCTCCACGTGGTGTTTCCTGGGTAACACAGAGAACTATGCAAAATGGTGAACATATGTTTTTCCTCAGTATCTCTAAAGTAACCACGACTTCATAAGATTTTCCGTGTGAACACCAGATAAACACCAGTACCAAATTAACTCGGGCGAAGCCGGGTATATCAGCTAGTATATATATATATATATATATATATATATACATGTATGTGTAATGTAGATTTGTCTGTGTCTATAATGTGTATGTATATTTGTACATTTGTAAGTGTGTTTCTGTAAGTATGCATGTGTATATGTGTGCATACAGTATAGTTATATATAATGTGCGAATATGAGTGTGTGTATACTTGTGCGGAATTATATATGTATGTGCATATGAGGTAAGAGTAACAAATAGAGAAGTCTTGAATGACCAGACTCAGACTCACTGATTTTGGCCATGTAATGCGAGCAGGGTTGCTAGAAATATCTATAATGCTTGGACAGATGAGTGGCAAGAGAAGACCTGGCCGCAAAAGAACACAATGGCTGACAGTGTCAAAGCTGATTCTGGCATGGATATCACACAACTGAAAGAAGCAGGGCAAAAACAAAAAACATGAAGGGATGTTGCCTTTAGGGTCGGTGTAGAGAATCGATGAGAAATTGACGTTCGATCTTCATTCCTATCCTGTGCTAATATCTGATGATAGAAATAAGTGTAAATACAAAAATGTTTAAAATAAAGCAATGGATTTTACGATAAACAATATTTCTTTGTGGGACTACCCCATTAAACCTTTATTAGTATTTTATTTTTTGGACTGGGAGAATTGCATAGACAAATATATGTTCCTATTAAAAGAATATACAAAATAAGAGCTAAGACCAAACAATTGAACTGTAGTATAGAACAAATGTTATCATTCCAAACTGGGAACCAGACATTGAAAAGTTATTCCAAATATAATAAGACAGCTGTAATAAAGTTTCACTTAACTCAATGAGTTAAGATAACTTTCTGTGCTTTACAATTGAGTTTTGTTGTGTTAAGATAATTATAGCTTTGCAATGGCTTAAAGGGAACATGGGTGAGTGACTTGACTGCTGAGCTGAATGACTGCATTGAAGCTTAGCTCCTGCACCTTCTAGCTAAACCTACTTTTGATACTTTGCAGGCATGGACTGGAGGAGTCCAATGAAGCTCATATATATTCATATAGGCACATTCCCAACGCCATTGTCCACTTCGTAGATGAACAGAATGCTTACAGGAAAATCACCTGTATGAATATACCCTATCTGCATATTTTACCTCTATTAATAGGTGTCTGGTAGCTCTAGCATACTTATGTGCAGCACACTAGATGTTTGGCTTTATTTCTCCTGTGGTGATACTCACCTGTTTCATCATGGAAGTTTGTGATTTTTGCAACTAACCTTAAAGAAATGTTTTATGGAATTTTTCAGACTTGGATCTTCATTTTTCAATACATTTACTGTAGTTAAAGTGAGCTGTTGCCCTATTATTGATTACTACAATTACAAATATCCTTTTCAAAGAAATAAGGCTACTAGGATGTAATGAACCATGGCATAACTGATTGATATTAGGTGGTATTAAGCAAGATGCTTAAAATATGCACATACTGTGCACTATAGGTATGTAGAATTGGACTTGAGCACGGTATAATGGATTTTAGGCCTCATATTTTGCTTAGCATATTTTTGTATAACAAAACATTTTTTGTTAAAAACTTTGGCAAATGTGTATTGATTGGGTCTAAGACATTAATTCTTGTTCATATTATTTGGTTTTAGTTTAGCACTGTAGGCTTCTGCAAGTACATACCATAAGTATTATGTGAGTATAGCAGCTGAGGTTGTAATGGCACAGTGGTGACGGATGGAGATGGAGGAAATTTGTTGTGGCAATATACAATTTTTCATGAAACATCTAGGCCTCCTCCAGACGAGCATGCATTTGTGCCCACGTATGTGCGCACAAATCTGTGTGACCACAGACGTATCAAAACATGGGTGAATGCAGGTCTGTACCCATTACCTTCAATGCGGCTGCCCTGCTGCCGGCGGCCCCATTGAAAGCAATGGGTTGCCGGCAACCCCTGCATTGAATTTCAGGGAAGGGCTTTAAATATAAGCCCATCCCTGAAAATCATCCCTGGCAAGTGTAAAAAATATATATCCTCACCTCTCCGCCGCTGTCGTGGCTCAAGCATATCTAGCCGCTTTATCTCCCAGCAGTGTAGTAAAGTTCTTTCAGCAGACGGGATTAAAAATCCCTGCCTGCTGAAAGGGCTGTATCTGATTAGCTGAGCGCTCAGCCAATCACAGGCAGTGCTCAGTCACTCATTGAATGACAGCTGAGCGCTGCCTGTGATTGGTCACTGTACTCAGTCAATCAGAGACAGCGCTCAGCTGTCATTCAATGAATGGCTGAGCGCTGCCTGTGATTGGTTGAGCGCTCAGCCAATCAGATACAGCCCTTTCAGCAGATGGGGATGTTAAATCCCCGCCTGCTGAAGGAACTTAACTACATTGCCGGGGACCAAGCAAAGAAGATGCGCCTGAACCCCAATAGTGGTGGAGAGGGGAGTATATATATTTTTTAATTTTTTTACACAAGCCAGGGATGATTTTCAGGGTCGTGCTTATATTTAAAACCCTTCCCCGAAAATCACTGCAGTGGTGGACGGCAGCCCACCTCTTGCAATGGGGCTGCTGGCAACAGTGGCAGCCCTATTGAAAGCAATCGGAGAACATTGCAATCCTTTGCCACAGCTGGGATTCTTTACTCCCTGCGGGAAGTCCCTTTGTCCCCGAACACCATGACAGTGCTGTCATGGTGTTCAGTGACAAGGGAACTCCCTGCACGGAATATTGACGGGCAGCACGGACCTACACGTGCACACATGTCCTATGTTTTCCAGGTACGCGCATTTGCATACCTGTAAAGCACAGACATGTGAACACAGCATAGGGAAGCAATGGTTCTAATAGATGCGTGGTTATGTGTACACGATTGTACGCACATAAACACGCTCGTCTGAATGAGCCCTAATAATGTGTACATTATTCAGTATGCTACATAGTACTACATAGGAGGGTATGTATATTTAAATGCAGCATCATAACATTACATATTGGTAGCATCTACTTAAAGTGACAGGAACTAAGTATTCACTGGAATCCAAAATCTTATTTACAATATATGACGTAACACATCGGTCTGTACATCACTACTCAGTTTCTCTAAAGTAGCAGCAGCAAGGCACACGCCAACTCAGGCATTCAATATAGATGCCTGATCTGGCTAGAATTTAGCAAATCCCTTCTCAATAGTTCCTATCAATATACTAACTAAATTTCAGGTACTCTCACTGAGACAGGCAACTGCTGGGATTCCGCATGCAGCCACCCCTGACTATATTATGTGGAAGCTGGCTAGCCATGCACACTCAACACACACCAAACATACCCCATACATGGGCTTAACACATCCCTGACTGCATTTCAGCACACAATAAATATACGGAAGCCTTTACTTAAATATAGGCCTTTCTCTCTGTGTATTATGCGAAGTACAAAGTTCCTGGAAATAGCACTCACAGCAGACCTCGGGAATGTTTTCAGTTGTCAGCTTTTGGCTCACAGTACCTGTCATCCTCTTCGCCAGCGTCCGTGTGGACATGTCTTCTTTCATATTCTCTGCATTGCGAATGGTTTGCATGGCTCGCCGTCAGACATGCACACTACAGTTTTTTTTTTTAAACATCTGCTTTTCCTACGGTCTCCGTGGCCCATCCGCAATGTCAATTGTGGACAGACCACGGATCAGACGGCTTCCACTGACTTCAATGTAAACTGCTCATTTGGTAACCATAGGAAAACGGAACATGCTGCAATTTTTCATCCACGAGCATGAAGAATCATTTTTCCATAGCATGCTATGGAGAGTAACAGCTTTGGAACGTAGAGGCGGACACCTGCACCGAATTCTGCAGCAAAAATCCGCCCATGTGCATTAGGCCTAACTTACAATATGTTTTCAAGAATGCTGCTGGGTGACACACACTTCAATTTTAAGCTGTGTTACAACATTAGTAGGACAGATGAGGCTGGTCCGTGGTCTCTGTAGTGCTCTGTCGTGGCGACAACCTCCAGTTTAAAGGGCTCACTGGATAGATCTCTGCTCTGTTCTATTTCTGCTGCATCAAAGTCTGGAAGATTTCAAAGTCTCCTTATTATTAACTCAGTCTCTCAGCCAATCAGCACATAGCTTAAAGGGATATTCCGAAGACTGGGCAAAATTTTCAAAATTTCCCTAATACTTCCAAATGTCCATCTAAATCATCAAACTGAACTCCATTGCTTTTTTTTATTTTTTTTGCTGACCTGTGGCACCACTGCTATCAAACCAGTTTAAGATTTCCATATTGTTATCTAAAATTGCCACCAGATAGTGCAAAAACTACATCTCTCACAATGTCCCATTGCCAGTTACTGACAAGTGCACATTCACAACTGTACCATCTGTGTCAATATTACATAGTTTGAAGGTACTGATCATGCCTGACCGGTAAAACAGCTGAGCCCATGGAACTATTGGATACCAATGAAGAAAAAAGTGGGCAAGACCACAAATACAGTAATATCTCTGCAGCTTTGTAAAACTAGTTATATTTAGAGATGAGCGAGCACCAAAATGCTCGGGTGCTCGTTACTCGGGACGAAATTATCGCGATGCTCGAGGGTTCGTTTCGAGTAACGAACCCCATTGAAGTCAATGGGCGACCCGAGCATTTTTGTATTTCGCCGATGCTCGCTAAGGTTTTCATGTGTGAAAATCTGGGCAATTCAAGAAAGTGATGGGAACGACACAGCAACGGATAGGGCAGGCGAGGGGCTACATGTTGGGCTGCATCTCAAGTTCACAGGTCCCACTATTAAGCCACAATAGCGGCAAGAGTGGGCCCCCCCCCCCCTCCCAAAAACTTTTACTTCTGAAAAGCCCTCATTAGCAATGCATACCTTAGCTAAGCACCACACTACCTCCAACAAAGCACAATCACTGCCTGCATGACACTCCACTGCCACTTCTCCTGGCTTACATGCTGCCCAACCGCCCCCCCTCCCCCCCACAGCGCACACCAAAGTGTCCCTGCGCAGCCTTCAGCTGCCCTCATGCCACGCCACACTCATGTCTATTTAGAAGTGCGTCTGCCATGAGGAGGAACCGCAGGCACACACTGCAGAGGGTTGGCACGGCTAGGCAGCGACCCTCTTTAAAAGGGGCGGGGCGATAGCCCACAATGCTGTACAGAAGCAATGAGAAATAGAATCCTGTGCCACCGCCATCAGGAGCTGCACACGTGGGCATAGCAATGGGGAACCTATGTGCCACACACTATTCATTCTGTAAAGGTGTCTGCATGCCCCAGTCAGACCGCGGTTTTTAATTCATAGACACAGGCAGGTACAACTCCCTATTGTGAAGTCCCTGTGGACCGACAGCATGGGTGGCTCCCTGGAACCCACCGGCGGTACATAAAAATATCCCATTGCAGTGCCCATCACAGCTGAGGTAGTAATGTCATGTTTAATACAGGTGGGCTTCGGCCCACACTGCATGCCCCAGTCAGACTGGGGTTCTTTACAAGTGGAAACAGATGCATTTATAATTCCCTGTGGACCCACAGCATGGGTGGGTGCCAGGAAGCCACCGGCGGTACATAGAAATATCCCATTGCATTGCCCAACACAGCTGAGGTAGTAATGTTGTGCTTAATACAGGTGGGCTTCGGCCCACACTGCATGCCCCAGTCAGACTGGGGTTCTTTACAAGTGGACAGATGTAGTAACAACTCGCTGTGGACCCACAGCATGGGTGGGTGCCAGGAAGCCACCGGCGGTACATAAATATATCCCATTGCATTGCTCAACACAGCTGAGGTAGTAATGTCGTGCTTAATACAGGTGGGCTTCGGCCCACACTGCATGCCCCAGTCAGACTGGGGTTCTTTACAAGTGGACAGATGTAGTAACAACTCGCTGTGGACCCACAGCATGGGTGGGTGCCAGGAAGCCACCGGCGGTACATAAATATATCCCATTGCATTGCTCGACACAGCTGAGGTAGTAATGTCGTGCTTAATACAGGTGGGCTTCGGCCCACACTGCATGCCCCAGTCAGACTGGGGTTCTTTACAAGTGGACACATGTAGGTTAAACTCCGTGTGCACCTACAGCATGGGTGGCTCCCTGGAACCCACCGGCGATACACAAAAATATCCCATTGCATTGCCCAACACAGCGGATGTAACGTCAGCTGTAATGCAGGTGGGCTAAAAATTCATTTGATTACACTGTAGGCGAGGGCCCACAAAAATTGCTGTATCAACAGTACTAATGTACATCAAAAAAATTGACCATGGCCAACCAAGAGGGCAGGTGAAACCCATTAATCGCTTTGGTTAATGTGGCTTAAGTGGTAACTAGGCCTGGAGGCAGCCCAGTTTAACGAAAAATTGGTTCAAGTTAAAGTTTCAACGCTTTTAAGAGCATTGAAACATATAAAAATTGTTTAGAAAAATAATATGAGTGAGCCTTGTGGCCCTAAGAAAAATTGCCCGTTCAGCGTGATTACGTGAGGTTTCAGGAGGAGGAGCAGGAGGAGGAGGAGGAATATTAGGCACAGATTGATGAAGCAGAAATGTCCCCGTTTTGGATGGTGAGAGAGAACGATGCTTCCATCCGCGGGTGCAGCCTACGTATTGCTTACGTATCGCTGCTGTCCGCTAGTGGAGAAGAGAAGTCTGGGGAAATCCAGGCTTTGTTCATCTTGATGAGTGTAAGCCTGTCGGCACTGTCGGTTGACAGGTGGGTACGCTTATCCGTGATGATTCCCCCAGCCACACTAAACACACTCTCTGACAAGACGCTAGCCGCAGGACAAGCAAGCACCTCCAGGGCATACAGCGCGAGTTCAGGCCACGTGTCCAGCTTCGACACCCAGTAGTTGTAGGGGGCAGAGGCGTCACGGAGGACGGTCGTGCGATCGGCTACGTACTCCCTCACCATCCTTTTACAGTGCTCCCGCCGACTCAGCCTTGACTGGGGAGCGGTGACACAGTCTTGCTGGGGAGCCATAAAGCTGGCAAAGGCCTTGAAGAATGTTCCCCTGCCTGCGCTGTACATGCTGCCTGATCTCTGCGCCTCCCCTGCTACCTGGCCCTCGGAACTGCGCCTTCTGCCCCTAGCGCTGTCGGATGGGAAGTTTACCATCAGTTTGTCCACCAGCGCCCTGTGGTATAGCATCATTCTCGAACCCCTTTCCTCTTCGGGAATGAGAGTGCAAAGGCTCTCCTTATACCGTGGATCGAGCAGTGTGTACACCCAGTAATCCGTAGTGGCCAGAATGCGTGTAACGCGAGGGTCACGAGAAAGGCATCCTAACATGAAGTCAGCCATGTGTGCCAGGGTACCTGTACGCAACACATGGCTGTCTTCACTAGGAAGATCACTTTCAGGATCCTCCTCCTCCTCCTCTTCCTCCTCCTCAGGCCATACACGCTGAAAGGATGACAGCCCAGCAGCATGTGTACCCTCACCAGTGGGCCAAGCTGTCTCTTCCCCCTCCTCCTCATCCTCCTCATGCTCCTCCTCCTCCTCCTCAACGCGCTGAGATATAGACAGGCGGGTGCTCTGACTATCCAGCGACATACTGTCTTCCCCCGGCTCTGTTTCCGAGCGCAAAGCGTCTGCCTTTATGCTTTGCAGGGAACTTCACAAGATGCATAGCAGAGGAATGGTGACGCTAATGATTGCAGCATCGCCGCTCACCACCTGGGTAGACTCCTCAAATTTTCCAAGGACCTGGCAGATGGCTGCCAACCAGGGCCACTCTTCTGTAAATAATTGAGGAGGCTGACTCCCACTGCGCCGCGCAAGTTGGAGTTGGTATTCCACTATAGCTCTACGCTGCTCATAGAGTCTGGCCAACATGTGGAGCGTAGAGTTCCACTGTGTGGGCACGTCGCACAGCAGTCGGTGCACTGGCAGATTAAACCTATGTTGCAGTGTCCGCAGGGTGGCAGCGTGCGTGTGGGATTTGCGGAAATGTGCGCAGAGCCGGTGCACCTTTCCGAGCAGGTATGACAAGTGGGGGTAGCTTTTCAGAAAGCGCTGAACCACCAAATTAAAGACATGGGCCAGGCATGACACGTGCGTGAGGCTGCCGAGCTGCAGAGCCGCCACCAGCTTACGGACGTTGTCACACACGACCATGCCCGGTTGGAGGCTCAGCGGCGCAAGCCAGTGGTCGGTCTGCTCTGTCAGACCCTGCAGCAGTTCGTGGGCCGTGTGCCTCTTATCTCCTAAGCTGAGTAGTTTCAGCACGGCCTGCTGACGCTTGCCCACCGCTGTGCTGCCACGCCGCGTGACACCGACTGCTGGCGACGTGCTGCTGCTGACACATCTTGATTGCGAGACAGAGGTTGCGTTGGAGGAGGAGGAGGAGGAGGAAGGTGCTTTAGTGGAGGAAGCATACACCGCCGCAGATACCACCACCGAGCTGTGGCCCGCAATTCTGGGGGTGGGTAGGACGTGAGCGGTCCCAGGCTCTGACTCTGTCCCAGCCTCCACTAAATTCACCCAATGTGCCGTCAGGGAGATATAGTGGCCCTGCCCGCCTGTGCTTGTCCACGTGTCCGTTGTTAAGTGGACCTTGGCAGTAACCGCGTTGGTGAGGGCGCGTACAATGTTGCGGGAGACGTGGTCGTGCAGGGCTGGGACGGCACATCGGGAAAAGTAGTGGCGACTGGGAACCGAGTAGCGCGGGGCAGCCGCCGCCATCATGCTTTTGAAAGCCTCCGTTTCCACAAGCCTATACGGCAGCATCTCTAGGCTGATCAATTTTGCAATGTGCACGTTTAACGCTTGAGCGTGCGGGTGCGTGGCGTCGTACTTGCGCTTGCACTCAAACTGTGGCACTAGCGACGTCTGGACGCTGCGCTGAGAGACATTGCTGGATGGGGCCGAGGACAGCGGAGGTGAGGGTGTGGGTGCAGGCCAGGAGACGGTAGTGCCTGTGTCCTCAGAGGGGGGTTGGATCTCAGTGGCA
The DNA here is from genome assembly GCF_035609145.1 of Eleutherodactylus coqui. Taxonomy (NCBI): domain Eukaryota; kingdom Metazoa; phylum Chordata; class Amphibia; order Anura; family Eleutherodactylidae; genus Eleutherodactylus; species Eleutherodactylus coqui. The sequence goes on from NC_089838.1 coordinate 75,530,320, forward strand.
GGTTGGGGCACAGGGGGAGAGGCAGTGGTGCAAACCGGAGGCGGTGAACGGGCATCGTCCCACCTTGTGGGGTGCTTGGCCATCATATGCCTGCGCATGCTGTTGGTGGTGCCTCCCCAGCTGATCTTGGCGCGACAAAGGTTGCACACCACTGTTCGTCGGTCGTCAGGCGTCTCTGTGAAAAACTGCCACATTGTAGAGCACCTTGACCTGTGCAGGGTGGCATGGCGCGAGGGGGCGCTTTGGGAAACAGTTGGTGGATTATTCGGTCTGGCCCTGCCTCTACTCTGGGCCACCGCACTGGCTCGGCCTGTGCCCACACCCTCACTTGGCCCTCCGCGTCCTCGGCCCCGTCCACATCCTCTAGGCCTACCCCTACCCCTCAGCATGCTGTATTACCAGTGATTTGATTTCCCAGGCAGGAAAGAAATTGGCGCAAGGCTGCACTCAACCGTAGCTGGTTGCGTCTGATTTTTTTACGTTCTCCACGCAGCACACACGTACCCAGAGCCCGTAGGACTGACACAGGCAGGGCAAATATACTTTCTTCCCTTTTGTTTAAAAGGATAGGCCCACTGCGTCTATTCACTGAATAATACGTTTAATAACTGTGTTGCGGCCCTGCAAAACTGTCACAGAACTTTACTGTTGCAGAGTTACTAACTGTGGCAGAGCAGGTATTTCCCAGGCAGGAAAGAAATTGGCGCAAGGCTGCACTCAACCGTAGCTGGTTGCGTCTGATTTTTTTACGTTCTCCACGCAGCACACACGTACCCAGAGCCCTTAGGACTGACACAGGCAGGGCAAATATACTTTCTTCCCTTTTGTTTAAAAGGATAGGCCCACTGCGTCTATTCACTGAATAATACGTTTAATAACTGTGTTGCGGCCCTGCAAAACTGTCACAGAACTTTACTGTTGCAGAGTTACTAACTGTGGCAGAGCAGGTATTTCCCAGGCAGGAAAGAAATTGGCGCAAGGCTGCACTCAACCGTAGCTGGTTGCGTCTGATTTTTTTACGTTCTCCACGCAGCACACACGTACCCAGAGCCCTTAGGACTGACACAGGCAGGCCAAATAGAATTTTTTCCCTGCTTTTTACAAGGAACACCCACACTGCGTCTATTCAATGAATAATGTATGTCTTCTAGCCCTGCCTACACAATTCTATCCCTCTAGTATTAATGCCGGGTGCAATGCTCTGCACAGCCGGTTTTGAGAAAAAAAAAAAAATATGCAACACTGCTAACAGCAGCCTGGACAGTACTGCACACGGATAGATGTGGCCCTAGAAAGGACCGTTGGGGTTCTTGAAGCCTACACTAACTCCTAACACTCTCCCTGCCTAACCCCCACTTCTGTCCCTATTGCAGGGCGCAATGCTCTGCAGATCCAATTTTGGAAAAAAAAATAAAAAATACTGTGCTAACACAGTACTGCACACTAGTAGATGTGGCCCTAAGAAGGGCCGTTGGGGTTCTTGAAGCCTACACTAACTCCTAACGCTCTCCCTCCAGCAGCTCCAGCACGATAGTACTTTCCCTCAGCTAAGTCACAAGGCATGTGTGGCAAGCCGCGGGAGGGGCCGATTTTTATACTCGGGTGACATCAGATCTCCCCAGCCACTCACAGCAGGGGGGTGGTATAGGGCTTGAACGTCACAAGGGGAAGTTGTAATGCCTTCCCTGTCTTTCAATTGGCCAGAAAAGCGCGCTAACGTCTCAGAGAGGAAACTGAAAGTAACCGGAACACCGCGTGGTACTCGTTACGAGTAACGAGCATCCCGAACACCCTAATATTCGCACGAATATCAAGCTCGGACGAGTACGTTCGCTCATCTCTAGTTATATTATATTGCAAAATTATATGTTCTTGCCTTGTCAAGCAAGCATAGAACTTTCACTTTGAATCGCTGGAATACTCCTTTAAGGTCCTCAATTAAATCATGTGACTTCCCTCGAAGGTCTTTTCACATATATACAATTTTAGCTATGTAGAAGCAGGCATCTCAATGGAGTTTACCCCTTACATGGGCATTATATAGTATTACTATTTTGGCATGGTGTTTTACTTAGTGAACAGTGCAAAATAAATTTTAAATTGAAAAAATAGTGACTGCTACCACCTTTATCGTACTTTCATGCATGATGGTTCAAAGTGGCGCATGTGAAAGCTCCTTTAAATATAAATCCTTTATTTCCATAACACATGTTGTGATGTCTATATCTAACATTAATTACATGTTTGGTTTTCAGGACTTTTGGTAAAATATAAAGCTTGCTGTATTGTAAATTACAGTTATTAAAATTATATAATAGGATATTACAAACACAAATCATTTTGTGCAATTATAAGCGTGAAGATAGTTGAACTTTTAGGTCATAATTTACAGCCATTTTGCTTGTTTTTTTTTTCTTAGTTCTACGTTTCAGACTGGCATCCTTATAACATAAGAGGCCATCAACAACTCTACCAGGCAAGTGAGAACTCACTTTAATCAGCTAAATTTCAGATTTCCATTACATAGAACAATTAGCCCCAACTAATGATGTTTATATTTATATGCAAATGTTTCTGCAAGTAATAAGATCTTTGGTAGAAGTGCTATGCAAATACTTGTAGGAGATCTGAACATCCCATCTGTCACTACCAAATATTTTCCATTAGCTCTACATGCCTTCTATTTTTTGTTCTAAGGACTTTCTATTCTTAAGTACTCTAATTAATTCATCATGCTATGTTTTTCAATTACATTGCCACTTTTTTCTATTGCTTAATGGTGTTGGTTATGTGAGTATAATTAAAAATGTTAATATATGTGGTAGGCAAGTATATCTAGTAAACCTAATATAATGTAGAAACATTAACCTAGTATCATAAAATGTATAATCAATAATATTATTTTAGGTATATAACTTGGTTTCTGAATAATATAATTGTAAAAAGTACCTATAATGTACTTTATTTTAAAATGGCATTTATTAACCATAGATTCCCATTGGGCATAGGGATATAAATAAGTATGTGTTTCTTTTTGAGATTCACTTAAATATATACTGACATATACCTGCCTACCAGAAGCCAAAACTACTTTAAGGCATCTGTAAGATCTAAAAGAGTCTATTGATCCTTACAGTATATGCACCAGGTTCATGAAGAAAATGCTTGCCACCTTTAGGCCTCATGTCCACTGTGGGTCAGAGTCCGCATGTGGAAGCCCGCAGCGGAGTCCCACCCTGCCCGCAGCCGAGGACACATAATTACTAGAGATGAGCGAACGCGTTCGTCCGAGCTTGATATTCGTGCGAATATTAGGGTGTTCGGGATGTTCGTTATTCGTAACGAACACCATGCGGTGTTCTGGTTACTTTCACTTACTTCCCTGAGACGTTTGCGCGCTTTTCTGGCCAATTGAAAGACAGGGAAGGCATTACAACTTCCCCCTGTGACGTTCAAGCCCTATACCACCCCCCTGCTGTGAGTGGCTGGCGAGATCAGGTGTTCGCCTAATATAAAAGTCGGCCCCTCCCGCGGCTCGCCTCAGATGCCTGGTGAGTTAGATGAGGGACAGTGCTGTTTGTACCGGAGCTGCTGTAGGGAAAGAATTGGTAGTTAGTGTAGGCTTCAAGACCCCCCAAAGGTCCTTATTAGGGCCACTGATAGCTGTGTGTTGGCTGCTGTTAGCAGTGGCATTTTTTTTTTTTCTCAAAATCGGCTCTGCAGAGCGTTGCACCTGGCATTAGGGACAGAAGTGCTGCATAGGCAGGGAGAGTGTTAGGAGTGAGTGTAGCCTTCAAGAACCTCAACGGTCCTTTCTAGGGCCATATTTATCCGTGTGCAGTTCTGTTCAGGCTGCTGTTAGCTGTGCTGCATTTTTTTTGGGCTTCTCAAAATCGCCTCTGCAGAGCATTCCACCCTCCATTGATACTGCAGGGAAAGAATTGTATAGGCAGGGCCACAACACAGTTATTATTCATTGAATATACGCAGTGCTGCCTTTTGCTTGTAAAACAAGTGAAAATAATTCTATTTGTCCTGCCTCTGTCCGTCCTAACGCCTGTGGACACGTGTGAGCTGCGTGAAAAACATTGCTAAATCATACGCACCCAGCTACGCTTTACTGCTGGCTTCACCATTTGCTTTCCTTAATTGGGAAAAAAAATACCTGCTCTGCCAGAGTTATAATAACTCTGCTACCCTCACGTTCTGTGACACATAAGCAGGGACACAGCACAGTTATTAAACTTCTCATGTTCATTGAATATACGCAGTGCTGCCTTTTGGTGGGAAAAAACTGAAAACAAATCTATTTGTCCAGCCTCTGTCCGTCCTAACGCCTGTGGACACGTGTGAGCTGCGTGAAAAACATTGCTAAATCATACGCACCCAGCTACGCTTTACTGCTGGCTTCGCCATTTGCTTTCCTTAATTGGGAAAAAAAATACCTGCTCTGCCAGAGTTATAATAACTCTGCTACCCTCACGTTCTGTGACACATAAGCAGGGACACAGCACAGTTATTAAACTTCTCATGTTCATTGAATATACGCAGTGCTGCCTTTTGGTGGGAAAAAACTGAAAACAAATCTATTTGTCCAGCCTCTGTCCGTCCTAACGCCTGTGGACACGTGTGAGCTGCGTGAAAAACATTGCTAAATCATACGCACCCAGCTACGCTTTACTGCTGGCTTCGCCATTTGCTTTCCTTAATTGGGAAAAAAAATACCTGCTCTGCCAGAGTTATAATAACTCTGCTACCCTCACGTTCTGTGACACATAAGCAGGGACACAGCACAGTTATTAAACTTCTCATGTTCATTGAATATACGCAGTGCTGCCTTTTGGTGGGAAAAAACTGAAAACAAATCTATTTGTCCAGCCTCTGTCCGTCCTAACGCCTGTGGACACGTGTGAGCTGCGTGAAAAACATTGCTAAATCATACGCACCCAGCTACGCTTTACTGCTGGCTTCGCCATTTGCTTTCCTTAATTGGGAAAAAAAATACCTGCTCTGCCAGAGTTATAATAACTCTGCTACCCTCACGTTCTGTGACACATAAGCAGGGACACAGCACAGTTATTAAACTTCTCATGTTCATTGAATATACGCAGTGCTGCCTTTTGGTGGGAAAAAACTGAAAACAAATCTATTTGTCCAGCCTCTGTCCGTCCTAACGCCTGTGGACACGTGTGAGCTGCGTGAAAAACATTGCTAAATCATACGCACCCAGCTACGCTTTACTGCTGGCTTCGCCATTTGCTTTCCTTAATTGGGAAAAAAAATACCTGCTCTGCCAGAGTTATCATAACTCTGCTACCCTCACGTTCTGTGACACATTAGCAGGGACACAGCACAGTTATTAAACTTAGATTATTCATTCACTAAAGGCAGTGGGGCCGTTCGTTTTCCAAAAAGTGCAAAAATTATATTTGGCCTGCAGTCTTGCGCCAATTTATTTCCTGCCTGTGAAATCAAATCACTGGTAATACAGCATGCTGAGGGGTAGGGGTAGGCCTAGAGGACGTGGACGCGGCCGAGGACGCGGAGGGCCAAGTCAGGGTGTGGGCACAGGCCGAGCTCCTGATCCCGGTGTGTCGCAGCCGACTGCTGCGCGATTAGGAGAGAGGCACGTTTCTGGCGTCCCCACATTCATCGCCCAATTAATGGGTCCACGCGGGAGACGGTTATTAGAAAATGAGCAGTGTGAGCAGGTCCTGTCCTGGATGGCAGAAAGTGCTTCGAGCAACCTATCGTCAACACGCAGTTCTGCGCCGTCCACTGCTGCAAATCCGAATCCTCTGTCTGCTGCTCCTCCTTCCTCCCAGCCTCCTCACTCCACTACAATGACACCTGCTCAGGAGCGGGAACACTCCCAGGAACTGTTCTCGGGCCCCTGCTCAGATTGGGCAGCAGCGGTTCCTCTCCCACCAGAGGAGTTTATAGTCACTGATGCCCAACCATTCGAAAGTTCCCGGGGTCCGGGGGATGAGGCTGGGGACTTCCGCCAACTGTCTCAACAACTTTCTGTGGGTGAGGAGGACGATGACGATCAGACACAGTTGTCTTGCAGTGAGGTAGTAGTAAGGGCAGTAAGTCCGAGGGAGCAGCGCACAGAGGATTCGGAGGAAGAGCAGCAGGACGATGAGGTGACTGACCCCACCTGGTGTGCAACGCTTACTCAGGAGGACAGGTCTTCAGAGGGGGAGTCAAGGGCATCAGCAGGGCAGGTTGCAAGAGGCAGTGCGGTGGCCAGGGCCAGGGGTAGAGGCAGGGCCAGACCGAATAATCCACCAAGTGTTTCCCAAAGCGCCCCCTCGCGCCATGCCACCCTGCAGAGGCCGAGGTGCTCTAAGGTCTGGCAGTTTTTCACCGAGACGCCTGACGACCGACGAACTGTGGTGTGCAACCTTTGTCGCGCAAAGCTCAGCCGGGGAGCCAACACCAACAGCCTCACCACCACCACCATGCGCAGGCATATGATGGCCAAGCACCCCGCAAGGTGGGACAAAGGCCGTTCAGCGCCTCCGGTTTGCACCGCTGCCTCTCCCCCTGTGCCCCAACCTGCCACTGAGATGCAACCCCCCTCTCAGGACACAGGCACGACCGTCTCATGGCCTGCACCCACACCCTCACCTCCGCTGTCCTCGGCCCCATCCTCCAATGTCTCGCACCGCACAGTCCAGCCGTCGCTAGCGCAACTGTTGGAGCGCAAGCGCAAGTACGCCGCCACGCACCCGCACGCTCAAACGTTAACCGTCCGCATAGCAAAATTCATCAGCCTTGAGATGCTGCCGTATAGGGTTGTGGAAACGGAGTCCTTCAAAAGTATCATGGAGGCGGCGGCCCCGCGCTACTCAGTTCCCAGTCGCCACTACTTTTCCCGATGTGCCGTCCCAGCCCTGCACGACCACGTCTCCCGCAACATTGTACGCGCCCTCACCAACGCGGTTACTGCCACGGTCCACTTAACTACGGACACGTGGACAAGCACAGGCGGGCAGGGCCACTACATCTCCCTGACGGCACATTGGGTGAATTTAGTGGAGGCTGGGACCGAGTCAGAGCCTGGGACCGCTCACGTCCTACCCACCCCCAGAATTGCGGGCCCCAGCTCGGTGCTGGTATCTGCGGAGGTGTATGCTTCCTCCACTAAAGCACCCTCCTCCTCCTCCTCCTCCTTTGTCTCGCAATCAAGATGTGTTAGCAGCAGCATGTCGCCAGCAGTCGGTGTCGCGCGGTGTGGCAGCACAGCGGTGGGCAAGCGTCAGCAGGCCGTGCTGAAACTACTCAGCTTAGGCGATAAGAGGCACACGGCCCACGAACTGCTGCAGGGTCTGACACAGCAGACCGACCGCTGGCTTGCGCCGCTGAGCCTCCAACCGGGCATGGTCGTGTGTGACAACGGCCGTAACCTGGTGGCGGCTCTGCAGCTCGGCAGCCTCACGCACGTGCCATGCCTGGCCCACGTCTTTAATTTGGTGGTTCAGCGCTTTCTGAAAAGCTACCCACGCTTGTCAGACCTGCTCGTAAAGGCGCGCCGGCTCTGCGCACATTTCCGCAAGTCCCACACGGACGCTGCCACCCTGCGCACCCTGCAACATCACTTTAAGCTGCCAGTGCACCGACTGCTGTGCGACGTGCCCACACGGTGGAACTCTACGCTCCACATGTTGGCCAGGCTCTATGAACAACGGAGAGCTATAGTCGAATACCAACTCCAACATGGGCGGCGCAGTGGGAGTCAGCCTCCTCAATTCCTTTCAGAAGAGTGGGCCTGGTTGGCAGACATCTGCCATGTCCTTGGTAATTTTGAGGAGTCTACCCAGGTGGTGAGCGGCGATGCTACAATCATTAGCGTCACCATTCCTCTGCTATGCATCTTGAGAAATTCCCTGCAAACCATAAAGGCAGCTGCTTTGCGCTCGGAAACGGGGGCGGGGGAAGACAGTATGCCGCTGGATAGTCAGGGCACCCTCCTGTCTATTTCTCAGCGCGTACAGGAGGAGGAGGAGGAGCATGAGGAGGATGAGGAGGAGGGGGAAGAGACAGCTTGGGCCGCTGCTGACGGTACACCGGCTGATTGCCTGTCATCCTTTCAGCGTGTATGGCCTGAGGAGGAGGAGGAGGAGGAGGAGGAGGAGGATCCTGAAAGTGATCTTCCTAGTGAGGACAGCCATGTGTTGCGTACAGGTACCCTGGCACACATGGCTGACTTCATGTTAGGATGCCTTTCTCGTGACCCTCGCGTTGCACGCATTCTGGCCACGACGGATTACTGGGTGTACACACTGCTCGATCCACGGTATAAGGAGAACCTGCCCACTCTGATTCCCGAAGAGGAAAGGGGTTCGAGAGTGTTGCTATACCACAGGACCCTTGCGGACAAGCTGATGGTAAAATTCCCAGCCGACAGCGCTAGTGGCAGAAGGCGCAGTACCGAGGGCAAGGTAGCAGGGGATGTGCGTAGATCGAGCAGCATGTACATCCCAGGCAGTGCAACAGTCTTTAAGGGCCTGGCCAGCTTTATGGCTCCCCACCAAGACTGTGTCACCGCTCCCCAGTCACGGCTGAGTCGGCGGGAGCACTGTAAAAGGATGGTGAGGGAGTACGTAGCGGATCGCACGACCATCCTTGGTGACGCCTCTGCCCCCTACAACTACTGGGTGTCGAAGCTGGACACGTGGCCTGAACTAGCGCTGTATGCCCTGGAGGTGCTTGCTTGTCCTGCGGCTAGCGTCTTGTCGGAAAGGGTGTTTAGTGCGGCTGGGGGAATCATCACAGATAAGCGTAGCCGCTTGTCAACCGACAGTGCCGACTGGCTAACACTCATCAAGATGAACAAAGGCTGGATTTCCCCAGACTTCTGTTCTCCACCAGCGGACAGCAGCGATACGTAAGCAATACGTAGGCTGCACCCGCGGATGGAAGCTACGTTCTCTCTCACCATCCAAAACGGGGACATTTCTGCTTCATCAATCTGTGTCTAATATTCCTCCTCCTCCTCCTGCTCCTCCTCCTGAAACCTCACGTAATCACGCTGAACGGGCAATTTTTCTTAGGGCCACAAGGCTCACTCAAATAATTTTTCTTAACAATTTTTATAAGTTTCAATGCGCTTAAAAGCGTTGGAACTTTAACTTGAACCAATTTTTCGTTACACTGGGCTGCCTACAGGCCTAGTTACCACTTAAGCCACATTAACCATTGCTTACATGGAACGAAGACTGCGCTCCCGCTATACTGCTGCTTCAGAATTGTTACTGGGGCCTGTCTTGAGTGCTACTATTGCTTACATGGAACGAAGACTGCGCTCCCGCTATACTGCTGCTTCAGAATTGTTACTGGGGCCTGTCTTGAGTGCTACTATTGCTTACATGGAACGAAGACTGCGCTCCCGCTATACTGCTGCTTCAGAATTGTTACTGGGGCCTGTCTTGAGTGCTACTATTGCTGACATGGAACGGACACGTGGAGAGGACACGTAGTGCCTCAAAAACATCCCCCTCCTCCTCCAACAGGGAAAACATTGTTGGCAAATGCCTTTGCATTGGTTCGTCTGGTGGCAGTCCAAGAATTTCACCTTTACCGACACTACAAGAGAGCCCCCCCACCATCCCCCCGCCACGGCCTACTTAATCCTGGCCACATTCCGAAAACCAACAAAATACAACCGTGCTACTAGGTCCGCAGTCACCACCACATTACCACCAACGCGGTTACTGTTAAGGTGCATATAACCACGGACACGTGGAGAGGACACGTAGTGCCTCAAAAACATCCCCCTCCTCCTCCAACAGGGAAAACATTGTTGGCAAATGCCTTTGCATTGGTTCGTCTGGTGGCAGTCCAAGAATTTCACCTTTACCGACACTACAAGAGAGCCCCCCCACCATCCCCCCGCCACGGCCTACTTAATCCTGGCCACATTCCGAAAACCAACAAAATACAACCGTGCTACTAGGTCCGCAGTCACCACCACATTACCACCAACGCGGTTACTGTTAAGGTGCATATAACCACGGACACGTGGAGAGGACACGTAGTGCCTCAAAAACATCCCCCTCCTCCTCCAACAGGGAAAACATTGTTGGCAAATGCCTTTGCATTGGTTCGTCTGGTGGCAGTCCAAGAATTTCACCTTTACCGACACTACAAGAGAGCCCCCCCACCATCCCCCCGCCACGGCCTACTTAATCCTGGCCACATTCCGAAAACCAACAAAATACAACCGTGCTACTAGGTCCGCAGTCACCACCACATTACCACCAACGCGGTTACTGTTAAGGTGCATATTACCAGTCTGACTGGGGCATGCAGACACCTTGACAGAATGAATAGTGTGTGGCACATAGGTTCCCCATTGCTATGCCCACGTGTGCAGCTCCTGATGGCGGTGGCACAGGATTCTATTTCTCATTGCTTCTGTACAGCATTGTGGGCTATCGCTCCCCAACTTTTAAAGAGGGTCGCTGCCTAGCCGTGCCAACCTCTGCAGTGTGTGCCTGCGGTCCCTCGTCATGGCAGACGCAATTCTAAATAGACATGAGCGTGGTGTGGCATGAGGGCAGCTGAAGGCTGCCCAGGGACACTTTGGTGTGCGCTGTGGGGGGGAGGGGGGGCGGTTGGGCAGCATGTAACCCAGGAGAAGTGGCAGCAGAGTGTCATGCAGGCAGTGATTGTGCTTTGTTGGAGGTAGTGTGGTGCTTAGCTAAGGTATGCATTGCTAATGAGCGCTTTTCAGAAGTAAAAGTTGTTGGGAGGGGGGGGGCCCACTCTTGCCGCTATTGTGGCTTAATAGTGGGACCTGTGAACTTAGGATGCAGCCCAACATGTAGCCCCTTGCCTGCCCTATCCGTCACTGTGTCATTCCCATCACTTTCCTGAATTGCCCAGATTTTCACACATGAAAACCTTAGCGAGCATCGGCGAAATACAAAAATGTTCTGGTCGCCCATTGACTTCAATGGGGTTCGTTGTTCGAAACGAACCCTCGAGCATCACGGGAAGTTCGTTACGAATAACGAACACCCGAACATTTTGGTGTTCGCTCATCTCTAATAATTACCTGTCTGGATCCGGTGCGGGTCTCCTACATCCCGGCCAGATCTTCTTTTTTTTGCACTGCAGATGTATGAGGGAGTGTCGGCCGACACACCGCACGCATGCGCAGTACTTTTTTTTTCTGTTTAACTCCTGCTTTCCGCGGTATCTGCGGCCCATCCACAATTAAATTGTGGATGGGCTACGCATTGGACGGCTTCCATTGACTCAAGCAAAATGGAGCACACTGCAATTTATTTTCTGTACTGAAAGGTCCGCAAAACAAATTTGTATGCTTTAGTGCATTTTCGAAAGCTCCTGTATTCTAATGGGCAGCTGGATTTGCAGATCTTACGAGCAGGTGACCTGCGTGGATTCTACAAATCCGATCCGCCCGTGGAAATTATCCGCCTTACACTATTTATTTTTCAAACAATGTAATGTAATGAACAACAGAAGGCACTAGAGCTGCAGTCACAGATTATGGGGAAGAGCTGACCAGGACTGGAGGTGGGAGATAGTCAGCAGAGTGAAGTTAGTGTCTGCAGGAGCATGCAGCTGTGTTAGTAAGTTAGTATCTGAAGAAACGAACAGAAGAGTAAAGCCGTAAAGTCCACTGGCAGTTTAAAGCAGTAACTGCAGAGTATGCTGTCAGGTTCAGTTGGAGCACAAAAGCAACTGGAGAAGAATCCTAGAGTTACAAGGGAAGAAGAGATGGTCCCTATGCTACCGACTCAACATCAACAGTGAACAAGAACCAAAGTTATCCTAAAACCGGAGCTTCCACTGTTAAACAAAGTCTGAGTGACTGTACCAGTAATACAGTTAGATTATATTTCCAGACTACTGCATTTTGTGTGTGAAGGGATAAAAGACAAGTTCTAAGAGAATTGCTGTGGACTTTAGCTATACTTCTGAAACTGTTAGGGTGTATTCACACAGGCGAGCACGATATCGTTGAATTCAATGAATGGCTGAGTGCTGCCTATGATTTGCTGAGCGCTGCGACCAATCACAGACAGCGTTCAGCTGTCATTCAATGAATGGCTGAGCATTGCCTGTGATTGGCGGAGCGCTCAGCCAATCAGACACAGCCCTTTCAGCAGGGGGGAATTTTAAATCCCCGCCTGCTGAAAGAGCTTCAGAGCAGTATCTGGGACCAAGCAGAGAAGACGCGTCTGAGCCCCGACAGTGGCAGAGAGGTGAGTATATATTTTTTAAATTTTTTTACACATGCTAGGGATGATTTTAGGGAAGGGCTTTAAATCCCCGCCTACTGAAAAAGCTTCAGAGCAGTGCATGGAGACCAAGTAGCTAGATGCGCCTGAGCCCCAACAGTGTCGGAAAGGTGAGCATATATATTTTTTTATTTTTTACACAAGCTAGGGAAGATTTTCAGGGAAGTCCTTATATAAAAGGCCTTCCTCGAAAATCACTGCAGGGATTGCCGGCAACCCATTGCTTTCAATGGGATTGCAGCAGCAGCTGCGGACCCATTGCAAGCAATGGGCACGAACCTTCGTTCATTCGTGTTTTGGGACATTTGTTGATGGATGCTCATCTGAATGAGGCCTGACTCTGAGTTTTATCCTAGCTGCCTTTAAAAGACTGCTATATTCAGAGACTCTTTGAGCAAATTCCAGTTTTTCCCTCTTGCTGTACTCTTTGAAAATTTAGAGACTCCTCCAGTGAAGTACATATTTGTATTGTTAGTGTCAAAATTTAGGGCTCAGTCACACGGGCGATTTTCCGCGCAATTTGCGGATCGCTTAACGGATGCGCTCCAAAAAATCGCGTGACCAAGGCCGTCGATTCGACGAAAAATCTGCACCTAGCAGCGTTTTTTGTTGCAGCAAAACGGCCGTCTGACCTGAGTAAAATTGCCATACGCATCAAAATGCGCATGAATCTTGGATCGGCCAGAACTTTTTCAGAACTTTTTCGTCGTGCATGTAATCATGCTGCAGCCCACTACGAGGTGTTATAAATAGCTGCTAATAAGGCCTGTTCTGTATTCTGCTTCTGGTTCGACCTGGATGTGCGTGGCATTACTGAAGTTGGAGAGATGTCGTTGTGAGATGATATTTTCTTTACTTGGTTGATGGTGCATGTATGTAGGCTTTCTGCTCGCCTGCCAGAAGATGTGTTTGGCTACCTTGCTAATGACCAACCTAGGGCTAGCGATAGTCCTGGGCCGATCAGGAGGAGGAGGACTAGGAGGTACTGGGTGCATCCAATGGTGGAGCAGCAGGAACGTATTGGGCTGTTTCACTCCCTGTGCGCGTACCTGAGGCAGTACCCGGACAAGTTCATTGCCTTTTGTCGGTCACCATGTTCGATGAACTTCTGGAGGTGGTGCGTGCCGGGATTACACACAGAGATACCAACATGCGTGACAGTATCTCTGCTTAGGAAAGACTCCTGGTCACTCTGCAGTAAGTTCTCATCTGTCTCTAGATCACATCATCTGTCGTTATCTTTCATCCCTTCCCTGTGTAGCCTTTGTACCTTTGTCTATACATGTTTGCTTTAGGGCTTATTCAGACGACCGTATATCGGCTCGTGTTTTCACGCCGAGCCAATATACAGTGTCCTTGTCTGCAGGGGGAGGAGGATGGAAGAGCCAGGAGCAGGAACTGAGCTCCTGCCTCCTCCCCGCCCCTCACCACTATTTGCAATAGGAGGGGGCGAGACGGGGGCAGAGCAAAGTACCTAAGGTGAAGATTACAGACTACAAACACCTAACTGTGGGATTTGTCTAACTATTGTCGCCTGTCCCACTGTGTAATGTGGTGGAAATGAGTATTGAGGGTTGAAATGCTGTCCGTGCCACTCAATAAAAACCACTCAACGCAGCCTCTAACCATGGATCTCTGCTTGAGCCTTGTACCTTCCAAGAGAAGTGATAAAAGGTCACGCAAGAGTTAAAAGTTAGATCCATGAGTTGCCTAGGAGCATACTGTGTGTGTTACTAGTGTTAAGCCTTTATTACCTTGTATGGGTATGACATAGGCCATATATTTGGAAAACTGGCCTGTAGGTGGGAAAACATGTTTGAACCCTTAATCATCTGCAATCATGTTTTCTCATTGTTTTACCCCAAAATCTGTATAGTGTACAAAGATTTATTAATAAAGAATTAAAAACACGTTTGCTTGTTTTTGTTTAGAAAATATGAATTTACTTAAAATGTGGCAGTGGGCCAACATGGCTCAAAACATTTTCTTAAAATCTGGCAGTGAGCCAACATGGCTCAAAACATTACAGTCTTTTAAGGGACGTCGCAAAACATGGCTCTTCTGGGAGATCCAGATGATGGGCCAGCTCGAACAATAAGCACACTTCTGCACTCCCACAAGCATCTTCAGCTTTGTCTTGAAAGATCCAAGGGTGATGGTGTGGACAGGGACTATGGGGAGCTGGCAGTAGGGTGGAGCAACCAAGTTTCCATCGTCGGGAAGTGATGCACTCCCCACTGATGGAGGTTGGCTAGCCTTTCACGCAATCCGTCTAGCCCCCACTGCAGAAAATCAATCTGCAGGTGGCATAGATGGATTTCGGGAAAGTACCAGGCCACCCTCTCATCAGGGGGGACATCTCTCCACACTGTGACAAAAGAGAAAGACAGGCGATCAGGCATGTGTAAATAGGTGCCTTGCTCTCCTACTGTGTGTTAAAATTTATGTAGCCTACTCTGGTGAATGTGTGTACTCCCAAAAATGTCAGAAAGATGTTACCGGCCTATCGTCTGAACCAGGATGTCAGGGCTCAGTCACACGGGCGCATCGGCACCCATACACCGGCGCCGATGCGCCCGTGTGCCTTTGCCCTTACTTTGTAGAGGCCCAAGTGTGTCGTCCTTACCTGTCACAGGGCGGCCAGGGTCCAGGCTGGGTCTATCCACCTCCACCAGAGGCTGTGGTGACATCAGGGGAGGCAGACTGAATGGGGACCCCTCTGCAGATGTGTTGTCACTTGCAGGTGGGTTTTCAGCTGACAAGGAGAAAAAGGAAGTGTTAGAAAATTTGGAGGGTACATCTAAAGCTGAATTAGGGCTCCCACATACTTGCGATTGGGTTTTTGGGTAACCAGATTGTCAATGTGAATTTCAATGTTAAAAAAACGCAATGAACGCAACTGCAAGTCCCATTGACAATCGTGTTAAGCAAGTGTGTGGGAGCCCTATTTAGGTCGTCAATCAGGATTGTACAAAAGTTGCACAGACTATTTACACTTACCGACTGGCTCCTCCTGAATGGGTTCTGGTGGAGGTGTTGGCTCCCGTGGTGGTGAGGGAGTACGGTCCTCTCTAGAATCCGCCCTGTGACTTTGTGTTGCATCTGTGGGGACAGTAACATGAACACTTTTAATGATGTTCGCTCAACTCTTATTCGCAACTGTTATGCAACTAAAAACAGATCATTAATATAACATTCAAGGCGTTCTTGAGCTCACACCACGTGGTAGAGCTGTGTCAATGATGGGAATCAGGCAAAGGTTGCTCCTGTAGCTAAAGTGGCACTTGCATGTTTGGCAATAATGTTTATAGAGAAAGAAGCCATGCCCCCAAACAAACCACGTCCACAATGTAAAATTGCTTACACTTTCCGATCACAACCACACACACACACACACACACACACACACACACACACTGTGCTTACCTCCTTCCCAATGAAGTAGATGCCACCTGATGGCCTCAATGCGCTGAGGGTCCTTGAGCTTTAGGTCGCTCCACCTCTTCTGCAGCTGTATGCGGCTCCTCACAGTCCCAAATTGGCGCACCATCGCCCTTCAGACCTTTCGGAGAATTTTCTGCTTATGCTTTTGGGGGTGCAGGTAGGGCCCATGGTGCCCATCGTAGACGAGCTGGTCCATCATCTGGACCAGCAACCGTGTTTTACGACGTACCAAGGGTGAGCTGCTGCCGGACATGTTTAATTAGCAAAGTGTGCCCACAAAATGGCGCTGCCCAGCGACTGTTGTGTGTAAAACGCACGCAGGGGACGCACGTTCAGCCGCGGGGTGGGGCACGCACAGATGACGCCAGATGCACACTTTCCTCCGCCTTGACAATACTCTGGCGATTTTTCGCCCAATAATTCGTACTTTCATACTAAAGGCGTTTGTTCATCCGAGAGCGAAAAAAAAGGGGCCTGAACAATTCTAGCCTCATAAAGTTATTTGTGAAACAATACCTAACCCCCCCCTCCCCACACACACACACACACACACACCCACACACACACATATTACACTATTACATTGGCGTGTGTGGTGATAAACTCAAGAGTATTTGTCCATGTCCTAACTTTGAGAAAAAAAATCCCAAAAAGGCTGGCTGGTAGTGGGCACCTTAGCTATTGGTGGGCACGAATCTGTATGTATGAGTGCAGTTGCTTGTGATGGGCTACTTGGGGCACGAGTTATCAATAAACACCTTGTGTTAAGTCTGCCTTGATAACTTTACAGCATTCTGGAGGCATGTGCTACAAAATGCAACTTTTTACATAGCGTTGACTATAGTCTTGAGATATAAAGCGCTTTCAGAGTGTTGTAACATACATTTTCCTAGCTGTAGAAATGTCTGGTGGCCTGGGACCTCTTGCTTGTACTATCCTTTAACTAAAGATTAATAAAAGATGACCATACCAGAAGCTTCTTTACAAAATGGCACAAAATAGATACCTGTCGTGACCAGAGAACTGCCATTTACCATTGATACACAGGAGTTTTCTCATCAATTCACCGTTATTATATTTAAAAAAGTAGCGAACACACCATACACAATGTAACGTTTGAGATATATCTTTTATTGTTCTCCCAAACTGTGTCTGGTTTATTCACCGACATTTTTCATTATATAAAAGATTAGTCAGGCTAAACAAATACAACAAGAATGTGCTCTCACACACACAAATCGTATTTCAGCAGAAAGGGACATTATATTTTTCCTCCACTCTTGCACAGACCTCGGCCTCAAGCACTCCCACAACGAGGGAGGTACAGAAAAGTAGACCATGCTGCTTTTTTGGGTGCACAAAATAAACACATTGGCACATCACCTGTTTGGGCCCCGAGGGTGACCCAGACACACCTTTGTTGCAGTGTCCCTCACCGGCAAACAATTCACATTCCTCCTCCGGGAGCCCCAGGCGCCGTGGACGGCCTCCTCGAAGTAGGATGGCGAAGAGGGGGGGGGGGGAGGCTCTGTAGCTGAGAGGCAGGATCAGTGCTGGGGTCTTCAGTCGGAGTCAGCAAATTTGGCCCTCCCATAATCGAAGCCCATCCCAGCTCTGGGGAACTGCACTCTCTACTGTCTCCAAATAGTGGTGGCGTAAAATAGTCACCTTGCGCTGCTTGCAAAACACGGTACCTACCTCTACTATATTAGATCCAAGCCCTTCTGGGTGGCTACCCCTACCATGGAGACGCCAGTGGTCCAAATACCAAAAAAACCCTTCTCTGGACTCTCCAAGAGAGCGGCCTCAAGCACGGTCTCCATGGCAACCCTCACCATGGCCTGTAGCCTTGTAGGCATGTGGCGCAAGTGCCAGACGATCAACGAGCAAATGCATCAGCCCCATCCTCATCTGCCCGTCATCTCAAATACTGCAATGCAGCATGTTCAATGTCACCAGGGAGAAAAGGAGGTGGCTGATGCGAGGGACGATGCTCAGGGGTAGCCGGAGGGGGACTCCTTTGGCCCCTCCTATGGGTCCGCCTAGGGAAATTCTGTCGTGAGCGACGAACAGAACATGGATGTGTTGACAAAACAGGATCCCTCCTTGAACTACGGGATTAATGCCTAGGCGGAGCCGTAGGAGGACGGCCAGAGGGATCCTGAGGGGGATGCTAAACGGGAGACCTAAGTGGATGCCTCCTGGGGCTCTTGCGGATTTCAGGGCCGCCGTTAAATCTGCCTCTCAGACACAGGGTGCTGCATCTCCCAAGATGAGGATGATGTTTCGCCCGTTGAGACACTTCCAGCTTCTTCCTCCGACGTTTGGCCTTCTACATTGCTTGCTCTCCTAAGGACCTAAGGGAGAATACAATTTATTAGTATGTAGGCCGCAGGAACAGTTGCCACCAAATCTAAGCTGTCACATTTGTGTTTGGTAGTTTTACACCAAATGCTCCAATCTATTTTAAAGCTCCATTGCCATGATGAATGTAACACCTACAAAAACTATTGCTACATTATAACAGGAGTTAGATTACTGCAGACAAGGCTTGGAGGAGAAACCAACAATTTTGAAGGGCCGATATTAAGAATGCAAAATGCTATGGTGCTGAAATACATACAACGATAATGTAAATAAGCATCTAATAAAGGATTTTCTTGCTACAACATCACCGATTGGGGGGGAAACACATGTTCTAATGCACGTTACTTACTGTGGTGTCTGCATACATGATATTAGAAACATGTTTTGGACAGCATATTTGTCGCCGGGGGCCCCAGAGCCCTTATCCTTTCTTCTCTGTACCCTCCTACCAAACGCGTCAGGAGTGGAGCACAAGAAAGTCATTACAGAAAAACATGCAAAGCTGAAATACAGGCAAAAATTACTTAAAAAGGTTATGTCAAAGTGACAATCTCAAAAGGCTATTGCATGCAAGTCCTTCAGGCCACTAATTAAGACTACGCACATTTTAAAAGCCACACAAACGTCCACCAAACATGAAATACACAATATGGCAGAATACAACTTTCATTAAGCATAGCATGGCGGGTTTTTTTAAACGATTTTTCGCACATAGTATGAGCATTCAGGAATCTAAAGCCTACTCACTCTTATTGCCCGTGGTTCCTTCGCTCCAAGACCGCCTGCTCCGGCGAAATTTCTCCCGCCCAAATTCATGCCATAACCTTGCTTTGCCTATGCAGTGCTTATAGGCACTGCGCCGCGCCACAACAGTGACAATTAAGACTCGGGTGTCCATTGTTCAATGTCAGCCGCACTTCACCCACGCAACAAGCAGATTTTTAAAAGGGCTAGAGGTGGGGAACCCCTAATTAATCGCCAACAGCTGTGGAAACTCAGAAGGACAGATCTTTTGGCGAATGCTATCAGCTGCATTTACATAATCCTGACCAAAGGGGAGCGTCATCATCAGGTGTGAAACACATGAATCCAGTTCCAACCTAATTACAGACGATTGCATCATTCAGCAGGCGAACTTCCATTCTCCTTTGAAAGCCAAGTATGTTTTAAACGTTAAATAGTGATTTTCTATGGGGTAAGTGTCTTTTTGCTGTGGCAAAAGGGACAAATAAGCATTTTTACTTATCACAGTAGCAATTTCTAACACCTTGTAGTGGGCTGCAGCATGATTACATGCACGACGAGCATTATAACTACCATGCTTTTGGGGCAACTTCTTAAATACCCCCCCCCCCCCCAAAAAAAAAAAAAACCCTTTAGGCCGGGTTGTGACAGGCTATTTATCTTCTATTGTGTGCTAAGGTCTTAGTCACATGGGCGCATGTTCTTTCGCCCGGCGCTGCAGAGAGATGTCCGTCTTCAGGTACGGATGCCCTCAAGTAGCGGCGCGAACATTTTGTACTTTTAAAAAACACATTTGCAAAGATTTGATAAGATAACCTGTTGCCCACATATTACGACTACCTTGTCAGCCTTTGCCATTGCATTCAAGTATAAACTTTCTAGAAGACTATGCACTCGCGCAGATGACGGGATTACAGTGCGGCATGCTCGCCAGCGAAAAATCGTATCTATTTGCAGTACATGCGTTTTGTGCGCACAATAAAACGCAGAACACAGATAGGCGCGTTCTGCGAATCGCTGTGTCCTATAATTCTTCACACAGCCGCACAAAAAACGACCATGTGACCGATCCCATTACAAAGCAATGGGTCTATATATACGTGGATTGCATATGCATAGGCAAATCGCGTGAAAAAAACGCCCGTGTGACTGAGGCCTTATTGACAAACGGTCTTCAGCAAAGAAAGTGTTAATTGCATTATACAATCGAGTCTATTTGTCACCTGTCCACCTGCACCTTACAACTTCACCAAAAAATATTTTGTTTTAAGAGTGTTGCTCAAATTTAATGGTTTGCTAAACTAGGAAGACCTTGCATCCATATAATTATTTTAGCTGCAGCATATCGGTCATGTCCCATTAATATGACATTAGAATTTTAATGAAGTTTATATATAGGTGCAAGAGTATTCTAGGTGGAAATCTGAAGTTAAATCAAATTAGAAAGAATAACTGCACCTTATTTTTTTCTAAAATGTTTAAAATGGGTGTTTATATGCATTTTTGCAATATGTTTTATCAGCCTATTCTGTATATTTTTTTTGTAGAAAACCCATATTCAGCTATGCAGCTAGAAGAAGACATTGTTGAGAATTCCTTCTTCAGGTAGTTGACTGCATAGCTAAGCATGTAGCTCCTGTCCACAATGTGTCTGCACTGTTATCTCAAGTGCAGGCACAGCAGCTTATGTAGAAAAAAAAAAATAATTGCCTTTAGTTTTATTACATTTATATATAGATTTCCCTCATAGTCCTCACATGTTTTTTTATATACCACTCTTGCTTCTGTCCCCTGCGCTGTGAAGAGAAAGAAGCTATCCTGTGTTACAGACAGTTTCTCTTCACAGGGCACCTTTTCCTAGTCGGACCCTATTCACTGTCAGTGTCTCGGTGCATGAGGTTGTGACATACATTTTGATACAGTATGTCATAAGCCCATGCACTAAGACCCTGGCAGTGCATACGGTGCTTCGGGGAATGGACTTGCTGTGAAAAGGAGAAGCTATCTGTAACACAGTGCCCTTGGGCCATAGCAGGAATGGTATTTAAAAATGGTTTCAGGAGAAGACACTATGGGGGAAATCTAGATTTAAATAATAAAATATATTGCAAAAATGCTTGTAATCACCTATTCTGTAGATTTAAGAAAAACAGTAAAGTGTGGTTATTCTATAAAATCAAAACATATTGAGCAATTGTACTTTTATTATTCATGCTGCAAATGCATAACAATTGGATCAGACTGACTGTGTAAATTGAACATTACTTGAATTTTTTTAATGATGCATGGGCATGCGTATTTTTAAAAAAATTACTCGGAGCATCACTTGATAACTCACAAACTATGCTGCTGCCCTCTTGTCATCTTAAGATTTGCATTTATTCTGATATGCTCTTGTATTATTTAATCTACATTAAACAATGACTATACCTTGATCCTGCAGCAAAGCAATGGTTAAACTCCTCCCTGGTTCCGAGCTCTGTTGTTATGCACCTGTTTTTAATGTCTCTTAATCAAGATCCAAATTGTATATGCAGTCAGTTACCTCTTTAAGTTGGTGTAGAGTTAACAGTATTCCTGGTTAAGGTCTGACATTTGATCCTGTGAATTCTTCTTAAGGCCTCCTGCACACGGCAGGTCCGAATTCTGACAGCAGAATTCTTCACGGAATCTGACCCTGACTGCGGCCAGTGACCCCTTCCATACCTGCAGTTTTCTTCTTTTTCTGCACTGCGGATGGGCCCTCCGTCACACTGGCACACATGCGTAGTACAGATTTCTTAGTGCCGTCACTAAGTGATGACGTGGAAACCGCGGCCATTCTGGAATTGACATTCCGGAATGGCCATGGGTCGGACGGCTTCCATTACTTCAATAAAAGCTGTCTCTGTGGGTACCGCACGAAAATGGAGCATGCTGTGATTTTTCCTCTGTGAGCAAAAAAGCAGCCTATCTCCATAGGAAGTAACGGGCAGTATTTGCTGCGGATTCGCAGTACCAACGGCAGATTTCACAGCAAATGTACACCTGTGAGCAGGAGCCCTGAGGCACCTTGTTCCAAGTTTGTTTTTAGTTTGTTCCTAGCTTAGTCTGTTCCAAGTTGTGCCTGGTACATGTGGTAGTACCTCACTGACAGCTATTCTAGACTATGCTCTTATCTTGATCCCTAGTTGCTACATTTGGTTCCTGTACTGCACTCCTGGTGATTACCCTTGATTACATATTGACCATGTATTCTTGTTGTGACCACTTGTCTGTGCTGTGACCATCTTCCAATAATGTGATTTGCCCTATCTTGGACATTCTTCCTGGTATTCCCTGGTTCCAACACTTGATTGCTTCTGATGCTCATGCTCTTAGCCCTTTTCTAGGGTCCATGCATCTGATCCCAGACTCTGGTCCCTGAATGCTCGTTACTGATCCATCTCTTAACTTGATCCTGTCCTGCCATCCCTGCTGCATCCAACTGCCAACTTTTATGGGAGAGAGCTGCATTAGTAAACCAAGCCATTGTGCTGTGTTTTGAGAGTTCTGTCTTTCAGCAGTTCCTTCTTATCAATTGATTGATGGGAGTCCCAGGAGGCATGAACCATGACTGTCTGCTTTTTGTGACCTATCCTTAGTCTGAAAAATCCCTTTAACTGCCTTCAACTTTGACTTTAATCTTTATCTTTAACTGAATAATTTGACACAGGGATGGGAGCTCTGTCTGGTAACCTGTTGGTGCTCTGCAACTTGATTTCTGGGTGCCAATGATTTTTTTAATGATAGCTTGAGGCCTAACAAAAGGCATACAGATCTGCCATGAATACAGACTTATTATCCTAACAGATTCCATTTGACAGACAATAGTGCTTTGGGATACTATGTAAGGGGGTGAGTCAAAAATTATGCACACTCCAGTTATATTAAAACTTCTGTTGGTCGCACTGTCTTATCAACACTTTCTGTTGTGGGTTTCTGGCTCCCCAATAACTGCTGTGCTGGTTTGAACATGTTACACCAGTTACAATTGGTGACTATAGTGCAAGAAAAAATGTCTGTCCCACATGTGATTTGCACGAAAAAAGAGCAATGTGCAGTGATTTGCTTTTTATTTTCTGCGGGGGTATCTGGTGCCGATATTTATTGAAGACTTTGTGCACAGTATGGAAAAAGTGTGTAGAAAGGGATAGAGAAGTTCAAGGAAGGTTGCATAGGTATCGGTCATAGTTAGAGATGAGCGAACATGTCCGTTACGGACACATCCGCACCCGGACACCGGCTTTGCCGAACACTGCAGTGTTCGCGCGTAAAGGTCCGGGTGCCGCCGGGGGGCGGGGAGATGCGCGGCGGCGCGGGCGGCAGTAGCGGGGAACAGGGGGGAGCCCTCTCTCTCTCCCTCTCCCCCCCACTCCCCGCCGCACCCCCCCGCGCTGCCACGGCGGCCCCCGAACTTTTTCGCCCGAACACTGAAGTGTTCGCAAAGTTCGGTGTTCGGGCGAAAAAGGGGCGGGGCCGAACGTGTTCGCTCATCTCTAGTCATAGTGAAGATGACGGACACCTATCCATGTCCATAACTGATGACAGCATTGAGCTTGCATTTGAACTAATTTTTTAGATAGAGGGGTGAAAGAAACCCTAGGAGGACAAAGATTAATGTCTGATGAGCAGGTGAGGACAGCGGTGCATTTGTAGCACACAGCACAACCGAAAACATTTTTAGTGAGGGAATATGAAAACTTGATGGACAAAGTGTATTGAAAATCAGGAAAATGATAGTGAATAATACGACTGGGGAACATTTTTTTTTCCATTTTTCGTGTTGCATGAGGTTTTAGAACTATTTCTATATATTTCTGCATCGCTGATTCCAAATCCGAAATCCGTTTTTTTGTGAATGCCCAAGTTGTCATGCAATTTAAATTTCTTTTTGTTACAGTTAATGGGACTCACAGGTTTTTAAATTGGAGTTAAAGGGCAATGACGCTTAGATTAAACATAACTACAAGGTAATTAATGTTTTACAAACACCACTTTTACATAATTGTAGTTTTTAAATGTAAAAAATTATCTGATGAAAACACCCTGTTATTTGTTTTTTTTTAGATCTAATCATGGCGTCTTTGAGTAGGTATAAATGTAAGAATAGTCCTGACACCTTCATATATATAGGTCCCTGCTACACATTTCAACTTTAAATGTTTCATCATTTGTGACACGTGCATATATTGCCTATTTTCAAGTTTCCCTTGGCGATCAAAACAAGAATTGGGCTCCTCATATTGTGTGTCATAATAGTGAGGAAATGCTTCGTGAGCGGACAAAAGGAAAACACAAAGACATGCCTTTTGGTATTCCCATAGTGTGGCATGAATCCAAGGACCACAGTAGTGACTGTTATTTCTGTCTGACCAATACAAAGGGCATCGGCAAGACAAAACTGCATATGATCACATATCCTAATATTCCTTCAGCAATAAGACCTATCCCACACTCTGAAACACTCCCGATTCCAGTTTTCAATGGCTTTATCTCTTCTCTGGACAACGAAAGTGAACATGGTGATCAAGGGAATTTTGATAAGATGCATGAGGAAATAGTTGTAGAATCTAAAGGATCTTCTTCTGATGCCAAGCAGTCATTAACCCTTCAGCAGTTTAGCCAACCGGAATTGAATAACCTAGTAAGGGGTTTGGGCCTATCAAAGAAAGCAGCTGAGTTATTAGCCTCCAAGCTTCAAGAAAAGAATGTACTTCACCTGTCAGACAAAATATCTCATTTCAGGAAACGTGAACAAATTTTTGTAGACTTCTTTTTCGAAGACACTTTGTTTACTGTCATGATATCAGTAGTCTTCTCAGCAGTTAGGTGTTACCACTTACAGTCCAACAGAATGGTGGCTATTTCTTGATAGCTTTAAATGGAGTCAGAAATGTGTTCTCTTACACAAAGGGAATGTTTATGCAGCAGTTCCAATTGGTCATTCAGTTTACCTGCGAGTAGATTATAATGACATAAAACTTGTCCTCGACTTACTGAAGTATCAGGACTAGAGATGAGCGAGCACCAAAATGCTCGGGTGCTCGTTACTCGGGACGAAATTTTCGCGATGCTCGAGGGTTCGTTTCGAGTAACGAACCCCATTGAAGTCAATGGGCGACTCGAGCATATTTCTATATCGCCGATGCTCACTAAGGTTTCCATTTGTAAAATCGGGGCAATTCAAGAAAGTGATGGGAACGACACAGCAACGGATAGGGCAGGCGAGGGGCTACATGTTGGGCTGCATCTCAAGTTCCCAGGTCCCACTATTAAGCCACAATAGCGGCAAGAGTGCCCCCCCCAACAACTTTTACTTCTGAAAAGCCCTCATTAGCAATGCATACCTTAGCTAAGCACCACACTACCTCCAACAAAGCACAATCACTGCCTGCATGACACTCCGCTGCCACTTCTCCTGGGTTACATGCTGCCCAACCCCCCCCCCCCCCCCCGCACGACGCAGTGTCCACAGCGCACACCAAAGTGTCCCTGCGCAGCCTTCAGCTGCCCTCATGCCACGCCACCCTTATGTCTATTTATAAGTGCGTCTGCCAGAGGAACCGCAGGCACACACTG
The DNA here is from genome assembly GCF_035609145.1 of Eleutherodactylus coqui. Lineage (NCBI taxonomy): Eukaryota > Metazoa > Chordata > Amphibia > Anura > Eleutherodactylidae > Eleutherodactylus > Eleutherodactylus coqui. The sequence continues at coordinate 75,555,753 of NC_089838.1, forward strand.
CAGAGGGTTGGCACGGCTAGGCAGCGACCCTCTTTAAAAGGGGCGGGGCGATAGCCCACAATGCTGTACAGAAGCAATGAGAAATATAACCCTGTGCCACCGCCATCAGGAGCTGCACACGTGGGCATAGCAATGGGGAACCTATGTGCCACACACTATTCATTCTGTCAAGGTGTCTGCATGCCCCAGTAAGACCGCGGTTTTTTATAAATAGTCACAGGCAGGTACAACTCCGCAATGGGAATTCCGTGTGCACCCACAGCATGGGTGGCTCCCTGGAACCCACCGGCTGAACATAAATGTAGCCCATTGCAGTGCCCATCACAGCTGAGGTAACGTCCGATTAAATGCAGGTGGGCTTCGGCCCACACTGCATGCCCCAGTCAGACTGGGGTTCTTTAGAAGTGGACACATGGAGTTACAACTCCCTGTGGACCCACAGCATGGGTGGCTCCCTGGAACCCACCGGCTGTACATAAATGTATCCCATTGCAGTGCCCATCACAGCTGAGGTAACGTCCGATTAAATGCAGGTGGGCTTCGGCCCACACTGCATGCCCCAGTCAGATTGGGGTTCTTTAGAAGTGTACACATGGAGTTACAACTCCGTGTGGACCGACAGCATGGGTGGGTGCCTGGAAGCCACCGGCGGTACATAAATATATCCCATTGCATTGCCCATCTCAGCTAATGTAATGTCAGCTTTAATGCAGGTGGGCAAAAAATTAATTGGATTACACTGTAGGTGAGGGCCCCAAAAAATTGGTGTACCAACAGTACTAATGTACGTCAGAAAAATTGCCCATGCCCAACCAAGAGGGCAGGTGAAACCCATTAATCGCTTTGGTTAATGTGGCTTAATTGGTAACTAGGCCTGGAGGCAGCCCAGTTAAAATAAAAATTGGTTCAGGTGAAAGTTTCAACGCTTTAATGAGCATTCAAACGTATAAAAATTGTTTACAAAAATTATATGACTGAGCCTTGTGGGCCTAAGAAAAATTGCCCGTTCGGCGTGATTACGTGAGGTTTCAGGAGGAGGAGCAGGAGGAGGAGGATGAATAGAATACACAGATTGATAAAGCAAAAAGGTCCCCGTTTTTGATGGTGGTGATAGAGAACGATGCTTCCATCCGCGGGTGCAGCCTACGTATTGCTTAGGTATCGCTGCTGTCCGCTGGTGGAGAAGAGAAGTCTGGGGGAATCCAGGCTTTGTTCATCTTGATGAGTGTAAGCCTGTCGGCACTGTCGGTTGACAGGCCTGTACGCTTATCCGTGATGATTCCCCCAGCCGCACTAAACACCCTCTCTGACAAGACGCTAGCCGCAGGACAAGCAAGCACCTCCAGGGCATACAGCGCGAGTTCAGGCCACGTGTCCAGCTTCGACACCCAGTAGTTGTAGGGGGCAGAGGCGTCACGGAGGACGGTCGTGCGATCGTCTACGTACTCCCTCACCATCCTTTTACAGTGCTCCCGCCAACTCAGCCTTGACTGGGGAGCGGTGACACAGTCTTGCTGGGGAGCCATAAAGCTGGCAAAGGCCTTGGAGAATGTTCCCCTGCCTGCGCTGTACATGCTGCCTGATCTCTGCGCCTCCCCTGCTACCTGGCCCTCGGAACTGCACCTTCTGCCACTAGCGCTGTCGGATGGGAATGTTACCATCAGTTTGTCCGCCAGGGTCCTGTGGTATAGCATCACTTTCAAACCCCTTTCCTCTACGGGTATGAGAGTGGAAAGGTTCTCCTTATACCGTGGGTCGAGCATTGTGTACACCCAGTAATCCGTAGTGGCCAAAATGCGTGTAACGCGAGGGTCTCGAGAAAGGCATCCTAACATGAAGTCAGCCATGTGTGCCAGGGTACCTGTACGCAACACATGGCTGTCCTCACTAGGAAGATCACTTTCAGGATCCTCCTCCTCCTCCTCCGGCCATACACGCTGAAAGGATGACAGGCAAGCAGCATGGGTACCCTCAGCAGTGGGCCAAGCTGTCTCTTCCCCCTCCTCCTGATGCTCCTCCCCCTCCTCCTCAACGCGCTGAGATATAGACATGAGGGTGCTCTGACTATCCAGCGACATACTGTCTTCCCCCGCCTCCGTTTCCAAGCGCAAAGCGTCTGCCTTTATGCTTTGCAGGGAACTTCTCAAGAGGCATAGCAGAGGAATGGTGACGCTAATGATTGCAGCATCCCCGCTCACCATCTGGGTAGACTCCTCAAAGTTTCCAAGGACCTGGCAGATGGCTGCCAACCAGGCCCACTCTTCTGTAAAGAATTGAGGAGGCTGACTCCCACTACGCCGTCCATGTTGGAGTTGGTATTCCACTATAGCTCTACGCTGCTCATAGAGTCTGGCCAACATGTGGAGCGTAGAGTTTCACCGTGTGGGCACGTCGCACAGCAGTCGGTGCACTGGCAGATTAAACCGATGTTGCAGGGTCCGCAGGGTGTCAGCGTCCGTCTTGGACTTGCGGAAATGTGCGCTGACCCGGCGCACCTTTCCGAGCAGGTATGACAAGTGTGGGTAGCTTTTCAGAAAGCGCTGAACCACCAAATTAAAGACATGGGCCAGGCATAGCACGTGCTTAAAGGTGCCGAGCTGCAGAGCCGGCACAAAGTTACGGCCGTTGTCACACACGACCATGCCCGGTTGGAGGCTCAGCGGCGAAAGACAGCGGTCGGTCTGCTCTGTCAGACCCTGCAGCAGTTCGTGGGCCGTGTGCCTCTTCTCTCCTAAGCTGAGTAGTTTCAGCACGGCCTGCTGACGCTTGCCCACCGCTGTGCTGCCACGCCGCGCGACACCGACTGCTGGCGACATGCTGCTGCTGCTGACACATCTTGATTGCGAGACAGAGGTTGTGTAGGAGGAGGAGGAGGAGGAGGGTGGTTTAGTGGAGGAAGCATACACTGCCGCAGATACCACCACCGAGCTGGGGCCCGCAATTCTGGGGGTGGGTAGGACGTGAGCGGTCCCAGGCTCTGACTCTGTTCCAGCCTCTACTAAATTCACCCAATGTGCCGTCAGGGAGATATAGTGGCCCTGCCCGCCTGTGCTTGTCCACGTGTCCGTTGTTAAGTGGACCTTGGCAGTAACCGCGTTGGTGAGGGCGCGTACAATGTTGCGGGAGACGTGGTCGTGCAGGGCTGGGACGGCACATTGGGAAAAGTAGTGGCGACTGGGTACCGAGTAGCGCAGGGCCGCCGTCGCCATCATGCTTTTGAAAGCCTCCGTTTCCACAAGCCTATACGGCAGCATCTCCAGGCTGATAAATTTGGCTATGTGCACGTTTAACGCTGGAGCGTGCGGGTGCGTGGCGGCGTACTTGCGCTTGCGCTCAAACAGTTGTGCTAGCGACGTCTGGACGCTGCGCTGAGAGACATTGCTGGATGGGGCCGAGGACAGCGGAGGTGAGGGTGTGGGTGCAGGCCGGTAGGCACTCGTGCCTGTGTCCTCAGAGGGGGGTTGGATCTCAGTGGCAGGTTGGGGCACAGGGGGAGAGGCAGTGGTGCAAACCAGAGGCGGTGAACGGCCTTCGTCCCACCTTGTGGGGTGCTTGGCCATCATATGCCTGCTCAAACTGGTGGTGGTGAGGCTGGTGGTGGTGGCTCCCCGGCTGATCTTGGCGCGACAAACCTTGCACACCACAGTTCGTCGGTCGTCTACACTATCAGTGAAAAACTGCCACACCTTTGAGCACCTCGGCCTCTGCAGGGAGGCATGGCGCGAGGGGGCGCTTTGGGAAACAGTTGGTGGATTATTCGGTCTGGCCCTGCCTCTACCCCTGGCCACCGCACTGGCTCGGCCTGTGCCCACACCCTGACTTGGGCCTCCGCGTCCTCGCCCGCGTCCACGTCCTCTAGGCCTACCCCTACCCCTCAGCATGCTGTATTACCAGTAGTGCAGAAACAGAACGCTGTAATTAAATGTGCCGCTTATTGGCCTGTGGTTGGAGGCTGACTTCGCTTACGGAACGCACAGCAGAGGCAGGAAAGAATTTTGCGCAAGCCTGCTGTAACATTTAGCTGGCTGCGTATAAATTAGGACAACTACCCCCAGCAAAGACCAAGTACACTTGTGGACAGGAATACAGCGGTGATGTAAGAGGCAACACAGAGGCAGAAAAGAATTTTGCGCAAGCCTGCTGTAACACTTAGCTGGCTGCGTATGAATTAGGACAACTACCCCCAGCAGAGACCCAGTACACTTGTGGACAGGAATACAGCGGTGATGTAAGAGGCAACACTGAGGCAGAAAAGAATTTTGCGCAAGCCTGCTGTAACACTTAGCTGGCTGTGCATGAATTAGGACAACTACCCCCAGCAGAGACCCAGTACACTTGTGGACAGGAATACAGCGGTGATGTAAGAGGCAACACAGAGGCAGAAAAGAATTTTGCGCAAGCCTGCTGTAACACTTAGCTGGCTGTGCATGAATTAGGACAACTACCCCCAGCAGAGACCCAGTACACTTGTGGACAGGAATACAGCGGTGATGTAAGAGGCAACACAGAGGCAGAAAAGAATTTTGCGCAAGCCTGCTGTAACACTTAGCTGGCTGCGTGTGAATTAGGACAACTACCCCCAGCAGAGACCCAGTACACTGAGGACGGTCACAGGCAGCCCAAATATATTTTTTTTCCCAAATGTTTTTGGAAAGGCCCACTGCCCATATTCACTAAATATGTCTTCTGTCCCTGCCTCACCACTACTGGCCCTGGACAATGTAAAATTACTGCAGGACGCAATGCTCTGCACAGCCGATATACAAAAAAGAAAAAACGTGCAACACTGCAAAAAGCAGCCTCCACACTACTGCACACGGTTAGATGTGGCGCTAAGAAGGACCGTTGGGGTTCTTGAAGCCTAAAATAACTCCTAACGCTCTCCCTATAGCAGCTCCGGCACCAGCAGCACTGTCCCTGATCTCTGTCAGAATGCATCTGTGGCGAGCCGCGGGGCTGATTTATATACTCGGGTGACACCTGATCTCGCCAGCCACTCACTGCAGGGGGGTGGTATAGGGCTTGAACGTCGCAGGGGGAAGTTGTAATGCCTTCCCTGTCTTTCAATTGGCCAGAAAAGAACGCTAATGTCTCAGAGATGAAAGTGAAAGTAACTCGAACATCGCGTGGTACTCATCTCGAGTAACGAGGATCTCGAACACGCTAATACTCGAACGAGTATCAAGCTCGGACGAGTACGTTCGCTCATCTCTAATCAGGACCATAACTGGATCATTTGTGTGGATTTTAAAATGGTACATTTCCTCCTTGGACAACAAAGAGGTTTCACAAAGTATCCTTGCTTTCTGTGTTTGTGTGACAGCAGAGCTCAGAAGAAACACTGGACACAGAAGGAGTGGCTGAAACATGAAGCTCTGAAAGTAGGGATGCCAAATATTGTGAATGAACCTACAGTTAGTCGAGACAGGATCATTTTCCCCATGCTTCACATCAAACTTGGCTTAATGAAGCAGTTTGTTAAAGCTTTGAATAGAGAAAGTGAGTGCTTTCAACATATTGTTTCTGCGTTTCCTGCCTTGTCTTTCGAGAAGATTAAAGCGGGTGTGTTCGATGGACCTCAAATTCTAACCCTCCTACATGACGAAGAATTTGCCAGGAAGATGAATAAGGAGGAGAATGCAGCATGGCTGTTTTTGTGGCAGTTACAAAGAACTTCCTTGGCAACAAAAAAGCAGAAAACTATGAACTTCTTGTTCAATGGATGCTGTTGGCTTTCCATGACATTGGATGTAACATGAGCATTAAGATTCACTTCCTGAACAGTCACCATTATAAGTTTCCCAAAAACCTTGGAGCCGTTAGTGATGAACAGGGAGAACACTCTCATCAAGATCTGAAGACGATGGAAGAGCGTTTTCTCCTACTTTTCTGACCACTTGTTCAGTGTATCATTTAATTGCTACTTCTTCTACTCTTCTTCTTGCTGTTTGGGTTCCTCAGGGTTTAGTTCTCTCCTTTTTTCCATCTACATGGCCCCCATTCAACAAAGTATTTGGTTTTCAATACCATCTCTACACTGATGACACCCAATTAAATACTTTTTCCAGTTACATCACACCTTCACTATTACAAAATGCCAGTGATTGTCTGTCCACTGTCTCCAATACTATGCTGTATCTCTATCTAAAACGTAACCTCTCAAAAACTGAACTTCTTGTATTTCTACCATCAACTAACCAACCTAAACCTAATATCTCCATCTCAGTTTGTGGTACCACCATAATTCCTCAGAGGCATGCCTGCTGTCATCAGTCACTTTCTCACTCATGTCACCTGCATATCAAAATCATCTCCGAATCTGCTCTTTCCCCACTGTGGAGACATCAAAAACTCTTACTATCAACTTTATACACTCTTGACTCAATTAATACAACGTGTTACTGTTTGGTCTTTTCACTAATCTCTCCCCTATCCAAACCATCCTGAATGCAGGAGACAGGCTTATCTTGTCAAGCCCCCTCCCTGATGCCTTCATGCTGTGCCAGTCACTACACAGGCTGTCCATCAAATATAGAATACAATTTATACTCAGCACTCATCTATAAGGCCTTTTAAAATGCTGAACCACCCTGTATCTCCTCTTTTAACTCTGTCTACCTGTGCTCTCCCCTCTGCTAATGACCTTAGACTAATGGTGCTTTTGCACAGAATGACTTATCATTCAGACTTCTGTGATCCAGCGAGAATCTTAACAATTATCGTTCAGTGTAAATGCATTGAGAAAACTTAATGTCATATCACACCACGTAAACAGGCAGTCATTCACTTATGAATAACTGTTTGCTTACTGTGATTGGATGTGGGCGGGCTGCAATGATCCATGACCCCACTCCTTCTCCATTCACTACTGTTTTTCCATTAAACTAGCAATACTCGTTCCAGTGTAAAAGCATGGAAACAATTATCACTGGGCAACCTGTCAGGCTTCTATTGCCCAACAAATCATCCCGTATAAAAGCACCATAAATTCCTCTCTAATCCAAACCTCACACTCCTGCCTCCAACATTTTTCCCGAGCTGCACCAATTCTCTGAAATGCACTACCCCAAAGAATCATGTTAATTTTGAATGCCCACAGCTTTAAGTATGCCCTAAAAACACATCATTTTAGAGAGGCCTACCATATTTGCTAATCTGAACTCTTCCCCATCTACCCTGCTTCTACACCCCTGCTTGGAAACCTGATCAATTAATATCGGATATTAAGAATTATAAGGAAATTACCCAATCTTGACATCTGTCAATCTGTACTAATATTCGAAGCACTACCATACTTGGAAGTGTTTGAGGAACTAACAGAAAAGGATGTCTGCCTGTTAATTAATAAGTAATGGTTTTGTAAGTCTTTCACCTAAATGTCATTTGCTCATCTCTATTGTTAGAAGTGAATGAACATAATTTTCTGTTATAGTGCATATGTTAATATTAGACTGTTCATGCATTTAAATATCTAGTGTGAAGAAAACATTAATTAGAATGATAATTGCTATGCTAACTGAAGTTTACAATTTAATTAAATGTAATTGTGTTAACATGAGTCTTTAGTGTCGTTCTATGCAATCTAGAAAAAAATATATAGATAAATTTTAATTTAGTTGAATTACTACAGTGCTGCTTGTAATTTATACACACACACACATATTCCGTGATAGATTGTCCAGGTATTTTTTTATTTATGATAAAGCTTATGTCTAGAATAACAACCAATTTTATTTCAATGCTCCAATAAATCTGTTATGAGATTTTAAGTTAGTTTATTCATGGTAACAGACTAGTGCCGCAGACAGTTTATTCTCCCCTCTCCTCTACAGAAAGGAAACCTTTAGATCTTAGTGGCCCATTCAGGTTTGCAATTGTTTTTCTTAACTCTTGTGGTGTTTTGTCTGCATTGCACATGACTATACTTGGGAAGTTAAACCTCTCCCTGGCTCTGAGCTCTGTTGCCATGGGGCATTTCTAATGTACTAATTAAGATCTACTTTGCTACATTTTGTACAAACATTAACTTGATATTTAACATTACAGTGACTTAACGTCAATGTACTACAATGCAGTAAATTGAGATATCATGATGCACCAGTTTGTGTTCGTGATTGCTACACCTGTATATCTAACCATTTTCTTCATTCACTTGCTAGAGGATCAGCATATAGTGTGCTTCCTGGTAGAGCCTGAGGAATCCTTTGTTACTGTGGATTTTGCCTCTTCCCACCATGTTCTAAGTTTGTTTCTCGTTCAATCCAAAGTTATTCTGCCCCAAATTGTACTTGATTTTTGTGTAATTGCTTGGTTTTTCCATACTACTTCCCTATCTTACTACTTGATTATTATGTTTGGGTTGTTCTTTTGGTTTATGACTGTTAGGGGTCTTTCCCACGAGCGCATATACGGCAACAGCAATTTTATGTTTTCACGCCTACTCCATATAAGCACCTGAATAGGCTTTTTTCTGCAATTACAGCCAGCATTTTCTCGCCTATTTACATGACCGCGAGCGTCATTTTTAGCGGAAAAAATAGACCGCACCCCGAAAACCCCTCACTCTGCCAAAGTCCGCAGGATGCCTTCCAGTGCCTATATAGAGGCACCTGTAAGTTTTTCGCAGTGTTGGACGTTGCAAAAATGCCTCCCCCTCTCTTCTCTTTCCCTGCTCCCATAGGAGTCTATAGGACTCGCCGGTGTATATTGGCCAAAACATGCAAAAGTTCCAGAACTATGTTTTGGCTGAGCCAGCTGTGTATATGTTCTATTATTCACGCTGCCAGTGTATATATGCGCCTTATATTCGCCCATGTGAATGGCTGCATTGGAAACCAATGCTTCACATGGGTACCGTATATACGTCTTGGCGTGAAAACGCAGCGTATATCTGCTCCTAGGAATAAAGCCTTAGCTACATTCCGAATATGTAACCAGTCCCCAAAATAATTTAGGGCCATCCAATTATTCTCCCTCTTCATTGTAAAACATATCAATAGAACTAACACTCGCAGCACAGCATACACACTTCAACAACTCTTCCTCTCCTCAGCTCACTTCTTTAGAGCACATATAGCTACACTGAGAGAATAAAGCACCAAAACAAAGACGGAAGGTGGAATTGAGGTGTCTATGCATTACCTCCATGCTGTGAATGCCAGCATTATTTAGGGCAAGTTGAAGCCTGTGCTCCAGAGTTTGCGGGATGGCAGGGGAAGGACACAGAGTAAGCACACAATTTGCTTTCCAGAAGACACAAAAGGACACAATTACCTTCTGAAGGCCACATAGAGGGCATCATTATTTTCTGTGGGAGCCACAGAGGGGTCACAATTGCTTTGTGGGGTCACTTTTACTTTGTAGGGGTGTAGAGGGGGGGTTATTACCTTAGGGGGGCAAAAGGGGCATTTATGACTGTGGGTATTATTGTGCTGTTGATCACAAAAGATATTATTTCTTGTGGTGGGCATTACTACTTTGAGGGGTATAAAAGGGGGAACTATGTGGAAGACGAAGGAGTATTGAGGCTAGTGTCAGGATGGGGAGAGGGTTCAGAAACAAATCATGGTTGCAAGAAATCTTTATGGTGGTCAAGGCCTAAATATGGAAGGAAAGGAAAAGTGGACGACTACAATCAGATGGGACTTTACTCGTAATCACTCAAGGTACCTGCACTGTGATTGCCATTACTATATTGAACTGGTATCTTACTATTTTCTGGAGAATTAGGGGTATAATATCATACATTACATAATGCTGAGCCACCATATCTGAGCCCATTGTGTTACTTTATAGATAAACTGTCTCCTGTGTCCGTGTGTATGTAAGTGGATGTACACTATGAAGTACACTTTATTTAGGGCACACACTGTGGGGCATACTTTCATTTAGGGGCACATTTTCGTATTCTGAAGGTACAGTGTGAGGCATATTTTATTAAGGACAACAGTGCAGATGTAACCAGCTCAAGGAGGACCATTCCTCACTGGCTACTGTTGTGTGTTTGCCTCCTAGGCTAAAATTTGGCAGCCAGCCTGCCTATAACCATGGAGATGCATAGGACTCAAGAATAAATAGATTTATAGATACAAAATGGTTGCAAATGGTCTTGTTAAATAGTTTATATCTTAATTTTTTTTGATAATTCTAGACATAAATGTGGTTGTGTTTAATCAAAAAATATTGGTGTTATCTGGAACAAATGTAAATGTGGTACACAATGCTTCATGAAAACTCAATGAAGGATTCAGGAAAATAAATCAGTAGTAGAATGATTTGAGTCTCTAGGTAGAAACAAATGTGGGCTGCTTTACTAGTAACAATGTGTGGATAACCTATTCCGGACACAAATATTTGATAATTTGTGGTGCATCCTGCTGATTTCAACAAAATGTGATGGTAATCTAATGAGCAGTATTGTATTTTAGAGTCTGTTGCTGGAGGAAACAACGTCTGGCATGCTGCATTTAAACATGCTTGACCCTTTGTCAACCAGGATATAAACACAATCAGCATAATCTGCTATAGAAATGTAAGGAGAGCTGCATAATAACCTCTTCATTTATTCCTTTTCCTTATGCAGCAGTTGTTAGCTGTCTAATCAAGTGAGTCGAATTCCTCCTTCTGTAACCCGCAATGATAGGCATTTATTTAATAATCTGTGGATATACCATAAATGTATGTGATGGGAATGCCCCTTTAACAATAAATGTTGATAATAGCTGCAAGATTACCTCTTTTGCAACTTTCATATTACTGTAAGAAGAAATTCAGTATCATTTGAAACACTCAAGAAGCATGTAGCAGGAAGGAGCAAAGCTGTGAAGGCCCCTTAGGCCTCCTTCCCACGAACGGATTTACGCCGCGTAAATTCGCGGCAAAAATCCGCTGCGTTGCCCCCTGCTATTAGGTTCTATTGAACCTAATAGCACAATGCTCACGATGCGGAATTCCACCGCGGAATTTCGCACCGTGAAATCTCCCGTCCTCACCCGCAGCATGCTCTATTTGCCGCGGGTGTACGCGCTGACGGCTTCCATTGCAGTCAATGGAAGCCGTCCGTTCACGCTATCTCCCGCTGTAACACAGCGGAAGATAGCGTGAAAACGCTTCCCCGCCTACCGCCGCCGCGTCATATGACGCGGCCGGCGCGTCACGTGACATGGCTGGCCGCGTCATGTGACGCGGTAGGCGTGTCACATGACGCGACGGCGGTGGGCGGGGAAGCGTCTTCACGCTATCTTCCGCTGGTAAGTATGGGGTCTCTGGGGGGCGCCGTGACGGGCTTCACTGCGAAATATTCCGCAGCGGAGCCCGTCACGCTCGTGTGAAGCCAGCCTAAATGCTATAGGCCCCAAGGATTACTTTTCTTCTAATTCTCCCTTGGTCATGAGCTACTTATTGTACATCTAGGCACCGAACACCCTGTGCAGAGGGATGGCAGGATGGGACAGGATGATAGGACTTGTAGTAGATGGGAGATATATTTCTTCTAGACTCCTGTCATTATGTGAAGCAGCAGGGAGCAGCCTCAGCTCTAATGGATGTGTGTTAAAAAGGCAGTGGAATTGTGAAGTCTCACTTCTGAAGGCACAGAAGCTGATGGCTCTGGAAACTGTTATACTGTGAAAATGTTACGATCGTGTGGGCAAACTAGACATGGGGCCCACACGATCGTGACCAAAGTGGACTAGTTACGCACACAGGTTGCTGGCAAACTGTCCCTGTGCTACACAGGGGATGACAGTGCCCTACCCAAGTGGGGACATTGCCCCAATAAGGGCAGCCCAGCGGTCTTCGGATCTGGGCCCTAGCTGCTCCTAGGAGCCACGCACCAGAACAGGATGCATTCACATGCCACATGACAGGGACTGAAAAACAGGACACACAGAGCCAGAATACACAGCATATAGCAGCCACAATGCAAACACCAATAGCAGAGGATAAGCTGAATATAAATGCGAGGTGTTAGTTCATACATTGGCCAATGAACTTAAGCTGCAAGCCCTGGCAAGGGCCCTCGTATCTTGCAGTCCCTACACTAGCAAGACACATCTACTAGAGGGCCCTAGGGGCCAACCTAGTGCAGACATAGCAAACAAACTCAGCAAACCAAACTGACACAAAATAAACGTACAAACCGACATGAACCGCAAGGCACAAGTCCCACAGCAAGCTGCAACAAAACACAGATAGGAGGTCACAGCAAACTTCAACAGACAAGGATTCATGATTGCTCACCCTTAAAACCATACAGAGACTGACCAGGAGCTGGGTTTATATGTGAGCACAGACCCAGGAGATTGGCTAGCAGGAAGTACCACACCCAGCCAGCTCAATCATTAACCCTGTGAGGACTGTGCTGCTAGGAAGCTTAGAACTACAGATTCCTGCAGCACATGTAACAGAAAACTTGTGTGAGTACAGGACTTATTATGGAGTTGTGTTTGCTTATGTGGATTAAGGCCCATTTACACGTAACGATTATCATTCAAAATTCATTCAAACGACCAAAAATAAACGATAATCATTACATGTAAATGCAGGTATCGTGTAGTTTTCTTTTGAATGATGATTGTAAGGTGAACTTAAAATCCACTGTTCAGCTACTGGAGATAAAGCAAACACATTAATTTCTCAGTAGACCACAGGCTGTTATCTCCGCGAGGAGCTAGCAGATAACATTGTAATCTGCTGTTAGCTGCAAGGAGAACAATGCAGCTATTTGCACAGCTGGGCGTGTGATTCATTACATGCTGGGCTCTGCAAACAGCTCTTGGAGGCCGTTTACTTGCAAATGAAGATAAGGTGTTAATGTCCATTAACATTTTATGAAAAAAGATTGCTAAATCTTTTAATCTTTCAGTCATTTAAAAGATTATCTTTGCATGTAAATGGGCTTTTATGCTTGGAGGGACAAGCCCGCCAGTCAGCAGTTAAAACTGTTCTATGTAAAGTTAGAGCTTGACAGACAGACTTTTATTTTGCATTATTACTAGAGAAGAGCGAGCGTACTCGTCCGAGCTTGATACTCGTTCGAGTATTAGGGTACTCGAGATGCACGCGGTGTTCGAATCACTTTCATTTTCTTCCCAGAAAATTTTGTGCCGTTTTCTGGCAAATAGTAACACAGGAAAGGCATTACAACTTCCTCCTGTGACATTCCAGCCCTATACCACCCCCCTGCAGTGAGTGGCTGGGGAGATCAGGTGACACCTGAGTACCTAAACTGGGGCCGACCGCGGCTCGCCACAGATGCATGCTGAGAGACATTAGGGAAAGTGCCGTCTTGCTGTAGCTGCTCTAGGGAGAGTGTTAGGCTGTTATATTCGTCTTCAAGAACCCCAACGGTCCTTCTTAGGGCCACATCTGACTGTGTGCAGTACTGTTGAGGCTGGTTTTAGCAGTGTTGCACTTTTTTTTTTTTTTTGTATATCGGGCGTGCAGACCATAGCGTCCTCAGTCTGCAGTCATTTTACTGAGTATAGGGGCAGTACTGGTGAGGCAGGGACAGTGGTACAGGGAAAGAGGTATACTGGCTATATAGGCTGTGGGCTTTTTCAAAAAAATTGGAAAAAAAAAGTCTTTGGGCTGCCTGTGATCGTCTTCAGTTTACTGCGTGTCTGCTGGGGGTAGTAGTCGCTCACTAATTACCCAGCTAGGTGTTACTGCAGCCTTGCGCATAATTTTTTCTGGTTGCACTGTGCTTTCAATAACAACAGTCATCCTCCAACAGGAAAATCCATATACAGGCTATATAGGCAGTGGGCTTTTTCCCAAAAATTGGAAAAAAAATACAATATTTGGGCTGCCTGTGACCGTCTTCAGTTTACTGCGTGTCTGCTGGGGGTACTAGTAGTCGCTCATTATTACCCAGCTAAGCATTACAGCAGGCTTGCGCATAATTGTTTCCTGGCTCTGCTGTTTCCGTTACATGATCGCCGTCATCCCGCCAGAGGGAAGCAGTATACATATATACGCTGCATACGGTATCTGTCTGGTTTCTCACCCCACCATTTAAATAAAAATTGAAGCAAAATACTTAAGGCCTACCACTGGCCTTTGGCCACTTGACTGGTTCTTCGCTGTGAATTCCAGTAGCTCAATCATACGCACCTAGGTCTGACTACAGGCTTGCGCATAATTGTTTCCTGGCTCTGCTGTGTCCGTTACATGATCACCGTCATCCCGCCAGAGGGAAACAGTATACATATACACGCTGCATACGGTGTCTGTCTGGTTTTTCACCTCACCATTTTAAACAATGGAAGCAAAATACTTAAGGCCTACCCCTGGCCTTTGGCCACTTGACTGGTTCTGCGCTGTGAATTCCAGTAGCTCAGTCATATGCACCTAGGTCTGGCTACAGGCTTGCGCATAATTGTTTCCTGGCTCTGCTGTGTCCGTTACATGATCGCCGTCATCCCGCCAGAGGTAAACGGTATACATATACACGCTGCATACGGTGTCTGTCTGGTTTTTCACCTCACCATTTTAAACAATGGAAGCAAAATACTTAAGGCCTACCCCTGGCCTTTGGCCACTTGACTGGTTCTGCGCTGTGAATTCCAGTAGCTCAGTCATACGCACCTAGGTCTGGCTACAGGCTTGCGCATAATTGTTTCCTGGCTCTGCTGTGTCCGTTACATGATCGCCGTCATCCCGCCAGAGGTAAACAGTATACATATACACGCTGCATACGGTGTCTGTCTGGTTTTTCACCTCACCATTTTAAACAATGGAAGCAAAATACTTAAGGCCTACCCCTGGCCTTTGGCCACTTGACTGGTTCTGCGCTGTGAATTCCAGTAGCTCAGTCATATGCACCTAGGTCTGGCTACAGGCTTGCGCATAATTGTTTCCTGGCTCTGCTGTGTCCGTTACATGATCGCCGTCATCCCGCCAGAGGTAAACGGTATACATATACACGCTGCATACGGTGTCTGTCTGGTTTTTCACCTCACCATTTTAAACAATGGAAGCAAAATACTTAAGGCCTACCCCTGGCCTTTGGCCACTTGACTGGTTCTGCGCTGTGAATTCCAGTAGCTCAGTCATACGCACCTAGGTCTGGCTACAGGCTTGCGCATAATTGTTTCCTGGCTCTGCTGTGTCCGTTACATGATCGCCGTCATCCCGCCAGAGGTAAACGGTATACATATACACGCTGCATACGGTGTCTGTCTGGTTTTTCACCTCACCATTTTAAACAATTGAAGCAAAATACTTAAGGCCTACCACTGGCCTTTGGCCACTTGACTGGTTCTGCGCTGTGAATTCCAGTAGCTCAGTCATACGCACCTAGGTCTCACTACAGGCTTGCGCATAATTGTTTCCTGGCTCTGCTGTGCGCTCCGTAAGCAAAGTCAGCCTCCAACCACAGGCCAATAAGCGGCACATTTAATTACAGCATTCTGTTTCTGCTGTACTCGTAATACACCATGCTGAGGGGTAGGGGTAGGCCTAGAGGACGTGCTTCCCCTATACTGCTGCTAGTGATATGTTACTGGGGCCTGTCTAGACTGCAACTACTACTGAAATGGAACTAATACTGTGCTCCCCCTATACTGCTGTTAGTGATATGTAACTGGGGCCTGTTCCTAATGCTACCGCTGAAATGTTACTAATTCTGGGCTCTGCCTATGCTGCTGCTAATGCTATGTCACTGGGGTGTGGAAGCGGAGGCTTCCCAAAGACATAATGGCGGCGAGGCCATTTCCCACCAACGCGGTTACTGTTAAGGTGCATATAACCACGGACACATGGAGAGGACACGTAGTGTCTCAAAAACATCCCCCTCCTTCTCCAACAATGAAAACATTCTTGGCAAATACCTTTGGATTGGTCCGTCTGGTGGCAGTCCAAGAATTTCACCTTTAACGACACAACAAGAGAGCCCCCCACCATCCCCCCGCCACGGCCCACTTAATCATGGCCACATTCTGAAAACCAACTAAATTAAACCACGCTACTAGGTCCGCAGTCGCGACCACATTCCCACCAACGCGGTTACTGTTAAGGTACATATTACCAGTCTAACTGGGGCATGCACTGTGGGCCGAAGCCCACCTGTATTGTATCTGACGTTAGCTCTGCTGAGCAGGCCACTGCAATGGGATACATTTATGTACCGCCGGTGGGTTCTAGGGAGCCACCCATGCTGTGGGTCCACAGGGACTTCACATTACGGATTTGTACCTGCCAGTGTCTATGTATTAAAAACCCCAGTCAGACTGGGGCATGCAGTGTGGGCCGAAGCCCACCTGCATTTAATCTGACGTTACCTTAGCTGTGCTGGGCAATGCAATGGGATTTATTTATGTAACACCGGTGGCTTCCTGGGACCCACCCATGCTGTCGGTCCACACGGACTTCACATTAGGGATTTGTGCCTGCCTGTGTCTATGTATTAAAAACCCCGGTCAGACTGGGGCATGCAGTGTGAGCCAAAGCCCATCTGCATTTAATCTGACGTTACCTCAGCTGTGCTGGGCAATGCAATGGGATTTATTTATGTAACGCCGGTGGCTTCCTGGGACCCACCCATGCTGTCGGTCCACACGGAGTTGTACCTGCCTGTGTCTACTTACAAAGAACCCCAGTCTGACTGGGGCATGCAGGGTGGGCCGAAGCCCACCTGTATTTAATCTGACGTTAGCTCTACTATCCGGGGCACTGCATTGGGACAAACTACAGGAGCAATACAGCGCTAATGAGTCGTGCACAGCAACGCTAGCATTGGAGTCCGCTGTAGGCACGCGATTGCTGAGGGTTTGTGCAGAGGCCTATGTCCTGGGTGCAGTGAAAGTCCGCTTCCAGCCTAGGATTGCTGAATCTGTGGGCCGAGGTCTATGCCGTGGGCGCGGTGCAAGTCTGCCATGTTTGGCCGCTCAGATCAATTTTTTGTTCATGTCTTGGGTTTCCTAGGACCCACCTATGCTGTTGGTGCAAACTTAGTTCCCATTGCGGTGTTTGACCTGTCTGGCACAAAGGCACTGACTGACTTGGGTAAGCGGCAGAGCGCTGACGGCTTTCCCCTTGCAGTGTGGATTGAGCTATGCGACACCTTGACAGAATGAATAGTGTGTGGCACATGGATTCCCCATTGCTATGCCCACGTTTGCAGCTCCTGACGGAGGTGGCACAGGATTGGAGTTCTCATTGCTTCTGTACAGCATTGTGGGCTATCGCCCCGCCCCTTTTAAAGAGGGTCGCTGCCTGGCCCTGCCAACCCTCTGCAGTGTGTGCCTCCAGTTCCTCCTCATGGCAGACGCACTTATAAATAGACATGAGGGTGGTGTGGCTATGAGGCCAGCGTGTCGCATGAGGGCAGCTGAGGACTGCGCAGGGACACTTTAGTGTGTGCTGTGGACACTGGGTCGTGCGCGGGAGGGGGGGGGGGTTGGGCAGCATGTAACCCAGACGAAGTGGCAGCGGAGTGTCATGCAGGCAGTGATTGTGCTTGGTTGGAGGTAGTGTGGTGCTTAGCTAAGGTATGCCTTGCTAATGAGGGTTTTTCAGAAGTAAAAATTGTTGGGAGGGGGTGGGCACTCTTGCCGCTATTGTGGCATAATCGTGGAACCTGGGAACTTGAGATACAGCCCAACATGTAGCCCCTCACCTGCCCTATCCGTTTCTGTGTCGTTCCCATCACTTTCTTGAATTTCCCAGATTTTCACAAATGAAAACCTTAGCGAGCATTGGCGATATACAAAAATGCTCGGGTCGCCCATTGACTTCAATGGGGTCGTTACTCAAAACGAACCCTCAAGCATCGCGGGAAGTTCGACTCGAGTAACGAGCACCTGAGCATTTTGGTGCTCGCTCATCTCTAATTATTACCTGAAGTAGCTGATATCTGTACAGCTGCACATCACGTTAAAGAAAATGCCATCTTGAGTTTAAAAAGTCCATGCTCAGGCTGCTTGCATTGAAGGTGCGATCACATTTATGGTGGAGCATGCTGACAAATACACTATAAGCAGCAACATGGAGTATGTTGTGAAGGCATTGGTGCAGTCTTGTGTGACACAACAAGAGACAAATCATCTGGTGGCAAATCAGCTGTCATTGTTAGACAAAGCTGCCAGTAAGGATTGACACCTCCTGCAAGAGTAGGTGCAGCATTTTGCCAAACTAACCATGGTGCAATATGTAGTACAACCCGTGGCTCATCCAGCCAGGGAACCGCAAGCTATACATGTGAGGCAATATACATAAAAGATGACTGCTGATTATGATGTCAAAGTCTTTTAATGTTTGAAAGGATAGCGGCATGTGAAACATGGCCAGAAGCATGCCTGATCATTCCCTTCCTGACGAAAGAAGCACAGAATATGTATTTTAATCTGGAAGTGAGCGCAGGTCAGGACAGTGTTACCCTGAAAGCCAAAGTTATGGCTAGGTTAGGTGGTGATGGTAGCATTTTGAGCCCAACAAGTTTGCCATCCATCTGACAAAAAATAGTTACAACCAGAAATGTTGATGTTATCTGAAATTATGCATAGTTGTTCTCATGGAATAGTATTCAGTGTCTGAAGTGCAGTTGGGAGCTTCTCAGTTTCCCTCTAGTCCATCCAAGTTCAGAATATATGGTTAGACTGTACTTGGCTACAGAGTGCCAGGAAGGTTGATAAGTCTTTAAGGGATGAGGTTGGAGACTCAGTTAGGCCTCAAGGACATGCGGTTATGCCAAATGAGAGTCCAGTAAGATGTTACTGCTGTCAGGACTTTGGCATATGGTAGCCAACTGTCATATAATGCCAGAACCTATGCAGTGTCACTTTATTGGTATGAAGAAATGCACAACTATGTTCACACGGTGGTCTGTATGGTGGTTTATGCCAATGCCTCTGAGAGACATTTATATGAACTGTTGATCAACAAGAAAAAGGTTATTGCATTTATGGATTCCGTGAGTATAGTTACTGTGGTGAAAACCAACTTCATTGGTGATAACATCAGATTTCTATACCGTGACATATGCTTTTCCAATATCCTACTGCTATTGTGTGTATTCAATCTCTCCAGATCACTGTGCATCATAGAGCAAGAGTGGTGCTGGTTCTGATATCTGATGTTATCCTGGGAAGACTTTCCCCATTTTTGAGACTTGTGGGAGAGTAATGAAATCACTAAGAATTAAGCTCCTGAGACATCCTGGGTAAACCCAGAACCATCTGGAATGTCTTCCATGTTGCCCAACTCTGGTTTAACTAGTACATTTTCTTTCCCATTGACAGCTGTTTACAGTTATTATTGTTTTCTTCTATCCCTTTTTCTTTTTTTAGTTTTATAGCAGGTACACCCAAGGGCCTTTCTTGGTGCAGACTTAATTTTGGCATTTCCTAGCCTGCCACTTGAAAAAATAAAAGCTGATGTGTTTGATGGTCCACAAATTCGTCAACTCACCAGAGATGAACATTTCATCGGGACAATGTCAGAACTCCAAAAAAATGCTTGGTTATCATTCAAAGACATTGCCAAGGACTTTCTTAGAAATAAGCAAGCAAATAATTATACCAAAGCTGTCCAGAAACTCTTGGAGAGCTACAAAATGATTGGTTGCAACATAAGCATCAAGGTGTATTTTCTGCATAGCCATCTTGATACCTTCGCAGTCAATGATGAGGAAGGGGAACGATTTCATCAGGATTTGAAGCTCATGGAGGAATGGTATCGAGTTAGAAGGGATGTACATATGAAGGTCAACTATTGTTGGAGCATCAGGGGAGATTTCCACAAACTGAACACTCCAGGAAAATCCAAAAGCGTAAATTTTTACCTTAAATGCTACTACTTGCACACAATTTGACATACCAAAACAATATATCCTTTACGTGGATAAGATAACTTTAAATAAAAATTACACTCAGGTAATTTTTCGATTTTCCATTGTATGTACATTTTGTATGTTTTTTGAGAAAAATGGAGTGTATCCTGTATCTTAAAAAGTTGATGTGATAGAGAAAAATTGGGGTCATTTTTGGATTCAGAAGCCAAAAGCTAGTAAGAAAAACAAGTATAAGATGTAAGTCAATGAAAATTGTGGTCCTCAGTGTAATGGACCACGCTTCTCTAAAATAGATGTCCCAAAATAAAGAAAAGAATACCTGGGTGACAAGGTGTTTTTTTACCCTTCAACTTTACAATTTTTCAGTAGAGAACATGTCGTGAAAATTGCAAGGAAATGCCAATGTCCTACCTCAGGCATATGAAAGTGCAGTGATAAGTGCTCAGGCTGAGATATAACAGGATGGCAGGAGTTTTGGCGGATGGGATGTATATTCCTCCCAGACTCCATTCATTCTGTAAAGCAGCAA
Source organism: Eleutherodactylus coqui (assembly GCF_035609145.1). Taxonomy (NCBI): domain Eukaryota; kingdom Metazoa; phylum Chordata; class Amphibia; order Anura; family Eleutherodactylidae; genus Eleutherodactylus; species Eleutherodactylus coqui. Next base: position 75,576,074 of record NC_089838.1, read on the forward strand.
GCTCATCTGATAGTTAATTAATGGAAGTTTCAGTGGTTGTGTGTTAAAAAGGCAGAGGAATTGTACAATCACTATCCTGGAGACAGAGGCACTGAAAGCTCTGGAAACTGCTACACTGTGAAAACTTGTGTGTGAGAACAGGACTTATATTTGGAGTTGTGTTTGCTTATGTGGTTTAGGCTCATCTATAATATGTCATCTTGATTTTGGAATGTTGGTGTCCAGGCTGCTTGCATTGAAGGTGTGACCTGTGGTATGCATTCTGGGTGATATATATATATATATATATATATATATATTTCTCTTTCATTTACTTTCCTCAGAGATCTAGGAGTTTGAGGGTTCTTAGCTGTTCCCAGCATTATATCCTTCTAAATAGTGTGCTTGGGTGGTGTTCCTGAGATTTGTGGGAATCATTCCCCCAGTTTCAGAATTCTAGCCCCAAGTGCTCCTGTCACCACTTGCACCACTTTGACCTTCCCTTTCCACATCCTTCTTTCAGGCCCTGGTACTTTTTCAGTTTCTCATACTCCTTCTTCTATCTAGTTATAATTCCCTGATATGTTTCATATATCCTCACTCATTAGGTCTATAGTTGCAATAGCATTCCATCAGTTCCAGGTTTTCTTGTCTATACACGGTTTGTTCCAGTAGATCATTTATCATCAGACTTTTTTGGTTTCTCAACATCTGACATGGAACTTGTCAATCTGGGTGACATCCAAGCAGTCTTGATTCTCTTAATTTGTGTCATTCTCATATTAGAGTGAATATATATTATATAAATGACTTCTTTGACATAGGAATAGGATCATGGTTTCCCTAGAAATTCAAAATGTGTTCCAGTATGCAATACTTTCCTGATGATAAGGTTGGAAATTACAGTTTAAATTGACAATTATTGCTAGCAATCCTCCCTCATCATCCCTAACCGCTGCACCTCGACCTTAGGGGTCAGATAAAAGAGAGTATAATTGCAGGTCAAACTACACTGGGTAGCTGTAGAGACAAAATGGTAGGATGTCTTTAATCAAGAAAATTTGCAAAGTTGCTTCATTTAAAAAAAAAAAGAAAAAAAAAAGATTAGTTGAAGCAATGAAAGAATACAAATTTGTCCTTCCTTATCTTTCTTCTTGGCTCATCATATCCCGAAAAGTGTTGCGTGAGATAAATAACCTTACAAAAAATATTGATATCTTATCACAATGTGTGACCTCACAGATTTTATTAGCATGTTGTGGTATTGTATTTAAATTGTTTTCATGAGAAATTGCAATTCTTAAACGAAGTAGAGCTAACGACATGATTGGCACAACAGTAATTTACTTGTCAAACTTGATTTTCCTTGCAGTGTCTTAAATATAAGATCATTTTATAAATATAATTAATATATTTAAAAACATAATTATAATTAATATTTAAAAACATAATTAAGTAACACAAATAATAAATAGCAACATATCCCATGCTTATTAATAATAATAATAATAATAATAATATTAATAGTATCTTACAAGTTTTTTCTCATAATTGCTTAAAAAGAAGTTTCCAAAAGACATACTGTTTTTATGACTGCAATAAGTTTGCCTGCAGCACGAGGACATTACATTCACTTTACAAAAGAATGTGCACATATGCCCCATAAATAATAGTCTTTGATGTTGATATTTAGCAACAAAATTTGAAAGAGATAAGGTGGCAAACACTCCACCAAAATCCTATTTTCAATCTCATCTTATTTTTGCAGTACATCTGGCAATAGATGCACTGTGTGACCTTTTGCTGCATGCTGTAAACCACACTACAAACTTCAATCTTGCAAACCTTTTTTTAAGTTTTTGAATTTAATACACTTTGTGATGCTTTCAAGTACAGTCAGGAGAGGCCATTAAAAAGTTTCCTGTGACTTCTCCGTTATCATCTAAAGGGTGTTTAAACTATACTAATCTTTAGCTACCATATGTGTCTAGGGATCAGATTAATATTACATTACTTTTTTCTAGAGTCCACTGTAAAGTATTATACAGTAACTTCTGTAGCTCTGACAAATTATTAAATGTTGCAATTCAAAGTTACACATTACTTATGTATTAATGCTAACATTTTTATTACTTTGACTCTGTACTGATTCTATTACATTATATGTTTATAATAAACTAACTGGTTAAGAGGTAATATTGTGGAACTCACACAATAAAAACTGCTCTAAATATTGTAAATGTTCTAGCAGTTATATAGAACAATTTTTATATACTATACAGGTTTACGTGTTTGTAATAATTTAGATGGCTTGCATTTGTACCATTTATAAAATTAAATGTTTTTCTCTGTAATTCAACAATCTTCTTTTTTTAACCCCTTAAGGCCTTCTGCACATAGGCGTAAATTTCACGGCGGGATTTCCCGCAGAATTTCCATCCGTGCACGCTGCCATAGGATTGCATTAGATAATGCAATCCTATGCAGACAGCCATGATTTGACCGCATGAAAACTCGTGCAGTACACTCGCAGAGGCCCGCACAGAAATGTCTCGGCTGACGCTCCAGCTCTGCACTGCTCATGCATGACTGCATCAGCTGGCAAATCACAGTGCAGAGAAAGAAGACGCTGGATGGGTGAGTATAAGCTCAATACCAGGGCACAAGTCGCATTCTGCTGCGAGAACTCTCGCAGTGGGATCCGACCTGACCGTGTGCAGGTGGCTTAAGGATCAAGCACGGTAAATTTACGACATTTGGTCCTGGGCTTTATCCCTGGCCAATAGTAAAAATATGACATGGAATTAAAGCTCCTGCAATCTAGCAGTAGCAGGTCAGGTCCTTGGCTGTTAGTCACAGCTGAGCACCCGATGGAGAAGACAGAAGCAGTTTTTAACTGCTTCTGCCTTCGCCTTTACAAGCTGCAAATGAATGACAATGACAAGCTCAATAAATGACAATTGAGAGCTGCCTCTGATTAGTCACAGTGCTCAGCCAATCAGAGGCAGCGCTTTCTGGAGGCAGGGATTTTTCAATTCCCAGCTGCACTGCACTGCACATATGAAACTTTGCCTGTTCACGCATTTTTTGCTCATGCGGGCAGCGGGGTTTTTTTAGCGCACATAGGTGCACAAAAAACACGCTCGTGTGACTAAGCCTAAGAAAGCTAAAAAATGGAAAAATAGGCATTAGAGTTGAGCGAACATACTCTGCCGAGCTTGATGCTCTTTCGAGTATTAGTGTACTCGATGGTGCTCATTACTCGAACGAGCATCAAATCGTGTTCGACCCTGCCCCAGTTTTTGGCTCTTCCCTGCTGTGACGTGCCTGTTTTGGTCCCTCCTCGCCGCGACGCAGCACACATCATTGGCAAATTTTTTGTATGGCAGGAAGGGGAGAGTGAGAGAGAGTGAGAGAGAAGACCAAGAGAAAAAAAAAGCTCGGGACCCTGCGTCCCACATACAAAAATGCTCGAGTCTCCCATTGTAATCAATGGGGTTCGTTACTCGAGTAGAGCTCTCGAATTTTACGAAAAGCTCCGCTCGAATAACGCAGACCTGAGCATTTGGGTGCTCGCTCATCTCTAAAAGGCATGAAAAAAACGAACCCTTAATGTTACGCAAAAAAAAATAAAAAATTCAGCAAAGATAGTAGCTGAAGAAAAAATGCGCCCATTGCTTGTGTGAATGTGGCCTAAAACAGGGCCCATAACAAGGGAATCTGGATAGAATACTGCTATAAGAGGAGGTGTGTTAGATACACTGCCTCAAAAGCCTCAGTGCAAATGACCCTAATTAAGGTTTCATGTTTGCAGCTTCACTTTAATTGAACCTTTGAAACCATGACAGGTACACCCTTGCCTTCACTATACCGTACTTTGTGTGCCTGAAATGCATAAGAGGAGTTTTGCACTACTGAATGTTGTATTATCTGGTTTCACTTTTAACCTTGTGCCATTAAATAAAACATAAGATCTTATTGTTATCCAATTGTGCTGCCCTTTTCTATTCCAATAAATTACATAGTCAAACAATTCATTATTATCATTATTTAATCAGGCATGTGGGGTTTGTGTAAATAGTAGGTCCTCTCCTTAAGGCCGCCTGCACACGGGCGGAAATCCCGCGGGATTTCCGCCACTGAAAGTTTGCATAGGAGTGCATTACAATACGCACTCCTATGCAGACGGCCGCGGTTTGGCCGCGCGAAATCTCGCGCGGCAAACAAACCGCGGCATGTCCTATTTTTGTGCGGAGCACGCACTCACCCGGCCGCCGGCTCCGGTCTGCGCATGCACATGAAAGAGCCGGGGCCGCCAGGCGCGGGTGAGTACGCGCTCGTCCCTGCAGGCTCTCGGGTTGGGTCCCGCGGCGAGAATTCTCGCTGCCGGATCCGACCCGCTCGTCTGCAGGCGGCCTTAATCCCAGTTGAGTAGAAACATAAGAAACAAACATGACACCAACTTGGTTCTTGTACTAAATACTTATTTATATTTTTTCATCAATTAGATACATTAGGTTAGAAAAGGAGCAGAATGGAAATGCTATAGCGTGGATGAATCTTGAAAAGATGATGCAATGCTTCAGAGGTCCGACCCCTTGCTCAAGAATGCACTGTATCCCCACCGCCACATGAAATAGCGTTCAGATCTATTAACATTAAACAAAAATAAGATAACTATAAAAAGATACAACAATGGGATGGTAAAAGATACAAAGAGATTCTCTTATTTAAATTCCTGTATGTTTTACTAAAATATACCATATATTCTGGCATATAAGACGACGGGGCGTATAAGACGACCCCCGACTTTTCATCTTATATGCCGGGAATAAAGTGTGAGAAAAAAAATGAATACTCACCTCCGGCGGCGCTGCTGCAGGGTGTCTTTCCCCCATGCACGCTGGCAGAGCATTGCTTTCTGCAAGCGGGGCTTGAATGCCCTGCCTCCAGAAAGCTAATGCTCTGATTGGCTAACTCATGTGGCGTCAGCCAATGAAAGCTGGCGCTGCGTTAGCCAATCACAGCCATTCAATGATGTCATTGAATGGCTGTGATTGGCTAATGCAGCGCCAGCTTTCAAGGATGTCATTGAATGGCTGTGATTGGCTAACGCAGCGCCAGCTTTCATTGTCTGACGCCGCATGCGTTAGCCAATCAGAGCATTAGCTTTCTGGAGGCTGGGCATTGAAGCCCCGCTTGCAGAAAGCAATGCTCTGCCAGCGTGCACGGGGGAGAGACAGCCTGCAGCAGCGTCACCGGAGGTGAACATTTTTTTTTCCACACTGTATTCCCGGCATATAAGACGACCCCCAACTGCAGAGCAGATTTTTCGCGGTTAAAAGGTCGTCTTATACGCCGGAATATATGGTACCTATTATTTCTATTCATCCCTAGAAGCTACTGCCGTACCAAACGTGAACACACGAAGCAAATGAACATTACAGGAAAATGTTAAAATTAGATATTTCATTTAAGCAATTTGTCACGTCCAACCTAAATGTGCTGGATCTGTCACTCGCAGATCTATCAAAAATAAAGACAAAACCAGAATGGAACCAAAATATGGGAAACACTGCCCCTATACAACCAAACACTGGGAGGGTCCCTGCCTGAAATCAGGGCGATTGCCCAAATAAGGACAGCCCCGAACACGTGCCTCGGCTCCTAGTTGACCCTAGGTGGCGTAAGGAAACAAAACCAGAAAACCAAAATCACTATGCAAACTAATGCATTACTTAACTTGAGATGCAGCAAGGAGCAGAATGATCCAGCAAAAAGCTTCTGACTGCTTGCCCAGTCAGGGAGAGACTGAGAATCAACCGCAGTTTAACTCAGTCTCAAGCAAGGCTGAATAGCCCTAGAATTCATCCACTGGTGGAACCAAGTGCATCACACTAAGCACCATACTCACTGAGCCAGAAGATGTAGAAACATTTCCAAAACCAGCACGAGACTATCAGCAAGGCAGCAACAGAACTGCCGCAACACCATTAAGTACTAAAAATTTCAATAAGCGGATCCAATAGAGCTGACTTTAAAGTAACCATAAATTGATTTTGTCATGGTAAGTTCCATATACAGTACCTCTTTTAAAACCAGCCACTGTAGGTCAGAAATCAATAATGGAGGTTCTAAACGGTACCTCCCACATTGATGTAAGCAAACCCTGAGGCCTATAGTTTTCATTGGTGTTATCTTAGGGTATATATGGCCTTTTGATCACTTTTTATTGCGATTTTTGGAGGTGAGGTTAAATGAATTAACACAAAATAATTTGGCTTTTTTTTAGTGTTTACCATGCAGCATAGATAATGCATTCATTTTATTTTACAGCTCATTACGATTCAGCAATACCATGTATGTTTTTTTTACTAATTACATTTTTTAACCAAAATAAAGGATTGCAGTGAGTGCACAAAGTAGTTTTTATTGTTACTTTTTTTTCTTTTTAACTTTTCTTTCTATGTCTTTTTACAGGATTTGAACATTTAGGCCTCAGTCAGACGGGCGTTTTTTCGCCCGATTTGCGCATGCGCATGCGTCCGGCGATTTTTTAAAACCATTGCTTTGCAATGGTATCGGACACATGAGCGCTTTTTATGCGCTCGTCCGATAAATTATAGAACAGAAATCGCAGATCGCACCTATCTGCGATCTGCGATTCCTGTTCTCTTCTCTATATGCGCTCAATGGGGCCGGCGGCAGCAGCGCCGACCCCATTGAGAACATATAGAAGACAAATCATTCTTCTCTGCCACAGCTGTAACAGCTGTGGCAGAGAAGAACGATGTTTGCCCATTGAATTCAATGGGCTGCCGGCAATACAGCCGGCTCCATTGAAAGCAATGGGCTGCCGGCGTGCGCGGGATGAATTGTCGGGAAGGGCTTAAATATATAAGCCCTTCCCTGCAATTCATCCAGAAATGTGTTAAAATAAAAAAATATATATATACTCACCTTGTCCCGGCAGACGGAATTCAGAGCGGCCGGCCTGCAGTGGGTGTGAAGGGGGTGTGAGTCATACCTGCCCCTGATTGGCTCAGAGGCAGCCAATCAGAGGCAGGTCTCACTCACACCCATTCGTGAATGGGTGTGAGTGAGACCTGCCTCTGATTGGCTCAGCGCTGAGCCAATCAGGGGGCAGGTCTCACTCACACCCCCTTCACACCCACTGCAGGCCCGCCGCGCTGAGCTCCATCTGCCGGGACAAGGTGAGTATATATATTTTTTTTTATTTTAACACATTTCTGGATGAATTGCAGGGAAGGGCTTATATATTTAAGCCCTTCCCGACAATTCATCCCACACTCGCCCGCAGCGCATTGCTTTCAATGGAGACGGCTGTATTGCCGGCTCCATTGAATGCAATGCGCTGGACAGCTCCGGCCCGTTTCTAATGAAACGCGGCTAGGAGCAGATTTTCGGGCGATTTTCGGGCACCGGTCACGTGATTTGCGGATGCGCATCCGTCATGCAAATCGCGCGAAAAAACACCCGTCTGACTAAGGCCTCAATCTTGTGATCGCTCATATAATATTCTGCAATACTTCTGTAATGCACTGCATTTTTCCATTATCTGCACACTGACAGATATGGCAAACCTGGAGGCCATTGTTAAACCTTCAGCTGACATGGTGACCCATTAGCCTCCCCATGATTGCATCATGGGAGCTGATGCAATGACAAAGGGAGCACCCTCTTTTTGTTAACTACTTAGATGCTGCTATTAACTGCAGCATCTTGGTGGTTAAACTGTGGTTATGGACATTACTGTAGTGATCTTCTCTTAGCAACATAATAGTACAAGGGTGAACAGGCAGAGGTTTTGTATATTCGTTTCAGATATTTCTGAGACTGTCATACCCCTGAATATGATTTGTGCAAATCTGTGTACATGCAACAGGGACAGCCCTAAACAGCCCTTAATTTTTATGAGGTCATGAATGAGTTAATTAACACTCTAGTATGTTGTATCTAGTTCCATTGTAGGATCCTTTTATTTTGTGAAATATATATTTCATTTTACGGTCTATTCAATACATTATGCGGCACACCTTGGTGGTTCTTGTCTCTTTTCAACTAACATTGGAAAACCTAGTTTGAAGGTGATTACAGAGTATCCATTTTACATAAAACAGAATATCAGAAACATTATTTTCCTAATTCCTTGGGGATTTTTGTCTGAGTTAGAACATGTCACTTTAGAAAGCAACCTTTTCTGTCAAGATAACAAATATCATTGCAAAATGAACAAATTGAACCCCATGGGATTGGTACAAAGAGAAAACTTCAAATAAATGCCATTCATATCATTACAAAGCAAAGTTAAGGATCTACTGACTCTGATTCAGTAACACATACCAACTACTTTAATTTTCTCTTTCTGCTAATGATTAGATGACTTATTTGCTTTGCTCTAATGGCTTTGATATATTTGTGAAGTACAGTAGCTGAAACTTTTCTTAAGGGCTAACTCTACATGATAGATAATAGATAGATTTGTAGGTTGATACTGTAGGTAAAATAAATAGAAGGGCTCTTTTACATGAGTGCTGTTTTAATGCTCAGATAGCTGCGTTAGAACAGCACGACTATCTGGGCGTTAAATCGTGTGAATGAATAACAGCCACGAGCACATTGCGGCGGCTATTAGCGAGATTGCCATTCCCCCTCCCTCACCCTTCCTTTGCCAGATGGCTCCCAAAGAAGTCTATGGGAGTAGCCTTTGCTGCGCCGTCAAAAGATAGGACATGACGTGTGATTTTCTCGATGTGTCAAGAAATCGCTCATCTGAAACCATTGGAAATGATGGGTTCTTTTATATGCGATTTTTTAACGCACCTACACTACCGTTCAAAAGTTTGGGGTCACATTGAAATGTCCTTATTTTTGAAGGAAAAGCACTGTACTTTTCAATGAAGATAACTTTAAACTAGTCCTAACTTTAAACAAATGCACTCTATACATTGCTAATGTGGTAAATGACTATTCTAGCTGCAAATGTCTGGTTTTTTGTGCAAAATCTACAAAGGTGTATAGAGGCCCATTTCCAGCAACTATCACTCCAGTGTTCTAATGGTACAATGTGTTTGCTCATTGGCTCAGAAGGCTAATTGATGATTAGAAAACCCTTGTGCAATCATGTTCACACATCTGAAAACAGTCTAGCTCGTTACAGAAGCTACAAAACTGACCTTCCTGTGAGCAGATTGAGTTTCTGGAGCATCACATTTGTGGGGTCAATTAAACGCTCAAAATGGCCAGAAAAAGAGAACTTTCATCTGAAACTCGACAGTCTATTCTTGTTCTTAGAAATGAAGGCTATTCCATGCGAGAAATTGCTAAGAAATTGAAGATTTCCTACAACGGTGTGTACTACTCCCTTCAGAGGACAGCACAAACAGGCTCTAACCAGAGTAGAAAAAGAAGTGGGAGGCCGCGTTGCACAACTAAGCAAGAAGATAAGCACATTAGAGTCTCTAGTTTGAGAAACAGACGCCTCACAGGTACCCAACTGGCATCTTCATTAAATAGTACCCGCAAAACACCAGTGTCAACATCTACAGTGAAGAGGCGGCTGCGGGATTTTGGGCTTCAGGGCAGAGTGGCAAAGAAAAAGCCATATCTGAGACTGGCCAATAAAAGAAAAAGATTAAGATGGGCAAAAGAACACAGACATTGGACAGAGGAAGACTGGAAAAAAGTGTTGTGGACGGATGAATCCAAGTTTGAGGTGTTTGGATCACAAAGAAGAACGTTTGTGAGACGCAGAACAAATGAAAAGATGCTGGAAGAATGCCTGACGCCATCTGTTAAGCATGGTGGAGGTAATGTGATGGTCTGGGGTTGCTTTGGTGCTGGTAAGGTGGGAGATTTGTACAGGGTAAAAGGGATTCTGAATAAGGAAGGCTATCACTCCATTTTGCAACGCCATGCCATACCCAGTGGACAGCGCTTGATTGGAACTAATTTCATCCTACAACAGGACAATGACCCTAAACACACCTCCAAATTGTGCAAGAACTATTTACAGCAGAAGCAGGCAGCTGGTATTCTATCGGTAATGGAGTGGCCAGCGCAGTCACCAGATCTGAACCCCATTGAGCTGTTGTGGGAGCAGCTTGACCGTATGGTACGCCAGAAGTGCCCATCCAACCAATCCAACTTGTGGGAGATGCTTCTAGAAGCGTGGGGTGCAATTTCACAAGCTTACCTCAACAAATTAACAGCTAGAATGTCAAAGGTGTGCAATGCTGGAATTGCTGCAAAAGGAGGATTCTTTGACGAAAGCAAAGTTTGATGTAAAAACAATGTTATTTCAGATACAAATCATTATTTCTGACCTTGTCAATGTCTTGGCTCTATTGTCTATTCATTTCACAACGCATGGTGGTGAATAAGTGTGACTTTTCATGGAAAACACAAAATTGTTTGGGTGACCCCAAACTTTTGAACGGTAGTGTACATAGTGTCAAAATGATGCTCGTGGGGAAGAGGCCTAAGAGTTACACTTAATTATCCCAAACATATCAAACATGCAATAGTTCTATGACTGATAATCAATCCTGTGCTTACAAGCTTAAATGATTAACAATTGTCTTGTGTAAAAGGACCCCATAGTGAATGCTCTCTCATTATCTTTTTTGGGTGCAGTTGTCTTTTTATTTCTACTAAAGAGTAAAAAGGTAAGAAATTGCACATCATACCATCACTATGCCGTATCAGGAAATTTGTCGGCTCTGTAACTTGGATGTTCAGATTTGTGGTCTCTTTTTGATGATTTCATAAAGATTTGTGCATGTAGATGTATAGTAGACACAAGTCAGATATATGAACCATGCAGCTCTTGATATTTTATTTTTAGTATACCTTGTGCAACTCAGGCTTTTATGCAAAATAGCATAAGGGTGTCCATGATCGTAAAGTGCTAGCTGCATTTATGCAACGTGACAAGTGTCTGCTTGATTATCGTCATGGGTGTACGGTATAATATGATTATTTATTTTACAATTCAGGGTTTATTGTTAAAAATGAGAAAAATGTCTTGGAAGAAAGACATTACTATATTTTATATACCCCTAGAACTAAAGCTGAACATTTGCATTACAATAACATTTTGATGGCTCTGTTTCAAAGCCATTGTGGTGGTGTTTTAGTGGATAAATAATGAAAATTGGTCACTGTCCAAATACTTCTGGGCCCAAACCTTGAATATTTCATCCCCCCCCCCCCCAAAAAAAAAAATCAAATTTGTCACTGTAAGGACATAACAATAAGCTTTCAGTGAGTCAATTAATGTAATGAACAGGTTGTGTTTTTTCTATATATTTATTGATATTTTTAGTGCTTAAACCATTAACGCCACAGGTATTTTAGACCTTAGTGATCAGAGCATTTTTCGTATTTGCGCCATGCTCATATTGTATGTAATACAGTATAACGTTTATGTTTTTCATATATCCATGTGAATTTCACAGTGTTTTTTGGGACCGATAGGGATTTGTTTGGGGTATATATATATATGTAGGTCACATGTGTATATCATTTTTCTTTATAGTAATGGAAAAATTGAAAAATGAGAAAAAAATGTAAAGAAAAAAATCATAATTTAAAGTATAATAGATTAAAAAAAGGTATTAATTTCAAACACATCTTGAAATGATTTGCTGCATAGGCCCTAGAAATGAGAACACCTAAGCTGGGGGTGTAGCTTATGTTTTTGGACCCAAGGTATAGTATAAAACACAATTTTACAGACAACACACATGCTTACTACACAAAAAACAGGATAAGCCTAGCCCAAGCCTACCATAACCTTAACCCTAATAAAAAAAACCCATAAAATTGTTAAATACATAAAAAGTGTTAAATTGATAAAAAAAATATATTTTTTTTACAGCAGTAGCAGAAGCAGCTCTCCTTACATAAAGTAACAAATGTGAGGAAGCAGAAAAAAAGGTGTGATTAAAGCTTATTTTACAAACAAAGTTTATGTATTGGCTGTGATTGTAATTGCTGCCCTGAAGCCCAAGGCCTAGGCAACAGCTTTGTTTGAACTGCTACCATGAAGAGGTGGCGAATTAGAAAAAATGTCGGAAATAGACATGGTACAAAGGCAATACGATGGTTGATCAGGAGTTAATAATTAAAGGGGTTGTCCCGTGGCAGCAAGTGGGGTTATACACTTCTGTATGGCCATATTAATGCACTTTGTAATATACATCGTGCATTAAATATGAGCCATACAGAAGTTATACACTTACCTCCTCCGGTGCTGGCGTCCCCATCTCCATGGCGCCGACTAAAGCTGCCTTCTCCTTCCATTAGACGCGCTTGCGCTGTCCGGTCTTCTGCTCTGTTGAATGGGGCCACTCCGGCGTGCTCGCGCCGGAGAGCTGGTCTGCGCATGCGCAGAAGACATGTGCTTAGGTGATAAGAGGCACACGGCCCCCAAACTGTTGCAGGGTCTGACAGAGCAGACCGACCTCTGGCTTTCGCCGCTGAGCCTCCAACCGGGCATGGTCGTGTTTGACAACGGCCATAACCTAGTGTCGGCTCTGCAGCTCGGCAGCCGCACAAATGTGTCATGCCTGGTCCACGTCTTCAATCTGGTGGTTCAGCGGTTTCTTAAACACTACCCCCACTTGCCTGACCTGCTCGGCAAGGTGCGCCACGCCTGCGCACATTTCCGGAAGTCCACCACAGACGCTGCCACCCTGAGGACCCTGCAACATCGGTTTCAGGTGCCAGAGCACCGACTGCTGTGCGACGTGCCCACACACTGGAATTCTACGCTGCACATTTTGGCCAGGCTATAAGAGCAGCATAGAGCAATAGTGGAATACCAGCTGCAATATGGGTGGCGGAGTGGTAGTCAACCTCCCCAATTCTTTACCAAGGAGTGGGCCTGGATGGCAGCTATCTGCCAGGTCCTTGGAAACTTTGAGGAGTCTACCCAGATGGTGAGCAGTGATGCGGCAATCATTAGCGTAACCATCACGCTGCTTTGCCTGCTGAGGAGTTCGCTGCAAAGCATAAAGGCCGACGCTCTGCGGTTGGAACTGGAGATGGGGGATGACAGTATGTTGCTCGATAGCCAGACCACCCTCATGTCTATATCTCAGCGAGTTTTGGAGGAGGAGGGAGATGAGCAGGAGGAGGAGTGGGAAGAGACAGCTGGGCACACTGCAGAGGGTACCCATACTGCTTGTCTGTCATCTGTTCAGCGTGTATGTGCTGAAAAGGAGGAGGAGGATCCTGAAAGTCATCTTCCTAGTGAGGACAGCGATGTGTTGCGTACTGGTACCCTGGAACACATGGCTGACTTCATGTTAGGCTGCCTTTCTCGTGACCCTCACGTTAGACGCATTCTGGCCACTATGGATTACTGGGTGTACAGCCTTCCCGGCCCACATTATAAGGAGAAACTTTTCACTCTCATTCCCGAAGAGGAAAGGGGTATGAGAGTGATGAAATACCACAGGGCCCTGGTGGAAAAAGTGATGCTAAACTTCCCATCTGACAGCGCTACTGGCAGAAGACGCAGTTCTGAGGGCCAACTAGCAGGGGAGGCATGGGGATTAGGCAGCATGTCCAGCGCAGGCAGGGGAACACTCTTCAAGGCCTTTTCCAGCTTTATAGCTCCCCAGCAAGACTGTGTCACCACTCCCCAGTCAAGGCTGAGTTGGAGGGAGCACTGTAAAAAGATGGTAAGGGAGTACATAGCCGATCGTACCACCATCCTCCGTGATGCCTTAGCTCCATACAACTATTGGGTGTCAAAGCTGGACATGTGGCACGAACTTGCGCTGTATGCCCTGGAGGTGATGGCCTGCCCTGCCGCTAGCGTCTTGTCAGAGAGAATGTTTAGTGCAGCTTGGGGAATCATCACGTATAAGCGTACCCGCCTGTCAACTGCCAGTGCCGACATGCTTACACTCATAAAGATGAACAAAGGCTGGATTTCCCCAGACTTCTCTTCTCCATCGGCAGAGAGCAGCAGAACCTAAAGATCCTGCTATAGAAAAGTTACTGGGGACCATCTATACTTTTACTACAGAAATGTTACTTGGGTCTGCCTATACCTTTGCTACAGGAAGGTTACAGGGATCTGCCTATACCTTTGCTACAGGAATGTTACAGGGGTCTGCCTATACTTTTACTTCAGAAATGTTACTGGGGTCTGCCTACACTTCTGCTACAGAAATGTTACAAGGGTCTGCCTATACTTTTGCTACAGAAATGTTACTGGGGTCCGTCTATACTTTTCCTACAGGAATGTTACAGGGGTCTGCCTATTCTTCTGCTACAGAAATGTTACTGGGGTTTGCCTATACCTTTGCTACAGGAATGTAACAGGGGTCTGCCTATTCTTCTGCTACAAAAAATGTTACTGGGGTCCGTTTATATTTTTACTACAATAATGTTACTTGGATCTGCCTAAACGTTTGCTACAGAAATGTTACTGGGGTCTGCCTATACTTCTGCTACAGAAATGTTACAGGGGTCTGCCTATACTTTTGCTACAGAAATGTTACTGGGGTCCGCCTATACTTTTACTGCAGGAATGTTACAGGGGTCTGCCTATACTTTGCTACAGGAATGTTACAGGGGTTTGCCTATACTTTTACTACAAAAATGTTACTTGGATCTGCCCATACTTTTGCTACAGAAATGCTACTGGGGTCTGCCTATACTTCTGCTACAGAAATGTTACAGGGGTCTGCCTATACTTTTGCTACAGAAATGTAACTGGGGTCCGCCTATACTTTTACTACAGGAATGTTACAGGGGTCTGCCTATTCCTCCTGCTATAGAAATGTTACTGGGGTCCATCTATACTTTAACTACAGAAATGTTACTTGGGTCTGCCTATACCTTTGCTACAGGAAGGTTACAGGGGTCTGCCTATACCTTTGCTACAGGAATGTTACAGGGGTCTGCCTACACTTCTGCTACAGAAATGTTACAAGGGTCTGCCTATAATTCTGCTACAGAAATGTTACTGGGGTTTGCCTAAACTTTTGCTACAGAAATGTTACTGGGGTCTGCCTATACTTCTGCTACAGAAATGTTACAGGGGTCTGCCTATACTTTTGCTACAGAAATGTTACTGGGGTCCGCCTATACTTTTACTACAGGAATGTTACAGGGGTCTGCCTATACTTTGCTACAGGAATGTTACAGGGGTTTGCCTATACTTTTACTACAAAAATGTTACTTGGATCTGCCCATACTTTTGCTACAGAAATGTTACTGGGGTCTGCCTATACTTCTGCTACAGAAATGTTACAGGGGTCTGCCTATACTTTTGCTACAGAAATGTTACTGGGGTCCGCCTATACTTTTACTACAGGAATGTTACAGGGGTCTGCCTATTCCTCCTGCTATAGAAATGTTACTGGGGTCCATCTATACTTTAACTACAGAAATGTTACTTGGGTCTGCCTATACCTTTGCTACAGGAAGGTTACAGGGGTCTGCCTATATCTTTGCTACAGGAATGTTACAGGGGTCTGCCTACACTTCTGCTACAGAAATGTTACAAGGGTCTGCCTATACTTCTGCTACGGAAATGTTACAGGGGTCTGCCTATACTTTTGCTACAGAAATGTTACTGGGGTCTGTCTATACTTTTCCTACAGGAATGTTACAGGGGTCTGCCTATTCTTCTGCTACAGAAATGTTACTGGGGTTTGCCTATACCTTTGCTACAGGAATGTTACAGGGGTCTGCCTATACTTTTACTTCAGAAATTTTACTTGGGTCTGCCTATACCTTTGCTACAGGAATGTTACAGGGGTTTGTCTATACTTTTACTACTGAAATGTTACTGGGGTCTGCTTACACTTCTGCTACAGAAATGTTACAAGGGTCTGCCTATAATTCTGCTACAGAAATGTTACTGGGGTTTGCCTATACCTGTGCTACAGGAATGTTACAGGGTTCTGCCTATAGTTCTGCTACAGAAATGTTACTGGGGTCTGCCTATTCCTTTGCTACAGAAATGTTACTGGGGTCTGTCTATACTTTTACTACAGGAATGTTACAGGGGTCTGCTTATTCTTCTGCTACAGAAATGTTAATGGGGTCCGTTTATACTTTTACTACAAAAATGTTACTTGGATCTGCCCATACTTTTGCTACAGAAATGTTACTTGGGTCTGCCTATACTTCTGCTACAGAAATGTTTGTGGGGTCTGCCTATACTTTTGCTACAGAAATGTTACTGGGGTCCGCCTATACTTTTACTACAGGAATGTTACAGGGGTCTGCCTATTCCTCCTGCTATAGAAATGTTACTGGGGTCCATCTATACTTTTACTACAGAAATGTTACTTGGGTCTGCCTATACCTTTGCTACAGGAAGGTTACAGGGGTTTGCCTATACCTTTGCTACAGGAATGTTACAGGGGTCTGCCTATACTTTTACTACAGAAATGTTACTGGGGTCTGCCTACACTTCTGCTACAGAAATGTTACAAGGGTCTGCCTATACTTCTGCTACAGAAATGTTACAGGGGTCTGCCTATACTTTTGCTACAGAAATGTTACTGGGGTCTGTCTATACTTTTCCTACAGGAATGTTACAGGGGTCTGCCTATTCTTCTGCTACAGAAATGTTACTGGGGTTTGCCTATACCTTTGCTACAGGAATGTTACAGGGGTCTGCCTATAGTTCTGCTACAGAAATGTTACTGGGGTCTGCCTATACTTTTGCTACCGAAATGTTACTGGGGTCCGCGTATACTTTTGCTACCGAAAAGTTACTGGGGTCCGCCTATACTTTTACTACAGGAATGTTACAGGGGTCTGCCTACACTTTGGCTACAGGAATGTTACAGCGGTCTGCCCATACTTTTACTACAGAAATGTTACTGGGGTTTGCTTATACTTCTGCTTCAGAAATGTTACAGGGGTCTGCCTGTACTTTTGCTACAGAAATGTTACTGGGGTCCGTCTATACTTTTCCTACAGGAATGTTACAGGGGTCTGCCTATTCTTCTGCTAAAAAAATGTTACTGGGTTCTGCCTATACCTTTGCTACAGGAATGTTTCAGGGGTCTGCCTATAGTTCTGCTACAGAAATGTTACTGGGGTCTGTCTATGCTTTTGCTACAGAAATGTTACTGGGGTCTGCATATACTTTTACTACAGGAATGTTACAGGGGTCTGCCTATTCTTCTGCTACAGAAATGTTACTGGGGTTTGCCTATACCTTTGCTACAGGAATGTTACAGGGGTCTACCTATAGTTCTGCTACAGAAATGTTACTGGGGTCTGCCTATACTTTTGCTACCGAAATGTTACTGGGGTCCGCGTATACTTTTGCTACCGAAATGTTCCTGGGGTCTGCATAAACTTTTACTACAGGAATGTTACAGGGGTCTGCCTATTCTTCTGCTACAGAAATGTTACTGGGGTCTGCCTATACCTTTGCTACAGGAATGTTACAGGGATGTGCCTATACTTCTGCTACAGGAATGTTACAGGGGTGTGCCTATACTTCTGCTACAAAAATATTAGTGGGGTCTGTCTATACTTTTACCATAGAAATGTTACTGGGGTCTGCCTATACTTCTGCTACAGAAATGTTACAGGGGTCTGCCTATACTTTTGCTACAGAAATGTTACTGGGGTCCGCCTATACTTTTACTGCAGGAATGTTACAGGGGTCTGCCTATACTTTGCTACAGGAATGTTACAGGGGTTTGCCTATACTTTTACTACAAAAATGTTACTTGGATCTGCCCATACTTTTGCTACAGAAATGCTACTGGGGTCTGCCTATACTTCTGCTACAGAAATGTTACAGGGGTCTGCCTATACTTTTGCTACAGAAATGTAACTGGGGTCCGCCTATACTTTTACTACAGGAATGTTACAGGGGTCTGCCTATTCCTCCTGCTATAGAAATGTTACTGGGGTCCATCTATACTTTAACTACAGAAATGTTACTTGGGTCTGCCTATACCTTTGCTACAGGAAGGTTACAGGGGTCTGCCTATACCTTTGCTACAGGAATGTTACAGGGGTCTGCCTACACTTCTGCTACAGAAATGTTACAAGGGTCTGCCTATAATTCTGCTACAGAAATGTTACTGGGGTTTGCCTAAACTTTTGCTACAGAAATGTTACTGGGGTCTGCCTATACTTCTGCTACAGAAATGTTACAGGGGTCTGCCTATACTTTTGCTACAGAAATGTTACTGGGGTCCGCCTATACTTTTACTACAGGAATGTTACAGGGGTCTGCCTATACTTTGCTACAGGAATGTTACAGGGGTTTGTCTATACTTTTACTACAAAAATGTTACTTGGATCTACCCATACTTTTACTACAGAAATGCTACTGGGGTCTGCCTATACTTCTGCTACAGAAATGTTACAGGGGTCTGCCTATACTTTTGCTACAGAAATGTTACTGGGGTCCGCCTATACTTTTACTACAGGAATGTTACAGGGGTCTGCCTATTCCTCCTGCTATAGAAATGTTACTGGGGTCCATCTATACTTTAACTACAGAAATGTTACAGGGGTCTGCCTATTCCTCCTGCTATAGAAATGTTACTGGGGTCCATCTATACTTTAACTACAGAAATGTTACTTGGGTCTGCCTATACCTTTGCTACAGGAAGGTTACAGGGGTCTGCCTATATCTTTGCTACAGGAATGTTACAGGGGTCTGCCTACACTTCTGCTACAGAAATGTTACAAGGGTCTGCCTATACTTCTGCTACGGAAATGTTACAGGGGTCTGCCTATACTTCTGCTACGGAAATGTTACAGGGGTCTGCCTATTCTTCTGCTAAAAAAATGTTACTGGGTTCTGCCTATACCTTTGCTACAGGAATGTTTCAGGGGTCTGCCTATAGTTCTGCTACAGAAATGTTACTGGGGTCTGTCTATGCTTTTGCTACAGAAATGTTACTGGGGTCTGCATATACTTTTACTACAGGAATGTTACAGGGGTCTGCCTATTCTTCTGCTACAGAAATGTTACTGGGGTTTGCCTATACCTTTGCTACAGGAATGTTACAGGGGTCTACCTATAGTTCTGCTACAGAAATGTTACTGGGGTCTGCCTATACTTTTGCTACCGAAATGTTACTGGGGTCCGCGTATACTTTTGCTACCGAAATGTTCCTGGGGTCTGCATATACTTTTACTACAGGAATGTTACAGGGGTCTGCCTATTCTTCTGCTACAGAAATGTTACTGGGGTCTGCCTATACCTTTGCTACAGGAATGTTACAGGGATGTGCCTATACTTCTGCTACAGGAATGTTACAGGGGTGTGCCTATACTTCTGCTACAAAAATATTAGTGGGGTCTGTCTATACTTTTACCATAGAAATGTTACTGGGGTCTGCCTATACTTCTGCTACAGAAGTTTTACTGGGTCTGCCCATTCCTTTGCTACAGAAATGTTGCAGTGTTGAGCTATCTGTGTGGAGACACATGGATTTCCCATTGCTACGTAACTCGCGGTACCTTGGGTCACACAAGGTGGAGGCTGGGACCGAGTCTGACCCAGGGCCCACTCAAATACTTCCCACACAGACTATAGCGGGTCCTGGTCATGGTTTCTTGGCCTTGTAATGCCACCTCCTCCTCCTGCCTGGGGTAAGGGGATTAGCACTGGGCATTATGTATTTTCTCTAGTTCTCTGAGGCACTGGTTTGGGCCAAACAAAAGGAGCGTTACTGCATTAATGAGACTTCACAGCTGCACTAGCATTGGAGTTCGCTTTATGCCCAAGATTGCTGAGGGTGTGTGCAGAGGCCGGGGTCCTCGGCGGAGTGTAAGTCTGCCACATTTGGGCACTGTAATTGCTTCATGTTTAATACTTTCCTTGGGTTCCTTTGGCTCGCCTATGCTGAGGGTGCACAAAGACTTCCCATAGCGGTGTTTACGTGTCTGGCACAAATACACTGACTGACTTGGGTAGGGTGCAGAGTGCAGATGGCTTTCCCCTTGCTGTGTTGTTTGAGCTATCTGACACCTACACTGAATGAATTGTGTGGGGACACATGGATTCCCCATTGCTATGTAACTCAGGGCGCCTTGGGTCACACAAGGTAGAGGCTGGGACCAAGCCTGACCTAGGGCCCGCTCACATACTTACCACACAGACTATTGCGGATCCTACCTCGGTCATGGTTTCTTGGCCTTGTAATGCCACCTGCTCCTCCTGCTTGGGGTCAGGGGATCAGCACTGGGCAGCATGTATTTTCTCTCGTGTTACCAGTTATCTGAGGTACTGGTTTGGACCAAACAAAATGTTACTGCATTAATGAGACGTTCACAGCTGTACTAGCATCGAAGTCCGCTTTATGCCCACGATTGCTGAGGGTGTGGGCAGAGGCCTATGTCCTGGGGAAAATGCTACTGCGCCAGGTTGGGCCTGTGGAACTTCTTCCTGGTTAATCCAGTCTTTGGAGCGGTGTAAGCAACCGTAACTGATTTAATGAGACGTTCACAGCTGTACTAGCATCGGAGTCTGCTTTATGCCCTCGATTGCTGAGGGTGTGGGCAGAGGCCTATGTCCTGGGGGAAATGCAACTCCACCTGGTTGGGCCTTTGGAACTTCTTCCTGGTTAATCCAGTCTTTGGAGCGGTGTAAGCAACCGCAACTAATTAAATGAGAAGTTCACAGCTGTACTGGCACCGGAGTCTGCTTTATGCCCAAGATTGCTGAGGGTATGTGCAGAGGCCGAGGTCCTCGGTGGAGTGAAAGTCTGCCATGTTTGGGCACTGTAATTGCTTCATGTTTAATACTTTCCTTGGGTTCCTTTGGCTCGCCTATGCTGTGAGTGCACAAAGACTTCCCATAGCGGTGTTTTACCTGTCTGACACAAATACACTGACTGACTAGGGCAGAAAAGTAGGCTGAGGTCCTTAGCAGGGTTAAACTCTGCCATGTTTGGACAGTCTGATT
Source organism: Eleutherodactylus coqui (assembly GCF_035609145.1). Taxonomy (NCBI): domain Eukaryota; kingdom Metazoa; phylum Chordata; class Amphibia; order Anura; family Eleutherodactylidae; genus Eleutherodactylus; species Eleutherodactylus coqui. Next base: position 75,596,997 of record NC_089838.1, read on the forward strand.
TCTGTATGTATAATGCCATCTTTAAGTTCCTTGGGCTCGCCTATGCTGTGGGTGCACAAAGACTTCCCATTGCATTGTGTTACCTGTCTGGCACACACACTGACTGACTAGGGTAGAAATGTGGGCCGAGGACCTTGGCGGGGTGAAACTCTGCCATGTTTGAGCGCTCTGATTTCTTCTTGTGTAATACCATCTTTGTGCACCGACAGCATAGGCAAGCCTGAGGAACTCAAAGACTTTCCATTGTGGTGTTGAGCTATCTAACACCTACACAGAATGAATTGTGTGGGGACACATGGATTTCCCATTGCTATGCAACTCGTGGCACCTTGGGTCACACAAGATGGAGGCTGGGACCGAGCCTGACCCTGGGCCCACTCACGTGCTTCCCACACAGAGTATTGCTGCATTGTGGAGATGTGTAGAAGTGCTGGCACCTGAGTCCCCTTTATGCCCACGTTTGCGGCTCCTGACAATTTTGTGATGGAGGTGGCACGGGATTGGAATGATGATCGAACGTCAATTTATCATCAATTCTCAACAGCATTGTGGGCTATCGCCCACACTTTCAAAGAGGGTCGCTGCCTGGCCCTGCGAACCCTCTGCAGTGTGTGCCTCCGGTTCCTCCTCATCCAGTACGCACTTATAAATAGACATGAGGGTGGCATGGCTATGAAGCGAGCGTGTGGCTTGAGGGCAGCTGAATGCTGCGCAGGGAAACTATTGTGTGCGCTGTGGATGCAGGATCGTGCAGGGAGGTTGGACAGCAATGCCAGCATGTAACCCAGGAGAAGAGGCAGCGGTGTCACCCGCAGGCAATGATTGTCTGTGGTTGCAGGTAGTGTGGTGCTTAGCTAAGGTGTGCCTTGCTAATGAGGGTTTGTCCCAAGTAAAAATTGTTAGGGGGGTGACCCAGACTCTTGCCCCCATTTTGGCTTAATAGTGGGACCTGGGAGCCTCAGATTCAGCCATGCATGCTGCCCCTGCCCTTCACTATCCAGTTCTGTGGTGTTTTCATGACTTTCTGAGGTTTTCCAGAGTTTCACAAGTCATGACCTATGCGGAGCATCGGTCCCATACAAAAATGCTTGAGTCACCCATTGACTTCAATGGGGTGCGTTACTCAAAACGAGCTCTCAAGCATTGTGAAAAGTTTGACTCGAGCAACGAGCACCCGAGCATTTTGGTGCTCGCTCATCTCTAATCACCAGGCAATACATAAGATGGCAGAACTAAGAAAACAATCTCCTACTGTATTGTAGTCAGAGAAAATACTCTTGTGTAAGATGTTTGAATATATGAAGTAAATAACCCAAATTGTTGGGTCATAAACCACTCTAAAGGAGTAGCTTGAAGCGGGAAACAGCTTATTAAAAGATTCAAAACACTGGAACAGAGTATTCAGCTCGTTTCTGGTAGACATGACTCTAATCCCAATCAGATTTTTCCAGTGGAGACTCCATTGTGGCTGGGCATGCCAAATGTGGCAAAGCAGTGCTGTTGCTGGGCATGTGACCCAGCTGGGGAAGGTGGCACCAAACCAGGTGTATAGGTAAGGGAGGAATCTCTCTCATTACCCACATGTTAATTTTCGCAGGCATAATCAGTCCTGATCTGGTGTTGAGTGCTGGGCTCCATCTCTTCAGAGCTGTTTGAGGATGCAGAGCAAGCATGTGGCGGTGTCATCTTGGACACCTGGCTTGGAGTACATAGAAAGATGAAAAAGCACTCAATATTACCTGGGTCTTCCTCTGACGCCACCGGAAATCTGGCAGAACCCTTCCTGCTTCCCATGTTATGGCTCGCAGATGGAGAAGCTCTTGGAGCCTATCACATAGGGTGCACTGCTCACTCTGCCATTCACAAGCCATGCTCCTGGATGATACATGAACATTATCATGAAATGGATTAGGAGTTGGTGATATATATACATATAATTGATTTTTATATAGTGAGCCCTTTGGCTAGGTAGCAGTACCCTAGACCTATGTAGAAGAAGAGCTAGATGAATAAATTTTTTGAGGATTAATTTTTTTAACCAATTTTTATTTAATGCTGTTCTACCTAGTGCTTTTAAGCATCCCAATTGGGTTCTTTTTTTATTATTGTGAATGTATCCGTTTTAGTTATATTAAAGGGTTAAGCTTTAAGAACATAGGTACATTTTGTTTCCTCTGGGCAACTTTGCGTTGTTTCCAGCCCATCCACCTGTGCCAATTTTTCTCAGTATTTAAGCCTCTTTCACAAACGTTTTTTTCAGCATTTTTAAAATGCCATGACTTTCAATATTTTTTGCGAAGTTTACACATTTTATATACTTGGTTGTGTGCCAACTAGCTGAATGTCATTGTGTGCCACACTTTCAAATGAAGGATTAGTCAGAGCAAATGTGTCTGGTAGTGGCTCAATCCTTTCCCTCATTGAGAACACATGTATGTTTGAATCAATGTCTGAATCAAACATGCGTGTGTATGGAAAACCAGCTGTTAGCTAAGTGAGTCCCAGTGAATGTGGCCCACTGGGACTAAATGGCTGAGATACTGATCCAACAGATTGCAATGAATATAAAATTGCTACTCAATGAGGGTCAAATAAACTGCATCTGTGGAACTTCCTGTGTTCATTCCAAACAAAGGAGGAACAGAAACGCTACAGATAAGAGTTATATAAATCAAAACCTAAGTGAGTGTGCGAGCTGAATGAGTGTATGTGGCTGTCTTCAAACTGTATTGTGTTCTAAGTGTATTGTGTCAAAAGTGTGTAACTTGGGATCAGTGACTTTGAAGTCATGGATTTTGGAAGAGTAATTTATTTAATTACTGCTTATTTGAAACATTTACATATTTTATTAAAATTTAATCTATCTGTACGATCCCCATTTAGAATGTCGTCCATGATTGGCAATACCATCCAGTGTTTAATTTGTGCCATGTTTGCAGTCCTTGAACAGCCATTTAAAGGATGCATACTGCTGTACGAGATGTGAGCGTGTTGTTCATTTGGAAACCCAGATCCTGGATCTAAATGCGCAGCTTGCAACATAGAGATCCATTGGCACCATGGAAAGGAGATTGCTGCTCACTGGGCAGGCACTCACTGGAGTAAATGTGAGGGTAGATGTGTAGTGGCCCAGTAGGGTCCTACAAAAGCGTTATAATTAATGTAGGGTTGCAATTCACCCAGGGCATGCAGGGGTTAACTCTGGATGAATCTGCCCTGCAACAGAACTAAACTTAATCTGTCCAGCAACCAGTTTTTTGTCATTGGCTGCTGGCAGTCTGATCTCTAATTGGCCAGTTTGTCTGGAGAGTTGAACAATATGATTGGCAATCTGTCAGTGGGGTTACAGTTGAGAGGAAGGCCGCAACTAGTTAGTGCGTTGCTAATCAGTACCAGGGCCTGCGCGGGACAACGTGAAAGGAAGTGGCAGTTAGGGATTCAGAGAGGGCAATTGGAGAGAGCAGTCAAATTTAGTTTAGCTAGTTAGAGGAGATAGTCAGAGAGTCAGTGGTGAGTGGAGAGCAGTGAATAGTCATGATACAACGCTGAAGTGAAGAGCCAGGTGAGACAGATTGTGTAGTGGGTGAAAGCTGTTGAAGGGAAGAACCAAAGCCCTCTTCATTTGGTAGTCCCTGACTGTGATTCTGTGCATGCAAGGAAAAGCTCAAAGGTACCTAATAGCTGGGAGACAGCCCAGAGCTAACAGATGCCTAGTGAAGTTCTCAAGAATGACCTAGTAAGCATAGCAGTCAGGGGCAGGATTTGCCTAATTCTTGTAAGGCTGGTTTCACACTGGGCGTATTGTTAGGGATTTTTCCATTGCAGTTTTACCAGAGAAAACCCACTTCTGCAGCAAACCCGCTTTAAGCTTATTTTTGTCTTACGTATTTTGGGTGCTTTTTTGGCTCGGAAAATTCGCAAACATTTTTTTTCCGCAGTGCTTTTTACTTTTTGCGGCATATTTTAGTGCAGATTTTGCTGCGGCCATGGAGGTCTATGGACAAAAAAGCACTGCAGAAAAGTCCAAAGAATTGACATACTGCGTCTTCAAAAACTGTGCTGCAGCAGCATTTCTGCACTGCGGCAATGCGGAAATATTCCGTCCTGTGAGAACAACTTTTTGCCAACCACTTTGACTTTGCCTTGTACTGTAAATGCTGCATTTTTTCGCATCAGCTGATATGCAACAAAGAACCACAGCAAATCCGCCCCGTGTGAACCCAGCATAACAGAAATGCCGTATTGTAGATTGACAATGGTCAGAAGGCCACAGTATACAAATGTGATATTGCTGCCTTAACTCTCCCAAATATCTTCGGACATCTTCCATGCAAATTATTTGATCTGCCAATCTAATGCCTGCGGAGAAATACTGCCTAGTTTTGCGTTACACCAAGGCAAATGCTGTGTTGCTTGCTCTTATAAAATTACAGTAAAGAAGATTTATTTTAATAATTTCATAATCATTGGACTCTGCATTACTGACGCTTTACACCTAACTATTGTGCTATATAATACTGGCGTCATGACATATCACATTATCTACAACGCCATAAAATTTGTTGGGCTCTGCTGCAGGTGTTACTATCTGAAGAGCTGTGGTGATAGCTGCTGTGATGTCCTTTTATTTCATATACCACACTAATCATCATCCTACATGTTGCAAGTGCCAGAGCACGACAGATGTTAGTATGGGAGAGCAGGATAGGCAGGCAGCTAGCTGGGTAACAGGAGGGGTAGAGGGAAAAGATCCAGAGAGGCTAATCATGAACTGGCACACTCCAACAAATTTGCAAAGTTGGTAGATGAGGGAGATACCATTACAGGATTAGCACAGCTACAGCACAACATGGCCTCTCACCGTCAGGGGAATGTCTGCTCCCGTAAGAAGGGAATAGGAGCACAGGGCAGGTTAGACAGATCCTGGCAGTGGAAGACTCAATCATTAATAGGATAGAGAGGGCAATCTGCCACAAAGACCGGGATCACTGAACAGTGTGTTTTCTTCCTGGTACAGGAGTTTGACACATTGAGGATCGGGTGGATAGATTACTGGGAAGAGCTGGTGAAGATTCAGCTGTCATAGTAAACATTGGCTTTAGAGATGAGCGAGCACCAAAATGCTCGGGTGCTCGTTACTCGGGACAAAATTTTCGCAATGCTTGAGGGTTCGTTTCGAGTAACGAACCCCATTGAAGTCAATGGGCGACCCGAGCATTTTTGTATTTCGCCGATGCTCGCTAAGGTTTCCATGTGTGAAAATCTGGGCAATTCAAGAAAGTGATGGGAACGACACAGCAACGGATAGGGCAGGCGAGGGGCTACATGTTGGGCTGCATCTCAAGTTCACAGGTCCCACTATTAAGCCACAATACCGGCAAGAGTGGGGCCCCCCCCCTCCCAACAACTTTTACTTCTGAAAAGCCCTCATTAGCATGGCATACCTTAGCTAAGCACCACACTACCTCCAACAAAGCACAATCACTGCCTGCATGACACTCCACTGACACTTCTCCTGGGTTACATGCTGCCCAACCCCCCTCCCCCCTGCATGACGCAGTGTCCACAGCGCACACCAAACTGTCCCTGCGCAGCCTTCAGCTGCCCTCATGCCACACCACCCTCATGTCTATTTATAAGTGCGTCTGCCATGACGAGGAACTGCAGGCACACACTGCAGAGGGTTGGCACGGCTAGGCAGTGACCCTCTTTAAGGCCTCCTTCCCACGAGCGTGACGGGCTCCGCAGCGTAATATTACGCAGTGAAGCCCGTCACGGCGCCCCCCAGAGCCCCTATACTTACCTGCGGGAGATAGCGTGAAATCGCTTCCCCGCCCACCACCGCCGCGTCACGCCGCGTCACCGCTCGTCACCGCCCACCGCCGCGCGTCACCAGCCATGTCACGTGCACGGCCGGCCGTGTCACGTGACGCGGCCGGACCGCGTCATTTGGCGTCATATGACGCTCGGCGGTGGGCGGGAAAGCGTTTTTTCACGCTATCTCCCGCTGGTTACAGCGGGAGATAGCGTGAATGGACGGCTTCCATTGACTGCAATGGAAGCCGTCAGTGCGTACAGCCCGTCCTCACCCGCAGAAAATAGAGCATGCTGCGGGTGAGGACGGGAGAAATCGCGGTGCGTAATTCCGCGGTGGAATTACGCATCGTGAGCATGGAGCTATTAGGTTCAATAGAACCTAATAGCTGCGTGCAACGCAGCGGATTTTCGCCGCGAATTACGCGGCGGAAATCCGTTCGTGGGAAGGAGGCCTAAAAGTGGTGGGGCGATAGCCCACAATGCTGTACAGAAGCAATGAGAAATATAATCCTGTGCCACCGCCATCAGGAGCTGCACACGTGGGCATAGCAATGGGGAACCTATGTGCCACACACTATTCATTCTGTCAAGGTGTCTGCATGCCCCAGTCAGACAGGTAATATGTACCTTAATAGTAACCGCGTTGGTGGTAATGTGGTGGTGACTGCGGACCTAGTAGCGCGGTTGTATTTTGTTGGTTTTCGGAATGTGGCCAGGATTAAGTGGGCCGTAGCGGGGGGATGGTGGGGGGGCTCTCTTGTTGTGTCGGTAAAGGTGAAATTCTTGGACTGCCACCAGACGAACCAATGCAAAGGCATTTGCCAAGAATGTTTTCATTGTTGGAGGAGGAGGGGGATGTTTTTGAGGCACTACGTGTCCTCTCCACGTGTCCGTGGTTATATGCACCTTAACAGTAACCGCGTTGGTGGTAATGTGGTGGTGACTGCGGACCTAGTAGCGCGGTTGTATTTTGTTGGTTTTCGGAATGTGGCCAGGATTAAGTGGGCCGTGGCGGGGGGATGGTGGGGGGGCTCTCTTGTTGTGTCGGTAAAGGTGAAATTCTTGGACTGCCACCAGACGAACCAATGCAAAGGCATTTGCCAAGAATGTTTTCATTGTTGGAGGAGGAGGGGGATGTTTTTGAGGCACTACGTGTCCTCTCCACGTGTCGGTGGTTATATGCACCTTAACAGTAACCGCTTTGGTGGGAAATGGCCTCGCCGCCATCATGTCTTTGTGAAGCCTCTGTTTCCACACCCCAGAGACATACCATTAGCAGCGGTATAGGCAGAGACCATAATTCGTAACATTTCAGCCGTAGCATTAGGACAGGCCCCACTAACATATCACTAGCAGCATTATAGGGGGAGCACAGTATTAGTTCCATTTCAGTAATAGTAGCACTCAAGACAGGCCCCAGTAACAATTCCGAAGCAGCAGTATAGTGGGAGCGCAGTCTTCGTTCCATTTCAGTAATAGTAGCACTCAAGACAGACCCCAGTAACAATTCCGAAGCAGCAGTATAGGAGGAGCATAGTCTAAGTTCCATTTAAGTAATAGTAGCAGCCTACACAGGCCCCAGGAACAATTCCGAAGCAGCAGTATAGTGGGAGCGCAGTCTTAGTTCCATTTCAGTAGCTGCAGTATAGCCAAGGCCCAAGTTACATTTATGTAGCTAAAGTGTAGGCCAACCCCACACACCTTTCTGTACCATGAATGCAGGCGAAGAACATAGAAATTGCTATGATCACACTGTAGGTGAGGGCCCAAAAAAATTGGTGTACCAACAGTACTAATGTACCTCAGTAAAAATTGGCCATGCCCAACCAAGATGGCAGGTGAAACCCATTAATCGCTTTGGTTAATGTGGCTTAAGTGGTAACTAGGCCTGGAGGCAGCCCAGTTTAACGAAAAATTGTTTCAAGTTAAAGTTCCAACGCTTTTAAGAGCATTGAAACGTATAAAAAATTTTTAGAAAAATTATATGAGTGAGCCTTGTGGCCCTAAGAAAAATTGCCCGTTCAGCGTGATTACGTGAGGTTTCAGGAGGAGGAGCAGGAGGAGGAGGAGGAATATTATACACAGATTGATGAAGCAGAAATGTCCCCGTTTTGGATGGTGAGAGAGAACGATGCTTCCATCCGCGGGTGCAGCCTACATATTGCTTAGGTATCGCTGCTGTCCGCTGGTGGAGAAGAGAAGTCTGGGGAAATCCAGGCTTTGTTCATCTTGATGAGTGTTAGCCTGTCGGCACTGTCGGTTGACAGGCGGGTACGCTTATCTGTGATGATTCCCCCAGCCGCACTAAACACCCTCTCCGACAAGACGCTAGCCGCAGGACAAGCAAGCACCTCCAGGGCATACAGCGCTAGTTCAGGCCACGTGTCCAGCTTCGACACCCAGTAGTTGTAGGTGGCAGAGGCGTCACGGAGGACGGTCGTGCGATCGGCTACGTACTCCCTCACCATCCTTTTACTGTGCTCCCGCCGACTCAGCCTTGACTGGGGAGCGGTGACACAGTCTTGCTGGGGAGCCATAAAGCTGTCCAGGCCCTTAAAGACTGTTGCACTGCCTGGGCTGTACATGCTGCTCGATCTCCGCACCTCCCCTGCTACCTGGCCCTCGGAACTGCGCCTTCTGCCACTAGCGCAGTCGGATGGGAATTTTACCATCAGCTTGTCCGCCAGGGTCCTGTGGTATAGCAACACTCTCGAACCCCTTTCCTCTTCGGGAATGAGAGTGGGAAGGTTCTCCTTATAGCGTGGGTCGAGCAGTGTGTACACCCAGTAATCCGTAGTGGCCAGAATGCGTGTAACGCGAGGGTCACGAGAAAGGCATCCTAACATGAAGTCAGCCATGTGTGCCAGGGTACCTGTACGCAACACATGGCTGTCCGCACTAGGAAGATCACTTTCAGGATCCTCCTCCTCCTCCTCCTCCTCAGGCCATACACGCTGAAATGATGACAGGCAAGCAGCATGGGTACCGTCAGCAATGGGCCAAGCTGTCTCTTCCCCCTCCTCCTCATCCTCCTCATGCTCCTCCTCCTCCTCCTGAACGCGCTGAGATATAGACAGTAGAGTGCTCTGACTATCCAGCGACATACTGTCTTCCCCCGGCTCTGTTTCCGAGCGCAAAGCGGCTGCCTTTATGGTTTGCAGGGAACTTCTCAAGATGCATAGCAGAGGAATGGTGACGCTAATGATTGCAGCATCGCCGCTCACCACCTGGGTAGACTGCTCAAAGTTTCGAAGGACCTGGCAGATGTCTGCCAACCAGGCCCACTCTTCTGAAAAGAATTGAGGAGGCTGACTCCCACTGCGCCGCCCATGTTGGAGTTGGTATTCCACTATAGCTCTACGCTGCTCATAGAGCCTGGCCAACATGTGGAGCGTAGAGTTCCACCGTGTGGGCACGTCGCACAGCAGTCGGTGCACTGGCAGATTAAACCGATGTTGCAGTGTCCGCAGGGTGGCAGCGTCCGTGTGGGACTTGCGGAAATGTGCGCAGAGCCGGCGCACCTTTACGAGCAGGTCTGACAAGCGTGGGTAGCTTTTCAGAAAGCGCTGAACCACCAAATTAAAGACGTGGGCCAGGCATGGCACGTGCGTGAGGCTGCCGAGCTGCAGAGCCGCCACCAGGTTACGGCCGTTGTCACACACGACCATGCCCGGTTGGAGGCTCAGCGGCGCAAGCCAGCGGTCGGTCTGCTCTGTCAGACCCTGCAGCAGTTCGTGGGCCGTGTGCCTCTTATCTCCTAAGCTGAGTAGTTTCAGCACGGCCTGCTGACGCTTGCCCACCACTGTGCTGCCACGCCGCGCGACACCGACTGCTGGCGACGTGCTGCTGCTGCTGACACATCTTGATTGCGGGACAGAGGTTGCGGAGGAGGAGGAGGAGGAGGGTGCTTTAGTGGAGGAAGCATACACCGCCGCAGATACCAGCACCGAGCTGGGGCCCGCAATTCTGGGGGTGGGTAGGACGTGAGCGGTCCCAGGCTCTGACTCTGTCCCAGCCTCCACTAAATTCACCCAATGTGCCGTCAGGGAGATGTAGTGGCCCTGGCCGCCTGTGCTTGTCCACGTGTCCGTTGTTAAGTGGACCTTGGCAGTAACCGCGTTGGTGAGGGCGCGTACAATGTTGCGGGAGACGTGGTCGTGCAGGGCTGGGACGGCACATCGGGAAAAGTAGTGGCGACTGGGAACTGAGTAGCGCGGGACCGCCGCCTCCATCATACTTTTGAAGGACTCCGTTTCCACAACCCTATACGGCAGCATCTCCAGGCTGATAAATTTGGCTATGTGGACGGTTAACGCTTGAGCGTGCGGGTGCGTGGCGGCGTACTTGCGCTTGCGCTCAAACACTTGCGCTAGCGACGGCTGGACGGTGCGGTGCGAGACATTGGTGGATGGGGCCGAGGACAGCGGAGGTGAGGGTGTGGGTGCAGGCCAGGAGACGGTAGTGCCTGTGTCCACAGAGCGGGGTTGGATCTCAGTGGCAGGTTGGGGCACAGGGGGAGAGGCAGCGGTGCAAACCGGAGGCGGTGAACGGCCTTCGTCCCACCTTGTGGGGTGCTTGGCCATCATATGTCTGCGCATGCTGGTGGTGGTGAGGCTGTTGGTGGTGGCTCCCCGGCTGATCTTGGCGCGACAAAGGTTGCACACCACTGTTCGTCGGTCGTCAGGCGTCTCTGTGAAAAACTGTCAGACCTTAGAGCACCTCGGCCTCTGCAGGGTGGCATGGCGCGAGGGTGTGCTTTGGGAAACAGTTGGTGGATTATTTGGTCTGGCCCTGCCTCTACCCCTGGACACCGCACTGCCTCTTGCAACCTGCCCTGCTGCTGCCCGTGCCTCCCCCTCTGAAGACCTGTCCTGTGTAGGCGTTGCACACCAGGTGGGGTCAGTCACCTCATCGTCCTGCTGCTCTTCCTCCGAATCCTCTGTGCGCTCCTCCCTCGGACTTACTGCCCTTACTACTACCTCACTGCAAGACAACTGTGTCTCAACGTCATCGTCCTCCTCACCCACTGAAAGGTCTTGAGACAGTTGCCGGAAGTCCCCAGCCTCATCCCCCGGACCCCGGGATCTTTCCAATGGTTGGGCATCAGTGACGATAAACTCCTCTGGTGGGAGAGGAACCACTGCTGCCCAATCTGAGCAGGGGCCCGAGAACAGTTCCTGGGAGTCTGCCCGCTCCTGAGCATGTGTCATTGTAGTGGAGTGAGGAGGCTGGGAGGAAGGAGGAGTAGCAGCCAGAGGATTTGGATTTGCAGCACTGGACGGCGCACAACTGTGGGTGGATGATAGCTTGCTCGAAGCACTTTCTGCCATCCACGACAGGACCTGCTCACACTGCTCATTTTCTAATAAAGGTCTCCCGCGTGGACCCATTAATTGGGCGATGAATGTGGGGATGCCAGAAACGTGCCTCTCTCCTAATCGCGCAGCAGTCGGCTGCGATACACCTTGATCAGGAGCTCGCGCTGTGCCCACACCCTCACTTGGGCCTACGCGTCCTCGGCCACGTCCACGTCCTCTAGGCTTACCCCTACCCCTCAGCATGCTGTATTACCAGTGATTTCCCAGGCAGAAAATAAATTGGCGCAAGCCTGCAGGACAAATAGAATGTTTCCCTTTTTGGGAAACGGAGGGCCCACTGACTATATTCAATCAGATAAGATATGTGTTGCACAGAAATGCAGTTATATGAAGTGCAGCACAGCGGTTACTTTTCCCAGGCAGCAAATAAATTGGCGCAAGCCTGCAGGACAAATTGAATGTTTCCCTTTTTGGGAAACGGAGGGCCCACTGACTATATTCCATCAGATAAGATATGTGTTGCACAGAAATGCAGTTATATGAAGTGCAGCACAGCGGTTACTTTTCCCAGGCAGCAAATAAATTGGCGCAAGACTGCAGGACAAATAGAATGTTTCCCTTTTTGGGAAACGGAGGGCCCACTGACTATATTCAATCAGATAAGATATGTGTTGCACAGAAATGCAGTTATATGAAGTGCAGCACAGCGGTTACTTTTCCCAGGCAGGAAATAAATTGGCGCAAGCCTGCAGGACAAATAGAATGTTTCCCTTTTTGGGAAACGGAGGGCCCACTGACTATATTCAATCAGATAAGATATGTGTTGCACAGAAATGCAGTTATATGAAGTGCAGCAGAGCGGTTACTTTTCCCAGGCAGGAAATAAATTGGCGCAAGCCTGCAGGACAAATTGAATGTTTCCCTTTTTGGGAAACGGAGGGCCCACTGACTATATTCAATCAGATAAGATATGTGTTGCACAGAAATGCAGTTATATGAAGTGCAGCACAGCGGTTACTTTTCCCAGGCAGGAAATAAATTGGCGCAAGACTGCAGGACAAATAGAATGTTTCCCTTTTTGGGAAACGGAGGGCCCACTGACTATATTCAATCAGATAAGATATGTGTTGCACAGAAATGCAGTTATATGAAGTGCAGCACAGCGGTTATTTTTCCCAGGCAGGAAATAAATTGGCGCAAGCCTGCAGGACAAATAGAATGTTTCCCTTTTTGGGAAACGGAGGGCCCACTGACTATATTCAATCAGATAAGATATGTGTTGCACAGAAATGCAGTTATATGAAGTGCAGCACAGCGGTTACTTTTCCCAGGCAGGAAATAAATTGGCGCAAGCCTGCAGGACAAATAGAATGTTTCCCTTTTTGGGAAACGGAGGGCCCACTGACTATATTCAATCAGATAAGATATGTGTTGCACAGAAATGCAGTTATATGAAGTGCAGCAGAGCGGAGACTTTTCCCAGGCAGGAAATAAATTGGCGCAAGCCTGCAGGACAAATAGAATGTTTCCCTTTTTGGGAAACGGAGGGCCAACTGACTATATTCAATCAGATAAGATATGTGTTGCACAGAAATGCAGTTATATGAAGTGCAGCACAGCGGTTACTTTTCCCAGGCAGGAAATAAATTGGCGCAAGACTGCAGGACAAATAGAATGTTTCCCTTTTTGGGAAACGGAGGGCCCACTGACTATATTCAATCAGATAAGATATGTGTTGCACAGAAATGCAGTTATATGAAGTGCAGCACAGCGGTTACTTTTCCCAGGCAGGAAATAAATTGGCGCAAGCCTGCAGGACAAATAGAATGCTTCCCTTTTTGGGAAACGGAGGGCCCACTGACTATATTCAATCAGATAAGATATGTGTTGCACAGAAATGCAGTTATATGAAGTGCAGCAGAGCGGAGACTTTTCACAGGCAGCAAATAAATTGGCGCAAGCCTGCAGGACAAATAGAATGTTTCCCTTTTTGGGAAACGGAGGGCCCACTGACTATATTCAATCAATAATATATGTCTTCTGGCCCTGCCTACACAATTCTCTCCCTGTAGTATTACTGCAAGGCGCAATGCTCTGCAGACAGCCGATTTTGAAAAGAAAAAAATATGCAACACTGCTAACAGCAGCCTGCACAGTACTGCACACGGATAGATGTGGCCCTAAGAAGGACCGTTGGGGTTCTTGAAGCCTACACTCACTCCTAACACTCTCCCTGCCTAACCACCACTTCTGTCCCTGTACTATTACTGCAAGGCGCAATGCTCTGCAGACTGCCGATTTTGAAAAAAAAAAAAATTGTGCAACACTGCTAACAGCACCCTCCACAGTACTGCACACGGATAGATTTGGCTCTGAGAAGGACCGTTGGGGTTCTTGAAGCCTACACTAACTCCTAACACTCTCCCTATAGCAGCTCCGGCACCAACAGCACTTTCCCTCAGCTAACTCACAAGACATCTGAGGCGAGCCGCGGGAGGGGCCGACTTTTATACTCGGGTGACATCTGATCGCCCCAGCCACTCACAGCAGGGGGGTGGTATAGGGCTTGAACGTCACAGGGGGAAGTTGTAATGCCTTCCCTGTCTTTCAATTGGCCAGAAAAGCGCGCTAACGTCTCAGAGAGGAAACTGAAAGTAACCGGAACACAGCGTGGTGCTCGTTAAGAGTAACGAGCATCCCGAACACCCTAATATTCGCACGAATATCAAGCTCGGACGAGTACGTTCGCTCATCTCTAATTGGCACCAATGACAAAATTAGAGATATGTGGAAGGTCCTTAAAAACTATTTTAGGGAACTAGGATGTAAGCTTAGGGCATGCACCTCCAAAGTAGTGTTTTCTGAACTACTACCTGTACCATGTGCCACACCAGAAAGGAAGCGGGAGATTAGGGAGGTAAACATGTGGCTCCAGAGTAGTGTAGCAAGGAGGGGTTGGGTTCCTGGAGAATCGGGCCAACTTTGCTGTTGGTTACAGGTTCTACTGTAGGGATGGGCAGCATCTTAATGGGAAGGGTTCAACTCTCCTGAAGGAGAAGATGGCTAGAAAGTTAGAGGAGTGTTTAAACTAGAAACTGAGGGGAGGGCAATCACAGAGATAGAGGGGCAGATAGTTTATACAGAGACCTGGGAATTAGTAATGGCAATGGGGGTGGTGTAGTGGGAGAGGCTAGTATAGTTAGAACTGGCAGAATAGTTGATAGGGACACATATAAAATAAAAAATACCCAAAGCCTTATAAACTGTATAGTGACTAATGCTAGAAGTCTGTGAAATGAAGTAGATGTACTGTAATACTATATTACATATAGTAATAATGTCTGAGGTAACTACAACAAAGCAGGAGTAATGGAGATCTGGTTTGATGAAAGATGTAACTGCGTGGTGAACTTACAGTCTGTTCAGAAGGGATTGTAAAAAACGGAAATGGGAAGCGGTTTGTCTTCATGTTGAATCCTGTTTATAGCCCACACTATGGGAAGATATAGGGAAGGGAAATGAACATGTGGAGTCTCTAAAGGGAGAAATACATCAGCATGGGTTTATGAGAGATCGCTCTTGTCATACCAATCTGATCGGCTTCTATGAGGAGGTAAATTCTAAACTGGATCAGGCAGAGTCATTGGAACTTGTGTATCTGAACTTTTCCAAAGTGTTTGATACTGAGCCGCATAAAAGTTTGGTAGATGAAATGAGAATGCGCGGTCTGGGCAAGAACAGGAAGAAAAGGATCCAGGCGGCTTGCAGTTATGTGACCTGGGGGCTGGAGGAGCCAGGAGAAGATCAGTGAGTAGATGATGTGGTAAGAAGACTGCCTGGGAAGGAATAGGTATTGATTTTTTTTTTCTAATGCCAGAATCCCTTTAAGGTTTAAAATACCTGTGGCATTTACGAGTTAAGCTCCTAAAAATATTAATAAGTATATATAAAAAAATATAACCTATTCATAATATGAATGGGCTCACTCAAAGCCTGCTGTACTGTCCTTGCAGGCACAAATCTGATCCGATTCACAGTTGGGCCTAAAAGTATTTGGACAGTGACCAATTTTCATTATTTATCCACTCTATGCCACCACAATGTATTTGAAACAAAGCCATCAATATGTTATTGGAATGCAAACATTCAGCTTTTGTTCCAAGGATATATAAAAATATTGTATTACGCTTTTTTCTTTCAAGACATTTTTCTCATTTTTGACAATAAACCTTGCATTGTAAAATACAAGATTATATTATAATGTATCCCCATGACCATAACCAAGCAGACACCTAGCACATTGTGAAAAGGCAACTAAGTTATTTACTGTATTACAAGTATTGGAATCAGATCTACACTGCTTAGTACTTCTATATCATCCTCCATGAAGCTCTTATTTCTCTGTGAGTGCAACAACGTTAGGAAAAAAATGTGCTGTTTTCTCTCTGTACAGTATACAGAAAGACAGAATAACAGCAGGCTCCTCCCACCAGTTCATGGCCAACTGAAAATTAGAGTTACAGCATGCAGAGGGGAAAACTGTTTAAAAAGGTAGGATACAAGTCATGTAATTGACAAAAATAGTCTTATTCCAAATCTACACGTACATCAGTTTATTTGAAGACATCTGAAAGTACAGGTACGCTTTAAGAAGTATATCTGCACAGATTTTGTTTTAATAGTACTTTTATTTCATTTATATTTTCAAATGTGTTCCATTTCTTAAAGGGTTTATATTCTATTTACAGCACAGATTCTATCATTTTTGTTTAATTAACACAAGTGAGACATTTAATTGTGCATCTTTAAATTTAGCTTAGTGTTCTAGTTCCCTTTCATTGTGCATTCATGGTTATTTGCTTTATAATTCAGCAGATTTTTTTTAGAGGTAGGTGTGAAAGATTATATATTAATGAATATTTTGTTGAGGAAGATGGGTACAAAAACCTTCTCTTCTACTCATTAACCAGAGGTGAGTGAAATCCTTTGGCAATTGACATTCCCTCTGGGATCTTATGGTTATTCTTGACATGCCAGGTCAAATACATTTTCCACTTGATTTAACTATCAAAGGTGCTAAAATTGAAACTGAAATTATTTGCATCATATAGAGAGCAAGATTTTCTGGTCTGAGGAAACATGAACAAATATGATGTTGAAGAAAGTTCCATGCTATTTAAGTATGTCAAAAGAGGTATCATTTTTTCATCTTATGTCTAGGTGATGCTTTTTCATATTAGCTATAAACGTATTGTTTTGTATAACTATAATTTGCATATGTGATACAAAAATTACCTATTATATAATGTTATTAGCACGTACTATTGTTTATCCCCATGCTTTGTCTCTTCATTACTATGTCTTCTAGGATTATATTATTATTGCAATTTTTTATGTTCTTGTTGTTGCTTATTGCGTTAATTTTGTTGTCTACTCTTTGATTTTATTAGTATTCCATGTTATCCTTAGGCCTTAGTCACACGGGTGTTTTTTCACGCGATTTGCGGATCGCATGACGGATGCGCATCCGCAAATCGTGTGACCGGTGCGCGCAAGTCGCCCGCAAATCGCCCGAAAATCTGCTCCTAGCCGCGTTTCATTAGAAACGGGCCGGAGCTGTCCAGCGCATTGCATTCAATGGAGACGGCAATAGAGACGGCTCCATTTAAAGCAATGCGCTGCGGGCGAGCCCGGGATGAATTGTCGGGAAGGGCTTAAATATATAAGCCCTTCCCTGCAATTCATCCTAAAATGTGTAAAAATAAAAAAAATATATATACTCACCTTCTCCCGGCAGCCGGAGCTCCGCGCGGCCGTCCTGCAGTGGGTGTGAAGGGGGTGTGAGTCAGACCTGCCCCCTGATTGGCTCAGCGCTGAGCCAATCAGAGGCATGCCTCACTCACACCCATTCATGAATTCATGAATGGATGTGAGTCAGACCTGCCCCTGATTGGCTCAGCGCTGAGAGGCAGCAGTCACTTACCCATTCATGAATTCATGAATGGGTGTGTGAGTGAAACCTGCCTCTGATTGGTCAGGGCTGTGACCAATCAGAGGCAGATCATTCAGCAGGCGGGGATTTTAAAGCCCCGCCGGCTAAATAGTGCCGAGAAGCAGTTCAGGAGAACTGACAGCGGCCGCGGCTGGACTCCGGCTGCAGTGGAAAGGTGAGTATACAATTTTTTTTTATTTTAACACATTTTAGGATGAATTGCAGGGAAGGGCTTATATATTTAAGCCCTTCCCAACAATTCACCCCGCGCACGCCGGCAGCCCATTGCTTTCAATGGAGCGGCTGTATTGCCGGCTCCATTGAATTCAATGTGCAAACATCGTTCTTCTCTGTCACAGCTGTTACAGCTGTGGCAGAGAAGAATGATTTGTGTTCTATATGTTCTCAATGGGGTCGGCACTGCTGCCGCCGGCCCCATTGAGCGCATATAGAGAAGAGAACAGGAATCGCAGATCGCAGATAGGTGCGATCTGCGATTTCTGTTCTATAATTTATCGGACGAGTGCATAAAAAGCGCTCATGTGTCCGATACCATTGCAAAGCAATGGTTTTATAAAATTTCCGGACGCATGCGCATGCGCAAATCGCGGCTAAAAACGCCCGTCTGACTAAGGTCTTATAGTTTATTTATCCTTACTGCTATATTTTAACCTAATATTTTGTTTTCATATTGCTATGTGCTAAAGGTTCACTTTAGTATTGCCACCTTTATGTATCTCAATTTTATATTCTTAGCATGTTCTGTTATGTACATATGTTTGCATGCATTTTCCAAACTTTTTGTTTTTGTTTATCCCTCTATTTTCAATTCTCCTCCCTTGACTTCACCATTTTCATTTGATTCACTACCATAATTTGCTTATTGTTGTACCTACTTCAGTTAAACTGAAGAATTCTTTCAACACCCAAGGTTGGTATCAAAAGATCTCAGTTAGGGTTGTAGAGGAGCAAGCAGGTTAGGAGCTTGACTAAGGCTGTACAGTAGAATAATCAGAAGCTGGAGGAGAGACCGGGCCAGGTTTATATAATGCTTCCAATCAGAAGCAGGGTAGAGCTAAGCCAAGGAAACAGATCAGAAGCCACAGGAACCTCGCTAGGTGTTTAACAGAGGAACTGTCCATATTCCATGGCTAAGCAGAAAGGGCTGCCAACTGATGTGCAAAAGGTCCTGGATTCGACCCTTGACACTCCCTATACTTTGGGCCCTACCTGCATCATGGTTTTTGCTCCACTCATTTTTCTTCTGCATCTATCAGGTTACAGGAAAAGGCTTGACTAAAGCTGATACTACAGTGCCATTAAAGGTGATTATTGCAGAACACTATCAAACCCACACAATGCATCTGACAGCAGCAATCGGCTAACAGAGGTGCTCAGCATGCTGGGCAGGGGAGCATTGTGTCTTCAGAGCAATCAATTATGTACTTTTTTTTTTATTATTTTATTAGAAAAGGCCTGATAAAACGGAACTCTTTTTTTATTTTCTCAAATGTACAGAGGCAGCACAGTCACATAGGTTTCAAGTTTCTCTGTGCCACAACAATTTAATGCTTCCTCCTTTCTCTGCATTCTGTGGCAGCAAGTCTAGGTGAACATGGCAAAAGGGAGTCCAATAGAACACTGTAGTACTTTTACTCTATGAGCAAGACCACTTTCGGTTCTCGTGCCTCTCCTCCTTAATGGCTATGTCTTATTAGACAGGTAGAGAGCAGATTGTGGCTGCTGGGGTGGTATTTTAGCTGATAAATGGTGGAAGTAGTTTATGGAATTAGCAGATAGATACTGTTTGTTGTCCAGAGTTCATACTGTTATCAGCAGCTGGTGTAGTCAGTATCAGATTGGGGTACATTATGCCTATCAGAGGAATTGATTCTGAGGACCTACCTTCCATCTATAAAATAACAATGCATGTTCAGTTTTAGCTTTGAATTATTATTTACCTAAATTGAGCAGTTTGCGATATCTGAAGTGAAACTTTTCTTCTGTGTTGCTCAGATAGTAAGAGGTTATACCAGCAAAAACATTTACAGCCTATCAGGAGATCCTAAAAGCATTTGTTCAATACTCCCTAGCTATCTGCATCTCCTATACTGCAGCTTGCTCCTCTGTACCTGGTGTTTTCTAGAGGTTGCAGTCCGCCTGTGTGTATGACATTACAGGCTGCTGTAGCTAATGAAAGACCTCAATGCTTGAGCATTAAAAAAATTTGAAGAAAAACATTTTTATTCTTATTTATTCCCTAAAAATCTACAAAATTAACTACTATCCTCTGCAAAAGAGAGACTAAAACAAACAAGAAAAAAAATAGAATGCAGCATACCTAGTAGTGAAGTTTTGCTCTGGCAGGGGGTCCAAAAATACCCTGGTCATTGAAGTGTTAATTGTGTCTTTTTATACACTACAGAGAGATTTTTAGTTTGTTACCATGCGGGGGTTGCTTGTCCTCCCAGGGTGCCGGTGTGCCGGGTCCCGCAGTTGGGGCGCTTTCCCCGGCTTGTTGTCCAGTTGCCAGGAGTGCAGGTGCCTGGCTGGCGTGGTGCTGGTGGCGCATGGTGCCGTGCACACCTGTGAGTGCAGCTGCCATGCACGAGCTCCCTTTCATTATGATCTGTTAGGAGTAGGCTGTCTTCCTCTCTCTGCCCCTGAGAGGAAGCTTTTGTTTAAAGGTCTGGCAGGGACTTGCAGTCACTGACAGTTATTAGTTTCCCTCAGTGTGCTAGCTAGTCTGCCTCTGTAGGTCTCCTGCTCTGTCATCTTGTCAGCTATACTTTGCTATTGTCCACCAGATTTTTCCATCTGCCTTATTTTTGCTTAGTATTGTTCGTGTTGGTTATTTACATCTGCCTTTTCTGTCAGTATCCTACCCTTTTTCATCCAGGTACACCAGCGTCCCTTTTTCAGTCCCTAGTGAGAGTAAGGACGGCCGCCCAGTTGCCCGCCTGGGGTTAGCCAGGAGTGAAGGCAAGCAGGCAGGAACAGGGGTTGTGGGTGAGATCCAGGGCAACCCGGGCTGGCGTATAAAAGGTAGTATACCGTAACAGTTTATTTTTACAGTTATTTTGAAACCCCTAAAAAGAAATATGCATTCAGCCTATTGCATTTTAATAGAATCAAAAATAAAAATGGGACTAAAATGCTGTACCATACCAACATTTTTTAGATTAGGTTGTAAACTGGCTGCAGCATATAACCCCTACCCCCACCCCACCAAAAAAAACTAAAAATATTTATATACCAGTAACTGCTAAACTTTATATACCAAGGTACCCTAAGGATTCAGCTTAACATTCCTGATCTGACATGTGATAGACTTTATCATCATAAAGTTCTAAAACACTGTTAATATCATAAATTACAGAGGCATGACTTCAACCAACTTGTCTTTGATTCAATTATTTTACCAGCTTATGCCTTAGTACTGGTGTCCTCCTGGGTGGTATTGGTGTTAATGGACCCCATCAGACACTGTTGCCAATGTGCAATTGTGACTCCTTAATTCCATATAGCTATCCCTCTTGCAACCCACTACTCTTAAAGGTTCATTAACTTTTCAGACAACTTATGCTCATCTACTAGCTTGTGTTAGTCTCATCCTTTCTGTTGTTTTACAATTGTAACTCACACTTGAAGTGTCCACCACTAGGGGTCTCTGTTCCAGCCTCTCTGCAATTCACTATCAGTTGTTAGGTACATAGCCTCTGTAGTAACAATTAGGGATGCCGGCACGGAGCGGGGAGCTGCAGGGGAGAGCGGGGAGGAACGGAGGTAAGATCTTTTTCTCCCTCTCTCCTGCCCGCTCTCCCCTGCTTCCCGCTGTGACTCACCTGTCAGCGGCAGCGGCACCCGAATCTTTAGCCCCGAGCACAGCGATACTCGGATAAAGCAAATTACTCGAGCGAGTAGTGCTTTTCCGAGTACGCTCGCTCATCTCTAAACCTGATGTATTTTAGAAAATTTATTGAAAACTCAGGTTGCTTTCACTCAACAATTACTATATTCTTATAGGCTCTTTAGCTTTATATCACGAGAAAATTTACCGTGCATGAATCATAAGAAAATAAAAAGGAATAGTAATATAAAACATGCTGATATTTTCAATAAGAAATTTATCAAGATGCTGTGCATTTAATTGAGACTTCAAGACTTAAAAATATATTATATTTTTCTAAGTTCAAATCATATTAAATGTATGTATTTAAAAATGAAGCCATATAATTAGTTCCCTTTTTTTTGATAAGATCGGATTTTGCGGGAGTAATTGTGATTTGTAAGGTACATTATACATTTGTAAAATACTTAAAATGCTTTAAAATGTGTGGTAAAATGCAAGCAATTTTTATCAAGCACCATGGTGGGAAACTAAATAGAGAAATTCTTTTAACTTATATGAGTGAAACAGAAAATACTTGTTTTGTTACTTTTTTTCCTGCTAGGAAATTTTATTTATTTAACATTATACTAATAAATGTCTGAAGCATATTAAAAGAATAATTCAAGAATGCCAGGCTTCTAATGAATCAACGGCATATGTATTTTATCAAGTACTATAATTTTCTAGTTGTCATAGTGGCAGATTTAATGTACATACAGAATGTTACAGCTTTTTTTTAAGACTTGGGAAAAATCTACACAATGTACTGTGTTTTGAACTTGAATCCTTAAATGCACTGTATGAATGAATGTCAGGTCTTATAAGTGTTCAAGAAAATTGAAATATAAGAGGATATTTCAGTATTATACATTCTATAACATAAACAAAGTACTTTACATGACCTCAACTAGTTGTCAATTCATAACTTTTTCAGTTGCATAACCTGTTTTATAAGAGCTATAGGTGTCCTCAAAAGATCCCCTTGCATTTGGAAATGGCTGTTTCAGAGGCCTCAACAAAGAGCGTACCATATGTTAATCACATTGAAATAACAATCTTTATAGAGTCATTTATTGTATCATTTTATAATTCTGAGGTTACATGTGCAACCAAATTCGACATTACAGGCCAACAAGTGATTAAGAAATCAAACAAACAAAGGGTGAGGGACCTAGTATGAGGGATTCGGAATTTAAAAGGAACTGGAAGTTATATAAGTGCAATGTTTTGTATAAAATTAATGAGGACACAAAGTTGCATAATGCAGTCATCCAGCCAGTATCAGTTGCTGAAATATTGTTGAATGACATAAGTTTCTGAGGACCAATATGAAGGATTGAAAAAAGGAAAATTTGGGAAATGTGATCAGAGCAGCTTCTAGGATATTTGATTAAAAGAGTAAACATTTAAAGCGATAATCTTCATATTACATAATGCTGACAGCATTAATAATACTTCTGCATAATTAAATCAACGCACTTAATATATTTAGTTTCCATTATGTTGATCTTCAAGACATGAAAATTTAAAGGCATTAAAATTCTCAGCTGCTGTAGAACCTCATAATACATATAAAAGTGGTGTAAGCAATTAAATTATTTAATCATTACATCATTCACATCAATTTCAGTCCCACATCAAGTCATCATGACAGCGTGGCCTTATGCATTACACATTAACACACATAGATACACTTGGCCTCAGCCATAGGCCACTTATAGAAATTTACATGTATGCAAAATAGGTTACTTATTTGCACTCATATAACAAGCACAACACTCGCAACTCCCAAAGTTCATCAGTACCAATAAAGAGCACCATAGAAGCCTATTGTGATATAAATTTAGTTTTGATGACCTATGGGGGGTGTGGTTATGTCTGTTTAGAGTGCAAAAAGGCACTTGTATTATAGACATCTGAAAGTTGTCTTAAATACACAATACACATATCAGTTGTATGATCTGTGGGCGTAAGGAGACTGGACCCTCCACTCATTAATAAAACAAAGGAACTGTGTAAATAAAAGCACCATTTGTAGTACTTCTGAGGAGGCTCAGCAATATACCTCTCACATTCTCACCATCACCATTAATTCCCACATTTTAAAAAATATATACTTTTTTTTACTTGATGGTTGGGGCAGGTGCTTTTGACAGATGCTGTTTGTTGACTATCCAGTTCTCATAGACTCTTATTTTAAAGTATTTGTTTAGTGTGTATACTAACTAGTGCAAGATTGTATTAAATAAGTGTTGTCAGCATTCAGATTGTATTGAAGACCAATTATAATTCATTTAATGATTAAAAAATCAGAACTAAAAGGATCATTTACTGTGCAAAACACTTTAGAGGCTTTAGTACCCCGTTGTAGCACCTCTAGCTTGGATGAAAGATGTGATATGGGTGGGCATGGAGGCATACAGATTCTGTGGCATATTGCATCACATTTGCTTAAACTAAGCCTCTAGATCGTGCAAACTCGTTGACTGTCAAAGTTGGTATCCCAGATGGTTCTATACACGTTCTATTGGCAATAAATCATGCAACTGGACAGTGTGGCAATGTTGTGGAATCATTCCTGTGACTTCTTGCCGTGTGGCCAAGCATAATCTTGCTGTAAAATGCCTCTTGGAAGCCCTACCATGAGAGGAACACATGTGGCTGTAGGATACCCTGAGCATATCAGTTAGCTGTCATTGTTCTTTGTACCACAACTAGTGGTTACTGATTGTCATATGCGATGGGCCACCAGACCATTGCGCCAGCAGTGGGGACAGTGGACTGCTGCACCACAAGGAATGATTGAGGTGCTCACCCCTTTGTCTCTAGATACGAACATGGCAAATGTCAATGCCCAAACTAAAACTGGATTAATCAATGAAAACAACCTAATTCCATTCCATAGTAGTTGAGTTTCATCATTCATGATGACACCATTGCAAATGGACATGATATTGGGTGGGTGTCAAAGGCAATACACGTAATGGGTGCTGTGAGACCAAATGTCCTTCAGCTAAGCACCTGAAAATTATTTCGATATACACAGGGGTCTGTAATGATGGTGGCACTTGTCTCTGGATGGCAGACAACAAAACATTTGGAGCTGCTCATACTTGTTGGAAGATCAGATGATCCTCTCTACTGGTGGTCTGTCAATGGTGTCCTGAGCCCGTTTGCCTTGGGTACAGTACCTCACGCATCCACCGGTCACAACACTTCCTAACATTCTGGTCAGAATGGCCCAGCTTGCAGCTAATTTATTGATAGAACTATCCAGCTTTTCATATTCCAATATTGAGCCCCCACTCAAACTCTATTGGAGCGGACACCCACTGGTGTTTTTTTTTCCACTGCGCTGCGAGAGTAAGTGAAAACTGTCGCAGCGCAGTGCGAGAAAAAATGGGGATCACGCCAGGATATCGCCAGTCTTCTCAATGTGTCCAGCGGCAGCAGCGCTAGCCCCATTGAAAAGATATGGAGAATGCCGTGGACTTCTGCCACAGCTGTCACAGCTGTGACAGCTGTGGCAGAAGTGCAGCATGCTATCCCATTGCTCTCAATGGGATCGGCGCAACCGGTCCCATTGAAAGCAGTGGTTTGTAGCAAACCCTGCAGTATGATTTTCAGGGAAGGGCTTGAAATTAAAGTCCTTCCCTGAAAAGCATCAATAAGTGGTATATAAAAAAAATTACTCACCTCTCCGCCGCTCAGACACGTCCTCCGGCTGGCTCCCCGACACTGCTGTCCAGCAATTTCAGCAGGCGGGGATTTAAAAATCCCCGCCTCCTGAAAGGGCTGTGCTGATTGGCTGAGCGCTCAGCCAATAGCAGCTAGTGCTAAGCTATTGGCTTAGCACTCAGCAAATTACAGATAGTGCTTAGCTATTCATTCATGAATAGAACTATCTTAGCTATTCATGAATGAATAGCAAAGCACTATCTGTAATTGGCTGAGCGCTCAGCCCTTTCAGGAGGCAGCAAGAGGACGCGGCGGAGAGGTGAGTAATTTTTATTTTTTTACCACTTATTGATGCTTTTCAGGGAAGGGCTTATATTTCAAGCCCTTCCCCGAAAATAATACTGCAGGGTTTGCTACAAACCACTGCTTTCAATGGGACCGGCAGCAGCGCCGATCCTATTGAAAGCAATGGGATAGCATGCTGCACTTCTGCCACAGCTGTCACAGCTGTGACAGCTGTGGCAGAAGTCCACAGCATTCTCCATATCTTTTCAATGGGGCTAACGCTGCTGCTGCTGGCCCCATTAAAAAGACTTGCGAGATCCCGGCGTGATCCCGTTTTTTTTCTCACACTGCGCTGTGAGAGTTTTCACTTACTCTCGCAGCGCAGTGGAGAAAAAAACGCCAGTGGGTGTCCGCCCTTAAATAAGTGAAATCTCTTTGATTCTGTCATAGAGTTATGTCTAGTGTGCAACAAGCTCTACACAAGTGAAAAAAGAGGTCCACTAGACGCAAGTAGCCTCTGAGGTCAAGGGTGGAACCACTATTAGGGCCCCTAGGTGGCAAGATGCTAAACTAATCGCAACACAACTTTAATCATTTGTATATCTAACTGAGGTGTCACTGCAACACTACGACAGCTCCTTCTAGGTGCTTGATTAAAAAAAATAAATAAAAAAATAAGCGTATATGTGGGTATATATATTATAATATATATATATATATATATATATATATATATATATATATATATATATATATATATATATATATATATATATATATATATATATTAATGTATGCTTCAATAATCCATATTTTGAGCCTTTAATTTGCAATTTAACAGGCAGCTCTAACATTAGGATGAGGAAGCAAGTACAATAACAATTTATCTAAAGGCTTATCTTTTGCATCAAGGGCTGTGAGGATTTAATTCTGAATTTATCCATAAAGATCAGAGAGGTCAATGCCAAAGAGATACATAGAATTAATTCTGAACATTCCAAAGGCAGAACTCATTAAATCTGATGTTTGCAGAAATATTTTGTTTACTGTAAAAAAAATACTGTAATTCAACACTTTAACTTATTTTCCATCATATGCATTTAATTTAAGAACAAACAAATGAACAAAAAAATAACTTAAATTACATCTTTTCATATTTAGCATACCCTATATGTACTATTTCTTTTGTGCATTTACAATTATTTATATGGATGTCACTGTGTAACCATGTTTCCAATGGGAACTGGTATTGATGTCACAAAGTGATTCAGTAGAATAAGTTTTAACTCTGTCAATTCTACCATATAATTTTCCAATCACCCATGATAATACTTCTCTGGGGAGAATCTGTCTCCCGGTCATGAGAAATTCCAAGATACAAAGTGAAGATTAGGGGTGCATCAAAAAGAGTATAGCAGCACATGACGAGAGCATTATTCTTCCTCTTTACAAATCCCTGGTTAGACCACGCGTGGAATATTGTGTGCTGTTTTGGGCACCAATACTTAAGAACATATCATAGCTTGAGAGGGTACAAAGGCGGGTAACTAAAGTAATTATCTGAATGGGTGGACTACAATACTCAGAGAGGTTATCAAAATTGAGATTATTTAGTTTAGAAAAAAGATGGCTTAGGGGGAACCTAATGACTATGTATAAATATGAGGGGACCATACAAAGATCTTGACTAGAGATGAGCGAACGTGTTCGTCCGAACTTGATATCCGTGCGGATATTAGGGTGTTCGGGATGTTCGTTATTCGTAACGAACACCATGCGGTGTTCGGGTTACTTTCACTTCCTTCCCTGAGACGTTTGCGCGCTTTTCTGGCCAATTGAAAGACAGGGAAGGCATTACAACTTCCCCCTGCAACGTTTAAGCCCTATACCACCCCCCTGCTGTGAGTGGCTGGCGAGATCAGGTGTCCGCCTAATATAAAAGTCGGCCCCTCCCGCGGCTCGCCTCAGATGCCTTGTGAGTTAGATGAGGGACAGTGCTGTTTGTACCGGAGCTGCTGTAGGAAAAGAATTGGTAGTTAGTGTAGGCTTCAAGACCCCCAAAGGTCCTTATTAGGGCCACTGATAGCTGTGTGTTGGCTGCTGTTAGCAGTGGCAAAATTTGTTTTTCTCAAAATCGCCTCTGCAGAGCGTTGCACCCGGCATTAGGGACAGAAGTGTTGCATAGGCAGGGAGAGTGTTAGGAGTGAGTGTAGCCTTCAAGAACCTCAACGGTCCTTTCTAGGGCCATATTTAACCGTGTGCAGTACTGTGCTGGCTGCTGTTAGCTGTGCTGCATATTTTTTTTTTTCTCAAAATCGCCTCTGCAGAGCATTGCACCCTCCATTGATACTGCAGGGAAAGAATTGTGTAGGCAGGGCCACAACACAGTTATTATTCATTGAATATACGCAGTGCGGCCTTTTGCTTGTAAAACAAGTGAAAAAAATTCTATTTGACCTGCCTCTGTCCGTCCTAAGGGCTGTGGACACGTGTCGGCTGCGTGTGCAACGTTTAAAAATCAGACGCACCCAGCAACGTTTTACTGCTGGCTTCGCCATTTGCTTTCCTTAATTTGGAAAAAAAATACCTGCTCTGCCAGAGTTATAATAACTCTGCTACCCTCAAGTTCTGTGCCACATTAGCAGGGCCACAGCACAGTTATTAAACTTCTCATGTTCATTGAATATACGCAGTGCTGCCTTTTGGTGGAAAAAAACTGAAAAATTTTCTATTTGTCCTGCCTCTGTCCGTCCTAAGGGCGGTGGACACGTGTCGGCTGCGTGTGCGACGTTTAAAAATCAGACGCACCCAGCTACGTTTTACTGCTGGCTTCGCCATTTGCTTTCCTTAATTTGGAAAAAAAATACCCGCGCTACTCAGTTCCCAGTCGCCACTACTTTTCCCGATGTGCCGTCCCAGCCCTGCACGACCACGTATCCCGCAACATTGTACGCGCCCTCACCAACGCGGTTACTGCCACGGTCCACTTAACAACGGACACGTGGACAAGCACAGGCGGGCAGGGCCACTACATCTCCCTGACGGCACATTGGGTGAATTTAGTGGAGGCTGGGACAGAGTCAGAGCCTGGGACCGCTCACGTCCTACCCACCCCCAGAATTGCGGGCCCCAGCTCGGTGCTGGTATCTGCGGAGGTGTATGCTTCCTCCACTAAAGCACCCTCCTCCTCCTCCTCCTCCTCTGTCTCGCAATCAAGATGTGTTAGCAGCAGCATGTCGCCAGCAGTCGGTGTCGCGCGGTGTGGCAGCACAGCGGTGGGCAAGCGTCAGCAGGCCGTGCTGAAACTACTCAGCTTAGGCGATAAGAGGCACACGGCCCACGAACTGCTGCAGGGTCTGACACAGCAGACCGACCGCTGGCTTGCGCCGCTGAGCCTCCAACCGGGCATGGTCGTGTTTGACAACGGCCGTAACCTGGTGGCGGCTCTGCAGCTCGGCAGCCTCACGCACGTGCCATGCCTGGCCCACGTCTTTAATTTGGTGGTTCAGCGCTTTCTGAAAAGCTACCCACGCTTGTCAGACCTGCTCGTAAAGGCGCGCCGGCTCTGCGCACATTTCTGCAAGTCCCACACGGACGCTGCCACCCTGCGCACCCTGCAACATCACTTTAAGCTGCCAGTGCACCGACTGCTGTGCGACGTGCCCACACGGTGGAACTCTACGCTCCACATGTTGGCCAGGCTCTATGAACAGCGTAGAGCTATAGTCGAATACCAACTCCAACATGGGCGGCGCAGTGGGAGTCAGCCTCCTCAATTCCTTTCAGAAGAGTGGGCCTGGTTGGCAGACATCTGCCATGTCCTTGGTAATTTTGAGGAGTCTACCCAGGTGGTGAGTGGCGATGCTACAATCATTAGCGTCACCATTCCTCTGCTATGCATCTTGAGAAATTCCCTGCAAACCATAAAGGCAGCTGCTTTGCGCTCGGAAACGGGGGCGGTGGAAGACAGTATGCCGCTGGATAGTCAGGGCACCCTCCTGTCTATTTCTCAGCGCGTACAGGAGGAGGAGGAGGAGCATGAGGAGGATGAGGAGGAGGGGGAAGAGACAGCTTGGCCCGCTGCTGACGGTACACCGGCTGATTGCCTGTCATCCTTTCAGCGTGTATGGCCTGAGGAGGAGGAGGAGGAGGAGGATCCTGAAAGTGATCTTCCTAGTGAAGACAGCCATGTGTTGCGTACTGGTACCCTGGCACACATGGCTGACTTCATGTTAGGATGCCTTTCTCGTGACCCTCGCGTTGCACGCATTCTGGCCACAACGGATTACTGGGTGTACACACTGCTCGACCCACGGTATAAGGAGAACCTGCCCACTCTGATTCCCGAAGAGGAAAGGGGTTCGAGAGTGTTGCTATACCACAGGACCCTTGCGGACAAGCTGATGGTAAAATTCCCAGCCGACAGCGCTAGTGGCAGAAGGCGCAGTACCGAGGGCAAGGTAGCAGGGGAGGTGCGGAGATCGAGCAGCATGTACATCCCAGGCAGTGCAACAGTCTTTAAGGGCCTGGCCAGCTTTATGGCTCCCCACCAAGACTGTGTCACCGCTCCCCAGTCAAGGCTGAGTCGGCGGGAGCACTGTAAAAGGATGGTGAGGGAGTACGTAGCCGATCGCACGACCGTCCTCCGTGACGCCTCTGCCACCTACAACTACTGGGTGTCGAAGCTGGACACATGGCCTGAACTAGCGCTGTATGCCCTGGAGGTGCTTGCTTGTGCTGCGGCTAGCGTCTTGTCGGAGAGGGTGTTTAGTGCGGCTGGGGGAATCATCACAGATAAGCGTACCCGCCTGTCAACCGACAGTGCCGACAGGCTAACACTCATCAAGATGAACAAAGCCTGGATTTCCCCAGACCTCTCTTCTCCACCAGCGGACATCAGCGATACGTAAGCAATACGTAGGCTGCACCCGCGGATGGAAGCTACGTTCTCTCTCACCATCCAAAACGGGGACATTTCTGCTTCATCAATCTGTGTCTAATATTCCTCCTCCTCCTCCTCCTGCTACTCCTCCTGAAACCTCACGTAATCACGCTGAACGAGCAATTTTTCTTAGGGCCACAAGGCTCACTCAAATAATTTTTCTAAACAATTTTTAAAAGTTTCAATGCGCTTAAAAGCGTTGGAACTGTAACTTGAACCAATTTTTCGTTACACTGGGCTGCCTCCAGGCCTAGTTACCACTTAAGCCACATTAACCAAAGCGATTAATGGGTTTCACCTACCCTCTTGGCTGGCCATGGCCAATTTTTGGGATTTACATTAGTACTGTTGATACAGCAATTTTTGTGGGCCCTCGCCTACAGTGTAATCAAATAAATTTTTAGCCCACCTGCATTAAGCACGACATTACTACCTCAGCTGTGTTGGGCAATGCAATGGGATATTTCTATGTACCGCCGGTGGCTTCCTGGCACCCACCCAGGCAGTGGGTCCACAGGGAATTATAAATGCATCTGTTTCCACTTGTAAAGAACCCCAGTCTGACTGGGGCATGCAGTGTGGGCCGAAGCCCACCTGTATTACGCACGACATTACTACCTCAGCTGTGTTGGGCAATGCAATGGGATATTTCTATATACCGCCGGTGGCTTCCTGGCACCCACCCATGCTGTGGGTCCACAGGGAGTGTAACCTACATGTGTCCACTTCTAAAGAACCCCAGTCAGACTGGGGCATGCAGTGTGGGCCGAAGCCCACCTGTATTACGCACGACATTACTACCTCAGCTGTGTTGGGCAATGCAATGGGATATTTTTGTGTACCGCCGGTGGGTTCCAGGGAGCCACCCATGCTGTCGGTCGACAGGGACTTCACAATAGGGAGTTGTACCTGCCTGTGTCTATGAATTAAAAAGCCCGGTCTAACTGGGGCATGCAGACACCTTGACAGAATGAATAGTGTGTGGCACATAGGTTCCCCATTGCTATGCCCACGTGTGCAGCTCCTGATGGCGGTGGCACAGGATTCTATTTCTCATTGCTTCTGTACAGCATTGTGGGCTATCGCCCCGCCCCTTTTAAAGAGGGTCGCTGCCTAGCCGTGCCAACCCTGTGCAGTGTGTGCCTGCGGTCCCTCGTCATGGCAGACGCACTTCTAAATAGACATGAGGGTGGTGTGGCATGAGGGCAGCTGAAGGCTGCGCAGGGACACTTTGGTGTGCGCTGTGGGGGGGGAGGGGGGGCGGTTGGGCAGCATGTAACCCAGTAGAAGTGGCAGTGGAGTGTCATGCAGGCGGTGATTGTGCTTTGTTGGAGGTAGTGTGGTGCTTAGCAAAGGTATGCCATGCTAATGATGGCTTTTCAGAAGTAAAAGTTGTTGGGGGGGGGGGGGGCCCACTCTTGCCGGTATTCTGGCTTAATAGTGGGACCTGTGAACTTGAGATGCAGCCCAACATGTAGCCCCTCGCCTGCCCTATCCGTTGCTGTGTCGTTCCCATCACTTTCTTGAATTGCCCAGATTTTCACACATGAAAACTTTAGCGAGCATCGGCGAAATACAAAAATGTTCTGGTCGCCCATTGACTTCAATGGGGTTCGTTATTCGAAACGAACCCTCGAACATCGCGGGAAGTTCGTTTCGAATAACGAACACCCGAACATTTTGGTGTTCGCTCATCTCTAATCTTGACCTTGATCTGTTTATGCCAAGGATTGTGACTGTAAAAAGGGGGCATCCTCTATGTCTAGAGAAAAGAAGATTTCTACACTGACCTAGAAGGGGGTTCTTTACGGTAAGAGCAGTGAGACCATGGAACTCTCTGTCTAAGGACATGGTGATGACAAATTCGATAAGAGTTCAAGAGGGGCCTAGATGTCTTTCTTGAGCGATACAATATTATATGTTATAATCATTAATAACTTCAAGGGTTGTTGATCCAGGGATTATTCTGATTGCCATATTGGAGTCAGGAAGCACTTTTCCCCCCATAAATGAGAAAAATTGGCTTCTACTTCACTGTCTTTATTTTGCCTTCCTCTGGATCAACATTGGGGGTAATACGCTTCAACGGAGGGATATATGTATTTTTTCAGTCTTACATATTATGTTACTATGACTTTTCTCTCCCAGCTCAATGGTTTCCTCTCCCTTGAGGGAAAAACTGGAAAATAGTTTGGTAATTGCATAGGTGAACAGAATTATTGATTTGGGGTTTATTTTTTTTCCTAATGTTGCACATTTTGACAGGTACTTTATTCAGATTAGGTCATCCCAACGCAATATTTAGCAAAAATCGCATATCAAGTAGATTAGGCGGGTTTAGGGGTGTGTGTATTAGGGATTAGCACCTTTTAGTGCTGGGGTCCTAGGCTTATATATCAAAATTATTGCTTGTGGAATTGGCCTGATTGCTCATCCCCACACTGAAGATAATCTACCTGTGTAGACAAAATTAATGATTGCTGACCGGCATGCATATTGCGGTCAACACTCGATAGCGCAGGCAGATTATCTGCCCATATGCAACAGTCATGTAAAAATTATTGGCAACATGCCACTACATTTGCAGTATAGCAAGGTCAGATATAATGTGATATATAATATAAAAATAGAGGTCATGAGTGTTATCTATAGTATCGTTCATATGTCTTCAGCCAAGCAGAAGGTGTCAGCACTGGTTAAACAATGCCATCTCACCAAAATACCACCCTATAATACAATGTTCTCTTGAAGTGAACAGATTTCTTTCATGAAAATTCCGGCTGCGCATAGTAGGAATGCAGAAAAGTGTGACCAAGGCCTGTGAGAAGCACCGCCATTTTGGAGCATGATGAGATGGGTAGCAGCATTTAAGAAAGGACGTGAAAGTGCCGAAAATGAGACTGAAGTAGACAGACATGTGACAGCCACAGACAGATCTCAAATTGCTCAAGTCCATCTGCTGCTGGAAGAAGACTGGCTATGGACATGCAAAGATTTGGCTGTGAAGTCATACATTTCATCCAAATATTTGCATGTGATTTTGACAGTATACTTAAGAATGCAAAGATTCACTAGGAGATGGGTTCCACACAACCTTTCAGAGGTTCAAGCTTGACAACAAATGGAAGTGCCTGTGTTCTATTTGGCTTGATATGAAAGAAAATCTTTTCTGAGATGTGTTATCACAATTGATGAGACATGGGCAAGGAGTTGCGAGCATGGCTTAACCCCTTAGTGACGAAGCTTGTTTGCGCCTTAGTGACGGAGCCAAATTTTGGAAATCTGACATGCGTCGTTCAACGTAGCATAACTCCGTAAAGGCTTTACATATCCAAGTGATTCTGACATTGTTTTTTCGCCACATGTTGTACTTCCTTTTGGTTGTAAAAAGAGACTGATATAATTTGTGTATATTTATTAAAAGCACCAATATTGGAAAAATTTTGAAAAAATTGTAATTTTTAAAAATTTTCAACTGTAATATCTCAAATATGTCCAAACATACCGTACAAATTTTTGATAAGATATATATTTCCATCTGTTAACTTTATTCTGAATGCACACTTGAAAAACTTTTGTGTTTTTTTTAACCATTTATAGGACGTACAAATTTAACATTACTTTTCAGCATTTTGAAGAACACTTTGTTTTCCTGCACCAAGCCAAGTTTGCAAAGGCTCATGAGTGTCAGAATAATAGATACCCCACCAAATGACCCCTTAATATATTCACTGAGGGGTGTCATGAGTATTTTGACCCTACCAGTTTTTTTCAGGAATTCATTCAATTTAGAGGAGAAAAAATAAAATGTCATATTTTTGCAAATATGTCATTTTAAAGACATATTTTTTCCTATATTGCCCATGAAAATGAGGATTTACACCCCAAAATGGATACCCCCGTTTCTCCCGTGTTCAGAAACATACCCATTGTGGCCCTAATCTTATGTCTGGATGCACAACAGGACCCAAAATGAAAGGAGTAGTCGGTGTCTTTCAGAACATAAATTTTGCTTGAAGGCGTTTTAGGCCCATAGCACTTTTGTAGAGCTCTTGAGCGGCCAAAACCAAAGAGAACCCCCACAAGTGACCCCATTTTGAAAACTAGATACCTTAACGAATTTATCTTGGGGTGTACTGCCCATTTTGACCCCACAGTTTTTGAATGAATTGAAGCAAAGCAAAAGGAAAAAAATGTGATTTTCGTTTTTTTGGCAATTCTGTCGTTTTAAAAACTGCTTTTTTGGTACAGCACACATATGAATGAAGCCTTGCACCCCAAAATAGATACCCCTGTTCGTTCCGTGCTCAGAGACATACCCATTGTGGCCCTAATCTTATGTGTGGATGCACAACGGGGCCCAAAATGAAAGAAGTAGTCAGTGGCTTTCAGAACAGAAATTTAGCATGAAGGTGATTTAGGCCCCATTGCCCACTTGTAGAGCCCTTGAGCGGCCAAAACGACAGAGAACCCCCACAAATGACCCCATTTTAAAAACTAGACCCTTTAACGAATGAATCTAGGGGTGTACTGTGTATTTTTACCCTACAATTTTTGAATAAATCTAAGCAAAGCAGTAGGAAAAAAATTACAATTTTCATTTTTTTGGCATTTGTATCAATTTAAAAACAGTTTTTTTGTACAGCACAGATAGGAATGAAGACTTTCACCCCAAAATGGATACCCCTGTTTGTCCCGTGTTCAGAACCATACCCCCTGTGGCCCTAATCTACTTAAAGGACTCATGGCTAGGCCTATAATGGAAGGAGCACCCGTTTGATTTCAGGGTACAACGGGATAAATTCCAGGCCCCATTGCCCACTTGTAGAACCATTGAGCGTCCAAAACTATAAAGAACCCCCTCAAATGACCCCATTTTAAAAACTAGACCCCTTAATGAATTCATCAAGGGGTGTACTGCGTATTTTGACCCCACAGTATTTGAATAAATCTAAGCAAAGCAGAAGGAAAAAATTACGTTTTTCATTTTTTGGGCAATTTTGTCAATTTAAAAACTGGTTTTTTTGTACAGTTTACATAGGAATGAAGACCTTCACCCCAAAATGGATGCCCCCGTTTGTCCCGTGTTCAAAAAGATACCCATTGTGGCCCTAATCTACTTATAGGACACATGGTTAGGCCTGTAATGCAGGGAACACCCGTTGGATTGCAGGGCACAACTGAATAAGTCCCAGGCCCCATTGTTCATTTGTACTGAATAAAAATTGACTCCCTAAAAATATCCCCCCCCCCCTCCGTGCCCTTTTCGACGTTCCCCAAATCTTAGATAAAAGTAATAATGTGAACTGTGTGGTATTTTCGAAGACAGGGGTAATTACGGAGGCTGGTTGGGATGGGTACATGGGGCAATAAAACCGTGTATCCCCCCCTCCTCTCATGCTTTTGGGGGTCATTTCTTGACCTCAGTGGTGGGTATAGGGTGTAAAAAGTGGCACTCTGTGAGTCTCCGTAAGCTTGATGAGGTGCGGCGGTCTCACACAGAAGATGCTCAACAAGCTGCTCCTGGAACTGCAGGAAGGCAAACGTTCCCGGGGCTTCTTGTAAATTGCGTATTACAGGTAGCGGTCTGAATAACGCCAGGCTCACACGGCCGTAGGTGGAACCTGCTTGCGGAGGCCCGCAGCGGATCCCAGCTGTGAGCCCGGCTGTGTCCCTGCGTACGGACGCGTAATGTACTGCGCATAACTGCCTACTCACACAGGCGGTCATGCGCAGTACTTTTTTAAATTTGTATTTCCCGCACAGTCGCTTAGCGATGACACGGGTACCCGCAGCCCGTATACAATGTAGTTGCGTATGGGCTGCGGGTATATCCGCGACCATGGAGCACAATAGGCTCTATGCTGCGGATAGTCGCGGTAAAATAGATCATGCTGCGATCTCTTTTCTGCGAGTGGATTACGCAATTCCGACCTGCTAATGTGAGCGGAATTGTGTAATCCAATGCGATTGATCCATGTATTACCGCGGATCAGAAGCATGCGGAATCCGTAATTCCTATCTGGTCATGTGAGACCGACCTAAGGTAGATCGCTACCTTTTTATCACATGATCGGGGACCACTCAACGAGGCCACCCGTCACTGCTCCAGGCTCTCGGCGACCGTTGGTCGCTGGGAGCAAGGAGATTTTAAATTTCCTGTACTCCTCGACTCCTGCGCATGTGTTTGCTGTTTTGCTGGCGGTCGCATGCGCAGGATCCGGGAAAGTTCACGGAGGAAGATCGCGTCAGGGTGCAAATACGGAGGCCTCTGGTAAAAAGTTTCATCTCCTCTCACCGATCGCATCGGTGAGGGGAGATGAAGTTTCACCTTTATTTTAATTTTACGTGACCGCCATTATCCATTGGATAACGGCAAACACGTGACGAGGAACCGCTCACCGCGGCCCCCCGTGAAATCTCCAGGCTCTCGGCTAAGTTTTGTAGCCAGGAGCAGGGAGATTTTAAATTATCCTGGCAATCCACGGCTTTTGCGCATGCGTCCGCCATTTTGGCGACGGGCGTGTGCGCAGAAGCTGGGGTAAGGTCCGCGGATAAATCCGCGGGCCTTAGGTACATCATTTCATCCTCCCTCACGGATATGATCCGTGGGGGGAGATGAAACGCAAGCTTTTTTAACTTTTTAAAAACTTTTTAAAACTTTTTTAAAACTTTTTTTTTTACTTTTACACTTTTTTTTTCACTTTTTACACTTTTTTTAAACTTTACATGATCACTGTCATCCATTGGATGACAGTGATCATGTCCCCAGTGACATCCCTCTGCTCTTGGCTACACATGGCAGCCAAGAGCAGAGGGATTTTAAATTTCCCGGGGCTGGAGCCCGTCTGTGCACGCGCCCGATGTCAATCAGGCGCGCATGCGCAGATGGGGATTCGGGTCCCGGGACATCGGGGAGGACTTAGGTGAGTATTTTCACCTCCCCTCATGGATCCGATCCATGAGGGGAGGTGAAACTGACTTTTTTTTAAACTTTTTTGCGATCGCCGCTATCCAATGGATAGCAGCGATCGCGGGCCTGGGGACCGCTCACAGTGGTCCCCGGTAACACCTCCTGGTTCCCAGCTACCTTCAGGAGCCAGGAGATTTCAAATTTGCCGGGGGCTGCCGGGCTTCTGCGCATGCGCCTGACGTCATCGCCTGGCGCGCATGCGCAGAAGACCGCCAGCGGGTCCGGGAAGGCCCGATCTCCGGGGGACACCGCCGACAAGCCAGGTAAGAATTTTCAGCTGCTCTGATGGATGCGATCCATCAGAGCAGCTGAATATCTAACTTTTTACTCACTTTTTTTTACTTTTTTGCGATCGGCGCTATTCATTGGATAGCACCGATCGCAATGCCGGGGGGGGGGGGGGGGACTGCCCGCATCCTGGGATGACAGCTCCATGCTGTCGGCTACCTGCGGGCACCGACAGCATGGAGCTGTCACGTCCTCAGGCAAGTGGGCATCAATCCAAAGAGGATGCATAAAACTACATCCTCTAGGATTAAAGCCTGCTTACTGAGGACGTAGTTTCCCGATGGGGCAGTCGTTAAGGGGTTAAACAACACAAGCAACCTCAATTTTCACACAAAAAAGATCTGCTCACATTGAGACAATATTATGTTATAGGGCGGTATTTGGTGAGATAACATAGTTTGATGGATACTGGCACTTTCTGGTTGGCGAAAGAAGTATGAACAATAATATAAGTATCACTCATAACCTCTATTTTCATATTATATGCCACATTTTCTCTGACTTTATACAGCAAATGTAGCGTGGTGTTGCCAATAATTTTTTACATGACTTTCGTAAAGACATCCTTACTATACAGGGTGTATGCTCAAACATATGTTTGTATTGTTTGATGTTTTTTCATGTTACTATCAGATTTTGAACAGTGTTTACAATTTACCATGCTTCTACAAAAGTTTCTATTCCCACATATTGTTAGCTTGTCACAAAATAGTAACATAGTAACATTGTATGCTAGGCTGAAAGAAGACAAATGTCTAACCAGTTCAGCCTGCTGACAACCCCCCACCTCTCCCCTTGTTGATCCAGAGGAATGCAAAAAAAAGATGTTTTAATGCAACTGTAGGTCAGAAACACTATATTTTTGCCTTAGGGAGAGCCCCTAGAAGGTGAGTGAGTGAGTGAGGAGACTTATAAAGCCTCACTTACTTACCTTCTAGGGGCTCTCCCTAAGGAGAAAAGATAGCTTTCCTGACCCACATCACAGGTCTCTTACTTACCAAGCCAGAGACCTAATGCACACTGATGGCAAGCAAACACCCTGAAATAGCTGTCTGTGTATGGATTCTGGCTTGGCTTTTATTTATCAGCCATTGTTACAAGGCTTGATGTATAGAGGTTGCAACACATTACTGAAAAAGATTACAATTTTTTTTTACACACACGCACAAGACCTACACTTGCATAAACATATTCTTCACTAAATCTGTTTCAAAATGTAGTAACTTCTAAAACTGGTGTAATTACTTTGTCCGATCATGTGTCAATCTCTCTAATTATTTCTGAAACATATAATAACTAGAGATGAGCGAACGTACTCGTCCGAGCTTGATGCTCGGGCGAATATTAGGGTGTTCGGGATGTTCGTTATTCGTAACGAACACCACACGATGTTCGGATGTTCGGGTTACTTTAACTTTCTTCCCTGAGAAATCTTTTCTATATGCGCTCAATGGGGCCGGCGGCAGCAGCGCCAACCCCATTGAGAACATATAGAAGACAAATCGTTCTTCTCTGCCACAGCTGTAACAGCTGTGACAGAGAAGAACGATGTTTGCCCATTGAATTCAATGGAACCGGCAATACAGCCGACTCCACTGAATGCAATGGGCTGCCGGCGATCGCGGGATGAATTGTCGGAAAGGGGTTAAATATATAAGCCCTTCCCTGCAATTCATCCAGAAATGTGTAAAAATAAAAAATATATATATACTCACCTGGTGCCCGCAGACGGAGTTCAGCGCGGCAGGCTGCAGTTCTCCTGAACTGCTCTGAACAGCTGTGAGTAGTATTCAGCAGCCGGGGATTTAAAATCCCCGCCTGCTGAATAAGATGCCTCTGAATGGTCACAGCCTGACCAATCAGAGGCCAGCCCTCACTCACACCCATTCATGAATTCTCCTGCCCCTGAGCCAATCAGAGGCAGCCCTCACTCACCCATTCATGAATTCATGAATGGGTGTGAGTGAGGGCTGGCCTCTGATTGGTCAGGCTGTGACCAATCAGAGGCATCTTATTCAGCAGGCGGGGATTTTAAATCCCCGGCTGCTGAATACTACTCACAGCTGTTCAGAGCAGTTCAGGAGAACTGCAGCCTGCCGCGCTGAACTCCGTCTGCGGGCACCAGGTGAGTATATATATATTTTTTATTTTTACACATTTCTGGATGAATTGCAGGGAAGGGCTTATATATTTAACCCCTTTCCGACAATTCATCCCGCGATCGCCGGCAGCCCATTGCATTCAGTGGAGTCGGCTGTATTGACGGCTCCACTGAATTCAATGGGCTAACATCGTCCCTATCCGTTGCTGTGTCGTTCCCATCATTTTCTTGAATTGCCAAGATTTTCACACATGAAAACCTTAGCGAGCATCGGCGAAATACAAAAATGTTCCGGTCGCCCATTGACTTCAATGGGGTTCGTTATTCGAAACGAACACCCGAACATCGCGGGAAGTTCGTTTCGAATAACGTGAACCCGAACATTTTGGTGTTCGCTCATCTTTAATAATAACGCCTCTATAATTTCTTGAAAACTGAACAGTTACTTTTTACATTCATCTAAATGCTTGACCAAAATGTTCTCATTATGCTGTGTTCATAAAGCTTATTTTAAGGGACACTTTATAAGTTTAGCAGCTGCAGATGAAAGACAGAACAAGTTAATATTACATCTCTTAAATAATATTCACTTGAGTCAATTAAACAAAGCAAAATACTGCCCAGCTAGATCAGACATGATACATAACCTCCAATATTAGTTACATCAAATACATTTATATAAATGTGAACAAGTGCTGCAAAAAATTAACGCCAGGTATTCTAGTCAAAATAATACAGCTAGTGCTTTATTAGCATCATGTTTCAAATCTGGAGCTGCTAACTCTAAACTGCTAAAAAATATTCAGCCCTCAAATCATAGTGAATACTATAACTGATTATTATTAGAGATGAGCGAGCACCAAAATGCTCGGGTGCTCGTTACTCGGGACGAACTTTTCGCGATGCTCGAGGGTTCATTTCGAGTAACGAACCCCATTGAAGTCAATGGGCGACCCGAGCATTTTTGTATTTCGCCGATGCTCGCTAAGGTTTCCTTGTGTGAAAATCTGGGCAATTCAAGAAAGTGATGGGAACGACACAGCAACGGATAGGGCTGGCGAGGGGCTACATGTTGGGCTGCATCTCAAGTTCACAGGTCCCACTATTAAGCCACAATAGCGGCAAGAGTGCCCCCCCCTCCCAAAAACTTTTACTTCTGAAAAGCCCTCATTAGCATGGCATACCTTAGCTAAGCACCACACTACCTCCAACAAAGCACAATCACTGCCTGCATGACACTCCACTGCCACTTCTCCTGGGTTACATGCTGCCCAACCGCCCCCCCTCCCCCCCACAGCGCACACCAAAGTGTCCCTGCGCAGCCTTCAGCTGCCGTAATGCCTCACCACCCTCATGTCTATTTAGAAGTGCATCTGCCATGAGGAGGAACCGCAGGCACACACTGCAGAGGTTGGCACGGCTAGGCAGCGACCCTCTTTAAAGATAGCCCACAATGCTGTACAGAAGCAATGAGAAATAGAATCCTGTGCCACCGCCATCAGGAGCTGCACACGTGGGCATAGCAATGGGGAACCTATGTGTCACACACTATTCATTCTGTCAAGGTGTCTCTGCATGCCCCAGTCAGACTGGTAATATGTACCTTAACAGTAACCGCGTTGGTGGTAATGTGGTGGTGACTGCGGACCTAGTAGCGCGGTTTTATTTTGTTGTTTTTCGGAATGTGGCCAGGATTAAGTGGGCCATGGCGGGGGGATGGTGGGGGGTCTCTCTTGTAGTGTCGGTAAAGGTGAAATTCTTGGACTGCCACCAGACGAACCAATGCAAAGGCATTTGCC
The DNA here is from genome assembly GCF_035609145.1 of Eleutherodactylus coqui. Classification (NCBI taxonomy): domain Eukaryota; kingdom Metazoa; phylum Chordata; class Amphibia; order Anura; family Eleutherodactylidae; genus Eleutherodactylus; species Eleutherodactylus coqui. The sequence goes on from NC_089838.1 coordinate 75,638,082, forward strand.
AAGAATGTTTGTTTTCCCTGTTGGAGGAGGAGGGGGATGTTTTTGAGGCACTACGTGTCCTCTACACGTGTCCGTGGTTATATGCACCTTTACAGTAACCGCGTTGGTGGTAATGTGGTGGTGACTGCGGACCTAGTAGCGCGGTTTTATTTTGTTGTTTTTCGGAATGTGGCCAGGATTAAGTGGGCCGTGGCGGGGGGATGGTGGGGGGTCTCTCTTGTAGTGTCGGTAAAGGTGAAATTCTTGGACTGCCACCAGACGAACCAATGCAAAGGCATTTGCCAAGAATGTTTGTTTTCCCTGTTGGAGGAGGAGGGGGATGTTTTTGAGGCACTAGGTGTCCTCTACACGTGTCCGTGGTTATATGCACCTTTACAGTAACCGCGTTGGTGGTAATGTGGTGGTGACTGCGGACCTAGTAGCGCGGTTTTATTTTGTTGGTTTTCGGAATGTGGCCAGGATTAAGTGGGCCGTGGCGGGGGGATGGTGGGGGGTCTCTCTTGTAGTGTCGGTAAAGGTGAAATTCTTGGACTGCCACCAGACGAACCAATGCAAAGGCATTTGCCAAGAATGTTTGTTTTCCCTGTTGGAGGAGGAGGGGGATGTTTTTGAGGCACTACGTGTCCTCTACACGTGTCCATGGTTATATGCACCTTTACAGTAACCGCGTTGGTGGGAAATGGCCTCGCCGCCATCATGTCTTTGGGAAGCCTCTGTTTCCACACCCCAGAGACATACCATTAGCAGCGGTATAGGCAGAGCCCAGAATTCGTAACATTTCAGCCGTAGCATTAGGACAGGCCCCACTAACATATCACTAGCAGCATTATAGTGGGAGCGCAGTCTTCGTTCCATGTCAGCAATAGTAGCACTCAAGACAGGCCCCACTAACATATCACTAGCAGCATTATAGCGGGAGCGCAGTCTTCGTTCCATGTCAGCAATAGTAGCACTCAAGACAGGCCCCACTAACATATCACTAGCAGCATTATAGCGGGAGCGCAGTCTTCGTTCCATGTCAGCAATAGTAGCACTCAAGACAGGCCCCACTAACATATCACTAGCAGCATTATAGCGGGAGCGCAGTCTTCGTTCCATGTCAGCAATAGTAGCACTCAAGACAGGCCCCACTAACGTATCACTAGCAGCATTATAGCGGGAGCGCAGTCTTCGTTCCATGTCAGCAATAGTAGCACTCAAGACAGGCCCCAGTAACAATTCCGAAGCAGCAGTATAGTGGGAGCGCAGTCTTCGTTCCATTTCAGTAGCTGCAGTATAGCCAAGGCCCAAGTTACATTTATGTAGCTAAAGTGTAGGCCAACCCCACACACACTTCTGTACCATGAGTGCAGGTGAAGAACATACAAATTGCTATGATTACACTGTAGGTGAGGGCCCCAAAAAATTGGTGTACCAACAGTACTAATGTACCTCAGTAAAAATTGGCCATGCCCAACCAAGATGGCAGGTGAAACCCATTAATCGCTTTGGTTAATGTGGCTTAAGTGGTAACTAGGCCTGGAGGCAGCCCAGTTTAACGAAAAATTGGTTCAAGTTAAAGTTTCAACGCTTTTAAGAGCATTGAAACATATAAAAATTGTTTCGAAAAATTAGATGAGTGAGCCTTGTGGCCCTAAGAAAAATTGCCCGTTCAGCGTGATTACCTGAGGCTTCAGGAGGAGGAGCAGGAGGAGGAGGAGGAATATTAGACACAGATTGATGAAGCAGAAATGTCCCCGTTTTGGATGGTGAGAGAGAACGTAGCTTCCATCCGCGGGTGCATAATACGTATTGCTTACGTATCGCTGCTGTCCGCTGGTGGAGAAGAGAAGTCTGGGGAAATCCAGGCTTTGTTCATCTTGATGAGTGTTAGCCTGTCGGCACTGTCGGTTGACAGGCGGGTACGCTTATCTGTGATGATTCCCCCAGCCGCACTAAACACCCTCTCCGACAAGACGCTAGCCGCAGGACAAGCAAGCACCTCCAGGGCATACAGCGCTAGTTCAGGCCACGTGTCCAGCTTCGACACCCAGTAGTTGTAGGCGGCAGAGGCGTCACCGAGGATGGTCGTGCGATCGGCTACGTACTCCCTCACCATCCTTTTACAGTGCTCCCGCCGACTCAGCCTTGACTGGGGAGCGGTGACACAGTCTTGCTGGGGAGCCATAAAGCTGGCCAGGCCCTTAAAGACTGTTGCACTGTCTGGGCTGTACATGCTGCTCGATCTATGCACCTCCCCTGCTACCTGGCCCTCGGAACTGCGCCTTCTGCCACTAGCGCTGTCGGATGGGAATTTTACCATCAGCTTGTCCGCCAGGGTCCTGTGGTATAGCAACACTCTCGAACCCCTTTCCTCTTCGGGAATGAGACTGGGAAGGTTCTCCTTATAGCGTGGGTCGAGCAGTGTGTACACCCAGTAATCCGTAGTGGCCAGAATGCGTTGAATGCGAGGGTCACGAGAAAGGCATCCTAACATGAAGTCAGCCATGTGTGCCAGGGTACCTGTACGCAACACATGGCTGTCCGCACTAGGAAGATCACTTTCAGGATCCTCCTCCTCCTCCTCCTCCTCCTCCTCCTCAGGCCATACACGCTGAAATGATGACAGCCCAGCAGCATGTGTACCGTCAGCAGTGGGCCAAGCTGTCTCTTCCCCCTCCTCCTCATCCTCCTCATCCTCCTCCTCCTGAACGCGCTGAGATATAGACAGGAGGGTGCTCTGACTATCCAGCGACATACTGTCTTCCCCCGGCTGTTTCCGAGCGCAAAGCGGCTGCCTTTATGGTTTGCAGGGAACTTCTCAAGATGCATAGCAGAGGAATGGTGACGCTAATGATTGCAGCATCGCCGCTCACCACCTGGGTAGACTGATCAAAGTTTCGAAGGACCTGGCAGATGTCTGCCAACCAGGGCCACTCTTCTGAAAAGAATTGAGGAGGCTGACTCCCACTGCGCCGCCCATGTTGGAGTTGGTATTCCACTATAGCTCTACGCTGCTCATAGAGCCTAGCCAACATGTGGAGCGTAGAGTTCCACCGTGTGGGCACGTCGCACAGCAGTCGGTGCACTGGCAGATTAAAGCGATGTTGCAGGGTGCGCAGGGTGGCAGCGTCCGTGTGGGACTTGCGGAAATGTGCGCAGAGCCGGCGCACCTTTCCGAGCAGGTCTGACAAGCGTGGGTAGCTTTTCAGAAAGCGCTGAACCACCAAATTAAAGACGTGGGCCAGGCATGGCACGTGCGTGAGGCTGCCGAGCTGCCGAGCCGCCACCAGGTTACGGCCGTTGTCACACACGACCATGCCCGGTTGGAGGCTCAGCGGCGCAAGGCAACGGTCCGTCTGCTCTGTCAGACCCTGCAGCAATTCGTGGGCCGTGTGCCTCCTATCTCCTAAGCTGAGTAGTTTCAGCACGGCCTGCTGACGCTTGCCCACCGCTGTGCTGCCACGCCGCGCGACACCGACTGCTGGCGACGTCCTGCTGCTGCTGACACATCTAGATTGCGAGACAGAGGTTGAGGAGGAGGAGGAGGGTGCTTTAGTGGAAGAAGCATACACCGCCGCAGATACCACCACCGAGCTGTGGCCCGCAATTCTGGGGGTGGGTAGGACGTGAGCGGTCCCAGGCTCTGACTCTGTCCCAGCCTCCACTTAATTCACCCAATGTGCCGTCAGGGAGATGTAGTGGCCCTGCCCGCCTGTCCTTGTCCACGTGTCCGTAGTTAAGTGGACCTTGCCACTAACCGCGTTGGTGAGGGCGCGTACAATGTTGCGGGAGACGTGGTCGTGCAGGGCTGGGACGGCACATCGGGAAAAGTAGTGGCGACTGGGAACTGAGTAGCGCGGGGCCGCCATCATAGCTTTGAAGGACTCCGTTTCCACAAGCCTATACGGCAGCATCTCAAGGCTGATAAATTTGGCTATGTGGACGGTTAACGCTTGAGCGTGCGGGTGCGTGGTGGCGTACTTGCGCTTGCGCTCCAACACTTGCGCTAGCGACGGCTGGACTGTGCGGTGCGAGACATTGCTGGATGGGGCCGAGGACAGCGGAGGTGAGGGTGTGGGTGCAGGCCATGAGACGGTTGTGCCTGTGTCCTGAGAGGGAGGTTGGATCTCAGTGGCAGGTTGGGGCACAGGGGGAGAGGCAGCGGTGCAAACCGGAGGCGGTGAACGGCCTTCGTCCCACCTTGTGGGGTGCTTGGCCATCATATGTCTGCACATGCTGGTGGTGGTGAGGCTGTTGGTGGTGGCTCCCCGGCTGATCTTGGCGCGACAAAGGTTGCACACCACTGTTCGTCGGTCGTCAGGCGTCTCTGTGAAAAACTGCCAGACCTTAGAGCACCTTGGCCTCTGCAGGGTGGCATGGCGCGAGGGTGTGCTTTGGGAAACACTTGGTGGATTATTCGGTCTGGCCCTGCCTCTACCCCTGGCCACCGCACTGCCTCTTGCAACCTGCCCTGCTGATGCCCTTGCCTCCCCCTCTGAAGACCTGTCCTGAGTAGGCGTTGCACACCAGGTGGGGTCAGTCACCTCATCGTCCTGCTGCTCTTCCTCCGAATCCTCTGTGCGCTGCTCCCTTGGACTTACTGCCCTTACTACTACCTCACTGCAAGACAACTGTGTCTCATCGTCATCGTCCTCCTCACCCACAGAAAGTTCTTGAGACAGTTGGCGGAAGTCCCCAGCCTCTTCCCCCGGACCCCGGGAACTTTCGAATGGTTGGGCATCAGTGACGATAAACTCCTCTGGTGGGAGAGGAACCACTGCTGCCCAATCTGAGCAGGGGCCCGAGAACAGTTCCTGGGAGTGTTCCCGCTCCTGAGCAGGTGTCATTGTAGTGGAGTGAGGAGGCTGGGAGGAAGGAGGAGCAGCAGACAGAGGATTCGGATTTGCAGCAGTAGACGGCGCAGAACTGTGGCTGGACGATAGGTTGCTCAAAGCACTTTCTGCCATCCAGGACAGGACCTGCTCACACTGCTCATATTCTAATAAAGGTCTCCCGCGTGGACCCATTAATTGGGCGATGAATGTGGGGACGCCAGAAACGTGCCTCTCTCCTAATCGCGCAGCAGTCGGCTGCGACACACCTGGATCAGGAGCTCAGCCTGTGCCCACACCCTCACTTGGGCCTACGCGTCCTCGGCCACGTCCACGTCCACGTCCTCTAGGCTTACCCCTACCCCTCAGCATGGTGTATTACCAGTGATTTGATTACCCAGGCAGGAAATAAATTGGCGCAAGCCTACAGGCCAAATATAATTTCTTTTCCTTTTTAGCAAAGGGAAGAGACACTGCGTATATTCAATGAACAAGAAGTTTAATATCTGTGGTGTGGCCCTCAAAAAGTGTCACACAACTATAGTGTAGCAGAGTTATTAACTCTAGCAGAGCAGGTATTTGCCAGTCAGGAAAGACAATGGCGCAAGCCTGCAGTAAACCGTAGCTGGTTGTGTCTGATTTTTGTACGTTGTCCACGCAGCACACACGTACACGGAGACCTTAGGACTGACACAGGCAGGCCAAATATAATTTCTTTTCCTTTTTTGCAAAGGGAAGCACCCACTGCGTATATTCAATGAACAAGAAGTTTAATATCTGTGGTGTGGCCCTCAAAAAGTGTCACACAACTATAGTGTAGCAGAGTTATTAACTCTAGCAGAGCAGGTATTTGCCAGTCAGGAAAGACAATGGTGCAAGGCTGCACTCAACCGTAGCTGGTTGCGTCTGATTTTTGTACGTTGTCCACGCAGCACACACGTACACGGAGACCTTAGGACTGACACAGGCTGGCCAAATATAATTTTTTGTCCTTTTTAGCAAAGGGAAGGACCCACTGCGTATATTCAATGAACAATAACTTTTAGAACTGTAGTGTGGCCCTGAAAAAGTGACACACAACTTTAGTGTAGCAGAGTTATTAACTCTAGCAGAGCAGGTATTTGCCAGTCAGGAAAGACAATGGCGCAAGCCTGCAGTAAACCGTAGCTGGTTGCGTCTGATTTTTGTACGTTGTCCACGCAGCACACACGTACACGGAGACCTTAGGACTGACACAGGCAGGCCAAATATAATTTCTTTTCCTTTTTTGCAAAGGGAAGCACCCACTGCGTATATTCAATGAACAAGAAGTTTAATATCTGTGGTGTGGCCCTCAAAAAGTGTCACACAACTATAGTGTAGCAGAGTTATTAACTCTAGCAGAGCAGGTATTTGCCAGTCAGGAAAGACAATGGCGCAAGGCTGCACTCAACCGTAGCTGGTTGCGTCTGATTTTTGTACGTTGTCCACGCAGCACACACGTACACGGAGACCTTAGGACTGACACAGGCTGGCCAAATATAATTTTTTGTCCTTTTTAGCAAAGGGAAGTACCCACTGCGTATATTCAATGAACAATAACTGTGTTGTGGCCCTGCCTACACAATTCTGTCCCTGTAGTATCAATGGAGGGTGCAATGCTCTGCACAGACGATTTTTAGAAAAAAAAAAAATGCAACACTGCTAACAGCAGCCAGCACAGTACTGCACTCGGTTAAATTTGGCCCTAGAAAGGACCGTTGAGGTTCTTGAAGGCTACACTCACTCCTAACACTCTCCCTGCCTATACACCACTTCTGTCCCTAATGCCGGGTGCAATGCTCTGCACTGCCGATTTTGAGAAAACAAAAAAAAGAAACACTGCTAGCAGCAGCCTGCACACAGGTAGATGTGGCCCTGAGAAGGACCGTTGGGGTTCTTGAAGCCTACACTGACTCCTAACGCTCTCCCTACAGCAGCACCAGCACGATAGTACTTTCCCTCAGCTAACTCACAAGGCATGTGTGGCGAGCCGCAGGAGGGGCCGACTTTTATACTCGGGTGACATCTGATCGCCCCAGCCACTCACAGCAGGGGGGTGGTATAGGGCTTGAACGTCACAGGGGGAAGTTGTAATGCCTTCCCTGTTTTTCAATTGGCCAGAAAAGCGCGCTAACGTCTCAGAGAGGAAACTGAAAGTAACCGGAACACCGCGTGGTACTCGTTACGAGTAACGAGCATCCCGAACACCCTAATATTCGCACGAATATCAAGCTCGGACGAGTACGTTCGCTCATCTCTAATTATTATGCTTCACTTTATAGTCTTGGAGATGACGCATCTAGTCGCCAACCCACTACTGTGAAGATATCTAACTTTTTAAATTCCGTTTTTCTCCATGTGAACACAGCAGTTAGAAACATTATCTGCATCTATTTCTCTAGCACAAATCAATAGTGTTATCAAGTCACTTTATCACATAAAACTCCTTGCCCTGATGGTTTAACAAACAATTATTTTAAAATTTTTAGTTTGCCTTATCCTCTCATATTCTTTCTCTTTTCAACGATATACAAACAATGGGTAGAATTCCCCAAGAGATGTTACATGCCACAGTTATTACTCTCTATCAACTGGGGAAAAATCCCAGATAGACCTGGAAACTTTCACTCTATATCATTACCTAATATGAACTTAAAAATAATGAATATTCAAAGATCTTAAATATGAAGCACCAAGGTTGGCAAAATATTAGAAGATGCTAATAATTACAAAAATTCTTTATATGTTTAGGAGTCTCACCCAAAAAATTTTAATAAGCATGTTTGGAAAGAGCAATGCCCACATGAAGTAGCGCACACTTTATATCTTCCCATCCATAAAGTCGAATTAGGCTTATAAGTTTCTTATTACTACTATGCAACCTTAATTGATCAAGCCTACATTGAAAAGCCAATGCTGTCACAAAGTATTGGGGGGATATGGAAAAATTGTTTCCAAGCAATGTTTTATTACGGCTAATGACTGTAGGAATTTCTGCACCTAAATCTCCTTATATTGCTATTAAAGATGGTATCACAGCATGGAAGTGCCAAATAAAATCCAAATCTATTATCCCCTTTACAGGTGATACCCTTTATTATTTCAGATTTCTCAATTAGTAACTATATCACTGCAGGGATAAATTCCATTTCAGATACATGGGAAGGTAATCACCGAATGTCCTTTAATGACACTTCTGCTAAATTTCACATTCCTAAAAAAAAGATTTGTATAAATTCCTCAGAATACCCATTTAATTACTCAGACTCCTAATTTTTGTTCTCTTCCTAGAACTACGTCTGAATTAGTGTTTAAATAAAGTTGCCAAAAGCATCTCAAGACTTTATACAGTTATTTTGGATAGGTCTGTGGGGTAGAGGCCCCTGCTTATTTCATTGGAAAAGAGATCTAGGTCTGTGATCCATGAAGTATTATGGCAGAAATAGTAGAGTAGTAAGCCATTGCTTTCTCCACCCATCTGCATTTATCCAGGCTTGGGACTGGCATGTAGCTATGGGTAGCTACACAGCTGGGTTAATAAAGCATATAGAGAAGGGTTATCCTCATTGGATAACAGTTATAATAACACTATAGAGTAAATAATAGATTGCACTGAAAGTGAATATGATCCAGCATCCTAGTTCCACATTTGTTCACTCTTAACTTTTCTTGAATTGAACTGGTTAAACAACTTGTCATAGTGCCCATTCAATTTAATTTGGCACCATCCAGTTACAGAAATGTACATTAAATGCATACATTTTTTTACATGTGAGTTTATGCTCAACATAAAACAGAGCTGTGTTTTTCCTGCAGAAATCAGCTCAGTTTGTGAGTACAGTAGTCTGTGAACAGCCGATTGGTAGGGTACCCGGGCAATAGGCCTCCACTGATCTACTATTAATGAATTATCCTGAAGATAGGCCATCAATAATTTTTAATAACCTTTTAAGAATGGACATATTTGTAGAACTTTCCATACACTTTGTACTATTAAGTGCATTATAAACCCTATTAAAATTTAGGTTAGTCATATATCAGCTATTGTAATTTTGCTGATTTGCAGCAATTAGATCTGTTAGATCTACTTTTTCTGTCAGAAAGTGTTTCATTATTAAGCATTATCAAACACATATTTTGAAAAGAGACTTAATAAGATATTGCTATCATTTCACTAATACAAATTAGCATGAGAAAATTAGTATCCCTGTAGGGAACTAACTCATTATGGTAAATCATAGTCATTGAGAAAGCTAGTTCCATTGGGGAACTCATTATTGGTAAACTCATAGTAATAGAATGTGTTTGAGCTCATACTTACAATGCTTAAATTTTAGCTATTTATAAATGATCAGGTAGTAAAACAAATGTGTCAAACAATTCAATTTCTTTATTTTATCCAGTTTTTATTAAAATATTTAGAGCATAGCAGGTTATTAGACAACATACTGAATCATATAAATAAAAGGTGAAGCAAACAGAACAAACAATGCTCAAAAAACAGATCTAGATCAAATCTTGTTGTCCATACCTAGGAGTAGGACAAAAGAGAAAGCAAGCAGTACGCAAGATGATATAATTAAACAACAACTGATACTAATGGCATACAACCAAGATAAAGGGTGCAAACTAGTATAAAAATAACCGTAGCACAATAAACTATATATTACCTGGTAATAATAGAAAAATATTATTAGTCGCATAATATTAATAGGGAGACAATTCTCTCTGAACCTACTAGTGGGTAATTTAAGGCTGCCCAGATGGGCAATAACAATAGTAGCTGAGAACACACTTTAGAGCTTCAGCTCTATATCCTAATTGAACATAAAGCCATAAAAATAATTTAAAAAGATAAAATTGAACGTTGACAATTTCAGTGATCTCAAGTTCAGCCTTTGAAAAGGAACCAGAACCTTAATCCAACAAGTTGGAATCTAGACTTGGACATCTTCTTAGCAGAGAGTCCTGTGCGGTGAGCCAGAGGTAGCTCGAGTGGGTGGTGTCAGTTTACACTTTGTCACAGTGGCAGCTACTCTAACAGATATGGCAACTCGGGCAGCAGGTGGTTGGAAAGAGTCTCTGCGTAGTTTAGGTACCGACTGCTGATATTTGTATGTGACACCAATGCCTTTAAATGAGAAAAACCTTACTTATGATAATGAAATAGTGAGATCAGTCCAATTGGATGCCAGTAAACTGAAGTCATGCAGTTTACTATTTAATGTCAGGTCATAGTGACAGTTCACTCATGTGGATTGGGAGCAATGATAACAGTTACATTTGTATCCACATTGACAGTGTCAGATTTCTTACTTTTCTTAGGATGAAGGTTATTTGGATACAATATTTTCCTTTTACTTTGTCCAGAGTTGTCAGTGACAGGCTGGAAGGGATTGTGCAGGATACATTTGATTCCACTGTTAGTTAACTGCGCAAGGGGAGGTAATACTCACTATTATGATGACTAGAGATGAGCGAGCATACTCGGCCGAGCTTGATACTCGTTCGAGTATTAGGGTGTTCGAGATGCTCGTTACTCGAGACGAGTACCACGCGATGTTCGAGTTACTTTCATTTTCTTCCCTGAGAAATTTGCGCGCTTTTCGGGCCAATAGAAAGACAGGGAAGGCATTACAACTTCCCCCTGCGATGTTCAAGCCCTATACCACCCCCCTGCAGTGAGTGGCTGGCGAGATTAGGTGTCACCCGAGTATTAAAATCTGCCCTCCCGCGGCTCGCCACAGATGCCTTCTGACATAAATCAGGGAAAGTGCTGCTGCTGGTGCTGCTGCTATAGGGAGAGCGTTAGGAGTTATTTTAGGCTTCAAGAACCCCAACGGTCCTTCTTAGGCCATAGAAATCGCAAATCGCACCTATGTGCGATCTGCGATTCCTGTTCTCTTCTCTATATGCGCTCAATGGGGCCGGCGGCAGCAGCGCCGACCCCATTGAGAACATATAGAAGACAAATCATTCTTCTCTGCCACAGCTGTAACAGCTGTGGCAGAGAAGAACGATGTTTGCCCATTGAATTCAATGGAGCCGGCAATACAGCAGGTTCCACTGAAAGCAATGGGCTGCCGGCGATCGCGGGATGAATTGTCGGGAAGGGCTTAAATATATAAGCCCTTCCCTGCAATTCATCCAGAAATGTGTTACAATAAAAATATATACCGTATATACCGGCGTATAAGGCGACGGGGCGTATAAGACGACCCCCCAACTGTCACCTTATACGCCGGGAATAAAGTGGAGCAAAGAATAAAATTCATTACTCACATCCCCCGGCGGTCTGCGGCGCTGCTGCAGGATGTCGCTCCCTCCTGGTCCCCGGCAGAGCATTGCTTTCTGGACACAGGGCTTGAAATCCCCGCCTCCAGAAAACACACGTGCCTTCAGCCAATCACAGCCAATGACAATGATGTCATTGAATGGCTCAAAGGTTATGATTCATAAGTCCTGTAAAGTCCACCTCAATAAGAACAACCTAAAAAGGAAAGCATGAATACGTTAACTGTGTAGTCCAGTCTGTGAGGTGTCCACCTTACCAAGTGGCAGGAGAGACTGTCTCTTATTACTGTGGCCTTTATCAATAAGCAGGAAACAAACCAACATGTCACCAAGTAGTCTCTTGGGGCCAAATCTTGAACATTGCCATTTCTCTGGATAGTCTCTCAGGGCACATTTCTTAATATTTGTAATCCAGAGGGTGAAAGTGAATAAAAACATGTCAACCATAAAACACCGGCGAAAAAATAAAAACAAAAACCCATTTCCCAAGCAAACATATAAAGAAGTGCATAATTAATCCTGATAGCGAATTGGAAGATGGCCAACTACAGGATCGCTGGACGTCTTCTCTGAAGACGAAATGGGTGGTTATCAAGAACTTGTAATAGGTTCTGTCTCAAAATCTGCTATAGCATTTGGGCTACTGGAGATTGCAAGTTCATCAATGGATGCTGATACCAGGCCCATAGGTTATTGAAATCAAAGGGTGATGGGCACGCAGAGTCCTGTACCTTTGTTGGTTCAGCCTTGGACTCAGTCTGTTTTCCCTGTATCAGAGTCTGTTAATTCTGGTGATAACATGGAGGACATGCATATCTTAACCCCTTCATGACGCGGCCCTTCTTTTTTCTCCATTTTCGTTTTTTCCTCCCCCCCCTTAAAAAAAATCATAACTCCTTTATTTATCCATCAATGTCACTGTGTGAAGGCTTGTTTTTTGCGGGACAAGTTGTATTTTTCAATGGTGCTATTTGATGTACCATATAATGTACTCAAAAACGTTAAAAAAAATTCTAAGTGAAGTAAAATGAAAAAAAAAACAACGACATTCTGCCATCTTTCAGTGCGTTTTGTTTCTACGGCGCACAAACTGCAACAAAAACAACATAATAACTATTCTATGGGTTAGTACAATTGCCAAGATACCAAACTTGTATAGTTTTTTTTTACTATGCTTCTCTTTTTTTTCAAAGACATTTAATTTTTTTTAAATTTTCTGCTGTTATTTTCTGCGTGCAGTAACTTTTTTATTTTCCCGTCAACAAGGGTCAGCAATTGCTCATTTTTTGTGGGATGTCCTGTAGTTTCCGTTAGTACTAATTTGAAATACGTACAGCTTTTTGATCGCTTTTTATTGCGTTTTTTCTGGGAGACAGGGTGACTGAAAAAGTGCATTTTTATTTTATGTATTTTTATTTTATTATTCAGACTTTTTAATTCTAGATATGGCAAAAGGGGGGTGATTTAATCTTTTATTACTTTTTTTTTTTTACAATTAAAAAAACTTTATTGGTCTTTTTTTACTTTACTTTTAAGTCCCCATGGGGGACTACAATATGCGATACTTTGATCGCTCCTGCAGTATGACGTAATGCTGCAGCATTATGTCATACTGCATTCTGACAGGCAGCCTATCAAGCCACCCCACGGGGATGGCTTGATAGGCAGTCTCTCAAGGCAGCTCTGGGGCCTTTCAGTAGGCCCCTGGCAGCCATGACACCTGCACGGCTCCCCCGACCTGACCACGGTGGCATTTAAAGGGTTAATAGCCGCGATCGCGGCCATTGCCCGCAGGTGTCAGCATGCCCGTGACCTCTCTGCATACATACCCTGACACTACAGGACGTAAATGTTCGTCCTGGAGCGGGAAAGGGTTAAATCGATTATGGTGCATGATCTCAGATTTTCCGTTAGGCCGAGTGATGTAATATAATCCTTTCTCTACAGAGAGTATATAGAGGATGTTGAATGGTTCTAGCTCCCTAAGTTTACCTGTGCATCGTTCTTTAACAATCACAGAAAAATGGCCGTTACTTACTGACTGAGGAGTGCATATAGATGCCTCCTCCTCTCACCATGCAGGTAGCTGACTACCAAATGGAGGAGCCAATAACACCTGTGAGGACACTGATAAGACAACTACTCACACTGCCTCTTGATAATGAGGGGGGTGGATGCTTGGTGTAAACTCCCACACATAGTGGATACAGGGTGTCAGACCATTCTGATATATGCAGTTCACCACGCAGACCAGCAACCTATTAATGACGCCATGATAATTCGGCGGGTTGCCCTGCATATCCATCAGTGAACCACATTGGTACTGCCACCCTGGGCTCCCCCTGGAGTCTTAATGCCACACTGCATGTGAATGATAGATAATAAATGCAAGGCATTGGTTGGATGTTGGCCAAGATACATGAGCCCACTAACCACTTCACGGTTCCTTGCGTTGTAGTGGGTCCCTACACTAATATAAATGCATCACAGAAGGGGAAATCAAGAATTAAAACCAATCACTGAAAAATGGCCGTTACTTACTGACTGAGGAGTGCATATAGATGCATCCTCCTCTCACCATGCAGGTAGCTGACTACCAAATGGAGGAGCCAATAACACCTGTGAGGGCACCGATAAAACACCCACTCACACTGCCTCCTGATAATGAGGGGGGTGGATTCTTAGTGTACACTCTCACACATAGTGGATACAGGGTGCCAGGCCATTCTGATATATGTAGTTCACCATGCAGACCAGCAACCTATTAATGACGCCATGATAATTCAGCGGGTTGCCCTGCATATCCATCAGTGAATCACATTGGTACTGCTACCCTGGGCTCCCCCTGGAGTCTTAATGCCACACTGCATGTGAATGATAGATAATAAATGCAAGGCATTGGTTGGATGTTAGCCAAGATACATGAGCCCACTAACCACTTCATGATTCCTTGCATTGTAGTGGGTCCCTACACTAATATAAATGCATCACAGAAGGGGAAATCAAGAATTAAAAACAATCACAGAAAAATGGCCGTTACTTACTGACTGAGGAGTGCATATAGATGCATCCTCCTCTCACCATGCAGGTAGCTGACTACCAAATGTCGGAGCCAATAACACCCGTGCAAGACACCAATAAGACAACCACTCACACTGCCTCTTGATAATCAGGGGGGTGGATGCTTGGTGTACACTCTCACACATAGTGGATACAGGGTGCCAGACCACTCTGATATATATAGTTCACCATGCAGACCAGCAACCTATTAATGACGCCATGATAATTCGGCGGGTTGCCCTGCATATCCATCAGTGAACCACATTGGTACTGCCACCCTAGGCTCCCCCTGGAGTCTTAATGCCACACTGCATGTGAATGATAGATAATAAATGCAAGGCATTGGTTGGATGTTGGCCAAGACACATGAGCCCACTAACCACTTCACGATTCCTTGCGCTGTAGTGGGTCCCTACACTAATATAAAGGCATCATAGAAGGGGAAATCAAGAATTAAAACCAATCACTGAAAAATGGCCGTTACTTACTGACTGAGGAGTGCATATAGATGCATCCTCCTCTCACCATGCAGGTAGCTGACTACCAAATGGAGGAGCCAATAACACCTGTGAGGGCACCGATAAAACACCCACTCACACTGCCTCCTGATAATGAGGGGGGTGGATGCTTGGTGTACACGCCCACACATAGTGGATACAGGGTGCCAGACCCTTCTGATATATGTAGTTCACCATGCAGACCAGCAACCTATTAATGACGCCATGATAATTCGGCGGGTTGCCCTGCATATCCATCAGTGAACCACATTGGTACTGCCACCCTGGGCTCCCCCTGGAGTCTTAATGCCACACTGCATGTGAATGACAGATAATAAATGCAAGGCATTGGTTGGATGTTGGCCAAGATACATGAGCCCACTAACCACTTCATGATTCCTTGCGTTGTAGTGGGTCCCTACACTAATATAAATGCATCACAGAAGAGGAAATCAAGAATTAAAAACAATCACAGAAAAATGGCCGTTACTTACTGACTGAGGAGTGCATATAGATGCATCCTCCTCTCACCATGCAGGTAGCAAGGTAATTTTAAGTGTGGATATGCTGTCGGTTGTGAGTTGAAGATTGGGAACAGAAGAGGGCAGACACAAAGACAAGAGCAGGAGAGTGCGGTGAGACAACGAGAGTGTCATCAGAAGAGATAGAGGGAGGGAGAATGGAGATTAGTGAAGTTTATCCTCCATCCTAAGTAAGGAAATTGGAGCCAGTCAGAAAGATAGGTCATCATAATAGTGAGTATTACCTCGCCTTGTGCAGTTAACTAACAGTGGAATAAAATGTATCCTTCACAATCCCTTCCAGCCTGTCGCTGACAACTCTGGACAGAGTAAAAGGAAAATATTGTATCCAAATAACCTTCACCCTGAGAGAAGTAAGAAATCTGACACTGTCAATGTGGATACAAATGTAACTGTTATCATTGCTCTCAATCCACATGAGTGAACTGTCACTATGACCTGACATTAAATAGTAAACTGTATCCCTTCAGTTTACTGCCATCCAATTGCACTGGTCTCGTTATTTCAGTACCATAATTAAGGTTTTTCTCATTTAAAGGCATTGGTGTCACATACAAATATCAGCAGTCGGTACCTAAACTATGCAGAGACTCTATCCAACCACCTGCTGCCCAAGTTGCTATATCTGTTAGAGTAGCTGCCACTGTGACAAAGTGTAAACTGACACCACCCACTCGAGCTACCTCTGGCTCACTGCACAGGCCTCTCTGCTAAGAAGTTGTCCAAGTCACACACTGCCTCTTGATAATGAGGGGGGTGGATGCTTGGTGTAAACTCCCACACATAGTGGATACAGGGTGCCAGACCTTTCTGATATATGTACACACTCTTGGCACCGCTTTTCTGTCAACCCTTATACCTATCCAATAGAACCAACGGCGGATAGTGGCTTCAGTCTTATGTATCCCAAAATGTCCAGACTGATCATAAGCAGGCAGAACCTGACTAGTATCCTGACGGGGAATTAGTATCTGATGCACACGATGACAGGAGGTAGTATCTGTGGAGTTTCTTAGCATGAGACTCTTTTGTAGGAACAGCCTTTTTCTCTGTCTCCAGAGATGTTGGAGCTCTGGGTCTGGGGTTTTTTGGGACAATACCTTTTGGGATTGTTCCCAACAACAAATATTCTTCGTCACCAAGAGTTCCACTGTCTTGCTGTAGAAGGAGCCATTTTGGATGGTCATTTTGAAAGTTTGGGCATTTGCTGGATGATTCCATGGCAGATGAGTAGCATTGTTAAGCTGGCCGAATTCTGAAATCAGGCATTTCTACCTTCTCCCATTGATCTTCTGGTAAGTGGTCAATAGCATCAACGTTGGCATTAGCCTTACCAGCCCGGTATTTCACACTAAAACCGAAATTGGCTAACCTGGAGAGCCATCTCTGTTTCAATGCTTCTAGCTTTGCGGAATTTAAATGTGCAACAGAATTGCTGTCAGTATAGGCCACAAATTTTGAGGCTGCTAAATAGTCTTTGAATTTCTCCGTGACAGCCCACATGAGCGCCAGCAGTTCCAATTTAAAGGAGCTATAATTTAGATCATTTTGCTCAGAGCCTTTCAGGGAATGGCTGGCATAAGCAATCATTCTCTCTTTCTCTACTTGCACCTGACTCAGGACTACATCCAATTCCACCCCCCCCCCCTTAATAATTTTTACTTCGGACAAACCCTCATTAGCAAGGCTCACCTTAGCTAAGCACCACACTACCTCGAACCAAGCACAATCACTGCCTGCGGGACACACCGCTGCCTCTTCTCCTGGGTTACATGCTGCCCAACCCACCCCGCATGACCCTGCGTCCGCAGCGCACAGAAAAGTGCCCCTGCGCAGCCCTCAGCTGCCCTCATGCCACACGCTGGCCTCATAGCCACACCACCCTCATGTCTATTTATAAGTGCGTCTGCCATGAGGAGGAACCGGAGTCACACACTGCAGAGGGTTGGCAGGGCCAGGCAGCGACCCACTTTAAAAGTGTGGGTGATAGCCCACAATGTTGTTGAGAATTGATAATAGATTGACGTTCCATCCTCATTCCAATGCTTTGCCACCTCCGTCAGGAGCTGCAAACGTGGAGATAAAGGGGAGTCCGCTGCCAGCCCAGCACTTCTACACATCTCCACAATGCAGCAATACTCAGTGTGGGAAGTATGTGAGCGGGCCCTGGGTCAGCCTCTGTCCCAGCAAACACCTTGTGTGGCCCAAGGGGCTGCGAGTGACATAGCAATGAGGACTCCATGTGTCCACACACTACTCATTCTGTTTGGGTGTCGGATACCTCATCGACAACGCAAGGGGTAAACCATCTGCACTCTGCACTCTACCCAAGTGTGTCAGTGTTTTGGGGACAGACAGGTACAACTCCGCTATGGCAAGTCTGTGTGCACCCACAGCATGGGTGGCTAGCAGGTGCACACTGACAGTACAGAAAGAAATCCCATTGCAGTTCCCCGGATAGCTGAGGTTACGTGAGAGGAAATACATGTTGGCTGCGGCCCACATGCCATGCCCTAGACATTCTGTTTTTTTTTAAAGTGCCAGGCAGGTACAACTGCGTTATGGCAAGTCTGTGTGCAACCACAGCATGGGTAGCTAGCAGGTAAACACAGACGGTACAGAAAAAAATCTCATTACAGTGCACCGGATAGCTGAGGTTACGTGAGAGGGAATACATGTTGGCTGCGGCACACATGCCATGCCCTAGTCAACAGAGGATTCCATGCAGGAAAAAGTGTAATCCACGCTTGCTTGCAGAATAAAATATATAATCTTCCTTTATTTAGACATATTTAAAATTGCCAGGTATACACATCTCTAAACCATTATTTTATTTGCAAAAGTATAGGTAGACCCCAGTAACATTTCTGTTGTAACATTATAGACTGAGCCGAGTAACATTTCTCTTGTAACAGTATAGACAGAGCCGAGTAACATTTCTGTAGTAACAGTATAGGCAGACCCCAGTAATGTTTCTGTAGCAGCAGTATAGGCAGACCCCTGTAACATTTATGTAGCAGCAGTATAGGCAGACCCCAGTAGCATTTCAGTAGCAGCAGTACAGGCAGAGCCCAGTATTTGTAACATTTCAGTAGTAACAGTATAGACAGACCCCATTAACATTTCATTAGCAGAAACATAGGTAGACCCCAGTAACATTTCTGTTGTAACAGTATAGACAGAGCCGAGTAACATTTCTGTTGTAATAGTATAGACAGACCCCTGTAACATTTATGTAGCAGCAGTATATCCAGACCCCTGTAACATTTCAGTAGCAGCAGTACAGGCAGAGCCCAGTATTTGTAACATTTCAGTAATAACAGTATAGATAGACCCCAGTAACATTTTATTAGCAGAAGTATAGGTGGACCTCAATAACATTTCTGTTGTAACAGTATAGACAGAGCCGAGTAATATTTCTGTTGTAACAGTATAGACAGAGCTGAGTAACATTTCTGTAGCAAAGGTATAGGCAGCCCCTAGTAACGTTTCTGTAGCAGCAGTATTGGCAGACCCCTGTAACATTTCAGTAGCAGCAGTATATGCAGACCCCTGTAACATTTCAGTAGCAGCAGTATAGGCAGAGCTCAGTATTTGTAACATTTCAGTAATAACAGTATAGACAGTCCCCAGTAACATTTCATTAGCAGAAGTATTGGTGGACCCCAGTAACATTTCTGTTGTAACAGTATAGACAGAGCCGAGTAACATTTCTGTAGTAACAGAATAGGCAGACCCCCAGTAACGTTTCTGTAGCAGCAGTATAGGCAGACCCCTGTAACATTTCTGTAGCAGCAGTATAAGCAGACCACTAAAAAGTTTATGTAGCAGAAGCATAGGCAGACCCCTGTAACATTTTTGTAGCAGAAGTATACACAGACCCCTTGTAACATTTACATGGCAGAAGTAAAGGCAGACCCCCGTAACATTTCAGTGGCAGCAGTATAGGCAGACTCCTGTAACATTACAGTGGCAGCAGTATAGGCAGACCCCAGTAACATTATTGTAGCAGAAGTATAGGCAGACTTCTGTAACATTTCAGTGGCAGAAGTATAGGCAGACCCCAGTAACAGTTATGCAGCAGCAGTATAGGCAGAGCCCAGTATCATTTCTGTAGCAGCAGTATAGGCAGACCCCACCACCATTTCTGTTGTTGAAGTATAGGCAGACCCCAGTAACATTTTTGTAGCAGAAGCATACGCAGACCCCTGTATCATTTCAGTAGTAAGACTATTGACAGATCCCAGTAACATTTCTGTAGCAGAAGTATAGGCAGACCCCTGTAACATGTAAGTGGCAGCAGTATAGGAAGACCCCTGTAACTTTCTCGTAGCTGAAGTATAGGCAGGCAGGCAGAGCCCAGTAAAATTTCTGTAGTAATAGTATAGGCCAACCTCTGAAACATTGGGATACCAGGAGCGTAGGTGAAGGCCGGAAAAATTAGTTAGATAAGAGTGTAGGCGTGGGCCCGAAAAATTAGTGTACTAAGAGTACAAGTGTACCTCTGAAAAATTTATCAACCGAGAGGGCAGGTGAAACCCATAAACATTTTTTTAAAGATACAGCTCACTGTTGCTTAATTTGTAACAGAGCCTGGAGGCAGCCCTGTTGAAAAAATTGGTTCATGTAACAGTCTCAAAATTGTAAAAACATTGGTAGATGTAGATGAGTCTTTTGGGCCGCAGAAAAATTGGCCGGTTAGCGCAATGACATGTTGTTTCTGGAGGAGGAGTAGCAGGAGGAGTACTAATGTCAGAGACAGATTGACAAAGATAAATGCCCCGTTTTCTTGGTGATACAGAAGAGTGCTTTTATCTGCGGTTGCAGTGAAAAGAATCTTTAGGTTCCACTGCTCTCCGCTCGTGGAGAAGAGAAGTCTGGGGAAATTGAGGCTTGGTTCATCTTTATGAGTGTAAGCATGTCGGCACTGGCAGTTGACAGGCGGGTACGCTTGTCCGTGATGATTCCCCCAGCTGCACTAAACACCCTCTCTGACAAGACACTAGCGGCAGGGCAAGCAAGCACCTCCAGGGCATACAGCGCAAGTTCGTGCCACGTGTCCAACTTTGTCACCCAATAGTTGCATGGAGCTGAGGCATCACGGAGGACGGTGGTACGATCGGCTACGTACTCCCTCACCATCTTTTTACAGTGCTCCCTCTGACTCACCCTTGACTGGGAAGTGGTGAGGCAGTCTTGCTGGGGAGCCATAAAGCTGGCAAAGGCCTTGGAGAGTGTTCCCCTGCCTGCGCTGAACATGCTGCCTGATCTCTGCACCTTCCCTGCTACTTGGCCCTCGGAACTGTGCCTTCTGCCGCTAGCGCTGTCAGATGGGAAGTTTAGCATCACTTTGTCCACCAGGGTCCTGTGGAATTGCATCACTCTCGAACCCCTTTCCTCTTTGGGAATGAGAGTGGAAAGGTTCTCCTCATACCGGGGGTCGAGAAGGGTGTACACCCAGTAATCCGTGTTGGCCAGAATGCGTCTAACGCAAGGGTCACGAGAAAGGCAGCCCAACATGAAGTCAGCCATGTGTGCCAGGGTGCCAGTACGCAGGACATGGCTGTCCTCACTAGGAAGATCACTTTCAGGATCCTCCTCCTCCCCCTCCTCGTCCACAGGCCATACAACAGAAGGGAGGCAAGCAGCATGGGTACCCTCTGTAGTGGGCCCAGCTGTCTCTAGCTACTCCTCCTCCTGCTCCTCCTCCTCCTCCTCCTCCTCCAAAACGCGCTGAGATATAGACATGAGGGTGCTCTACCTATCAAGTGACATACTCTCTTTCCCCGTCTCCTGTTATGACCGCAAAGCGTCAGTCTTTATGCTTTGCAGCGAACTTCTCAGCAGGCATAGCAGAGGAATGGTGACGCTAATTATTGCAGCATCGCCGCTCACCATCTGGGTAGACTCCTCAAAGTTTCCGAGGACGTGGCAGATGTCTGCCATCCAGGCCCACTCCTTGGTAAAGAATTGGGGAGGCTGACTCCCACTACGCCGCCCATGTTGGAGTTGGTATTCCACTATTGCCCTACGCTGCTCATAGAGCCTGGCCAACATATGGAGCATAGAATTCTACCATGTGGGCACGTCGCACAACAGCTGCTCTGGCAGATTAATCTGATGTTGCAGGGTCTGCAGGGTGGCAGCGTCCGTCGTGGACTAGCGGAAATGTGCGCAGACGCGGCCCACCTTGCCGAGCAGGTCTGACAAGTGCGGGTAGTTTTTTAGAAACCGCTGAACCACCAGAATGAAGATGTTGGCCAGGCATGCCACGTATGTGAGGCTGCCGAGCTGCAGAGCCGCCACCAGGTTACGGCCGTTGTCACACACGACCATGCCCGGTTGGAGGCTCAGCTGTGAAAGCCAGATGTCGGTCTGCTCAGTCAGACCCTGCAAAAGCTCGGGGGCCATGTGCCTCTTGTCACCTAGACAGAGTAGTTTCAGCACGGCCTGCTGATGCTTGCCCACCGCTGTGCTGCCGCGCCACACCAACTGCTGTTGACGTGCTGCTCACATTTCTTAATTGAGAGGTAGAGGTTGCGTAGGAGGAGGAGGGGGAGGGTTTGAGGAGGTAGCATAGACCACTGCTGAAACCAGAACCGAGGTAGGACCCGCAATTCTGGGTGTTGGTAGGACGTGTGGGGTCCCAGGCTCTGACTCGGTCCCAGTCTCCACCAAATTCACCCAATGTGCCGTCAGGGAGATATAGTGGCCCTGCCCACCAGTACTTGTCCACGTGTCCATGGTTAAGTGGACCTTCCCATTAACCACGTTGGTGAGGACACGATTGTAGTTGCGGGAGACGTGCTGGTGTAGGGCTGGGACTGCACACCGGAAAAATAGTGGCGACTGGGGATTGAGTAGCGCCATCATGTTTTTGAAAGCTTCCGTTTCCAAAAGCCTGTACGGCAGCATCTCCAGGCTGATCAATTTGGCAATGTGCACGTTTAAAGCTTGAACGTGCGGGTGCGTGGCGGCGTATTTGCGCTTGCGCTTCAAGGCTTGTGCTAGTGACAGCTGGACGCTGCGCTGAGAGACTTTGCTGGATGGGGCTGAGGACAGCGGAGGGGAGGGTGTGGGTGCAGGCCGGGAGGCGCTCGTGCCTGCGTCCTGAGAGGGGGGTTGGATCTGAGTGGCAGGTTGGGGCACCGGGGGAGAGGCAGTGGTGCATCCCGGAGGTGGTGAACGGCCTTCGTCCCACCTTGTGGGGTGCTTGGCCATCATATGCCTGCGCGTGGTGGTGGTGGTGAGGCTGCTACTGGTGGCTCTCCGGCTGATCATGGCGCGCGACACAGGTTGCACACCATTGTTCGTCGGTCGTCTGCGCTCTCACTGAAAAACATCCACACCTTTAAGGACCTAGGCCTCTGCAGGGTGGCTTAGCGCGAGGGGCTGCTTTGGCAAACAGTTGGGGGAGTCTTCGCTCTGGCCCTGCCTCTACCCCTGGCCACCGCACTGCCTCTTCCAACCTGTCCTGCTGCTGCACTTGCCTCCCACTCTGAAGACCTCTTCTCAGTTGGCTTAGCGAACCAGGTGGGGTCAGTCACCTCATTGTCCAGCGGCTCTTCCTCCAAATCCTCTGTGCGCTCCTCCCTCGGACTTACTGCCCTTACTACTACCTCACAGATAGACAACTGTGTCTCATCATCATCGACCTCCTCACCCACTGAAAGCTCTTGAGACAGTTGCAGGAAGTCCCCAGCCTCATCACCCGGACCCCGGGAACTTTCCAAAGGTTGGGCATCGGTCACGACAAACTCCTCTGGTGGGAGAGGAACCATTTTTTCCCAATCAAGGCAGAGGCCCGAGAACAGTTCCTGGGAGTCTGTCTGCTCATCAGAATGTGTCATTTTGATGGAGTGAGGAGGCTGGAAGGAAGGAGGAGCAGCAGCGAGAGGATTCAGAGTTGCAGCAGTGGATAGCGTAGATGACTGGGTGGTCGATACATTGCTGGATGCATTTTCTGCCACCCACGACAGGACCTGCTCACACTGCTCATTTTGTAATAAAGGTCTACCACGTGGACCCATAAATTGTGATATGAAGCTGGGGACCCCAGAAATTTGACTCTCTCCTAATCCCGCATCAACCGGCTGCGATTCACCTGGACCAGGAACTCGGCCTATACCCACACCCTCACTTGGACCTCCGCGTCTTCACCCGCGCCCATGGCTACGTCCTATAGGCCTACCCCTACCCCTCAGCATGGTGTATTACCAATAGAGCAGACACAGAGCGGTCTGAATAATTATGCAATTAGTGGCGTGCAGTTGGAGGCTAACAGCAGTTATGTTACGCACACTGCAGTCCGCAAAAAATTATACGCTAGGCTGCAGAAAGGCCTAGCTGGCTAATAGTGAGCCACTACAACAGTAATGCACACGCTCACAGGTAGCCTTAAGGAGGAGTGTTTTTTCAGTTTTTAAAAAAAACAAAAAACAGCAGCTTAGATAGCGTGTATATGTCTTTCCCTCTATCAGCGGCTGTGGCCGTACGCTGTGCGTGAAGTTGACGGGACGCACAGAGCGGTGTAAAAAATTGGGCAATTATTCGCCTGCACTTGGAGGGTCACAGCGGTTATGTAATGCTCACTGTACGCCGAAAAAATTATACGCTGGGCTGCAGAAAGGCCTAGCTGGCTAATAATGAGCCACTACAACAGTAATGCACACGCTCACAGGTAGCCCTAGGGAGGAGCTTTTTTGGGGTATTTGTTGACAGGATACTACACTAAAAAAAATGTGCAAAACTGCTCCCAGCAGCCACAACAGTAATGCACACGGTCAGATGTGGCCCTAAGAAGGACAGTTGGGGTTCTTGAAGACGCTAACACTCTCCCTATAGCAGCAGCACTCTCCCTAATCTCTGCCAGCATGTGTCTGAGGCGAGCAGCGGGCGGGACTGCTTTATATACTCGGTGGTCACTTGATCTCGCCAGCCACTCACTGCAGGGGGGTGGGATAGGGCTGGAACAGGAGGAAGTTGTAATGTCTTCCCTGCATGTCTATTGGCCAGAAAATGGCGCAAAACATGCAGGGAAGGAAATGGAATTGATTCGAGTAACGCGTAGTGCTCGTTTCGAGTAACGAGCATCTCGAGTACCCTAATACTCGAGCGAGCATCAAGCTCAGACGAGTACGTTCACTCATCTCTACAGATGATCCTTGTAGGTTTTGGATTATATAATGACATCATCCAGGCACAGCAAAACCGTTTCAAAATTCTCATGACACAGACAACGCTCCAGAAATTTTTGAAAAGTGTCTGGGGCATTGCAGAATACAAAAGACATACAGTTAAACTCAAACAGATGCATAGGGGTAGTGAAGGCGGTTTTCTCATGATCAAGCTCGTACATGGGGACCTGCCAATAGCCACAGGTGAGGTCTAATATGGAGAAATAGGTGGCAGAGCCTAAAGCGGTCAAAGACTCTTCCATTCTGGGCAGCGGATATGCATCTTTGTGGGTGATGTTATTCAATTTACGGTAGTCAACGCAGAACCGCATACTACCATCTTTCTATTTAACCAGTACTATAGGTGAAGTCTAGGGACTGTCACTTTTGCGAATGATATTGTTATCTTTCATTTCTTGAATTTATAGATTTAACTTGCTGGTATGAAGAGGGTGCATGACCATCCGTGGGGATAGCGTGGGCAACTCAGCACATCTAGAGTCCAATATTTCTCAAATTGTATTCTCTTAATAGTGGTCACATGTGACTCAGTATCCAGCAGTGCCTGCAAAAGTATGCTGTCCACATATATTGTCACTTCCGGACATGGTCCGCCATACTTGGTTACTCCCTTGGGAATGATTGGACCTAATCTTTGTCCATTCGGGGCGGTAGTCCTCCTTCCAGGGGATGTCCATTTAATGCCCAGCACTTACTTTCTTGGTGGCCATAGTGGTGACAGTGCTTACAGTAGGGACGTGCACCTCGGGAATAGACTCTAGTAGGTTGCAGTGACCCAGGAGGGGGTCTATGCTCAGTGGACACCTGTTCATATGCAATGTTAGGGTATAGGGAAATAATAGAAGTGGGTCCTCCATATATGGACTACCCTCTATAAATTTATAAGAGGTGCCATTCTAGGAGAGCTGCTATATTCTCTTGCCGTAGCCATTGCAGGAAAAATGCCTTAGGGCTCCTTCACACAAGCATGCTATATTCATGATGCATTCACAAGTGTGATGCGATTGCATTTTGAATGGAGCTCTATCACTTCCTCTCGCGAGCGTAAGCATGCTCCTTTATTGTACTTTTTCACACTGATGGGCCGTCATATTTGGGGCAGCCTACTTATTATGGCGGGCAAGCCTAATTAGTCCCCGGTGTTTACAATCGACACTGCAAAATTGCAGCCCTTATGGTGCCTTGGGTGAGTGATTGTGTACAAAAATAGAGCATGTCACATATTTTTTTGCACCACCAAATTTTGTGCGCAAAAATGCGCCATGTGAGGGAACCCATTGAAATTAATGGGTTTTAATAGATGCGGTTTGCATGAGCGATTTTGTGCAAGCAAAATCACCTATGTGAGGCCCTTACTGGCCATGGCTTCCATTAGAAGAGCCTGCAGTGATCAGATGCTCACCACAGTGCCTGATTTTGAAAGGCGTTGTTTCTGATTAGACAAATCTTTTAACATTATATTTTGATATTATTGGACATTCCAAATATCAACTTAGTTCTACAGCTACTATTGTTATTCTACTTAAAATTAAAGAGGTTTTCCACTGAAATATTATTGATGATCTATCCTCTGGACAGGTCATCAATAGTTGATCGGCCGGGGTCCGCTGTTTGGGACCCAGACTGATCAGCTCAACGCAGAGGCTGCCACTCTTAACTCTGTGTATTTGGAGCGAAAGTTTCTGCACCAACCTCCCATGCAGGGGCCGGTGCATATAACTGTTACAAGCGCTAGCCACTACATGGATGTCGGCACGGATGTCTCCACACTGACCTCTGTTATTGCGGTGCTGACTACATGTGCTCGCACAGCTGATCGGTCAGGGTCCCGAGTGGCAGACCCCAGCCGATCAACTATTTATGAGCTATCATGAGTAGCATTTCAGTGAAAAACCGTTTAAGTTTTCAGGTATTTACATGGCAACACATAGTGTGAGTTTTGGCACGTATTTTGTTCTGTGAACCTACAGCGGAATGTCCACCTTGGACACTCCACAGTAAATGGCATGCTGTGTGAACATAGCCTAAGGGCATGTTCATACATTAAGCATTTGCTGTGAATTTTTCATAGCAGCAAATCTGCATTAAATCCGAACCAGAAAGTATAGATTTTGATGACTATTTTGAAAGTGTGAAATCTACAGACAACATCTGCAGGACAAATGGACATGCTGTGGATTTAAAATCCACAGTGCAGATCAATTTATGTTGCAGATTTTTTTCTACGGCATATGAATGGAATGACTAAAATTCCACCCACAATGCCTGTACTGCAAATACTAATTTGCCATCAAAAATCCACAGCATTTACTACTTATATGAATATACAAAATATTTATCTACATATATTTAGTTTTATTGAAAGGATAAGAAAACTCTTATGGCCCTTCTTGACAGATCAAGAATAGAGATGAGCGAACGTACGCGTCCGAGCTTGATACTCGTTCGAGTATTAGCCTGTTCGAGATGCTCGTTACTCGAGGCGAGCACCACGCGATGTTCGAGTTACTTTCACTTTCATCTCTGAGACGTTAGCGCGCTTTTCTGGCCAATAGAAAGACAGGGAAGGCATTACAACTCCCCCCTGCAACGTTCAAGCCCTACACCACCCCCCTGCAGTGAGTGGCTGGCGAGATCAGGTGTCACCCAAGTATTTAAATCGGCCCCTCCCGCGGCTCGCCACAGATGCATTCTGACATAGATCAGGGAAAGTGCTGCTGATGTTGGAGCTGCTATAGGGAGAGTGTTAAGAGTTATTTTAGGCTTCAAGAACCCCAACGGTCCTTCTTAGGGCCACATCTGACCGTGTGCAGTACTGTTGAGGCTGCTTTTAGCAGTGTTGCATGTTTTTTTTTGTATATCGGCCGTGCAGAGCATTGCGTCCTCAGTCTGCAGTCATTGTACATAGTATAGGGCCAGTACTGGTGAGGCAGGGACGGTGGGAAAGGTGAAAGAGATATACTGTCTATATAGGCAGTGGGCTTTTTCAAACAAATTTGGGAAAAAAAAAAATATTTGGGCTGCCTGTGACCGTCTTGAGTGTACTGCGTCTCTGCTGGGGGTAGTAGTCCTAATTAATACGCAGCTAAGTGTTACAGCAGGCTTGCGCAAAATTCTTTCCTGGCTCTGCGTTGCCCGTTACATCACCGCCGTCATCCCGTCCAGAGGGAAACAGTCTGCAGTAATTTTACATAGTATAGGGCCAGTAGTGGTGAGGCAGGGACAGTGGGAAAGGTGAAAGAGATATACTGTCTATATAGGCAGTGGGCTTTTTCAAAAAAATTTGGGAACAATACTATCTTTGGGCTGCTGTGACCGTCTTGAGTGTACTGCGTCTCTGCTGGGGGTAGTAGTCCTAATTAATACGCAGCTAAGTGTTACGGCAGGCTTGCGCAAAATTCTTTCCTGGCTCTGCGTTGCCCGTTACATCACCGCCGTCATCCCGTCCAGAGGGAAACAGTCTGCAGTAATTTTACATAGTATAGGGCCAGTAGTAGTGAGGCAGGGACAGTGGGAAAGGTGAAAGAGATATACTGTCTACATAGGCAGTGGGCTTTTTCAAAAAAATTTGGGAAAAAAGCTATCTTTGGGCTGCCTGTGACCGTCTTGAGTGTACTGTGTCTCTTCTGGGGGTAGTAGTCCTAATTAATACGCAGCTAAGTGTTACAGCAGGCTTGCGCAAAATTCTTTCCTGGCTCTGCGTTGCCCATTACATCACTGCCATCATCCCGTCAAGAGGGAAACAGTCTGCAGTAATTTTACATAGTATAGGGCCAGTAGTGGTGAGGCAGGGACAGTGGGAAAGGTGAAAGAGATATACTGTCTATATAGGCAGTGGGCTTTTTCAAAAAAATTTGAGAAAAATACTATCTTTGGGCTGCCTGTGACTATCTTGAGTGTACTGCGTCTCTGCTGGGGGTAGTAGTCCTAATTAATACGCAGCTAAGTGTTACAGCAGGCTTGCGCAAAATTCTTTCCTGGCTCTGCGTTGCCCGTTACATCACCGCCGTCATCCCGTCCAGAGGGAAACAGTATACATATATACGCTGCCTACAGTATCTGTCTGCTGTCTCAGCACAGCCTTTAAAAAAATAGAAGCAAAACACTTAAGGCCTACTAGTGGCCTTTGGACACTTGACTGCTTCTGCGCTGTGAATTCCACTAGCTCAGTCATACACACCTACGTCTCAATACAGGCTTGCGCAAAATTCTTTCCTGGCTCTGCTGTGCGTTCCGTAAGCGAAGTCAGCCTCCAACCACAGGCCAATAAGCGGCACATTTAATTACAGCGTTCTGTTTCTGCACTACTGGTAATACACCATGCTGAGGGGTAGGGGTAGGCCTAGAGGACGTGGACGCGGGCGAGGACGCGGAGGCCCAAATCAGGGTGTGGGCACAATCCGAGCTCCTGATCCAGGTGTATCGCAGCCAACTGCTGCGGGATTAGGAGAGAAGCACGTTTCTGGCGTCCCAAGATTAATCTTACAATTAATGGGTCCACGCGGTAGACCTTTATTAGAAAATGAGCAGTGTGAGCAGGTCCTGTCGTGGATGGCAGAAAGTGCATCCAGCAATCTATCGACCACCCAGAGTTCTACGCCGTCCACTGCTGCAACTCTGAATCCTCTGGCTGCTGCTCCTCCTTCCTCCCAGCCTCCTCACTCCATTACAATGACACATTCTGAGGAGCAGGCAGACTCCCAGGAACTGTTCTCGGGCCCCTGCCCAGAATGGGCAGCAATGGTTCCTCTCCCACCGGAGGAGTTTGTCGTGACCGATGCCCAACCTTTGGAAAGTTCCCAGGGTCCGGGGGATGAGGCTGGGAACTTCCGGCAACTGTCTCAAGAGCTTTCAGTGAGTGAGGAGGACAACGACGATGAGACACAGTTGTCTATCACTCAGGTAGTAGTAATTGCAGTAAGTCCGAGGGAGGAGCGCACAGAGGATTCAGAGAAAGAGCAGCAGGACGATGAGGTGACTGACCCCACCTGGTTTGCTACACCTACTGAGGACAGGTCTTCAGAGTGGGAGGCAAGTGCAGCAGCACGGCAGGTTGGAAGAGGCAGTGCGGTGGCCAGGGGTAGAGGCAGGGCCAGACTGAATAATCCATCAACTGTTTCCCAAAGCGCCCCCTCGCGCCATGCCACCCTGCAGAGGCCGAGGTGCTCAAAGGTCTGGCAGTTTTTCACTGAGAGTGCAGAGGACCGATGAACAGTGGTGTGCAAATTTTGTCGCGCCAAGATCAGCCGGGGAGCTACCACCACCAGCATGCGCAGGCATATGATGGCCAAGCACCCCACAAGGTGGGACGAAGGCCGTTCACCGCCTCCGGTTTGCACCGCTGCCTCTCCCCCTGTGCCCCTACCTGCCACTGAGATCCAACCCCCCTCTCAGGACACAGACACGACCGTCTCCCGGCCTGCACCCACACGCTCACCTCCGCTGTCCTCGGCCCCATCCACCAATGTTTCTCAGCGCACTGTCCAGCCGTCGCTAGCGCAAGTGTTTGTGCGCAAGCGCAAGTACGCCGCCACGCACCCGCACGCTCAAGCGTTAAACATGCACATAGCCAAATTGATCAGCCTGGAGATGCTGCCGTATAGGGTTGTGGAAACGGAGGCATTCAAAAACATGATGGCGGCGGCGGCCCCGCGCTATTCAGTTCCCAGTCGCCACTACTTTTCCTGATGTGCCGTCCCAGCCTTGCACGACCACGTCTCCCGCAACATTGTACGCGCCCTCACCAACGCGGTTACTGCCAAGGTCCACTTAACAACGGACATGTGGACAAGCACAGGCGGGCAGGGCCACTATATCTCCCTGACGGCACATTGGGTGAATTTAGTGGAGGCTGGGACCGAGTCAGAGCCTGGGACCGCTCACGTCCTACCCACGCCCAGAATTGCGGGCCCCAGCTCGGTGCTGGTATCTGCGGCGGTGTATGCTTCCTCCCTCCTCCTCCTCCTATTCAACCTCTGTCTCGCAATCAAGATGCGTCAGCAGCAGCGCGTCGCCAGCAGTCGGTGTCGCGCGGCGTGGCAGCACAGCGGTGGCCAAGCGTCAGCAGGCCGTGCTGAAACTACTCAGCTTAGGAGAGAAGAGGCACACGGCCTACGAACTGCTGCAGGGTCTGACAGAGCAGACCGACCGCTGGCTTTCGCCGCTGAGCCTCCAACTGGGCATGGTCGTGTGTGACAGCGGCCGTAACCTGGTGGCGGCTCTGCAGCTCGGCAGCCTCACGCACGTGCCATGCCTGGCCCACGTCTTTAATTTGGTGGTTCAGCGCTTTCTGAAAAGCTACCCACGTTTGTCAGACCTGCTCGGAAAGGTGCGCCGCCTCAGCGCACATTTCCGCAAGTCGAAAACGGACGCTGCCACCCTGCGCACCCTGCAACATCGGATTAATCTGCCAGTGCACCGACTGCTGTGCGACATGCCCACACGGTGAAACTCTACGCTCCACATGTTTGCCAGCCTCTATGAGCAGCGTAGAGCTATAGTGGAATACCAACTCCAACATGGGCGGCGTAGTGGGAGTCAGCCTCCTCAATTCTTTACAGAAGAGTGGGCCTGGTTGGCAGACATCTGCCAGGTCCTTGGAAACTTTGAGGAGTCTACCCAGATGGTGAGCGGCGATGCTGCAATCATTAGCGTCACCATTCCGCTGCTATGCCTCTTGAGAAGTTCCCTGCAAAGCATAAAGGCAGACGTTTTGCGCTCGGAAATGGAGGCGGGGTAAGACAGTATGTCGCTGGATAGTCAGAGCACCCTCCTGTCTATATATCAGCGCGTTGAGGAGGAGGAGGTATAGGATCATAAGGAGGAGGGGGAAGAGACAGCTGGGCCCACTGCTGAGGGTACCCATGCTGCTTGCCTGTCATCCTTTCAGCGTGTATGGCCTGAGGAGGAGGAGGAGGATCCTGAAAGTGATCTTCCTAGTGAGGACAGCCATGTGTTGCGTACAGGTACCCTGGCACACATGGCTGACTTCATGTTAGGATGCCTTTCTCGTGACCCTCGCGTTACACGCATTCTGGCCACTACGGATTACTGGGTGTACACACTGCTCGACTCACGGTATAAGGAGAACCTTTCCACTCTCATACCCGAAGAGGAAAGGGGTTCGAGAGTGATGCTATACCACAGGACCCTGGTGGACAAACTGTTGGTAAACTTCCCATCCGACAGCGCTAGTGGCAGAAGACGCAGTTCCGAGGGCCAGGTAGCAGGGGAGGCGCGGAGATCAGGCAGCATGTACAGCACAGGCAGGGGAACACTGTCCAAGGCCTTTGACAGCTTTATGGCTCCCCAGCAAGACTGTGTCACCGCTCCCCAGTCAAGGCTGAGTCGGCGGGAGCACTGTAAAAGGATGGTGAGGGAGTACGTAGCCGATCGCACGACCGTCCTCCGTGACGCCTCTGCCCCCTACAACTACTGGGTGTCGAAGCTGGACACATGGCCTGAACTCGCGCTGTATGCCCTGGAGGTGCTTGCTTGTTCTGAGGCTAGCGTCTTGTCAGAGAGGGTGTTTAGTGCGGCTGGGGGAATCATCACGGATAAGCGTACCCGCCTGTCAACCGACAGTGCCGACAGGCTTACAATCATAAAGATGAAGAAAGCCTGGATTTCCCCAGACTTCTCTTCTCCACCAGCGGACAGCAGCGGTACCTAAACAATACGTAGGCTGCACCCGCGGATGGAAGCATCATTCTCTATCACCTTAAAAAACGGGGACCTTTTAGCTTCATCAATCTGTGTATTCTATTCATCCTCCTCCTCCTGCTCCTCCTCCTGAAACCTCACGTAATCACGCCGAACGGGCAATTTTTCTGAGGTCCACAAGGCTCAGTCATATAACTTTTGTAAACAATGTTTATACGTTTCAATTCTCAATTCAATAAAGCGTTGAAACTTGCACCTGAACCAATTTTTATTTTAACTGGGCCGCCTACAGGCCTAGTTACAAATTAAGCCACATTAACCAAAGCGATTAATGGGTTTCACCTGCCCTCTTGGTTGGGCATGGGCAATTTTTCTGAAGTACATTTGTACTGTTGGTACACCAATTTTTTTGGGCCCTCGCCTACATTGTAATCCTAGTAATTTTTAGCCCACCTGCATTAAAGCTGACGTTACCTCAGCTTTGATGGGCACTGCAATGGGATATATTTATGTACAGCCGGTGGGTTCCAGGGAGCCACCCATGCTGTCGGTCCACACAGAGGTGTAACTGCATGTGTCCACTTCTAAAGAACCCCAGTCTGACTGGGGCATGCAGTGTGGGCCGAAGACCACCTGCATTAAACCTGACGTTACCTCAGCTGTGTTGGGCACTGCAATGGGATTTATTTATGTACCGCCGGTGGGTTCCAGGGAGCCACCCATGCTGTGGGTCCACAGGGACTTCACATTAGGGATTTGTACCTGCCAGTGTCTATGTATTAAAAACCCCGATCAGACTGGGGCATGCACTGTGGGCCGAAGACCACCTGCATTAAACCTGACGTTACCTCAGCTGTGCTGGGCACTGCAATGGGATATATTTATGTACCGCCGGTGGCTTCCTGGGACCCACCCATGCTGTCGGTCCACACGGAGTTGTAACTGCATGTGTCCACTTCTAAAGAACCCCAGTCTGACTGGGGCATGCAATGTGGTCCGAAGACCACCTGCATTAAACCTGACGTTACCTCAGCTGTGATGGGCACTGCAATGGGATTTATTTATGTACCGCCGGTGGGTTCCAGGGAGCCACCCATGCTGTGGGTCCACAGGGACTTCACATTAGGGATTTGTACCTGCCAGTGTCTATGTATTAAAAACCCCGGTCAGACTGGGGCATGCACTGTGGGCCGAAGACCACCTGCATTAAACCTGACGTTACCTCAGCTGTGCTGGGCACTGCAATGGGATATATTTATGTACCGCCGGTGGCTTCCTGGGACCCACCCATGCTGTCGGTCCACACGGAGTTGTAACTGCATGTGTCCACTTCTAAAGAACCCCAGTCTGACTGGGGCATGCAGTGTGGGCTGAAGCCCACCTGCATTAAACACGACGTTACCTCAGCTGTGATGGGCAATGCAATGGGATTTATTTATGTACAGCCGGTGGGTTGCCACCCAAGCTGTGGGTGCACACGGAATTACCATTGCGGAGTTGTACCTGCCTGTGACTATTTATAAAAAAACCCTGTCTGACTGGGGCATGCAGACACCTTGACAGAATGAATAGTGTGTGGCGCATGGGTTCCCCATTGCTATGCCCACGTGTGCAGCTCCTGATGGAGGTGGCACAGGATTGGATTTCTCATTGCTTCTGTACAGCATTATGGGCTATCACCCCGCCCCTTTTAAAGAGGGTCGCTGTCTAGCCGTGCCAACCCTCTGCAGTGTGCGCCTGCGGTTCCTCCTCATGGCAGACGCACTTATAAATAGACATGAGGGTGGTGTGGCATGAGGGCAGCTGAAGGCTGCGTAGGGATACTTTGGTGTGCGCTGTGGACACTGGGTCATGCGCGGGGGGGGGGGGGGGGTCGGGCAGCATGTAACCCAGGAGAAGTGGCAGCGGAGTGTCATGCAGGCAGTGATTGTGCTTTGTTGGAGGTAGTGTGGTGCTTAGTTAAGGTATGCATTGCTAATGAGGGTTTTTGAGAAGTAAAAATTGTTGGAGGGGGGGGGCACTCTTGCCGCTATTGTGGCTTAATAGTGGGACCTGGGAACTTGAGATGCAGCCCAACATGTAGCCCCTCGCCTGCCCTATCCGTTGCTGTGTCGTTCCCATCACTTTCTTGAATTGCCCAGATTTTCACAAATGGAAACCTTAGCGAGCATCGGCGATATACAAAAATGCTCGAGTCGCCCATTGACTTCAATGGGGTTCGTTACTCGAAACGAACCCTCGAGCATCGCGAAAATTTCGTCTCGAGTAACGAGCACCCGAGCATTTTGGTGCTCGCTCATCTCTAATCAAGAATCTTCCAACTCTTGTTTGCCTGCATGAACGAGCTGGTGGCGTAATCACTAGCTCGTTCGCGCTAGAAAGTAATATAAAGAGTAATCATTCAGGTAATATTTGCAACAGTAATATAAAATATAAATATATGCCATAGGTAATGACGTAGCAATAAGAAAAAATTAGTTCAAAAGTGTCCATCAGTACTATTTTCAGCAGCTATTTAGGGCAAAAGTTGCTGGAGAATAAAGATCTGGAAATGAAAAATACTGATAACTTAGAACTTTATGAAAAGACTTTTGTGAATACCACATGACATAGAAAATGGATACATGACAAAATCTTCCACTTCAAATACACATTCTGTTTGAAGTAGACATATTATGACAAGGAAAATACTATGCTTCAGATGAAAAAAAGAAAGGGGTTGAACAACAATACTATGAAGGGATGCAATCAAAGAAATAATGTATTTGTCATTGAGATGCTGGAAAACCCAGAAAAATAAAGAATGTTCTGGAAAAACAGTATCCAGGATTTTGAACTCCAGGATTCAAAATAATGCTGTCCAGTCTACTTTCCCTCGTTAACTATCCTCATGGCTAATGATCAGAGCCAAATTACAGTACTGCAACGAGACACTAATGACTAAACTTATTTTAGACTGTAAGTTACTGTCTATCTATGTTACTTATGCAAAAAAGTCTAAATAACCAATTAGGGTGGCTTCAGACGAGCGTGTATTTTGTGCGTGCATACGCACGCATAAAAACACGTGTCTATGAGCCCCAATGCACTCCCTATGGTGTGTGCACATGTCCGTGCTTTACAGGTGTGTGCCTGCAAAGATAGGACATGCATGCAGCGTAGTCAATGCACGCATTGTTTTCAATGGAGCCACGCCTGCTGCCAGCGGCTCCATTGAAAACAATGGTCTGCTGGCACCCCTGCATTGTTTTTCAGGGAAGGGAGTTACATATACGCCCTTCCTTGAAAAACAAACATTTTAGTGTAAAAAAAGAAAATGAATAAAAGCAGCTAGTAAAAAATGCCCATATGACGGAGTCCGTACAATTCAGGAATCATCAGCAATATATTAATTCCAAAATCTTATAAAATAGGAATTCTATTCTATGATACACATATATTTGACTGAATATATCTTTAAGTCCTTAAGGACAGGGCCGATTTTGTGCAAAGGGGCACAACGATTTTTGGGGGAATTTACATCTCCAATTTTCAAAAGCCATAACTTTTTTTCTTCCATCAACATGGCCATATAAGGGCTTGTTGTTTCCGTGCTGAACTGTAGTTTTTATTGGTGACGTTTTTGGGTACATGCACTATATTTTAAAACTGTTAATTTTTTTCATGATAGCAGGGAGAGAAAACATATCAATTCTGCCATAGGTGTTTTTTTGTTTTTTTTGTTTTTTTTTGGGGGGGGTGGTATGGACACAATAAAAACCCTTTTCTTTGCAATAAATAAATATATAGATATATGTATATATAAATGTATATATGTGTGTGTGTGTATATATATATGTGGATACAAAAGTCCACACACCCTGTTAAAATGCTACTTTTGTGTCATGTTAAAAAATTTGCAGACTGACAGATTTGGAGCGTGGGCAGAGATTGCCAGGTCTACCTACTTAGAATGACTGCCATCACAAAGTCAAAGGATACATCAACAAAGTATTAGTTTTAGGGTGTGCATATTTTTGCAACCACATTATTTTAGTTTTTTTCAATTTTCCACCCTAAAGATTTCACTTTGTTTTTCAATGAAATTATGCAGATAATGAAGGTGGAAATAAATCTGCAATGATTCATTTGTGTCAAATTTTTTAACGTGACATAAAAATGACATTTTAACAGGGTGTGTAGACTTTTATATTCACAGTAAGGCCTTAGTCAGACGGGCGTTTTTTCGCGCGATTTGCGGATCGCATGACGGATGCGCATCCGCAAATCGCGTGACCGGTGTGTGCAAGTCGCCCGCAAATCGCCCGAAAATCTGCTCCCAGCCGCGTTTCATTAGAAACGGGCCGGACCTGTCCAGTGCATTGCATTCAATGGAGACGGCAATAGAGCCGCCTCCATTTAAAGCAATGCGCTGCGGGCGAGCCCGGGATGAATTGTCGGTAAGGGTTTAAATATATAAGCCCTTCCCTGCAATTCATCCTAAAATGTGTTAAAATAAAAAAAAATTGTATACTCACCTTCTCCCGGCAGCCGGAGCTCCGCGCGGCCGTCCTGCAGTGGGTGTGAAGGGGGTGTGAGTCAGACCTGCCCCCTGATTGGCTCAGCGCTGAGCCAATCAGAGGCATGCCTCACTCACACCCATTCATGAATTCATGAATGGATGTGAGTCAGACCTGCCCCTGATTGGCTCAGCGCTGGGAGGCAGCAGTCACTCACCCATTCATGAATTCATGAATGGGTGTGTGAGTGAAACCGGCCTCTGATTGGTCAGGGCTGTGACCAATCAGAGGCAGATCATTCAGCAGGCGGGGATTTTAAAGCCCCGCCGACTGAATAGTGCCGAGAAGCAGTTCAGGAGAACTGACAGCGGCCGCGGCTGGACTCCGGCTGCAGCGGAAAGGTGAGTATACAATTTTTTTTTTTATTTTAACACATTTTAGGATGAATTGCAGGGAAGGGCTTATATATTTAACCCCTTCCCGACAATTCACCCCGCGCACGCCGGCAGCCCATTGCTTTCAATGGAGCGGCTGTATTGCCGCTCCATTGAATTCAATGGGCAAACATCGTTCTTCTCTGCCACAGCTGTTACAGCTGTGGCAGAGAAGAATGATTTGTCTTCTATATGTTCTCAATGGGGTCGGCGCTGGTGCCGCCGGCCCCATTGAGCGCATATACAGAAGAGAACAGGAATCGCAGATCGCAGATAGGTGCGATCTGCGATTTTTTGTTCTATAATTTATCGGACGAGCGCATAAAAAGCGCTCATGTGTCCGATACCATTGCAAAGCAATGGTTTTATAAAATCGCCGGACGCATGCGCATGCGCAAATCGCGGCTATAAACGCCCGTCTGACTAAGGCCTAAATAAAGAGTATACATATAAATATATATTTATTTATCTTGCACTGTTGCATTCAAACTGCAATAACTTTTTTATTTTTTCTTCGATAGAGCTCTATGAGGGCTTGTTTGCGTAACGAGCTGTTGTTTAACCCTTTGAGTGGCAGGTTTCCTACCACCCTGTCGTACCCACCAGGGCAGGTTTTTTAAAATGGTCTAATCATTGAATTTCAACTAATTTTGCAGTTGCGTCTCAAGAGCCATAACTTTTTCATTTTTCCATTGACATGGCCATATGAGGGCTTGTTTTTTGCGTGACAAGTTGTGATTTTTTTAAACAGGGGGGAGGAAAAAAAGAAATGGGGAAAAAAGAAAAAAAGGGGCCATGTCATTAAGGGGTTAAATAATGTATTAACTTCCTTCTCTGGGTCATTACGACGCATGGATACTACATGTGTGATTGTATTTTTGATTTTCTACAAAGTAAAGGGAGACAAGTGTTTTTATTATTTTTTTTATAATTTTTTAACTTTTTTTTTTATTTAATTTTTTTTTTGTCCCTTTAGGGGACTTCCACAGGGACCCATCAGGACCCCCTGATCACATTCTGGGGGTCCGATAGTGACAGCCCTTTACATGCTGCAGTGACAGCCCTTTACATGCGGCAGTCACATAGACTGCCGCATGTAAAGGGTTAACACAGCAGAGATCGGAGTTTTTCTCTGATCTCTGCTGTAAGAGCAGGTACCTAGCTGTCCTCTCACAGCCAAGCACCAGCTCTCCCTGCCACAGAGACCATCGGCTTGCTTCTGACAAGCCGATGGTCTCTATGGCAACCTGTAAACAAAGCAGGAGATTGCCGGCATATCGGCAATATCTTCTGCTGGTTTTTCAAAGCCCTTGCTTTGCTCTCTGTGGGACTGTGCAGGCAGAGCACAATGCCACAGCTTCTGGCATTGTGCTCTGGAGCTCCCATAGTGATACATAGCCCGGAAGATTTCCGGGCTATGTCGCTATGAGCAGTGGAGCTCGTCCCGGAAAATTTCTGGACGTGCCACTCAAGGGGTTAAAGTGAATATAAAACTATTTTGGCTCTGTTTTTTTTTTTTTTTTTAAATAGCGTTTGTCATTCAAGATAAAAAGCATGTTTAATTTATAGTATTTCCTGTATGGTTTTAAAAAGAATCTTGCCCACATGTGGAATGAGGGTTATTGTTTTGTAGCAATCTCAGGAGTCGCCTTTGTTTGGCAGTGGCATGAATATAGACCTTTACTAGTCCTGTGGTAATTGCGAGGATACCAATACTGCCTGGCACATTGCCATGAAGGTTTTCATTGGTATTGGCAGCAATAGCACTGACAGCATGTTATCTATGCCTGGCATTTTATTTTTGGATCATTGTTTCATTGCCATAACAATTTCTGACTCCAGGATAGGGGGCTCCAAGTCTACAGGATCCACCTCACACAATGGTTCATGCACATGGTTGCATGGTTCCTCTGAGTATTCCCTCCACCTATCCTTGTTACTCTGCTAAACATTCAGTTCCATCCTATGTTTGCCTTTGATTGTGCCATTGCGTGCCATGAAAAGTTTTCGGGCCATCTTGAGCTGTGAGAATAGGCCTCACATATGGCCTTTCATGGCTTCTGCTTCAAGTCTTTTGCAATGCTCATTCCAGTCCAATTCCTTGTCTTTCCTTGCTGCTTGCTGAAAACTTTGTCTTTGTTGCCGGCTGCCTTTGTTTCTCTTCTTTTATGGACTTTTCTGAGGGTCTGCTCAGACAACGAATAGTGTCATTTTTCCTGCTTCTTATAGGTGAGATGCTTGCTCGCTGTTTCAATAACCACTGATTGTATTTCATGAAAATCCAATAGAAAAATATCCAGTATAGCGCTTCGCGGGATGAAGGAAAAAATAAGGTATATCTTATTTTTTCCTTCATCCCGCGAAGCGCTATACTGGATATTTTTCTATTGGATTTTCATTCATACTGGGTTCCCTAGCATTGGGGACCCCAGACATCTAAGCAGCTCTCCGGACAGGATTGGGAAGGAGGATCGTCTGACCTTTACTTACAGGCTACCCCGGAATTGGAGGTACTAGTGAGTTATCCCACCCCAGGGATACTCACTAAGTACCGGGTAAGTCATTTTTCTTCATTTTACGATCACATCACTATTTAGCACTGTAGGAGCGCTATTTTTGATCCCGACACCATTGTTATGATTGTATTTCATGCCATATTTCCTCTGGATGCTGATGTGTCAAGCAGTTTGAATCTGTTTGCTACCTCATTATTGTATGATAGGGGGATTTTAGAGATGTAGAATTTTCTCATTGGAACACCTTTGTTAATGCTCTAGAATTTAATCTTGATCTAAGCTGCAAGTATCAGAGTCACAGCCGGCACCAGGAGTGATTTTTAGTGCAACTACTGAACTTCACCAACGATGATTACACAGGATGTAATTAGAGATGAGCGGGGGTGATCGGGGGGTTGCAGTGGGGAGTGGGGGGGGAGAGAGAGCTCCCCCCTGTTCCCCACTGCTACCCCCCGCTCCATCACGCCGCCCCCAGGCGCCCCCGAATCTTTTCGTCCGAGTAGTCAGTTACTTGGAAAAAGCGGTGCTCTAGTGCAAAAACGGCCTAAACGAGTATGTTCGCTCATCTCTAGATGTAATTAATCGTATTTCGATGGAGGCCATTGAGAGATGTCCATGTGTACAGAAGGTGTTTGGGTTGCATAAACCTTGTGTTTGTTATCCTGAGATGATTTTCTCGGTAGAACTGTACCAGGCGATCACTGGCTTCATATCTTTCACCAAGCCCAAATCTTCCTGTGATTGTTGCTTTTGGTGGCTGCTGACTTGATGTAAATGATATTCTTCATTAGCACTTCATTTAGAGTTTTTTGGACGTTGGCATAAAAATCTTCAATGGTTTCCTCCTCTACATCCGTTGTTAGGGCATAGACCTGTAAAATTGAGATGTTCAATGGTTTACCATTAGAGATGAGCGAACACCAAAATGTTCGGGTGTTCGTTATTCGGAACGAACTTCCCGGGATGCTCGAGGGTTCGTTTCGAACAACGAACCCCATTGAAGTCAATGGGCGACCAGAACATTTTTGTATTTCGCCGATGCTCGCTAAGGTTTTCATGTGTGAAAATCTGGGCAATTCAACAAAGTGATGGGAACGACACAGAAACGGATAGGGCAGGCGAGGGGCTACATGTTGGGCTGCATCTCAAGTTCCCAGGTCCCACTATTAAGCCACAATACCGGCAAGAGTGGGCCCCCCCCCCCTCCCAACAACTTTTACTTCTGAAAAGCCCTCATTAGCATGGCATACCTTTGCTAAGCACCACACTACCTCCAACAAAGCACAATCACTGCCTGCATGACACTCCACTGACACTTCTCCTGGGTTACATGCTGCCCAACCGCCCCCCCTCCCCCCCCACAGCGCACACCAAAGTGTCCCTGGGCAGCCTTCAGCTGCCCTCATGCCACACCACGCTCATGTCTATTTAGAATTGCGTCTGCCATGACGAGGGACCGCAGGCACACACTGCAGAGGTTGGCACGGCTAGGCAGCGACCCTCTTTAAAAGTGGCGGGGCGATAGCCCACAATGCTGTACAGAAGCAATGAGAAATAGAATCCTGTGCCACCGCCATCAGGAGCTGCACACGTGGGCATAGCAATGGGGAACCTATGTGCCACACACTATTCATTCTGTCAAGGTGTCTGCATGCCCCAGTCAGACCGGGCTTTTTAATTCATAGACACAGGCAGGTACAACTCCCTATTGTGAAGTCCCTGTCGACCCACAGCATGGGTGGCTCCCTGGAACCCACCGGCGGTACACAGAAATATCCCATTGCATTGCCCAACACAGCTGAGGTAGTAATGTCGTGCTTAATGCAAGTGGGCTTCGGCCCACACTGCATGCCCCAGTCTGACTGGGGTTCTTTATAAGTGTACAGATGTAGTAAAAACTCCGTGTGCACCTACAGCATGGGTGGGTGCCAGGAAGCCACCGGCGGTACATAGAAATATCCCATTGCATTGCCCAACACAGCTGAGGTAGTAATGTTGTGCTTAACCCTTTCCAATCCAATTTGTATATGGTTTTCCTAGGGGGCTTACTCTTTTTCTGCCGTTATACAACGGCGCTATATGCTGGCTAAAGCCAGTACTGCATGAGCTGACACGTAGGATAGGCTCCGACAGCAGAGAGGCTGGCAATATACAGTAAGAGAACCCCGACGGACGTCTACCAACAACGGAGCTGTACAGCCTTAAACCCTAATGTCTTCACAGGTCACACAGTGGACTGGAAAGGGTTAATGCAGGTGGGTTTCGGCCCACACTGCATGCCCCAGTCAGACTGGGGTTCTTTACAAGTGGAAACATGTAGGTTAAACTCCCTGTGGACCCACTGCCTGGGTGGGTGCCAGGAAGCCACCGGCGGTACATAGAAATATCCCATTGCATTGCCCAACACAGCTGAGGTAGTAATGTCGTGCGTAATACAGGTGGGCTTCGGCCCACACTGCATGCCCCAGTCAGACGGGTGCTATAGAAGTGTACAGATGTATTAAAAACTCAGTGTGCACCTACAGCATGGGTGGCTCCCTGGAACCCACCGGCGGTACATAAAAATATCCCATTGCATTGCCCAACACAGCTGAGGTAGTAATGTCGTGCTTAATGCAGGTGGGCTTCGGCCCACACTGCATGCCCCAGTCAGACTGGGGTTCTTTACAAGTGGACACATGTAGGTTAAACTCCCTGTGGACCCACTGCCTGGGTGGGTGCCAGGAAGCCACCGGCGGTACATAGAAATATCCCATTGCATTGCCCAACACAGCTGAGGTAGTAATGTCGTGCGTAATACAGGTGGGCTTCGGCCCACACTGCATGCCCCAGTCAGACGGGTTCTTTAGAAGTGTACAGATGTATTAAAAACTCAGTGTGCACCTACAGCATGGGTGGCTCCCTGGAACCCACCGGCGGTACATAAAAATATCCCATTGCATTGCCCAACACAGCTGAGGTAACGTCAGCTGTAATGCAGGTGGGCTAAAAATTAATTTGATTACACTGTAGGCGAGGGCCCACAAAAATTGCTGTATCAACAGTACTAATGTACATCCCAAAAATTGGCCATGGCCAGCCAAGAGGGCAGGTGAAACCCATTAATC
This sequence comes from Eleutherodactylus coqui, assembly GCF_035609145.1. Taxonomy (NCBI): domain Eukaryota; kingdom Metazoa; phylum Chordata; class Amphibia; order Anura; family Eleutherodactylidae; genus Eleutherodactylus; species Eleutherodactylus coqui. The sequence continues at coordinate 75,680,725 of NC_089838.1, forward strand.
GCTTTGGTTAATGTGGCTTAAGTGGTAACTAGGCCTGGAGGCAGCCCAGTGTAACGAAAAATTGGTTCAAGTTAAAGTTCCAATGCTTTTAAGCGCATTGAAACTTATAAAAATTGTTCTGAAAAATTATTTGAGTGAGCCTTGTGGCCCTAAGAAAAATTGCCCGTTCAGCGTGATTACGTGAGGTTTCAGGAGGAGGAGCAGGAGGAGGAGGAGGAGGAATATTAGACACAGATTGATGAAGCAGAAATGTCCCCGTTTTGGATGGTGAGAGAGAACGTAGCTTCCATCCGCGGGTGCAGCCTACGTATTGCTTACGTATCGCTGCTGTCCGCTGGTGGAGAACAGAAGTCTGGGGAAATCCAGCCTTTGTTCATCTTGATGAGTGTTAGCCTGTCGGCACTGTCGGTTGACAAGCGGCTACGCTTATCTGTGATGATTCCCCCAGCCGCACTAAACACCCTCTCCGACAAGACGCTAGCCGCAGGACAAGCAAGCACCTCCAGGGCATACAGCGCGAGTTCAGGCCACGTGTCCAGCTTCGACACCCAGTAGTTGTAGGGGGCAGAGGCGTCACCAAGGATGGTCGTGCGATCCGCTACGTACTCCCTCACCATCCTTTTACAGTGCTCCCGCCGACTCAGCCGTGACTGGGGAGCGGTGACACAGTCTTGGTGGGGAGCCATAAAGCTGGCCAGGCCCTTAAAGACTGTTGCACTGCCTGGGATGTACATGCTGCTCGATCTACGCACATCCCCTGCTACCTTGCCCTCGGTACTGCGCCTTCTGCCACTAGCGCTGTCGGCTGGGAATTTTACCATCAGCTTGTCCGCAAGGGTCCTGTGGTATAGCAACACTCTCGAACCCCTTTCCTCTTCGGGAATCAGAGTGGGCAGGTTCTCCTTATACCGTGGATCGAGCAGTGTGTACACCCAGTAATCCGTCGTGGCCAGAATGCGTGCAACGCGAGGGTCACGAGAAAGGCATCCTAACATGAAGTCAGCCATGTGTGCCAGGGTACCTGTACGCAACACATGGCTGTCTTCACTAGGAAGATCACTTTCAGGATCCTCCTCCTCCTCCTCCTCCTCCTCCTCAGGCCATACACGCTGAAAGGATGACAGGCAATCAGCCGGTGTACCGTCAGCAGCGGCCCAAGCTGTCTCTTCCCCCTCCTCCTCATCCTCCTCATGCTCCTCCTCCTCCTCCTGTACGCGCTGAGAAATAGACAGGAGGGTGCCCTGACTATCCAGCGGCATACTGTCTTCCCCCGCCCCCGTTTCCGAGCGCAAAGCAGCTGCCTTTATGCTTTGCAGGGAATTTCTCAAGATGCATAGCAGAGGAATGGTGACGCTAATGATTGTAGCATCGCCGCTCACCACCTGGGTAGACTCCTCAAAATTACCAAGGACATGGCAGATGTCTGCCAACCAGGCCCACTCTTCTGAAAGGAATTGAGGAGGCTGACTCCCACTGCGCCGCCCATGTTGGAGTTGGTATTCGACTAAAGCTCTACGTTGTTGATAGAGCCTGGCCAACATGTGGAGCGTAGAGTTCCACCGTGTGGGCACGTCGCACAGCAGTCGGTGCACTGGCAGCTTAAAGTGATGTTGCAGGGTGCGCAGGGTGGCAGCGTCCGTGTGGGACTTGCGGAAATGTGCGCAGAGCCGGCGCGCCTTAACGAGCAGGTCTGACAAGCGTGGGTAGCTTTTCAGAAAGCGCTGAACCACCAAATTAAAGACGTGGGCCAGGCATGGCACGTGCGTGAGGCTGCCGAGCTGCAGAGCCGCCACCAGGTTACGGCCGTTGTCACACACGACCATGCCCGGTTGGAGGCTCAGCGGCGCAAGCCAGCGGTCGGTCTGCTCTGTCAGACCCTGCAGCAGTTCGTGGGCCGTGTGCCTCTTATCGCCTAAGCTGAGTAGTTTCAGCACGGCCTGCTGACGCTTGCCCACCGCTGTGCTGCCACACCGCGCGACACCGACTGCTGGCGACATGCTGCTGCTAACACATCTTGATTGCGAGACAGAGGAGGAGGAGGAGGAGGAGGGTGCTTTAGTGGAGGAAGCATACACCTCCGCAGATACCAGCACCGAGCTGGGGCCCGCAATTCTGGGGGTGGGTAGGACGTGAGCGGTCCCAGGCTCTGACTCTGTCCCAGCCTCCACTAAATTCACCCAATGTGCCGTCAGGGAGATGTAGTGGCCCTGCCCGCCTGTGCTTGTCCACGTGTCCGTAGTTAAGTGGACCGTGGCAGTAACCGCGTTGGTGAGGGCGCGTACAATGTTGCGGGAGACGTGGTCGTGCAGGGCTGGGACGGCACATCGGGAAAAGTAGTGGCGACTGGGAACTGAGTAGCGCGGGGCCGCCGCCTCCATGATACTTTTGAAGGACTCCGTTTCCACAACCCTATACGGCAGCATCTCAAGGCTGATGAATTTTGCGATGCGGACGGTTAACGTTTGAGCGTGCGGGTGCGTGGCGGCGTACTTGCGCTTGCGCTCGAACACTTGCGCAAGCGACGGCTGGACGGTGCGCTGAACTACACTGCTGGATGGGGCCGAGGACAGCGGAGATGAGGGTGTGGGTGCAGGCCATGAGGCGGTAGTGCCTGTGTCCTGAGAGGGGGGTTGCATCTCAGTGGCAGGTTGGGGCACAGGGGGAGAGGCAGGGGTGCAAACCGGAGGCGCTGAACGGCCTTCGTCCCACCTTGTGGGGTGCTTGGCCATCATATGCCTGCGCATGGTGGTGGTGGTGAGGCTGTTGGTGTTGGCTCCCCGGCTGAGCTTTGCGCAACAAAGGTTGCACACCACTGTTCGTCGGTCGTCAGGCGTCTCTGTGAAAAACTGCCAGACCTTAGAGCACCTCGGCCTCTGCAGGGTGGCATGGCGCGAGGGGGCGCTTTGGGAAACACTTGGTGGATTATTCGGTCTGGCCCTGCCTCTACCCCTGGCCCTGGCCACCACACTGCCTCTTGCAACCTGCCCTGCTGATGCCCTTGACTCCCCCTCTGAAGACCTGTCCTCCTGAGTAAGCGTTGCACACCAGGTGGGGTCAGTCACCTCATCGTCCTGCTGCACTTCCTCCGAATCCTCTGTGCGCTGCTCCCTCGGACTTACTGCCCTTACTACTACCTCACTGCAAGACAACTGTGTCTGATCGTCATCGTCCTCCTCACCCACAGAAAGTTGTTGAGACAGTTGGCGGAAGTCCCCAGCCTCATCCCCCGGACCCCGTGAACTTTCGAATGGTTGGGCATCAGTGACTATAAACTCCTCTGGTGGGAGAGGAACCGCTGCTGCCCAATCTGAGCAGGGGCCCGAGAACAGTTCCTGGGAGTGTTCCCGCTCCTGAGCAGGTGTCATTGTAGTGGAGTGAGGAGGCTGGGAGGAAGGAGGAGCAGCAGACAGAGGATTCGGATTTGCAGCAGTGGACGGCGCAGAACTGCGTGTTGACGATAGGTTGCTTGAAGCACTTTCTGCCATCCAGGACAGGACCTGCTCACACTGCTCATTTTCTAATAACCGTCTCCCGCGTGGACCCATTAATTGGGCGATGAATGTGGGGACGCCAGAAACGTGCCTCTCTCCTAATCACGCAGCAGTCGGCTGCGACACACCGGGATCAGGAGCTCGGCCTGTGCCCACACCCTGACTTGGCCCTCCGCGTCCTCGGCCGCGTCCATGTCCTCTAGGCCTACCCCTACCCCTCAGCATGCTGTATTACCAGTGATTTGATTTCACAGGCAGGAAATAAATTGGCGCAAGACTGCAGGCCAAATATAATTTTTTCCCTTTTTGGAAAACGAAAGGCCCCACTGCCTCTAGTGAATGAATAATCTAAGTTTAATAACTGTGCTGTGTCCCTGCTAATGTGTCACTGAACGTGAGGGTAGCAGAGTTATTATAACTCTGGCAGAGCAGGTATTTTTTTTCCCAATTAAGGAAAGCAAATGGCGAAGCCAGCAGTAAAGCGTAGCTGGGTGCGTCTGATTTAGCAATGTTGTTCACGCAGCTCACACGTGTCCACCGCCCGTAAGGACGGACAGAGGCTGGACAAATAGATTTGTTTTCAGTTTTTTCCCACCAAAAGGCAGCACTGCGTATATTCAATGAACATGAGAAGTTTAATAACTGTGCTGTGTCCCTGCTAATGTGTCACTGAACGTGAGGGTAGCAGAGTTATTATAACTCTGGCAGAGCAGGTATTTTTTTTCCCAATTAAGGAAAGCAAATGGCGAAGCCAGCAGTAAAGCGTAGCTGGGTGCGTCTGATTTAGCAATGTTGTTCACGCAGCTCACACGTGTCCACCGCCCGTAAGGACGGACAGAGGCTGGACAAATAGATTTGTTTTCAGTTTTTTCCCACCAAAAGGCAGCACTGCGTATATTCTATGAATAATAACTGTGTTGTGGCCCTGCCTATACAATTCTTTCCCTGCAGTATCAATGGAGGGTGGAATGCTCTGCAGAGGCGATTTTGAGAAGCCCAAAAAAAATGCAGCACAGCTAACAGAAGCCTGGACAGTACTGCACACGGATAAATATGGCCCTAGAAAGGACCGTTGAGGTTCTTGAAGGCTACACTCACTCCTAACACTCTCCCTGCCTATGCAGCACTTCTGTCTCTAATGCCAGGTGCAACGCTCTGCAGAGCCGATTTTGAGAAAAAAAAAAATGCCACTGCTAACAGCAGCCAACACACAGCTATCAGTGGCCCTAATAAGGACCTTTGGGGGGTCTTGAAGCCTACACTAACTACCAATTCTTTCCCTACAGCAGCTCCGGTATAAACAGCACTGTCCCTCATCTAACTCACACCGCATCTGAGGCGAACCGCGGGAGGGGCCGACTTTTATATTAGGCGAACACCTGATCTCGCCAGCCACTCACAGCAGGGGGGTGGTATAGGGCTTAAACGTTGCAGGGGGAAGTTGTAATGCCTTCCCTGTGTTTCAATTGGCCAGAAAAGCGCGCTAACGTCTCAGGGAAGGAAGTGAAAGTAACCAGAACACCGCATGGTGTTCGTTACGAATAACGAACATCCCGAACACCCTAATATTCGCACGAATATCAAGCTCGGACGAACGCGTTCGCTCATCTCTATTTACCATGTATCCAGATGGCTATGATACGGTCGCTGATTGTTCTATAACCTTCAACTGCTTTTGAGATCTACTTGTTCGTAAGAAAGGCTACTCCATTCCTCTTAATTTGCTCATATTTGGCATAGTGCAATGGGAGTCATCTGACTGAAATATCCATTTTCCACCCAGTGCAATTTGTTAAAACTAAGAATATCAATATCAAGACTTGTTATTTTGTGTTTCACAATATCCAATTTCCCTAGACTCATGCCGCCATGCACATTCCTTTTTGCTAGTATGTGAGCTTTGGTACAGCACAGTCCTTTCCTTTCATCATGAGGCAAATAAGCAGCTGGGCTTCCAGAGGGCTTTTCCCCAGTTGCATCATGATGATAATCCTGAATACTTATACTCAGACCTTGCTCTTGGCCAGCCACATTTTAGAGTATCCCTTGATCTGAGGGGCCTGTCAACGAATACCATATCTAAATCATTTGAAAGATCTTTCATAGGGTTCCCAAAGCCGAAGTTTTTCAGGGTAGGTATCCAGGTCTTTCCCTATCTCTCCCTATTTATCTGGGCTTGGGACTGGCGTGTAGGGATGACTACAACTCAACCCGGCTGCTGGAGAGGTAAGTATGTGTAATGTATATAATATTTGTGTTAAAAGTACAACATAGTATCTAAACAGTACATATTATGCATTTATGTATAATTAGTGTGAGTGTTGGAGTGTTCCTTCACACAGGCATATTTGCACATGTTTTTGCGTGCACAAAATTTGAGCAAGCATTACACAGAGAATAGAACCCATTGATTTCAATAGATTAAACTGGTAGCATTACCGGCCTTAGTGGTAGCCTGCTGAATACTACAGAAAGCAGTTCAGGAGAACTGCCGGCCAGACGCGTCTGAACTCCGGCTGCAGCGGAAAGGTGAGTATACTTTTTTTTTTTTACACATTTTAGGATGATTTTCAGGTAAGGGCTAATATTTTTAAGCCGTTCCCGAAAATTCATCCCGCGCTCGCCGGCAGCTCATTGCTTTCAATGGAGCCGGCTGTATTGCCAGCTCCATTAAATTCAATGGGCTAACATCGTTCTTCTCTGCCACAGCTGTTACAGCTGTGGCAGAGGAGAACGATCTTTATGCTGACAGGGGGGGGGGGGGGTTCTCTCTCTTGCCACTATTGTGGCTTAATAGTGAGACCTCGGAGCCCGAAATGCAGCCCTGCATGTTGCTCCTCGTCTGCCCCATCCATTTCTGTGTTTTTTACATGACTTTGGTGATTTGCTAAGATTTTCACAAATGAAAACCTTAGCGGAGCACCAGTCATATACAAAAATGCTCGAGTCGCCCATTGACTTCAATGGGGTTCGTTACTCGAAACGAACTCTCGAGCATCACTGAAAGTTCGACTCGCGTAACGAGCACTCGAGCATTTTGGTACTCGCTCATCTCTAGTGTGCACAAAAACACATACGCCCATGTGAAGGAGCCCTAATAAGTATGATTATATATGCGTAATGTGTGTGTGTGTGAGTTTATACATATCTGTAATTTGTATGATGGGTATGTGCATCATGTGCATACATGTGTATGATGTGTATACAAGTGTGTGGGCTTAAACATATGGGCACATTCACTAATACGCTTACTGCCACGGAGCGTATTGATGCATGAACCAGGGTTTTTCTTTTATAATTTTTGACTATTCAAACTCCGCTCTGTGAGTTTGAAAAAATGCAAAAAGATAGGTCCTATCTTTCTCGCACATAGAAAAACTATGTGCAAGAAATATACGGCATGTCTTATCTTTTCTTGCCAGTAGTATTAGTGTGCAAGAATCCTGCTAGTAAAAATGAAGCCATTGAAATCAATGGTTTTGTTTTATCCCATTTTGCGGCTGTAATTTTCATGACTGCAAAACAGGACAGAATGACGCTCAGGTGTATAAGTTCTGTAGTGTATATGATATATGTGTGTGATGTGCCTTTATGTGTGTAATGTAGATGTGCATGTAAAGGTTCGTTCACATCAATAGGTCTGCTTATAGAGGTTCAGTGTCTAGGCAGCATGAGCTGTAACTACATCCATGGAGGCAACAAATACTACATTATAGTGAAGACACTTGTAAACAACTTTACATACAGAATGTCAAATTCTTGACACCCTATGAGTGTGACATTGGGGAGTATGAGCTTACAGTGACACTTGACCTACTAGGTTGGGCCTGTATTTAGGCTTAAAGGGGTTGTCCCGTGAAATCAAGTGGGGTTAATCACTTCTGTATGGCCATATTAATGCCATACAGAAGTTATACACTTACCCACTCCGTTGCTGGCGTCCCCGTCTCCATGGCTCCGACTAATTTCTGCATCTTCTGGCTTCTTTAGATGCGCTTGCGCTGTCCGGTCTTCTGCTGTTTGCTCGCGCCGGAGAGCTGGTCTGCGCGTCGTCATCGTAGCTCCGCCCCGTCACGTGGTGCCGATCAGCCAATTAGGTGGTTGTAATCGGCAGTGGAACGCAAGACATCCACGGTGCACCATGGGAGAAGACCCGCGGTGCACCATGGGAGAAAACCGCGGTGCATCCTTGGGAAAGGACCGGCGGCCATCTTTAAAAGAAGAAAAGAAGAAACTGCCCGAACGGGGATGCAGGTAAGCGATTTAAAAAAAAAAAATAACAAAGGGATTGTTTTTAATGGGGCACAATGTGGGGGTAGGTAGAAAAAAATTTTTGATTTCGCCGCGGGACAACCCCTTTAAGGCTTTATTCCAACTATTATGCTTCATGCATTTAAATATTTTCAGTATTCCATGCAAGAGACTTTGTACTTACAAGTCATTGACAGAAGGAATTCAAATTATCAATTCTTCTTTATAACACTTATATTTTAAAATGGAATATTAGAAAACAGCCCTATAAAAGTGCATCAGCAGAGAGCATTAAACCTTTGCTTTGGGCACAAGCATTACGAACTAAATTGCAATAATTGTCTTAGAAGCACTTTTTGTTCCCTTTCAAAAAACTTTGTTCAATAAAAGATTATTTCAATTTAAAACTCTCATGTGTTTCTCAAGTAGTCAATTTAGCACATACTGAAAAATGACTTAATTTTGATGGACAACTCATCAAGTTATTCAGCTGTGTGAATGTTCAAATGGCTGTAATGCTATTTTTATCATTAAGTTGAAATTGTAATTTTTTGCAAAGTGCATTATTTTAATCATAATAAATCTAAATTGTTATTTTGATGTTTTAACAATTGCCTTAAAACACCGTACTAAAGTACATACCAAATAGAGAAAAAAAGAGAAGGTGTGTACATCAATTTCTTTTTGTCATCCACTACTGCTAAGTGTTTTTTAACATGTGTTTCTAAGGTGTGGAGCTAGTTGCTACTTTACAATGACCTTTTACATGCATTTCACTATTCTATAAGGCCTCATTCAGACGAGCGCTGTATGCGCGCCTTAGAGGTGCACAAATTATGCGCTTCTAAAGGAACCAATGGGTTCCTGTAGAAGCGTTCACATAAAAGAATGTTAGCCATACTAAATTCGTGCACCCAACAAAGATAGGACATGCGACTGCAAGTCACATGTAAGCTCCGTGGTGCCTGCAAAGACAGGACCTGACCTATCTTTTGTGCATGCTTTCCATAGACTCCTATGGGAGCTGGAAAGCATGCACCAAACACCTCGGATCGTGTGAATGGGCTACTTTAAGTAGCTGGAAATGTCTTCCCCCGGCTCTGTTTCCGAGCGCAAAGCAGCTGCCTTTGTGCTTTGCAGGGAACTTCTCAAGATGCATAGCAGAGGAATGGTGACGCTAATGATTGCAGCATCGCCGCTCACCACCTGGGTAGACTGCTCAAAGTTTCGAAGGACCTGGCAGATGTCTGCCAACCAGGCCCACTCTTCTGAAAATAATTGAGGAGGCTGACTCCCACTGCGCCGCCCATGTTGGAGTTGGTATTCCACTATAGCTCTACGCTGCTCATAGAGCCTGGCCAACATGTGGAGCGTAGTGTTCCACCGTGTGGGCACGTCGCACAGCAGTCGGTGCACTGGCAGATTAAACCGATGTTGCAGGGTGCGCAGGGTGGCTGCGTTCGTGTGGGACTTGCGGAAATGTGCGCAGAGCCTTCGCACCTTTCCGAGCAGGTCTGACAAGCGTGGGTAGCTTTTCAGAAAGCGCTGAACCACCAAATTAAAGACGTGGGCCAGGCATGGCACGTGCGTGAGGCTGCCGAGCTGCAGAGCCGCCACCAGGTTACGGCCGTTGTCACACACGACCATGCCCGGTTGGAGGCTCAGCGGCGCAAGCCAGCGGTCGGTCTGCTCTGTCAGACCCTGCAGCAGTTCGTGGGCCGTGTGCCTCTTATCTCCTAAGCTGAGTAGTTTCAGCACGGCCTGCTGACGCTTGCCCACTGCTGTGCTGCCACGACGCGCGACACCGACTGCTGGCGACGCGCTGCTGCTGCTGACACATCTTGATTGCGAGACAGAGGTTGCGTTGGAGGAGGAGGAGGAGGGTGGTTTAGTGGAGGAAGCATACACCGCCGCAGATACCACCACTGAGCTGGGGCCCGCAATTCTGGGGGTGGGTAGGACGTGAGCGGTCCCAGGTTTTGACTCTGTCCCAGCCTCCACTAAATTCACCCAATGTGCCGTCAGGGAGATGTAGTGGCCCTGCCCGCCTGTGCTTGTCCACGTGTCCGTTGTTAAGTGGACCTTGGCAGTAACCGCCTTGGTGAGGGCGCGTACAATGTTGCGGGAGACGTGGTCGTGCAGGGCTGGGACGGCACATCGAGAAAAGTAGTGGCGACTGGGAACTGAGTAGCGCGGGGCCGCCGCCGCCATCATACTTTTGAAGGACTCCGTTTCCACAACCCTATACGGCAGCATCTCAAGGCTAATAAATTTGGCTATGTGGACGGTTAACGCTTGAGCGTGCGGGTGCGTGGCGGCGTACTTGCGCTCAAACACTTGCGCTAGCGACGGCTGGACGGTGCGGTGCGAGACATTGGTGGATTGGGCCGAGGACAGCGGAGGTGAGGGTGTGGGTGCAGGCCAGGAGACGGTAGTGCCTGTGTCCTCAGAGCGGGGTTGGATCTCAGTGGCAGGTTGGGACACAGGGGGAGAGGCAGCGGTGCAAACCGGAGGCGGTGAACGGCCTTCGTCCCACCTTGTGGGGTGCTTGGCCATCATATGTCTGCGCATGCTGGTGGTGGTGAGGCTGTTGGTGGTGGCTCCCCGGCTGATCTTGGCGCGACACAGGTTGCACACCACTGTTCGTCGGTCGTCAGGCGTCTCTGTGAAAAACTGCCAGACCTTAGAGCACCTTGGCCTCTGCAGGGTGGCATGGCGCGAGGGTGCCATGGGAAACAGTTGGGAATCAGTTGGTGGATTATTCGGTCTGGCCCTGCCTCTATCCCTGGCCACCGCACTGCCTCTTGCAACCTGCCCTGCTGCTGCCCTTGCCTCCCCCCCTGAAGACCTGTCCTGAGTAGGCGTTGCAAACCAGGTGGGGTCAGTCACCTCATCGTCCTGCTGCTCTTCCTCCGAATCCTCTGTGTGCTCCTCCCTCGGACTTACTGCCCTTACTACTACCTCACCGATAGACAACTGTGTCTCATCGTCATCGTCCTCCTCACCCACTGAAAGGTCTTGAGACAGTTGCCGGAAGTCCCCAGCCTCATCCCCCGGACCCCGGGAACTTTCCAATGGTTGGGCATCAGTGACGATAAACTCCTCTGGTGGGAGAGGAACCACTGCTGCCCAATCTGAGCAGGGGCCCGAGAACAGTTCCTGGGAGTCTTCCCGCTCCTGAGCATGTGTCATTGTAGTGGAGTGAGGAGGCTGGGAGGAAGGAGGAGCAGCAGCCAGAGGATTCGGATTTGCAGCACTGGACGGCGCAGAACTGTGGGTGGATGATAGCTTGCTCAAAGCACTTTCTGCCATCCACGACAGGACCTGCTCACACTGCTCATTTTCTAATAAAGGTCTCCTGCGTGGACCCATTAATTGGGCGATGAATGTGGGGACGCCAGAAACGTGCCTCTCTCCTAATCGCGCAGCAGTCGGCTGCGATACACCTGGATCAGGAGCTCGGCCTGTGCCCACACCCTCACTTGGGCCTACGCGTCCTCGGCCACGTCCACGTCCTCTAGGCCTACCCCTACCCCTCAGCATGCTGTATTACCAGTGATTTCCCAGGCAGGAAATAAATTGGCGCAAGCCTGCAGGACAAATAGAATTGTTCCCTTTTTTTTTAAAGGGAAGGCCGGCCCACTGACTATATTCAATCAGATAAGAAATCTGTTCCACAGAAATGCAGTTATATGAAGTGCAGCAGAGCGGCGATTTTCCCAGGAAGGCAGGAAATAAATTGGTGCAAGCCTGCTGTTAAACGTAGCTGGCTGCGTATGAATTTTTTACTATCTCCACCCACCACACACGTACACAGAACGCTGAGGACTGACAGAGGCAGGGCACATAGAATTTTTCCCTTTTTTTTAAAAGAAAAGGCCCACTGACTATATTCAATCAGATAAGAAATCTGTTCCACAGAAATGCAGTTATATGAAGTGCAGCAGAGCGGTGATTTTTCCCAGGAAGGCAGGAAATAAATTGGCGCAAGCCTGCTGTTAAACGTAGCTGGCTGCGTATGAATTTTTTACTATCTCCACCCACCACACACGTACACAGAACGCTGAGGACTGACAGAGGCAGGGCACATAGAATTTTCCCCTTTTTTAAAAAAGAAAAGGCCCACTGACTATATTCAATCAAATAAGAAATCTGTTCCACAGAAATGCAGTTATATGAAGTGCAGCAGAGCGGTGATTTTCCCAGGAAGGCAGGAAATAAATTGGTGCAAGCCTGCTGTTAAACGTAGCTGGCTGCGTATGAATTTTTTACTATCTCCACCCACCACACGTACACAGAACGCTGAGGACTGACAGAGGCAGGGCACATAGAATTTTTCCCTTTTTTTTAAAAGAAAAGGCCCACTGACTATATTCAATCAGATAAGAAATCTGTTCCACAGAAATGCAGTTATATGAAGTGCAGCAGAGCGGTGATTTTTCCCAGGAAGGCAGGAAATAAATTGGCGCAAGCCTGCTGTTAAACGTAGCTGGCTGCGTATGAATTTTTTACTATCTCCACCCACCACACACGTACACAGAACGCTGAGGACTGACAGAGGCAGGGCACATAGAATTTTCCCCTTTTTTAAAAAAGAAAAGGCCCACTGACTATATTCAATCAGATAAGAAATCTGGTCCACAGAAATGCAGTTATATGAAGTGCAGCAGAGCGGTGATTTTTCCCAGGAAGGCAGGAAATAAATTGGCGCAAGACTGCTGTTAAACGTAGCTGGCTGCGTATGAATTTTTTACTATCTCCACCCACCACACACGTACACAGAACGCTGAGGACTGACAGAGGCAGGGCACATAGAATTTTTCCCTTTTTTTTAAAAGAAAAGGCCCACTGACTATATTCAATCAATAATATATGTCTTCTGGCCCTGCCTACACAATTCTCTCCCTGTAGTATTACTGCAGGGCGCAATGCTCTGCACAGCCGATTTGGAAAAAAAAAAAATACAACACTGCTAACAGCAGCCTGCACAGTACTGCACATGGTTAAATGTGGCCCTAAGAAGGACCGTTGGGGTTCTTGAAGCCTACACTCACTCCTAACACTCTCCCTGCCTAACCACCACTTCTGTCCCTGGACTATTACTGCAGGGCGCAATGCTCTGCAGACAGCCGATTTTGGAGAAAAAAAAAATTGTGCAACACTGCTAACAGCACCCTCCACAGTACTGCACACGGATAGATGTGGCCCTCAGAAGGACCGTTGGGGTTCTTGAAGCCTACACTCACTCCTAACACTCTCCCTACAGCAGCACCAGCAGCAGCACTTTCCCTCAGCTAACTCAGTCACAAGGCATCTGAGGCGAGCCGCGGGAGGGGCCGACTTTTATACTCGGGTGACATCTGATCTCCCCAGCCACTCACAGCAGGGGGGTGGTATAGGGCTTGAACGTCACAGGGGGAAGTTGTAATGCCTTCCCTGTCTTTCAATTGGCCAGAAAAGCGCGCTAACGTCTCAGAGAGGAAACTGAAAGTAACCCGAACATCGCGTGGTACTCGTTAAGAGTAACGAGCATCCCGAACACCCTAATATTCGCCCGAGCATCAAGCTCGGACGAGTACGTTCGCTCATCTCTAGTTATTACACTTTTTTTGCAATGAAACCACTTTTTTTGGAAATTTTTTTTTTCTCTATAGCTGCATTCAAAGTCCTGTAACTTTTTAATTTTTTATGAGGGCTTATTTTTTGCGAGACAAGTTGTAGTTTTTATTGGTACCATTTTGTGGAATGTACGGCTTTTTTTATCACTTTTATTGCATTTTTTGGGAGGCAAAATGCTAAAAATTAGCATTTTGCCTTTGTTTTTTAGCATTTGTGTCTAGCACTGCAAGCTTACTGCAGCTCAATCCACTTATAACCTTAGAATACTACATTCAAATCCCGTATAACACCTTTAATATGTTTTATTGTGAATTCGTGTTTATAGATGTCTCAATTTAAATTTTATGTAACAGAATTTTAATTTTTATGCAAAGTAACACTTTACATACTCATGGTTATGTTTCATTGCACTTTCGCTTGAATTAAATAAAGAAATCAAGATTTTTCATTTACAAAAAAAGTATATATATATTCTCATAGTGCCAAGGCATTGCCTGTTTCATTTTGGTTGCCAGAGTGTGGCAGGTAATTCCGGCTGGTGTACCAAGATGGCTGCCGGAACTGGGTGGAGAAGGTGTAGTTTCAGGAGTGCTAAGATGGCCCCCAGGACAAGAAGTGGTCACCAAAGTTGTAGTAGCAGTGGCTTGGAGTATGGGGAGAAGAGGTGATGTCACAGAGGCATGGGGTTGAGATGCACTATAATTAAAACAGCTGCTGTGCCATCTGGGATTCTGAACGTCACAGGTGAGACATACCCAGTATGGAAGGTTGCCAGTGTAGGGCGGCGGAGGGACATGCTGAAGTAGAATCTTCCGATGTGGAGGCATCTGCCAGTCTTGAGTAGGGTCATGCGACTAATTAAGGGTTTCCCATTTCTGTCTTTCTTGCCTAAGGCACTTTGTGGTTTGTAGCCCCAGTCTGTCCCTGTGTCCAACCCCATGGTTCCCCAATAGCTGCAGTCCTGTCCCCAGTAAGAATCCGTGATGCATATGTATATTATGCCCGCATATCCGTTACACTGCCATGAAGCATGAGGGCAGGGGCTTGGTCACAATAATCAAAGGAGAATGTGGCTACATGGGTATTGGATGAATTGTACCAGAACGTAACTGTACCCTCGTATGCCATCGACCAGGGGTTCTTATTCCCAGCCTACTTGCAATGGGAGGCTTGGATCCAGGAGCTCTTTCCATCTAGTTTCACTGACATGGCTGTGGTCAGTAGCACTTGGTAGGGACCATCGTATTTGGACTCAAGAGAGTATTTTCTAACAAATTTCTTCACATACACCCAATCTCAGTCTCTAGATCTGAAAGGGAAGTAAACACTCTAGAATATACATTAGTTAAGTGTTTTCTGAGAGTAATAACAGTTTGTCGAGCTACCTTGCTGCATCTGGAGTTATCGTGGTAAATACAATCCTAACCTTGGGACTGACCCAAAAAATACCTCATATGGGCTGAGGCCTATTCTGTCAAGTGTATACCTTATGTAGAAGAGTACCAAGGGGAGGCACTTGGTCCATGGTCTATTGAGCTCTGTCATGGCCCTCTGGGTCGTGGTTTCTAAGCTAGCATTTAAACTTTCTGCTCTAGTACTGCTTTGTGGATGGTATGGAGCATAAAAGGCCAGTTCTACCCCCAACACTTTCATTAATTTCCATATCACTTATCCCGTGGAGGGAGTACCTCAGTCACTCTCAGTTGTCTCTGGTACTCTGTACCTGTATACCACCTCAGAGATTAAGTTTTTTTTTGGTGGTGGCGTTTGTGAGCAGGTATGCCAGACTGGCTACCCTGAGAAAGGGTCTAGGCAGACCAGAACAAACTCGTACTTGCCCACCCTTGGCAGTTGTGTGTGTTTGGCCGCCGTGATGCTAAATCCTGGTGCAGATCATTGACTAGCAACCACATCTGTCATAGCTGTTTTTGACAGGTGTGTATTTCCATGGGGGCCGGAACCATGACAGGATAGGGGGCTGTGAGAGACAAGGCTTATTGGATACCATCCATTTATCTCCAGGTGTCTCTCTGCCCACATTGCTGGTTCCCATTGTACCTTTTCCCCCCTTTGGTTGCCTGCTTTTGTAACTGAATCAACAGGTCATAATCCACGGGAGGTGACGTCTGAGGGGGTACTTGTACTGTCCCAACCCCTGAAGGATTAAGTCTGGGCTTCTGTGTAGTTGTCTTCACAGCCTGATCAGCTAGGTGATTTATGGTTGCCTCTTTTATGCCATCCTTGGAGTGACCTTTTGTTGCATTTTCAGGCTACTCTCTTGGGCAGCAAGAGGGCTTCCATCAGTTCTGGTACACCTTTTCTGTTTTTAATTGCCTTTTTCAAGAATGACCTTGCTCTCCAGATGGGTCCGTAGTCATGAGCTGTAGGCATGGCGGGAGTCTGTGTAGACGTTAGGTTAGAAGAGGTTCGGCTTTGACTACCTCATGTAAGGAGAGTACAACATAACCTGTATAGAACCTGCCTTCTTGGCCATACCTCAATCCATCCACAAGGAGTGCAAAATCATGGTTATCTAATGACTGATCAACATGACTGAATCCCCTGTCTCCTGGGCTATTAGCTAGTGCATAGTCATGTGTATCAAGCTAAAAGGAAAAAATCTATCAGGTGATTATTCCCACTCCCCCCCCCCCTTTCTCCAGAGGTAGCAAGGTAGCTGGACTGAGGGCGTTGCAACACTGGCATGTTGAGTGTGTTACGTAATATCCTGGGGGGGGGGCATTACCAGCCATCCAGTCGGTGGAATTTCAGGGACGGCATTGTTTATCACTGATTATTCTGTCTGAATAAAATTATACTTTCAGTGAAGACTGACACTAAAGTATACAAAGACATAGAAAAAAAACAAAAAATGTGGCTGACATTGACATCCTACTCTGAGAGCTCATTACAAACATCACAGCTTTAACATTGGTCATTAACTCTCATTCATCCATACGGTCAAGTCTGTCTCTCTCACATAAATATTAAGAACCATATGATCCTCCACACACAATGTTTACTGCTGTTACCGATTTTCAGGAAATTTTGGATCCACTGGACCAACTAAACCAGCTGAGGACAGTTCTTGCACTGAAACCTCTGACTATCCCCAAAAGGGGGAAACCCCAGAACTCACATTTCCCTTGGACATTCAGAGGGATATACCTCTTTTAATTACTAATGACTAAAGATGAGCGAGCACCAAAATGCTCGGGTGCTCGTTGCTTGAGTTGAACTCTTCGTAATGCTCGAGAGCTCGTTTCGAGTAACAAACCCCATGGAAGTCAATGGGTGACTCGAGCATTTTTGTATGGGACCAATGCTCCACATAGGTCATGACTAGAGATGAGCGAACGTACTCTTCCGAGCTTGATACTCGTTCGAGTATTAGCGTGTTCGAGATGCTCGTTACTCGAGACGAGTACCACGCGATGTTCGAGTTACTTTCACTTTCATCTCTGAGACGTTAGCGCGCTTTTCTGGCCAATAGAAAGACAGGGAAAGCATTACAACTTCCCCCTGCGACGTTCAAGCCCTATACCACCCCCCTGCAGTGAGTGGCTGGCGAGATCAGGTGTCACCCGAGTATATAAATCGGCCCCTCCTGCGGCTCGCCACAGATGCATTCTGACAGAGATCAGGGACAGTGCTGCTGGTGCCGGAGCTGCTATAGGGAGAGCGTTAGGAGTTATTTTAGGCTTCAAGAACCCCAACGGTCCTTCTTAGGGCCACATCTAACCGTGTGCAGTAGTGTGGAGGCTGCTTTTTGCAGTGTTGCACTTTTGTTTTTTTGTATATCGGCCTGCAGAGCATTGCGTCCTGCAGTAATTTTACATTGTCCAGGGCCAGTAGTGGTGAGGCAGGGACAGAAGACATATTTAGTGTATATGGGCAGTGGGCCTTTCCAAAAACATTTGGGAAAAAAAATCTATTTGGGCTGCCTGTGACCGTCCTCAGTGTACTGGGTCTCTGCTGGGGGTAGTTGTCCTAA
This sequence comes from Eleutherodactylus coqui, assembly GCF_035609145.1. Lineage (NCBI taxonomy): Eukaryota > Metazoa > Chordata > Amphibia > Anura > Eleutherodactylidae > Eleutherodactylus > Eleutherodactylus coqui. Next base: position 75,698,080 of record NC_089838.1, read on the forward strand.
TTCATACGCAGCCAGCTGTTACAGCAGGCTTGCGCAAAATTCTTTCCTGCCTCTGGGTTGCCTCTTACATCACCGCTGTATTCCTGTCCACAAGTGTACTGGGTCTCTGCTGGGGGTAGTTGTCCTAATTCATACGCAGCCAGCTAACTGTTACAGCAGGCTGCGCAAAATTCTTTCCTGCCTCTGTGTTGCCTCTTACATCACCGCTGTATTCCTGTCCACAAGTGTACTGGGTCTCTGCTGGGGGTAGTTGTCCTAATTTGACTGTCCTCGGTGACGCCTCTGCCCCCTACAACTACTGGGTGTCGAAGCTGGACACGTGGCCTGAACTCGCGCTGTATGCCCTGGAGGTGCTTGCTTGTCCTGCGGCTAGCGTCTTGTCAGAGAGGGTGTTTAGTGCGGCTGGGGAAATCATCACGGATAAGCGTACCCGCCTGTCAACCGACAGTGCCAACAGGCTTACACTCATCAAGATGAACTAAGCCTGGATTTCCCCAGACTTCTCTTCTCCACCAGCGGACAGAAGCGATACCTAAGCAATACGTAGGCTGCACCCGCGGATGGAAGCATCGTTCTGTATCCCCATCAAAAACGGGGACATTTTTGCTTCATCAATCTGTGTATTCTATTCATCCTCCTCCTCCTGCTCCTCCTCCTGAAACCTCACGTAATCATGCTGAACGGGCAATTTTCCTTAGGCCCACAAGGCTCAGTCATATAACTTTTGTAAACAATTTTTATACGTTTCAATTAGAGATGAGCGAACGTGTTCGTCCGAACTTGATATCCGTGCGGATATTAGGGTGTTCGGGATGTTCGTTATTCGTAACGAACACCATGCGGTGTTCGGGTTACTTTCACTTCCTTCCCTGAGACGTTAGCGCGCTTTTCTGGCCAATTGAAAGACAGGGAAGGCATTACAACTTCCCCCTGCAACGTTTAAGCCCTATACTACCCCCCTGCTGTGAGTGGCTGGCGAGATCAGGTGTCCGCCTAATATAAAAGTCGGCCCCTCCCGCGGCTCGCCTCAGATGCCTTGTGAGTTAGATGAGGGACAGTGCTGTTTGTACCGGAGCTGCTGTAGGGAAAGAATTGGTAGTTAGTGTAGGCTTCAAGACCCCCAAAGGTCCTTATTAGGGCCACTGATAGCTGTGTGTTGGCTGCTGTTAGCAGTGGCAATTTTTTTTTCTTCTCAAAATCGCCTCTGCAGAGCGTTGCACCCGGCATTAGGGACAGAAGTGTTGCATAGGCAGGGAGAGTGTTAGGAGTGAGTGTAGCCTTCAAGAACCTCAACGGTCCTTTCTAGGGCCATATTTAACCGTGTGCAGTACTGTGCTGGCTGCTGTTAGCTGTGCTGCATATTTTTTTTCTTCTCAAAATCGCCTCTGCAGAGCATTGCACCCTCCATTGATACTGCAGGGAAAGAATTGTGTAGGCAGGGCCACAACACAGTTATTATTCATTGAATATACGCAGTGCGGCCTTTTGCTTGTAAAACAAGTGAAAAAAATTCTATTTGACCTGCCTCTGTCCGTCCTAAGGGCTGTGGACACGTGTCGGCTGCGTGTGCAACGTTTAAAAATCAGACGCACCCAGCTACGTTTTACTGCTGGCTTCGCCATTTGCTTTCCTTAATTTGGAAAAAAAATACCTGCTCTGCCAGAGTTATAATAACTCTGCTACCCTCAAGTTCTGTGCCACATTAGCAGGGCCACAGCACAGTTATTAAACTTCTCATGTTCATTGAATATACGCAGTGCTGCCTTTTGGTGGAAAAAAACTGAAAAAAATTGTATTTGTCCTGCCTCTGTCCGTCCTAAGGGCGGTGGACACGTGTCGGCTGCGTGTGCAACGTTTAAAAATCAGACGCACCCAGCTACGTTTTACTCCTGGCTTCGCCATTTGCTTTCCTTAATTGGGAAAAAAATACCTGCTCTGCCAGAGTTATAATAACTCTGCTACCCTCAAGTTCTGTGCCACATTAGCAGGGCCACAGCACAGTTATTAAACTTCTCATGTTCATTGAATATACGCAGTGCTGCCTTTTGGTGGAGAAAAACTGAAAAAAATTCTATTTGTCCTGCCTCTGTCCGTCCTAAGGGCGGTGGACACGTGTCGGCTGCGTGTGCAACGTTTAAAAATCAGACGCACCCAGCTACGTTTTACTCCTGGCTTCGCCATTTGCTTTCCTTAATTGGGAAAAAAATACCTGCTCTGCCAGAGTTATAATAACTCTGCTACCCTCAAGTTCTGTGACACATTAGCAGGGCCACAGCACAGTTATTAAACTTAGATTATTCATTCACTAGAGGCAGTGGGGCCTTTCGTTTTCAAAAAAGGGAAAAAATTATATTTGGCCTGCAGTCTTGCGCCAATTTATTTCCTGCCTGTGAAATCAAATCACTGGTAATACAGCATGCTGAGGGGTAGGGGTAGGCCTAGAGGACGTGGACGCGGCCGAGGACGCGGAGGGCCAAGTCAGGGTGTGGGCACAGGCCAAACTCCTGATCCAGGTGTATCGCAGCCGACTGCGGCGTGATTAGTAGAGAGGCACGTTTCTGGCGTCCCGACAGTCATCGCACAATTCATGGGTCCACGCGGGAGACGGTTATTAGAAAATGAGCAGTGTGAGCAGGTCCTGTCCTGGATGGCAGAAAGTGCTTCGAGCAACCTATCGTCCAACCGCAGTTCTGCGCCGTCCACTGCTGCAAATCAGAATCCTCTGTCTGCTGCTCCTCCTTCCTCCCAGCCTCCTCACTCCACTCCAATGACACCTGCTCAGCTGCGTGAAGACTCCCAGGAACTGTTCTCTGGCCCCTGCTCAGATTGGGCAGCAGTGGTTCCTCTCCCACCAGAGGAGTTTATCGTCACTGATGCCCAACCATTGCAAAGTTTCCAGGGTCCGGGGGATGAGGCTGGGGACTTCCGCAAACTGTCTCAAGAACTTTCTGTGGGTGAGCAGGACGATGACGATGAGACACAGTTGTCTTGCAGTCAGGTAGTAGTGAGGGCAGTAAGTGCGAGGGAGGAGCGCACAGAGGATTCTGAGGAAGAGCAGCAGGACGATGAGGTGACTGACCCCACCTGGTTTGCAACGCCTACTCAGGACAGGTCTTCAGAGGGGGAGGCAGGGGCAGCAGCAGGGCAGGTTGCAAGAGGCAGTGCGGTGTCCAGGGGTAGAGGCAGGACCAGACCGAATAATCCACCAACTGTTTCCCAAAGCGCACCCTCGCGCCATGCCACCCTGCAGAGGCCAAGGTGCTCTAAGGTCTGGGAGTTTTTCACAGAGACGCCTGACGACCGACGAGCAGTGGTGTGCAACCTGTGTCGCGCAAAGCTCAGCCGGGGAGCCAACACCAACAGCCTCAGCACCACCAGCATGCGCAGACATATGATGGCCAAGCACCCCACAAGGTGGGACGAAGGCCGTTCACCACCTCCGGTTTGCACCGCTGCCTCTCCCCCTGTGCCCCAACCTGACACTGCTATCCAACCCCCCTCTCAGGACACAGGCACTACCGCCTCATGGCCTGCACCCACACCCTCACCTCCGCTGTCCTCGGCCCCATCCACCAGTGTAGTTCAGCGCACCGTCCAGCCGTTGCTTGCGCAAGTGTTTGAGCGCAAGCGCAAGTACGCCGCCACGCACCCGCACGCTCAAGCGTTAACCGTCCGCATAGCAAAATTCATCAGCCTTGAGATGCTGCCGTATAGGGTTGTGGAAACGGAGTCCTTCAAAAGTATCATGGAGGCGGCGGCCCCGCGCTACTCAGTTCCCAGTCGCCACTACTTTTCCCGATGTGCTGTCCCAGCCCTGCACGACCACATCTCCAGCAACATTGTACGCGCCCTCACCAACGCGGTTACTGCCACGGTCCACTTAACAACGGACACGTGGACAAGCACAGGCGGGCAGGGCCACTATATCTCCCTGACGGCACATTGGGTGAATTTAGTGGAGGCTGGGACAGAGTCAGAGCCTGGGACCGCTCACATCCTACCCACCCCCAGAATTGCGGGCACCAGCTCGGTGGTTGTATCTGCGGAGGTGTATGCTTCCTCCACTAAAGCACCCTCCTCCTCCTCCTCCTCTGTCTCGCAATCAAGATGTGTTAGCAGCAGCATGTCGCCAGCAGTCGGTGTCGCGCGGTGTGGCAGCACAGCGGTGGGCAAGCGTCAGCAGGCGGTGCTGAAACTACTCAGCTTAGGCAATAAGAGGCACACGGCCCACGAATTGCTGCAGGGTCTGACAGAGCAGACCGACCGCTGGCTTGCGCCGCTGAGCCTCCAACCGGGCATGGTCGTGTGTGACAACGGCCGTAACCTGGTGGCGGCTCTGCAGCTCGGCAGCCTCACGCACGTGCCATGCCTGGCCCATGTCTTTAATTTGGTGGTTCAGCGCTTTCTGAAAAGCTACCCACGCTTGTCAGACCTGCTCGTAAAGGCGCGCCGGCTCTGCGCACATTTCCGCAAGTCCCACACGGACGCTGCCACCCTGCGCACCCTGCAACATCACTTTAAGCTGCCAGTGCACCGACTGCTGTGCGACGTGCCCACACGGTGGAACTCTACGCTCCACATGTTGGCCAGGCTCTATGAACAGCGTAGAGCAATAGTCGAACACCAACTCCAACATGGGCGGCGCAGTGGGAGTCAGCCTCCTCAATTCCTTTCAGAAGAGTGGGCCTGGTTGGCAGACATCTGCCATGTCCTTGGTAATTTTGAGCAGTCTACCCAGGTGGTGAGCGGCGATGCTACAATCATTAGCGTCACCATTCCTCTGCTATGCATCTTGAGAAATTCCCTGCAAACCATAAAGGCAGCTGCTTTGCGCTCGGAAACGGGGGCGGGGGAAGACAGTATGCCGCTGGATAGTCAGGGCACCCTCCTCTCTATTTCTCAGCGCGTACAGGAGGAGGAGGAGCATGAGGAGGATGAGGAGGAGGGGGAAGAGACAGCTTGGCCCGCTGCTGACGGTACACCGGCTGATTGCCTGTCATCCTTTCAGCGTGTATGGCCTGAGGAGGAGGAGGAGGAGGAGGATCCTGAAAGTGATCTTCCTAGTGAAGACAGCCATGTGTTGCGTACTGGTACCCTGGCACACATGGCTGACTTCATGTTAGGATGCCTTTCTCGTGACCCTCGCGTTGCACGCATTCTGGCCACAACGGATTACTGGGTGTACACACTGCTCAACCCACGCTATAAGGAGAACCTGCCCACTCTCATTCCCGAAGAGGAAAGGGGTTCGAGAGTGTTGCTATACCACAGGACCCTTGCGGACAAGCTGATGGTAAAATTCCCAGCCGACAGCGCTAGTGGCAGAAGGCGCAGTACCGAGGGCAAGGTAGCAGGGGAGGTGCGGAGATTGAGCAGCATGTACATCCCAGGCAGTGCAACAGTCTTTAAGGGCCTGGACAGCTTTATGGCTCCCCACCAAGACTGTGTCACCACTCCCCAGTCAAGGCTGAGTCGGCGGGAGCACTGTAAAAGGATGGTGAGGGAGTACGTAGCCGATCGCACGACCGTCCTCCGTGACGCCTCTGCCACCTACAACTACTGGGTGTCGAAGCTGGACACATGGCCTGAACTAGCGCTGTATGCCCTGGAGGTGCTTGCTTGTCCTGCGGCTAGTGTCTTGTCGGAGAGGGTGTTTAGTGCGGCTGGGGGAATCATCACAGATAAGCGTACCCGCCTGTCAACCGACAGTGCCGACAGGCTAACACTCATCAAGATGAACAAAGGCTGGATTTCGCCAGACTTCTCTTCTCCACCAGCGGACAGCAGCGATACGTAAGCAATACGTAGGCTGCACCCGCAGATGGAAGCTACGTTCTCTCTCACCATCCAAAACGGGGACATTTCTGCTTCATCAATCTGTGTCTAATATTCCTCCTCCTCCTCCTCCTGCTACTCCTCCTGAAACCTCACGTAATCACGCTGAACGGGCAATTTTTCTTAGGGCCACAAGGCTCACTCAAATAATTTTTCTAAACAATTTTTAAAAGTTTCAATGCGCTTAAAAGCGTTGGAACTGTAACTTGAACCAATTTTTCGTTACACTGGGCTGCCTCCAGGCCTAGTTACCACTTAAGCCACATTAACCAAAGCGATTAATGGGTTTCACCTGCCCTCTTGGCTGGCCATGGCCAATTTTTGGGATGTACATTAGTACTGTTGATACAGCAATTTTTGTGGGCCCTCGCCTACAGTGTAATCAAATAAATTTTTAGCCCACCTGCATTAAGCACGACATTACTACCTCAGCTGTGTTGGGCAATGCAATGGGATATTTCTGTGTACCGCCGGTGGGTTCCAGGGAGCCACCCATGCTGTAGGTGCACACGGAGTGTAACCTACATGTGTCCACTTGTAAAGAACCCCAGTCTGACTGGGGCATGCAGTGTGGGCCGAAGCCCACCTGTATTACGCACGACATTACTACCTCAGCTGTGTTGGGCAATGCAATGGGATATTTCTATGTACCGCCGGTGGCTTCCTGGCACCCACCCATGCTGTGGGTCCACAGGGAGTTTAACCTACATGTGTCCACTTGTAAAGAACCCCAGTCTGACTGGGGCATGCAGTGTGGGCCGAAGCCCACCTGTATTACGCACGACATTACTACCTCAGCTGTGTTGGGCAATGCAATGGGATATTTCTGTGTACCGCCGGTGGGTTCCAGGGAGCCACCCATGCTGTAGGTGCACACGGAGTGTAACCTACATGTGTCCACTTGTAAAGAACCCCAGTCTGACTGGGGCATGCAGTGTGGGCCGAAGCCCACCTGTATTACGCACGACATTACTACCTCAGCTGTGTTGGGCAATGCAATGGGATATTTTTGTGTACCGCCGGTGGGTTCCAGGGAGCCACCCATGCTGTAGGTGCACACGGAGTGTAACCTACATGTGTCCACTTGTAAAGAACCCCAGTCTGACTGGGGCATGCAGTGTGGGCCGAAGCCCACCTGTATTACGCACGACATTACTACCTCAGCTGTGTTGGGCAATGCAATGGGATATTTTTGTCTACCGCCGGTGGGTTCCAGGGAGCCACCCATGCTGTCGGTCGACAGGGACTTCACAATAGGGAGTTGTACCTGCCTGTGTCTATGAATTAAAAAGCCCGGTCTAACTGGGGCATGCAGACACCTTGACAGAATGAATAGTGTGTGGCACATAGGTTCCCCATTGCTATGCCCACGTGTGCAGCTCCTGATGGCGGTGGCACAGGATTCTATTTCTCATTGCTTCTGTACAGCATTGTGGGCTATCGCCCCGCCCATTTTAAAGAGGGTCGCTGCCTAGCCGTGCCAACCCTGTGCAGTGTGTGCCTGCGGTCCCTCGTCATGGCAGATGCACTTCTAAATAGACATGAGGGTGGTGTGGCATGAGGGCAGCTGAAGGCTGCGCAGGGACACTTTGGTGTGCGCTGTGGGGGGGAGGGGGGGCGGTTGGGCAGCATGTAACCCAGTAGAAGTGGCAGTGGAGTGTCATGCAGGCGGTGATTGTGCTTTGTTGGAGGTAGTGTGGTGCTTAGCAAAGGTATGCCATGCTAATGATGGCTTTTCAGAAGTAAAAGTTGTTGGGAGGGGGGGGGCCCCACTCTTGCCGGTATTCTGGCTTAATAGTGGGACCTGTGAACTTGAGATGCAGCCCAACATGTAGCCCCTCGCCTGCCCTATCCGTTGCTGTGTCGTTCCCATCACTTTCTTGAATTGCCCAGATTTTCACACATGAAAACCTTAGCGAGCATCGGCGAAATACAAAAATGTTCTGGTCGCCCATTGACTTCAATGGGGTTCGTTATTCGAAACGAACCCTCGAACATCGCGGGAAGTTCGTTTCGAATAACGAACACCCGAACATTTTGGTGTTCGCTCATCTCTAGTTTCAATGCTCATTAAAGCGTTGAAACTTTCACCTGAACCAATTTTTATTTTAACTGGGCTGCCTCCAGGCCTAGTTACTAGAGATGAGCGAGCATACTCGTCCGAGCTTGATACTCGTTCGAGTATTAGGGTGTTCGAGATGCTCGTTACTCGTAACGAGTACCACGCGGTGTTCGGGTTACTTTCATTTTCTTCCCTGAGAAATTTGCGCGCTTTTCTGGCCAACAGAAAGACAGGGAAGGCATTACAACTTCCCCCTGCAACGTTCAAGCCCTATACCACCCCCCTGCAGTGAGTGGCTGGCGAGATCAGGTGTCACCCGAGTATTAAAATCTGCCCCTCCGCGGCTCGCCACAGATGCATTCTGACATAGCTGAGGGAAAGTGGTATCGTGTTGGAGCTGCTATAGGGAGAGTGTTAGGAGTATTTTAGGTTTCAAGAACCCCAACGGTCCTTCTTAAGGCCATAAATCTTCTCTATATGCACTCAATGGGGCTGGCGGCAGCAGCGCCAACCCCATTGAGAACATATAGAAGACAAATCCTTCTTCTCTGCCACAGCTGTAACAGCTGTGGCAGAGAAGAACGATGTTTGCCCATTGAATTCAATGGAGCCAGCAATACAGCAGGTTCCACTGAAAGCAATGGGCTGCGGGCGAGCGCAGGATGAATTGTTGGGAAGGGCTTAAATATATAAGCCCTTCCCTGCAATTCATCCAGAAATGTGTTACAATAAAAATATATACCGGCGTATAAGGCGACGGGGCGTATAAGGCGACGGGGCGTATAAGACGACCCCCCAACTGTCACCTTATACGTCGGCAATGCAGTGGAGCAAAGAATAAAAATCATTACTTACTTCTTCTGACGTTCTGCGGCGCTGCTGCAGGCTGTCGCTCCCTCCTGGTTCCCGGCAGAGCATTGATTTCTCTATGAAGGGCTTTAAATCCCCGCCTCCAGAAACACACGTGCCTTCAGCCAATCACAGCCAATGACAATGATGTCATTGAATGGCTGTGATTGGCTGTGTTTCTGGAGGCGGGGATTTCAAGCCCTGTGTCCAGAAAGCAATGCTCTGCCGGGAACCAGGAGGGAGCGACAGCGTGCAGGAGCGGCGCAGAACGTCAGAAGAAGTAAGTAATGATTTTTATTCTTTGCTCCACTGTATTGCCGGCGTATAAGGTGACAGTTGGGAGGTCGTCTTATACGCCACGTCGCCTTATACGCCGGTATATATTTTTATTGTAACACATTTCTGGATGAATTGCAGGGAAGGGCTTATATATTTAAGCCCTTCCCGACAATTCATCCTGCGATCGCCGGCAGCCCATTGCTTTCAGTGGAACCTGCTGTATTGCTGGCTCCATTGAATTCAATGGGCAAACATCGTTCTTCTCTGCCACAGCTGTTACAGCTATGGCAGAGGAGAACGATCTTTACGCTGACAGTGCGGGGGCGGGGGGGGGGCACTCTTGCCGCTATTGTGGCTTAATAGTGGGACCTGTGAACTTGAGATGCAGCCCAACATGTAGCCCCTCGCCTGCCCTATCCGTTGCTGTGTCGTTCCCATCACTTTCTTGAATTGCCCAGATTTTCACAAACGAAAACCTTAGCAAGCATCGGCGATATACAAAAATGCTCGGGTCGCATATTGACTTCAATGGGGTTCGTTACTCGAAACGAATCCTCGAGCATTGCGAAAATTTTGTCCCGAGTAACGAGCACCCAAGCATTTCGGTGCTCGCTCATCTCTACTAGTTACCAATTAAGCCACATTAACCAAAACGATTAATGGGTTTCACCTGCCCTCTTGGTTGGGCATGGGCAATTTTTCTGAGGTACATTAGTACTGTTGGTATACCAATTTTTTGGGGCCCTCGCCTACAGTGTAATCCAATTAATTTTTTGCCCACCTGCATTAAAGCTGACGTTACATCAGCTGTGATGGGCAATGCAATCGGATATATTTATGTACCGCCGGTGGCTTCCTGGCACCCACCCATGCTGTGGGTCCACAGGGAGTTGTAACTGCATGTGTCTACTTCTAAAGAACCCCAGTCTGACTGGGGCATGCAGTGTGGGCCGAAGCCCACCTGCATTAAACATGACATTACCTCAGCTGTGATGGGCAATGCAATGGGATATTTTTATGTACCGCCGGTGGGTTCCTGGCACCCACCCATGCTGTCGGTCCACACGGAGTTGTAACACTTGAAAGTTGAATCACTTTCTTGAATTGCCCAGATTTTCACAAATGAAAACCTTAGCGAGCATCGGCGATATACAAAAATGCTCGGGTCGCCCATTGACTTCAATGGGGTTCGTTACTCGAAACGAACCCTCGAGCATCGCAATAATTTCGTCCCGAGTAACGAGCACCCGAGCATTTTGGTGCTCGCTCATCTCTAGTCATGACTTGTCAAACACCAGAAAACATCAGAAAGTCATGGAAACACCACAAAAAATGGATAGGGAAGGGCAGGGGCAGCATGCATGGCTGCATATGACGCTCTAAGGTCCCACTATTAAGCCAAAATTGGGGCATCACCCGCCTAACAATTTACTTCGGACAAATCCTCTTTAGCAAGGCACAAAGATGGTATTACACACGAAGAAATCAGAGTGCCCAAACATGGCAGAGTTTCACCCCGTCAAGGACCTCGGCCCACATTTCTACCCGAGTCAGTCAGTGCATTTGTGCAAGACAGGTAAAATACTGCAATGGGAAGTCTTTGTGCACCCACAGCATAGGCGAGCCCAAGGAAATGACGCATGGTATTACACATGAGGAAATCATTCTGTGTAGGTGTCAGATAGCTCTGACACCACAAGGGGAAGTGATGAACAGATGAGTGGCAAGCAGCATGGCTACCCTCTGCAGTGTGCCCAGCTGTCTCTTCCCCCTCCTCCCCCCCCCCTCTTCCTCTAAAACACGCTGAGATATAGACATGAGGGTGGTCTGGCTATCAAGCAACATTCTGTCATCCCCCGTCTCCTGTTGCAACCGCAAAGCGCCGGCCTATATGATTTGCAGCAAACTTCTCAGCAGGCAAAGCAGCAGGATGGTAACGCTAATGATTGCCGCATCGCCGCTCACCATCTGGGTTGACTCCTTAAAGTTTCCGAGGACCTGGCAGATATCTGCCATCAATGCCCACTCAGTAAAGAATTGCGCAGGCTGACTACCTCTCCGCTGCCCATGTTGCAGCTGGTATTCCACTATTTCTCTACGCTGATCGTACAGCCTGGCCAACATGTGCAGCGTAGAATTCCAGCTTGTGGACACGTCGCACAGCAGTCGGTGCTCTGGCAGCTGAAACCGTCGTTGCAGGGTCCTCAGGGTGGCAGTGTCCGTGGTGGACTTGCGGAAATGTGCGCAGAGGCGGCACACCCTACCGAGCAGGTCAGTCAAGTGGGGGTAGTTTTTCAGAAACCGCTAAACCACCAGATTGAAGACGTGGGACAGGCATGGCATGTGTGTGAGGCTGCCGAGCTGCCGAGCCGCCACCAGCTTACGGCCGTTGTCACACACCATGCCCGGTTAGAGGCTCAGCGGCGAGAGCCAGAGGTTGGTCTGCTCTGTCAGACCCTGCTACAGTTCGGGGGCTGTGTGCCTTTTGTCACCTAAGCTGATTAGTTTCAGCACAGTTTGCTGACGCTTGCCCACCGCTGTGCTGCCGTGCCGCATGCTACCGACTGCTGGCGACGTGCTCACACTTCTTAATTGAGAGGTAGAGGTGGTGGAGGAGGAGGAGGGGGAGGGTTTGGAGGAGATGGCATAAAATGCGGCAGATACCAGCACTGAGGTAGGACCTGCTATTCTAGGTGTGGGTAGGACGTGTGCGGTCCCAGGCTCTGATTCGGTCCCAGCCTCCACTAAGTTCACCCAATGTGCCGTTAGGGAGATATAGTGGTCCTGCCCGCCAGTACTTGTCCACGTGTCCGTGGTTAAGTGGACCTTCCCAGTAACCGCATTGGTGAGGGCACGATTTATGTTGCGGGAGACATGCTGGTGTAGGGCTGGGACGGCTCACCGGGAAAAAGAGTGGCGACTGGGGGCTGAGTAGTGCGGGACCGCCGCCGCCATCATGTTTTTGAAAACCTCCGTTTCCACAAGCCTAAACGGCAGCATCTCCAGGCTGATTAATTTGGCAATGTGCATGTTTTAAAGCTTGTGCGTGCGTGTGGGTGGTGGCGTATTTGCGCTTTCGCTCCAACGTTTATGTTAGCAACAGCTGAACGCTGCGCTGAGAGACATTGCTGGATGGAGTGGAAGACGGTGGAGGTGAGGGTGTGGGTGCAGGCCGGGAGGCGCTTGTGCCTGTGTCCTGAGAGGGGGGTTGGATCTGAGTGGCAGGTTGGGGCACAAGGGAAGAGGCAGTGGTGTGACCCGGAGGCGGTGAACAAGCTTCGGCCCACCATGTGGGGTGCTTGGCCATCATATGCCTGCGCATGCTGGTTGTGGTGAGGTTGGTAGTGGTGATCTTGGTGCGGCACAGGTTGCACACCACTGTTCGTTGGTCATCCGCGCTCTCACTGAAAAACATCCACACCTTTGAACACCTAGCTCTCTGCACGGAGGTTTGGCGCGAGGGCGTGCTTTGGTAAACAGTTGGGGGATTCTTTGTTTTGGCCCTGCCTCTACCCCTGGCAACTCCACTGTCTCTTCCAACCTGTCCTGCTGCTGCGCTTGCCTCCCCCTCTGAAGCCCTGTCCTTAGTAGGCTTAGCAAACCAGGTGGGGTCAGTCACCTTATCATCCAGCTGCTTTTCCTCCAAATCCTCTGTGCGCTCCTCCCTCGGACTTACTGTCCTTACTACTACCTCACAGATAGACAACTGTGTCTCATCATCATCATCCTCCTCACCCACTGAAAGCTCTTGAGACAGTTGCCGGAAGTCCCCAGCCTAATCACCCGGAGCCCGGGAACTTTCCAAAGGTTGAGCATCGGTCACAACAAACTCTTCAGCTGAGAGGAACCATTTTTTCCCACTCAAGGCAGGGGCCCGAGAACAGTTCCCGGGAGTCTGCCTGCTCATCAGAATATGTCATTTTCATGGAGTGAGGAGGCTGCGAGAAAGGAGGAGCAGCAGCCAGAGGATTCAGAGTTGCAGCAGTGGACTGCGTAGAAGACTGGGTGGTCGATACATTGCTGCATGCATTTTCTGCCATCCACGACAGGCCCTGCTCACACTGCTCTGTTTGTAATAAAGGTCTATGACGTGGACGCATAAATTGTGATAAGAAGCTGGGGACCCCAGAAACTTGCCTCTCTCCTAATGCCGCAGCAGCCGGCTGTGATTCACCTGGACCAGGAACTCAGCCTGTGCCCACACCCTCACTTGGACCTCCGCTTCCTCGTCCGTGTCCACGTCCACGACCCCTACCCCACATCATGGCGGATTTCGAATAGAGCAGGGGCCAAATAAATTACCCCACTGTACAGCACCGACAACTGGGCCTTTATTTACCCCACACAGAGGCTCTATGCTGTAACTAGGAAAAAAGTAACCCGCTGTCTTGCGCTGATACCTAGGGGTAATTTACTGCTCTCAGAGACTTGTAGATTATAGAGGCTGTGTGGAGTGGGAGAAGACTGTAAAGCCAGTGGATAGTGCTGGTTACTGTGGCTATCTCAACCCCACCAACGGAAATGGTATTGTGGGACGCTCTGCACAGCGGCTGAGCTGAAATACTTTGCAGTGGCCCCGGTAATATTACAGTACTGTTTAGCGCTGAGACCGCGGTCTAATTCACTGCAGACAAAGAACGGTATAAATAATTATGGAATTATTTGCGTACACTTTCACGCTGAGAGCGGTATTGTAACGCAAACTCCAGCCAGAAAAAAATTACAGAAGGCTGCAAACAGGCCTACCTGCGTAATACTGAAGCACTACAACTCCCAGCAGCCACCCAGTAAAATGCACACGGTCAGATGCAGCCCAACGAAGGAGCTTTTGTTTGTTTTTTAAAAGAATACAGCCTGTATACTGTCTATATCACTTTCCCTCTAGAAGTGGCTGTGGCCCTACGCTCTGCGTATAATTCACTGCAGACACAGAACAGTGTAAATAGCTATGGAATTATTGGAGTACACTTTCACGCTGAGAGCGGTATTGTAACGCAAACTCTAGCCAGAAAAAAAAATACAGAAGGCTGCAAACAGGCCTGGCTGCGTAATACTGAAGCACTACAACTCCCAGCAGCCACCCAGTAAAATGCAGACGGTCAGAGGTAGCCCAACGAAGGAGCTTTTGTTGTTTTTTTTTTAAAAAGAATACAGGCTGTATAGTGTATATCACTTTCCCTCTCGAAGTGGCTGTGGTGGCCCTACGCTGTGCATATAATTCATTGCAGACACAGAACGGTCTAAATAGCTATGGAATTATTTGCGTACACTTTCACGCTGAGAGCGGTATTGTAACGCAAACTCCAGCCAGAAAAAAAAAATTACGGAAGGCTGCAAACAGGTCTAGCTGCGTAATACTGAAGCCCTACACTACCACTTTCCCTTTCTCTGCAGCACTTTCTCTATTCACTGTATAATAGACTGCAGACTGAGAACACTATAGCTGTAATGGCCTGCACAGCCCGAGTTGGAAAAAAAAATTGTGCAAAACTGCTCCCAGCCAACCACAACAGTAATGCACACGGTCAGATGTGGCCCTAAGAAGAATCGTTGGGGTTCTTGAGGACAGGATCCTACACTAACACTTTCCCTATACTCTCACAGTGTGTGTCTGAGGCGAGTTGCGGGTGGGACCGCTTTAAATACTCGGCGGTCACTTGATCTCGCCAGCCACTCACTGCAAGGGGGTGGGATAGGGCTGGCATGTCACAGGAGGAAGTGGTAATGCCTTCCCCGCATGTCTATTGGCTAGAAAATGGCGCTAAACATGCAGGGAAGGAAATGGAATTGACTCGAGTACCGCCTGGTGCTCGTCTCAAGTAACGAGCATCTCAAGCACCCTAATGCTCGAACGAGCATCAAGCACGGACGAGTGTGCTCGCTTATCTCTAGTTTCACCCTCCTCTCTCCTTCTTCAACCTCTGACTGACATTTCTGAGTAGACAGTGAACTTCTAACATCTAATATGTAGCTACTATTTTGTAAGTTTACAGACAGTTGTGACTACTTAACACTGTAGATGATAGCAATTGAATTTGGGATTTTGGCAAACATAGATGTATTTGAAATATTGGATCTGACCAAAGAAAAAGTTACAGAAGTTCTACAACTCTCCTCATCTTGCATTCAATCGCTACCACTAACATTCAACTTTTAACTGCTTGTGATGCTTTACCCATACACAAAAGTTATTTAGCAAGTATACACGTGTCCAGCTAATCACAGAACTGAAATTTGCACAAATCACAGCAAGAATGTACCTTAAAATTCCTATATCTCCTGCCTTTTAAGACTGTATAATTCACTGGATTCATTACAACTTTCTGTGTACCACTCTGCAAGGTCAGTCTCGCATTCTTCTCTCTGCCTCTCTTGCCTTATGAGACCATGAGAAGCTGGGAGACAAGGAAGGGTCTGCTGCTGCCCGCAGCTACTGGTGAACACAGTCTCACTGAAGGTCAAAATTTGCTTCTCACTCCCTATACTCTGAAGGGGAGGGGTGATGGTGATGAGGGGTTTGCATTAACCGTCAAGCATTTAACCATTTTATCTATTCCTATATATTTGTAGGTGACACAATCACACTCTTGCTTTGTATATATATCTATTGTCACATACAGAAATGATCAAACGGTACGGTGGTTAATTGTCACATAGTTGTCCACAGATTCTGCATGAACTTACTTCATGTCATAAGGGGACACAGACTCTGAAAGGATTGCCTTTTTCCCCCAATTTCCCCCTTATGGAGTGGAAAAGATTTTTCCAGCAAGAACTACATATATGTGCAATTTACGCATAACGCTAGACAAAACTACTTGAGGGTGTTAAATACAGACTGCAGGACAGATAATTGGGGGAAAGGTGTTTGCAGCCGGAATGGAGGGGATTTGAATATTCCTATGCAAATTTAGAAAACCACCCAGCATTGCAGTGCAAAAAATGGGATGCCAGGTAAAAGGAGATGAGATAAGATAGGAGATGAGAAGCCAGTACTTAGCAATGAAGTAGCAGCATCAATGGTGTAGTAAAATAGAAAAAGATTTATTGCTCCATATGAGATGAGAAGCCAGCTAATTTCTGCTGCGGAGCTAAGATGATGCCCTGGCAGCGGTCAAAAGTACTTTTATAGCAGATGCTAAAATGGACGCTTGGTCATGGCTAGCAATGAAATGGCCACCAAAGGTGTGGCCTGACTGGACGATAGTGACGGGTGCGTACAGGAATACTACATACTAGACGCGTATCAAGATACATCATTCGTGACACAGCTAGGGCAGGGCTCTCAGATGATGAAGAAGGGCTGGCCTTCCTTTGTCTTTACTTCAAAGCACATGAAACAAGTACCATCTTGTATGGGCAACTATCTTACTTTAACTTCTGTCCCTTATGGTTTTCCGCTATTCCTCTGCCTATATTCTTTCCCTTTCATTAACACACCATCATTAACATCCCCCTCTCTTGTCGCCACCAGTTCACATGCTAAAATGCTTTCCTGAGGCTTTGACTGCCTTGTACCTATCTCTCTTTAGTGTTCCTATGGCCTCCCCAACTGGAACCCTAATCACTTAACCCTTTCTTGTTTCACTTCTCTCACAACCTTCTGGCTGATTCTGGTGGTGTAGACACCTTTTAATACTGTGTCCACTTACTATCGATTTCTTTCAGAGACAATCCCACCCAACTGGGTAATGGATGTTAAGGCTGAAAACCAGGACCTCTGCGAATGTGGCGTAATGGGGTTATCAGACACTGGGCAAGAATGTTACCTGTCTTTGTTGTCCGCCGACCAGCCGTAAAAGTCACCAAAAAAATTAAGAAGCAACCAGGGAGGCAGGCGTACTGGTACGGTCATATACACAGGACATTTTATATGACCTACCGTACTCTAGGAGGTGATCAGTCTCCAAATGCTTCCGTATAGTAATTTAGTCTCCAGCCACTTTTCTCATTGCTGCTCGCGTGGTCCACACCCAGTGGTCCCATCTTGGGTGCCATTTGTTATAGATTGGTGCTAATATACTTAGTGATGAATATCTACCCCCTTCCTGATTAGAAGGCCTGAGGCCTGTGCATGCATGGAAGAATCATGCTGAAACCTGCTGTTCAGCTAAATGAAACTTCTTTATTCTAATCAAGTTGCATGGGGTTTTATAGACAGCATGCATAGTTAGTACGTCATGAAGTTAGAATCTGTAGCTGGTTGGTTATTGCCCTTTTATGGGTCTCTTCCTCCAGAAGCTGAGGTCTTATCTCGGAATTCCTGGAGAGAAGAATGTGCCATATTGAGTAAAATGTTAGAAACACGGTAGGAGGGGGTGAGGAGAGGGAGTTAGTCAGCACTTTCAGACAGGAAGCTGTGTTAGTTGTGTAGAGGAGAGGCACATATTTGCAATAGGCATTTTACTTAGTTTATTGCAATCCATTACACAGGTAAGATGAAACTCAACTAGCCCCAATGGTAGACTGGGAGCAGACCTACTGATGACTGCAGGTACGATGAAAACACAATCAGCCCTGGTGGTGAACTGGTAGTAAATGAGGGAGCAGCAGATTTTTCTTCTTTAATTTAAACTTTATTGAATTTTTTGACACTATTTTTTAATCCCCAAAGGAGACTTGAAGATGTGATTGTTTGATCGCTATAACAGTATATTGCATTACTTATGTAGTGTATTCTACTAAGCCTATGACAACAGCCTATTAGACTCTGCAGAAGGTGGAGCCTAATAGGTTGAGTTATATGGCAGATATGGAGGCCTTTATTAAACTTCTGGCTGCCATGGGTACCCATTAGTACTGCCAATGTGTGACAAAAGGAGCCTCCTTCCCCTGTCATCTGCTTATGTGCTGCAGTTGCTATTAATTGGGGAAAGTAAAGGATTAAACTGCTAGGATCTGAAGTTTCTCTGGTACTGGCCATTAGAGCAGGAGGTCCTCATTTTTATAGTAATATGTTTACACCTGTTTGCAAACAACATCTCAACTGCTGTAAATTTTTTGCGTGAATAAACAAGGTAAAAATCATGAGATGTCTTAATGCAGTCGCTATTTGCATAAACATTCCCTTTTATTATCATCTTCATGTTCATACCCATGCCCATAAATATGGTGCTAACTGCATAGCTCTGCCTTCAGTACTTAAGACATTATAGCCGTGGCACTTTTTTTTAGAATCATACGCCTGATATCATACACTGTTGTTTATTTCTCTCTCTCCTTGTTTAATTTATTGAAGTTCTGGACATATTAGGTTAGTTAAAATATTTTCATATAGAAATCTAAATACAGTCTGTTGGTATCCATTTAGCCTTTGTGTCCAGCAGTGCTGAAGTTGAGGGATGCTAAAATAAATAGCATTTAACAGCTATTCTATTTTCTCAAACAGTGCTAAAAATGTCAATACATTTCACGTTTTATATGAGGTTTCTCCTTTTAACAAAGATGAATGTGTTTAAGATTGAAGCTTTTAGTGGTTTCCTGAAAGTTTATGTGCTGGAGGTCTGCCACAATTTGATATATACTTTAAACCTCACTATTATGCAAATAACAATTTGGCACACAGATCTGAGATTTTCCTCTAGAGACAATCACATATTTCAACCTTCTACAGCAAAATTATATTTGACATTTAATTTTACCCTGACTTTCTATATCTTTAAAACGCCAGATATTTCTATGGTGCTTCTGCTGATTAAATATGCGCCTTCCTTGTCAATTTTGATAATTTGATCATTTACAGTACAGTTTATATATTTGTTTTCATTTTCAGCTGACAAATTGCAAAATCACTCTTTGTTCTACGAGGCTTCATTTAAGTAAACATGGCATAATAAAATAGTTATACAAGAACACCAAGTAGTTATTTTAATCTTTAAAATTAATATATTCATGCAAGATTAATTCATTTTTACAAAATAACATTGACAAGTGCTCATGCATTCAACCATGTTATACAGGGAATTAATTTTGAAAAATTGCATACGAAACATAATTATGTTAAAAGTGAGTGATTATACTAGTTGTAAAGCTAATTCTTCTGAAAGCATTTTAAACATAACCTTTGTATTTATTCTATTGAACTGTTAAAATATAGCATTGTGCAATTAAAATAATGGTGCACAGTCAATTAAAACAAGTTATAAATAGGAAAAAAACATTTAAAGATTTCTTTTGTGCTATGATTTGCATTGCTTGCTAAAACTTTTGCAATTATTTGTTAACAAACAAATTTAAAAACTTTTTAGCTTTAATGTACCTTTAACGTACGTGGGGGATTATTGCCCAAATTCTTGCTGGCAACAGCAAATTCGGGCGACAATTGTCCCATGTACGTGAGGCTCACTTATTGAGAAATTGCTCACCTGTTGGACTTGCTTGGTTTTTAACAGAATTAAAACTATGTGATTGTTGGGCTGTGTAAGCAGGAGCCTTTCAATGTTTGAGCAACTCCGGAGTACTGTGAATGGAGGCAGGCAGCTGTTCCACCTCTATCCACTTGTACAACTATTACTCTTCTGTAGAACACAGGAGCAATAGTCGGGCAGTAGTTCGTTGGACGGCTGTCAGGTGCTTACATGCCCAACAGTGATGCCTTGTAAAGGTACCTCTTCAGGTGGCAATTATCACCCGAAGTCTTGCTAGAAACAGAGAATTCAGATGATAATTGTCCTATGCACATACGTCTGCCAGCAGACTACTAAGCAAGAAATTGTTCACTTGTCAGAGTCCCTCAGTTTTTAGCAGAAATAAAAACCAAGTGTATATCAATCCGTGTAGACAGGAGCTGCTCAAAGTTTGAGTGACTCCTGATTACTGTAAATACAGGCAAGCAGGCCAGAATGATCTATGGCTACTCCACCTACATTCACTTGAATGACTATTGCTCCTGTGTAAAATACAGGAGCAATAGTCGAGCAGCAGTTCGGCGGGCGGCTGTCAGGTGCTTATGTGCTCAACATGAACCAAGCATACCTGCACTCATAGCTAGATGAAATAACTAAAGAATGTATGAGGTATTATTTAGTGTCTTGGCCAAGACACTTAAACCTGCGAGCTCACGTTATAGGTCCTCATAGTCTTGTGGGTCCCTACTCTAAACAAGAGAAAATCCACAAGAAACCTGACTGCAAGCAGGGTGATTGTCCAGATAAGGATGGCCCA